>NC_135330.1:24310309-25652927 GCF_023851605.1 Tamandua tetradactyla | reverse complement strand
CTTAAATATGGATAAAATTGGTTATAATTCCATTATCCAACAATAATCCATTTTAATATTTTATTTTAGACCTCTCCAGACATTATAAGCATGCATTTTTCATAAAAACATTATCCACTCTACATATTGTTGGGTCACTTATCTTGTCCTTACCTTGAAGACATTACGTTGAATGAAATAAGCCAGACACAAAAGGAAAAACATTGTATGATCTCACTGATAAGAAATAATTATAATAGGCAAACTCATAGACTTAGAATCTAGAATACAGGTTACCAGGAGATAGAATAGGAGTAGAGAAAGGGGAGCTGATGCTTAATCTGTGCAAAATTTCTGTTTAGGTTGATTATAAATGTTTGGAAATGGATAGTAGTGATAGTAGTACATTATTTTGAGTGTAATTAACAGCACTAAATTATGTTGGTGAATGTGGCTGACAGAGGAAGTTTTGAGTCATATGTCAGTTACTAGAAGAAAGTTAGAAGATAAAACATAGAACTTGTGATGGTTAGGTTCTGGTGCCCACTTGGCTAGCTGGTCTGGTCAGGTAAGCACTGGCCTATTGTTGCTGCAAGGATATTTCATGGCTGGCAGATAACCCCGAAGGCTGCTGACTGCAGCTGTGGCTCATTACATTCGCCATCAACTAAAGGCACTTCTCCTGCAAATGAGATAATCCAATAAGTAGAAGGCTTTTAAGGGGGAAGAGAGACTTTTTCAGCCAATAAGGCTCTCCTGTGCAGTTTGTCAAAACCCTTCACAGGAGCTGTCAACTTCACATCCTGTCCTACAGATCTTGGACTCATCCATTTCCACGGTTCCATGAGACACCTTTATAAATCTCATATTTACAGATAACTCCTATTGGTTCTGTTTCTCTAGAGAACCCTGACTAATACAGGACTTTATAACACAGTAAATCCTGTCGTAGACAATGGACTATGGTTAATAGTACAAACAGAAGAATTTTTCTTTCATGAAATATAAGGCATGTACGACTGTTACAAAGTGTTAAAAATAGTATATGGGAAAAAAAATACACCAAATATAAACTATGGACTATAGTTAACAGTAATACTTTAATGTTCTTTCCTCAATTCTAACAAAGTGTCAACAATGAGGAGTATATGGGAACATTGTTTTTTGTTGTTGTTGTTGTTGTTGTTGTTGGGTTTTTTTTTGGGGGGGTGCATGGTCCAGGAATTGAACCCACGTCTCCCGCATGGAAAGCAAGCATTCTACCACTGAACTACCCATGCACCCCATTGCAATTTTTATGACTTTCCTGTAAACCTACAACCACTCTAATTTAAAAAATTATCTTTTTTAAAAAACAATATGCTAAGTGAAAGAAACCAGAAAAAAAATTTATCACTTTCTACGTATTGCTATGTCACTTATCTTGTTCACTTGACAATATGTTATTCCTCGACAATAAATACACCTACCTCTTTACCATCAGGTTTACAGGCTATATATTATTGATATTTAGATTATTTCCCTTTTTTCTAGTATGCCCAATTTTATAAATAAATCAGTACCCACATAATTAATTATTTTCATGGACAGGTTTTCTTAAAGGAAGAATAATTTTTCCCTACAATCAATAGCTACTCACAGTAGGTGCTCCTGATCTAAATACTCACTTAAGGCATCTCTCTATAGACATTAGCTAATAATATTTAGTCAACTATACTGCATCTAGAGTGAACCATATAATAAATGGGGATCTTAATTTTCCTATTGATTAAAACTGATTATTTTCCTAGGATAAAAAGTAGAGCACATGAACTCTATAGACCATGCCCTCAATCATGAGGCTTACTCCTGTGAAGCTCATGTAGGTAGCAGAGAAGTTTAGACTACCAACCTATAGGAATGCCTAAGAGTTACTTCTGGAGGGCCTCTTTTGATGCTCAGATGTAGCCTCACTCAATCTAAGCCCAATACTGCAAGTGAAATCATTGCCCTCCTCCCTATATGGGACATGTCATCCAGGTGTGAGAGTCTCCCTGGCAACATGGAAGATGACTTCCAGAGATGAATCCAGACCTGGCACTGTGGATCAACTATTCCATCATGACCAAAAGGGGGAAAAGAAGTGTAACTAATAAAGTATCAGTGGCAGAGAGAGTTCAAATAGAGTTGAGAGGCTACTCTGGAAGTTGCTCTTATGCAAACCTCAGTTAGACCTTGCTACTTATCATAACTTGCCAAACCCCAAACAGGACCATCCCAGCCATTCTTAAAGAATACCTAGAGCAATATACAAGATTCCACAAGGGTTCCATGCACTAGAGTAACTTTCCAGAAACCTACAACTTCCAGATGGGTCCCTGTTCCAGATAAGTCCTGAAACTTAGCCCAGTCTTTCCAGAATATCAGATAGTTCCATCTCCCTACCCTATATTAGGGACAGACCCTTCCAATATGAAAAATTTAGAATTGCCATAGCCCAAACACCCCTAAAGAGAGGAATGGAAAGATGAAAGGTGATGGTGGGGTTACACAGAGAAAATAGGATTTAAAAAATGAATATGAATGTTGAATCATTAAATTGATATCTCTTTTAGTCTCCAGTATCTTAGAGCAACTAGAAGTAAAAACTTAAAATTGTGAAATTGTAACCCATGTCAAACTCTGAAATATATTCTACAACTAATTGTGGTGCTGTGCTTTGAAATTTACAGCTTTTTTGTATATTTGTTATTTTTCACAAAGAAAGAAGGAAAAAAAGTCGATTGTGATGATAAAAGAATATTTTAGCCCTCTAGTCTCCTATATTCTGGAGCAGCTAGAAGGAAAAATATGAGAGGATTGTATGGTGGCCCATGACAAACTCTGGGGTCTTTCCTGTAACTACTTGTTGAAGAGTGCTTTGAAAACTATTGCTTTTTTATTTCTTTGCTTTGTATAAATGTTATACTATGGAATGCAAAAAGTTAAAAAATAAATAAAATTTTAGAAAGTAGAGCACATGACCTGGCAAAGCATTTTCTTCCTTGATTTGTTGTTTGTACATAAGAAATCTAATAAAAGTATAAGTTTAGCTTACATATAATTATCTATTTAATAACTTGTGTTTATGGAGAAAAATAAAAACACATTAAATCACTTTCAATCTATTTATATCCCTGGGTTTAAGATGAGTTTCTTGTGAGCAGCATATAGATGGATTATATATCTAATGCCAATCTGTATCTTTTGATTGGTGAGTTTAATCCATCAACATTCAAAGTTATTACTGTAAAGATATTTCTTTAATCTATCATCTTATTCTTTGGTTTTTGTTTGTCAGATCTATACATTCTTTTCCCTGTCTTTCTCTTCATCCTTTAAGTTACCTTTATTGGTATGCTTCAGTTCTGTGCCCTCCTCCAGACCTCCGTCTCCTGTCTTTCTTTTTCCTTCAGTCAATGGAACTCCCTTTAGTATTTATTGTAGGGTAGGTTTCTTGCTGAGAAATTCCTAAATATATCATACCACTGCCTTCTCACCTCCATGGTACCTGTTGAGTAGTACGAACTCAGTCTTATGTGGTTTCCCTTGTATGTGATGATTTGCTTTAATTTTGCTGCTTTCAAGACTTTATCCTTCTCTTCAGCATCTGACAGTCTGATTAGCATGTGTCTTAAAGTAGGCCTATTTGGATTTATTCTATTTGGTGTTCATTGGGTTCTTTGATTTGCATATTTATGCCTTTTATAAGGGTTGGGAAGTTATCCCTGATTATCTCTTAAATTCATCTTCCTAGCCCTTTTCTCTTCTTCTTCTAGGACACTGATGATTCTTATATTTGTGTCTCATGTTGTTCATCATTTCTCTGAGATCCAATACAAATTTTTCCATATTTTTTGCCAATGACTCTTTTGTGCAGCTGAATTAAGTTGCTTATCCTCTAGTTGGCTTATTCTTTCTTCTGCCTCTTCAAATTCTTTCTTCTGCCTCCTCAAATCTTCTATTATATATCTTTGGCATATTTTTAATTTGGTCTACAATGTCTTTCATCTCTGTAAGGTCTGCCATTTTCTATTTATTTTTTCAAATTCTTCTTTATGCTCTTCTAGTGTCTTCTTTATATCCTCTATGTCATTAACCAACATACTGAATTTATTTAGGAGATTTGTTATGAGCAGATTTGATTAGTTATTCCAAATTCTGCATCTCCTCCTGTATTTTAATTTGGTCATTTTGCTGGGCCATATCTGCCTGCATCTTCATAAACTTTTGTGATTTTTCCATAGGCCTCAAGGCTTTTGATTATCCTGATTGGGTTATTTTGAAAGTTGACTTCCCTTCCTTGTCTAAGGTTTCGTATGTGCTCGAGTTCAAAAGTTGAAGGTCTACTTTTGCATTTGGTTTGTCAGTAATTCCCCACCAAACAAGGCCTGGACCTCATGCAGGGGGTGTAACTCTACTTGAGGATCTGTTAAAAGCTAGACAGATAGGCAGTTTGTCAGACTGCACTTTTTGCTTCTTCCCAAATGGTACTCTTGAGCCTTCTCTTCCCCTCAGACCCACCCCTCCCTGACTGTAGCAGCCAGTTGAGCTGTATGGTGACCCACACAATTCCAGCCAGGTCTGCTGCTCCCATGCATACTGAAAGCCATGAACCCTGGGTCTGAGAGATAAGCAGTATGCATCTCAGTAGAGGATCTGCTTGTGAGCCCAATGAGTCTGGTGACACCCAGGCTCCTGACTGGAATGACCTTGAACTGTGGGACTGGGTATTTCAACTGCCCCTGCCCACAGCCAGCTCAGAAATATCTGCCACCTCATGTGGCACACCTCACTCAATCTTGATAACAACAAAAGAATCATAATTCTGTAATACAGATCATAATATGCTTTTACAAATAATATCATATTGATATCAACTACTAAAATATATCTACAAAATCACTTCCAAATGAAAGAACATCTTGTCCAAATCAGACCTGTCTGTACAGGTATTCAGAAAGAGAACTCTCCTGAGTGGAAATGTCTAATACTTCCAGAGCAGATACTAACTTTCTACATTTTCTCTCATCTAAGGAAAGGGTCTAGGAGAGAAGCAAAGTGGTTCTATGAAATGGAGAACAACTAGGGGCTGGCCCATCCTTTTAGTGTCCTGATTACTAATATCTGGACTTCATTTTCCTTTGAAATTTTGATAGAAAAAGAATAAAGAGAAATAATTTATAGTTAATAAAAATTAATTCATTCCTATATAAGTTATTTGGACAATATTCATTAAGTACCTACTATGGACCTCAACATTGTGGAAGATCCAGTGAAGTGAAAGGCACAGTCTAGCCTCATAAGATAGTCAAGAAGACCAGATATAAATACATAAAGCTGAACAGTAGAAAAGTTAACAGCAAAAAGAAAACATAAGGGAGATGGGGTACTAAGAAAGAAGATTTATTATCTCAAGAAATACTAGACAGACATTTGGTGATTTACTGTAAAATCTATATAATTAACATTATTTGAAAGGTCATTTCAAAGTCAACTTTATGTTATAAAGTAGTCCACTTCTGAAATTCTGTTAAAATTATACGTATTCCTCAATGTAACAATCTCTGTAATTTTCCCTGATCTTTCCTCAATCCTCCACAAGGCTTTGTCTCCTTTCAAATTCTGCATGGAATTGTATCATATAATTGACTTCCCTGATGGGTCATTTATTAGCCATCAAGAGCAGACCATAGCTTGTACCCAAGCATTGTGCCTGGCCTTCAGTAGAAGCTTAGCAACTAATGGTTAAATGGACTGGAATAAGGAACTTACTATCTCTTGAGCCCACAAAATCTATCTTCCTGGAAAAAACATTTAATACATGGCCTTTGACTTATTAGGAGATTCCATTTCAAATGTTCTATCTGGCAGTTAAAAACAAACAATACAATAACCAAAAATTTAAACAAATGAAAAAAGAAATTAGGGTAGTAAATTACACAGTCACTGACACAGCAATAGGGCAGTGGTTGTCAAGAGATGGGTGGGATGGCAATATGGAAACTTATATGAATGTTTCACAATAATTGTGGAAACAGAGATGTTAAATATCCTATAATTCTCGGGAGAATCCTTTACATTGAACAACTATCCTGCATCACGCATGATTTTCAAATGATTTGCTATACATTCATGGAAGCGAAATTATCTTACCTGGAGCCTAACTCCATTTTATATATATATACACCAGGGATTTAGGCAACACATTGAATTTTCTGGGAATGAAACTACCATATAAATGGAGAGAAAATTTCACTTTGTTTTGTTTGGAACTTTATGAAGAGTTGTTCACCACTTTGGAAAATGAGCAACATCTCTTGTAGTATTTGAGTCACCAATATAACACATCTCTATCTATCTATTCTTGTGACTTTAGGCATTGAGTATAGAGTAATGAGCAAATACATGATTAAGTATCATGTCATTCCATTTCTCAACAATATATACTGGTTCTTCCCTAATCTTCCCTCCCCTCCTTAATTTTGAGGTCCTTAATCTTGCCTCCATTTCCACATACTCAACCCTCTAACCAAGCTATAACTGAAACACTAGAATTATTCCTGTGTCTGTGTGTTTATTTACACATTCCTTCCCCCAGATAAACACTTAATCCTGTCTCTCTCTGTCTTCCCAAATCCCATCATTCTCCAGGACCCACCTCAAGTGATGCTTCTTTCATAAACACTGCCTAGCTACTATTTTTCTTTGCATTGCCCACTACAAGTAGAGGCTGTTTTGGTACCTCATTGTATTCAGCTTAGCATTTTATTTTTATACTCTTATGCTGTTTTCTCATTGTTTCATATCTTATTTTTCCCCAAAAGAATATACTTTTGAGGGTAGGGATCATTCTATACCTCTTTTTAATAGATACTATATTTTTTTAGGGTAGGGATCATTCTATACCTCTTTTTAATAGATACTATATTTTTTGAAGTGATAAGCATATAGTAAGTATTCAATAAAAACCTATTTAATTGAAGACAAACTCTTCACTTTTCTTTTTTTGCATGGGAAGTCACCGGGAAATTCTTCATTTTTTATTTCAGGGACCAGGGTCAACCTTTGGAGAACACCATACAAGATTCCCTGGTCATCAGTTAGATCAAATGAAAATATAAACACTTTACTTTTAACTGGCTCCACTTAAAATTCATCTTCACTAATGTCTTCTTAATGAGGATATACTGAAAGTCCATAAAAATTATGTATATTAACAATACCACTT
Source organism: Tamandua tetradactyla (assembly GCF_023851605.1). NCBI lineage: Eukaryota > Metazoa > Chordata > Mammalia > Pilosa > Myrmecophagidae > Tamandua > Tamandua tetradactyla. The sequence goes on along the minus strand of NC_135330.1, from coordinate 25,645,699 downwards.
TACATCAGTTAATATATGTTATATACATATATAATAGATATTAAATCAGTTATATATAATTTACATATATAAAGGGCAATTCATGTCAAAGATGTAATATTTAATAATATTTTCAGAATTATGGAAAGCATAATGGCAAATGAACTAATTATTTATACAGGTCCTGAAGTAAGCCATCTGAACCATGATTCCAAGACTAGTTCTTCAGTGGGTAAGTGTCTCCTTAGGTACTACATCACTTCTAATAGCTCCCACCAGTGGTGCCTAACTGTGGCTTGGCAAACCAAATGACTACTGAAGAAAGCTGAGAGTCAAAATGAGCTGCTGTAGTTAAAATGATAGAACTTTGAATAACTAAAGACATCTTGAAAAATAAGGACAAAGTTGGAGGGCTCACATCTTCTAATTTCAAAACTTATTACAAAGTCACAGTAATTAAAACACTATAGCACAGGCAAAAGGACAGATATATAAACCAATGGAATAGAATTGAAAGTGCAGAGATAAACTGCACACCTATGGCCAACTTAATTCTTACAAGAATTAAATCCACTCAATTGGAAAAGAATAGTCATTTCAAGAAATGGGACTGGGAAAACTAGATGTCCATATGCAAAAGAATGAATGTGGGCCCTTACCTCACACCATATATAAAAATGAACTCAAAATGGATCATAAACCCAAATATAGGTGTTAAAACTATAAAACTCAGAAGAAAATATAGGAAAATATCTTCAGAACCTTACATTTGGCATTAGATTCTTACCTTTACACTAAAAACACAAGCAACAAAATTTAAAAAAATATAAATGGGATGTCAAAAAATTAAACTTTTGGGTATTAAAGGAAATTATTAGGAAAATAAAATGAAAACCAACATAAGGGGTAAAAAACATATATCTGGTAAGGATTTAATATCAAGAATATATAAAGAACTCCCACAATTCCTAACAGCAAAAAGAGAAACAACCAAATATAAAAATGGGCAAAAGACCTGAATAGACATTTCTCCAAAGAAGATACACAAATGGCTAAAAAGAACGTGAAAAGAGGCTCAACATCATTAGCAACTAGGGAAATGCAAATCAAAACTACATGATATGCCAACTCACACCCACTACAATAGTTATTATTTTAAAAACACAAAATAACAAATGCTGGCAGGGATGCAGAGAAATAGGAGCCTTAGTACATTAATTGGTGGGGATGTAAAATGGTGCAGCCTTTTCAGAAAACTGTTTGGAAGTTTCTCAAAACATTAAACATTAAAATTACCATATGTACCAGAATTCCCACTTCCAAGTATACACCCAAAAGAACTGGAAGCAGGAACTCATAGATTTATACTTGTATACCAATGTTCATAGCATCATTATTCACAATAGCCAAAAGAAATAACCCAAATGTCTGTCAGCAGATGAATGGGTGAACAAAATTCAGTATAAATATACAATGGACTCTTATTCAGCCTTAAAAAGGAATGAAGTTCTGATATGTGTTATTACATGAATGAAATCTGAAGACATTATCTTAGTGAAATAAGTCAGACACAAGGAAACAGATATTGTATAATTCCCCTTATATGAAATAGCTAGAATATGCAAATTCATAGAGACAAAAAGTAGACTACAGGTTACCAAGGCGAGAGGGGAGGTGGAATGGAAAATTAATGCATAATGAGTATAGGGTTTCTCTTTTGGATGTTGGGATAGTTCTGGTAATAGATAGCGGTAAGGATAGTGCAACATTGTGAATGTAATTAATCCCACCGAATGCTATGCTTGGGAGTTGTTGGGGTGGAAAGTTTATGTTGTATATATGTTTCCATAATAAAAAAAAATTAGTAACTAAGGAAACAGTGAAAAGTGCAATACAATATCTGTTTCCTTGTGTCTAATAATGAAGGAGAAAAGGCCCAAAAGGATATTATTGGGATGTAGACTATAAAGTTTATAACATTGTTAAAATTTTTGAACTTGATAACTGTACTTAAGGTGGCTACATGTCTTTATTCTTGGGAAATGTACATGGAAGTATTAAATGATAAAAGACATGAGGTATACGCTCTACTTTCTAACGGGTAGAAAATAAGAAAGATGATAGAGATAGATGATACACAGATAGGTAGGTAGACAGATAGACAGATACATAGATGATAGATAGATAGATGATGATAGATAATATAGATAGATAGATTCATAGATAGATTAAAGAAAGGGGGAGGGAAAGGAAGGAAAGAAGGGAGAGAGCAAGGAAGGAAGGGTGGAAGGGAGGAAAGGAAGGAAGGAAGGAAGGGTAGAGAGAAGAAAGAAGGAAAATAGCAAATGTGGCAAAATGTTTAAAGTCGGTGGGTTTGGGTATCTGAGCAGAGTATGCCAGAGTTCTCCATGTGGGTTTTGTATTATTTTTGCAACTGTCCTGTAAGTTTTAAATTATTTCAAAATAAAAAGTTTGAAGTTAACAAAAAAGATATTTAAGAGACATAGAAAAAAACGATAGAAAATGTTAAAATTATAAAAATTACTGGAGTTCAGTTAAAAGTTATCAATCCCCACTTTTAACTAATTATTGTAAAAAGCAAATTTCTGTCTTGAGGTAGCACAAGACATTTATTGAATACAAGCATTAGTTTTAATTTTTCAAACAATAAAAAAATAAGATAGGGAAGGTTAAATGTAGTTAAGATATCAATTCTACCCAAATTGATCTACAGATTCAATGCAGTACCAATCAAAATTCTAACAACTTACTTTGAAAACTTGGAAAAGCTGGTTACCAAATTAATCTGGAAAGGAAAGAGACCCAGGATAACTAAAAGCAACCTAAAAAAAGAAGAATGAAGTGGGAGGATTAACACTTCCTGATTTTAAAGCTTATTATAAAGCCACAGTGGTCAAAACAGCATGGTACTGGCACAAAGATAGAAATATTGATCAATGGAATCAAATCAATAATATGGAGATAGACCACCAAATCTATGGACAATTAATCACCAATATGGCCCCCAAATCCACTGAACTGAGACAAAATAGTTTTTTCAGTAAATAAACATGGGAAAACTAGATAGCAATAGCCAAAAAGAATATACCTTTAAGGTATAGGTATAGGTATAAGGTATAGGTATAGGTATAAAGTATAGGTATACCTATACCTATACCTTATACCCTATACAAAAAATAACTCAAAATGGATCAAACATCTATATATAAGAACCAGTACCATAAATCTCCTAGAAGAAAATGTAGGGAAACATCTTCAAGACCTAGTAATAGGAGCTTCCTAAACTTTACACTCAAAGCACAAGGAACAAAAGAAAAAATAGATAAATGGGAACTCCTTAAAATCAAATGCTTTTGAGCCTTAAAAAACTTTGTCATAAAAGGGGAAGAGGCAGCCAACTAAATGGGAGAAAATATTTGGAAATCACACACTGGGTAAAGGTTTGATACTCTGCATACATAAATAAATAATACAACTCAACAACAAACAACCCAACTATAAAACAGACTAAAGATATGAATAGGTATTTTTCTGAAGGGCAAATACAGATGGCTCAAAAGCACATGAAGAGATGCTCATTTTCATTAGCTATAAGGGAAATGCAGATCAAGACTACAATGAGATACCACCTCACACCTATAAGAATGGCTACTAATAAACAGAAAACTACAAATGTTTGAGAGGATGTGGCGATATTGGGACACATAGGCATTGCTGGTGAGAATGTATCATGGTACAGCCGCTATGGAAAACAGTTTGGCGGTTCCTTAGGAAACTAAATATCGAGTTGCCCTATGACCCGGCAATATCACAAATCAGTATATACCCAGAAGAGCTGAAAGCAGATTTTCACACTGATGTTCACAGCAGCGTTATTCACAATCACCAAAGGATGGAAATAATCCAAGTGCCCATCAACAGACGAGTGGGTTAACAAAGTATGGTGTGTGTATATATATATATATATGGAATATTATGCAGCGGTTAGATAAAATGACATCCTGAAGTACTTGAAAAGATGGATGAGCCTTGAGGACATAAGACTGAGTGAAACAAACCAGACACAAAATGATAGATCCCACTATTATGACTATGGTAAAGGTAAAATCAGAGGCTTATAATACAGAATATAGAGGACCTAGAGATACAAGGAAGCTAGAGATGAATGGTCAGCTAATCAGGTTGAACTTAAATGTAAGAGAGTAGATAGAACTGAAAGTGGTTCACTAGTGGGCCTATAAGTAATATTACCATACTGAAGGTGAACATGATTGAAAGGGGTTGTATAGACCCATGTGTCCCACTGATTAACACTACAAATATAAATAAGTTCTTGAGTGAACTACTTCAGAGGTATGACTCTTGTACAAAGAGTTTATAAGTTCTGGGTCTAGGGGGGAACTGCTATTGCATGCTATGGGCTATGTTTCACAGGAAAACATCAACAGTACCACAGTTACACTAGGGTTGTAAATAATGGGGGGAGGGATAAAGAGTTAAGGGGAGGTTTCGATTTTCTATTTGGTGAGCATGTGTTTATTGGTTATCTTTCTCTTGGGAACAATGAAATTATCTAAAATTGAGAGTGTTGATGGACTGTTGACTTTGGACATTATACATGATGTCTAATGAATGGAGGTGGCTGAAGGACTGAGAAGTAATGGTGAACAATGGTATATAATTATGATCAAATATTGTGCTGCTACAAAAAGGAATGAAATTGTAGGGCATGTAATATTGTGAATGAACCTGTGGGACATTTGGTGAGGCAAAATAAACCAGAAACAATAGAGCAATTATTATATGGTGTTATTTAGAAAATACTTATAAGAAGATGTGCCTAGATTGTAAGTTTTATGGCAGTCGCATTTAGTCTGGAGTGCTAATTTTTATTTCTGGAGTTCAAGAGGCTGTTCTACATGTGTATAATCTGGTATTTAGAGATAAGAACGAAGCTGATCAGGTCAGAATTAAGGTAATTCAGAATACAGGATTAAGGAAGACATTGTCTATATTTTAGAACCTCATCTACACTTTGAGACCAAAGGAAGAAAGGTTGATTTTGACCAGAACCTAAATTTTCTGTAGCACATAATCTAACTCATCTGTCTGGAAAGATCAATTAAACAATCCAAATGCAGGGAGCCCAGAATAAGAATGAGGGCCTTTGATTCTGTATATCTTAATGTAATGCCTGGATACATCCCAGAGTATAATAAGCAGATAATCAAAAAGTATCGGCAAATTCCCTTGAAGTATGGAAGAAAAAATATGAACCTATTAAACTTTACCACTGGGGAAACCCCCGATACGGTGTCAAACATTAGGGATACCCAAATAAATAGGCCAAACCCTAGATCTTGAGGCTTGCTCTTCGGAAGCTTATGAATGTAGTTGAAAAGCTTAGCCAACCTATTAGGTATGCCTAAGAGTTACTTCCAGAGGACCTCTTTTGTTGCTCTCTCTCTGACCCCAGCTCTGCAAGTGAAATTACTGCCATCTCCCCTACTTGGGACATGACATCCAGGGGTGAAAGTCCTGGCGGCATGGGCGATGACTCGCAGGCATGGGTGATGACTTGCCCTGACACTATGGGATCATCAGTGCAATCCTGACCAAAAGAGAGGAAAGAAGTGTAATAAATAAGGTATCAGTGGCTGAGAGAGTTCAAATAGAACTGAGAGGCCACTCTGGAGGTCACTCTTAGGCAAGCTTCAGTTAAACATTGCTGCCTACCATAAATTGCCAAACCCCAACCAAAACCATTCCTGTCGATCTTAAAGAATATCTAGGGTATTATATAAGATTCCACAAACATTACATGCTCTTGGGTAACTTTCCAGAACCCTACAACCTCCAGATGGATCCCTGGACCAGATAAGTCCTGAAATGCAGAGGCCAGCCTCTCCAGAACATCAACGAGTTCCATCCTTCTATTCCATATTAACTGCAGCCCCTCCCCATATGAATAGGTTAGAATGGGCATAGCCCAAATATGTCTAAAGAGTGGGAGAAACATCAAAATTGATAGTGGAGTTATACAGAGAAGGTAGGGTTTAGCAAACGAGTATGATTGCTGAATCATTATATTGATATTTTTTTTGGTCTCCTGTATCTATGAGCAGCTAGAAATTGAAACCTAAATTGTGGAATCATAGCCCATACCAAACTCTGAAATCTGTTCTACAACTAATTGTTGTGATGTGCTTTGAAATTTCTTTTCTGTATATATGCTATTTTTCACAAAAAAGAAAAAGTCTATCATGATGGTAAATGTACAGCTATATGATGATATTCTGAACGACTGATTGTACATGTTGGATGATTACATGGTATGTGAAGGTATAATATATACCAATAAAAAATAATTTAAAAAATAAATAAGACAGTGAAATTTTTTGCAGTAATAATCCAGCATCCTCCTCAGTGAGGACTAATGATAATCAGTCTTGACTTAAATCTGTTTGTATTTTAGTAAATTGAAAAGCAGGAAATGAAGAAGCAGGTCAAAAACAAGTTTCTGTGTGGATATGGGCACAAGAATAAATGGTTAGTGTACCCAGAGAAAAGGAATTCTACAGTAAACCAGCATGACTTTAAAACTACTTGTAAAGACAGATATTACATGCTTTCCTTATGAGACAATGCCTCTGAAGAGACAGACCTAAGCAAAAGTGAAAATCACACACTAGAGATCTTAGGAAACTTGGACTCTATTAAAATTTTACATTGCCAACCTGTGAGCAAACAGATGACAGTTGCTCAGGCATGTGGAGGGTAGCACCAGATGGGGAGGGCAAAGGAAATAACACCTGAGCTCTGCGCCACCGTGTTCTCACATTCCTTAACTCAGAGGAGACAGCAAGAGCTTGTGCCCAAAAGAATTCACGAAATTTATGATTTTCTCTAAATGACCAAACATGTGATGTTTGAATACATAGCTAAAAAGCAAGTGCAAGAACAATTTAGATCTGTAACCCCAGCTTAGGGGTTTCTTTATTCCTTCTCTGCAGTTGCTCCAACAATGAAAAAGAAAATCTAAAATTAAGTTTTTCAACAGAACCTATTCCTTAATAAAGCAAGCCACAGACTTGCCAAGAAGAACTGACTTAGAAGAGAACTAATTCTCCTTTCTTACTGTCTGAACAATTGTCTAAGTACTGACATCTATAACTCAATTACGCATGTCTGTGAAGATTCCATTAAATAGGTGGATTTGAGAATTTCAAATAGATCTGGCATGAAGCTATTTCTTGCTCAAAATTTTCCACTCACTCACGCAATGTGTAAATTGCAGCATCAAAGTTGAAAACAGGAAAAATCACTTGGCTTGGTACCAGGTACTTCAGGGCAGTTCAATTTCTGCCACAGGAACTGAGCAGACTACAGGAGAAGATGGATGCCTGGCATGCCACAAGCTTTGCTCAAGACGCCACTCAAAACCCTCACAAGAGAGGGTGGGTCCCAGGGCATGAACAAAAGAACTCCGAAATTAGTGAGTCCTAAGAGATCGTGTCTCTTAGGAAATCACACTAACACTCAATTAAGAAGAACCCTTTGAAGAAATGCTGCAACATCAACACCCTTAATAGCACAGGGTATGATACTGCGTAGGAAAACATGGACACCAACCATGAGTTGAAGAGTAATTCATAAGAGCTGGACTCAATGTTAAGAAGTTTGGGAAATAATTAACCAATTTATTTCATTTACATTCTGCAATTTATTATGCATAACAGTGACATATGATAAAATCTATTTTTAAAAAGTCTGACAGCTTTTTTGGTAAGGGTTCAATAAGAGCTTTTTCAACAAAAAAACCAAGTGATAAGAACACACTGCACCTTAGTTTAATTGGCAGTGATTTTCTTTTGCTTTCTTAGTGGTTTATAAAATAATGATTCATCTTAAAAGTGTGTCATCTTTGATAAAATATGATAGATGATGGCAAATAAAGATATATGCATTGTTTACCAAATGCCAGTAACTAGGGAGATGAGGAGTCCCTTTGGCATGCAAACAAGTAAATTCAGAGTCTAATAATAAATATGAAGTATATATTATTCCAAGAAGAGGTTAAGTTTTTTAAAAAGTAGATCCAAAAGAAAATGTGAAAAATGCATGAATGGCAATGCAATAAATATATGAAAAGAAGTTTGGATACATCTAAACTTAGTTTAGGATTAATTCTGAAAGGATAACTGTGCCGGTTTGAAAAGGTTTATATACCCTAGAAAAGCCATGTTTTAATCCTAATCAACCTTGTGGGAGCAATGGTTTCTTCTAATCCCTATTCGGTACCATATGTTAGAAAGCTTAATTAGCTTATCTCCATGGAGATGTGACTCAATCAGGTGTATTAAGCTTGATTAGGTGGAGTCATGTCTCCACCCATTCCAGGTAGGTCCTGACTACTTTACTGGAATCCTGCAAAAGAAGTATTTTGGAAAAAGCTAGAGAACAAGAGAGAAGGCGAGGAGATTCTGAAACAGCAGAGAACGATATAGCATGAGAAACAGACAGTCCTCCCATCAGTGACCTTTGGAGATGAAGAAGGAAAATGCCTCCCAGCGAGCTTCATAAAACAAGAAGCCAGAAGAGAAAGCTAGCAGACTTCGCTACATTGCCCTTCTAGCCAAGAGAGAAACCCTGAATGTCATTGGCCTTCTTGAACCAAGGTATCTTTCCCTGGATGCCTTAGATTTGACATTTCTATAGACTTTCTTTAATTGGCCTTAGAATTTTAGACTTGCAACTTCCTAAATTCTCCTTTTTAAAAGCCATTCCATTTCTGGTATATTGCATTCCAGCAGCTAGCAAACTAGAACAATAACCATCTGCCCTGGCACCTCTCCATGGACTGGATGAATCATGGATGTGACCTATTTAGCCTAGTAAAGATGTGACTTCTACATTACAGACATTTCAAATTCAAAGAATGAAGAGCCATGTTAAAATACAGGCTTTTTAGTGGACTAAAATAAGCATGGTAGGAACAGGGAAATGGTATTCCTCTACTTAGCCAGTAACCACTTCTACAGCAGACTAGCCAAATTATATTAAATTTCAAAAGCAATCACCATGCATCTGTATACAAAGTTTGCTTCAAATCTATTCACAACCTAATCATCTTATTTTTCCTTTGGGGAGTGCTGCCCTAAAGACCTGATTCTTATCCCTGTCCAAACCATTCCAGCCTCTTCATATGCTCTGTGGGGTTTCTGCTCACTTCAAAGGCTGCACACAATGTGTAGTTACACACATAGCTTATAAGTTTAAAACCATTTGGCCTTTATTAGAACCTTACATGCTCCTAAACTTTTAAAACAAAAGCCTCAAAGTAGCTCTTAAAATAAGACTCTACACATACAATTGAGTATGACTATTTTGAAGGACATGATCCTCGGGATCTATGTGTCATCTTAGCCAATGATGATACACACAACTCAGCAAAAAGTACTGAACATCTACTTTGTGGAAGTTATAATATGACTTAAGGACCTAAAGATGCAGATAATGTGATGCATAGAAGCTTATAATTTACTGGAGCTTATAAAATAATAACTAATATTTAGGAAGCCCATTAGTGTATTTTAAAAGTTCAAGTGAGGGCTTAAAAAATGAAAGAAGGTAAAATTAATTTAAGCTGGGAAATTAGGAAAACTTCATAGAAGAAGCAATACATAAACTTCACCTTACCAATCTTCTGATTATGATTTTTGAGAACTCTGTGGTAAAGGGTAATCATCACCTCTAAATCCAGTATAGATAGCACAATCCTCAACATATTGCAAACATTCAATAATGGTTAATGAACTGAATTAAAATGGAGAAATAGAAAAAGCAAAAGCATTCAAATAGAGGAAACAGTATGAGTAATGATACAAAGAGAGAAAGTACAAGGAATGTTCCAAAGAACAGTCCTCATGGTGTGCTAAATGAGAGGAAAGGAAGATTCTGCTGGAATGTAGTTGGTAACCAGATCACAGAGAACTTTAAATGTCATCCCATGAAGTTAGGATTTTATTATGTAGGAAAAGGGAATGATAATTATTAGAGTTGGCCTTTGAAACTTTTCCAAGAGTATTTAAAATGGTTTTGATATGTTTGAAGCTAGAAAAATTGAGGCCATTTAATTAGCTATTACAATAGATCAGGCAAAAGAAAATTCAGTTCTGAACTGAAACAGAAACTTAATGTTCAGCTGAAATAGAATCAACAAAACATAGGGGAGAGAGAGGAAATGAGTTGATGAGAATTTTAAAGTTTCAAGGTGCATTAGTTTGCTAAAGCTGCTGGAATGCAATATACCAGAAATGGAATGGCTTTTAAAAAGGGAACTTATTAAGCTACAAGTTTACAGTTCTAAGACCGTAGAAACGTCCAAACTAAGGCATCCAGAGAAACATACATTAACTCCAAAGAAAGGCAGATGTCTGTCACATAGGAAGGCAAGTGGCTGGCATCTGCTGGTTCTTGCTCCCAGTTTCATAGCTTCCAGCTTCTGATACCAGTGGTTTCCTCTCTAAGTGTCTGCAGGCCGTCACTCAGCTCCTCCAGGACACAACTCTGGATTCTAGCTTGCTTGGAATCTCATGAGAAGGCATATGGTGATGTCTTCTGGGCTCTGCCCACATCTAGGCATCTGCTCTCTCTGTCAGCACTCCAAGCATCTCCAAACATCCATGTTTCTACCAGCTCTGAAGCAATTGTTCTTGAAGTGTCTGCATTTGAGGTTTCTCCAAAATGTCTCCTCCAGTAAATTAATCAAGACCCACCTTGAATGGGTAGAGTCACATCTTCGTCTAATCAAAAGACCACACCCACAACTGGGTGTGGTCTTTTCACTTCTTTTTCACATCTCCATGGAAGCAATCCAATCAAAGATTCCCATCTAAACAATACCTCTGGCCCCACGAGATTGGATCAGAATTATAACATGGCTTTTCTGGGGTACATAATAGTTTCAAACCAGCACACATAGTTTGTTGATTTAGCGAACATTAAAGATCATCAAAACACATAGGATATTAGCTATTTGGGAAAGATGCTGAATCAAGTAGTAATAGTATGAGTATTTAAATTGAAATTTCAACAAGCATCTGAAAACTTAGGGCTGAATGTGAGAAAAGAGACCACGCTCAAGAAACCAGTTACCTCAAAATTTATATTTTGACCAGTGCATTTCCTAATATAACTTATGTGGACAGTTTAATTGAACATCATAAATACATGGAACCTTGAGTAGGGCATGAGATCTTGTAGGTTGATCCTGAATGATGTCCCGATAAATCCCAGAGTGATTTGAACAGTGAATAAAAAAGTATTTGCAAAGTCCCCTTGCTGGGAATGGAGAGAAAGGGGGGAAAATTCAACTTTCACATGTGGAGAATTCCTGACGTTCTCACAAGCAATGGGGACAACCAAAGCAATAGGCTGAGCCCCCAATCTTGGGGTCTGTTCATATGAAACTTATCCCCACAAAGCATAGGCTAAGCCTACTTAAAATTAGACCTAAGAGTCACCCCCAGAGAACCTCTTTTGTTGCTCAAATGTGGCCTCCCTCAGCCAACACAACAAGCAAACTCACTGCCCTCCCCCTCTCTACATGGGACATGACTCCCAGGGTTGTAAACCTTCCTGGCAACGTGGGACAAAAATCCTAGAATGAGCTGGGACTCGGCATCAAGGGATTGAGGAAACCTTTTTGACTAAAAGGGGGAAGAGTGAAATAAGACAAAATAAAGTGTCAATGGCTGAGAGATTTCAAACAAAGTCAAGAGGTTATCCTGGAGGTTATTCTTACACATTATATAGATACCACATTTTTAGTTAAGGTATAATGGAGAGGCTGGAGGAAGTGCCTGAAAATACAGAGCTGTGTTCCAGTAGCCATGTTTCTTGAAGATGATTGTATAATGATATAGCTTTTGCAGTGTGACTGTGTGATTGTGAAAGCCTTGTGTCTGATGCTCCTTTTATCTACCTCATGGGCAGATGAGTAAAACAGATAGATTAAAAATAAATCAATAATAGGGGGAACAAATGTTAAAATAAATATAGTAGATTGAAATGCTAGTGATCAATGAAAGGGTGGGTATGTAGTATGGTAGGTATGAATTTTTCTCTGTTTTCTTTTTATTTCTTTTTCTGAATTGACGCAAATGTTCTAAGAAACGATCATGATGATGAATATATAACTATGTGATGAAAAAAAAAAAGAAAGAAACCAGTTATCCACCCAGCTGAACCCTGATAGTGGATGAGATCACAGAGGGAGGAAATTACTATTTGCTGTTATGAAACACGAGAAATTGTTTTCAACTCAGTTGTAAAGGAAGTTGTATGAATATGAATGTTTCTTTCTCCTTTTTGATAACAGAACTAAGTGATCATATTTCACTTTTTTCCCTACTACCAGGATGCTTAAATGTGTTCAATTCCACCATTATGAAAATTTTTAAGTTAGGAAATTTTGTGTTCTCCATTTCCTAATCTTACCTCTTTTTCTGGATCCTGCCTTTTTATTCTATCTCACCTTATTGTTTAATTTATATGCCCAACCCCTCTGCAAATACTTACTGAAAAAAGATGAACATATATATTTTGTAGTAAGTCATCACAAATTTTCTATGAAAAAGCAGGGCATAAATAAATTTAAATTAAAAAATGGTTTTGGTTGTAGTGATGATAGTTTTCTTCTTCTGTGAACTACAGAAAGTTTCTCTCCAATTAGAAAACCTGTTAGATTTTAAATACGTCTGTATCTTAAAAGGCAAATTAACGAATGATTAATTTCATTATAAAACAATTCAGCTTCACAAAAACTTCTCACTCTAAAAATGAGGACCTGCCAAGCTACAGAATTTTTTTAAATTAGGAAGATTTAGAAACTTTTGGGGCAAGCAAACTTTGAACATTAAAGCATCTCTAAAATAATTATTCAAATCAATAAGAAAACATTATTTATGATGTTATATATCATTTTTTAAAGAGAGAAGGTACTGATTAAATCAAGCCACACAATGACAATTTTACAATAAATATTTTACCTCATATACGTAAACTGTGATCCCTTTGTGTTTCTCTCAGTCCAGTCTAATAGGAAAGCCCCTTTTCCAAGCTCAGGGTCTTCCACTTCACACACTATGCTTCCACAGGTCCTGTCTGTTTTAGAGACAACTGGGGTGTGCCCTCTACCCTGGCAAGCCTTCTCACAAGCTCCGTTAACTCCTCACAGGTTTTGTCCTCCTCACTGGCACAGCCCCTTAATGCTGAGGCAGCTAGAGACCTTAGTGGAAAATACGCATGGCATATTAGAATACACACATTTTCCTTTTACACTAACTGTGCTCCTCTGTTCACCCACCATCAGATCCAAACCGAGACACTTACAAGTCATTCTGAAGACTTGTCTTCTTTTGGAAAAACAGCCTTCAGTTATAGACCTTCATAATTTTTCTTAAATTGTATGCCAAGAAAATGCAGCATTTTAAACAATGCCAGTAACCTTGCAACCCCTGCAATGAAGGCAATATCTTTGGCATGCTGTGCTAGATGTAAACCTTTGCTTAAACCATTGAGGAATCTATGTGCCAGATATTTGAAAGCTACTTTTTTAGACTTTGTAAAAGGAACTGAGATAACATATATTATCTTTGCTACTCAGAAAGCCTCAGGAAATCAAAAGCCCTTGGCTTTTTCCCACTACACAACACTACCACTCCAATTCTCCTGCTTTCTTTGGCTTTTCCTTTCTTCTTGTAAAACAGGGCCTTTCTTCTCCTGCTTCTCTTTTTCCCTTCTTGCCTACATACTCTCTCTCTAGTGATTTAATCCAGTCTTCAGTTTTTTTCTAATTGAGATTAAATTCATATACCATCAAATCTACCCCTTTAATAATACACAATTCTTTGGCTTTTAATATATCTACAATGTTGTACAACTATCACCACTAATTTCAGAACATTTTCATCATTCCCCTCCTGCCAAGAAACCCCAGACACATTAACAGTTATTCTCCATTCTTCCCTCATCCAGTCCCTGGAGACCAACAATCCACTTTCTGTCTCTATAAAATTTGCCCTTTCTGGACATTTCATAAAAATGTAATCATACAATAGGTAGCCTTTTTAACTGCTATGTTGCATTTAGCATATTTTCAAAGTTCATCCATGTTGTAGCATGTGTCAGTATTCAATGTTTTTATGGCTGAGTAATAATCCATTTATAGATAAACCACATTTTGTTTACACATTCATCAATTGATGGACATTTGGGTTCTTTCCACTTTGGGACTATTACAAAGAACACAACTATGAAGACTCATGTAAAAGTTTTGATATATGAAACTGCTGAATTTATTCCATAGCCTTGAATCTTGAAGATGATTGTATAACTATATTGCTTTTACAATGTGACCATGTGATTGTGAAAACCTTGTGGCTGACACTCCCTTTATCCAGGGTATGAACAGATGAATAAAATCAGGACAAAAAATAAACAAATAATGGGGGGGATAAGGGATAAAAAAATTGGGGTAGATTTAAATACTAGTGGTCAGTGAGAGGGAGGGGTAAGGGGTATGGAATGTATGAGTTTTTTCTTTTTATTTCTTTTTCTGGAGTGATGCAAATGTTCTAAAAATAATCATGGCAATGAATACACAACTATGTGATGATATTGTGGGCCACTGACCGTACACTTTGGATGCACTTTTGGACTTTATGTGCATAAAGATATCTCAATAAAAATATTAGAAAAAAAAAAAGAGCTCACAGCCAATATAGAGAGCAGAAACCAGGACACAGACATTTGGAGATGCTAAGCTGAGAGATGAAATCCAGAATTTACCCCTGAGAAACTAAATAAGGGCCCACAGACCCTTAAGAGAGAGAGCTATTCGAAACCAGAAGCCAGGAGAAAAGGGCAGCAGATGCCACCATGTGCCTTCCCATGTGACAGAGAAGCCCTGGATGCCAGCTGTCTTTCCTCTGAGAAGATATCTCATGCTGGTGCCTTAATTTGGATATTTTCATGGCCTTAGAATTGTAACTTAATAACTACCTTTATAAAAGCAAAAAAAAAAAAAAGTTTTAGTGTAAACTTACATTTTTCATTCTCCTGGGTATATATACCTAGGAGTGGAATTGTTGAGTCATATGGTAACTCACTGATTAATTTTTTGAAGAACTGCCAAACTTTTCCACAATGGCTACACCATTTAACATTACCACCAGTAATGTATGAGGGTTCCAGTTTCCATACACTTTGTCAGCCCTTGTTATTGTAGGTCTTTTTCATTATAGCATCAGTGCATGAAGAAGCATTGCTTGATTTGCATTTCCCTAATGACTAACGATGTTGAGCATCTTTTTCATGTGACTATTGGCCACTTGTAGAGTTTCTTTGAGAAATGTCTATTGAAATTTTTTGACCACTTTTTAAACTGACATTTGTTTTTTATTGTTTAATGGTAAGATTTTTTATTTTTATATATTCTGGATACTAATCCATTATCAGATCTATGATTTGTAAATATTTTCTCCATCTTAACAGTAGCAAGTATTCCAATTCATGACTATGGGATACCTTTCTATTATTTATATCTCCTTTAACTTCTTTCAATGACATTTTGTAGTTTTATGTTTACTATCTTAAGGTTTTAAATATCATTGATATACTGACAACACCTAGTTAATATCTTCAGTTCAAATTCTCCTCTGTGCTCTAGAGTCTCAAATTCTGGTTGTCTCAAAGATCTTAAATGCCCAAATCCAAATATTTGATGCCCAACCTCCAACTTTTTCTTCAGTCTTTCTCATTTCAGAAAATGACAAAACTGTCCATCCAATTGCCAGTCAGAAATCCATATATCATTTTTTATTCCTCCCTTCATTGAACTCCTATATCTAATCCATTAACACATCATAATGACTCTACTCCCACAACATATATAGAATCTTTGTACTTCTCTCCATTTCCACTACCCCACCCTCATTCGAAATTATCATTATCTCCTACCTATACAACTCCAAAGGCCTTAGCCTATCATTATCTCCTGTTCTAGTTTGCTAGCTGCCAGAATGCAATATACCAGAAACGGAATGGCTTTTTCAAAGGGGAATTTAATAAGTTGCTAGTTTACAGTCTAAGGCCAAGATAATGTCCCAATTAAAGTAAGTCTATAGAAATGTCCAATCGAAGGCACCCAGGGAAAGATTCCTTGGTTCAAGAAGGCTGATGAAGTTCAGGGTTTCTCTCTCAAGTGACAAGGCACATGACGAGCTTAGTCAGGGCTTCTCTCTCACCTGGAAGGACACATGGCAAACACAGCATAATCCACTAGCTTTCTCTTCTGACTTCCTGTTTCATGAAGCTCTCCAGGAGGTGTTTTTCTTCTTCATCTCCAAAGGTCACTGGCTGGTAGAGTCTCTGTTTCTCATGGCTATGTCATTCTCTGCTCTCTCAGAAATCTTCCACATTCTCCAAAATGTTTCCTCTTTCATAGGACTTCAGAAACTAATCAAGACCCACCCAAATGGGTGGAGACACACCTCCAAATAATCCATCTTAACAACCACTCTTGATTAAATCACATCTCCGGGAAGATGATCTAATTACAGTTTCAAACATACAATACTGGATAGGGATTAGAAGAAATGGCTGCCTTTACAGAATGGGATTAGGATTAAAACATGACTTTTCTAAGATACAGACATCATTTCAAACCAGCACATATCCCAACCAGACAAAAGTAAAAACCCACCTCTCAGCTTCTATTCTTGCCTGTCTCCACTCCATAACCCTCACAGCATCTAAAGTAACTCTGTCTAATGAAAATAATGTAAGCCACATTATAATTTTAAATTGTCTATTAGCAACATTACAAAAAAAATCAAAGAAACATGTAAAATTGATTTTAATAGTATATTTTATTTAAACCAATATATCCAAAATATTATTTCTAACATATAATCAAGACTAAAAATTATTAATAAGATAATTTACATTCTCTTTTTCAAGCCCAGTCTTTAAATGTGGTGTGTTTATCTTACCCTTACAATACATCTCAATTTGGATACTAAATTTTCAACAGAAACACCTGATTTTTATTTAAATTTCATTAAATGTATAGTCAAAAAGTAAATTCACATATCCAAGCATACTTAAAGTTTTCCAATAACAGAATCAAGTATTTTTACTTAAATTTAAATTAGTTAAAAGTAAATAAAGTTGAGGGTGGGTAATGGTGAACCTGGAGACCCAGGTTCAATTCCCAGTGCCTACCCATGAAAAAAAAAAAGTAAATAAAGCTGAAAAATTCTCAATCACATTAGCCACAATAAACCAGATGTGGCTATGACTACCTAGAGTGATCTTCTAAAATGTAAATCAATTATGTCATACTCTTGAGAAAAATCTTCCCTTTGGATGCTTACCATTGCACTCAATAAAATCATAACTCATCTTGATACTAATAAAGCCTATCTAAATTCACCTCAAGTACCTTTCTTTGCACAATCCCCCTCCCCACCAGGCTCTAGTGACCTATTTTAAGTTCCTCCAATACAGAGAGCTCTCTGTCACCTCAAACCCTTAGCACATACTGTTCCTTCTGCATGGAATGCTTTTTCCTAGCGCTTCCCATGGCTGATACCTTGTCCTTTAGATGAAATGTCACATCATATAGGCTCCAATAAACCTAAATGTATGCCTTCCTCTGCATGCTCTATCCCTACATCCTGAAGGTTTCTGTCATGCTCCTATTCTAATTTATAATTATACATATTTTTATTTATTTATTGTTGGTCTCTCCACTAGACTTCAATCCCCACAATGACAGGGGATTATGCTTGCTTACTTATTAATATTTTCCTAATATATAGTGGGTGTTCAATAAAGAATGTCATATGCTTCAGATAAAACAGGTACCACAAAGGCTGAAACCTCTCCATTATATCTGCTCATTCATTCATTCAGTATTTATTCAGAAGTTGCTATGTGCTAGAAGTTAAGAGAGACAAATGAATAAAGCAGACTTTACCTTCCAGAAGCTGAAAATTCGGTGGAGGAAGCAGTTAAGAAAACTTAATACAATGTAATAATAACATTACAGAAATGTTCAAGGAATTATGGCTGCCCAGAAGAGGGGCAAGGAATCTGGAAGAGGTAGTGAAAACTTCCTAGATGAGAAGAGACTCAAGTCAAGATGTATAGGAGTTAGCCTGGTCAAGGAGGGATGAGGGAACATAATGATATTCTTACAAACGTGCCCATGTGAACAATGGCAAAGAAACATGAAACAACATAGTAAATGTGTGCAGGGCATACTATGTACCTGGGTTAAAGAATAACAGCAGATAACCTGGAAAGGCTGGACAATAGAACCCTGTAATCCACGCAAAGAAGCTTAGATTTTATACCATTAGCATAAGAAGTTGAAAAGTTTTCACCAAGACGGTAACATTGTTTAATTTGAATACCATATCAGTCATGCTATAGATGTGTAGAAGGTTAGACTGGAGGATTACAGATGGGGAAAGCACTAGGAGTCTATAGCTATCGTCTAAAAGGTGAATGATTCTGACTTGAAATTGGACAAGTTACTGTATGAAATAAGCATAAGTGATTAATTTCAGAAATATTTGGAATGTAAATTAAGCTGCTTAGGGATCATTGATGACCTTGGCAAGGGCAATTTCAGTGTACTGATGGGGTAGGAAGATACATTTCATTCCTTATTCACAGCTGCAGAAATAATGGGAATTGTGGAAGTGGTGATTAGTAGTTCCCATATCTGGCTGTTTATCGGAAGCACCAGAGGAGCTTTTGAAAAACACAAATTACTCTGGCTTAACTTCAAAATCACTGAGTCAGTATCCAAGAGTGAAGCCCAGGAATAACTATTTTGACAAGTTCCCCAGATATCCACATAGCTACTTTGAGAGATGCTGGAATGGACCAGTCTTTCAAGTATAACTATTTCTTATAATCCAAATTCATTTGGTTCCTGAGTTCAAACACTGAAAATTCAGATAGAGGGGACTGTGATGGGAAGGAAAGAACTAAGCTAACAGCTAAAGGGGCAAGGCTAAGTGAGAATTATAAGCAGATATATATGATTAAGAAAATAGAAAAATACAGATGTGAGAGAAGGGATTCCTCACACACTCAGGCAGATAAGCTTAGAACATTAGTTTATCAGGCTAAGAGCGTTAGTTTATCAAACACAGGAAGTTTTATCTCATAAATGTAAAAAATAAATCTCATAACAAAAGCCATGATCTTCACTCCCAGTACCAACTCATCTTAAGTCACGCAAAAAATTGAATTAGCAACAACTCAATAAAAATTAAGTACCAAACCAAGATACTCTGGGGAATACCAATAATGAATTTTGCAATCTGCTTGAGGGACAAAAACTAATGTAAATCAAATAGTCAGGAAACTAGAAGTGCTAAACAGTGTGGAACGAAACATAAATCATCAGATCAGAGAAAGGCACAATTAGTATAAACAAGGTGGTCAGATAGACAGTTCATGGATGACCTTGAGCTTGGTAGTACAGTGGGAAAGATTTCGTCAGTTACAAGTGGAACAGAATGTATTGCCTCCCACTTCATACTTACTTATTTCTATGAATTTTACCACTATGCTGACAGGGACTCACTCAAAGTTCAGAATCATTTTTGATCCCCCTTTCTCTCCTTTTCCTCACCCACCAACTACAACCATAAGCTCTATCTCTGAAATGCTCTTTCAATTTCTATCCTTAAATGGCACTAATTCAGGCCCCCAAAACCATTAAAGAATTAATTCCCCAGTGGTGCCCCAGATATTTCCCTTCTTTTATCTATACCACGATTAATGTGTAGCCAACTTCATCTTCCTAAAACCTGACTTCAGCACATGTAAAAACCTTTAACAGCTCTTCATTGCTTTCTGAATAAAGCACCAATTTCTTATCTTAGCAATCAAGTACCTTCTTCATTTGGCTCCAAATCATTCTGCAAACTCTGTCTTCCACCATTCCCCCTCTAGGCACTGAGGTCATATAGAAAATTTTCTGTTCTTTAAACACATTCTTATTTCTGTGCTTCTGGCCCCATCTTACCCTATCAAACTCTTATCTATGCCCATTATTTATTTTATTACAGAAGTTGTGGGTTACTGAAAAATCATGCAGAAAATACAGAGCTCCCATATGACCCCCTTTCATACAATTTTCCCTATTAGTAATGCTTTCCATTAATGTGGTACCTTTGTTACATTTGATGAAACAATTTTATTATAATTACAATATTAACTGTAGTCCATAATTTGAACTAGCAGTTCACTGCTATGTGTTTATTTTATTATAGGAACATATATGGTACCTTAAATTTCCCCCCTTTTTACCAAATTCAAATATATTTTATATTCATATTATAAATTTAAATCCTATCTCTTTCAAGAAATCTTTCCTGGACCCTCCAAACATATGTGCTCGTCTCCTTTGATTGTACCTCTAAATACTCTGTACTCTAAAGGCATTCAGATTCTATTTAAATTCACTTCCCCAATAATAATAATTCTAAACACATAACTATGTTACTATGTGCCAGGTATGGTTCTAAGTACCTTACTTGTATTAATTAATTTAATCTTCACAACCACACTTGAGGTAGGTACTACTCTTATCCTATTTTACAGATGAGGAAACTGAAGCGCAGAGTTTAAGAGAGTCCCTTAGATGATACAGCTAGGATGTGAACCCAGGCAGTCTGGCTCAACAGAATATAGGTTCTTAATCTCAACACTCTATGACTGTTTGATTACACTCTATGCAATCTACAGAGACTATGTTGAAGGCAAATATTTTTCAAATGCACTCCATCCCTAAACAGTGTCTTTCACAAAGTAGGCACTCAAATATTGGTTGATTATTTGGATCCCTATCAGTCATGGTATGGATTGAATCACATTCACAACAAAGACATTATTTAAGTTCTAACCCTTGGCCTTGTGGATGTGAACTCATTTGTAAATAGGATCTTTGAAGATATCATTAGCTAAAGTGAGGCCAAACAGAATGAATGTGGGCCTTAGTCCAACTGGTGCCCTTAAACACAGTGGAAATTTGGACACAGAAAGAGACAGATGGCCAGGTGACACAGGTAGAGATCAAGTTATGCCAGTAATCTACCACAAGACTACTACAGACTTCAGAGAAAGCTTGATCCTGCTGACACCTTGATTTTTTTATTTCTAGCTTCCAAAATGTGGGACAATAAATTTCTGTTGCTTAAGCCACCAGTTTGTGGTATTTGTTATAGCAGCCCTGGCAGACTGGAAGTTACAAAATATAATGCTCTACATAATCAGGAAAGGCCATACCATACACAAAAAAAAGGTAAGAAAAGTGAAAGGAAAATACATATTTGATAGGAGTGGAAAACAAAAATCAGATAGTTAGAAGGCTTTGAAAACCAAGTAGAGATTTTAAAGGAAAGGGGTAAGTTAACCGCCCCTTTAACTCTTCTGCCTTAAGAGGGCAGAAGCATTGAGGTTTTGTTATGAAAATTATTCTGAGAGCAGCAATATCCATTATGGAATAGATAAATGAGAAATAAAGGAAGTGAGAGAGCAGGATACTGCTCCAAGTGCAAGGGGAGGAGAGCCTACTCTAGAATGGTAGAAAATAGAATAAAGAGAAAAAGGTAGAACCAAAGGATGTTCTGAATAAAGAAATTATAACATATATTAGATTTAGGAAGAAGATAAAAAAGAAGGAGGGCTGAAAGATTTATTTAAGTATTTATACTAGTATATCACTGAAAGACATTAGCTTGTTAGGAAAGGCAAGTTTTAAAATCAGGCTGTTTTCAAAGAATAGTTATACTACTAACACATCCTTATCCTCAGCTGTTTCATGGAATTAATCATTCCATGAGAGATTCCAGTTTCTTTCCTTCTACATACTAACAATTATTTTTGAAGGCCTGTATATTTTGAAGACCCTGAAGAGTGTGGTAACTTTTATGTCTGCCATTTCTTATATACATAGAGAAAGCCTACAGAAAATAAACACTTTTTTTAATCAGATTTCTCTGACACCCAACAAGCCAAATCACAGACTCTAAATTGAAAAGAACCTTCAAAGTCTTTTTGCTCAATCTCCTTCCCATCTATACTATGCCAGTAGGTCGGTCATCAATCCCAGTCTCCATACTTAATAGTGGTGGAATATTGCATTCCTCACAAGTAACCCATGCCATTTTCAAACTGTTCTGTTCAACAGTCTCTATTACAAGTAAGGGTAAAATCTGTTGGCCTGAAATCTTCACCATTTCATTCTAATGCTATCTTTTGGAAATGCACAATATAATCCAATTAACAGCTCATTAAATATTCGGAGACAACATCATGACCATACCAGCTACTTTCCAATAAATGCTTCTCATGAGAATAGTTAGCCCCGTTACATGATAATAAGAGGAACTTTAAGGTCACCAAGCACCTTGAAGGAGTTGCTGTACACACAAAACTTCACACAGTTTCTGGCATACAGTAGACTCTCAATAAATGACCATATATAAATGGCACAGGTAAAGACCAAATCCATATAGTAATATAATTTTCAAACATATCCTTTCTCAATTTGTTTTATAATCAATCTGTAAAGAAACAAGCCTTCAAAAAATCAAATAAATTTTATATAAGCCCAGAAATAATGTGGCAGGTATGTAGGTGGTTAGGTTTGCTAAAGCTGCCAGAATGCAATATGCTAGGAATGGGTTGGCTTTTACAATGGGGATTTATTAGTTTATAAATTTTCCATTCTCAGGCCATAAAAATGTCCAAATTAAGACATCAACAGGACAATACCTTCTCCAGAGGAAGAAAGACCACCAGCATCTGGGACACCTTTGTGTTAGTAGCTTATTTCAGCTGAAATAACCTAACCAAAAGATCCCACCCACAAAAAGTCTGCACCCACAGGAATGGATTAACAGAACATGGCCTTCTCTGGGGTACATAACAGCTTCAAACTACCACACTAGGTAAATGAAACATTTAAATAGATAAGAAATTTAGGGTGGGGCAAAGACAATTTTTATTATATACCTTCTTGGTATGTCTTAATTTTTATCACATGTACATATTTTCCAACTTAAAAACAGGTAATTTAACAAAATAAAAATAATAAAACTACTTCCATTTTAATTCATCCTAGAGGAATAGGATTGTGCTTTCTGTAATAAAAAGGAATACCCTACTACTTAAATATAGAAACATCAAAGGACTAGAAGTAAGATTAGATTTAATCTACTTCAAAGGCTTTTAACAAATTTGAAGACAACCCATAGAAGAAATACATTTTATACTGCAGCCCAGTAAACATATACAAATAAATAATTGATATAAAATTTCACAAAACAGTACTTACCATTACTATCTAAAATGTATTGACACTTTTTTTTAAGACTGCCACAAACCACTAAATTGATAGCATGTCTAATAGGTCACAACCCATAATTTGAAAAACAAAACATTGATCTAATCACTCACCCCCACCTCCAACCAATTTATTTATGAGAAAGGTATGATTCAGCTTAGATAAGTGGTGGTACAGAGTCACATAGCTAACTCATTCATTTAGCTCCTGCTCTATGCCAGAATTGTCTTATGGACAATGATACATGAGACGTAAGTCCTGATTCAGGAGTTGGCAACAAGTTGGCCAGAAAGACAAGGCAATCACCTACTAATTCCTGCTCAGGGAAGTATGAACATAGACCACAAAAGGACTTCTAAATCAGACAGGGACAGCTGAGGAATTCCAGTGGGTTGAACGTAGAGACAGGACTAATACCAGCTCTTCATTTCTTTCTACCATGCTGCCTCAATTACCTAAAACATTCCTTCACCAGCATTCAGGGAGCACCTGCCAGAGATGTGAACCAAATCCACCCTAAACTAATTTACTCACAAATACTCCTAACTCTTTCAGCAGTAAGACTTCATCGGTATTTTTTTCTTCATATTTCTCCCTACAATAAGTAGACATTTAACTAAACAAAGTTTCCTCCTTCTCTTCCCTCTTCTCCTCAAGCAAGAGAGCCTGGTCCTTCTGCCACTTTCCTTCTTCACTGACTTGGGAAAAAAGTCCCTGAAGAAAATACAATATTCAAAGTGCATAAATTAAATCATATGTTTTCCCCTTTCCTCTCCCTTCCTCTCCCTTCTCTTCAGGGTTGGTTGATTTGGGCTTCTGGCTGCTCTCTCTATGGTATTCTCTCCATCTGTCTGAATTTCATTTTGTTTATGAAAGACTTCAGTAATAGGATTAAGACCCATCCTAATTCTGTGACCCACACTTTAACTGAAGTAAACTCAACCCAAGGTCCTACTTACAATGGGTTCACACCCACAGGAATGGATTAAGCTTAAAAACATGTTTTTCTCGGGTACATACAGCTAAAAACCACCACATTTACAATTTAATGTTACATTTCAAAAAATAAAAATAGGCTAAGAATGGTTTACTATGCATCACAGAATCAAATATCTTCTTTAAAACACAGACTATATTATACATGTAGAATAGAAAGATCAAAATAGGAATGTTTACGTTTGTTTGGTGTTTTTTTTGGTATTTAAAAAAATAAAGAAAGAACAAATAAAATATAGACTCCAAGAGAACATGTGAAAATAGATTCAGCAAAAATTCATTTTACTTCTGTTATCGCTGTTATTAATTCTAGTCTATGTTCTTTATCTCTAGTGTTCACCATAACCCTTAGCATGTCACTTAACTTTTTCCAACTTAATCTATCCTCATTTCTAAATTGAAGTTAATAAGATATAATTTTATTATTCTCTCAGAGATGTTGTAAGCATTAATGAAATAATACACGGAAAGTGCTTTGAAACACTTGGAAGGGGAAAATATACAAAATGAGTTGATGTTATACACATCTGTTTTAAAAAAATAATATACTGTGGTAATGTTAAATGTGGGCAATGGTTTCTTAAAATAAATCCCAAATGCACTCTAAACTAAGTAAGCCTGATCTAAAAGTTAGTGTTTGATGTAGAAGTGATCTTTCAACATTCAGAAATAAAAGAACTTCCAAATACACATTACCATTTATCTTCCCTCCTAAATTTACTTTTGCTTTTAAAATATTCAGCAAATATTCCATCAAAATAAAAGACTTGAACTTACAGCCATTATTTATTGCATGCCAGGTATTTTACATATATCATCTTATTTCTAAAAATCACACCCTGTTTTGCAGATGAGGATGAAGATGATGAAGTTAAATCCCTTACTGAGAGCCATGCTACTAGGAAAAAAGTCAGAGGTGGAACTCAAGTACATCTTCCTCTGCCAGCAAAGCCTACACTCCATGACATGACGATTCCTTTTCAAACACTGGCTTTTTGAGGATCTAAGAAAAAAAATGCCATAAAAAGATTAGTCACCCATTAAAATACTTATATAAATGGATTAGTCCTTTCAATTCCAGGCCACTGAATTGATAAACAATGAGGGTCTTAGAAGTCTCACCCATTTTTCATATGCATATACATGCTATTCACAGATATAGCATGACCTTGAAGCAGCTGGAAATTAAAATGAGCCATTATCACAAAGGAGCACTGAGACATATTTCAAACCCCTGAGAACAGAAGACTTCCAATAGGAAGGTTAGCGAAAAACAACATCTAAGTCTATGATGTATTATTCATATAACTCAGAGATAAAATATATCATCCTTTTCCTCAGTAGCTAAACTACCTTTTCTTACCAATTAACATTAAGGATTTAATAACGCTTGTCGATATTAACTTTTAAAATAGTTTCTATAATATCAGTGGACTCACTCTAAGAATAATTCAAACACAATAAAGCAAGAATATAAATAAGCAAATTGAAGTATAAGTATTTGATATGCAAATATATCTTTTACTGTATAAAAATATTCACCCATTTCTTTAAATAGTGACCTTTCTATTTATATTACTTATTTATACACAACTTTTCAGACACTTGCCGGAAATCGTCCCAAGCACAACAACTTTCTTTCTAATGTCCACCAGATACAGAAATATTAATATAGCTTGAAAACATCCAATACCTCATTTAGTCTTTTCTTGGTCCCATCTCTTCCTAAAATTCACAATTTACTCGAGTAGATTATCTAAGGTAAATTACCTAATCTAAGCCTGAGAGAATTTCTGTTCCCTGTCTACTTCTACTATTTTATACAGAAAAAACTAAATTTCCTTTTAGTGTCACTGCTAGTCTGCTATCAAGCAGGATAATGGAGGGGAATATAATGGAGGACCAGTGGAAAGGGATGGGAAAAAGGAGGAGGCAGGGAAAGTATGAGAGGGAGGCAGTCTAAAACAATAAGAGGAGGAAGAAACTATGATGAACTGACCCAGGGCTCCCAGTTCTGAACACCAAGTTCCAAACCCCTCTCTGAATGTTTCTGACCTTGGCCAAGTCCCTTGGTTTCTCTGTATCATAATGTAGCCCCTGGAAGGTAGCAAAATTTAAGCCAGGGAAAAGTTTCTTCCAGCAACCTATTAAAATGCCAGTCTTTGCTACTAATAAAGGAAAAACAAAAAGCTAAACTATCTATCATCAAAAAAAAAAAAAAAGCCGTCAATGTGTTCATAATAACCCTTCTAATTTATTGTAACAATTTTTTATTTCAAGAATATGCAAATAAATTAGTACCCATCTCCGCTCCCAACCTCTGACCCTTCAACCACCCACGACACCACTGTTTTCTAAACCAAACAACACACTCCATTCTCAGGTTTGTCTTTAGCACATTTTCCCCTGAAATGTTTGTCTTCAATTCATTTCACTATTTTCACTAAATGCCTTATTCTTACAAAAGAAAATAGAATTCTACATCCCTGATATTAGCACCTTAAAGATCCTTATAAAGCTATTGGACTGATCCATCAATTAGCTTCACTGCATCCAGCTATATTTTTAATCTCTCCAATCTCTTTTCCTTTCTTCTACTTTTCTCTCAAGCCCTCTCCAACATACTGTATCTCTTTGTAATAAAGTGACAGTCTAAAGTCAATGCCTCATTGCCAAGTCAGACATTAAGACAGCTCATCACTTCCCTGCTTTGCCATAGATACTTCAGTACAGGCAGCCTTAAGCTAAAGTGATACTAGCTGTCAAATGATACTGTAAACTCATATATATTGTCTACTTTCCACTTATGTCCCAGTTCAATTCCAGAATTGTGGTTTTTCAGGTTTCTTTTTTAAGAATAAATTGACACACTACGAATTGTTTTTGCCCTAATTAGTTTGCATTATACCCAACTGCCTTCATTTTACATATTCATTTAAAACTTGTGGTCGCATATCTTATTCTGTTAGCCCTCTTTTTACACATATTTCAGTTTTTAAGCTTTCATATGTCCTTGTATATTCTTACCCAGTACACTTGGAGTTCAATAAATCCATGCTCATTGACTTCATTTGCCCATATTTCTCAAGAGTACTGATGTAGGGTCATATCCAAGGCTAAATCCAGCTTAGCCCCTTACTAGTCATGTGACCTTAGCCAAATGATTTGTCTTTCTAACTCTGAGTTTGACATGGGGATGTGAAAACAGGTAAAGCACTGAAGATCTGGAAAGTATATTAACAGAGTCCATGCCTGGCACCCCATAAGGGCTGAACAAGTGTTGCCCCTTCTTACTTCCACTTAATAAGAATGTGTTTAGCATAAAATAATCCATTAGGACTTTTAAATTAATGCTGAGAGTCTTAGAAACTGTAGAGCAGACTTAGAGGTTAAAAAAAAAAAGCTCACCATATAAAAAATTAAATTGGATTATTCTATACAGTACATTAGCTCAGAGCTTTCAACGGGTCTGATGAGAGAGAAAAGATATCTTTTTCTTTTTAGCTGCTTGAAGCCCTCTCTTATAAATTAAATAAGTAATAATAAATAAAACTTCATAATTTAGCTCTGTTCATTCTCCCTAGCAAGAGATACTACCTTACTACCAACACCTAATGTACTAAATTTCCATTCCATTTGAAAGAGAATCCAATAGCCTACCCTCCAACATAGCTAACTATTAAGTTTCCATTCCTCCCAGGTTCTGGATGACTGACTGCCCAAATTTGTTCTTAAAGAAGTTAAACCATTTTTTGAAGTCTGTTAATCACAAGTAAATTTTACAACATAGATATCCTATTCAGTCCAGTTCACTTAGTTTTATAGTTTTTTGGACATTATTGATAAAAATGATTTATATTGATTGTGGTAATTAAATTCTTCCAACTGTGAATTCGTGACATCTTAAAATATATTATGTAATATTAATTCAGCAAAAATATCTTCAGAATTTCAGGTTCCATCAATTCACTGATGAGTGAAAAAAAAGTTCATGATTTTAATACTTTAAAGAGAATTTAGAAACCGTGAATCATTATTTTTCAACAATTTATCACATTTTCAGTGCTAGCACCCATTTATCTAATAGCTATAGTCTTGAAAAATATTCACTAATTCAGATGCTTTGACATTTTAACAAAATACCCCTCAATACAAAAATATTTTGAATTAAGAAGTTTTACTAATACTAATACTTCTGTGCCTGGCCTCATTTACAATGAGAGGACCCGCAACTCCTCAAATTTTAAACACTCATTCAAAATCAGTCAAAGGATTTAAGAATAGATTAATGACTATCTAAACTATATAAATGGCTTTTGGATTTTGTTAAATTATCTGGTCCTGTCCATTCAACAATAGCATCAAATGGCTCACTTTGAAGGTTCTTCCCCAACACAACCTTAATTTGATAATTAACATATCCATCTTTAGAAACCTCACATTAATACACATTATTTGAACACTGCCTACCATATTGAAATGAATTCTCCTCAACTTAATCACTTCAAAAATTTTTCCTATTAGTCCCCATTAATCAGAAAACTTATTCGATTTGTGCAAAGTTGAAAGTCTATTTACTAGCTAGGCTAGAACAAAATTATGTGTAATCCTCTGCCTATATAATTAGCATTGAAGAGCTAATGTTTCTAACAAGTATATCATTAAAAAACATTTGCACATTAGCAACTGGTACAGTTTTCATTTAACACCTCCATAAACAAGTTATATGCACTCTAAATACACATTTTGAACTTAAATAAACAACTCAATTACATTTAGAGCTCCATTCAAGAAAAATACTTTCTTTTAAGTAAAGTCGCTTCCACTTAAGGGGTCACCTTAAATTCTCTGTAAAATGAGGCAAACATAAATATGTATAAAATTATCAATAAAGCAGCTTCTTATTTATATATGTGGTTTTTTTAAGTGTGACCAAAAAAGTTAAAAGTATTAATCTAAGGAACTGGAGAATCTCCATATGGAGGGGCAATATGGTACAGTTGTTTAGAACATGGGCTATGGAGCCCAAACACCTAAGATTAAATCTTAGTTCCACTATGTTACTTTAAATGAAATTAGCCTTGAGCAAGCTATTCAAGCTCTCTAAATATCCTGGAAAATGGAACCCCTAAGAGTCCTTCTTCTTTGGGTTTTTATGAGGATTGAGGTTATCCATGTAAAAACACCAAGCATAGCACCTGACACATAGCAAGGACTCAATAACTCAATAAATGTTAGGTATGATTATCATCATCCTCATTGCAGTAAAAAAAAAAAAGGACATGAAAGTAGTTGAATAAATTCAGTTCTTAAACACACAAACCAGACCAATGTGCAGACCCCAAGTCAGCTTCTGAACCCCCACATTCAAATCAAGTCTCAGTTTCTATTCATTTATCCTTAAGCTGCCTCTGATTGGCAGAACATATCTCAGCCTGAACAACCAAAAGAACAATCTGGTTACTCACACTATATCACATTAATGTGTAA
Source organism: Tamandua tetradactyla (assembly GCF_023851605.1). NCBI lineage: Eukaryota > Metazoa > Chordata > Mammalia > Pilosa > Myrmecophagidae > Tamandua > Tamandua tetradactyla. Next base: position 25,615,773 of record NC_135330.1, on the reverse strand, counting down.
ATTCATCACTTCAGCAAAAAAAAATCACAAACAAGAAACTCATTCATGACTCATTTTATTCATAACAATCTCAAACTTGTCACCCAAAAATCAGTTTTTACAGCTGCAACTAAATGAAGTAAACATATTGACATACAAATTCATGCAGTGGCCTCAAAAATCAGCATAAGCAAACTGTGTGAGAGGAGAAGATATGGTTACTCCACTAAATGTGGATTGTTAAGTATTAAGGAGAAAATGCATCATTATTTTCCACAGAACAAGCTTAACTCATGAGCAAACACTATTAATTTACACAAGCAATGACCCCTTGTTTAATGACAACATTCAATAGCTGACTTTAGGTCAGTCTTAAATTGAAAACAGCTACATGTAAAAGGAAAGTTGCAGCCGAACAGGAAAGGATCTTAATACTATTTTTAAATTCCTGGATAATAAGAAGAAGCTAAGATGTTACAGTGGAATATGAGTATTTTTTTTCCCCTAGGCTTAATCTTTTATCAAAATAAAGAGCCCTTTTCCCCTAAGGTTGGTTTATAATTAGTAATTAGATTCCTCAATAATTCAATAACTGAAACCTTTATTAAAGTCAAATGACCTTTCTAATTAAATTTTCTCCTATTATAAGCTCTGCTAGGCAGGTGTCATCTCTACACATAATAAAGTCTTTATATATTAAATGAGTTTTTTCTCTTTCATCCTTTTCTTTGATTTGACATTTTAACAGTAATTAATTATTGGTAAACTTTTAAACACAACAAATCACTAACACATTCTGGTAAATACTGTGATTTGTATAACATTTATAATGTCCCTATTTTCATTCTTTCATTTAAAATGCTCAAGCTAAACTATTTTACTGTTCTATATCTGTTTATTTATAATTATCATTTCAAAAGAATATGGCTAGTGAGGGAAAAGGTGAGCAATTTTATTATAGCATTAAGAAGGCTGTTATGCATTTAAAACTCAGAATTGAGATATGTGTATGAAATTGACATTAGGTTCAAAAGCTCTCATCACAAGGTACTATATAGGCTCATTCAAGTAAATATTTGAAAGACGCATAAAAACATGATAATTGCATTTCAAGTGCTTACATTTTTAATCTTTAAGTATTTATTTAAAAACCAAAGTAGTTAAATGACCAATAAGGCATCATGATGTAAATAAAGCTCTGGAGTTTGAAAACCCAAAAATATATTGTCATCAAACTCACTCCTATGGATGCCACTTTAAAACTAGTCAATTTCACTTGCAATAAAATAAATACAAAAGTAATACTCTTAGGTGTTGCGTGGATACATTGCGTTTGAAATCACTTATTCATCAGTCACTTCATCATAAATCTAAGATGACGTAGCGAAATGTTTTACCATCACTTTCCTCATTACTCTAAATAATGATAAAACCAAGTAGAAACAATCAAGGATTGTTATACTCAAGGATACCAGCTAAATGTCAACAAATTTTATATTTTTATTAGGTTTCTTTATTTTCAGTTCATACAGAAAAAAGGGGGGAGGGGTATTTTGCACCAAAAGGAGCATCCTCTGAGAGAAATGAATACGCGCTTTATGAATATTAACATTCCCAAAGCAGATGTGGGAATATCCAACTCTCTTTAAATTTTACACAGCAAAACCAACAAAAGAAAAAATTGGAACATGAATTGGACTCTTCTGAATCACAAGTCACTAGTCAAAACAAAAAGAGTAAAAGTACATTCCCTGGATGTTCGCGCCCCTCCTCCCCCCAGCCCACTCTTAGCTACTGTACGCGTCTGCCCGGTTTTCTCCCAGAAAACAGATTTCAGTTCCCATAATGCTTTCAAATGGGCTTTTCTCAGCAAATGTACTCCTCAAGCAAGACCGTTAAAGTAACTTAATCCATGATGAATTGCTCCTTGGAAAAAATGCTGGTTCCTAATTCGAAAATTAATTCTCTAGCTTTTTTCCTTATTTAAGATTCATGAAGAAAACCACAACTCTTATTTAGATTAGGAAGGTTCTCTTTGAGACTCTCGGGACAAATAGGAGCTTAGGAAACAGAAGATAATGCTGGGGGAGGGGTCACAGAGCGCGAGAGAGATGCCGGTCAATTCCGAGATGATGCAGGAATGACATGGCACCTGGACAACACAAGTCCACGTTCAGCCCCGGCAGAGGCTGTGCCTTGGTTTCTCTCACAATATGCCTTGGAGCCGGGATTAGATGCCCGCGCAAACACACCGCCGTTTATTCTTCGACTCCCTAAAGGCAATGGTAGGGAGCGTCGCTGGAGAAAGCTGCACCACAACAAACCATGTCTTTCTCCTCACACCCCGCCTCCCCGGCCAGGGGCAGGCGACGACCGTCTCGAACAGTAGACAGCTGAGAGGAGCCGAGAGCCCGGGAGGGAGGGAAAAGCATCTCCGCGAGGGACGGAGGGAAGGGGGGACAAAACCCCAGAGCCTCGCGGAGAACCTCGGGGAGAATGGCAGGAAAAAGAGGGGGGATGAGGAGCCGAGAAAACCAGAGAAGAGAGGAATCGGGAAGCGCTCGGGCACGCTACGCAGCCAGGCTGCCCCGGGCAGGCGCGCACCAAGCGGTGGAGGTGGGGGGCGGGGGGAGAGTCGTCCCCGCGGAGGACCCCTCCCCCGACTGACCGACCGGAGGAAGGGGAGGAAATGGCTTTGTATCGCAGGATGAAATTCAGACAGGAGGGCCACAGGCGGGGGGACGAAGGGGGAAGGATGGAAGATTCCCGGAGCCGAGAGGACCCCGCCCGCCCCACAGACACTGCCGCTCTGCACCCCACTCCCCATTTCGCTGCAGCCCTGATCCACCCTCAGACTCGCGTCCCCCCACCACGTTCCAACGGCCCAGAGTGGGATCGCCCCCGCCCCGTGCCCGCTGCGCTCACCTGCCGACGAAGTTCTCGAGCACCGAGCTCTTGCCGGCGCTCTGGCCGCCCACCACGGCGATCTGAGGCAGCTCCAGGAGGCAGCTCTGCCCCAGCGCCGAGAAGGCGTCCTGCAGACGGTTCACCAGCGGGATCAGCTCTTCCATCTCCCGGTTCCCCATCCTGCCCGAGCGGCCGGCCACCCGCCAGTCCTTGCTCGCTTCGGTTGACTGGGCCCCTAGCGGGGGCCGCGCTGCCTTCGCTACTGCAGCCGCGGGGCTGGACTCTGTCCGCCGGGTTGGATCTCAGACGTCGGATCCCGCCGCCCGCCAGCCCCTCAGCTCCTGACAGCTAACGGTCCACAGCGCGCTTGCGCGGGCGGGTGGGGGCGTGGCCTGGCTCCGCGGTGGCCCCGCCCGGTATCTGCTCTTGCCCCACGGCTCCCAGCTCTAGGTTCCCGCCCCGGCGCGCAAGTACTGCCTCCCAGCCGCGGCCAAATGCCAAGGCCTCTCTGCCTTCTGCAGCCGAGGGTCAAGGGTAAAGTCACATCACTTGGGCATGGTTGGCATGAAGTCATCATCAGCACTGTACCCTTCCAGCAGCTACCAAGGCCAAAGCACTACCACTGATAATAATACAGCACTGTTACCAGCAGCAGCAGTATCTCCACCACGACCATGGCTGCCAAATACACTTCCCAAGAGGAAATATCAGGTTCACATGCCTTGCCTCAGAACCTACGATGGATCCTCTCGCGGTGGCCGTCCTGAAGGAGTTTACTTTCTTCAACTGACATTCTTTTCAGGCCCTGCATAGTCCAACCCTCCCCACCTATTTAACTTTAATGACTTGTCCTTCTCTGTCCTGCAAAGGTGGCGTCCTTTGGGTTTCCCCCACCCTTAGTCCCACACAGTCTTGTATCTACCAAGCTTTTTCTGTCCTTTAAAACCCCTCATGCCATGTCTTCTCCCAATCTATCTTTTTCTATAGAATGTGTCAATAATCATGTATTCTGTGCCCATTTTGTTGAATTTATCAAATTGAAAAGCCACTGCTTGTTGAGTCTTGTCCTGTGCAATTGTTTCAATTTCCTTGGCTGCTCAAGCAAATGCCATGCAATGGTTTGGCTTAAGTAATGGGACATTACAGAAAATGTCCAAATCAAAGCATTATCAAGGCAATACTTTCTTCCCAAAGCCTGTGGCAATCTGGGGCTGACTGCTGGTGATCCTTGGTCCTTGCTCCTCTATCACATGACAATGCACATGGTAGCTTCTCCTGGCCTCCCCATTCTATTCCAGTTCTGTTGAATTTCAACTTCTTGCTTCCTGTGACTTTCTATCCTTATGTCTGAAATTCATTCCACAGTAATAGGATTAAGAACCATTCTGATTAAGGTAGTTTACCCATTACAATAGGTTTACATCCACAGGAATTGGTTAAGTTTGAGAACACATGTTTTGAGGGGTACGTACAGCTTCAAACCATCATAACAATGGAGACACAAAGATGTCAAACCCCTCTTAGTCTCCTTAGAGGGTTTCTCTTCCCTCAGCTCCTCAAATATTGATATTCCTCATGATTTATTCCGTGGGCATTTTCTTGTCTCATGCTTCATGCTCTGCTTAGGGTGTTTCCCATGGTTTTAACTCCATACAAAGGCTAGAGACTACAGAAATACAAAATGCTAGCACATTTCTCTCTCTTGTACTCCAGACTCTGCGTTCCAATAGCATCCATCACCTTATTACCTGAATGTCCCACAAGTACCTCAGACTCACTTTTTTCAAAAATGAATTCATCTTTTGTAATATCAGCATTTAATGTTATAAGTTTACCTCTAACCCTAAAAAGACTTGCATAACTATGTTCACAGTAACCAAAAAACTGAAAACAACCCAGATGCTCATCAACAGGCAAATGAATAAACTAATATGGTATGTGAACAAGTGAAATAATCTCAGCAATAAAATGGAGTGAACTACACTCTTTTCAACCCCAACGTGGGAATCTCAGAAACATTATGTAAAATGAAAGAAACAAAGTATATATAATGTATTTTCCATTTATATGAATTTCTAGAACAATTGATAGGGATTGCCAGGGGATAGGGATTGACTGCAAGAAGCATGAAAGAACTTTCTTGGCGCGATAGAAATATTCCATATCTTGATGGGGATATGGATATACATTTGTCAGAGATCACTGACCCAATCATTTAAAGTCTTCACATTTCACTACATAGATTATATCTCATTTTTTAAAAAAAAAGCAGGAGAAAAAGACAAAACTGAATGTATCATCTTCTCCACTAAAGTGGACCCCTTTTGGAATATCTGAGTAGCACAGCTTTTCTAAGAATCAACCCCTCTGTCCACCGCATGGTTGCAGTCAGGTTAGCTGGTTTGAAAGTGTTGTGTATCCCAGAAAAGCCATGCTCTTTAATCCTGATTCAGTGTTGTAGGATGGAAACCTTCTACTAGATTTTTTCAATGGAGATTGGCCCACCCAAATTATGGGTGTGGGCTTTTGATTAGATGAAGACTTGACTCAACCCATTCAATGTGTGTCTTAATTAGTTTACTGGAATAAAAGGGGAGACATTTTGGAGAAAACATAGCTGCTTCAGAGCCGACAGAGATACAGACATTTGGAAATGCTTGGAGTGCTCACAGAGAGTACAGATGCCTAGACATGGATGTTTACAGATGCAAAGCCCAGCAGACATTGCCACATACCTTCCCATGAGATATTAAGCAAGCCAGAACCCAGAGTTGTGTCTCAGAGGAACTAAGTGAAGGCCCACGGAAATTTAGAAAATAAATCACTAGCATGAGAATCTAGACGCAATGGAACCTGGAACAAGGACCAGCAGATGCCAGCCACATTCCTTCCCATGTGACAAACCTTTCTTGAGTCAAGGTATCTTTCTCTGGATGTTTTCATTTCAACATTTTTATGGCTTTAGAAGTGTACACTTAATAAATTCCCTTTTTTTAATGAAAGCAATTGTCCTGCCATTCTTTATTAATAAATTCCCTTCTTTAAAGCCATTCCATTTCTGGCGTATTGCATTTCAGCAGCATTTAACAAATTAAAACACTAGGGTAGCCATCAAGGTAGACTATAACTAACTGATGTGTACTCCAGGCTCAGCATCTTATCGAAGCTACACCAATCAGGGCCCTTTCCCAGAAATATGGAATTGAGAGAAATTGGTCCTTGTCTGAATGACTGAACTTTAGATGGGGTGTAAAACCAAGAGTTATTATTGCTAACTTTTTTTACCAATAGAAGGAAGATGGGAAAGGTGCTGGTCTTCAAAGAAAGAGAAAAATAAAGTTACAAAGAGAGGATCAGAGGGAAAAGGGAAATCCTGAGGTATTTGTGTCCTGGCTCTAGCTCATTTCTGATATCCAGCTACAATTCTGTCCTGAGTTCCATGAGTCCACACCCCCAAAGAAACTTACAATAAATTCCCCTCTTTGTTTAACCTAATTCAAATTGAATTTATTTTACTTGCAATTAAAATAATCCTAATAAATACATGCTACTGTGTTCTTATCTCAGTGATAGGCCTCCCAGTCCCAATCCACAATCCAGAAATTATTATAATTCCGTTTCTCTCCCTTATTCACTATATCCATTTGGCCTTCAAACCATGCCTCCTCCTGTCTCTTCCTCTCCACCCTTGATGCTAGTGCCTCAGTTATAACTATCATTTCTTGACTCAACACCCTCCTCTATACTTCCTGTATATATGTACACTGAAAACACTTCATTATTGTACTTGGCTCATTGCATTGTCACAATTTACATGTCTCTCTCGTTCACAAATGTGGTAAAGAGAATAATGGTCCCCCAAATATGTTGCATTCTAATCCCTGGACCCTGTAAATATGTTACATGGTAAAGGGGACTTTGCAAATATGATTAGGTTTAAGAACCTTGGGATGGGAAGAATAACCTGGATGATCTGGATGGGCCCACTTTAATCACATGGATCCTTGTAAGCAGAGAAGTTATTCCAGCTGTGTTAGAGAGCGATGTGATTATGGAAGAAAGGTCAGAGAGATGCAACTTTGTTGGCTTTAAAGATGGATAAATGTGGGGCACAAGCCAAGGAATGCAGGCAGACTCTAAAATGTAGAAAAAGCAAGAAAACAGATTCTCTTCTAGAACTTCCAGAAAGGAATATGGCTCTACCAACATCTTAATTTTAGCCCAGTGAGACCTGTGTCAGACTTATAACGTACAGAATAATAATTGATAATAATGTATATTGTTTTAAGCCATTATATTTGTGGTAATTTGTTACAATGGCAATTGAAAACTAATAAACATGATGACAAACTCCTTGAGATCAGAATCCATATTTGTGATTTTCAATGTCTAGCACAGTTTAACACCTAAGGAGACTACAGTCTACTGGGGAAAAAAACATAAACTAATTGTTACAGCACAGTGTTCCAGAGTTTGCATGAGGGACATGCGATGGATATGGAAGAGTAACAATTCTGTCTATAGAGGGCCAGGGAAAGCTTCAGAATAGAGGTGACATGAAGTGGGCCTTGAAGAGCCTGCCCAGCACTGTGCTTGTCTGCTTTGTGGAATATAAAAGATTCAGAAGCACTAGCCCTTGCCCTAAGTATTTTATGTTCTAACAGAACTGGTCATGCTACCAAACATCAAACAGAGAAATATATAACCATTATAGAAATTTGAAATTCATGTCCACTGCAGCAATATATATCGTTTCTATCCTCCAAAACTTAGTTCAGATTCAGTCCCAACCACCTACTTTAACAACCCATCCTGAACTGCTGTTGCTATTTGCTTCCCTTTAATTCCCCCATGTATTAGTTTGTTAAGTTGCCAGAATGCAAAATTATACCAGAAAAGGAACAGTTTTTACAAAGGGAATTTAATAAATTACAAGTTTATAGTTCTAAGGCTGAGGGACTGTCCAAATTAAGGTACCAACAAGAAGTTACCCTCACTCAAGAAAGGCTGATGCCAGCCAGAACACCTCTGTTACCTGGGAAGGCATGTGGCTGGCATCTGCTGGTCCCTTGCTTGTGGACTCCGTTGCTTTCAGCCTCTGTTCCTGTGGGGATTCCTCACTTTACTTTTCCCGGGATGGCTTTCATCTCCTAGCTTCCTTTGGTTCTTTTCAGGTTCAGGCTTGCTTACATCTCATGGGAAGGTACATGGTGATGTCTGTTGGACTCCAAACATCGCCAAACATACGTATCTTTGTTCTGAGCTCTCTCCAAAATGTTTCCTCTTTGAAAGAACTTCAGCAAACTATCAAGAATGGGTGGAGTCTCATGTCCTCTAATGAAAAGGCCACACCTACAACTGGGTATATCCCATCTCCAGAGAAGTATTCTAATCAAAGTTCACACCCACCACTGACCATGCCACATCTCTGTGGAGAGAGTCTAATCAAAAGGGTTTCCACCCTACAATATTGAATGAGGATTTAAAAAAAATGGCTGCCCCCACAAGACTGGACCAGGATTAAAACATGGCTTTTCTGGGGTACATAACACTTTCAAACCAGTACACCTCATGTCCAGAATTATAATGACATGAGAGCCAAAAGAAATCTAACACGCACGGACACACTCAACGTCCTTTTCTCACAGATGATTTTGCATGAAACAAATAGCAAAGGAAAACCTGGAGAAGAAAAGCGAAGGGGAAATTTTGACAGGAAGCAACCCACACCTTTAAGGATATGTATAAAAGCAGAAGAGGAGAGTGCAGGCATCCACCCCAGCTTCCTGACTGCATCACACAATCACCTCAGCTCTGTTTCAGCACCAAGTACTCAATACCAACTCCTGCTCTCTAATTGTCACATTTGTTTCCATGTCACCTTCTTAACAAGGTATTAGGCGCCTCATGTCTCTGTATCTAAGGAGTCAGAACTTTTTATAAACACATCAGAACCTTAGATCTAAATGACCATGGTCATTTTGAGAAGTGACAAATTTGTACAGCCATTCATACAATGAAATGATGAATGATGAAATGATATGGACTGTTCCTTTGAAATGGATGAATCTTAGCCAAAAATATCAGATTCAGTAATCCAGAGTCAAACCTCATTTCAGACAAAATAAGTATTATCCATCTTGATCACGTATGAGAATTAGCACCAAATAACTTTTGGCTAATTCCAAAAATTAAATCTAATCTCAGTGGAAAGTAATTTGTTACCTTTGAATGTATGTATGTATGTATGTATGTATATGACAGAGGGAGTTGCAATTTTGGAAGAATGGTCAGAGAGAGGCAATAAACACACACTTTTTAAAAATATATTACAGGATAAAAGTTAGCTCTAACAGAGGAGTTAGAAATTTTTTTAGTAGTGACAACTTCCCAGGAATAAATATTTAACCTCCCAAATAAGAGCACATATTTGAATACATGAATTAAGGAATATGTGTTTTTAAAAATTATTCACATTACAGAAGAGTCATATCTCATATAATTCCCACATTGCCCAGCTCAGGGCTCAATTAAGTTTTTATGAAGCAGGACAAAACTGTAACTTCAAGCATTCATCATGTCTTCCATTGGAAGTATCACTGGGCAAGTAATATTATTACTTTCTATACAATTTAGGACCTATGTGAGTCCTTCAGTTCTTTCTCCAGAGACTTTCTCTCAGATACATTTTAGATCTTACTGAAAATCAGCTTGACTATAGGCACCTTTTGAGTTCTATTAAGCCCTTTGAACATCTAGGACAGACACACAGATTTTCAAGACTGCAGCCATTTGGTTGACACCTATGTCACTTAGGGCTTCTCTTCTTTAACCTAAAGAGGTGGTGAGAAGGTAAAGCCTCCCAGTTTTATTGCCTATGTTCTCCATCAGCTGTCAACAAGTAGCAAAAAAAACTCTGAAAGAACCCCAAGGGTTTTCTATTCCTGTTACTTCTGTAAATTTGAGATTCAACAGATGTGTCATCAAAGCATAGCTAAATCAACACACGCTCAGGACAGAAAATATTGATAGACAGATTTAAGGTGTAAGGAAGAAGAGTTAAGAAGACTCTCCACATCAGTTAAGTCAGATTTAGCAGCCAGTTTGTACTTTCTTCTAGAAAATAAGTAAAGTTGCGTTCTGCTTTAAGCATCATCCATATATACTGAAGGAGAACAGTACTTATGTATGATTCCTGTTAAAAGGAAGGTCTCCTAGTGTTTTTAAAATGTCATTTGTTGTCACCTTGAGGGCTGAAGAAAAGATGAAACTATTAAACTTCTCCACCTGGGGAATTCCTGATAGTGTCTCAGGATTTAGGGACTCCCACTTTAATAAGCCGAGCCCTCAATCCTGAAACTTGCCCTTATGAACCTTATTTCTGCAATGGCTAAGTTAGGTCACCCCAGAGTGCCTCTTTTGTTGCTCAAATGTAGCCTCTCTCTCTCTAAACCAATTCTGCAAATGAACTCACTACCCTTCTGTTCTAGTTTGCTAGCTGCCAGAATGCAACACACCGGAGATAGATTGACTTTTAATACAAGGGGATTTATTTCATTAGTTCTTCAGAGGAAAGGCATCTAACTTTCATCTGAGGTTCTTGCTTACGTGGGAAGGCACAGGATGATCTCTGCTGGCCTTCTCTCCAGGTCTCTGGGTTCCAAAATCTTTCCCTGGGATGATTTCTTTCTGATCTCCAAAGGCCTGGGCAGAGTTGCGACTGCCGAGATGAGGTATGCTGAGCTGCTTGGGCTGTGCTACATTGAGCTCTCTCATTTATGCACCAGTCAATTAAGTCAAACATCATTCATTGCAGCAGGCACGCCTCCTAGCCGACTGTAGGTGTAAATCAGCTACAGATGAAGTTCATGTACCATTGGCTCATGACCACAGCAACAGAACTAGGTGCCTTCACCTGGCCAAGTTGACAACTGAATCTAACTACCACACCTTCCCAATACGTGGGACATTACTTCCAGGGCTGTAAGTCTCCCTGGCAAGATGGGACATGACTCCCAGGGATGAGCCTGGCTCTGGCATCTTGGGATTGAGAATGCCTTTCTGACCAAAAAGAGGAAAAGAAATTGAACAAAGTAAAGTTTCAGTAGCTAAGAGATTTCAAATAGAGTCAAGAGGTCATTCTGGAGATTACTTTTATGTAAGCTTTAGAGAGATATTTCAAACTACCAGAATATGCCATACCACAGAAAGCAATATTCTTAAAAACCCCAGGAGTGACCCGGGCTCTTTCTAAGTTTCTATAAACGTTTTTCTTAGTTAAGTTTATTTTCTCAGAAATTTAAAGCTACTGACTCATTATAATGATATTTCTTTTTAGTTTCTAATGTTTTTAAATAGCCAGAAGGAAATAGCTGAAGTTGTTGAACTATCATCCAGATCTTTGATACTGATTGTATAACTATATTGAAAAAAAAAATCAGTCTTTTTTTTGTTTCTATGAATCACTTCTGGATGTTTTGTTTTGTTCCACTGATATATATAAATGTCATTACAACACTTAGTTAACCCACCTGTATTGTAAGTCTTAAAATTGGGTATATTGCAGTACTAGTGGTCAATTATAGGGAATGACTAAATGTATGGGATGTTTAGAATTTTCTTTTTTCTTTTTAATTCTTTTTCTGGAGTAATGCAGATGTTCTAAAAAATGATTGTGGTGATGAATACACAACTATATGATGATACTGTGAATCATTTATTGTACTTTTTGGATGGATTGTTTGGTGTGTGAATTTATGTTATAAAATTACATTTAAAAAATGTCATACCTCTTCAAGTCTCTTCCTTTGCCATGGTGAGGGTGAGAGCACATGCAGATGGATATTCCATTAGAATGAGAAGCAACACAATAGAGGACCACTGAGCTAGAGAATCATCTAGACGCAGGGAGGACTTTGCTTGTTAAGAAAAAAATAAACTTTTGTTATGTTAAAAAATAAATAAATAAAAGTAAAATGTTATTTGCTAAATTAAGAAACTCTTGTGCATGCTCTTTCTCTCTATATGTATGTATATAGGTAAATATATATATATATATATACACACACACACACACAGGCCAGCTATTAAATGGTCATTTTAATTTATGTTTATGAAGAATTTTCAATAATAAATACAAATGCCATGAATAAAATAATTAAATGAAAAACACAAAATTTTATATACAGTATTATCTTATCCATGTAAAAACTGTGTCTAAAAATCCTGGAAAGAAAGATACCAAAAAGTATAATACTATTCTCTATCAGAAAATAGGAAAAAATGCAACTGTCCTTATCCTTTTATTTCCCAAACTTTCTACAGTGAATATGTATTACTCTTATAATAAAAAATTCAGGAAATGCCATTTAGTTTAACAAGAATTGGTTTACATACACACTAGCTTATCAGCTATAAAAGTGTAGTATAGCATAAGATTACATAACTTCATAAATAGAAATAGGAGAGTCCATAAGCAACATACCAACCCCCCCAAAAGCCTTTTCCCCTCACTAGCAGCTGATAACTAACTGGCTAATGATAACCTAGATTTTTTAATAGGTAACATTTCTTTCTTACTCAAAGAACAGAAGTGCCACAAGCCCAAGCCCTCATGGTCAGATGGCCTATCATTAACCAACTAGCAGTGTTTCCTCAATTTGTGTTGTCCATACAGGTTGATGGTACATGAGCTGAATTTTGTTTGCTTAAAGCATATGTTAAAACTTACAGCATCAGGGTGCATGGATGGTTCAGTGATAGAATGCTTGCCTTCCATGCAGGAGAATTACAATTAAGTTGCATTTCTTTACAACTCTCATATTCTCCGTGTACACTTGAAAGTGGTTTAAATAAAATCAAGGTAGCCAATAACACAAGTATGACTTCCAGGTTCTCAAGCAAAGTTGTGTAAAGGACCCCAGTCCTTTATGGTCATATCCCAAAAAACGCAGAGAAGTAGAGGCTTCTTATACACATGTTCCTCAGTGCCTATTCAAACAGAGCTCCTATCCCACCCCTGTTTCACTCTGCCTTGTCTTCTGCTGACCCTCCTCCTGCCTACCCGTCAGAACAACCTAACCACAGAAAAGTACTTTCAGATCTAAGAATTAGTCCTGTATCAGATTTGTCAATGAACAACTTATTGTGAAAAGTCCACATCCCAAGGCCTCATAGCTGAGCCTAGAAAAGGTATCAGAACTATAGATCCTTGATTTCACCATTCACTGATTATTCCATGCTTTAGTCACTCTGTTGATAAAATAGACATCATGCTTCCCTTTATGACCCTCAAAATCTCCTCATTCCAGAATAGCTTGAAGAAATGAGATTTTATTTTCTATTTTTTCCCCATCCCCACATAACTTTATTGTAGGAGTATAAATGTTGGCAGAAAAGTGCTGACAAAAGAGAAAGAGAAAATTCACATACAAGGAAACAGGCAGGTTCTGAACCCCATCTTCCTCTTGCACAATTTATTTATATTTTTATTGGTGAAAATTGCCAGAAAACACCTTCTTGCTGAAGAAATAAGTCCTGAAAAAAGAAAATTCCAACTGAGAAGATTGAATTCCAACTTCAGCAAGATAATGCCTCTGATTCCAGAGTATAACCTAATAATACCTTGATGCAGAATAAGGATTCATAAAAACACACACACATAATCACACAAACACAGACTGAGAGTCCCCTTTAGGCCACCGACATCTGCAAAATGACAGTTTTACCAAGGACTGTTTTCAGAGGCCATGACAGCATCAAAAAAGCAATTACATGTCCTGTGAATTAGTGTGCACATGTTTTCTGATGAGCTGTTTATCATCTCTTCTAATAAAAATTATTTTCTTTTTAAAAACAATTTTCAGTAATGGCTGATTAAAGAAGGGTCTGGCTGGAGTTGGTGTTGATTCACCACCCACTAACACAATTTCTCTCACAATCCACAGGGGCTATCCACTAAAGTTGGATGGGAAGTTTTCTCATTGTCAGGTCTTCCTTCCAATAGAGACAAGCTCTTCAAAGATTTTTCTGCTTTCTTATTCCAAAGGCTTCCAGATGTCTCAATCCAAACAGAATGAGAAAATCAGAGAATTCTCTTTTAGGGTAATTGACTAGAGAATTGACCGGTGGTTATGTTTAATCCCACAGTGTTGGCTGAGGGGTACTTTACTATCTGCTTCTCCTTTCTGTTTCAGAAACAAGCTCCATTTTAGACCTGAGAGAACTGGAACACATTACCTAATGCAGACAGAGCATTGGTTAATGGGTAAAACAGTCACAATCAAAAGGAAGAAGGGGAAAGAATTGTCTCACACCATCAGTAGTAATCTATACCTTACATATGGTGCCTTCATTATTTTCATAAGTTTCTGCAATCTTCTCTTCTGTCTCCTCCCAACCCCCTACTCCAGAAATGCCTCCACCATGTCCTCTACAACTTATGGTACACTGTCAGCAAAATCTCCTCTATCCTCAACTTTTATCCAAAGTGACTAACAGAAATCTGGTTCTCTCCTAAAGACCCTTCTTCAACTGTGTAATCTCAAATGGCGGCTATTGTCTCTTCCATGCCTTCTAAACTCCTAGGCCTAGAAGTGGGATAGAGATCTTCCTTGGTCCTCATGGCTGCTTCTAAATCATTCTGTCTCCTTTCTCTACATCACCCCTACTTTAAATCTATGCTATCAGCCAATTAGCCCCTCATCCCACTCCTTGGAGCAAAACTGACTTCATGTTCATTCCCTCTCTTATTTCAAAACTTTTAGTACACAACTCACCATCACTCTCTTTAACAATATGTTTATCATAATCATGGTGATTTCAATTCCATGTTGACAATACTTTTCAACACTGCCCTCTTTTTTCTTTGTTCTCCTCTTCTCCAGTGATTTTATCTTTTACACAACTTTGGTCACTCTCATCAGGGTCAGTCCTCTGACTTTGTCATTTATTACCAAAGTCTGCAAGCCCCCATAATCTCAAATTCAAACACCCCCCATTTAAACCTCCATATCCTCTCTTTCCTGATCACCTATATTGCCCTATCGCCAATAATCCTTCAATCCCACTAGGACACACAATCCATTAATCTCACCATCTGTTCACTGTTCCTCACCTCCTTCACACCTTCACTTCTCTCCTAACCCTGTTTAAAAGCCATGAGCTATCCTTATACACACTCTCTTGCATACACTCTTTACTCCCTGGCTTGTTTCTCAGTTTATCATACTTACTTAGCAAAACCCAACCCTGGGTAAATCCACCTACCCTGCACCTGTACCCATGCAACTGAACATAGACAAAGAAAACATATTACCATGCAGACTGGGCTGGTTTTTAAGTTAATAACCGTACACCTCAAATGGACTTGCTAATACTACTGTCTTTCCATAGTCCAGTTATTCTCCAACTCTCTTGGAGGACAATTTTTTACTTTCTTCTCTGTCCTCAGATCTCTAATATCTCTTCCCCATCATCATTCTCAGATGATTAATTGTATTCTATTTCACTGGGAAAATAGAAGCAATAAGATCAGTTCATCTACTCCAAATACCAAATTACCAGTTACTGTACTTATACACCCTGCCTTTTCTAATGTTTCTGTAGATGGATTATCCAAACACCGTCTAAGACCAATGACCTTCCCATGTGTCCTAGATGCTATTCAATCTTCTCTATTCATTCATGGCAATTTTCTCTTCTCTCCTGCAGTAAAATTTTTCTCCTTTTTATTGGGTCATTCACAGAGAGTACAAAAGTACTATCTACCCCCCAAGCATTTCCTCCACCATTTGTCTTCCCTATCTCAGTTAATGAAAACTCCATCCTCCCAGTTGCTCAAGCCAAAAAACATAGTCATTCTTGACTTTTCTCTTTCTCTCAAACTCATCCAATCCATCAAGAAATCCTACTGGCTCCATATTCAAAATATTTCTAGAATCTGATTATGTCTCACCATCTCTGCTGTTACCACCATCCAGTGCCTACATTATTATAATGGCTTCTTATTCTGGCCTCCCTACTTATCCTTTTACTAACTATTCCCAATGCCTCAAAGTGATCCATTTAAACATAAATTCCATCATGTCACTCTTCTATTCAGCACTACAATGGCCTCCCATTTTACTCAAACTAAAAGCCAAAGTCCTTACAAAGACCTACAATGTACTTCATGGCTGGTTCCTCCACCCTCATCCTCCTTCTATTCCCCTTCAACCCCTGTTGTTCCAACCACACTAATTTCCTTGTTGTTCCTTGAAAATGGCCAACACATTTCTTCATGAGGGCTTCTTCAGTTACTATTCCCTCTGATTGAAATACCCTTCCCGGGTGGTCATGAGGCTCATTTCCTCCTTAAGCCTTTGCTCATATGGAACTTTCTCAAGGATACTTTGATCACTCTAACTAAAACTGCATTCTTTCATACACTCTTTCTACTATTCTCCTTCACTGTTTTATTTTTTATTTTCTTCATAGCACTTATAATCTGCTAATGTCCTATAAAACTAACTTTTTAATTTAATATCTATTCCACACACACACATACACAAGCATGCAACCCTGAAAGTAAGCTCTATGACGAAAGGGATTTGTTGCTTTGTTACTGCTATATCCCCAGTGCCTAGCAAAGTGTCTGGTACAAGGTAGATACTTAAATAGTTGCTGAATTTTACACCTTATATAAGCATTCTATTATAGATCCTGAAATGTATAAAAGCTGAAACACAATAAAGATTTATTACTTGTTTATGTAACAGTATCAGACAAGTGAACAGTTTAAAGGAGTGGTCATCCTCATCAGTCAAGTAGAAGTTCTGCTATCTTCAACATACAGCTTCCAGTCACTCAAGAAGTTTTCACCATTCTAATCAACTAAAAAAGAAAATGGTCATGCAGGAGAACACATGGGAAGTTTTTGTGGGCCATTCCTAGAAATGGCACAACACTCCTGTTGGCACTTCACAGGGAGAACTTAGTCACATGGATGGACACACCCACTGCAAGGGAAGGTGGGAAATGTAGTTAGCTAAGTGCCCACAAAGTAACAATGCCAGATACAGGAAACAAACATAAAAAAACAGGATGCCCTGTATTTTATCTGGCAATCCTACCAGGAAGAAGAGAGAACATTTTGTTGAACAGATAATATTCAAATAAGAAGTCATGGTGGAATGAGATCTCATTATATATTTTTAGTATGTCCCGGTCCTTTTTTTTTTTATGTTCCCAGGTTTATTGAAAGTATGACAGCATAGCAGAAACATTCAGATACTTCCATGTGGTGTCTTGAAATTCACCCCAATTGTGGGCTGACTGACTTCCAGGTTGTAGAAGCTGCCTAAGTCCAAAAGCTTCTTCACCTCCTTAATGTCAGGATCCACTTTAGTGATCTCCTGATCTAGAGCTGAGACCTCAGGAGTAAAATTATCTTTCCTTTCTCCTCACCTGCAGCTTGATGGAGATACCTCTCATAAGGGAGCTCTGAATCTGCTTCATCATAAGAATGGCATAGCCTGCCATCTTGTTGCAGAGTTTCTTTCTGGGAAAAATGGTGATCTCCTCACACATGTGCTTGTTTATGTGGAAGTTGCTGTATGTGCATGTGTATTACTTCTCAAGGAAGATCTGAGCTGCCTTCTTTGCAGTTTTGGTGTGAATACAGCCCATGTGGGAGGTCACTGATAAAAGAAGGACTATGCTAGTCCTTTTGATGGCACCTCAGAATGCTCAAGTCTAGTTCTGACAACTAAAACTAGTGGTGATTACAGATTGCCCTTGTAGACTCACAGAAGAGTAACAAAATACACTTGTGAAAACACAGAGGCAGAAAACTACAGAGAAAGGGAAAGGAAGAAACCTCTAGTCTTCTAAAGATACTGACCACATCTGGAAAGACCTTGTAACTAATCAATAGAAAAACATTATCTGAACATCTAAAGCAGATTCATCCAATGACTGTTGATTGAATTTATTTATTTCTCTGAAAAAAATATTTGACCTTATATGTTGCTAAGAGGAGATAGACGATGGTGAAAAGGAGACAACAAATTTTAGGTACCATCTTATGACCTTCCACCTGAAGACCATCAATTCTCTTTAGCTGTCTTCTCTTCCTATCAAGATAATCATTTTAATATACCCTAACCTTCTGGGAAAAACAATTATTCTGACAATTTACATTCAGGCAGGTACTATCCAGCCCACAAGGGTTTTTTTCAGCTACTACTAACTAGATTATTAATTTGGGAAACACTGAGTGTGTTGGGCATGATGAGAATATCATTATTTTTGACAGTGGGACTGATATTTTTTTTTATTCTATGAAGATTTAGTCTTAGCTCTCAATTAAAAAAATGTCAGAAATTCCCAATTTCTCAAGGAAATGTTAAGTATGAGAGATTGGATGTTAAATTCTAGAAGTAGAGAAAAATTAATTTATTAGAAAAATCTTAATCAGCCTAATTGCAGGCATCACCCCTAACACCTGGGTTATTATTTGGTACTGTATTCTTTAGTTTCTTAACTGTTCTAAAACTTAAGAATTTCTAGGAGAGCTAACCTACTTAATGAAAAAGGTTTCTATTTTCATATCATTTTCCACATTTCTCTATTTTAATGTAAATCTATTTTTGTAGCTAACAAACCTAACTGTGATATGAAACTATTCTGGGGATGCTCAATTTTCTCTTTCTCTAATGGGACACACATTACCCTGTCTGATTGCCTTAAGAAGCTGGCATCAAAAAGATGTAATGGCCCCATTGAAAGAGAAAGCAAATCCAAGCCAGTGCTATTGAAATGGATGACTCATATGGGAATAACCTCACAACCTCATGACAATGAGTTCACCTGTGGGTTGCTTCTTGGAGGCTTCCAAAGTACCTGCCAAAACTGGTTAGGAGTTCACAATCATCCCCCCCTCACCCCCTGCCCCACCACCAGAGCTAATGGAAAATGAAGCACAAAGGGATGCCTTAACATAAAATATAAGTTGAAAGTATTGTCAGAGATCAGCAAAAAAGGCAGGATTGACCCTCCCACGTTTTGGATGCCCCACTTTAAAAGATATGCAAGACAACAAAGCAGGTGATTTGCTATTTGCCCCATTTGTTTGTCTAGGGAAGATTTTTAAATGATAACTTTAAAGCAAAGAAATAAATTCACCATTAATAGCATAGTTTTAATAAACACTGTCTCTGAAAAAGTCCTTTATCTATTTCCATATCCACACCATCACCCATTTGGAAATAATAGCCTCCTGCCTGTGACTCAAGAGAGCTGAACAAATTCATATGTGAGAATTTACCATCTAAATCACACTAGAGATACATTCAAGAACAAAAGAGCATAGTTTTAGAATATTTCAATTGAGTTATAATATAAAGGGAGGATCCACCTAGGCATATGCATATACCATCATGCATAGTCCTTGCTCTCAGAGGCAATCTTGTGTTTTAGGTAGGGATGTGACACAGTTCTTTGTTTGGTGGGAAGCCTTAACTGGGCCCTGAGTCTGGGGGTGTTGCAGGGATAGGGCATGTAGAGTTGGAACAAACATTCACTGTGGTCCTCAGGCTTCTGAGTAGCTCCTGTTCCCCTCTCTCCTCTGCAGGAAGCTGATAGAAGGAGCAAGCTGTGCTTTTCCACCACAGCCTTCAGCCAGTTCCAAGAACTCCTACTGGCTATAGACTCATCTCAGAGCCCAAGAAGCCATGGCATTGCTCCAGAGCTCTATTCTCTGGACTGTACCCTGTGGGCTCAGGGCCAATGCTTTCTGCATCCATAGCAGTGTTTCTGAATCATATCACACTGGTATCATTTTCAAGGATATTTATCCAAAGAAGCTTGGATGATGGATAATTTTCCCTTTCATTGCCACATTGTCCTAGACTATTAACATTCACGCAACAAGCACTTGGCTGCTAAACGCTGTTTTTAGGCTTTGCAATAACCTGACGCCTATGTGGGAGACTGTAACCATCCTTATTCCTCTTCTCTTTCTACTTCTAAAAGTGAAAGATAGAAGCATGCCTGGCATGTCCTAGGCTCTTAATAAACTAAACATCTTCCAAAGAACTGTAGAAATATTTCATCCTATTTTTCAAAAGAGCTATGTTTAAACCTGGAAGGAGGATAACAATCCCTACCAGGACAGTGGTTTGACACTTCAATGCCCAGCTTCCAACTCAAAACTCCATTCTTTAAATACCTTTCCTGATCGCCTCTATCCAGTTCTAATCATTCAGATCTGTATTGTTTCTCTACGGATACTTTTTCATTATCTGTATATTAATTTCACACAGAAGAATTTCTTCATATATTTCTATACATTTCATAGATGCATATATAGATATAGAAATACACACAGATCTTCATATTTTTCATTACTGGCTTTGCGAGGAGTATTGTCTCTGCCTTGATCTATCATCACGTTTTTTATAACCCACCCATCCTTGTTTTCCATGCTCCCCCCTAGCATCAAGTACAGGATATATACTTATCCAGATCTCAAGAAGGTGAACCATCTGTGAAGTAATGAATGCACCCTGAGGACTGTGACATTGTCACTTCCTCTTCCTTGAAAAGTACCAGCCATTCTACAACCTCATGCTCAACATTCACCCAGTCTTTCAGAGCTTTTCAAATACTTCAACCTACATTATTTCATTCCATTCTTATAACACTGTAAAGTATGTAGAATGATTTTCCCATTTCATTGATGGTCAAAACTGAATACCAGGCAGGTAACCGACTTGCCTACCTAGTAAGTTGTGCTAAATATTGTGTTTGTCCCTCCAGAATCCCTCTCCCTGTTCTCTCTCTGCTCTCTTCCCCAGGAGGCTGGCCTATATGACTATATCAACATCAACCTTGCTATCTGGCTTCCCACTTTATTTGGAAGGATCCAAGCCCATGGAAGGTTGCCAGACAGGAGGGTGGGAGGAGAGTAAAGTTGGATATTATTCCCCGGACTTCCTTCCTGTTGGTTCACTATACATAGACTACGACCCTCAAATGATGGCCACAGTTCCTCTCATGTGCCTATTCCACACTTGACTGCTCTCCAGAATCCAGTAGTACCACCCTCCCCTTGTTTCTTCAGCCTTGTAATGACCCCCAACACGTGCCTTCCCTGAGACCTGCACCATTCCTTATGGTTTCCCTGAATCTTGCCCACAGCTTTGTAAATAATCTTTCTATTAAGCACTCTTCAGGTGGCCAGTGTTGAGACCTGACTAATAAATAAATATAAATACATATATCTGTTCAAACCTTCTAACTCTTGCTCAATCCTTTGGGTTCAAATCTAAACACTTGCTAATTCTGATACCAAATCAGAGAAAAGGACATCTTCATATCTCATCAGGCAGCTGCTACTTCCTATTAGTAGAGTAAAAGCACTTTAATATAACCTGTTCATCTCTGCAGGTGAGATCTGGTGCATGAGAGTCTGTACCTGCAGATGGCTGTAGATTTCTCTCAGTAAACAAGTCGGCTCCAGTCATGGGGACATTACCAGAAGCAAGACAATGACTCATCAGAGAAGCTGCAGTCACTTGACCCCCTGTGACTCAGGCACACTTTGTTGTCAGCAGGGCACTGAGCTGAATAAAAGCGGAATAAACCAATGCTTTGCTTCACCCACGTTCCTGGCAATCAAAGAGTTAAAAAGCAGTAAGATTTGGGGTGATGGAAAAGTTTTGGTCACAGATGGTGGTGATGGTAGCACTGTATTGTGAATGCAATTAACAGCACTGAAATGCATACTCGGATGTGGTTAAAAGGGAAGATTTTAGGTTGTATACATGTTACTAGAATTTTTTTAAATCATACAGTACAAAACAGTGAACCCTTGTGTAAACTACGGGAAATAGTTAATAATATGAGTATAATAATATTATTTCTTCAGTTGTAAAAAAGGTACCACTCTAACTGAAAGTTTTAACAGGGAAACTTTTGTGCGAGGAGAGGATATAAGGGAACTCTATATTCTGCAAGATTTTTCTGTAAACCTACAAGTTCTTTAATAGAAAAAAAACAGTAAAAATATTATTCTATTTGGCCCTAGCCTCAAATATTCTCTTCTATAAGTCCTCCAGTCTCCCTCTGCCATCCCTCCTCTTTCTTTCCCATTTGCAAAAAAAGTATATTGTAAAAAATGAATGAGATGAAGGTGCACAAGGACTGCACTTTCAAGATAACAAGAAGGTGGCCACCTGCCAACACTGCACTTTGCTTTCATCATTTTGTGCTGCTTGGTATCCATGATTCCAATGCCCTGAATCTCCTGTCTTTCAACTTCAGCTTTAGTAAGGAACTCAATTTGAGAGGCAGGTTCCCTTAGCTGACTGGCTACCGATCCAATCTCTCCTACCTAGTTCATCTCTTAGTGGAAATTATTGTAAATTGAAGACTCATACCACTGGCCTATCCTTGCAAAATTTTTGGTATAATAGCTAGATAACATGTACTGAGCAATTATCAGGTGCCAGGCACTAAGTCCACATCTGGGATGTGTGTGCTTACATGTGTGTTTCAAATGAGGAGAGACTCAAAAAAGTTAAGTGACTTCACTGACATCACAGGTATTGATGAGGAAAGAATTTGAACCCAGGTCAATCTGTCTCTCAGTTCCATATTCCTAACCATTATCCTGTTCCTGTGAATATTTAATCATTCTATTTTCAAAACTCAATATTCCTAACAGAAATTTCCAAGAGAAGGCAAAATACACCGGTTTTTTTTTTAATTAAATTTAACACCCATTTATTGAGCCCTATTGTGTAACAGGTACTGTGCAAGATACCAAGGGCACAAAGGTGGAAAAGACAGTCTCTTCTTTCAAAGAGTTCACAATCTAATTAAAGAAACAGATCTTCTGATTTTCGTTTAAGGTCCTTAGCTTCCCAACAGCTTTGAGATCATACAAAAATGAATTTTTGCCTCTCTTTATGTCAATCTCATAACTAAAGGGTTTTTGTTGCCTACTCAAGAACTGCAACCAACACCAGAAAGGATGATCACCAATATGTGTGTTGATAAAGGAAGGAAGGAAGCAAGCAAGCAAGCAAGGAGAGAGACAGAAAGAATTGGAAAGAGAGAGAGAGAGAGAGAGAGAGAGAGAGAGAGAGAGAGAGAGAGAGAGAGAGAGAGAGAGAGAGAGAGAGAGAGAAAGGAGAAGGGAGGAAAGAAGTGAAGGAGGAAGGGAAGGAGGAAGGGAAAGCTTTTTTGCCTTGAAAAAAAGCAAAAAAAAAAAAAAAAAAAAAAAAAAGGAAATACACTCATCCTTCAGCTCAAGCAATTCCTTTTCTGTGAAGGCTTCATTATCTCCCCAAGCAGACATGGCATGGACAAGCTTTGTCTGAGCTCCCACTGTTTTTGGTTCATACCCACACCAAAGCAGTCATCCTAGAGTAATTAATGGTTTGTGTGAATTTCTCCACACTAATCTCCAAATAGTTTCAAAATAAGAACCACTTTCCTTCTAATCTAACTCCACAGACCCTAGCATGTTGTCTTTAATATCAATATGTATTCTCTAAGTGTTTATTATGTGAATGATTCCAAAACCCAAGCTTTTTTCACTGATTATTCCAGACTGCTTCCCTAAGTAGTCCAGCACTATCATAGGGATGGTTTTATACACACACAGATTTGAAGGGTATAGCTTGAATTTGGGGGCATGATGTGCCCTCAGAGAGCAGCAGGAGTGAAGGAGGGTTGTGAAAACTTGAACTGTTGTGAGGGCACAGTGAGCCTGGAAGAAGAAGAGAAAATGTCAACTTGAAACAAGGAAAACAAGGTCAACAAAGGCAAATTTTATCTACTCCCTAAATTTTGTTTTCAGAAGGCCCAGATTCAAGCAGATGTATTTGGAGCTTAGGTTTAATAATCATAACTATTCATCCTGGGTTGACCACCCTTACACTACTATGCAGAGCTAAGAAAATAAGCTAAGTATAGGGGCCCAGAATTCTAGAAATGGTTGGTACTATGAGTCTTGGAAATATAAAGAGTATTTCTGCTAATCTGTGGTTCTAAAATTCTGGTGAACATAGAGAATTATTTAGGCAGTTTTTTAAAATGCGATTTTCAGGGCCCCAGAGTAGAACTGTTAATTCAGTGGGACCCCAGAATTTGCATTTTTAACAAACAACCTAAGTGATAATAACATGGGTGATGTTCAAAGTCATCTCTGAACCTTTTTTAAGTATGCACCCCATGCATTCACTTTCTTATTTATAAATTACATCATGTATGTCCATACTTCCATATAAAGCATACTCAAATAGACATTCTTAAAAGATAAGATGAAGTTAAATCTGAATATAATTTCTAATACTGCTTAATATTTTCTAATATTGTCTTCCCAAATCCACTAACATTACGCATCCAACTTTGGAGATTGTCCATCAATAAATGAGTATCTCTTTTAATGCTCAAGGGGTTCATTTATGGAGATATTCCAGCTACAAAAATTAAAGAAACATCTGTTGAGGTCCCTCCCTGTACCAGGCATTTTGCAAGGTCATTTCACCCACATTATCTCATTTAATCCCTCTAATAATCCTGAAGATAGGAATTATTATCATCAATTGATACATGGGAAGGATTAAGGTCAATAAGATTGATATAACTTACCTAATGTCTCAAAGACAGTAATTGGTGAAAAAAGAATTTCAACCTGGACCTTCTAATGCTTTTCACTGTATTGTGTGCATCAGTTAAGATTGTGTTTGGCTGCAAGTAAGAGAAACCAATTACAATGTTTTAACTAAATAGTGGTTTATATTTTCTTATAACAAAAAGTCCCCTGTAAGTGGTGCTGCCTGGTAGAGAGGGACACAGAGAGACACAGAGAACCAGGGACACAGATTCCTTCTCTTTTCCTGCCCTACCATCTTTAGCATGTGGTTTGTGGTCACAGAATGGCTGTTTTACTTCTAGGCATTTCGGCCACTTTCTAGTAAAAGAGAGACAGAGACACAGAGTGAGAGAGAGAGAGTAAAAGAGAAAAGATGAAACCTAAAGAGATACTTACCAGATGACTCTGGTAAGCAAGCTTTCACAGGAGCCCCACCTCATGACTTGTACTCCCATCTCATTGGCCAGAGCTATGTCAACAGGTCAGCCATAGCTCCAAGGGACCTAGGAAACTGGCTTTTAAAGCTATGTATAATTGGGACAAAATTGAATTTCTCTTATTTAGAAAGAAGACAAAGGATTTGGAGGAAGTAATTAGGAGTATCAGCCATATTACTACTGCCTTAACCCCAGAACTACCAAGACATTATAGCTTCTATATAAAATAATACAATTTTAGTGTCCCAGGAAGACAATATTTTCAAGTCATATAGCCATATCCCCATCCAGTCCAAAAATCCAGTCTATTACATCATAACCAGTGGTTGACTATCCAGCATCTGCTGGAACCTTCCAGAAATGGGGAATATCATGACCTTACTTTATAATCCATTCTAATTGGTTTAATTGTTAGAACCTCTATTCTAGTAATAATCTCACTGTGTCAAATTTGTATTTTCACATTAGTTCCTTGGGTCTATGGGTTACTTCTTATTCATCTTTGTACAATTGACTGCCTTAAGAGGTGAAAAAAAAGATTCAAGGGAGGGCTGACCCTGATGATGGGGTGAGATGCTCCAGAAATCTGTCTCCTAACAGAAGCTTTGAACAATCAGAAAAATCTTTCCAAAGCTCTAGAAAACAGTTAAAGGACTTCAGTAACAAGGCAAGTGCCAGATCAAGAAAAAGGCTAATGCACCAGGATCTTGTAATGCCCTAGCTGGTCCCTCCCCAACCTCTCACTAGATCAGTATAGAGCTGGCCCACACTCCCAGTGCAGATCCCTGGTCCCAATTCTGAAGAGAGCAGAATATCCCTTGTGCAGATACTAGGATCATATATCTCTGGCCCAATCTGTCTTGTGGTGGCCAAAGGGCCACCCCATCCCAGAACTTGCCCTATGCATAGAAGACAGATAACTGAGTTCTCCTACTGAATGCTAGCAGTCAACTCATGCTCCCTGGGGCAAGGGATTTATGGCTGTAGGACATCTAGTGCAGTGCCCAGTTAATAAACAATTAATAAGCTGTTTCCTAAGGAAAGAGGAATATTGGTATTCTTGTCAACAGGGGGATTCTTAGGACCACACATGCATGCCCAAGCAAGACACAACAGAATGGTTTAGGGCAGTCCTTATGCTTTCACTTTGAGCTATTCTCCAATCTCATTTTACGGATAAACTCCGAAGGATAGCACTACCACAGGTCAATCTGCAAAGACTGGGAAAGTTGTTTTCCCTTTTGCCTTTTTCTTTTTTTTTCTTTTTTAAGTTGGCTCCTGGCAATCAAGAAAAGTTCTGTCATAACATTAGCTGAATACAAGCTTAAGGAACAGATGTCTCAGAATCTAAACCTCAGTAACCACACTTTAAAATTCAAAATGCCTAGGCTTCAAAAAAAAGTTTACAAAACATACAAAGAAACAAGAAGTGATGGCCAAGCAAAGAAGAAGATTAAAGTATTAGAAACCATCATTGAGGAGGACAAAACCTTGGACATAAAAGACAGAGGCTTTTTAAAAAATGGTTCTAAATATGCTCAAAGAGTTCTAACTTTTCCTCTAGAAAGCCTGGGCAAAAAGTCAAAGGCAATTACAAAACTGGTAGATGGATTCAGAGTGAATATCAAAAGAGAGAAGGAAATTATGAAAAGGAACCAAACAGAAGTGAAGAAAATAGTAGCAGATATTAAAAATTCCCTTGAGGGATTCAACTGCAGATTGGAGCTGGCAGAAGAAAGAATCAGTGTACTGGAAGATGAGACAATTGAAATAATCCAGTATGAGGAGTAGAAAGAGCAAAGAATGAAGAAAAGTAAACAGAGCCTGAGGAACCTGTGGCACACCATCAAGCATACCAATATATGCATTGTGAATATCTCAGAAGGAGAAGTGAGAAAGGGGCAGCAAGAACATTCAAATAAATAATAGCTGAAAACTTTCCACATTTAGCAAAAGACATGCATATACACATCCAAGATGCTCAATGAACTCCAAATAGGATAAACCCAAATAGATGTACACTAAAACATATTATAATCAAACTGTTGAACACCAGAGATAGAGCATGAATTCTGAAGGCTACAAGAGAGAAGCAACATGTCATGTACAAAGGAGCCTCAATAAGCTTATATGCTAATTTCTCATCAGGAACTATGGAAGCAAGAAGGCAGTGGAATAGCCTATTTAAAGTGCTGAAAGCAAAAACTGCCAACCAAAAATTTTTATCTGGCAAAATCTCCTTCAGAAATGAGGGAGAAATTAAGACATTACCAGATAAAAAGCTGAGGGGGTTGGTCACTACAAGACCATCCTTATAAGAAATGCTAAAGAGAGTTCTGCAGATTGAAAGGAAAGGACAATAGACAATAGATCAAAGCCACATGAAAAATAAATATCTCTGGTTAGAGTAATGACATAGGTAACTATAAATGCCAGTACTATTGTATTTTGGGTTTGCAACTCCATTTTTCACTTCCTACAGGATCTAAAAGGAAAATTAGAAAATGCAATGTGAAATCAGTGATTTTGAACCCACAATGTATTAACATGTAACTTATGACAAGCAGTATAAAAAGGCGAGGGGATGGAGGGATGTAAGAACATGGTTTATGTATACTACTAAGATTAAGTTGATTTTGAAACAGATGAGATTTTTACAGACTGAGGATGTAATTTAAGCCCCATGGTAACTACAAATAAAATATCATAGAATAGACAAACTCATAGAGACAGAAATTACAATACAAATTGCCAAGGACGGGGGTAGGCAGAAAATGAGGAATTAATGCAAAACGGGTGTAGGGTTTTGGTTCCTAGAAATGGGAAAGTTTCCATAATGGAAGGTGGTAAAGGCACCCCAATGTAGTGAATGTGCTCAATCTCATTGAATGGTTTGGGTTGGATTGGTTAAGATGGGAAAGCTTATGTTGTATATATATGTTCCTACAATTTCAAAACAAAAAGAGCAACTGACAAGACAATGAAAATTAAAGGCAATACATGATCCTGGGTTGGGATCTAACAAGAGAAGAGACCAGGTTCAAAGGAACATCATTAGGACATATGAAAAAATGGAACGCAGACTGTAAGCTTTATATAAATGTTAAATTTCTTGAGCTTGATAATTCCACTTAAGGTGAATATATAAGTGAATATCCTTGTTCTTAGCAAACGAGGAGCATGATGTACACAACTTATACTCAAATGTTCAGAAAATGGATGAACAGAGAGACAGAAAGACAGATTGATTGATAGACTGATGTGGAGATAAAATGATATGACAAATGCCACAAAATGTAAAATTGATGGACCTGGGTATCCAGGGGGTGGGGGTATGTTGGAGTTCTCTGTATGGGATTTGTATCACTTAATAATGGTCCTGTAAGCTTTGACGTATTTCAAAGTAAAAATTTGAAAACAAGATTCAAGAAATAAATGGAGAAATCGCTATCATACTGAGTTTAAACTCCTCTAACCATTAAAAAAAAAATCCTTTTAACTCTCTCAGGTCCATCCCATTCAACTATGCTGTCATGTTTGGCTAATAAGCAGTATGAGGAGTGAAATATTAGGGTCACATCCCAGGAGATGGTCAGGATTTATAAGAGGCCCTGCAGAGCTCTGGAAATAAGCACTGATGTAAGAAGAGGTAAATGTGCTTCAGAGAGGAGCAGCTTGTGCTGCTGACCCACATCACTGAGAAGAAATGGGGCTCCCTCAGGGAGCTCTCTGCCAATCTGATAGCTACCACTACCTTTGGTAAATTTTTGCTACCACAACTCAGAGAATCAAAGAAAGTGACATGTGTGTGCACACACGTGTGTATGAGTGTGTGTAAGTACAAATATGAGTGTGCTCATCTGCCAAAGAATCTCTCCTAATATTCTGGCCTTTCCCCCACTTTCTCTTCTCCAGGACAATAACCTTCCAACTCAGACTACAGTCATAACATACCCTGGTGTACTCACCTGTGCAAGTAGTTTTTACTCTAATGTGAAATATTTGAAAGGAAACAAATGATCTGAATGGAGACAGAAGTTCATAAGGTTGAGGAGAGTAGAACTTAATAGTTGAAAGGTGGGATCTGCAGTCAGGCAGAACAAGAGGTGATCTTGTAATGATTTAACTTTTCTAAGTTTCTGTTTCCTCACAACAAAGTGGGAAGAGCAGTATTGCAAAGTGGGAAGAGCAGTGTTGAGGTTGTCGTGATGATTAAACAAAATACAGTCTGTAAATCACTTTCCACACAGTTGAGTTTGTACTGTGTTTGGTTGATATCAGCTGACCATTGTCATCATCATTCTACTTGGGCCACCGGTTCTTCTGCCTTCCCAGGCCACAGGCCCCTTCTCTAGCCCTGACCGTGTCTTACTCTCCTATACCACATATTCTCAAGCCAGCCTATCTCCTTCAGTATTCTAGACCCATGAAAAAGGAAAACCCTTTTCTGTGTAGGTCCCGTCCCTGCACTTGCTTCACAGACTTACCAGAATTCCTCAGATGCCCTCACCAGAAATTCTCTCACCCTTTTTTCTCATTATCCCTGACCACCCAGTACAATTTGGGTACCTCCAAGTTAACTTTCTTTTTACTCCCTTCCCTTTATTCTTCCCTGCCTTTTTCAAATAACAATGACCCTTAATGAAAATAATTTTTATAAATGTAATAGCATATTAAAATATATAAATCCTTCTGACTTAGTAAATTTCATTTTATCTTTACAATTACCCTGTGAAGGACTAATTTCCATTTTAAAGAAGATCCAGAGAGCTAACAAAACTTGCCCATGAGCCAAAAGGTAGTAAGAGTAGAGCTGAAACTCAAATTCTGATGCTCTGAAACTCATGTTTTGTCCCTCTGACACCTGAACTAAGTGCATAGGTCACTACAGGCTAGGCTATCTGGGGAGGAGATATATTAGCTAACTCTCTTATTTTCCTAGATACAGGGGTGCTCAGTCATAGTGAGGGCTGCCTTTGATCTCTTTGTTTTCTCTGTAACGATATGAGCTGAAAACTTTAGTTCAAGCCAATGGTGCTCAAATAGCCTAGCTTCTGTTTCTTACTAAGACTACAAGAATTACTCCCCAGAGAATCTAAACCATCTCACTCCATCTAGTACTTATCACATGCCTGGAATGCATTCAACACCATAAAACATGCAGAGACCTCTGATCTAGTCCAATGGCCACAAAAGCTTCCAATCTAGCTAGAGAGATAAGACTAACGATACAAAACAAAATATAATTAATTGTTAAATTGGACAGTAAGGGCTGTAAATGCTGAAGTAATTCACAAAAAACGGCAAATTTGTGCAGGCTGAAACAAGAGAAGGCTTTATGAAGGAAAAGTTTGAACTGAAACGAGAGAATAAATTGTGAAAGAAATGAGAACTGAATGACTAATAATAGACATCCCCAGTGTATCTAGTGTGTCAGCCACTTACACACATGATCTCCCAGAATATTCAAAACAACTTTGGAAGGCAGGTACTTTTTTCCCTCATTTGATAAGGAAAGAAACTTAGGGTCAAGAAGGTTAAGTTATTTGCCAAACATCACAAAGCTTTTAAATGGTGGATTCGGGATCAAAATTAGGTTATTCTAATGCAAAAGTTGTTGCTTTTCTGATCCTTGTGCTGCTTAGTACTGACATGCAAATACGAAAACTAAAACAAACATTATTGGTCCATAAAGATGTTCTGCTGACAGAAAGGGATATAGTGAGAAGAGCATTACAACTAGAATCAGCAGACCTAAATTTAATGAAGTTTCAGTTTCTAACTTGTTTGGTAAACTGCTTAATACTTTCCAATTTCCTCATCCATAAAGGGGAGAAAATGCTAGAATCTATAACTTAAATTATAAGAATAAAAGGAATAAATGTGAGATATGACTAAAATATTGAGCACCCAATTTTAAGTACTATTAGTAAGCAATTAAATGCAAATAAAATGACTATATCATACCACATATTTCATTGGATTTATCTGAACTTCAACATCTTCAAGACCCAGTGGGTTGCTAAGGAAAGATAGAAAGGGCAGAGAAGCTTTGGGATGCTACTAAAAATATGAGAGGCCCTTAAGCTATCAGAACTGTCAGTATTTCTCCAAAGCCAAGCCTCCCAGGCCCCAAGATATTACCTATAGAAATTATTTCCTCAGAAGTGGAGGAGTTAAAGACAGAGACCTCCACCTAACAGGAAGCCAAAGGCTACACATATAAGAACACTGAGCTGGGTACACAATACAGGCTTCATAAATAGTGGTTAAATTGAACTAAATTCCCAAAGCTCCTAAAAGCCAGCCTCTGGCATAACCCAAGAAAATAATGGGGGTGGGGTAAGGAAGGAATATCATCCTGCCTGAAGACACAGACACATGTGTATGGGATAGGGGCAGAACTTTCTGTTCTGGTCCCTCCCCTTTGTTCCATAGCCCACCAAGTTGCAAAGGACCTCCTAGGAGCAAAGTGCTCAAGCTTCCATGTCATGACTGAATGTGCTAGGAAGGGTTCTTGAATCATCTCATCATCTGGCCAGCAGGAGCTATTTCAGGCAGAGGTGTCTTAGGAAGAAAAATGTCCTTTTTATGAATTTCATGGTTTTCTGGCTAATAGGTTACATTTACAGTCTAAAACTAGTACAACCAGAATGTCAAACTTAGGTTTCTGATTTGAGAAAAAAAGAAATTACCACCTTCTATTTATGTAACTAGAGTTAGTGCTTTTCTTCCCAACAGCTCAAAGTACTAAGTACTTACTCCTTTGTGAATTTTTATAAGTTCAGAAGTATATGTTAGGGGGAGGGAGCTTCAAGGGAGCTACAAGTCTTGCTTGAGCATGGGGACCAGAAGACTGGATCACTGAAGTTAATGTTATTTCATTCGGTATCCAGGGGTTGCAGAGGCCTGGGACCTTCCTACTGCAGTTGTTGGGAGAAGGCAAGGAAGGTGAACTATGACCTACTCTACAGACAATCACTCATGCATTCATTTATTTATTCATTCAATAATCATTTATAAAGGAAATTTTCGAGTGCCAGGCACGACATTAAGCACTTGGGGGGAGAAGGGAGTTCTAAAGGAAGATCTTTTTAAATAGAACAGAAAACTATGCTGAAAACATGGGACCTGTGGAAAGAGGAGGAGAAGCCAACCATGACCTAAAGAGCGGACCTGGAACATAGCAGTTAAAATATTCTCTTGGGCTACCTGGCATAGAAAACATGTGAGACTTGAATAAGATCATACAGATCATTGATCCAGAGACTGGCCTAAACCCCAGCCCTAAATGCCTTTCAGATGGCCTCATGAGCCTGGAGCAGTGAAAAGAACTCAGGCTTTGGAGAGAAACACAACTGAATTTAAATCCTGGGTTTATTATTTATTCTTTTTCAGAGAGATTTAGTTCTAGCCACAGTTTGCTCATCTGAAAAATAGGGATAGAAAATACCCATTGTAAAATGAGTTATATTAAGATTAAATTACATGCTGTGATTTCTGCTTCCAGCAAGAATGTAGTAATAGAGACCAAATATATTTTTGCACTTGAAAAAACAGGAGAAAATGCATTAAACAATGATTTTTCAAGAGTTTCAAGTACATCACACAATAAAAATCAATGATCTCTGAGAGAAAAAAAGAAAATGAGGAGCACCCCATGTTTACCCTAGCCTTCTGCTTTGAGAGAGTCGCCAGGCTGTGGTAATTAGGTTCAGGTGTCAGCTTGACCAGGTGAAGGTGCCTAGTTTTGTTGCTGTGGACATGAGCCAATGGCATTTGAAGCTCATCCGTTGCTGATACCATCTGCAGTCAGCTAGGAGGCATGCCTGCTGCAATGAATGATGTTTGATTTAATTGACTGGATGCTTAAATGAGAGAGCTCAACATACCACAGCCCAAGCAGCTCAGCATACCTCATCTCAGCACTTGCAGCTCAGCACAGGCTTGGAGATGCAGAAAGGAATCACCCCGGGGAAAGTTGTTGAAACCCAGAGGCCTGGAGAAAAGGCCAGCAGAGATTGCTCTGTACCTTCCCATGTAAGAAAGAACCTCAGTTTAACATTAGTTGCCTTTCCTCTGAAGAACTATATGTGTTTAACTAAATAAATCCCCTTTTATTAAAAGCCAGCCCATCCCTGGTGTGTTGCATTCTGGCAGCTTTGGCAGACTAAAACACAGGCCATGGAGCATGGAGCAGGAACCTACATGCTACTTCATAAACTTCCTGACCTGAAGAGATGGAGCTAAGAGTCCAGAGAGACTAAGGTGTCCAGGATTTCCAGAGTAGAGGGTATATACAAGTATTCAATAGGAGACTGAAAGGATTCGAGGTGATAATCTCAAGTGCTCACACACATTAAGAATAGTTATTGTTTCCAGATTAAAAAACCTCTTAACTCATGGGGCATTCAGTAGAGTACTCAAAAGGAATTTGCCTCAATCGTGGAACAAAATTACCCTTAGACTAAACACTGCTCTGTTCTAACTAACAAACTTAAAAGCAAGTCCTGAAAGGATCAAACTGTTTCAAAGAAATGTGTTGTCATCCTTATCTTTGTTTTGTGACTTAACTAAGTCGCAAAACAAAGCTCAATAAAATTTATAGGCATATCAATCTATCCAGCATCCAACAACGCAAAATTCACAAGGTGTAGCATCCAATCAAATATTAACAAGTATACAAAGAAGCAGGGAAAAAAAAGACCCAGTATGAAGAGAAAAATCAATCCACTGAAAAAAAGAAAGATGATAGAATTAATAGACAATAACATTAAAATAATTATCATAAATGTGCTTCATATGTTTAAGAGGTTAGAGGGAAAATTGGATATATAAAATATTGATGTAGATGATATTAAAAGACCCAAATCAAACTTCTAGAGACGAATACTAGAAAATCTGAGATGAAAAAAACACTGGATGGGATTAATGACAGATTAAACATTGTAGAAGAAAACATTAGTGAATGTGAAGACATAGCAATAGAAATTATCCAAAATGAAGCAGAGAGAAAAAGAGATTAAGAATAAAATGAATAGTATATCAGTGAGCTGCAGGAAATTTCAAGTAGTCTTAGAGCAATGTAATTGGAGTCCCCAAAGGAGAGAAGAGGGAAAGAAAGGACAGAAAAAATATTTCGAGAAACAATGGCCAAAATTTCTCCAAATTTGATGAAAATAACAAATCCATAATTGCAAGAAGTTCACAGAATCCCAAGTATAAAGAAAACTACACCAAGCCATATTATAATCAAGTTGCTCAAAAAACAGAGAGAAGAGGAAAATCTCAAAGTCAAAGAGGAAAATCTCAAAAAATACACATAAAGGAGCAAAGAGAAGGATGACAACATGCTTCTTGTAAAAAAAAAAAAAAATGCAAACCAGAAAACACTAGAGCAACATCTCTAAAGTATCAAACAAAAAAAGGCAGTTGATCTAGCATTTTATAGCCAATAACAATGTTTTCTATGTTTACAAAACAAGAGTGAAATAAATATTTTTTCAGACATGCAAAGGCTGAAAGAATTCATTATCAGCAAACCACTGCCAAAAAATGTTAAAGAAAAGTCCTCCAGGTAGAAGGAAAATGATACCAGTTGGAAATCTAGATCTACACAAAGAAATAAAGAACATTGGAAATGGTAACTTCATGGGCAAATATAAAGTACATCTTCTCATTGTTTAAATCTACTTAAAACAGTTAAAATTTCCTTAAAAGACTCTTTAAAGCAAAGCTAATAACAATATCATGTTATATAATAAGATGTACAGAAGTAAAATGTATGATGAAAATGGCACAACAGCTAAGAGGGAAATTGAAGTATACTGCTTTAGGTTCTTACATTATATATGAAGTTGTATAATATCACTTGAAAGTAGGTTTTAATAAGTAAAAGATATATACCAGAAGCCAAAAAGCAATAAATATAACAGCAAAACAAAGAGTTATATCAAATAATCCAACAAATAAGATAAAATGGGATTATTAAAAATACTCAAATAATCCAAAAGATGCAGTAAATGAGGATAAATGAAGTAAAGTTCAGATGGAACAATAAAAAATAAATAGCAAGATGGTACAATTAAGCCCAACAGTATTATTAGTCACTTGAAATATAAATAGTCTAAATTAAAAGGCATACACTGTCAGATTGGATAATAGAGCAAGACCCAAATATGTGTGCTTTCAAGAAACCCACTTTACATATAAAGAAACAGGTTCAAATAAAGGAATAGGAAAAGATGTAACCTTGGGGGGATTGAATCATGTACCCCAGAAAAGACATGTTAAAGTCTTGATCCACTTTCTGTGGATGTGGACCCATTTGTAAATAGGATCTTTGAAAATGTCATCAGTTAAGGTTTGTAAGTCATTTGTGAATAAGATTTTCAACATCCTTTTTTAGGTGAAGCCAAATTGAATCAGAGAGGGCCTTAATCCATATGACTGGAGGCCTTATAAGGAGAGGATATTTGGATGAAGTCAGTCAGAAGAAGCCAACAGAGGCCAGCAGTCAGCAGAAAGTAAAAGAACAGACACAAGGAGAGAGAGATCACCATGAGACAGGAGGCCAAGATGCAAGTCAAGGAACCTTAAGGATGGTGGCAAGCCAGCACCAGAATGCTCCAGACTTGAAGGAGAAAGCATGGTATTACCTTGATTTTGGACTTTCAGCCTCCCAAACTGTGAACCAATAAATTCCTGTTTAAGTCAGTCCATTGTGCATTATTTGTCATAGCAGCTCTGACCAACTATCAAACAAAACACAAAATCTAGAGTGGCTATATTTATACCAGGCAAAATATATTTCATTGTAAATAATACTACCAGGGATTAAGAGCATCATGTCAAAACCACAAAGTGGTCAATTCACCAAGAGGACATACAATCCTAATATGGTGAAATTCATGTGTAAACACAGCCAGGTGATGGTGCCTAGCTGTTTGGTCAAGCAAGCACTGGCCTAACTGTTACTGTGAGGACATTTCATGGACTTAAATCATCAGACAGCTAATTACATCTATGATCAACTGAGTGTCTTCTGCAATGAGATAATCCAATCAGTTGGATCTAATCCATCAGTTGAAGACTTCCAAGGGAGTCAGAAAAGAGAACTTTTGTCTTTACTTCAGCTAGCCAGCCCCTTCTAGAGAGTTTGTTGAAAACCTTCATCCGAGTTGCCAGCTCATAGCCTGCCCTACAGAATTTGGACTCCTGCATCCCCACAGTTGTGTGAGATACTTTTATAAAATCTCATATTTACAGATATCTCCTGTTGGTTCTGTTTCTCTAGAGAACGCAGACTAATACAAATGCTAAATGTTTATAAACCTAATAACAAGCTTCAAAATGCATGAAGCAAAACTTGATAAAATTGCAAGGAGTAATAAAATATCTACAATTACGTTTTGAAATTTCAACACCTTTCTTTCATGGATTGATAGAACAAATAGAGAGAAAATTGGTAAGGACATTTAAAAAAACAAATAATATGATTGTTCTAGTTTGCTAGCTGCAGGAATGCTAATATACCAGAAACAGAATGGCTTTTAAAAGGGGGGATTTAATAAGTTGCTAGTTTACAGTTGTAAGGCCAAGGAAATGTCCCAATTAAAGCAAGTCTATAGAAATGTCCAGTTGAAGGCATCCAGGGGGAGATACCTTGGTTCAAGAAGGCCAATGAAGTTCAGGGTTTCTCTCTCAAGTGGAAGGGCACATGGTAAACACAGTCAGAGTTTCTCTTTCATCTGGAAAGGCACATGGCAAACAGTCAGGGTTCCTCTCTCATCTGGAAGGGCACATGGCAAACACAGCATCATCTGCTAGCTTCTTCTCCTGGCTTCCTGTTTCATGAAGCTCCCCAGGAGGCATTTTCCTTCTTTATCTCCATAGATCGCTGGCTGGTAGACTCTGCTTCTCGTGGCTATGTCGTTCTGCTCTGCATTCTCTGAATCTCTCATTCTCCAAAATGTTTCCTCTTTTATAGGACTCCAGAAACTTATCAAGACCCACTCAAATGGGTGAAGACATGTCGTCACCTAATCCAGTTTAACCACTCTGGATTAAATCACATCTCCAGGGAGATGATCTGATTACAGTTTCAAACATACAGTATTGAATAGGGATTATTCTGCCTTTATGAAATGGTATTTAGATTAAAACATGGCTTTTCTAGGGGACATACATCCTTTCAAACCAGCACAATGATCAACCAATTTGACCCAATTGACATTTGTAGAATACTTCAAAAAGAAAACCACTGCATGTTATCCCTCCATGAACATTGATGGAAAAAAACTCAAGAAAATTTTAACAAATATAATCTAACAATAATTTAAAAAGATAATACATCATGACCTAGTAGTTTTTATCCCAGGAATGTAAGACTTGTTTTTAGAAATTCATTAAGGAAATTCACCATATTAATAGTTCAAAAAGAAAAAGAAATATCAACAGATGCAGAAAAAGAATTTGACAAAATCCAACATATATTCCTGATAAAAATTTTCAATAACTAAGTATAGAATAGGCAATTTCCTCAACTTGATAAAGGGCATATATGAAAAACTTACACCTAGCATAATATATAATGGTGAAAGCCTGAATGATTTCCCCAAAGCAGAAACAAGGCAAAGATGCCTATTCTCAACATTTCTATTCAACATTGCACTGGAGGTTCTAACCAGTCTATGAAGGTGAGAAAAAGGTATAAAAGGTATCAAGTTGTGAAGGAAGAAATAAAAATTTTATTCACAAACAACATGATTCCTTATGCAAAATTCCTATGGAATTTACACAAAAGCTACTAGAATAAATGGATTTAATAAAGTTTCAGGATACAATATCAATATGCAAAAATCTATTATATTTCTACATGCCAGCAACATAAAATCAAGAACTGAAATTTTAAATACTATTTAAAGCAACATTAAAAATATGATATACTTAGTGATAAATTTGACATAAACTGTATAAGATTTAGACTTTGAAAATTATAAGAACTTCCCTGAGAAAAATTAAAGACCTAAGTATATTATTCTCAAGGATCATAACATACAACAGTTTTAAGATGTCAGTTCTTCCCAAACTGATTTACAGATTCAATGCAATCCCAATCAAAATCCCAGTAGGCATCTTTTTGCTTTTGGTGAATTTTAACAAATCCCTTCTAAAATTCATATGGAAATAAAAGAGCCAGAATAGCCACAGAAACTTAGAAAAGAACAGATTTGAAAGAATGTTTGTACATTCTATGATCTCAAGACTTATTATAAAGCTATAGTAATCAAAACAGAGTGGTATTCTCAGAAGGATAGACAGATTAATAGCATAGAATATACAGCCCAGAAATAGACCCACACACATTTGAAAATTGATTGACAAAGGTGCAAGACAACTTAATGGAGAAGGGTAGTATTTTCAACAAATGGTGCTGGAAAAAAAGTGGATATCAATATACAAAAAAAAAAACATAAAACCCACTTTGATATATATATATATAATATAATACTTTATATTATATACAAAAATTAACTCATATGGACAGATGACTAAAAAATGGATACAAAATAGATAAATAATATGAGGGATAAGCGGTAAAATAAATTGAGTAGATAGAAAAACTAGTGGTTAATGAGAGGGAGGTGTATGGGATATGGGATGCATGAGTTATTTCTTTATCTTTTTATTTCTTTTTCTGGAGTGATGCAAATGTTCTAGAAATGACCGTGGTGATGAATATAAAACTATGTGATGATATTGTGAGCCATTGATTGAACAGAACGTAGGGACTGCTTGTAAAGGTTTGTCAACAAAAATATTTTTTTAAATTAACTCAAAATGGATCATAGACCTAAATTTTAAACTTAAAACTATAATATTTCTAGAAGAAAACAAAGGAGACAATCTTTGTGACTGACCTTGGGTTAGCCAAAGTTTCTTAGATATGTATTTAAAGCATGATCCTTGAAAGAACTCATTGATAAATTGGATTTCATCAAAATTAACAATGTCTGCTCTTCAAAAGGCACTGTTAAGATAGTGGCATAGACAAGTGTGGAATTTATTTTGTCCTCTAGGGCAGCTAGTAAATAGCCAGGAACTGTCTGGAACAATCGTTTGGGGGACTTCTGTGATCAGATGAACAGCATAAACCAGCCTGGAAAGGGTAGAAGGGCAGAGATCACAGACAGAACTGTCAGTAAATTCTTCCACACTGTGGAAGTGGGTATACCTCCCCCATCAGCACAGAAGCCTATATCAGAGTCTTTCCCCAGTGGGAAACAGAAGTTCCCTCTACTAGGAACATAGGAAAGAGAGCTCAACCAAGCACCAACTGAGGATTTGACTAACAAATTCAGACTGCTGAATACAAGCTCTGAGCACAAATAAATCTAAAGGGCAAACATGAGAAACCAGGTCTCTTCTAAGCAGCAAGGAGGCAGGGCTAATGAAGAAAAAAAAGGCTTTTGGAGCTGGCTGAGCTCAGAATACTCAAAAAGGACTGTGCCCCAAGAAAAGAGGCAGATAAAGCTGGGTACCAACTCTGGCTCTTGATTGGCAAACCGGGGGACCAGGGACCAGATCCGAAAAAAATTTTTTTCCCTCCTTTTTTGTTTTTAGCAGCCCATTAAAGAAAGCAGCAGCTATTCTGTTTTCAGCTCTGCCTGAGGCAAGGGTGGACCTATGGAATACCTGAGAGACAGAGTAACTGATCAGGTGATCAGGTGATCAGTAACTGATCAGGTGAGATAATTTCCTAAAGGTTACCTTCCCCCAAGAAAAGGGGGCATGGCCCAGCACAAGTGGCAGCTCTCATTCAGAGAATTAAGACACCAGGGGCTGGGATGTCAGCAGCTATTTCAACCTACCAAAAGCGAAGACCAGCCTGTCTCAAACATACAAAAGTCTCAACTTACAAAAAGCAACCTGTTTCAAACATGTTTCCAGCAGTGGGTAAAATAGGCTGCTTAAGAGACCTGTAACTGTTCCAGCCTCCAGGGAACAGGGAGCTGAAGAGCAGCTGCTCCACACCAACAAAAAAAGAGGGGCAAGACCCCAGACAGGTCACCCAATGTTATTTAGAGAGTTCAGAATCCATGAGCTGGAAAACGAAACAATTTAAACCCATATTCAGTCTCAGCCTCTGTCTCAATTATGCCTCTGAAAGAAACAGGGTCGTTGAGAATTAAAGGCACCACGCAACTTTATGCCAGTGGGGAGCAGTAGGCTGAAAAACATCATCTGGTGGTTAAGGTGGGAAAAGCATAGAACTAAGAGGCTTCACAAGAAAGACTGACACCCTGCTGGGTCTCATCCTCAAGGAAACTTGATACTGATTACATCCCCTTTGAGAGTCCTGGGCCAGCCTTGTTTGGGAAAATCTGACTAGGGTTGGTCTTATCTAGGGAGATCCTCCTCCCAGAGCCAGACCTTCAGGCAAAATTTGCTAGGGGTAACAAAAGGAACATTAAAAAATATAGAGAGGCAAAAAAAAAAAAAAACACAAAGCAAAGCAAAATAAGCAGCATATCAACAGTATCTGAAGAGGAAGAGGGAAAAGAGACCTTTCTTCTTGATGTGAAACAACTGCACACACAAACAACAAGGGCAATCTCAAAAACTTCCATATAGGTAGGGCAAGAAGTAGAAAAACAAGAGCTGTAAAATTCTGATCAGTTAAACAAAGCTATACCAGATGTCTAGAATAAGTTAAACTGAAAATCAAAGAACAGATAGAGAAAAAAGCCAACCAACAAGAAAACCCTAGGCAAAAGAAAGAAAGCAACCTCAAAATAAACTAATGAAGAAAATTAGATACCTAGACACCAGCAAAAAAATCATAAGTCATACTAGGAAAAATGAAGATATGGCCTAGTCAAAGGAACAAATACTTCAAATGAGATACAGGAATTGAAAGAACTAATTAAAGCTGTTGAAACAAATCTCCTAAATCAACTCAATGAGTTGAAGGAAAATGTGGCAAAAAAGTTGAATGATATAAAAAAAGATACTCATTGACCATACAGAAAAACTTGAAAGATTGTGGAAATGAATGGCAGAACTTATGAGAATGAAAGACACAATAGAAGAGATCAAAACACAATGGAGACATGCAACAGCAGATTTGAAGAGGCAGGTGAAAGGATTATTGAGCTAGAGGACAGAACATGTGAAATCCTACAGACAAAGGAACAGATAGGAGAAAGAATGGAAAAATACAAGTAGGATCTCAGGGAATTGAATGACAAAATGAAGTGCACAAATATACATGTTATGGTGTCCCAGAAGGAGAAGAGAAGGGGAAAGGGGCAGACAGAATAATAGAGGAAATAATCACTGAAAATTTCCCATCTCTTATTAAAGACATAAAATTACAGGCCCATGAAGCACAGTGAACTCCAAACAGAATAACGTCAAATAGACATAGAACAAGGCACTTACTAATTAGATTGTCAAATGTCAAAGACCTAGAGAGAATTCTGATAGCAGCAAGATAAAAGTGATCCATCACATACAATGGAAGCTCAATGAGACTGTGGATTTCTCAGCAGAAACCATGGAGGTGAGAAGGCAATGGTATGATATATTTAAGATACTGAAAGAGACAAACTGCCAAACAAGAATTCTGTATCCAGCAAAACTGTCCTTCAAAAATAAGGAGGAGGGCAGTGCAATAGTAGCTCAGTAGCAAGAATTTTTGCCTGCCAAGGTGGAGACCCAGGTTTGATCCTTGGAGCCTGCCCATGCCAAATATATATATATATTTGGGAGCTTCAAATATTTACATATAAATAGACACTGAGTGAGTTCATGAACATGAGACCTGCTCTACAAGAAACCTCTTGGTTTCAGTATTTATCTGACCTAGAAACCCTCTGGAAATTATAGGTTCTAGGAAAGCAAACTTGGTGCATGAAACTTATACAGAGTCTCAATTTGAGCCCTAGATGTTCTTAAGAGTTAACAGGAGTGATGTCAGTTGGGGGTTAGCAGACCATGGCAATTAGCACTATCTAACTGAAACTTGCATAAAAGTAGCTCCAGAATAGCCTCTGGATTCTACTGATCTCTCTTAATCACTGATGCTTTACTTATTACACTTCTTTGCCCTTTTTTTTTGGTCAGGGAGGTGTGGTTGATCCCATGGCACCAGGGCCAGATTCATCCCCAGGGATCACCACACCCCATGTTGTCAGGGGGATTTTTAACCCCTGAATGTCATGTCCCAGATAGGGGGAAGGGTAATGATTTTCCCTGCGGAATTGGGCTTAGAAAGAGAAAGGCCACATTTGAGCAGCAAAAGAGGTTTACTGGAAGCAACTCTTAGGCCCCACTACAGGTATAGTTTTAGCTGCTCCACTACAGAAATAAGTTTCAAAAGGGTAAGCTGCAAAATCAAGGGGTTGGCCTATTTTCTTGAGAGAGTCCAATAGTAGAGAGTGTACCCAGGGTTTCCCAGAAGGGAAAGTTTAATAGTACTATTTTTCCCTTGGAACCCTCAAGGTACTCTATCAATACTTTATAATTATCATCCCATCATAGTCTGAGGTGTGTCCTGGTATTACATTAAGCTACCCAGAATTACAAGGTCTCATTCCAAATCTGGACTCCAAGAGTTTGTGTTGTTTAAATGAGCTATCCAGACAGGTTGATTAAGACTGTGTGTTCCAGAAAAATTAGGTTCTACTCATAAAAACTCCTTCTGCCTTTGGTCTCATACCATAGGTGAAGGTCTAGAGTACATGCTCTACTATCTTTTACCATGTATCCTGATTTACCTAAGTCCCAGCCAGATTGGCTTCATTTTTACCTCTAATTAAGCATGATCTATTTTTCAGTTACATTAACTATTATTGTATATAGCTATGCTAACTTTCAGGGCTACAACACTCCATTTCTGAGTCTTCAGTATCATAAAGTTACTCAAAATTCCAGGGAAATACAAGCTGATACACATATATAGCTCACTTTCTCAGAATCTAGAAATACGCTTATGACTTCAGACTAAGTGTCGCTGCTATAAGAGCTTACAATTTAGGCTCCAGTTTTCTTAAAGTAATTTCTGAAAGAGACCTTAGAATATTTTATTCTTTTGTTTCTGGATTATTTTGCACAAAACTTCATCCCCAAGGTTTATTCAGTTCATTGTGTGCCTCTCAATGTCCTTCATTTTTGTAGCTGCACCATATTCCATCATATAAATGTATGACCATTAGCCATTCTGCTTCTTTGTCATTGTAATGTTCAGCTCCCTCCATCTATTAGGCAGCATGGATAATGTCCAAAACAAATACCATGTTTTACAGTATCCTCATTTCATTGTACAATCAATAGCATTCTCAATTTTAGATTATTTTCATTGGTCCATAGCAACAAAGAACCAACAAGCACAATGCCACTAAATATCAAGTCAAAATTACCCCTTATCACTTGACTTCCCCCCACCCCAATTAGTTGCCCTTGGTATTGCTGTAGTATTGTTTATGTGTTCCTCTTAACTATTGGCCATAGCATGCAATTTTAGTTTTCCCCTTATACCCTCTACTATTGACTCTGTCCAATGTTCTAGTTTGCTACCTGCTGGAATGCGATACACAAGAAATGGAATGGCTTTTTTAAAGGGGGAATTTAATAAGTTACAAGTTACAGTTCTAAGG
Source organism: Tamandua tetradactyla (assembly GCF_023851605.1). NCBI lineage: Eukaryota > Metazoa > Chordata > Mammalia > Pilosa > Myrmecophagidae > Tamandua > Tamandua tetradactyla. The sequence goes on along the minus strand of NC_135330.1, from coordinate 25,572,142 downwards.
CCATGAAAATGTCCCAATTAAAGCAAGTCTATAGAAATGGCCAATGTAAGGCATCCAGGGAAAGATATCTTGATTCAAGAAGGCAGGTGAAGTTCTGGGTTTCTCTCTCAAGTGAAAAGACACATGGTGAACATAGTCAGGGTTCCTCTCTCATCTGGAAAGGCACGTGGTGAACACGGTGTCATCTGCTACTTCCTCTCCAGGCCTCTTGCTTCATGAAGCTCCCTGCAGTATCCTCCTCCTTCATCTCCAAAGGTCATTGGCTGGTGGACTCTGTGGTTCTCTTGTCATTCTATTGTGGTTTTGTGGCTCTCTCCTCACTCTCAAAAAAAGGCACTCTCTCCAAAATGTCTCCCCATTTTTTTAGGGTTCCAGCAAACTAATCAAGACCCATGTAAAATGGGTGGAAACAATCTCCACCTAATCAAGTTTAATACCTACAATTGATTGAGTCACATCTCTGTAGAGATAACCCAATCAAGTTTCCAACCTATAATCCTAAATAGGGATTAGAAGAATCCCTATTGTGTGTTTCCCACAAAATAGATTAGGATTAAAACATGGCTTTTCTAGGGTGCATAAATCCTTTCAAACCAGCACAAATAAAAAATCTTTGAAATAGTTCATGCAAGAAGTTATTTATAATTTTAGATTTAATCAGTAGGATACATGGCACTATACATCCCCTTTTAATCAAATTCACATTCAATATGGCAATGTTACTTATAACCTCACTAACCAGTTACCATCACTCTACCCATCCCCTTGCATTTAAGTTCAACTTCATTGGATTGCCTTTACCCATCTCTAGCTTTTGTGTACCCTTAGGTCTGATATATTCTATATTCTCTGAGATTACCTTTACCAGAATCATAAAAGCAAAATCATACAGAATCTGTCCTTTTGTGTAGGACTTATTTCACTCAGCATTATGTCCTCAAGGTTCATTCATGTTGCCATATGCTTTGGGACCTCATGCTGTCTTACTGCTGCATAATACTCCATCATAAGTATACACCGCATATTATCTACTCGTTCATTGATGGACACTCGGATTGTTTCCATCTTTGGGCAATTGTGAATAGAGCCGCTATGAACATCAGTGTGCAAATGTCTGTTTGTGTCACTGCTTTCAGCTCTCCTGATTATATACTGAGGATTTGTATGCTAGATGATAGGGCAAATCAATATTTAGTTTCCTGAGGAATTGCCAAACTGTTTCCCACAGCATCTGGACCATTATGCATTCCCTCCAACAGTGAATAAGTATTCCAATTTCTCCACATCCTCTCCAACATTTGTAGTTTCCTGTTTGCTTAGTAACAGACATTCTTATAAGTATGAGGTGATATCTAATTGTCATCTTAATTTGCATTTCCCTTATTGCTAATGAAAATGAGCATCTCTTCATGTGCTTTTTAGTCATCTGTATTTGCTCCTCACAAAAGTGTCAATTCATCTCCTCTGTCCATTTTATAATTTAGCTTTTTGTTCTTTTGTTATTGAGTTATGTAATCAGGATATCAGGCCTTTATCTGACATGTGGTTTCCAAATATTTCCTCCCATTGTGTTGCCTGCCTCTTCATCTTTTTGACAAAGTCCTTTGAGGCACAGAAGCTCTTGATCTTAAGGAGTTTCTGTTTATCTACTTTTTCTTTTGCTGCTTGTGCTTCGGGTGTACATTTTAAGAAGCTACTCCTATTATTAGATCTTGAAGATGTTTCCCCTCATTTTCTTCTAGAAGTTTTATGGTACTGGCCCTTAAATTTAGGTCTTTATTCCATTTTGAATAAATTTTTGCATTAGATGTAAGGTAAGGGTCCTCTTTCATTCTTTTGACTACTGATATCCAATTCTCCCATGCCCATTTATAGAAAAGAATATTCTGCCCCAGTTCAGTGGATTTAAGGCCATATCAATTATTAATTGTCCATAGATTTGGTGGTCTATCTCCATACTCTCAATTTTATTCCATTGGCTGATACTTCTATCTATGTGCCAATACCATGCTGTTTTGGCCACTGTGGCTTTATAGTAAGCTTTCAAGTCCGGTAGTGATAGTCCTCCCATGTCGCCCTTCTTTTTTAGAATATCTTTAGCTATTTGGGGTCTCTTTCCCTTCCAAATAAATTTGATAATAAGCTTTTCCAAGTCTTCAGAGTTGGGATTTTTATTGGTATTGCACTGAATCTGCAGATCAATTTGGGTAGAATCAACATCTTAACAACCTTCAACCTTCCTATCCATGAGCATGGAATGTCTCTCCATCTATTTAGGTCATTTTATATTTCTTTTAACAATATTTTGTAGCTTTCTGTGTACAAGTCCTTGACATCCTAGTAAGGTTTATTCCTAGATACATGACTATTTTCATTGCTGTTTTGAATGGAATTTTTTTCCTTAATTGTCTTCCCACATAGGTCATTACTTGGGTATAGAAACATTATGATCTTTGTGCAGTAATCTTATATCCTGCCACTTTATTGAATTTGTTTATTAGCTCAAGTAGCTTCGTCATAGATTTCTCAGAGTTTTCTAAGGATAGGATCATGTCATTTGCAAATAATAAAAGGTTTTCTTCTTTCTTTCCTGTTTGGATGACTTTTATTGCTTTTTCCTGTTTAATTGCTCCAGCTAGGACTTCTAGTACACTGTTGAATAATAGTGCTGACAATGGACATCCTTGTCTTGTTCCCAGTCTTAGGGAGAATACTTTCAATATCTGACCATTAAGTGTGATGCTGGCTATGGCTTTTCCATATATGCCCTTTACGATATTGAGGAAGTTTCCTTCCATTCCTACCTTTTGAAGTGTTTTATCAGGAAACATGCTGAATATTGTTGAATGCTTTTTCAGCATCAATCAATATGAACTTGTGATTTTTTTTTCCTTTCAATTTGAAATGTACTGCATTATGTTGATTGGTGTTCTAGTTTGCTAGCTGCCAGAATGCAACACACCAGAGACGGATTGGCTTTTGATTGAATGGGATTTAATTTATTAGTTCTTCAGAGGAAAGGCAGCTAACTTTCAACTGAGGTTCTTTCTTACATGGGAAGGTATAGGATTATCTCTGCTGGCCTTCTCTCCAGGCCTCTGGGTTCCAGCAACTTTTCCTGAGGTGATTTCTTTCTGCATCTCCAAAGGCCTGGGCTGAGATGCGAGTGCCGAGATGAGGTATGCTGAGCTGCTTGGGCTGTGCTACGTTGAGTCTCTCATTTAAGCACCAGCCAATTAAATCAAACATCATTCATTGCAGCAGGCATGCCTCCTAGCCAACTGCAGATGTAATCAGCAACAGACGAGGTTCACATGCCATTGGCTCATGTCCACAGCAATAGAACTAAGCATCTTCACCTAGCCAAGTTGACACTGGAATCCAACTACCACAATTGGCTTTCTTCTATTGAACCGCCCTTGCATCCCTGGCATAAACCCCACTCGGTCTTGATTTATAAAGCCTTTATCATGTCATTGGATTTAATTTGTTAGTATTTTGTTGAGATTTTTTGCATCTATATTCATTAGGGAGGTTAATCTGTAGTTTGCTATCTTGGAGCATCTTTATCCAGTTTTGGTATTAGAGTGATGTTAACTTCATAAAATGAGTTAGGTAGTGTTCCTTTTTCCTCAATTTTTTGGGGAAAAAAATGCATTAGTTCTTTTGGATTAGTGTTAGTTCTTTTTGGAATGTTTGGTAAAATTCCCCTGTGAAACCATCTGGTCCTGGGCTTTACTTTGTGGGAATATTTTTGATGATTAATTAACTCTCTTTACTTGTAATTAGTTTGTTGAAATCCTCCTTTCTTCTTGAGTTAGTACAGGTAGTTTATGTATTTCTAGGAATTTGTCCATTTCATCTAAGTTGTCTAGTTCGTCGGCATATAGTTGTTCATAGTATTCATATGATTTTTAAAAATTTCTTCAGGATTTATGGTGAGGTAGTTAGATTCAGTTGTCAACTTGGCCAGGTGAAGGTGCCTAGATCTATTGCTGTGGACATGAGCCAATGGTACGTGAACCTCATCTGTTGCTTATTACATCTACAGTCAGCTAGAAGGCGTGCATGCTGCAATGAATGATGTTTGATTTAATTGGCTGGGGCTTAAATGAGAGACTCAACGTAGCACAGCCCAAGCAGCTCAGCATACCTCATCTTGGCACTCGCATCTCAGCCCAGGCCTTTGGAGATACAGAAAGAAATCACCTCAGGAAAAGTTGCTGGAACCCAGAGGCCAGGAGAGAAGGCCAGCAGAGATCACCCTGTGCTTTCCCATGTAAGAAAGAACCTCAGTTGAAAGTTAGCTGCCTTTCCTCTGAAGAACTAATGAAATAACTCCCCCTTTATTAAAAGCCAATCCATCTCTGGTGTGTTGCATTCTGGCAGCTAGCAAACTAGAACACATGGTAACAACCCCCATCTCATTTCTGATTTTATTTCTATCTTTTGTTGTTGTTTTTGTTCTATGCCATTCTAACCAGGGGGCTGTGTTAGTTAGATTCAGTTGTCAACTTGGCCAGGTGAGCGTACCTAGTTCTGTTGCTGCAGACACAAGCCAATGGTACGTGAATCTCATTTGTTGCTAATTACATCTGCAGTCGGCTAGGAGGCATGTCTGCTGCAATGAGTGATGCTTGACTTAATTGGCTGGTGCTTAAATGAGAGAACGCAATACAGCACAGCCTAGCAGCTCAGCATTCCTCATCTCAGCACTAGCAGCTCAGCCCAGGCCTTTGGAAATGCAGAAAGAAGTCACCCCGGGGAAAGTTGTTGGAACCCAGGGGCCTGGAGAGAAGGCCAGCAGAGACCATCCTGTGCCTTCTCATATAAGAAAGATCCTCAGTTGAAAGTTAGCTGCTTTTCCTCTGAAGAACTAATGAAATAAATCCCCTTTTATTAAAAGCAAATCCATCTCTGGTGTGTTGCATTCTGGCAGCTAGCAAACTAAAACAGATTGGTACCAGAGAGTGGGGTGCTGCTGCGGTTTGCAAATACCAGATATGTTGGAACAGTTTTTGGATGGCTAAAGGGAATATTTTGGAGGAACTGTGAAAAGAATGATGGAGAAGTCCTGGAGGGCTTGAAGAGACTGTTGGTGTAAATGGAACCACTGCCAATCTTGGCAAAGGAGGACACAAAAGGGGAAAATTGGAGTTTGCAGAGTAAGAACCATGGAAGCTTGGGTCTCAAGCCAAGAAACCTCGGCCGGAGAGTGGACCCACCCATATACATGGAGAGGGTGAGTTCACCCTGAAGGGCGAGGATGACTCTCCCCTCTCATTGCAGTGGAAGAGTTGTGCAGCCTCGGGCCTTGGAAAAGGCATAGCATGCTCCTTGGGGGACTGGGAGAGCCTGGCTGCCACCATGTGGAGGGGTTGAGCGTGTGCCCCAGAAATGGCAGAGAGCCCAGGGGTGGCCCTGATGCCTGGAGAGAGTGGAGCCCAGAGGTGGTCTCCTCAATGTTCCCCGAGGTTGATTTGGAAAGAGGCGGGCCACTGCATAGGCCCTTGGAAGGGGTGGGACTGCCACTTTCTAAATCCAAAGGATATATGACTTTCAGACTTTGAGATCCCACAGCGCTTGCCCTGCAGGTTTTACATCTGTGTTTCTTCCAATTTCTCCCTATGGAAATGACAATCTATATCCTGTGAATATCCTCCTTTGCATCTTGGCACCAGACAACTTGTTTTGAGATTCACAGGTCCACAGCAAGAACAGAATTATTTTTTGCATCTGTTTAAGGTGATGCTTGAAGTTGCCAGGTTGACAAGGGGTGGACATGTGTTAGTTAGATTCAGTTGTCAACTTGGCCAGGTGAGCATACCTAGTTCTGTTGCTGCGGACACAAGCCAATGGTACTTGAACCTCATCTGTTGCTAATTACATCTGCAGTTGGCTAGGAGGCGTGTCTGCTGCAATGAGTGACATTTGACTTAATTGGCTGGTGCTTAAATGAGAGAACGCAATGTAGCACAGCCTAGCAGCTCGGCATTCCTCATCTCAGCACTAGCAGCTCAGCCCAGGCCTTTGGAAATGCAGAAAGAAGTCACTCCGCGGAAAGTTGTTGGAACCCAGGGGCCTGGAGAGAAGAGCAGCAGAGACCATCCTGTGCCTTCCACATAAGAAAGAACCTCAGTGGAAAGTTAGCTGCCTTTCCTCTGAAGAACTAACAAAATAAATCCCCTTTTATTAAAAGCCAATCCGTCTCTGGTGTGTTGCATTCCGGCAGCTAGCAAACTAGAACAGGGGCCATCAATTTTATTGATTTTCTTGAAGAACCACCTTTTTGTTTTGTTAATTCTTTCTATTTTTTGTTGTTGTTCTCCAGTTCATTTATTTCTGCTTTAATCTTTGTTATTTCTCTTCTTTTATTTGCTTTGGGGTTAGTTTGCCATTCTTCCTCTCATTTTACCAGATGAGCAGTTAAATCCTTGATTTTTGCTCATTCTTGTCTTTTAGTATAGGGACTTAGGGCAATAAATTTCTCTCTCAGCACTGTCTTTGCCATATCTATAAATTCTGATATGTTATATTCTCATTATCATTCATCTCCAGATATTTACTGATTTTTCTAGCAATTTCTTCTTTGACACACTTATTATTTAAGATTGTGTTGTTTATTCTTCATATATTTGTTAAAGCTCTGGTTTTTGTTAGTTAATTTCTAGCCTCATTCCGTTGAGGCCAGAGAAAACACTTTGTGTAATTTCAATCTTATTAAATTTATAAAAACTTATTTTGTGCCCCAGAATATGATCTATCTTGGAGAACTTTTCCGTGCATTAGAGAAGAATGTAAACACTTGTGTTTTGAGTGTAATGATCTATATATGTCTGTTTTAGTTTGCTAGCTTCTGGAATGCAACACACCAGAGACGGATTGCCTTTTAATAAAAGGGGATTTATTTCATTAGTTCTTCAGAGGAAAGGCAGTTAACTTTCAACTGAGGCCCTTTTTTACATGGGAAGGCACAGGATGATCTCTGCTGGGCTTCTCTCCAGGACTCTGGGTTCCAACAACTTTCCCCAGGGTGATTTCTTTCTAAATCTCCAAAGGCCTGGGCTGAGCTGCTTGGGCTGTGCTACATTGAGCTCTCTCATTTAAGCACCAGCCAATTAAATCAAACACCATCTATTACAGCAGGCATGCCTCTTAGCTGACTGCAGACGTAATGAGCAACAGTTGAGGTTCATGTACCATTGGCTCATGTCCACAGCAACAGAACTAGGTACCTTCACCTGGCCAAGTTGTCAACTGAATCTAACGACCACATGCCCACCCCTTGTCAACGTGGCAACTACATGCATCACCTTAAACAATATTAAGGTGCAAAAAAATCTCTTCTGGCTATGGACCTGTGAATCTCAAAACAAGTTATCTGGTGCCAATATGTAAAGGAGGAACAGTCTCAGGATCCATAGGGAGAAATTGGAAGGAAAACCTGCAGGTCAAACACCATTGGATTTCAAAGTCTGAAAGTCATTTATCCTTTGGCTTTAGAAAGTGGCAGTCCCCCCTTTCCCAGGGCCTATGCAGTGGCCCGCCTCTTTCCAAATCAACCTGGGGGAATACTGAGGAGACCACCTTTTTCTTGGCTCCACTCTCTCCAGGCATTAGGGCAACACCTGGGCTCTTTGCCATTTCTGGGTACACACTCACCCCCTCCATGTGGTGGCAGCCAGGCTCTCCCCAGTCCCCAAGGAGCATGCTCTACCTTTTCCAAGGCCTGAGGCAGCACAACTCTTCCACTGCAACCAGATGGGAGACTCATCCTCTGCCCTCAGGGCAAACTCACCCTCTCCATGTATATGGGTGGGTCCACTCTCCTGGCCAAGGTTTCTTGGCTTCAGACCTGAGCGTCCATAGTTCTCACTCTGAAAACTCCAGTTTGTCCCTTTTATGTCGCCCTTTGTCCAGATTGGCAGTGGTTCCGTTTATACCAACAGTCTCTTCAAGCACTCCAGGACTTCTCCATCATTCTCTTCACAGTTCCTCCAAAATCTTCCCATTAGCCATCTAAAAAACCATTCCAACATATCTGATATTTGCAAACTGCAGTAGCACCCCACTCTTCAGTACCAAATCTGTTTTAGTTTGCTAGCTGCTGGAATGCAACACACCAGAGATGGAGTGGCTTTTAATAAAAGGGGATTTATTTCATTAGTTCTTCAGAGGAAAAGCAGCTAACTTTCAACTGAGGCTCTTTCTTATATGAGAAGGCACAGGATGGTCTCTGCTGGCCTTCTCTCCAGGCCTCTGGGTTCCAACAACTTTCCCCAGAGTGATTTCTTTCTGCATCTCCAAATGCCTGTGTTGAGCTGTGAGAGCTGAGATGAGGTATGCTGAGCTGCTTGGGCTGTGCTACGTTGAGTCTCTCATTTAAGCACCAGCCAATTAAATCAAACATCATTCATTGAAGCAGGCATGCCTCCTAGCCAACTGTAGATGTAATCAGCAACAGATGAGGTTCACGTGCCATTGGCTCATTCCACAGCAATAGAACTAGGTACCTTCACCTGGCCAAGTTGACAACTGAATCTAACTACCACAATGTCTATTAGGTCTAATTCATTTATCACATTGTTTAGGGTCTCTATTTTCTTTTTGATCCTCAGTCTGGTTCTTCTATCTATATTGGAGAGTGGTATATTGAAGTCCTCCACTACTACTGCTGAAATGTCTATAGCTCCCTTCAGTTTTGCCAATGTTTGCCTCATGTTCTTTGGAGCTCCTTGATTAGGAGCAAACATTTATGATTGTTATTTCCTCTTAATGAATTGTCCCTCTTATTAATACGTAGTGTCTATCTTTTATCTTATAGCATCTTTACATTTAAGGTTTATTTTACCTGATATTAGTATAGCTATTTTTGCTTTCTTTTGGTTACAGCTTGCATAGAACATCTTTTTCCATTCTTTCACTTTCAATCTATTTGTGTCCTTGGGTCTAAGATGAGTCTCTTGTAAACAGCATATAGATGGATTATATATTTTTAATCCAGTCTGCCAATCTGTATCTTTTAATTGGTGAGTTTAGTTCATTAACATTCAAAGTTTTTACTGTAAAAGTATTTCTTTAACCTACCATCTTATCCTTTGGTTTTTATTTGTCATATCTACATATTCTTTTCCTCCTCTCTCTTTTTATCCTTTAAATTACTATTATGGGTACTCTTCAATTCTGTGCCCTCCTCCAGACCCCCCTCTTCTATCTTTTTCAGGTGACAGGACTCCCTTTAGTGTTTCTTTTAGGGCTGGCCTCTTGTTTACTAGCTCTCTCAGTCTTGGAGGATTTTACTCTCCCTCAGTTTTGAAGGATATCATGCTGCATAAAGAATTCTTGGCTGGAAGACATGCTTGTTCAGGATCTTAAATATATCATACCACTGCCTTCTTGCTTGTATGGTGCCTGTAGTGTAGTTAGAACTCATTCTTCTTTGTTTTCCCTGGTAGGTAGTAGATCGCTTTTATCATGCTGATTTCAGGACTTTCTGCTTCTCTTCAACATTTGACCATTTGACTAGTATGTGTTTTAAAGTAGGCCTATTTGAATTAACTCTATTTGGAGTTCATTGTGTCACTTTGATTTGCATATTTATGTCTTTTATAAGGGTTGGGAAGTTTTCCCCAATTTTATCTTCAACTAACCTATTCAGCCCTTTACTCTTCTCTTCTCCTTTTGGGATACCAGTGATTCTTGTATTTGAGTGCCTCCTGTTGTCTAACATTTCCCTAAGATCCAGTTCTATTTTTTCCATGTTTCTTGTCATTTGTTCTTTTTTACACTGTAGTTCAATTGTTCTGTATTCTAGCTCACTTACTCTTTCTTCTGCATCTTCAAATCAGCTATCATGTGTCTCTAACATATTTCTAATTTGATCTACTGTATCTTTCATCTTTGTGGGATCTATCATTTTTCTATTTGATCTTTCAAATTCTTTTTTATGCTCCTCTAGTGTCTTTGTGGTATCTCTTATTTCTTATTAAATATCTTTGAATAATTTTTCCATATCTGTGTTGCCTTGCCTCTGGTGTTTTGATTTGATCATTTGACTGGTCCATTTCTGCTTAGATCGTCACATGCTTTCTGATTTTCTGTTGTGCTCAGGGCATTTCATTATCATAATAAGGTTATTTTGCAAGTTGGTTTCCTTTACTCATCTAAACTTTTGTATTTACTTGGTTTTGCCTTGAAGGTGCCCTTTTGCTCTTGGTTTTTCATTTATTTCCCACCAAACTAAAGCCTGAATTTCATTTAGAGGCTACAATTCCTTTTGTAGCTCTATTAAAAGCTAGGCAGGGATGCACAGGTAGTTCCTGGCTTGATTCCCATCCCATGTACCCCCCCCCAAATAAATAATAATAATAAAATAAAATGAATAAAAATATGAAAAAAGCACACAGGACACCTCAGCAGTAGTAGGCCCCAGAGTCAAAAGGAGAAACCCTAAGATATATTGGGAGTGAACTCAGACTGCTGCCTACAGAAGGGAGAGAAAATACAAAAAGAAATAAGTAAAAAATAATAAATAAAAAATGAAAGTGAATAAAATATAAATATATAAACAGTATATATAAATAAAATTTAAAATAATATAATAAATAGATAGAAAAATACATTTAGTAAATTAAAAATTCTAAGCACATAGGGAGTTTGGCAAACTTGCACTTACTGCTTTCTCACAGCAGGCGGTACTGCTAAGGCACCTCTTCCCCTCAGACCTGACTGCAATTGTGGGCTTGGAAGAGGGCATACATGGCGGGGTGGCAGGGGTTGGCTGATCCCAGCACGTGGGATGGGGAGCCAACTGCAAGCATGCAGGGAGGCAGCAGTCCTCAGTGCCTGGCACCCAGCAGAAGTGCACCTCCCCACATACTGCCATCCACCTCCAGTGGGAGTTTCAGCCAATCAGACCTACCTTGCTCTCCTCATCCTGATGTCCCAGCTTCTTCCCTCCCCAAGAAACACTGAACACTCTCTTTGCTCACTCACCTCCCCAGGACTGCTGTCCTGGTCATTCTCTCCCTGTCCCCTATCTTGTCCTACAGAGCAAGAGTGAATTCAATCCACCCCACTCTGCCATCTTCCCAGAAGTCAAGCCATGTTCTTTTAATCCAGTTTGTGGGGCAGACCTACTATGGGTGGGACCTTTTGCTAAGCTGCTTCCATGGAGATGTGACCCAACCCACTCACATGGGACCTTAATCATCTTTTAGGAGTCCTTTATGAGAGGATAAAAGACAGATGAAACTCAAAGAACCTAGGGAGACACAAAGAGAGAATGAAAATGCCCAAAGAAGAACCTACAGGAACTGAGAGAGTATTTTTGAAGTGAGAATCTAGGAGAAAATGACCATCAATGTCACTATGTGACTTCCTATGTGACAGTGGAATCCAAGAAGCCAACAACCTTTCCACAGAGAAGCTATCTCCCTCTTGATGCCTTTATTCAGGCATTTTCATGGCCTTAGAACTGTAAATTTGTAATCTAATAAATCCCCTCTGTAAAAGCCAATCCATTTATGATATTTTGCATTGTAGCAGCTTTAGCAAACTATAACAGAGAGGTATGGAGAAGAGTGTAGAAATTAAGATTATCAGTAAGAGTAACTAAAAAAGTAAAAAGGGAGGGAAAAGATAAGACAATACAAAATGGTTGAAGAAAGTACTGCCTTTAAAGTAACAACATCAAATGTTAATGGATTAAATTCCCCAAGCAAAAGAAATAGACTGGCAGAATGGATTTTAAAACAGAATGCATCTATATACTGTTTACAAGAAGCTCACTTTAGACCCAAGGACAAAAATAGGATGAAAGTGAAAGGCTGGAAAAAGCCTTTCATGCAACAATTATACACCATGATCAAGTGGGTTTTATTCCAGGTATGCAAAGCTGATCCAACACAAGAAAATCAATTCATGTAATATACCACCATCAATAAATCAAAGGTGAAAAAGCACATGATCACCTTGATTGATGTAGAAAAGGCTCTTGACAAAATTTGGCATCCTTTCTTGATGAAAACACTTCAAAGGATAGGAATAGAAGGAAACTTCTTCAACATGCTAAACGGTATATATGAAAAAGTCCCAGCTAAATCATACTCAATGGGAAAGATTGAAAGCTTTCCTTCTAAAATCAGGAAAATGACAAGGATGCCTACTGTCACCATTGTTATTGAACAATGTGCTGTAAGTTATAGTTAGAACAATTAGTCAAGAAAAAGAAATAAAAGGCATCCAAATTGGGAAGGAAGAAGTAAAACTTTCCCTGTTTGGAGATGACATGATCCTATATGTATAAAATCCTAAAAAGGCCTACAGCAAAGCTACTAGAGCTAATCAACAAGTACAAAAAGTGGCAAGATAAACGATCAACATGCAAAAATCAGTAGTGTTTCTACAAACTAGTAATAAGCAATCTGAAGAGGAAATCAAGAAAAAATTCTATTCACAATAGCAAACAAAAGAATAAAACACTGCTAAAAGAAATCAAGGAAAACCTAAATAAATGAAAGAACATATCATGTTCATGGATTGGAAGACTAAATATAGTTATGATGTCAATTCTACCCCAGTTGATTTATAGATTCAATACAATACCAATTAAAATCCCAACAACTTACTTTGTAAAAAGAGAAAAACCAATAACCAAGTTTATTTGGAAAGGCAGAGTGCCCCAAATAGGTAAAAACATCTTGAGAAAGGAAAATGAAGTGGGAGGTCTCACACTATCTGACTTTAAAGTATATTACAAAGCTACTGTGGTCAAAGCAGCATAGTACTGGGATAAAGATAGATACGTTGACCAACGGAATTGAACTGAGTATTCAAAAATAGCCCCTCTCATTAACACACAATTGATCTTTGATATGGCAGTCAAGCTGACTCAACTGGGACAGAATAGCCTCGTCCACAAATGGTGCTGTTAGAACAAGATATTCATATCTAAAAGAAGGAAAGAAGGTGGGCCACATTGGCTCAGCAGGCAGAATTCTTGCCTGCCATGCCAGAGACCTGGGTTTGATTCCCAGTGCCTACCCATGAAAAAAAAAAAAAGGGACACACCTTATACCAAAATTAACTCAGAATGGATCGGAGAACTAAACATTAGAGCTAAGACCATAAAACGTCTGGAAGAAAATAGGGAAATAACTTAATATCTAGTGATAGGAGGTAGGTTCCTAGACCTTACACCCAAAGTACAAGCAGTGAAAGAAGAAATAGATGAATGAAATCTCCTCAAAATTGAATACTTTCACGTGTCAAAGGAGTTTGTCAAGAAAATAAAAAGGTAGTCTACTCAATGAAGACAATATTTGGAAACCACATAGCTAATAAAAGTTTAATATCCAGAATACGTAATGAGATCCCACAACTCAACCACAAAAAGACCAACAGCACAATTTAAAAATGGGCAAAAGACATAGATAGACATGTTTCCAAAGAGGAAATACAAATGGCTCAAAAGCATATGAAAAGATGCTCAACTTCATTAGCTAATAAGGAAATGCAAATCAAAACCACAATGAGGGGCGGTGCAATGGTGGCTCAGGACAGAATTCTCGCCTTCCATGCCAGCGACCTCGGTTTGATTCTTGGTGCCTACCCATGCAAAAACAAACCAAAAACACCACAATGAGATACCACTTCACACCTACTAGAATGGCCATTATCAAAAAAACAGAAAACTACAAGTGTTGGAGAGGATCTGGAGAAATGGGTATACTTATTCACTGTTGGTGGAAATGGAGAATGGTGTATCTTTTCTGGTAGGCAGTTTGGGGTGGTTCCTCAGAAAGCTAAGTATAGAATTGCCATATGATCAGCAATTCCATTACTAAGTATACACTCGGAAGAACTGAAAGCATGAATACAAAGGGACATTTGCACATCAATATTTACAGTGGCATTATTCATGATTGTCAAGATATGAAAACAACCCAAAAATCCAAAAATGGAGGAACGGATATACAAATTGTGATATATACATACGATGGAATATTACACAGCTGTAAGATAGAATGACATCATGATGCATACAACAATATAGATGAATCTTGAGGACATTATGTTGAATGAAATAAGCTAAAAACTAAAGATAAATACTGTATGGCCTCCCTAATATGAACTAATTACTATGAGAAAACTCTGAGAATTAAAGTTGGGACACAGGTTATTAGGAAATAGAAATCAGGGTAGAGATAGGGCATTTGGTGCTGCAGAAATACAGAATATTTGACAGAATTATTTGTAAAGATTCAGAAATGGATAGCACAATACTATCTGATGGTAGCACAATATTGTATCATGAATAAAACTAAGTGTGAGTACGGTTGAAAGCGGAAAGCTAGGGGCATGTATGACACCAGACGGAAAAAAAGGATATAAAAACTGGGACTGTATGACTTAGCAAAACCTGGATCGGACAATGATGGTGATTAAATATGCAAATAAAATGAAAGCTTTTACATGAGAAAGGACAATGAATGTCACCATTACAAGGTGTTAAAAATACAGTGAATGCAAACTGGGGTCTATGGTTAACAGTAACATTGTAGTAATCTTTTATTAATTGTAACAAAGGCAATATACCAAAGCTAAATGCCAATAAGAGGGATATGAGGGAGGGGTATAGGAACCTTGTTGGTGGTCTTTCTTTGTAGAAGATATGGAAATGTTCTCATAGAGATTGTAGTGGTGAATGCATAGCTATGTAATTATACTGGCAGGCACTGATTGTACCCTTAAGATGGATTGCATGGTGTGTGAATAAATGCGTTTAAAAAATAAACAGAAAGATAAAAGTGCCAGAGAAGATGTGTTGAGAGAGATATACCTGTTAATTTTTGGTAGGAAGTAGAATGGTGTAGCCTCTCTGGAGGGCAGTATGATGGTTTCACAAGAGGCTAATTATAGGGTTGCAATATGATTCTGCAACTCTGCTATTAGGTATATTCCTGTAAGAACTGAAAGCAGTGACACAAATAGACATTTGCACACTGGCCTTTATGGCAGCATTATTCATGATTTGCAATAGATGGAGATGGGCTCAGGATACCTTGATGGATGAATGGGAGGGCAAACTGTCATGTATACATAGGTTGGAATATTGAGCCACTGCAGGAAGGAATAGTTGTGTGACATGCAGCTAGGTGAATGATCCTTGAGGAAATTATGTTGGGTGAAATAAGCCAGAAACGAAAGGACAAATACTGTATGGTCTCACCTAAGTAAACTAACTATAATGTGCAAACTCTGAGAATTAAATTCAAGAGGATAGGTTATCAGATGACAGAAAGTGGGCAGAGATTGGGCAATTGGTGATTAAGGAGTATGGAATATTCAATAAGGCTCACTGTAAATGTTCCTTGCTTGTAAGCTCTTACAGCAGTCACATCTATTCCTCAGTCTTGACTGTTATTTCTAAATTCTGAGGTGTTGTGCTCTTTGTTTATAACCTGGTTAGTTATTTGGAAATTTGATATCTGTATGACATTTGAAGCTCAGAGTTTGAGTTTTGCAGTTCTGAAGTCAGCATTACCACCCAGCAACTATTAAAGAAGCTGAACATATATCTTCAATTAGAGAGATAAATGAAATGGATCTGGTTAGGTCCAAGGTAAATCAGAATTTAAGGTAAAGGATGATATTATTTGTATTTTAAATTTTTGACTTCCGTCTGAGACCAAAGGAAAAGATATTTATTTTGTCCAAAATTTTAATTTTCTGTAGCACACTATCTAATTCAACCTGTCTGGTCAGTTTCTCTAAACAACATAATCACATGGAA
Source organism: Tamandua tetradactyla (assembly GCF_023851605.1). Taxonomy (NCBI): domain Eukaryota; kingdom Metazoa; phylum Chordata; class Mammalia; order Pilosa; family Myrmecophagidae; genus Tamandua; species Tamandua tetradactyla. Next base: position 25,556,346 of record NC_135330.1, on the reverse strand, counting down.
CCTAGAACAGGGAATGAGATCTTATTATTTTGTATGGGTTAAGGTAATACCCCCAATACATTTCAGAGTATTTAGGTTAGAAAATAAAATTCTTTGCAAAACCCCCTTGAGGGTCCAGGGAAAATTGTGAAGCTATTAATCTTCCCCATCTGAGGAATTCCTGATATTCTCTCAAGCATTAGGGACTCCCAATTTAATAAGCCAAGCCCTCAATCTTGAGGTTTGCCCTTATGAAACATCTCTGCAACGGTGAAACTAAGCCTACTTATAACTACACCTAAGAGTCACCCCCAGAGAGCCTCTTTTGTTGCTCAGATGTGGGCTCTTTCTTTAACCAAATTCTACTAATAAAATCACTTCCCTCTTTCCTACCTGGAACATGACTCCCAGAGGTGTAAGTCTCCCTGGCAACATGGGACATGATTTCCAGGGATAAGCCTGGTCCTGGCATTGTGGGATTGAGAATGCCTCCTCAACTAAAAGAGGAAAAAGAAGTGGAGTAAAATAAGGTTTCAATGGCTAAGATATTTCAAATGGAGGTAAGAGGTAATTCTGGGGGAGACTCTTATGCAACCTTCACCCAGATATTGCAAATTGCCACAGTATACCAATCCCAAATGAAAAGTATTCCTGAAAACCCTAAAGAATACCCTGGGCTCTATCTAAGACTCTATAAATGTTTTACCAGTAAGCTTATTTTTTTTTCAGAAAATTAAGGCCTCCAGATTGTTCCTATGCCAGATAAGCCCTGAAATGCAGAGGTACCAGTCTGTTCAAGAACATCAGCTAGTTTCATACCTCTACCCCATAAAACCAATACCCCTTTCCAGAACAAAGTTAAAATGGTCAATGCCCAGATATCCCTGAAGATTGAGAGAATGATTAAATGAGAGGAGGGAGGTATAACAGAGAAATTCGGATTTAACTAATGAATTATGATTATGACTACTGAATCATTATATAGATACTTTTTTTTAGTTTCTAGTATATTAGAATAGCTAGAAGTAATACTGGAGATTGTGGACCTGTAATTCAGTAGTCCTGATCTTTGAAAATGATAGTATAGTTATATAGAACAAAAAAAGTCCATTGCCCATGTTTGTACAGATCTACTTCTGGATGTTTTATTCTGTTCTGCTGATTTATATGTCTATCTCTGACAATACTACTATATGTCTATCTTTAACAATACTACACTGCCTTCACTCACTTCCCTTTATTATATGTCTTTATAATGGGTAGAATGCAATTCTAGGGGTCAATAAGGCAGGGGGTGGATGAGTGGTATGGGATATTTGGGGGTTTCCTTTTTTTCTTTTTCTTTTTCTGGAGTAACGCAACTAAGATTGATCATGGTAATGAATGCACAACCATGTGATGATACTGTGAACTATTGATTGCATGCATTATATAAGTATGAATACTATATTCATACATAATTATATCTCAATGTAATTACATTTGAAAAAAAGCACTGTTAAGAAAATGAAAAGACAAGCTACAGACCAAGAGAAAATATTTTCAAATTTCATATTTGAAAAAAAATGTTTCATATTTGGTAAAAGATTTGTATTTAAATATATATATAAAGGACTCTTAAACCTGGTAAGGAAACAAGAACCTAATTCTTAAAATAGACAAAAGATGTGAACAGATACATCACTAAAAAAGGTATGCATATGGAAAATCAACACATGAAAAGATGTTCAATATCATTAGTCATTACGAGTGTGCAACTATTAGAATGTCTAAAATTTAAGGAAAAAACGAACCATACTAACTGTTGGCAAGGTCATGGAGGAACTGGAGCTCTCATACACCACTGGTGGGAATATAAGATGATGCAACCACTTTGGAAAACAGCTTGACCATTTATTGAAAAGTTAAATATACCCCTATCATAGGACTCAGCTAAACCACTCTTAGGTATGTACCCAAGAGAAATGAAAGCATATGTCCACACAAAAATGTAACATGAATATTTGTCTCAGCTTTACAAGTAATTAACCAAACACTGTAAACAACTTAAATTTTCACAATAGGTGAATGGATTAACAACTTGTGATGTATCTATGCAGTGGAATACTTCTCAGCAATGAAACTGAATGAAGTACTGACAAACATCACAACATGATGAATTGCCAAATAATTTTGCTGAGTGAAAGTAGCCACAGTAAAATAGTACATATTGTATGATTCCATTAATATAAAATTCTAGAAAATGCACACTAGTCTATAGTGATAGAAAGCAGACCACTGTTGCCTGAAAACAGGGTTTGGGGTGAACAAAAGGGCATGAAGTTGCATACCAGTGTTCAACAAGGCATTGTTCCTGTTCTAGTTTGCTAGCTACCAGAATGCAAAATACCAGAAATGGAATGGCTTTTGAAAGGGGAATTTAATAAATTGCTAGCTTACAGTTCTAAGGCTGAGAAAATGTCCCAATTCAACAAGTCTATAGGAATGTCCAATCACAGGCATCCAGGAATGAATCAAGATACCTTGATTCAAGAAGGCTGATGAAATTCAGGGTTTCTCTCAAATGGAAAGGTACACGGCAAACACGGTCAGGACTTCTCTCTCATCTGGAAAGGCACGTAGGGGGCAAGGTGTCATCTGCTACCTTTCTCTCCTGGCTTCCTGTTTCATGAAGCTCCCTGGGAGGCATTTTCCTTCTTCATCTCCAAAGGTCGCTGGCTTGTGGGCTCTCAGCCTCTCGTGATTACGTCGTTCTTCTCTTCTCTTACTGAAGCTCTTATTCTCCAAAATATTTCCTCTTTTATAGGACTTCAGAAACTAATCAAGACCCACCCAAATTGGTGGAGACAAGCCTCCACGTAATCCAGCTTAACAACCACTCTTGATTAAATCACATTTCCGGGGAGATGATCTAATTACAGTTTCAAACATACAATACTAAATAGGGACTAGAAGAAGTGGCTGCCTTTACAAAATGGGATTAGGATTAACATGGCTTTTCTAGGGTGCATACATTATTTCAAACCAGCACAGTTCCCAATTGCCAAAAGATGGAAAATATCCAAGTGTCCATCAACTCATCAGTTGGATGGATAAACAAAATATGGTATATGCATACAATGGAATGTTATTCAGCTCAATGGAATATTATTCAGCTGTAAGAAGGAATGAAGTCCTAATGCATGCTACAACTTGGATGAACCTTGAGGACATTATGTTGAGTGAAATAAGTCAGACACAAAAGGACAAACCTTGTATGATCTCACTAATGTGAACTAATTATATATGTAAACCCACGGACATAGAATCTAGAATATAGGTTACCTGGTAATAGAAGGAGGCTAGAGAATGGGGAGTAGTTGCTTAAGATGTGCAGAATTTTTAACTAGGTTGAATTTAAATAAGTGGAAATGGATAGAGGTGCTGGTGGCACATTATTGTGAATATAATTAACAGTGCTGAATTGTGTGTGAATGTGGTTGATAGGGGAAGTTTATAGTCATATATGTCACCAGAAGGAAAATCAGAGGTTAAACAAGAGACTGTATAACTTAGTAAATTTTGTAGTGGATGATGACTGTGATTAAGAGTACAAATATAAAAAATGTCCTCCATGAACTAGATCAAATGTTTGAAATTATTTCAAGGAGTCAATAATAGAGTAGTATATGGGGAAAATGCACCTATTGCAAACTATAGACTATTGTTAACAATACTAGCTTAACATTCTTTCATCAACCATAAAAAATGTACCACACCAATGCTTTTTTCTTTTTTTTTTTTTCCTGGAGTACTAAAAATGTTCTAAAATTAATTGTGGAAATTAATGCAGAAGTATGTGATGATACTGAGCCATTGATTGTAAACTTTGCATAGACTGTCTGGTGTGTGAATATCTCAATAAAATAACGTTCAAAAATGAAACTTTTGGGAATGATGGATATTAATTTTCATATATTGATTTTGTGACAGTTTCATGGGTATATACATATCAAAACTTAGCAAAGTGCATACTTCAAACATGATCCATTTATTATGTCAGCTAAACCTCAATAAAGCTGCTTTAAAGAATTACATGATGTTTGTTACCTGTCACATAAATGTCCTCAATAGATGTTAGTTATTCTCCTTGATCAGGTATACTTTGTAACTGTACAACTAATAGTGTCTTAACTCCTGATTGAGGAAGCTGGCTCCTCACCAGATAGGTACAGAAACAATTTATGAAAGGCTAAACTGCCCAATCACCTTTGCTTTCCAATTTTCCTAAGGCTGACAGCTCTAGACCAGCAATGCCAGAGAGAACAAAGTGAGGGAGGCCAGCCTGGCATCACTCCTCTCCCCCCTCATCCTTCAGGGTCATCTTATTAAGCAGCTTAACCTAATTTGATGGCTTATCGAATGTGAGGCTCTTGAATTTTGTACTTTGCTGCCCCTAGCTCAGTACTGGGCATGTGGCTAGCAGATGGCAAATGCTGAAGGTAGGAAGGAGAAGAACAGTTTCCATCCCTATTCCTGCATGCCTGCATAGTTGCCTCCAGCTTCCCCAAGTAGTAGAGGTCCTGGCAGAGCCTCAAAAGAGGGGATTCTTAGAAGCCTGAATGTGTGTGATACAGGCATGGAGCTCAAGGCAGAAAGACATTCCTTTGTTTGTGGAGGAAAGGCAGAGAGTCCATGAGGGCAAAGTTGGTGCAGGACCACCCAAGAGGACTCCAGACAGAAGTTGATGAGTCCTTGAGAGACCTGGCCTGGACCCCAAGCCATGCTGCTTCAGAAAATGATTAAAGTATGGCTCAGAAAAGAAGAGAGACAGGAATCCTTCCCATTTCTTGGGGAAGATTCAACAAGGCTCCAGTGCAAGGAGAACGGAAACTGATGTGTTGCCATTTTGGTATCTTGAGCATTTTACAGTTCTGCAAGGGCTGAGACAGAACCAGTGTTCTCAGGGAGAGAGCAGGAGCCATTACGAAGGCAGCCCTCAATTTACAAGACTGAGGGAAACCAGAGCAGAAGGCTAAGAAGTCAAGTTAGATGCCCGGTACAGTTAGAAATGAAGGGGCTTGGGGGTGGAGACTCTGTTTTGGAGCTTAGAATTTGCTAGGCAAGTGTGAGCAAGAGGTTTAGGAAATGCATCATCAGTGTTAATGTGACCTCATTTGTCCAGCAGGTGGTCAGGACTGGAAAATTGGGGGTATAATATTAATTTGGGATGGAATAAGATCTCATCAGGAGAAGCAGACTGAACTAAACATCTATCAGAATCAAAAGGCTGTACGTTAGAAATATATAAAAGCTATCTTGTCACCTGTGGCTCTCCACTACCTTTAAACTCTGGCTTTTCAGAGTTTGGGCTTCTCTACTAACAAATTTCAGATACGTTGAAAGTTTTTCCTATCACCTGATGAAACTATCCTTCATTTTTCGCCAATATTAAAAGGCTCAGAAAAGCAAAGACTTTTATTTTGTTTTACTTATTCTTTACTTTTATTTTATTTGATGCAGTGTATCTGGCATAATAGAACAGTACCTGGCACATACTAGGCACTCAACAGATCTTTTTGTTTTGTTTTTGTTTTTTTTGCATGGGCAGGCACCAGGAATCGAACGTGGGTCTCCAGCTTGGCAGGCAAGAACTCTGCCTGCTGAGCCACCGTGGCCTGCCCCTGATCTTTTTTGAATAAAAAAATAAATGAATAAGAATTCATGAATTAAATCTATCTGCAGTGCTTTGGAGACTCGCCAAATCTATCTAACTGCAATGGTAACTTCATTTTGCCCAACAACATTCTTTGAATACATTTACCACATTTCTTTATTAGTTCCTTCAGGTAGTCTACTAGCATCCTCAGGAGACTGGAGAAGATCCAAATTTTGTTTAAAGAAGCCCAGAAATGGTTATTTCAGAATTGTAGATTAAATCTGAACTAACCAATACTACTCCTACAAGATGGTTCTCTGCACACCTCTTAAGGAGATCAACAAGCCCTATAGACCATCTTCTTCACTTGTTTTCCCACATCACCGAAAACAGGGTGGGGGACAGGAAGGGAGTTTTATGAATACATTGCCTAAATAAAATATATCACTATAATATTAATTAAGCATTCATTTCTGCATTTTTTATAAATAAACTACTTTGGTTTTGCCTCTCTTGGCCTGTAGATACCTATATAGAAAAAATCTGACAAATTCAAACCCTTAACTGTACAAAATATTGCAAATCATTAAAAATCTCATGAGGAAAAAACGTTTAAAAAACAACACACGTCAATGATCCCTGGCGGAGTTCGAAACTCAAATTGCCTCCCTTTTCTGGTTCTGGAAGAAAATACCCTGTAGCAGCTTCTCTAAGACTTGCTAGTTATTGGCATGCTTGAGAGCTTTTAAAAAAGCAGATTCCTAGCCTCTACCCCTGTGCTACACCATCACCCCCCAATACACACCCTGAGATTCTAATATAGTCAGTCTGGGATGTGGTCCAGAATCTGAATATCAAAAATGATCCCCAGGTGATATTGTTGAGCAACCAAAGTTAAGAACCACCTTCTACACTGTGCTGCTATATAAAAACTCCCACACTACTAAATGCAAAGACTCCTTTCTCCTTGTTCTAAAGGAGATGATTGTGTCCACAATGTACCAACCCTGAAGTAAATGTAGAAGCCACAAACTCAAATGCTTGCAGGGCCAGGTATGAAAGGGGCCAATAGGGAGAGGTGAGAACTGTAGCAAACACAATCTATCCACTAAGAGACAGATGTTTACCAGTTCCAGCCAAGTGTGAACATGGGTCTGGTCTTGTCAGAGCTTCCAAGTTTTCAAAAGAAGTCAGAAATTAAGACTTCATGATTTTATATAGAATTTCCTGTGACGTCTAACTGAAATGTATCTGTGGATAGTACGTGGCCCAGAGCCCATGCAATCTCTGATTCCGTGGAATGGCATGGGCAAAGCTCTTCCAACCCTCTAAGACAGGCTTGCATAAAAATATTTGAATCCATTATTCCAATCAGGTTTTATTTTTGCCAATCTTCCCCATATCTACTCATTCACTATCATGACACAAATGACTTACATATTGACACAAATGACTAACAATATACTTCTGAGTGAAACGTGCCAGCTCAGACCGACCCAGAAGTATATTATTAAATTTTTATTTCCTATATTGCCTACTTTTGGGGTTAGTGGGGGACGATATAGCTTGGTTTATTTCAGGTCATAATTCTTATGACTGTCTTAAGTATGCTAGCTTTAAGCTCCTTTGTGCCCTACTAGCATTATCCCATTGCCCTATTTGCGACCGCTATTTCTACAATCAGGAATATGGGGCAAAGGGATGGCTGACTCTATGTAGGACTCCAGGTATTAGAGATGTCCTTGTTTGGGGAGTATCGTGGTCTCTCTATTTGCATTAAAAAGAATAAAGGATGATAGTAAAAAGAGCAGAGTGAATAAAATAACGGCTGAAGAGAGAAATAGACAAAGTAGGAATCTGTTCTCATAAATGAGAGAAAAGAAAAACAGGAAATACAGTTCAAATGAAATAGCTCCTTGAAAAAGCTCCAGAATTTTGTCAAATCCCAGAGCTCAAATGTGTGATTTCTAGTGCCATCTGCTGGGAAGTGTAAGATCCAGCTCAGATCGGAGCTAGAAAAACAGAACAGTTTAAGTCCTGTCTTCAATCACTTTAAGGGGGCAGATTTTATTAAGGCTGGATCCTTTCCTGCCTGTTCTAAGGAGAATCTAAGGAAATACTTAGCAAAAACCTGACCATCTTCTGTGCTTCTCTTGCACTTTATATCCATGCGGTTCTCTGAACTTATCCATGAGTTCTAATTTCTCACTTTACTATTCTCTCCCATGTATCAGCGAGTTCTGAGAAAACAGGAGCTGTCTTGACTCTGTATCCTTACACAAGCATTCTTCCTGGCACAGAATAGCCTATAAAAAAAAATATCTATTGGCTATAAAGAAGAAAAACCCTAGTTAACAATCCTTATTTCTTATTGACTATTATACATGGACAAATTTGTAGGAATTAAATGGTAAGAGAAGTTACAAGTGGGAAACTGGATTGTATATGGTTTACTCTCCTAAAGTGTTTGAGCTTTATTAAACGGTCCTCGGGATACCCACATAGGTTCCAGTTATACTGGGGAGTAGGGCTGCTGCGCTCCATGGAGAAAATCACCATGGGGAATGGGGCAGCATATTCCAATTATCAAATGACAGCTGCTGCTTGAGTCTCAGAGCTAAGTTAGTAGTCACTGATGAGAATAGCAACTCCTTCGTCCTTACTTCATAACAGAGCCACCAACAACCTCTAACCCAGCGGTCCTCAGCTTTGGCTGCACAACAGACTCATGTGCAAAGCTCTTTAAAAATCTGATGCACAGGCTGCCACCCAGCCAAATTAAACAGAATCTCCAAGGGGTGGAACCCACAAAAGTAATTTTTAAAGCTTCCCAGTTATATTAGTTCCCTGTTGCTACTATAACCTTTTACCACAAACTTTGTGGCTTAAAACAAAATAAATTTATGATCTGAAATGGGTCTCACTATACTAAAACTCAAAGTGTCAGCAGAGTTGTGTTCTTTAGTGGAGGCTGTCAGGTATAATTGCATTTTCCAGCTTCTAGAGGCTTCCTGCATTCCTTGATTCTCGGCCCTCTTCCATCTTCAAAGCCAGCAATAGCTGGTTGGGTCTTTCTTACATTATATCACTCTCACACTGACTCTTCTGCCTCCCTCTTCCACATTTAAAAGAACTTTGTGATTATAGTAGGTCCACCTGGATAAACCAAGAAACTATCCCTGTGTGGTAGTTTGGTTCAGGTGTCAACTTGGCCAGGTGATGGGGCCTAGTTCTGTTGCTGTAGATTTGAATCATTAGGTTGTGAAACTCATCTATGGCTGGTTACATCTGTAGTCTCTAAGGGGAGTGCCTTCCACAATGAGTGATGTTTAATTTCATTCATAGGAAGCTTAAAAAAAAGAGAGCTCAATGCAACACAGCCCAAGCAGCTCAGCCCAGACCTTTGGAGATGCAGAAAGGAATCACCCCAGGGAAAGTTGTTGGAAGGCCAACAGAGATCACCCTGTGCCTTCCAGTGTAAGAGAGAACCTCAGATGAGGTTCTAGTTGATGAGCTCTAGTTTTGTATCATGACAAAGCTGCCAACAGGGCCACTTCTAAAGTCCATCTTCTTAAGGGTAGATCAGTAGCTCTCATCGTTAGTTGCACATTGGAGTCACCTGGTATGGTATGCAGAAAAATGACCCCCAAAGATGTCTGTGCTAAACCCTGGGACCTGTAAATACATTACAGAGCAAAAGGAAATAAAGGTAGCAGGGGAATTAAGGTCACTAATCAGATGACTTTAAAACAGGGTGTTCTAGTCTGCTAAAGCTGTCAGAATGCAACACATCAAAGATGGATTGGCTTTTAATAAAAGGGGATTTATTTTGTTAAAAAATGTAGTTTTTCAGAGGAAAGGCAGCTATACACATCACCTTGAAACACACTTAATTTCCAAATAGAACACAATAACAGATATGTTTTGCCTAACAATACTCAACTATCCTGCATACGACTGGAAATGCACTTTATTTCTCCAGAATAGGCTGTGAGTCCTTAGGTAACATTCACTCTTAAATTTCATATGCTATGACTTAAATTCTGTAACATGAACAATACAATTTATGTCATATGATAATAGGAAAACAAGACATCTGCTTATGTTAAATGCAAACATACTCATAACAAAGGAAATATTCATACAATCACTGTCCTCATTTCTATAACTGGTCACATGGTTGTAGTTCATATTTATCACTACCTTCTTCTACTACCCATTCCATGTTTCCTTTACCAAGCACTTCAGCTGGCCCTGGGTCTTTGCCAGGTGGGGTGACCCAGACCTTTATTCCTGAAGTTTCTGGGCCATTGGTAGTCCTGCCTGGATTGAGTTGCAGTTTCCATTGATTTTTATCACAGGGCATGGTAGTACTAAGAGATGCCCTAGGGGGGTCTCCTGTATTCCTGGAAAACTCTTTTTCACCTCCATATAACAAGCTGCAGTCCTATTTCCCCTTGATGGTCAGGTTCAGTCACCCCAGACAGTACAGTAATACCCTTTCTTGCCTGTTGATTCAGTGGCGTGAGAAGCACAAAGTGGCCAGGTGGCAATCTTAACTTCCAGTTCAATAGAATCATTACTGTCTCCTGTTAGGACACTCCTCCTTTTGGAACAAAGAACCTGTAAACTAGCAGAGCTTTTTTGCTTCAGAGACAGGAAGCAAAAATTTTCCTAGTGGATCACTAGGGGTGATAGTGAGTGGGCCCACTCCCATTTCCATCCCTTGATTCCTGGACCTGTCAATCCTGGCTATGGGAGAAACAGCACCATACAGTGGATGCTGATTCAGAGCATACACAGCCTCCTGGAGAACATTGCTCCAGCCCTGCAGCGTATTTCCACCTAGTCGGCATGTGCAGGTTTGAAAGAATGTATGTCTCCTAGAAAAGCTATGTTTTAATCTAAATACCATTTCAAAAAGGCAGAATAATTCCTATTCAATACTGTATGTTTGAAACTGTAATCAAATCATCTCCCTGGATGATGTGATTTAGTCAAGAGTGGTTGTTAAACTGGACTAAGTGACGACGTGTCACCCATTTGGGTGGGTATTGATTAGTTTCTGGAGTTCTATAAAAGAGGAAACATTTTGGAGAATGAGAGGGATTCAGAGAGAGCAGAGAATGCTGCAGTACCACAAAGCAGAGAGTCCACTAGCCAGCGCTTTGGAGATGAGGAAGGAAAAAAACTCCCAGGGAGCTTCATGAAACAGGAAGCCAGGAGAGACAGCTAGCAGATGACGCTGTGCTCGCCATGTGCCCTTCCAGCTGAGGGAGAAACTCTGACTGTGTTTGCCATGTGCCTTTCCAGATGAGAGAGAAACCCTGAATATCATCAGCCTTCTTGAACCAAGGTGTCTTTCCCTGGATGCCTTTGATTGGACATTTCTATAGACTTGTTTTAATTGGGACAATTTCTCAACCTTAGAACTGTAAACCAGCAACTTATTAAATTCCCCTTTTTAAAAGCCATTCTGATTCTGGTGTGTTGTATTCCAGCAGCTAGCAAACTAGAACACAGCACTATAACTGGGTCTTCAAAAGGCCATTCCACCATTCTAACAACCCAGCTGCCTCTGAATTCCATGAACATTTGCCCACTCCTGCACTTCATTTGCTGTGAAGTGGGTTCCTTGATCAGAAGCAATGCCGTGTGGAATAAATAGCATGATGGTGGATAAAGCATTCCGTAATACATGTATGGTAGTTTTTACGGAAGTATTGCATGCAGGGAAGGCAAACCCATATCTGGAGTATGGGTAAATTGCTGCCCCTTCCATGATGTAAGTGGTCCAGTGTAATAAACTTGCCACCAGGTATCAGGCTGATCACCTCGGAGAATGGTGCCATATCGGGGACTGAGTGTGGGTCTTTGCTGCTAGCAGATTGGGCACTCAGCAGTAGCTGAGCCTATGCATAATCCATATCCCTACCATCACGCCCACTTTGTTCAGGAGCCGAATGGGCAACGTCAGGAGTGGCTGAGGAAAGATCCACACGATGGGTCATCTTATCCACTTGATTATTAAGACCTTCCTCTATTGAAGTCACCCTCTGGTGCACATTTACATGGAACACAAATATCTTCACGTTCTTTGCCCACTCAGAAGGTCTATCCACATATCTCTTCCCCAGAACTCTTTGTCACCAATTTTCCAATCATACTCCTTCACAGTCCCTGAACATCCAGCCAAACCATTAGTGACAGCCCAGTACACAAATGCACCTCTGGCCAGTTCTCCTTCCCAACAAGAAAAAACATTACACTGCTCAAAATTCCACCCACTGGGAGGATTTCCCCTCACTGCTGTCCTTTAAGGGCATCCCAGAAAGGGGTTGTATTGCTGCAGCTGTCCACTTCCGGGTGGTTCCTGCATATTGTGCAGAACTATTTGTAAAGCAGGCCCGAAGTTTCTCTTCCTCAGTCAGCTCACTGTAAGGAACTCCCCAAAAGGTCATAGCTCTGGTCTGAGAAAAAGAAGGTAATGTGGCAGGAGTGGGCGCCATGGCATTTAGGCCACTTCCTCATGTAACTCACTTATGCCTTCAGGACCTGCTCGAGCCCTATCTCTTATATTCTGTTTTCAATTTATGATTGAGTGCTGCTGCGCACACCCAACTTTTTGATACAACACCCAGCTTACGATACGCAACTCAAGTCTCATGGTAATTTGGTGGCCTGTGTTAAGCATTCAGTCTTTACTAAGGCCCAGTAGCAGGCTAAATGCTATTTCTCAAAAGGAGAGTAGTCATCCGATAGTAAGACTTTGCTTTAAAATCCTAAGGGTCTGCATTATATTCTCCTATAGGGGCCTACCAAAGGCTCCAGACAGCATTTCTATTTGCCACTGACACTTCCAGCATCATTGGATCTATTGGATCATATGACCCAAATGACAAAGCAGCTTGCACAGCAACCTGGACATGTCACAGAGCCTCCTCTTGTTCTGGTCCCCACTCTAAACTAGCAGCTTTTCTGGTCACTTGGTAAATAGGCCAGAGTAGCATACCCAAATGAGGAATTTATTGTCTCCAAAATCCAAAGAGGCCAACTATGTGTTGTGCCTCTTTTTTGGTCATAGAAGGGGCCAGATGCAACAGCTTATCCTTCACCTTAGAAGGGATATCTTGACATGACTCCACACCACTGGACACCTAGAAATTTCACTGAAGTAGAAGGCCCTGTATTTTTGTCAGATTTATCTCCCATCCCCTGACACACAAATGCCTCACTAGTAAGTCCAGAGCAGTTGCCACTTCTTGCTCCCTCGGTCCAATCAACATGATATCATCAACATAATGGACCAGTGTGATATCTTGTTGGAGGGAAAAATGATCACGGTCCCTGTGGACAAGATTGTGACATAGGGTGAGAGTTGATATACCCCTTAAACAGGCCAGTGAAGGTATATTGCTGGCCTTACCAGCTGAATGCAAACTCTTTCTGGTGGTCCTTACTGACAGCTATTGAGAAAAAAGAATTTACCAGATCAATAGCTGCATACCAGGTACCAGACAATGTGGTTGACTTAAACAATGATACCACATCTGGAACAGCAGCTGCAACTGCAGTCAATACCTAGCTAAGTTTATGATAATCCACTGCCATCTTCCAAGACCCTTCTGTTTTCTGCACAGGTCAAATAGGAGAGTTGAATGAGGATGTGGTGGGAATCACCACCCCTGCATCCTCCAGGCCCTTAAGAGTGACACTAATCTCCACAATCCCTCCAGGAATATGATATTGCAGTTCTAGTGGCTTCCACTTGGTGTTTGCTACCATAGTAGCCCTCACTCCATGAGTCAGAGACCAATGTGGTGATTCTGCCAGTTGCTGAGTATACTGATTGCAATTATGCATTCTGGAACTTGGGAAATGACCACAGAATGGGTACAGGGACCCACTGGACCCACTAAGAGATGGGTCATGATCATTTGATCTCCATAAGCCCCTATTCTGACTGGTGGGTCAAAGTGATGTTTTGGGTCTCCTGGAATTAGTGTCACTTCTGAGCTAGTGTCTAATGATCCTGAAATACTTTATCATTTCCTTTACTCCAATGTACAGTCACCCTGGTAAAAGACAGATCTCCTTGGGGAAGGCTGGGAGGAAGGTTATCAATGTAAATTTGGGGCAGTATAATAGGGTCCTTTCCCAAGAATACCTGGCCCTCCCCTCATTCAAGGGGCTCTGGGTCTGTAAACTGTCTCAAGTCTGGAAATTGATTAAGGAGCTGTGACTCTGTTTTAGTAATTCAAGTTAGACTTCTGTTCACTTCACCTAAAATTCTTCTGCTTATACAACTCAAACAACAGTTTAGTTGACTATCCATCTATTTTATTTCTAGGTACCCCATGATCTACTAGCTAATGCCACAAGTCTCTGTGAGTCAGATTATTTTGACTGCTGCTTTGAGTCTGCTGTCCATAATGGTGGCCACGCTCACTTTGTCTATGGTGATTAACTGTCGCTACATGGCTTCTGCCAACTGGAGATCCTATCAGCCCCATTGTATTTAAGGATTTCAGCTCAATGACAGCAGTTCCAGCTCTGACCTAAAGAGAAGGGTGACGACAGAGCTCTTCAGGGATGACGGAGCTAGTCCCATAAATTTATTTCTCAAGTTTCTAGTGAAAGATGTGTCCTCTGGACATTCCTGGGGTGTGTGAGCAGGTCTTCCATGATAAATCCACTCTAATATCAAAATCTAAAGCTTCAGCTCCCCTCATCTACATTATACCACAGCAGTTCTGGCATTTTGACCTCAGGTAATGTCAGCCACCTTTTGATCCATGTTTCAGCCAACCATGCAAACCATTAATGCCCTTTCTAACCCCTTAAGCTACAACATTGAAGGCAGACTCTCTGCTTAGTGGGCCCATATTAATAAATTCAGCTTGATCCCATGTTATATTCCTTCCACCATTATCCCACACCCTTAATATCCATTCCTAAACATAGTCCCCTGATTTCTGTCTGTATAGATTGGAAAACTTATGCAGTTCTTTTGGAGTATAGTATACCTCCTCATAGGTCACATTTTGTAACTTACCTTTCAGGGTCTGTTGGGACTTTAGTCTAGTTATGGGTCTTGCAGAAAAGAGGGGTGGTGGGGGTGGGTCATGAAAAGAAATAGAAGTACTTTCAACCAATTACCTCAGGGCATTTCACTGCAGTTTCATCTGGTGAAATAGAATTAGTAACTCCAGAGGAGTGAGGGCTGTTTCCCCAGGGAAAGTGATTACAGTGTTAGCAGGTAGTGAAAGTTAATCTCGTTAGGTGGAGGTTCAATGACAGACTCCTCTGAGTAGACCGGAGGCCAGGAAGCTGCTTCTTCAAGGCAGGCTGGAGGTGTAGAAGCTCTTTCGTCAGGGCAGTCCATTACAGGTCTATCTAGCAAAGGCTCGGTAGATTCCAGGGATCCTGTCTCCCCATTGCCATCATTATCAGACCATACATCCCCACCACACATTTCAGGATCCCATTCTTTTCCAATCAGAACCCTTTACCAGCAGACACTACAAGGTTGAGATTTTAGTTTATGTTGTAAATCTGCTACTCACTATATGAGGCTCGGTGTCTGGTTTTCAACAACTACAAGAAATAAGATTTTCTTTCAAGGCAAACATGGAAACTTTTACATAGTTAATACAGTGCTGAAATTTCAAATTTGAGGCCTTCAGCTCATCCCTTTTCCTCGTGACTGTATCCAGCATATCTAACAACAGCCAGCCAACATCATTATACCTCTTAATTTCACAGAACTCCTAAAGGTGTTAAAAACACTTTTACCCAGAGCCTTGCCTCATATAAGTGTACAATTAGCAAAATGTTATGGTGATATTTTGCATATCTCTCTTCCCAACTTACTCCATGGACTGTCAGTGCCATCTTGATTACTGAAAACAGAGTCATTAGTGCCTCTGAGTCTAATCAGAGTAGAAAACCAATTGTAAAAACCCACTTTTAAGATTGTTTCTTAAGATCTATTGCTGGTACCAGCGTATTAGGATTCTCTAGAGAAACAGAATCAACGAGAGATATCTGTAAATATAAGGTTTATAAAGGTGTCTTATGCAATGGGGGAACCTGGCTGCTTCAAGGAAGCATCTGGACAAACTCTACAGGAGAGGCTTGCTGGCTGAAGATGCAGTGAAAGAGTCTCTCTTCTTTAAATTCTTCATCTGATTCTCATTTGTGGCAGGTGGCCTTTTTTGATTTACACCTTGCTTGCTTCACACATTTGTTATTTACTGGTTTGCTAGGCATTTGAGTTTATAACCCTCCCCTTCTCCAGAGTTCATATGCCTAAAGTTAGGCAAAATTCTCAAAAAGACTTACTTGCCTATCATTAATTTGAAAGTGAACAAGCTCCCTAGTGGAAGATGGCCTGCAGGCCAGTCCTGGCCTGAACAGACAAAACACTTGCCTCACAACTCCGAGTGTCTGAAGGGAGTTAGGCTAGGATCTAAGCAAACAGCCTACCGCTAACATGTGTTCTGATAAACACATTGGTCTCACTGGTACAAATTTCCTGTTAGAGATTGAATGGATCAGAAACGGGTAGCACAATACTGACTGTAGCACAATAATGTAAGTACACTGAATGAAGCTGAATGTGAGAAGGATAGAGGGAGGAGGGCTGGGGACACATATGAAACCAGAAGGAAAGATAGATGATAAAGACTGAGATGATATAATCTAGGAATGCCTACAGTGCACAATAATAGTGACTAAATGTACAAATTAAAAAATGTTTTTGCATGAGGAAGAACAAAGGAATGTCAATATTGCAGGGTACTGAAAATAGATGGTCATTCATATTTTAAAACTTCAACTTCTGTGTGAAACTAAAGCAAGAAATGTTTATTTGGTACAAAATTTTTATTTTGACTAGTGCATTTCCTAATATAACTTATGTGGACAGCTTAATTGAACACCATAAGTACATGGAAACTTGAGATTTTGTTCTCAAGAGCATGAGATTTTGAAGGTTTGTACAGAGCGATGCCCTGATAAATCCCAGAGTGATTTGAACAGTGAATAAAAAAGTATTTGCAAAGTCCCCTTGAGGGAATGGTGAGAAAGGGGGACAATTCAACTTCCCCAAGTGGAGAATTCCTGATATTCTCACAAGCAGTGTGGACAACCAAAGCAACAGGCTGAGCCCCCAATCTTGGGGTTTGTTCATAGGAAACTTAACCCTGCAAAGGATATGCTAAGCCTACTTAAAATTAGGCCTAAGAGTCACCCCCAGATAACCTCTTTTGTTGCTCAGATGTGGCCTCTCTCTCTCTCTCTCAGCCAATACGACAAGCAAACTCACTGCCCTCCCCCTCTCTATGTGGGACATGACTCCCAGGGGTGTGAACCTTCCTGGCAATGTGGGACAGAAATCTTAGAATGAGCTAGGTGGAACTCAGCATCAAGGGATTGAGTAAACCTTCTCGGCCAAAAGGGGGAAGAGCAAAATGAGACAAAATAAAGTGTCAATGGCTGGGAGATTCCAAACAGAGTCGAGAGGTTATCCTGGAGATTATTCTTACGCATTATATAGATACCACCTTTTTAGTTAAGGTATATGGAGAGGCTGGAGGGAACTGCCTGAAAATATAGAGCTCTGTTCCTGTAGCCATGTTTCTTGAACATGATTGTATAATGACAGTTTTTGCAATGTGACTATGTGATTGTGAAAACCTTGTATCTGATGCTCCTTTTACCCACCTTATCAACAAATGAGTAAAACATATGGCTTAAAAATAAATAATAGGGGGAACAAATGTTAAAATAAATTTAGTAGATTGAAATGCTAGTGATCAATGAAAGGGAGGGGTAAGGGGTATCGTATGTATGTATGTATGTATTTTTTTCTGTTTTCTTTTTATTTCTTTTTCTGAATTGATGCAAATGTTCTAAGAAATGATCACAATGATGAATATACAACTATGTGATGATTAGATATCAAGAATGGAATGATCATATGGTAAGAATGTTTGTTTGTATGTTGCTATGTTTAATAAATAAATTAAAATGATACTAACAAATGTTACTGATGGGGAGATATTAGAGCACCAGGCATTGCTGGTGAAAATGTGAAATGTGGAAAATAGTTTGGTCATTTCTCAAAAATTTAAACATGGAATTACCTTATGACCCAGCTATGCCACTCTCAGATGCATCTTCCAAACAACTGAAAACAAGGACTCAAACAGATAGCTGTAGACTGATGTTCACAGTAGCATTGTTCACAATTGCCAAAAGGTAGAAACAACTGAAATGTCCATCAACAGATGAATGGAAAAACAAATGTTGTATATACATACATTGGATTATTATTCAGCTATAAAAAGGAATGCAATTCTGATACAAACTGCACATTGATTAACTCTTGAAAACATTATGCTAAGTGAAATAAGCCAGGCACAAAGGTGAAAAATATTGTATGATTCCACTTACGTAAAGTATCTGTAATAAGCAAATTCACAGACAGAAAGTAGATTAGAGGTTATTAGGGTCTGGAGAGAGGGGAAATGAGGCATTATACCTTAATGGATATAGTTTCTGATTTAGGTGATGAAAACATTTTGGTGATGGAAGGTACTGAAGGAAGCACAAGATTGTAGAAGTAATTAATGGCATTTAATCGTACACTTAAAATGTTTAAAATGGTAAATTTTGTTATATCCATATTATCACAATTAAAAGTTTACAATTATTTAGATTGCTAGAAACCTAAAAAAAAATTTATATTTTGACTTGTGCATTTTTCCCAATTTAACTTACATGGACAGCTTAACTGACCACCATAAGTACATGAAACTTGTATAGGGCATGAGATTTTGTAGGTTTGTCCAGGTTAGTGTGATACCTGATAAATCCCAGTGATTTGAACAGGGAATAAAGAAGTATTTGCAAAGTCTGCTTGGGGGAATGGGGAGAAAGGGGGAAAATTCAACTTCCCCATTTGGAGAATTCCTGATATTCTCGCAAGCAATGGAGACAACCAAGCCAACAGGCCGAGCCCTCAATCTTGGGGTTTGTTCATACGAAACTTATTCTCATAAAGGATAGGCTAAACCTATTTAAAATTAGGCCTAAGGCAAGCAACGGTGGCTCAGTGACACAGTTCTTGCCTGCCATGCTGGAGATCCAGGTTCGATTCCTGGAGGCTGGCCACGTGAAAAAAAAAAAAAAAAATTAGGCCTAAGATTCATCCCCAGCCCAACCCCACTCCCCCCGAGAACCTCTTTTGTTGCTCATATGTGGCCTCTCTCTCTCAGCCAACACAACAAGCAAACTCACTGCCCTCACAGTCTCTACATGGGGCATGACTCCCAGGGGTGTAAACCTCCCTGGCAATGTGGTACAGAAATCCTAGAATGAGCTGGGACTCAGCATCAAAGGACTGAGAAAATCTTCTCGACTGAAAGGCGGAAGAGAGAAATGAGACAGAATAGTTTCAGTGGCTGAGAGATTTCAAACAGTCGAGAGGTTATCCTGGAGGTTATTTTACACATTATACAGATATCTCCTTTTCAGTTTATGGTATATCAGAGTGGCTAGAAGGAAGTGCCTGAAATTGTAGAGCTGTGTTCCAGTAGCCATGTTTCTTTTTTTCTTTTTACATGGGCAGGCACCGGGAATCAAACCCGGGTGCTCTGGCATGGCAGACGAGCATTCTTGCCTGCTGAGCCACTGTGGCCCGCCCCAGTAGCCATGTTTCTTGAAAATGATTGTATGATATAGCTTACACAACGTGACTGTGAAACTCTTGTGTCTGATGCTCCTTTTATCTGCAGTATGGGCAAATGAGTAAAAAAATACGGATAAAAAAATTATAGAGGAACAAAGGTTAACATAAATAGGGTAGATTGAAATACTAGTGGTCAATGAAACGTTGCGGTAAGGGGAATGGCATGTATGAGTTTTTTCTTTTGCTGGACATGCAAATATTCAAAAAAATTATCAAGGCGATGAATATACAACTATGTGGTGATACCGTGAGCCATTGACTGTAATCATGCCAAAAATGTTTGTATGTCAAGAATATTGCTATGTCTGTTTGTGGTTTATAAGTAAAAATATTTTTTAAAAAAATGGATTGAAAGCTGCCCAACTGTAATTTCTGCCAAAGATTTTTTCTTCAGCCTTTGGAGGTACACATAAACAACTACTTCACTCTTATTTCATATTCTTTTAAATTTTATGAGAACTAACATTGCCCCTGATTGCCTCTTACCCTCTCCAAAGACTTTTCTCCAGGGTAAACATACCTAATTCCTTGGCCCATCCCTCCTAAGAAATAGTTGTATTGCCTTCATCATCCTGGTCATCCGCTAGCGTGGCTGTACCATCAAACTATGCCACCCCAAACTCAGCACAGCCCTCAAGGGTGACCTAAGAATGATCTGATCACTGAAGGACTGAATCAGACCAGAGACTCTCTCACTCATTCCCCATGCATCTATAACCTATACTAACACTGCACTGAGCTTCTAGGTTAGAAAACAATAGCAGCTTCATCAAGCCCCCTGGGGCATAGAGGACAGAACAAAGGGACAGCTCTCTCCTTACCTGGCCCCAGGGGAAGAGCTTCTGCAGAAGGAAGAGCCCCAACCTATTTCTAATGGATAAGATAGGGTAGTCAGGGAAAACTGTTGGTGGGGGATGAGAAGGTTGCTAAAAATTGAGACCCATTTAGCAGCAGTTTCATTTTCAGGACCCTCAACTTGTCAGTGGACAATTTTGTAAGGACGATAACCTCACTTTGAAATGTACTCGACCTCAAGAGTTTCAAGTCCATCTTAAAGGGCCCACGGAAAAGGTGGTGGATTTTCCATGGCTCTTATTAAGTCAGCCTTGGTATAATCAGGAGAGATGAAATTCAAACCAATCTTGGAACTTCTTTAGGAAAAGAGCTAAGACTGATACTTCTGGCTCAAGAAAGATTTGGGTTCAGATGTAGTTTGGATCTAACGACCCTTTATCTCAGATAAAATGAGAAAATACATATAGACCATTTAGAACAACGTCTGGAACATGTTAACCTTTTATTACTAATCTGTGTTTTTTTTGGCCATTCTTAAACATCTTCTCTTTTACCACAGCTCTTTCTGCTGGGTCTGGTATGCAGCTGAATCGCTTAAAAAATGTCATAAGCAATGCCAGGTCTCTGATATACACAATCATGGAGGCAGGTACACACACTCTCCTTCCACTGAGGACAGCACAAACAAATGGCTAAGGCCACAAAGTTAGGTGGTCAAGGAAAACTTAATTAGTGGAGGGGGTTAGAAGATTTCTAAAAATTGGGACCCATTTAGCAGCAGTTCCATTTTCAGGAAGATAAGGTAGATGTTCTCTCAAATTGTTTTTTCCATCTATAGAGATCCTACTCTAATGATAGTCTTTTGGCACAGCCTGATCTGCTATCTCACTTGAGATCATTCTTAAAGAACCAATACAGGGATGAAGCAAAAGCAATCAAACGTAGCTGTGTCTTTAGTCCTGAGAAGTTTGGTGTACAGACCTATTAAGGTACACAGCATCTGCTAGGGCTCCAACAGGAATTCCACTCAAGGGCATACCAAAGGGAATAAAGAGGATCAACCCAGCTCGTACTGAAAAGGACAAATTGGGAAGGACCCTTTTAATTTCCCAGATCGTTGGGAAACCCCCTGCCCCTCAACCCCCCAAGATGGAGGTGCATGTTGCAGAGTACTAGATCAAGGAAAATTTGAGACATTAAAAGTATTGTGCATATTTCTTCAATCTCTGATAAGCAAGGAGCCCAAGGTCAGTCTGGCTGGACGTTGAGAGGGCTGCCCGGCCTCAGTGATCACACAATCTTCACAGTCTTGAGCATATCTGACAGGACATATGTGTCATCCCAACCCCTCCCAGGCTTCCTCAGGGTCCGCTCTAAGGCCTGAGCCATTTCCAGGAGCTCTGGCGTGGCAAGCTTCTGCTCGGAATGCAGCTGACAGAACAGGATCTCATTGACTTCACCTTCAATTCGTCGGACATACAGGAGGGGGAATACTGCCTTGAGCCCAGCCAACACTGAATCCTTCAGCCCCAAGTCTCGGCACACAAGGTTGAGGATAAAGACACCTGTGGGGGGTGAGGGGGAGGAGAGAGTCAGAATGGCTGCAGATCAAGGGATATGTCTGAGACAGAGGTTCAGCTATAAGGAAAGCACCAATTCCTGTCCTAGGTAGGTTGGTGGACTAAGAAATAAACTGACAGATGCAGTGAGTTTGCAGGAAATGTACAGTAAATTTACAAGGGCAGAAAGAGAAAAGCATGGGGAAATGTGGAAACATGAAAAAACTTCAGCCTTATTCCTTGCTCTTCTGTGCTGCTAACATAAATTTTATGTTATGTAACCATTTCTTATGTCTCAGTTTCCCAAAGGATTGCTTTAGGAAAGAATAAATTAATGCCTGAAGAAAGAATTGACCAACTCCACAAGATGATATGTTCTTGACATAAACATCATGGAGTATCAATGATGTCAACATTACCTTGATTTCTGACAATTAAGGTTGTCAAACAGCATCAACTCTGTACTCCACAGTATCTTACACCAAACCCAATCACCTAGAAGGCTATGAACATCGGAGTTAAGAGCTCCAGCTTTCAAGTGACAAAGGGTTAAGTTGGAGCCCCAGCTGCATAGCCTTGTGTTACCTTGGCAAGTCTCAACCTAAGTCTACCCACCAAAAGTGAGTCTGTAATGGAAACTAAGTAACACACTGCCTAGCAGAGTACAGGTGGGAAGCATTCAAGTGGTAGCTAGCATCACCATGCTAGCAGGAATGCGGATTGCTACAGCTGCATGGCAGCATCCGGAAAAACCAAACATATGCATAAACTCAATCAGAGCTGTTAGAATTCTAAGTATATACTCAACAAACTGGCAAACATGCTTCACCCAAAGGCATGTACTAGAATGATGATGGCAGCCCTATTATAATAGCACAAAATAGAAAACAACCTAAATACCAACTGCAGAATGGATAAATGATTTGCGGTACAGTCACACGATGAGACTGAACAGTGTAAAATTCAACACGACAGATGAATGCTGCAAATGCCATGTCGCATGAAAGAAGCAAGACACTCATAGTTCCATTTATACAAAGAACAAAAATAGGGAAAACTAAGCTATGCTGATAGAAGTTAGGATATCAGTTACCACTGTGGGGAGAAACACATGTACTAGGAGGGAATAAGAGGGGGACTCCTAGGGTGCTGGAAATATTCTGTTGGAAGAATTCATCAAGCTACACACTTACATGCATTTTTCATTATAAAAATAATTTTTTAAGAAGACCCTTCCCTCCTCCCCCTCCAACCTTTTGTTCTCCATACCTTCAAGAGTTAAGATGCTTTTGACATTCTGCAGGAAAGCTTGGTCCACAAACGCTGGGGGTGGACAGCTCATTCCCAGTGTTGGGTCCTTACTGTCTACATCGAACATTACGACATCATAGAGAGGCCGTCCTAGTAAAGAGAGACAAACATGCCTTTGCTGGCAAAAATAACGCCATTTACATCGCCTCACTACATCTCTCCTGCAACCCAGTGTGAGCACGGTGTGGCTGAGTCGGAAGAATGACACAGAGGATGTGGCCTGTCTATAAGGGCACCATCACAACTCAGGGAAGCCACTGCTGCCAGAATTTTGCTGCATGTACTCTCAAAGTAAAGACAGTGTCGTCACCTCACCTTCTTCCACATTTAAAAGCATCTTCCAAAGGGGCATGTAGTAATGGGATTCAGTGCAGCATGCTTATTACTTAGTTAAAAGTCCACCTATAACAGTGGTTTTCAACCCTGGTGGAACACTAGAAACACCATGGGAGCATCTAAATACTTAGAGAACCTGGGTCCCACTTCTGACTGAGTCAAAAACTCTATGGGGCAGGAGGGCGCATGTAGAGAGATGGGAAGCTACTGATATTTTTTTTTAGCTCCCTGGGTAAGTATAAGATCCTCAAATAAATATAGTCAGCACTGAGGAACACTGATCTATACAAAGTAGCTGCCTAGGCCTCCGAGGGCTGACCCAGTTAATGATAACTTTAACTTAAGAGAGATATGGAAACTCAGCACAGCTGCCTTCTAGAAGAAAATGTTTAGAAATTGAGTTAGTGTATCTTTTCTAGTTACCTCAATAGCTGGCTGGAGAATGAAGTGACTTTGCTCAATGGCTGAGAAAGAACAGATGACCTGGATCCACTCCTTCCTATATGTTAAATAACTTTAACAAAGGGGTAGACCTGGCATGCCATGGATTTGTTTTTAGCAAATTATAAGGCTGTACTATTGATATAAGTAGTAAGTATTTACCTAGGACTACTGTAGGACCAACACTGTCAGTAAATGCAGATCTGATTTGGGTTTCAATATGTTGGCTTATCAAAGTTCAGGGAAAATGATGGCTCACATTTGCATCAGCCCTCCAACAACCTGGAAGGTTTTAGTAGTTGCAAAAGATGGCCAGGACCATTCAAAACCATGATGGCAGCGGCCATCATGTACATCATGTACTGAGCACCTACCACGTGCCAGGGTTGGAGTGTCTTGGGCCTAGGCACCCAAACTGGCCCTAATCTCAGAGAGGAAACCTATGAAACTCTGCTATTGTTCCAAGTTCAGTTTGCAATTAAAATTAAGGTAGTACTTGTCCATCCCAGAAGCAAAATGCTCACTGTGAGCATCTTGGTTTGCTGCACTGTTAATGGAAGAGATTCTTATCCATTCTGTTTCTGTTACGGAATGAGCAGACCAGAGAAAGGTGGCCTGAGCCACCTCACTTGAGAATCACTCATCTACATGAATGCAATTTTGCTCTGTTTCTGGCTTCTGCTCCTGGCTGAAGAATTTTACAACAAACACCTCCCAACACACACCCCACCCTTTCTTCCCCTTCCCCTCACCCAGTGATAGACTAAGTTTCTTGGATGGTGAGGAAGTGGCAAACTGACAGTGTCAGAAGAGAAGCCCACTGGTCTGTTAGCACCATATGGGCAGGAATAGTCTGTTTCACTTACTGCTATACCCAACACCTAGTGCATGCTGAGCATACAGGTGGCACTCTATATTATTTATTGAGTAAATGTATCAACAAATGAATGAATAAATGAACAGGTGAAGGACTGGGATGATGCTGACAACACCATTTCAGAGATGAATTCTATAGGCCCCTGCAGGCCAGACAACCTTGGATCAATCTCTCAACACCCCTCCAAATTCTCCAACAGTACCTTCTCCTTGTCCTGCCAGGCTGGTGATATAGTCCAGGCCATCTGCAATATGGACCTTCATCCGGTCACTCTGGGAGAAGCCAAACCACTGGGTGGCCACTTCCAACATGGAGGGGTCAATCTCCACAGCATCGATGCAGGACTTTGGGAAATGATCATGGACAAAGAGGGGGAGGCTGCCCCCACCCAGGCCTACCACCAACAATGCCAGCGGGGTGTCTGTGATAAAAGAAGAAAGCATCACTTCGCCATCTGCTCAGCTCCAGAGAGGGCAAAAGAAGGAATCAGATTGTTAGCTCTGTCCAGTGGAAAAGATTTAGAGACCTAGCCTCCCTATCTCATCTCAGAAATTTAGGAGTCAATTTGATATCTGAAAATTCAACCCTGACTTTACAATGACCAGATACAAAAGAATGAACTCACCAGTGTGTTATTATCATGGTCCCTTACAGATCTCAAAGCATGCAGCTGACATCGTATCACGAGTCCCCACCATAAGGACAGTCAGACTCCTCTTAGAAATGGAGGGATAATAGCCAAGACATTTTGCTAATGATTGCAAGGCAATGTAGCTACAACACCTAAAGCCCAACTCCCGGCTCAAAGGCAATAACCACCCTCTCAGACATCCCAACCAAGCAAGGGCAACCCACTCAAATTCCATAAATCACAGGAGAACAAACATCCAAATCCCATAACTCACAGACAGATTGAAGGAAGGAAAGAAATAAGAAAGATTCACTAAAAGGAGACAGACCCTAAGAACCAAATCTAAGAACTGAGTGAGGTTCCAGGAACACCAACAAGACAGATCAAAAGTACAGGGTGTTTAAATAAGGCATACCCATTGACTTCAGGTGAGGACAGTCAAAAGCACAGACAGAAACATGAACAGTTTTGCTAATGTGATCAGATCCAAACCTGATACTAGTGACAAGGCCATGACTGCACTAACTATAATACACTTTTTTTTTAAAGAACAAATTCAAGATAGAATTGCATCTGATGCACAAATAATGCATTACTGAAAAGCCAGAAACTCCCCCCTAAAGTGCAAAGGCACTGGAGACGTGATTTTAAAACATACCATCTGGTTATATGGATGTATATATAGAGAGAAAGAGACAAAAACTCATCAAGCTAAACAACCTAAAATTTCTTTTCTGACATATCTCACTGAATACATTTTTATATCTCAATTTAAAAAAAAGAAACAAAACGAAGAAAAAAATTAAGACACTAACACATGTAGCCATTTCAAGGTTACAAGCTGAGTTTGAACCAAGAGTTACTTGGATGTTCATCAACTTGGAAGACAGCTTGGACATGAATACATGTCCATCTGTCAGTCTGTCGTCACTATTCCCAAAATGCAAAGCAGCTGACACCCACCGTTGACTTTTGTAATCTTACATCCTCCCTAAGGCAGAGACATCTCCCTCACCTAGGAGCAGCTCAGGGTTTCTCAGCAGGGCAAGGCCAGCAATCATGGCTTTGTGGTGTTCGCAGCACAGGTAACTCTTATCAATGGACTGCCAGGGGGCTGCAGCAGGGGCCTCAGGAGCCTCAGCAGACTGCTGCTTCTTTCTGTCCTTTTTCCGTTTCTTCTGGGCTAAAATAAGAGATACAGTTGAGTGAAGTCCTATGCTTGGTACACCAATCCTTGGAAAACAAGGGACACCAGTAGCAGTGTGCTGGAGCTGACCTGACTCAAGAAGGTCCACTGCTAAATATAAGGAATTCTGCAATCTGGCTGACATGCTGGTAGCCTGAAACCAGCTGTCATGGGAGTATTTATAACATGGAAATGGGCAAATGCTACAAATCAGAACTCTTTTTTGTTTTCCCAAAGGGACATCCGTTAAACATTTAACAGTACACCACTGGATGTCAGCAAGTAGGCAGGGGTTGTGGCAAAGGCATGGCCAAGAACCTGGGAAAACTCCACAAAGGGGTCCCTTTCATTTCTCAGCCTCTACTCTGAGAAATGAAAGGCCACAACCAGGAGGAAAGTTTACTCAAAATTACTTTAGTAATTTGTTAATTACCTCCCTCTGTACCAATTGCTGTACTAGGACTTAATTCTTTTAGCTCTTATAACAAAATTATTGGCAGAAGGAAAAACTAAGGATTTGAAGTTAATAGGCCCAGAATCAGTAGAAACTGCAGCCAAGATCTGAACCTAGTATTGCCTGTCTCTGAAGCCTATCATCTTTCTACAGATCTATGTAGATGTATGACACAGAAAAGAATGCATACCACCCTACTGAGCATGGAAATACAAGTGTTCAGGAAAAGGGAACAATCCTATTTAAAAGTTTCCTCTACTTTCCCTCTACCTGCTCCCTCAATTGCTCAAGGATAACATATTAAACATGTGGTTCTGTGTTTTCATAGGGACCAGCTACAATTCACACATCAGCATCAAGTACTGATGTGTAGCATGAGGGACCTTTCAGAGCTGTTAAGTCACTTTTTAACATGCTTTCTTTCATGCTCAACAATACTCCCATATGGGAGACCACTTCCACAGCGAGATAAAGAATGTGGCAATGGGGAAAAAACCTGAAATCCAAACTGAATGGCAAGATGTTTTTTGTTGTTCCATTTTTATTGTAAAGTATAACATATATACAAAGCAAAGAAAGAAAAACGCAGTAATTTTCAAAGCACACTTCAAAAAGTAGTTACAGAACAGATCCCAGAGTTTGTCATTGGTTACCATTCCATCATCTCAGATTTTGCCTTCTAGCTGTTCCAAAATCTAGGCTAGAAGGAATAATAACGTAGTGATTCAGGAGCCATACTAGTCTGTTAAATCCTATTTTCTCTGCTATATCTTGTGCTAGCCTGCAAGCTGCCAGAATGTGATATACCAGAAATGGAACGGCTTTTAAAAACAGGAATTTATTAAGTTGCAAGTTCACAGTTTTAGGCCATGAAAATGTCCGAATTAAAGCAAGGCTATAGAAACATCCAATCTAGGGCATCCAGGGAAAACTACCTTACTTCAAGAAGGCCGATGGTGTTCAGGGTTTCTCTCTCTGCTAGAAAGGCACATGGCCAGATCTGGCTAGCGTTCTCTTCAATGGCTTCCCCAGGTGTGTTAGTTAGATTCAGTTGTCAACTTGGCCAGGTGAGCATACCTAGTTTTGTTGCTGCGGACATAAGCCAATGGTACGTGAACCTCATCTGTTGCTAATTACATCTGCAGTCGGCTAGGAGGGGTGTCTGCTGCAATGAGTGACATTTGACTTAATTGGCTGGTGCTTAAATGAGAGAGCACAAGGTAGCACAGCCTGAAGCAGCTCGGCATTCCTCATCTCAGCACTTGCAGCTCAGCCCAGGCCTTTGGAGATGGAGAAAGAAATCATCCCGGGGAAAGTTGTTGGAAACCAGGGGCCTGGAGAGAAGACCAGAAGAGACCATCCTGTGCCTTTCACGTAAGAAAGAGCCTCAGTAGGAAGTTAGCTGCCTTTCCTCTGAAAAACTAACAAAATAAATCCCCTTTTATTAAAAGACAATCCATCTCTGGTGTGTTGCATTCCGGCAGCTAGCAAACTAGAATGCCGGGGCTCAGTCCGTTCTGTTGGCTCTGCTGGTTCTGGTGGCTCTAAAACTTTTTCCAAAATGGTTCCCTCTAAAAGGGCTCCAGTAAGCAACCCCACCTTGAATGGGTGGAGATACATCTCCATGGAAACAATCTAATCAAAAGTAATCACCTACAACTGGGTAGGTCACATTTCCATGGGAACAATAAAAAGACTGCATCCAGCAATACTGAATGAGGATTAAAGGACCTGGCTTTTCTGGGGTACACAGCATATACAAACCAGCACATACCTCCTTCTCCTTTAACCTTTCCCCGAATCTATAGGGATCTTTGGGCAATGCCTGTTCTGACTTGTTCTTGTTGAGAAGGGGTGTCCACACTAAATGATAGGGGGATGTAATTAGCTGATAATCCTGGAGAGGCTGGCCTTTGAGTTTTAGGATTTATCTGACTCAAGAACCCTCTGGGAATTATGTGTTTCAGGAAGGCAAAGGGGGCATGAAACTTTTATAGAGTCTCAGTTCAAGCCCTACTAGGTGTGTTTTTTTTTTTTTTTTTTTAGTTGCTTTTATAATCAGAAAAGGTAATAAAAAAATGTCCTATTTGGGCGTGTGAGGGGTTGGGGTAAAAGTGGAAAAAAAAGGCCCCATCTAAGACTGTAGTAGTGGGGATGGAGTAAAGATTTAAGACATTTCAGAAGAAGAAGCCACAGGGAGAGAGGAGTAGAAGGTGACGCCACCCAGGTCTCTGGTAGAAAGGGGTATCAGCAATACAGGGGGCTCAGAATAGAGAAGAAGGGAGGAAATGAGGCTGGAGTGCCACCTGAGACTGTTCAGGAGTGTGAACTTTTCCTGAAGGCAGAGGGAAGTCACTGAAAGGAAGGGAAATGACTTAATCGGACTTGCATTATAGAACGATCCTAGCTCCCTCAAATCCATTCTACAAGCTAAAGCAGATAGTGCCTGAATTTCCTTTGTATTACTTACTGGAACTTCTGCTCATTTCCTCTTAGTTGTGACAAAGAAAAAAAAAAAAAAAGCACCAGTGTTGAAAGATACACATCTACTTCCCTAAAAGCACCTGGAATATTTTAAACAAAGATTTGTTTAGATTGCATTGATCCCTAATTGTGTTCAGTTTTATCTCAACGACACAGCCTCTCCTGTAAATTTACTTTCTGCAGTTCGGGGAAATATGAATAACTGAGAAAGCAAACAAGAACTATAAACAACTCTAGTTAGAGAACTTTAATTTATTGCAAATATCTTTGATGCTCTCCTTGTGGGAGAAAAGGACCAATATGAAGTAAATAACATTATATTAGGCAATGATTACTACAAAATAAACATTCTTAGGGTCCAGACAGATTCACCCCATCACTTATCTCTACTCCTATTTCTCTTCATTTCCGGAGCCTCACAGAGAGGCTGCTGTCCTAATATTTATAAAGAGCAGGATTTTCACAAGATTCAAATCCATGATCTCATTTCACTCTGCCTAACTCTTCTATTAGGTAGGGATTATCAATCCCAATTTCAGATGAAAATTGAAGCTCAGAGGATTCAAGAGGCTGTTCCCAGCTCCCACATCTAATTGGCCCTTCAGTTTGAATTCAGAATTTCTATTTTTTTTTTGCACTTTAATCTTTTATGGAAAATTTTAAACACATACGAAAGTAGAAGGGATAGTATAATAAACACTTATTACTAGCTCCTAGCTTCAACACTATTGACATATGCTTGATTTTATTTCATCTATACCTTCCATTTCCTCCTCACTTGGATTATTTTAAAGCAAATCCTAGACATCCCTTTGTCCTTAAATGCTTCATTAAGCCCATCTAAGAAATAAAGAGTTTTTTCCTATAACCACAATATTATCACCTAAGAAAATGAACAGTAGTGGTGATTGCTAAGTATTGCCTAATATCCATTGGTGTTCAGATTTCCTTGACTGTCTCATAAACATCTTTTAATAGTTGTTTTGTTTGAACTGGAAGCCAAACAAGATTCACACATTACATTGGCTGATAGCCTCCTATATCTTCTTTAATTCTATAGTAATTTCTTCTTTTTTCCCTCCTTGCCATTTATTTGTTGAAGTAATCGGGTCACTTGTACAATTTCCCACATTTTGAACTGGTCTGCTTGCATCCCTTTAATGCATTCCTCTACTTCCTTAAAATTTTTTTTTGGGCCATTTGATAAGTAGTGCTGTGCATTTCTTATTGCATCTCATCAGAATGCAGAAAGGTCTAGTTACCTCTCTTTGTGTGAATTAAGATTGGACATTGGGTTCAAGTCTTGTTAGAATGACCCATCTATTATAAATTTTCCATTAGTCTTTCACAGAATGCTTTTAGCTGCTATTAATAATCATTGACTAGATCTAATCTTTCATTTGAGTTGCAAAAGGAATCCAGATTTTGTGATGCCATTATGTGTTCTGTTTAATCTGTGTCTTTTTTTTTACCCCCCCTTCATTGATCACTAGCATTTCAATCTAAGTTTATTTTAACATTTGTTTCCATTATTTATTTTTATTCCATATGTTTTACTCGTCTGTTAATAAAGTAGATAAAAGGAGCATCAGACATAAGGTTTTCACAATCACACAGTCACACTGTGAAAGGTGTATCATTATACAATCATCTTCGAGAAACATGGCTACTGGAACACAACTGCACATTCTCAGGCAGTTCCCTCCGGCCTCTCCATTACATCTTGACTAACAAGGTGATATCGATTTAATGCGTTAAGAATAACCTCCAGGATAGCCTCTCGACTCTGTTTAGAATCTCTCAGCCATTGACATTTTATTTTGTCTCATTTCACTCTTCCCCCTTTTGGTTGAGGTTTTCTCAATCCCTTGATGTTGAGTCTCAGCTCATTCTAGGATTTCTGTCCCACATTGCCAGGAAGGTCCACATCCCTGGGAGTCATGTCCCACATAGACAGGGGGAGAGTGGTGAGCTTGCTTGTTGTGTTGGCTGGAGAGAGAGACCACATATGAGCAACAAGAGGCTCTCTTGGGGATGACTCTTAGGCCTAATTTTAAGTAGGCTTGACCTATCCTTTGTGGGGTTAAGTTTCATAGGAACAAACCCCAAGATTGGGGGCTCAGCCTATTGCTTTGGTTGTCCCCACTGCTTGTGAAAGTATCAAGAATTCAACTTGGGGAAGCTGAATTTTTCCCCTTTCTCACCATTCCCCAAAGGGGACTTTGCAAATACTTTTTCATTCACTGTTCACATCACTCTGGGATTTACTGGGGCATAACTCCAGACAAACCCACAAAATCTCATGCCCTACTCAAGGTTCCATGTACTTATGGTGTTCAATTAAGCTGTCTACATAAATGACATTAGGAAATCCACTAGTCAACATATAAATTTTGTACCTAGGTGTTCTTATGGGTCAATAGGAGTGATGTTGATTAGGGTTTAACAAACCATGGCAATTAGCACTATCTGAGGCTTGTGTAAGAGCAGCCTCCAGAATAGTTTGACTACTTTTGACCTCTCACTTGGCCACTGATGCCTTATTATACTTCCTTTCCCCTTTGGTCAGGGTGACATGCCAGGGCCAGACTTATCTCTGAGTCATACCCCACATTGTCAGGCAAATTTTCACCCCTGAATGGCTTTTATGACATAGGGGGTACAGCAGAGATTTTCCATGCAGAGTTGGGCTTAGAGAGAGAAAGGCCAGATCTGAGAAACAAAGGCCCCCTTATGGGTAGTCTTACCTTCTTGCCTACATAAATAAGTTTCCTAAGGGCAAACCTCAAAATCCAGGGCTTAGTGTATTTTCCTGAGAGTCCCCAATGGTTGAAAGGGTATCCAGGGTTTCCCAGATGGGAGAGTTTAACAATCCCATTTATATTTTTCCCTTTGGATCCTTAAGGGACTCTACCAGTATTTTTTGTTTTTGTGGGGTTTTTTTGGCATGGGCAGGCTCTGGGAATCAAACCTGGGTCTCCAGCTCAGCAGGTGAAAATTCTTGCCACTGAGCCAACATTGTACCACCCTCTATCAATACTTTTTAATTATCAGTCCACCATATTCTGAGATGTATCCTGATATTATATCAAGCTATATAGAACTAAAAGGACTCAAGCTCATTCTGGACTCGAGGAGTTTGGGTTGTTTAAATGAGCTATCTAAATAGGCTGATTTAGATTCTATATTACAGGAAATTTAGGTTCTAGACATAATAAATCTCTCTGCCTGATTCCATACAGCAGCTGAAGGTCTAGAGTACATACAATATCACCTTTTACCCTGCATTCTAATTTACCTTGAAACTAGCCAGAGTGGCTTCGTTTTAGATTCAATTGAGGCCTGATCTCTTTGTCAGTTACTTTAACTGTTATTAATTATTTACAGCTATGCAAATTTGCAGGGCTGCAGCACTTCATTTCTGAATCCTAGGTGTCACAGAACTTCTCAAAGTTACATGGAAATACCAGCTGAAACACACAGCTCAATTTCTCAGAATCCAGAAATACCTTTATAACTTCAGACCAAGTGTGGCTGCTATACAGGCCCACAATCTAGGCTCCAATTTTCTTGTAAGTATTTTCTGAGAGAGACCTTAGCACATTCGCTCTTTTGTTTCTGGTTTATCTTGCACAGTACATTGGCCCTAAGGTTTATTCACTTCATTGTGTGCCTCTTGATGTCATCCTTTTAGTTACACCATATTTCATCATATAAATGTGCTTTTTGTATCCTTCAGCTCCCTCTGTCTACTGGGCATCATGGATAATGTCCATAAAAACGAAACCAGGGCTTACAGTATCTTTGCTTGGTTGTACAATCAGCAATGCTCTCAATTTTAGACAATTTTCTTGGTCCATAAGGACAAAGAACCAGCAAACACTACGTCATCAACTATCAAATCAAAATTACCCTTATTATTTGTCCCTCCCCATCCCCACCCTGAGTTACCTGCCCCTGGAGGTGCTGTGGTACTGTTGAAGTCTTCCTGTAAACTATTGGCCATAACATGAATTTTCAGTTTTCCCCCTATATCCCTCTACTATGACTCTGTCCACTAGTGAACCACTGAAACAGTTTATGCAAGAACTTACTTATACTTGTAAATTTAATCAGTGAGATATACGGCACTATATATCCCCTTCCAATCACATTCACCGTCCATATGGCAATGTGATATATGTACCCTAAAAAAGCCATGTTTTAATCCTAATCCCATTTTATAAAGGCAGCTGTTTCTTCTAATCCCTATTCACTACTGTATGTCTGAAATTGTAATTAGATCATCTCCCTGGAGATGCGATTTAATCAAGAGTGGTTAAACTGGATTAGGTGGAGGCGTGTCTCCACCCATTTGAGTGGGCCTTGATTAGTTTCTGAAGTCCTATAAAAGAGGAAACATTTTGGAGAATGAAAAAGATTCAGAGAAAGCAGAGCAGAACGACATAACCATGAGAAGCAGAGTCCACCAGCCAGCAACTTTAGGAAATAAAGAAGGAAAATGTCTCCCGGGGAGCTTTGTGAAACAGGAAGGAAGGAGAAGAAGCTAGCAGATGATGCCATGTTCACCATGTGCCCTTCCAGATGAGAGAGGAACCCTGACTGTGTTTGTCATGTGCCTTCTCAGTTGAGAGAGAAACTATGAACTTTATCAGCCTTCTTGAACCAAGGTATCTTTTCCCTGGATGCTTTTCATTGGACATTTCTACAGACTTTTGTAATTGGGACATTTTTCAGCCTTAGAGCTGTAAGCTAGCAACTTATTAAATTCTCCTTTTTAAAAGCCATTCTGTTTCTGGTATATTGCATTCCAGTAGCTAGCAAACTAGAAGATACTTATAAACCTGCTAGTTACTTCTATCCATTTCCTTGCATTTAGATTCAACCTCTTTGGGTACCCTTTTCTGTCTCTAGCTTTTGTGTACTTTTAGATCTGCCATATTTTACAGTATAACCTCTGAGATTACTTTTACCAGAGTCATAATAGTGAAATCATATAGTAATTTGTCTTTCTGTGTCTGATTTATTTCATCCAACATTATGTCCTCAAAGTTCATCCACGTTGTCATATATTTCAGGACATCCTTTTGTTTTACTACTGCCTAATATTCCACCATATACATACCACATTTTGTTTATCTACTAGGCTGTTGATGGGTACTTGGATTATTTCCACTTTCTGGCAATTGTGAATGGTGCTGCTATAAACATCAGTGTGCACATGTCTGTCTGTTCATGTCACTGCCCTCAGCTCTTCTGGGTATATACCAACTATTGGTATTGCCGGGTCAATAGGGCAAATCAGTAGTTTTCTGAGGAATCAAACTATTTTCCATGGTGGCTATACCATTATACATTTCCACCAACAGTGAACAAGTGTTTCAATTTCTCCACATCCTCAGCAACATTTGTAGTTTCTCGTTTGCTTAATGGCAGCCATCCTTATAGGTATGAGGTGATACCTTATGTCTTAATTTGAATTCCCCTTATAGTTAATGAAAATGCACATTTCTTCACATGCTTTTTAGTCATCAGCATTTGCTCTTCAGGAAAGTGTCTATTCGCATCCTCTACCCACTTTATAATTGGGTTGTTAGGCTCTTCTGTTGTTGAGATGAGCAATTTCTTTATGTACATAGGATATCAAGCCTTTATCCAATATGTGGTTTCCAAATATTTTGCCCCATTGATTTGGCTGCATCTTCATCTTTTTTGACAAAGTCCCCTGAGGCACAGAAGCTCTTGAACTTAAGGAGTTCTCATTTGTCTATTTTTTCTTTCACTGCTTGTACTTTAGGTGTAAAGTTTAAGAAGCTACTTCTATTACTAGATCTTGAAGATGTTTCCCTGCATTTTCTTCTAAAAGTTTTATAGTACCGGCTCTTTACATTTAGGTCTTTAATCTATTTTGAATTAATTCTTGTATAGGATATAAGTTTGGGGTCCTCTTTCATTTTCTTTGCTACTGATATTCAATTCTCTCATGCCCATTTATAGAAAAAAATATTCTGTCCCAGTTCAGTGATTTGGGGGCCATATCGATGATTAAATTGACCATAGATTTGGTGGTCTACCGCCACACTCTCGATTCAATTCCATTGGTTGATACTTCTAACTTTGTGCCAGTACTATGCTATTCTGACCACTGTGGTTTACAAAAAGCTTTAAAATCAGGAAGTGACAGTTCTACTCCACTCTTCTTTTTTTAGGATATCTTTTGCTATTAGGGGTCTCTTTACCTTCCAAATAAATTTGATAACCACCTTTTGGCAAGACATTCTTTAAGCAATTTTATTAAGGTTTTAGTGAGGTGAAAGTGAATCAACTCATTGTTGGAGTGACCAAACAGGGTGGGAACTCAATAAACCCAGGTGTGCTTGGATAGAGGAATCCCTTAAGGGAAAAAAAAAATCATCCCACTGAGAGTAGCATAATCCTCAGTCTGGGCAAATCCATGATCTCAAGAGTTTCTGAATTCTCTCTCTTCACCCTCCTCCCAGATGGCCTTCCCAGGAGAACTGCACAGTCAGGCAAAGGGAACTCCTGGGAACTAGGACACACAATTTTAGATGCCATCACTGAACTCTCATGTCTCAAGAGGGAGTACAGCCTTACAGACTGTAGACTTAGTTACTTTTTTCAAAGTAAAAAAGTCTGTTCAAATGTGGACATTATTTTATTTGTCAAGGCAGACAGAAAGAGAAGTCTAATCCTGGGTATCCACTGCATTCACAACCTGATCCCATGAACCAAGGGATCGTGTGACAGCCTTCAAATGTGCAAACCCTTATTCATGAGGACTTGATGTGTCCACCACTTAGAGGTCCTTTTCAGGGATATTCAGCTCTCCCAGCCAGCAACACTCCATCCAGAAACAGCATTTCAACAGGCAGCTATTTCCTTCAAATCCATTCTGTGTCTGGGTGATAAATGTCTTTTAATTAAAGCCCCTAGGGCTTATGAGTATACTGTTTGTAAGATGGTGGCCTTCCTTGTTAAGGCAACATTGGTCTGCGTGGGCTATAAATAAGGGTTTTGGCAACTTTAAAAAAAAAAAAGCGAGGCTTTACATGAGAATATGAGGGGAGGAGCTTTCACTTTTTACTCTATATATTTGATTTTTGAATTGATTACAAGGAGCAAGTATGGACTTTATAATATAAAAATTACACATAATAAAAGAAACAGGAAAACTAACTATGGATTTCCCCATAAATGTTTCTGAGCAGTATCTAGGAGACCACTTCTAAGGGATCCTAGAGAAGACAGTCCAGACCTAAACTGCCCCAAAACACGGCCACTAGCCACCTCTGGTCATTAAATTGAAATTTAATAGACTTCAGTAAAATAAAAATCTCAGTTCCTCAGCCACACCAGCTATATTTCAAATGCTTAGTAGCTACATGTGCCTGGTGGCTACCATATTGGAGAGTGCAGGTACTGAACATTTCCTTCATAGCAAAAAGCTTGCCTGGACAGCATTAGACTAGCTGACCTCTAAGGCACCCCATACACTAAAATCCCCTGAGACAAGTGATAGTGAGTTGCACTATACAGGAGGACAGGGCTCATCTGCACCCTCCAGATTTCTGACTCACCTCACAAAGGCCTGCTGAAATAATAAACCAGTATATGGTACAATGTGCAAATCTGATTATTGCATGTATTTGGTTAACCACCTACCTTGTGCTTTATACTTTAAGAGTCAGTCTTTTTGCTGAATCACTATATTGATATTTCTTTCAGTCTCCAGTATTGTAGAGCAGGGAGAAGTAAAAACCTAAAATTGTGGAATTGTAACCCATACCAAACTCTGAAATCTGTTCTACAACTAACTGTGATGAGTTTTGAAATTTATTGCTTTTTTGTATGTTATTTTTCACAAAAAAGGGGGAAAAAGTTGACCATGATAATAAATGCACAGCTACATGGGAAAAAAACTTAATGTAATCATAATTGCATTAAAGAACTTAAAAATTTTAAATCTTAACCAAAAAACAAAAAAGAGTCATCTGTGCTCAAGAACTGAACACATGCTTCTATTCTGTCCATCGCCACTCACACCCTAAAAGAACAAACCGCAGAGCATGGGTGTGCCTCTGCTCACAGGTACCTAGGTCAGTCCTACAGCTCAGCCAAGCTCCCGGGTCTTTCTGAGCATCCATGTCTTGCCCACCTGTGCCCCCCCCACCGTGCCCATGCGGCCTGACCTCTGTGGGATGCGTCCTTCAGCAGCCGGGCTTCTGACTGCACCACATTCCTGTTGCTGAGGAAGATCAGCCGCCGAAAGTAGCGCTTGTCATCCCCCTGCACGTCCTCAATGACGTAGTCACCGCTCAAGGGGCTGCGATCTTGGTGCTGGACGGTCCGGACCCCGATGTCTCCACCCACAGACAGAAAGGGCACCTGAAGGTACAGCCAGAGCCGTGATGTGCAAAGGAGATGGGGACCAGAACACAATCTCAATCGATTAGGACAGAGCAATTAAAATTCCTTCCCTCTGATGGATATCAGGGACCAAAGTCCAATAGCAGTGTTCTGGGCAGCAACAACTCGACAGATTTCCTATTCTATTAGAGCACGTTTCTGAAGCCTTTGAATAGATTGCACAAGGGTAAAATCACCTTTTGAAAATCAACTAAATACATAAAGATCTCTCAAACCACGAGTGTAATGAGGTTAGTTACTCCCCTCCACCGGCCCAAAACTTAAGAGTTTCTCTTTAGTGACCCCTAAAAGGATTTTCAATAGTCTAGGACAATGAAAGCCAGAGGGAACCCTCAGGAAGGAACTGTCATTGTAAGAAAAGGAATCTAGACAGGGATGAAAGTAACAAAATCCAGAGGGGAAAACAACCACTCCAAATTTGGGGAAATTTCTCTCTTCTCCCAGGTGATTCCCATCTTTTTTCCCCCAAGTTTTAAAACTTCAAGAGGAAAAAAATGCATCCCAACCCTGCAAACTTTTCCAGTTTCCCCTCCCCCAATCTTTACATCTCTTTCTTTTTAAAGACCTACAAGAATATTTAATAATCACTCCTTACTTTGCAGAGTCATAGGCACTGGTGAGAGAAAGTCACAAATAAACCTCCCACAGGTTTATCTGTGACTTCCTAAATTAAGTTTCCCTGGTGGAACCAACCCCAAATACTCCTCAGGAAGAACCAACCACATGTTATTCTGTAAGCACAAGTCAGTTTAGCGGGTAGAATCACTGGGTGGAATGCAGCGTCTTTTCTTGAGATCTGTTACCATAACACCAAGTTTCTGGCAAAAACCTTCAGTTCCCCTCCCAGTATAACACCTGACCAGTGATGCTAATGTCCTGAAAACGGTGCTGAGTTGTGTTTTAGTCCTGCACCATTCCCATTCTACCTTCAGATAATGATGGTTCTGAGGAGAAAATGGCCAAGGAAGTCCTACTCAAAAGTGATGAAGAAGGAACACAGGTGTTGGTGGTCCATGGTATGAAGGGGTCTGCAAAGGGTAGGTCATTTCCTTCATGCTGTCCTTGCAGAGTCTGAGCAGCCCCACAGACACAGAAGCTACCGTGTTTCTTCACGAGGATAACTGCTCCTCTTTCTCTGCTTGCCTGGGGCAAGGAAAGGTGCTCTTCTGCCCCTTAAGCTCTACGCTGCAGACACACCCTCCAGGAACTGTTTGGGGTCACAGACTAGTCCTTGTTCTTTCTCTGCCTGACTGAATGACAACAGGACTGTCCCAGACCTGTGAAAGCTGCAGCCAAAGCTGTATTACCTGCTGCTGGGCAGGCATCCCTGCCGGGGCCAGCTCCATGACCCTGGCTGACAGCTCGGCCTGGATGCTGTCCATGCCTTTGTACTGCTGACCTCGGTGAAGAGCCACTGTGACCAGCCTCCTGAAGCCCGCGCTGGCCGCCAGCTGCTTCCGGCCCTCCTCCATGCCAAAGAGCCACTCTGTCTCCCGGCCCTGGGGGACTGGAAAAGGGGACCTGGTGACGAGGAGTCCTAGGAAAGAGTGTTCAAGCCCACAGCCAACATGTCCCACACGGCAGAGAGCCAGCCCCTGCCCAGGACCAGCATCCCTTCCAGCTGTGACCCAGTACAAGGCTATCAATCCCCTAGGGAGCAATACCCAGAGCAAAGCAGCTAGCCACATCCGAGACTGGACCGCAGGGTGGGTAAGAAGTGTGAATGTATATAAAGGGAGGGAGGTGGGCACCTGGTGTAAGAAAAATAGTACTAATCCATGTTACATACCAGGCATTCTTCCAAGCAGTTTACAAATACAAACTCATCGAATCCTCACAATAACTCAAGGTGCAGGTATTATTATTATTCCCATTTACATATGAGGAAACTGAGGCACGGAAGTTACACTATTTGCCCAAGTTCACATTGTAATTCCCGTGGTAAAGCTGGGATTCAAACCCAGGTGGTCTGGCTTCAGAGTCTCCGCTCATATTCATTGCTCTATTTGTTCCTATAGATAGAAAATTACGATGGAATCTCTCTTGGGAAAATGGCTCAGTCACCAGGAAGCAAACTTCTAGCATGACCATAACAACTTACATCTGTCCAGGGTTTTGTCAAGTATTTCTTCATACTAACTCTTTCGATCATTAGGAAAATCTGCTCATTTATACCTTTTAATATCAATGGCTAACAACACTTATAAAAAGTACTTATTTCCTGCCAGGCACCATTATAAGAGCCTTTACGCTTCTCACAACAACTACACAAGATTTCAGAGATGAGGAAACCGAGGCATAGAAAGCAAAGTAACGTGTACAACATCGCGTCTCTAGGAAGTAACTGAGCCATGACCAGAGCCCAAATAGCCTGATTCCAGCGCTCTTTTTTTTTTTTAGATGTGCAGGCACCAGGAATCAAACCCGTGTCTCTGGCATGGCAGGCGAGAACTCTGCCTGCTGAGCCACCGTGGCCCATCCAGAGCTCACTTTTTTACCTACTACTCTGTACTGACCCTAAATTCAGGAGAGGAGCACAGCACTTTCCCAAGTCCTGCACCTCTGAGGTTACAGAGCTTGGACTAGAACCCATGCCCTTGGCCCACTAGTCCAGGATTTCTTCCACTACTCCATGTTACAAAGTAACAAACAGCTCTATGCTTAAAATTCCTCTATCATTTCTTTCTCCTCCCTACCAACCTCATTCTCAAACTTCATCAAGTTTTTGCAATGGAAGATGGGAAGGAGTAGGCCTCGGTCTAGACAGTAGTTGAAGAGCAGCTATTCCCTGTCATCATGCCTTGGCCTCGGCTACTCTCACCCTCTGGAAGTACCACCCCTTGCAAGACAAAGAGAGCCAAGACATACCCATCCACCAAAGCTAAAGCCCCAGCCCCTGGAAGCCAGCCCCTCCAGCCAAGAGAGGGAGCAATCCCAACTCACTGATGAAAATGGCAAAATGACTGTCCCTCGATGGTTTCACGGTGGGGCTGTCCACCACGTGGAGGGTGTAGCGTGGCTCCCCCGTGTCCCCATCGCACAAGTCCAGAGACACACTCCCCAGCCCAGCCTTGAGGCGCAGCTGGCTGCACAGCCAGGCATACTGCTGCCGCTCCCGCACCGCCTCAGCCAGTTGCTCAGCACTCTCCAGCCGCACAGGCTTGCCCTGCTCCTGAGCACACAGCTCAAAGATCTGAGGAGCAGAGCCAGGGACTGGCCTGAACTTGGTCATGATGAAGGCAAAGACAGGCAGGGAGAACCGAGGCTCTGTTTCCAACACCTGGTCCCGGCTGTTGGCCACCTGGTGCACCCTCACCATCCACCCCTCCCGAGAGAAGTGACCCACTGCTTTCTTCAGGACGTGAGCCTGAGCCAGAGAGATGCAGAGGTAGCGACCGCCCACCTGCAGGACACGGCCAACCTCAGCCAGCATCCTGTCCACCTGGTGCAGGGTCTTCTCCTCCTCATCTGTCAAGACAGCGTCCAGGGTGCCCTTGTCCAACACCACCTGGAACGAGGCATCGGGAAACTCCATGTGCGTCATGTCCATCTTCAAGAAACTCATCTGAGGCCGATGACTAGCACTACGTTCCTTCATTTGCTTAATGACGACATCACTGATGTCAATGTTCACTATATCCTGATAGCCCACATCGTACAGCTGCTCGCTCAACTCTGAGTTGCCACACCCAATCACCAGCACCTGGGGAAAAAAATCACGAGGTGATTAAGGCAACGTTACATGCTTAAGATACTTCAAGGAACCAAGTCTTGCCTTGACTCACGTACATTTTCAGAAGGTGGGAATGCTACTGTAAGGAGAGAACAATGACACAGAGATGATTTTAGGTTCCACCTCGAACATCACTGGTTAGAGGAACTCACTAGTAAAGTCACACCCAGCGACAACAATGCAGGGTATGAGACAACGGACTTTGTGTTGTAGAAACAAACTAATCATGGGCATTAATTTCTCTAACACAAGAATTTATTACTCAAGAACTAATAGGAAGTCACAGGCTCTAAATACTGTAGATACAGTTGAAATCTCCTGCTATTCGCTTTACTGTTGAAAGCGCAGGCCTGGCACAATACTACTT
Source organism: Tamandua tetradactyla (assembly GCF_023851605.1). Classification (NCBI taxonomy): domain Eukaryota; kingdom Metazoa; phylum Chordata; class Mammalia; order Pilosa; family Myrmecophagidae; genus Tamandua; species Tamandua tetradactyla. The sequence continues at coordinate 25,514,351 of NC_135330.1, read as the reverse complement.
CCTCAATCCATTCATGCCTTCACTCCCACCAGACAATAAACTACATTTTGTGCGGATTTATTACCTTCACAGATTTCACCTACAATATTCAGGTATTTTCTGAAACCAGATTCAAAACACACATATGGTTGCCTCCCTCTCTATGGGGCAATCTTCCCTCAGCTATCTCCCATTTACCCTTCAAAATTCAGCTCAGTTGTCACCATCTCTGGAAAAGCAAGGCATAATGAGGGGTGCATATGCTTTGGAACCAGTTAGGCCTAAGCTCAAATCCCCTTGTGAGTACTTATTACATGAGTCATATCTGGCAAAAAAAAAAAAAAGCTCTCAGAGACTCAGTTTCCTCATCTGTAAAATGCACGTTCCACCACTCATCTCACAGCTTATTATGAGGATCCAATAACTGAAAACGTGCTTATCACTTTGACTGTACTTTTTTCTAATCTACTAATGGTCTCTACTTCTGAAATATGTGCACGGGTTATGTCGTAAGTCTTTTGTAGCCTAAGGGCTGACACAGTGCCCTTACTCAGATTGGGCTATTAAAGCACTCGCTCTTCCAGTGGGGTTATTAATTTAAAGATGAGCTGGGGGAAAGGGACGAGTTCTGTTATCTGAAAACCTGAAACCCTTTCGGAGAATATTTTAACCATAACGATACGCTGGGATCTGGAAAATACGGGCCAAATTAGGGCCCATTCGCTAGTCAGTTGTCTATCGAGTGCAGCACTACTGTTATCAGTTCCCACCCTCTGAATAGGGCTGCCAGGCCACGCTCCTTACCTTTTCTCTCGGCTTGATGTATTTGTGTAGCACCCCGCACAGTTCCAGGTAGCTTCCGTACCACTCGAAAGCTTTGTTTCCTCGCTGCTGGAAAAACTTCTCCCAATAGTCAGCGGAGCCAAACTCCTTGGAGCTTTTAGGTAAGAGATTCATATTCCCACTGCCCGGGCTGCGTCTTCAAGATTCTCCTATTTCCTCAAAAATAGCATCAAAAAGCTTATCCACACACAGGCTCCCGGACACTGCAGTGGAGATTCTCTCCACGAACAACCACGCACATTCCCCACGCAAAACCCAAAAGGACGAGCCTTACACGCCACAAGAACGCGCGCGAGACCCTAAATCTAAAGCGCATCCACGCTCCTCCGCGCGCGCAACCCCCGCCCCACGTGCTGAGCCCCTCACTTTTTCAAAGCTCGATTTTAGAACCCAGCAAGCATATCCGGGTTCGAGCGTTCGGGATTGGTCGGCCTCCCAGACCGTCTCAGCAAGTCATTGGGCAAGATTTTCGAGTCTGTCGCCTCATTGGTTGCGATGCATTCGCCTCGTCGCAGGTTCGGCGAGCTTTATGATGTAACAGGGCGGGACCGCCGGGTCGGAATCCGGGCGGAGGAGTCCAGATCACCGGGTTTCCAGACGCGCGTTCGGGCGTCAGGCCGGGGCCGTCTTCCCGGGTCTAGGGTTTTTCAGGTTTTGCGGAGACCGCTCAGGCTTCCAAGGCCCTAGTCCTTTTCGTCTCTGTCGGCCTCGTGGCTGGCTCTAGAATCCTGTTCATCGATCGTACAAGAATTGAATGTAGCCGGCCACGTCGCACTGGAGGAGGAAGGCGAGGAGAAAACTTGTCGAGCAGAAGCAAGTGGGACCGGGGATGGGTAGAGCCGGTCCGCTATAAAAGAGAACAGCGTGTCTTAACCGTATTCTCTTTTGCAGTCTGTCCCTCCCCCTCCCCCTCCCCCTCCCCCTCCCCCTCCCCCTCCCCCTCCCCCTCCCCCTCCCCCTCCCCCTCCCCCTCCCCCTCCCCCTCCCCCTCCCCAACACATTCAGTTTATTTTAGCCACTTTGTATAACTGAGGTTTAGTTTGACGGAAAATGGTGCTTGGCTGTAAGTTTTCTGCACCAAAATAACAGGTGTCTCCCCACCCCACTCCACTCTTCCCTTTCCCCTTAAAACATGGTATGCAAGACTTGGGAATTTCATTTTAATAATCTGCTTCCTTTGTTTTGTTCTGATGTTATCTCTAGGTTTTACTGTTTGTTATTTTATATATTTACAGAACATTCTGTTCTTTCAGATACTCATGCTAAGTAACAACTTCAGGTTTCTGCGAAGGCCCTAAAAGATGGAGATAATGTGCATCATTGGGCCAGTCAGAGCATAAGTAGCAGAAAGAATACACAGATTGAGGAGGGCGAATAGGCGTGGAATTGAACATCTGTAGTTTGGATTATTATAGATCTCACTAGCATTAATAGAAATAGACTTTTAAAAGTTAAATAGGTTAAAGTGGATTTTGATTTAAAAGAGTAGTTCTCAAACACCTCCAGAGTTTCTGATTTAGTAGGCCTGGGATAGGGGCTTATTAACATTTCTAACAAGTTCCAGGTGATGTTCTTGCTACAGGTCCAGGAATCACACTTTGGAAACCACTGCTTTAGAATACAGTTCAAGGATGAATGAAAATTATATGGCTACAACTCTACAACTTTAAAACGTTAACCTAAAAGCACTCTACGAATAAATTAAAATAAGATTTATTTTCATGCACCCCTTGCTTGAGTTCACATTGGTTCCTATCTATCCAACTGGAAAGAGCCTGTGAGGTGGCTTCAGCTACTGCATCATTCAATGTTTCCTAACAGCACTTGAGAGCTGCAGTTACTGCTTGAAGTGGAGAAAATCTCCACAGTACCGAGGAAACAGAAAAACACAGCCTCCCTCAATTATTGAATTAATTCAATTTGGCAAATAATTTGAATTACTTAATAAAGGACAGTCACTGTGCTAGAAGCTAGGGATACGATGGTAAACAAGGCAATCACATGGAAATCACGTTAAACAATTATAAAAAATAATTTTGCAATTGGGGTTGTGATAAGTACTGTGAAGTAAAAGTTTAAGATACCTATGAGACCTGTCCTGATGTAAGGAGTAACCCTACAAGGTTTCCTTGAGGAAGAGACAGAAGGATTCTATAATCTGCCTAGGTAAACACTACACACCTGAACTGGTTCCAAAAATATGAGTGTGACATAGGTAAGAACCAAGAAGCATGTTCACCCTCTGGAGGCCTCTACACAAACCTTTGGCTGCCTCGTTTTCCTCTCTCTCCATGGTTTTTTTCTATGAAGTGCATGATGGGAAAAGGCAATGGAAGCAATTTCTATCATAGCTGAAGCTGTCAGACCAAAAGAGTAGGTAATTTACCTGTCCCTATCTGTGTTTGTCTCCTCTCTGTGAAGCTAAGAAAGCAGTAACAACCATAGCACATTTAACTAAAACATGGTAAAGGTTTTCTAAAATTGTAGGAATGAGGAAAGCAGAAATATTTTAACGTTAGAATTTGGCTCTAGTCTTTTGTTGTTGTTAGAGAAGTTATGGGTTTACATGACAATCATTCATAAAATAAAAGATTCCCATGCACTACCCCAGCACCAACACTTACATTGGTGTGAAAAATTTGTTAAAATTGAGAACACTTTTTTGTAATTCTATTTTTTGTCAGTAGTTTCATTGCTACAATTAATGAAAGATTATTAAATAGTATTGTAACTCTATTGTCCATAGTTTACGTAGAAGTATTTTCCCCACATTCCTGACCTATTATTTTTTTCATGCATGTCTTTATTTTATTACTCATCTACTCATACACTGGATAAAGGGAGAGTCATCACAAGGTTTTTAGAATCACACGGTCGCATGATAAAAGCTATATAGTTATGCAATCATTATCAAAGTCAAGGTTACTGTATTACAGGTCAACAATTTCAGGTATTTCCTACTGGCTATTCTGATATACTAGAAACTAAAAAGAAATAGCTTTATAATGAGTCAGTAGTCATAATCATTTGTTGAATCCTAATTTCTCTGTTACTCCTTCTCCCTCTCAATTTGATCATTCTCTCAATCTTCAGCCATCTCAGCAATAACCATTTTAGCTTCCTCATGCTGGAAAGGGGTGTTGACCTTATGGGGTAGAGGAATGAAACCGGTTGATGTTCTTGGAGGCCCTAGTCTTTTTAAATATATCTGTAACATTTCTTTAAAGGTTTAACTATGAAATATAATTGATAGATATGTTATCATTAGTATAGTTAATTTAAGCCAAAAAGTGTTAAAATGCAGCATGTTTTATTAGGATGCCCAGAGTGTTTACTAGTATGATTTCAAATGCAAAATGAATTTGGATAAAAACCATTCGATATTGTATTGTTTTCCCTAAAAATGTAAATCCAGAACTCTATATATATAATCTGCAGTTAGTCTTCCTTAATTGAAGCATACTCATCAGTTTTTGGTAACAATATTCAATTAAGTGATTGTTGGTAAGACAATTCCAACATAAGGAATAGGTAAGTCAAATCATATCTAATAATCTGAGGGCAGAGGATGGAAGAGGGCATAAAACAGAGTGAAAGAGTGTATGTGGTTGGGGCAGAGGGTTGCAGTGGGAAGAGAGTAACAAGATACAGCTAGAAACTGATGTGAAGGTCAGGTTTTGAGGAGTCTTCTATGCCGGGCTGAACCATTTAGATTAAATCTCTCAGGCCGCAGGAAGCCAGTGGAAGGCGAGGGTCATAGCAGTTGAAAAGAACAGATGTGAGAGAAGTTCTCAAGGAAAAATTGAAATGCTTGATGATTGATTCAGTATAGGGGATATATATATATATATGGAATATAGTAGGTGAATTAAAATGACTTCCACATTGGCTGGGAAAAGTCTGTGGAAAGAAACAGGGAAGATGAAAAGGGGTTCCTTAATAGAATTGTTATTGAGGAGAATTTAGAGATCATCACCCTAGTAAAAAACAGAGCCAGAGTGAAAAGCCAGTCCTTCCACTCCTCTCCCCGTGCCTATCCCTCCGCCTGTTCTGTCAGTAGCATCCAATTAGGGCTTGCAGTTCAAATATGAAAATGCTTCTTGAGTGGGATTTAAAATTGATTAAAGGAAATCTCCCATTGGTGAGCAGGGAGTGGCTCATATAATGTTGGAAACTATTTCATATTGGAAGTCTTTGCAAATCTGTTTGTTTTCCACATATGAAAGTTAAGCAATGAATGGTTTCCTATGTCTCGGAAAAATTGCAGACAGACAGGCTTGACATTCTGGAGTAATTTTGGATCTTATTGTTAGCTGTTGTCATCACTTTCTTGAAGATTTTGTAATCCTGAGAGGTAATTCAGAAACTGATATTGGATCCCTAAGATTGTGATAATTATAATAGTATTTCTTTTAGTTTATGCAGCACTTGGCGTTTTGCTAAGATTTTTTTCTCATATATGACTTTGAATCCACTAGAAGTTCAAAACTGCAGTTAATTCTTGCATTGGCAGATTTCACCCCTTATACAAGGAGAAAAGGTCAGCCGTGTACATGATTGGTAAATTAATATCACAGGAGATGATTACACAGTAGTTTCTTTAATACACACGTTTGTATACATATATGAATATGTGTGTCCGTGTGAAGAGAGAGAGAGGTGAAACTCTGGTTGATTGAAAATAAAATTAAACATTGATCTATGACTGAGTGAATTCATTCTTGCCTTCCTCTGGGTATTATATTTGATTCCCAGGATTCTCTCGTTTCAGTAGTTTCCTAAGTTGTCATTGTGGGCATCTGTATGAGCACTGGCTCCCTGATATACATGGACTTATAGGCATTTATATCCATTTTTATGGGGAAAAAGCAAAGGGCATATCATAAATGGCAAATCATTTGCCTTTGGGTTCAGTAGGCAATAACATTTGAAAGCAGGGAGCCAGGGAAGATGAGAGAATGATGCCAAGGGCAATGGCCTATACCTGGCACAAATTAAGCTCCTGAATGAGGAGGCTCATAAGGCCTCCTTTTGGATCTAGTCTGTTTTTGGCAGTCTGGATGGATACTGGGAAAGATTACAAGGGTTGGTTATTGCAATATTTTCTCCATGCTTTTATTATAAACTTAAGGTCCTTTGCAGGAAAAGGGAAAAAAAGAATAAACCTTGTAGAACAAGTTGTTTTTCTCCTAAACTTGAGCACTTGGCACTCTCAGCTCTGAGCATCTCATATGTCCCATTTTATTGGATGATCTCTCTGTCTTCAACCCATAACAAGATATTTTTCCACCATCTAGTCAAGGAAATTTAAAAACAACATTTAATGAATAATATCTAAGGGCTTGTATTAGTCAGGGTTTCTAGAGAAACAGAACCAACAGATGAGATCTGTAAATATGAGATTTATAAAGGTGTCTCATGCAACCGTGAGAATGGAAGAGTCTGAAACCCATACGGCAAGCTGTGAAGCTGATGGCTCCAATGAAGGGTCTGGACGAACTCCACAGGGGAGGCTCGCTGGCTGAAGAAGCAGTGAAAGAATTTCTCTTCTCCCTTAAAGGCCTTCAACTGATTGGATTATCTCATTGTAGGAGACACGCCCAAGTTGATTGCAGATGTAAGCAGCCACAAATGCAATCAACTGACTGATGACTTAATACACCAGCCTACCAGTTTATTAACCAGCCATGAAACACCCTTGCAGCAATAGTCAGGCCAGTCCTTGCTTGACCGGACAACTAGGCATAACCATTTGGCCAAGCAGACACCAGAACCTAACCATCACAGGGCTCTATCAGCATTTTTTTTAACATCCAGATTCAGAGCCCTCAAAGAAAGCAAGCGAACAAAATTACCTTTAGTCCAACCAAGAAGTTATCTGTAATCTTGCTCTAGAGCTAAAACTGTTGTTTCTTGCCATGAGAGAGCAAGAAAGATCTTTTCCTAAGAAGAATCTCAAGTTATGGTGCCAAAATTTTCTTTGTCTTTAACCCAACTCATCTTTGAGCTGCATATCCTTATTCTTGGTGATCTGACACACAGTCAAAAAGTTTTTCTTGTTATGTAGAGATTTCATCCAAGCAGGTGCACCTTGTGTCTGAATAAACACCAGCGAAATGTCCTCTGTTGGGTGGTACAAGTATTTCTGGAGATAATTGGCAGGATAGAACTTGGCTAAATTTAAATCCCTATCACTTGATAGGGGACTATTTAGCATAGAGGTTAAGAACATGGAATTTGGAATCAGAAAGATCCACCACTTTCTTGGTATGTTAGATTTGCATAAATGTCTTGACTTTGGGTCCTTGCCTAATGATCTCCCTTGCATCCTCCCTTGCCCACCACAATCCATTTACCATGCACTAGCCACAGTGATCTGTGTAAATTTGTTCATCTCACCCTCTGGTGGCTTTCCCGATGCCTTCAGAATGAAATCTAGACTCGTAATGTCCTAAAATTCCTCCATAAATCAGACCCTGCCTCCCCCAACCTCATCATCTACCACTCCCCCACAGTTTGTCAAGCTTCAGCCAAGTTGACCTGTTCACTCTCCCTCAAAAAAAGCAAACTCTTTCCTGCCCAGGCCTCTGCTGTGGAACTGTCTTCCTCTTGCTTTTTGAATGGCTGGTTCCTTCTTATACTTCTAGTGTCAGCTTAATTGCTACCTCCTTAAAGAGATCTTCCCTGACAACTCTATCTGAAATAGGTCTCCTTGAGTCTCAGTCTCAGCCACTTGTTTATTCCTTTCAAAACTCACAATGCAATTTATAATTATATCATTTATGTCTGTCTCTCCTGCTAGAATGAAGACAGCAATCATGTTGGTATTTTAAATCTCACACCTAGCTTAGTAACGGGCACACAATAGAAACTCAAAGTTTATTTTTCTGAATGAACAAATGAAACTATGTAAAATGAGAACTATAATATCTGCCTTATGGGGCTGCTGTGAGAATTAGGTGCATTAATGCATATGGCACAGGGCCCGATATGTAGTAAGAACTCAACCATTATTTTTAGGGCATGACATTTTGATTGTACAAGACATTCAAAGTCCGATGCAACCCCAAGATTCTCAGAAATGATGTAAGGGCACTGGGAAAGACAAAGCCATGTGCATAAAAGTAAGTAAAACTCCTGTATTGTAGCCAAGAAATACAATCTTGCTTGAATGAAAGAATAGGCTTTTTCATGCCTGAGACATAGATCCAGTAGGAGTTGTTTCCTCTCTTGATTGTAATCTTCTCAGTAAACCCAGGGCCATCCACACTTGATGGAAGAGGATGGGATACTTTAAAGCAGGAATTCTAAGTCTGGAGACACTTTGGAGCCATGAACAGAACTCAAGGAGGTCTGTGAATCTGGATAGGAAAAATTACACCTTATTTTCACTAACCTCTAATAGAAATTAAGCATTTCCTTCAATTATAAATTTAGGCAAAACACACACACACATACACACACACACACACACAACTTCAGTTTAGGCAGTACCTGAGATGTTACTAATCAGAATCACTAAGATTTTCTTATCACATTAAAATTGTTGTCGATATTTTAAAATACCATTATCCTCGTAACTAATTCGAAATCATAGTAAATGCTAGGCCTTTCACTAGCTATTGTTAATGAGTTAATAAAGAAGTACATATCTGAATCACAAATTTTGCTTTTAAAGTTTTTGATAACATTATTTCAGTAAAATTGTCTTGTTTTGTAATCCTATTTTATTTTGATGCATTTAGAAACATTAGTCTAAGAAGTCCCTAGGCTTTACCAGATGGCCAAAGTGGTTCTTGGTACCTAATGTTTGTTATGTATGGTGCCTGTCATGATAAATTTATTTTCCTATACTCTTAGTTCTGCCTTAACCTGTAATTAGGTAAATAGGGCGCAAAGGCCATTTTGGTCCTTAGGGAAAACTTGACTATAGCTTTAACAAAATTTTTTAGGGAAAGACTTAATGTTTCCTTTAAATGTTCATTTTCTGAGGAAAGTTTGCAATGTATCTATTTAAGGTATTCTGATGACATCATCACATTCCTTCTAAATAACCACTCATATGCCACTTGTGACCATAACCCCTACAGCTGGGAGCTATGATAATGGAGACCTTGTGATTTATGATGTCATTTTAACTCTCTGAGGTGTAACTGTGACTCTAAGACTGACTTTTTGTGGATTATATTTTGGGGTTTGAGATAAGTGTCAGCAGAGGATGCAGAATTTCCTTTGCTAAAAAAAGAGATAAGGATTGAAAACAAAAACATTCACAAATTTAATAGAGAAACTGCAATGAAAAATATTTATATATCATGCAGTAAAGGTTTATGATTCATACAGCCTGCGGTGTGTTGGTGTGTGACTGTAAAGTGGAAGGAGACCCTTCTTTGCCTTCCCACCTATTCTGTGTTATATGGCAGAAGGGAATCTGACCCCAGCATTTCTGATTTAATGTTGTTGATGAAATGTGCCTTAGTTGTCTGAAGAAACCAGGACTCTCTTCTCACTCTTGCTCACATCCCATTCAGAAGTCTATTATTGTAAGAAATGTTGGGATCTGACTACCCAGTTGTATCTGGAAGGGCATTAGCAACTCTCTTCTAGAAACTTCTCATTCCTGTTGATCTGTGTGGTTACTGGCAAATGAATTATCTCTTTATACTACCTTAAAGTGCCTCTATATACTTCTGCTTTCAAAACTGATGGAGCAGTTGGAAGTAGACCATTGTTCTGTTAAGAACAAATGGAAAAGCCACATAAATACTGAAAACATCTCTTTCAAGTAATCAGAGAACTGCTGAAGCAGCAAGACTGGAGGGGCAGGATTCCTGTGAAGAAGGAACTACAAAAAAGTGAACTGTGATTCTCCAGCTTTTTTTCCCCCTTGGGTTGCTTGAAGATTCTCAATACATAGCAAGAGACTGAGCACTTAGGCTTTGCCTGAGCCAAGGTCCTTGTCCTTGAAGTCACTTTTTCTGCAATTTGTCCTTTTGCTGTCCCTTTCAATCTGGCTGGTAGTAATTCTCTCATACAAATCTTGCAAAAGCTGGTCAGCTGTGTGCTGTTCAAGTCGGTCCAAACCATCGGATGATAGAATTTTCAACACTTTTCCAGGATAACTTCCTGGATTTCCAATCCTGACTTCCACTGATGAAATGGCTGACTGTATCCATGTTCAGGCACACCCTCTCTAACAAAGGATTGTTCACATAAATCCTCAGGTGGAGCTCTGATCTCTGGGGACTCGCTTTCTGAGAGCTCACTTCTGGCCCTAATCTCAAAGCACACTATCTGAATAGGCTGAGAATTTTCTAAATCATTGACTTCCAGCTTCTGGCTGCTCCCTGTGACTTCTTCTGTCTGTGACCAATTTCCTTTGCTTTTAAGAACTTCAGTCATATTGGATTAAGGCCCCCTCTCATTTTGTTCGATAACACCTTAACTAACAACATCTTCAAAAGTCCTATTTACAAATGAGTTTAAACCTGTAGAACTGGCGGTAGGAACTAAACATATCTTTTGCGGGGGATTTAATTCAGTCCCCAACATCAGGGTTAATCTTCTATTGCATGTTTCAGACCTGGATCTGCCTAACAATAAAGCATGCACTGTAACAGCTAATATTGTAAATTCAGAGTCACAGAAGAGATGCTATGGAGTTAACTGATAAAATAATTACTTTTTAAAATAGGGGGAGGGCAGGCCACGGTGGCTCAGCAGGCAAGGACGCTTGCCTGCCATGCCAGAGGACCTGGGTTCGATTCCTGATGCCTGCCCATGTTAAAAAAAAACATAGGGGGAAATGGATGCTTATTAAACTCAAAACAGCTCAAAAGAGCCAGAAGTTAAACTGCTTTGTTATTAATAATTAAAAATAGACATGAAAAAATTATATAGACATGAGATCCACCATAGTATAGGAGAAACTTGGATATACAACATGGCAAGCCATGGATGATTCAGAAAGTTGGTTTACACAACTTACTATTATTAAAGATTTTAGTTTTTTACCCATTATGAATAAAGACAGAGAATGCCTCCAGGAAATACAAACTGTGAAATTAAAATGTAACTTCAGGTATAATGATGAGGTGGAATGACTGTATGGAATCCCAACATAAAAATTTATGTAAATACAATGATATTGATTGATGAGGTTTTAAGTAATCAAACTTTCATTTCTTCACTTTATTTTTGTAAGTCACAAATTTTCATTGCCCATATTCTTTTTTCATAAAAATGACAAAAGAAAATCAGTCGATAGACCAAACATTTTAGTAATAAATAATAATAAATAGCACAGAAGAAAAGAGAGAGCCAAATCTATAAAAATGTAATAGGAAAATTCTGTATTTATTATCTTGTCTTCAAGGCCATCAAAAGAGTTCGCAAATATTTTACTAAGTGCTTGTGATAATCTTAGACGATGATAAGGAGTCAGAAGTTATTTTTTCCCTTTTGCAGCCTGGGAAATGAAACCAGTGTTGAAAAATGAGTTACTCTGTGAAGGTCATAAAGCAAGTAAAGTGCTTCTAAGATTCTCACGCCCTTGAAATGCTAAAACACTTTCTCTTGCTTTCACTTCCCTTATTTTCTTTTTTCTCTTGTCTTTTCCTCCCATTTAAGAGCAAACTTTTAAAAATTAGAATCAATTCAACAAATATTTATTGCATTCCTGTTCTTGGAGAATAAAAAGGAGTTTAAGACATAGTCCTTGATTTAAAGGAGCCGCCAAATCACGAAGCAAGTCAGGATCTTCACAGCTGCTGAGCTATCCTTTTATTCAATTTTCTGAGGCTTATTTGCTAAGGCAGCTGTTCTAAACCATCTGCATTTTCTTTAAGCTCCCTACTCCAACACTGCTTCCTTCACACATGGCAAAAGACCTTGCTTGACTTTTACTCAACATTTTGAGGCTACCTGATAGGTGTATTTAACTTCTCTCCTTTCCATTTCAAAATCTGTATTTTAATCAACAACCACTTCCATCCTTCTTGCTTCCAGGAAAAGATCATCTCTCCATTCTGTCAGAGCTCACCATTTAACTCTTAAATCTTGATCTTCCCACCTCTACAGGGACATCACTCAATAATTATTCCTTTTTTGATATGGATTTTTTTTATTTCTCCCTCACCCCTGGCCCCTTTCTTCATATTTGTAAACATAGTTTGGCTATAAATGGTATCTTGACCTCACTAGCTCTTCAAACAGCAACTTAGTCTGCCTTCTCCCTCTACAATTAAATTTTTTGGAAGAGGAATATGTTATTTACAATTACACTAAAAATTGAGCTTTTACAATATGGCTTCCATTTCTATGTTACAGAAATACTTCTTGAAGATGAATGGCCCATTGCTAATGGACCATGAATCAACACATCTAGTGGCTCTTTGCAGCCTTCACCCCCTCCTGCCCTCACCATTTTTTTGAAGTTTTTGATGCTAATGACCACTCCTCCCTCATCATCTGTTACACTGCCCTGTCTTCTTTGTTCTTCCATCACTGTAAACACTTCTCATTGACTGCTCTTCATTCTTTCTAAATACAAACATTCCCCTAATTCCTACCCTTTTCTTTATATAACTCTTCCTTGGAGTCTTCTTCACAGTGATGATATTGAAGCTGAGGAGCAGGGTGAGGCTTCCAGAGAAAAGTGCATATATAGAAAAGGACAGATTTCAGCATTTTGTTGCTGTCTTACATTGGTTTCACTTAGTACGCAAGAGAGATGGGAGTACCAGGTCAGGGCTTTCTTAGCAATGGCTGCATTCTTCATTTAAGGCTATGGCTCCTGCCAGATAGGCCAGCTCCTTCAACTGTGGCTCTTGCCTTGCTCAGTTAACCTTCCCTGCTCTTGTCTCTTCATGCTTAGGAATAGCAATGGCTTCCTCCTATTGCTAGTCCCAAGGAGCAAAAGGGCCACATAAACTCTCTAACCATCTGTTTCTTCATTTGCTTGGAGAAAAAGATAAAGCTGAACTATTTCCATTTTTTTGAAACTAAGTAATGAAATCCATTTAGGGGTTGAAGCCAGCATTTAAAAAAAAAAAGTTAATAAATAGTGAATCTAGGTTAAGGGTTTAAAAGACTTGTTTGTACTTACTGTATATAAACTTGAGATTACTTCAAAATAAAAAATAAAACTACCCCCTTATATGCCCAAGATCCTCTGGACATATGAAACTAGTGGGTTAATAAAATACACCTGTGCACTTCCTATCCAAATCAATTGAGCTATGTGCTTATGAAGAGCCAATTTGTATTTATAATATTTATGCTTATGTTATTTTTATGGAATTTAATTAAATAAATTACTGAAAATGAGTACAAGTAAAAGCTACTGCTTCTATGAAAATTAAAGGTAAGTGACAAAAATCACTGCAGAATTAAATGTGGCTCCAGGTAGGAAAAATCTATTAAACTTTTGGGAGTAAATAGTGCAAAATCTAGATAGCTTTTGCACTCAAATTGCTTGAAAGTTGTCCAACTGCTTTTCTTTTTTAAAGGAGTCTTAAAGGTTTGTTTTATTAGAGAATTTGCAAGATTACAGAAAAAAAATGCAAAAAATAAAAGTGTCCACAAATACCTTCCCCTGCACAAACACTGCTTTCCCTGTTATTAATATTTTGTATTGGTGTGTACCTTTGTTACAATAGGTGAAACATAATATATCATTAACTATAGTCCATAGTTCGCATTATGGTTCACTCTTTGTGTTGTACAGTTCTTTCCTCATAGCATATATAACCTAAAATTAATTATTCAAGCCACATCCAAGCATACAACTCAGTGGTGTTAAATAAATTCACAATATTGTGCTACTGCTTCCACCATCCATGACCAACACTTTCCCATCACCCCAAATGGAAACTCTGCTGACAGGTTTTTTTAATGCAATTTTATTGAGATATATTCACATGCCATACAAACCACCAAAAGCATACAATCTCTGGCTTACAGTATCATCACATAACTGTGATGTGAATTCATCACCACAGTCAATTTTAGAACATTTTCATTACTCCAAAATTACTTTTATTACTTAAGTTTTGGAGTCTCCTACTCTACCATCTTCCCCAAATGTCTGAATTTCATTCTCTTATAAAGGAATCCAGGAATAAGATAAGTCCCATCATGACTGAACTGGAACATGCTTTAACTGAAGTAACCTCATCAACACTTCCTACTTACTATGGGATTACACACACACGAATGGATTAGATTTAAGAAAAATGTTTTTTTTTGAGGTACATGCAGCTTCAAATCACCACATTCCACTCTCTAACCTCCAAGAAGATGTGTTCTTGCCATATGTAAAGTACATTAATTCCATCACAATATCACAAAAGCCTTAAGTCATTTCAGAAGAAATGCTTAGTACAAAGTAATAAAAGTTTGTTATGGGTGTGGTATCCCTGTGAAACCACGAGATCAAATTAATCTACTTCCAATATACAAAGAAGGCATACTCATAGGATAAACATTTCCATTCCCACTGGGAGAAATTGGAAGGTAAACAGGAATAATTCATCCCAAACACTTCTGAAACTCTGCAATGCATACTCCACTAGATTTCAAATTCTGAGAGGAATTAATGGAACAATGTTTTGTCTTCCAGGACTGATGAAGCAACAGCCCTACATCTTTGATGTGCTCTCCCTAAACAGCAGGATGAAGGCTCCACCCTCTGAGAAAAATGGGGTGGTGGCCAGACTCATTTTAATTCTAGAGTCATGGTTCCAGCCTCTCAGAACACTGCAGTTCCAGCACATTTCTTGAAAAATGGGTTCAAAGGCTCACCATTTCTGAGTGCTGGGGCAAACTCACCCCTTCCATACATATTGGTGGGACCTCTGTCTTGGCTTGAGATGTTTTATGTCTAGACCTCAGCTTACATGGCTCTACCCTTGAAGTGATTTTTCCTTCAATCTCTCCTTTTCTGCCCCTTTTAATACAGGTTGGCAGCAGTTACATTTTTATAATCACACACAAAAAAATTTGTGGGTTTTTCATGTAGTACAGAGAAATCCAAACCATGAGACAGAAGGACTTTTCACAGATCCAGTCCTGACTTCTCAGAAATCGCTGACTGGTTCCATGTACATTTAAACCCTCATATGTAGCACTATTCTCTGGAGACTCACTTTCTGGTAGCTCATAATTTACCACACCATCAGTTTTTGATTCTATATGCCCAGGAATTCAGTTCTCAACTTAACCCATTCCTCTCACATTTTGCTATAAGCTTCAAGAAGAAGCTAGGCTGCACATTCCTAACCTAGCTTGGAAATTGCCTCAGATTCATCACTCCCAAGTTCTACCTTCCATCCAATATCAGAACTCAACTTTGCAAAGTCTTCTGCCACTCAGAAAAGGATCACCTTTCCTCCAGTTTCCAAAAACATGTTTATTTCCTTCTAAGGACTTAGTTAAGGTACCTTTAGCATCCGTATTTCTAGCAATAGTCTCTTTAAAACAATTTACAGCTTTTCTACAAAGCATCTTGTGCTGGTTTGAAATGATGTATGTACCCTAGAAAAGCCATGTTTTAATCCTAAACCCATTTTGTAAAGGTAGCTGTTTCTTCTAATCCCTATTCAGTATTGTGTGTTTGAAACTGTAATTAGATCATCTCCCTGGAGGTGTGATTTAATCAAGAGTGGTTGTTAAACTGGATTAGGTAGAGGCATGTCTCCACCCATTCTATGTGGGTCTTGATTAGTTTACCAGAGTCCCATAAAAGAGGAAATATTTTGGAGAATGAGAGATTCATAGAGAGCAGAGCAGAATGACATAGCCACGAGAAGCAGAGTCTACCAGTCAGTGACCTTTGGAGATGAAGAAGTAAAATGCCTCCCAGGGAGCTTCGTGAAACAGGAAGCCAGGAGAGGAAGCTAGCAAATGATGCCATGTTCGCCATGTGCCCTTCCAGATGAAAGAGGAACCCTGTGTTCACCATGTGCCTTTCCAGATGAGAGAGAAACTGACCGTGTTTGTCATGTGCTCTTCCACTTGAGAGAGAACCCTGAACTTCATTGGCCTTCTTGAACCAAAGTATTTGTTCCTGGATGCCTTTTATTGGACATTTCTATAGACTTGTTTTAATTGGGACATTTTCTCGGCCTTAGAACTGTAAACTAGCAACTCATTAAATTCTCCCTTTTAAAAACCATTCTGTTCCTGGTATATTGCATTCTGGCAGCTAGCAAACTAGAACACACCTCAAGCCCCTACCCATTACTCAATTCCAAAGTGGTTTCCAACTTTTTTGAATTTGCAACAGCAGCACCGCACTCTTCTGGTTCCAAGATCAGTTTTAATTTCCTAAGCTCCTTAGACAATGGACATTTATTCACTCTTGGTTGTTAGGCAAGGAAAATGCCCAAATCCAGGCATCATCAAGGCAACACTTTCTCCCCAAGACTGTAGCATTTTGGGGCTGGTGGCTGGCCACAATTAGTCCTTAGCTTGTCACATGGCAGGGTACATGGCAGTATATCCCATTCTCCTCTTTCACTTCCAGGTTTCATTGATTTCAGATTTTTTCTTCATATGGCTTTCTCTCTTTTTGTGAATTTTAATCTCTTGCAAAGGACTCTAGAATAGAGTGAGAACATATCTTGAGTGAGGTGGAACACCTTTGGACTGAAGTAACCTCATCAAAAGTTCCTACATACAATAGGTTAACATGGAAAGGAATGGAATCAATTTAAGAACATATATTTCTGCAGTACATACAGCTTCAAACCATTGCAGTGGCCAAAGAAGTACAGGTAAACATCGATGATTAGTCAAGGAACCTGTACCCACTGAGACCAGATGACTGATATTCTCCAGCATCACATCTCTGAACAGCTTTTTCTGGAATGTGCCCAGCAGAGACCCCCTTCCTAGGTGAAGTCTATAACTACATCTCTCAAGTTCACTAATTTCTGGCTATTCCAGGGGTATGAGAATTTCCAACCTCAACTTCCCTTTGGAACTTCAAATATTCAGTTCATTGCCTCTCTTCTATCTTCATCTCCTCTGATATCCAAGAATGTAAAAAGTCACCTTCTCTGTTATGTCCAAGGGTGTAAAAAGTCTCTTGATCCATTTTTGTCTCTACAATTCTCCAAAAATTTTCACAGGGCCATAAATTTTCCTCTATCTACTGCAGTTCTCCTCCAGTGGCTGCACTGTCAATAGCTCAGTTGACAGCTACTTTCTTCTGGGTTTTCACAAACAGATAAGCATGTGGACTGGCAAGATGTCCAAGAGTCATGGGCACCTTCCTGTGGGTCCCATGGGGACAAAGGTGGATTCTGACTGTAGAGGCAGCACCAGGGTCTAGGGACCTGAATCTGGAGAAGTCTCCAAGACGGTCTGAGTCATTATGGGTTGGGAAAGATGCCCACTAGAGGTTACACTCCTAACCCCCATCTAATTGAATCTCTGAGACTAGGCTGAGATTCCTCAATGCCAGTGAACTGGCTGGGTGAAGTGGACCTCTCAGCACAGTCAACAGGGAAGGGGTCTGGGAAGGAAGGATCTACAGAAGGAACAGGATTGGTGTTTGTGTGTGTCTGGGCTCCAAGCCCAGGCTCCTGTTTTTAACTTCTTGCTCTACTTTGAAGAAAATGAAACTGGAAATCATTAACAATGCAATTTACAGTAAAGACAATGGGATGCTCTGATAGATTGGTGTGTAAATGTATAATTATATATTTAAGTTAAAAAGTTTGAAGTACATAGTTGCCATTTTTTATGATGCACATTTTAACTTTCTTCCAGTCCTCTTGCTCAATGTATATGTGTGTGTTGTGTGCGTGTGATGCTCAAATGGAACCAGAGTGTATACACTGTTTAGTACCTTGCTTTTTTTTTTTAACCTTGTAACACCAAATCACAGAGATCTTCCAAGTCAGCACATGAGGATGTAGATTGTTCATCTTAATGTCTGTATACCATTCCATTGAATGGATGGACCATGACTTATTTCAGTAATTCTCTATTGCTGGACAGTTGGGGTTCCTTTTTCTGTTTTTTTTTTTTTTTTTTTTTTTGCAATCTTGCTATTTCCAAAATCCTTTAAAGTATATCCTATAGAACAGTTTATACAACTTGTATAAGTAAATCTATGGGATATATTTTGGAAGTGGAATTGTTCAATCAAAAGGAGCCTCATTAAAAATTTTCACATATATTATCACCCTGAAATTAGAAAAAAATGGTTTCTAATTTTTTAGACAGGTAGGATTACAATTTATAATCCTACCGACAGTATGTAAGAATGCTTGTTCCTTCCACCTCTACCCCCACTCTCCACACAGATACCCAACACTGCGTCACCAAACTTTTTGATCTTTGCCATTGAGCTGATACAAAGGATCATATTGTTAAATCAGGCTCACACAAGTCAGATACCTTACTCAGTATCAAGTATTACTAATAATTTCAAGTAAATTGGAAATTAAAAGACACAGCAAAGCAGGGAGAGGTCCATGACTCTTAGTGCATTTCCTTAGCGCCTTTATTCATCAGATGCACTCTTGCCCAGGATAATAGGTGAGGTTTCTAAGTAAGGTACGCAGTCACCTCACACAGAAGGGGCCAATTTAGCTATAAAACATCTCTCCTTCACACTCAGTTCCATAGCTTACATGACACTTACCCCTTGTCATGGTTAGGGACAGGTGTCAACTTGGCCAGGTTGTGGTACCTGTTCAGCTGATTGGGCAAGCGCTGGCCTGTCTGTTGCAATGAGGACATTTCATAGGATTAGGTCATGATCACGTCAGCTACATCCACAGCTGATTCCATTTGTAATCAGCCAAAGGGGAGTGTCTTCCGCAATTAGTGATGCTAAATCCAATCATGGGAAGCCTTTTAAGGAGGACTCAGAGGAGACAGGTTCCATTCCTGCTTTGGCTGGTGAGCCTCTCCTGTGGAGTTCGTCCAGGCCATCCATTGGAGTCATCGGCTTCGCAGCCTGCCCTGTGGATTTTGGACTCTGCGTTCCTACGGTCACGTGAGACACTTTCATAAATTTTATATTTGCAAGTGTTTCCTGTTGGTTCTGTTTCTCTAGAGAACCCTAACTAATACACCCCTAAATCCACATAGATTCCTGATGCATTTAATATAAAGGATTCTAGACCAGGAAAACTAAAGTAATTCATAGATATGTACTCTGCTGCTAGCAAACTTCACTGGTTTGTTTGCCAGAAGGTCTATTATTACCATATTTATATAAAGATTAGACAGCATCATCTGCTTATGTGCTTTCCTAGGAGTACTCTCCTATAAAGGGAAATAATTGTTGGCAGATCTGCTCTTTACCTCCTTACTTCCCAGTCACTGAGAGATGAAATGGGAATCAAGACTCTTAAGCAGTTCAGGGAACAACTTGATTTACATATCAAATCTCCCAAAAGACTCAGATATTCGCAGTACCAGATAACTCTGAAAGAGAGGAAAAAGTAGGCAAAAAATAAGGAGAATGGTAGAAAGTCTTTAAGAATCAGTCCGACGCTCTGTTTCCTTTCACAATCTCAGCAGAAGCCCAGAGACTTAGTCTCATATTCAGTAAAATATAGGGGCATTGGCTAAGAGGACACCAGGCCCACTTGAGGATGAGGGTTTTAGGTTGAAAACAGAAAAAAACAAAAAAATTAAAGGACCAACAGAGTAACTGTAGTTCATCAAAGAGAAACAAGGAAGAATAATAAAATAAAGAATTTAAGTTGGTGACACTGGAACCCAATTCTGACTCCAAGCCCAGAGCTACTTACACTGGGCTTGCTGATACATTTGATAATTATTAATATTTTGGGACTTTTTTATGTTGTCCTAAATATTGGGAATAGTCTAAGGTAATTGCATCCCCTTTCCCCTAAGCAATAAAAAAATGACTGGTAGAACTAAAGAATCGTGGTAAACAACAACAACTAAGAAACAGGGAATGGATTGCCGTATTCATAGAAACTTTGCAATGATATACTTCTGAGGCTCAATGATCATATTATATTGACTAAAGTTGCCAATGTAAATGAGCTGAGGCTGTAATTGGCTAAAGCTATGTTGAGGAACCAAAGCAGAGAAGCCCCTAGAGATAAAGACAAAGATATAAAATCAACGGTAGAAGAAAAAAGGAAAGAATTTTCGGGTATTCTATGAAATGGAATGTGAGCTGTTTTAGTCCAAGTCAACCTGGTTCCCAAGTGTAGGCTCACAGGTAGTTTAGTGAGCCTGATACCAGGCTTTCAAAGATATGAACTGACAACCCCATGGCCAACTGACAACATCCCAGCCCAATGAGTATCAGTATTTCTAAAAGCTCCCTGGGTGACTCACCTAGGACTGAGAGTCATCACCCTAGTCAATGCATCTTTCCATTAGTTGGTGCATTTTAAAAGCCAAAACAAATACCAACAAGAATAGCAGCTGGTAAGACAAGGTCTAATTTCTTCTTTCCTTTTTTTGATCCCAGAGCTTTCCTTCTCCTGTTTTCTTGTATCCTTTTGTACTTGGACATTCTTATTTTTATAATGTCTTTATTACAAAAAGTGCCAATAGCATTTCAGGCAGTTAAAACACTGCATCGACAAAAGACTCATAGGTATTAGTAAAAGGATGAACTTGAAGTAAACAAATGATAAGAAAAATAAGTGAAACAATCAGGCTGGGGCGTGTGTGGGCGGAATGGCTTAGCAAAACAAACAATTAAGAGAAAGCAGAAACAAAATTGGAGTTGTTTGGATTACTGTGCCCGGCTGTTGAGGTTTGGAAGCTTAAGTATGACAAGGAAGGAAGTGAACAGAACAGTGAAACAGCCATGCAGACATATTTTCCCACCTGAAACTTAAAACCCCAAGACTCCGGTGTCTGTCTGGACCTAGTTATTTTAGGTCAAACTTAGGGACACAGGGGAAGGAACACTGGATCCTACTCCCAAATCTGTCCAAACTAGCTGTGTGACCTCAAATAAGTCCACTCTCTGGACCTGAGACTCCTTACGTCTAAAAAGAGGAAACTGGACTAATGACCCTTAACATCTTTCTTCAGGCCTAACCGATTCTATGAACAGGGAGTCAAACAGACCTGTTTTCAGAAAAGCCCCTTGATGATCCGAATCGGGTCCTCGGGCTGCTAGTCCCTGCTCTTTCTCCTCATCTTCCTTTTCCCAGGGAACGGATCGCGCACCACTCATCGCCCAGTAAAAACCTCATCAATCCTATTCGCGAACATCCCCTGGGTGCCCTGCTCTGTGTGACTCCTCAGCCCGATGATTTCCCACACCTCTCCAGGGCACCCTCCACACATGACCAATCCTGGCGGGGCCTCCAGAAGCTGTTGTTCTTGCTCCTTCCTCAAAGCACTATACTTATTTCAGGAGATCCGGATCTAAACTCCGCTTCCGCCCGGGGCTCCCTCCGGAACAGAGGTGGACCGCATCGACTCCCTCGACGATCTCTGCGGCCTGGACCCCGCCCCCTCCGCCGGGCGCCAGGCCGCGGAGCGCCAATCGGCTCGATGAGCCGGGAGAACAGCTGCTGCAGAGCCGCCGACGCCGGGTCCCCGCCTACGGTGTCCCCCCTCTCTCCGCCTTCCCCTAGGGTTTAAAGACAAGTATCCTGTCCGCTCAGTGCTGTCCGCCCTGGAGAGCTGCCCGGATCACCCCAGGACCCGCAGGTACTGGCGTCTGCTGGGTCCGGACGGGAGGGGCTGATGTGAGGAGGAAGGAAATGGAAACGACGCCCCTGCCTCGTCGCCACCCAACGTCCGGGTGGGGCCAGGCGTCGAGCCTCGGAGGTCGGGGAGGGAGCTCAGGGTGGAAAAACACTGCGGCCGGGGTAGAGGTGGAGGTGTTTAGGGACCGGGAACCGAAATGCGGTGGGGTAGGAGGGCAGGGGCGGATATTGAGATGAGGGGGCGTTGAGAAAATGAATTGGAATAGAGGGATGCTCTAGGTAGATGGGAAGAGAGCAGTGCTGAGGACTGGAAGATCTGGGAGGAGTGGGAAGCAGGCAGGAATATGAGTGGATGTCGTGGGGCAGGAAGGGCCAGTGTTAGGAGTTGTCAGGGGCCAAGGCCTGGTGCGGTATGGAATGAACAGAGCTGCTTGCTGGAGGGTGTGAATTTATTTAATTATTTAAGGGCTCGGGAGAAAGAGTTGGAGCGGCCTTTATAATGACCCGGAGGCGGAGCGAATCATTACAGTTTGACAGGTTTTGTGATTAACAGCTCTAGGCAGTGTCCATTCAAGTCACTTTATTTCCATGAAACTGCAGCAAGCAAGACTGCTGATGAAAGATGAAGGAAGAGGAGGCAGAAAGGGAATGGAGGCTGGAAAAAAGAAAGCCTCTTCCCTGATTCATAAAATGCATAGGATTTTTGCATAAAGCAAAAAAGAAGCCAACATTTATTAAACAACAGGTTAGAAGTTTATTATGTGTGAAGCCATTGAATAGAGGATGTACTTTTAAAAAATTCCATCCATGAAATTTTAAACATATGGTGAAGATATAAGTATACAGTAATGTGACACTTTTAGTAAATTGTATAGTATTGTTCCACCCCCAGTGTTGAGATACAGCATGAAAGCTATCTTGTTTACAAACACCTGAATTCATATTATTTTTTGCAGGCGAAATCTTAGGCTGAATATGTACAAGCCTGATTTTTTAACATATCATCAGTTGCCTGGTGATTCGAGTGTAGCCAATTAATCTGTCCTGTCGCTGTGCTTGTGGCTTTTCTTTTTGTCATATGCTGTTTTCTTGCCTTGATGAGGCGAATCCTTCAATTTTGGAACTGAAATGGAGTTTGTTCATCATTAGCTTGTAACTTTATATTTTATGAATCAGGGATGTTATATAAGTTTGTCTGTTTGGGGATACTGTGACAGACCTTTTGTTGGGTTTGAAATATAAATAAAATACAGATATACATCAAGTTCTTCAGTTGTTTCATTTATTATCTCTTCCATGTGTTTGATAGCATGTCTACATGAATGAATTCTGAAATGAAAGTATGACAAATAAAATGGATCAGATATATATAATAGAAATATTGTGAAATAAAGAATTCTAGAGCTGTTATTCAGGTAGCAAGAGGTTGGTTTTGTTTCAAATGCTCAAGTTCAGAAGCATTTCTTAGTGTTATCAAAGAGAAGTACCTGTGTCAATTTGTTTTGACAGTAAGTTGATTTAAAACAGTACTTTTATTTAGTTTATAAAACTGGACACTAGGCTTGTTTATTCCATTTTAGTGTATAATAGTAGACAATAAACTAATGTGTAACTACCATTTAAAGGTCTTAGAGACCTTTCTTCTTGTAGAAGGAGAAAGAGGGCTACATGGTAGTTTCAGAGAAGGAGTAAATTTTAGCTATTCTCATTATTCATCCATCTTCTAGTCCAAGATATTGAAGTCTCATATTTGTATGGGACAGCTTTATCTCTCAAGCAAATTTGAATATGTTGGATATTCCAGCATTTTCCTGGGAAGTTACAATGCATATTAGCATGTAAAACGTTGTGAGCCGTTCTAGAGTTAAACTTAGTTCAACCCAGTGCTTGCCAATCTTATCCCCTTTAATGGAATGCCTTGTACTGTGTCTTAAATGGAATGTTACATTTTGTAGAATGTTTATTCCTGTATTAAGTGATTTTATCATGCAGAAGCCTAGAAATCATCATTTTATGGATGAGGAAACTGAAACATTGTTTAAACAACTCCTTTAAGCTGAGAGAACTAAGTAGTGTTATGCTGTTTTCTGATTCCCAGTTGAAATCTTAAAGTCATTATAAGGTCTTATTTTCAGGGGACCATCTCTTATTTCTCCTGTACTATCTGTACTTCCGTTCTATAAGAACCTTATATCTCTCATTTCCTCCATTTATTCTCTTAGGATGATTACACCCTTTTTCTCATGATTTTAGCTATTCCTTTTATGTTGAGGCAAAGCTAGGTGGCCAGAGGAGAGCCAAGTGAGAGGAGAGTAATTGAAGTCAGAAGAATGAAGGAAGGTCCCTCACACATTGTAGGCCATTTTAAGTGTTTTGGCTTATACCTGAATGTCTCAAATCAAATAAAATGTATTTTCTCTCTAAGGTGGTGAATTACTTATTCTGCTGGGAAGTAAAAGAATAGTCTGTGAGTAAAAAGTATGCCTCCCAAGTTCAAGCGCCATCTCAATGATGATGATGTCACTGGTTCTGTGAAAAGTGAGAGGGTAAGTTCAGAACCTTAAGCTTTGTAAAACAAAGATTCAAAATTTTTCATTCCTTTTGTAAATAATTTGTTTTAGAAAACTCTGAAATTTATGGCTATGTAGATTCTTCTTGTTTTCTTCATGGTAAACATATTTAAGAGTATATTTAGCTTAAATTGGTGAACCAACTGAATTCTGCTTCTGTGATCTATTAAAACTTTAGAGGCTTCTTTCCAACCTTTCAGAAGGAATTTTATACAAATACACAATCTCTTATTTAAAACACTGGAGTCAGTGTATTTGGAATTCAGAATTTTTCAGATTTTAGAAAGGTAGTTAAGTACATATTATGTAACAGCCCTTTGGGGAATAAGTACTCAATATTTACTGAAGGATGAATTAGTGTTCTTTTTTCCTTTTATTGAGCAGCCTGCAGTCCTTCCTCACTCCCTGTCTTTTTACTACTCATTCATTTACTCATACATTCACCAAATTTTTATTGACTACCTATTCTGTGCTAAGCATTTTGCTGAGTATTGGAGGGCTTGATCCACTTGACTTTGTTTTCCTTATTCCTTTTTGCACAATCTCAAAACCTCATACCATCCACGCTATCTAACATATGACTTAAAAGTATGTTTAAGTACAATGTAGTAAACATTTTTCTTCCCCTTGTTCTAACCCTTTCTAGGGTTTTTTTTTTTTCAAAGGGGAATAGAATCCACCAATGGACTAAATGTTAGTAAGATTTTTAAAATAAGCTTTATTTTTACTTAAAAATATAAAATTTATGGTTGTAGTCACTTTTACTTTGGAGACTATGATGCTTTATTTTATGTTACGGATTATTACCATAAATTTCTGTAAAAAAAAAAAAGCGTGTTAGACAACAGAACTGTACAAAATTGGCTATTTAATAAAGATCTGCTTTTGAATATTATCAGGTTATGAAGCTTGATAACTAGTTCTAATAATCTGTGAATTACTTTAAACAAATTTTAAATATTGTTCCTTTTGCCCATTATGTGTTTTTTTGTAACAGCTTTATTGAGATATAATTCATATATCCTACAATTCATCCATTTAAAGTACAGTTCAGTGGGTTTTAGTATGTTGACAGAGTTGTGCAATCATCACTACAATCCATTTTCAGACATTTTTATCATCCAAAAGGAAACCCTGTACCCTTTAACAGGTTTCCTCTATTCTCCCCCTTTCCTCAGCTCTAGGCAACCACAAATCTATAGATTTATCTATTCTGGACAGTTCATATAAATGGAATCACGCAACATGTGGTCTTTTATACCTAGTTTCTTTCACTTAGCATGTTTTCAAGGTTTATCCACGTTTGTATGTGTGCTAGTTTGAAAGGATTTATATACCCTAGAAAAGCCATGATTTAATCCTAAGCAATCTTGTGGGAGCAGCTGTTTCTCTTAATATAGTTAGTTATTCAGTGCTATAGGTTGAAAACTTGATTGGGTTATCTGCATGGAGATGTGACCCAATCATTGTGGTTATTAAACTTGATTAGATAGAGACATGTCTCCACCCATTCTGTGTGGGTCTTGATTAGTTTACTGGAATCTTATAAAAGAGGAAACATTTTGAAGAAAGTTGGAGGTTCAGAGAAAGCAGAGCAGAACTACATAGCTATAAGAAGCAGAGAGTCCACCAGCCAGCGACCTTTGGAGATGAAGAAGGAAAATGTCTCCTGTGGAGTTTCATGAAACAGGAAGCCAGGAGAGTAAGCTAGTAGATGTCGCTGTGTTTGCTATGTGCCCTTCCAGCCAAGAGTGAAACTGTGACCATGTTCGCCACGTGCCTTTCCAGATGAAAGAGAAACTCTGACTGTGTTCGCCATGTGCCTTTCCACTTGAGAGAGAAACCCTGAATTTCATCGGCCTTCTAGAACCAAGGTATCTTTCCCTGGATGCCTTGGATTGGACATTTCTGTAGAATTGTTGTAATTGGGACATTTTCTTGGCCTTAAAACTGTAAGCTAGCAACTTATTAAATTCCCCCTTTTAAAAGCCATTCTGTTTCTGATATATTGCATTCTGGCAGCTAGCAAACTAGGACAGATTTTGGTAACAGAAGTGAAGTGCTGCTGCAGTTTGCAAATACCAAACATGTTGGAACAGCTTTTTAAATGGATAAGTAGAAGATTCTGCAAGAGTTGTGGGGAGCTTGATAGAGAAGTCATAGAATGCTTTGAAGAGACTGTTGGTAGAAATGTGGACCCTAAAGATACCTCTGATGAGGCCTTACACAGAAACGAGGCACGTGTTATTTCAAACTGGAAGGAAGGTGATCATTGTTTTAAAAAAGCAGATAATCTGGCAAAATTGACTAGTGGCTTTGGCTAGAAGGCAGATTTTAAAAGCCATGAACTTGGGATATTTAACAAAAAAGATCTCCAAATTGAATGCAGAAACTGCAGCCTGGTTTCTCCTCACAGGTTATAGTGAAATGCGACAGGAGAAATATAAGCTGAGAACTAAACTCTTAGGCACAAAGAAATCAGAAATTGATGTTCTGGAAAATTCGGGGCCTCCAGAAAGGGAGACCCCAGAAAATGGTGCCCCACATGAGGATTTAACCAAATATGGAACCAGCCAGCCATTTCAGAAAAAGCCAGGATTAGACATGGAGTTATCCGGGAAGGATTTATGGAAACTCCTATGTCTGATGGGCATAATCCAAGACTACTGCATAAAAAGCCAATGAAAGTGTTGCAGGATCTTTATAAAGAGAACCACTGCCAGTCAGGACTGAGAGGGACAGAGAAGGGACACACTGGAGGAAAAATAACTTCAGAGGCAAAACCAAGGAGGCTGGGGCCTGAGTCAAGAAGCCTCGGGCCAGGAGAGCAGACCCATCCAAGCACATGGAGAAAGTGAGTTTGCCCTGAAGGCAGAGGATGGGCCTTCTACCTCATTGCAGTTATGCCGCCTCAAGCCTTGGAGAGGGTGAAGCACATTCCTTGGGGTTTGGGGAAAGCCTGGCTGCCACCACATGGAGGGGTTGAGTGTGTGCTCCAAAGATGGCAGAGAGCCCGGGTGCCTCCCCGCTGCTTGGAGGGGGTGTTGCTGAGAAAAAGTTGCTCTCCCCAGTGTCCCCCAACGTTCTATTCAGAGATAGGCAGTTCTCTGTGTAGGCCCTTGGAAAGGGTGGGACTGCCGCTTTCTAAAACCCTGAAGATAAATGACTCTCAGACTTTGAAATCTAATGGACTTTGCCCTGCGGGTTTTCCAAACTGTGTGGGTCCGATGACCCCTGTCTTCGTTTCTTCCTATGGAAATGCATATATGTATCCCATGACTGTTCCTCCTTTGTATATTGGCAGCAAATAACTTGTTGAGTTTTCACAGGTCTAGAGACAGAGGAGAATTTGCCTGAGAACGGACCATGCTTGAAACTAACTTTAATGAAACTTCGTACTAGTTTTAACCTTGTTTTGCATTTAATTGTTACTGAAATGCTTTAAAGTTTTCTGACATTGTGATGGAATAAATGTCTTTTGTTATGGATAAAACATGTCTTTTTTAGGGTCCAGAGGGTGGAATGTGCTGGTTTGAAAGGATTTATGTACCCTAGAAAAGCCATGATTTAATCCTAAACGATCTTGTAGGAGCAGCTGTTTCTCTTAATATAGCTATTCAGTGCTATAGGTTGGAAACTTGATTGGGTTTTCTGCATGGAGATGTGACTCAATCATTGTGGTTATTAAACTTGATTAGATAGAGACGTGTCTCCACCCATTCTATGTGGGTCTTGATTAGTTTACTGGAATACTGTAAAAGAGGAAACGTTTTGAAGCAAGTTGGAGGTTCAGAGAAAGCAGAGCAGAACTACCTAGCTATAAGAAGCAGAGTCCACCAGCCAGCGACCTTTGGAGATGAAGAAGGAAAATGCCTCCTGGGGAGCTTCATGAAACAGGAAGCCAGGAGAGTAAGCTAGCAGATGATGTTGTTTGCCATGTGCCCTTCCAGCCAAGAGTGAAACCCTGACCGTGTTCACCATGTGCCTTTCCAGATGAAAGAGAAACTCTGACTGTGTTCGCCATGTGCCTTTCCACTTGAGAGAGAAACCCTGAATTTCATCGGCCTTCTAGAACCAAGGTGTCTTTCCCTGGATGCCTTGGATTGGACATTTCTATAGACTTGTTATAATTGGGACATTTTCTCGGCCTTAGAACTGTAAGCTAGCAACTTATTAAATTCCCCCCTTTAAAAGCCATTCTGTTTCTGGTATATTGCATTCTGACAGCTAGCAAACTAGAACAGTATGTGTCAGTGCTTCATTCCTTTTTATTGCCAAATAATATTCCATTATATGGATATACAGTATTTTATTAATCCATTTATTGTTGATGGGCATTTGGGTTGTTTTTGCTTTCAGGCTATTATGACTGTTGCCGCTGTGAACATGAGGTGGAAGTTTTTATGTAGACATATGTTTCTATTTTTCTTGGTTATGTATCTAGGAGTGAAATAGCCAGGTCGTATGGTAATTCTGTTTTTAACCTTTAATGGAACTGCCAGGTTGTTTTCCAAAGTGGCTATACCATTTTACATTCCCATCAGCAATGCAAGCTCCACATCCTTGCCAAAACGTATAATCGTTTGTCTTTTTGATGATAGCCTTTTAGGGAATGTGAAATGGTATCACATTGTTTCCCATTTACTTTGACATTGTATCTCTAGCACCCATGTTTTGAATGAATTAGTGGAAAGACATTGGTTTTTCATGGTGTGTTTCTCAGTATGCAGCTATAATAACATGTTATCTTTAGTATCATCATCCTCTAACAACCAATAAACTGCATCATAGATGTAATGATTATTACTTATGAGTTAGAATATCACTCAAGAAATATTTGTTCAAGTAATCAGCTAGTGCATTTCCCTGATTATTATTGATTTAAATATCTTTTCTCAGGGTCATTGGACATTTTTTCTCCTATTGAAAATGGTCTAGTCTTGTCCTTTGACTATTTTTCTATAATATCTCTTTTTCTTACTGATTTGTCTGAGCACTTTATATAATACAGGTATCAGTCCTTTGTCTGACAGTATGTTGTAGATTTTCCCAATCTGTTTCTTCCCTTTTAATATTGTTTATGCTATCTTATGCTCTTCAAGCTTTAAATTTGTATGTAATCAAATCCTTCAATCTTTTTCTTAAAGACTTCAGGTTTGTGTGTTGCTTAAGAAGAGCTTTCTCATCCTAAGAGTTAAAAGCTTATTTCATTTATTTTATTCTTCGTAGTTTCAACTACTTCTAGCTCCTGGGTTTAGCTCCTGGGTTTATTGAAAAGGTTTAGGCTCTTTTTAAACTTTTCCTTATATTACGCTTTTATTTTTTAGTAGCTATAGTTATAACTTACCATTACATTATCAGTCTCCATCTAGATTTCAGCATACATTTTATTAAATTCATTGACAGAATCAATCTCTATCTTAATATGTTTGTTCTAATTTTATTTTATTTTTGGCTCATGGAATTCCTTGAGTAATTTTCTCAGAGTAAGTATACGGGCATATGCATTTCCTATTTTTGCTACAACAAAATACCACAGATTTAGTAGCTTAAAACAACACAACTTTATTATTTTACAGTTCTGATAGAAAGAAAAAATGGATTTTACTGGGTGAGATTGGATTAAGGATTGGCAGGCTATGTTCCTACAGGAAGCTCTAGAGGAAAATCTGTTTCTTTGTCTTTTCTGGCTTGTAGGAAATGTAACTGCATTCCTTGGTGCAGGCCCCTTCTTCCATCTTCAAAGCCAGCAGCATAACATCTTCAAATCGCTTTCTTGACCCTCCTGCCTCCCTGTTATAAGGACCTTTGTGATTATATAGGGTCCATCTGGGTAGTCCATAATTATTTTCCCGTCTTAAGGTCCTTAACCTAATCACATCTACAAAGTCCCTTTTGCCATGAAAGATTATATATTTTCTTATTTCAGGGATTAGGACATGAACATCTTTGGAGGGCATTATTCTGCCTATGACAGGTGGTGAACTGTTTTCTCCTATGTATCTGAAAAAACCTGTGTTTTGTTCTTTTTTTACCTAACCCTTTTGGGACTTTGTATATCCTTGTTTTGAGGAAAAGGTGAGACTCCTTCATTTTGGGGGAGATAGTTACATTGTATAGGGCAAAAACATAGTTATTTCCTTTTTATTTGATAGTTCAGATATGTGTAGAGAGCTGTTTGTGGATGCTGAGTAGCTAAGAGTTGAATTGTGCTGCTTACTAAGCCTTTACCTTTCAGCTCCAATATTACTAGTTTGTGCTGTTCTCTCTGATGCTGGGGTTGGACTTTGCCAACTACAATTTTCCTTTGCCATCAGGGTCCCTAGTCAGCTACAGGATTATAGAAAATTATAAACCTCTTTGGAAAATGTATAAATGTTCCACATCTTTGGCTTCCAGTGAAGCATATGAAAAACTCCAAAGCAGTCTAATTATTTTTCCTTTGTAATTATTCTTCCCTCTGTCTAGAAGCTTGAAGTTAGGAAATTTCAACAAAATAAGAGTTGTTTCATTACTCCTACCTAACAGTTGTGATCCCTCTGAATCAGAAATCTCAAATCTGTTTCTTTTTTTGTACAGAGGAATCTTTTGGAAGATGATTCGGATGAGGAAGAAGACTTTTTTCTGTAAGTTTTTCCCCCAAGCTTTATTGAGGTGTAATTGACATACAATAAGCTGCATATGCTTAAACTCTTCAATGTGAGCTTTGACTTATGTATGTACCCATGAAATCATCACCATAATCCAGATAATGAACATAATCATCACTCCAACAATTTCCTTGTGCTGCTTTGTAGTCCATCACTCTCCCAACCCCCAAGCAACCATTGATCTGTCTCTATAGATTAGTTTGTATTTTCTAGAATTTTATATAAAAGGAATCATACAGTATGTCCCCTTATTTACTGGCTGCATAACTCCATATAATTATCTTGAGATTCACCCATGTTGTTGCATGTATCACTAGTTTGTTCCTTTTTATTGCTGACTAGTATTCTGTTGTATGAATATACTGCAATTTGTTTATCTCTTCACTTTGTTGATATTTGGGTGTTTCTAGTTTGGGGCTATTATTAATAAAATAGCCCTAGTTATTTGTGTACAGATACTTGTATGTACATATGCTTTCATTTCTTTTGCGTAGATACTTAGCCGTGGAATGGGTAGTGTAAGTTTACAGCTTAAGAAACTGCCAAGCTGTTTGCCAAAATGGTTATATCAACTTACATTCTCATTTAGAAGAGTTCCAGTTGCACCACATCCTCATCAACACTAGTTATGATTAGTCTTTTTAATTTTAGCTGTTCTGTAGGTGAGTAGTGGTATCTTGTTGTGGTTTTAATGTGCACTTCCCTAATGACAAATGCTGCTGAATATCTTTTCATGTACTATATCTTCTTTGATGAAAGATATGGCTCTCCAGTTGGTAAAAAGTTTATCCTTTTTTTCCCCTTGAATTACCTTATCATCTGTGTTGAAAATCAATTAATGATATATGTGTGGGTCTATTTCTGGATTCTCTACTATTTTTCTCTTTGTCTATCTTATATCAATACCACACTGTTTAGATATTACAACTTTATAGTGAATCGCAAAATCATGTAGTGTATGTCCACGATCTTTGTTCTACCTTTTCAAAATTCTTTTGAATATTTCTGATCTGGTTCATTTTCATGTAAATTTTATAGTTATCTTCTCAGTTTCTACAAAAAAAAAGACTGCTGGAATGTTGAGTTGAGATTGCATCAAATCTATAGATCGTTTAGGGGAGAAGTATTAGCAATATTGAGATTTCTCACCAATGAACATATTCTATCTCTTTTTATTTAGGTCTTTAATTTCTCTCAGCAATATTTTTTTGGAATAAAAAAACTTTTTATTTTGAAATAATTTCAGCCTTACCAGAGAGTTGAAAAAATAACACAAACCCCACACAGAGAGCTCCAACATACCCCCACTCCCCAGATTTGAATATTTTTAATATTTTGTTACTTTTGCTGTACCATTTTATCTATATATTTTCTGAACATTTCAGAGCAGGTTGTACATATCATACTCCTTGAACATATAATGGTTCCATGTACATTTCCTATGAACAAGAATATTCACTTATGTAATAATTTAAATCAACTTTAAAATACAGTAATCAAGTTCAAGAAATTTAACATTGTTATAAAACTTACATTCTATATTCCGATTTTTTTTATACCCTAATATTGTCCCTTCAAGCCTTTTATCTTTCATTCTTAGATCCACCTAATATCCTATATTGCATGTAATTGTCATTATCTGTTTATTTTCTTTTCTTTTTTTTTTTGGTAGTTGTGGAAGCATATATACAACATAAATCTTTGCCATTCCAAAGCCTTCCAAGCAGTGAGATTAATCACACTCACAATGTTGCAGTACCCTTATCACCAAACAGAAACCTTAAACCCATTTTGCATTAACTCCATATTGCCCCTGCCCCCACCCTTGGTAACCTATATTCTATACTTTCTGTCTCTCTGAATTCTCATATTCTCTGATATTTCCTTTGTGGTTACCAAGGGGCTTAAATTTAACATCCTGAATCTATAACAGTCTTATTTGATTTGATTCCAACCTAAATTCAGTATTCACACACTGTGTTCTACACCCTTCTGTCCCCCCACCTCTATATGCATCATGTCACGGATTACATGTTTACACATTAGGTGTCCAGGACCACTGATTTATCATTGTGTTTTACGCATTTGTCTTTTAGATCCGGTAGGAAGTAAAAGGTGGAGCTACAAACCAAAAATACAATAGTACTATTGTTTATATTTTCCTATGGCATTATCTTTACTGGGAACCTTAAGTTCTTCATATACTTTCAGTCAATTGTGTCATGTCTTTTTTTTTTTTTTTTTATGCAATCAATAATTCTTAACATCATCACATAGATGCATGATCATCGTTTCTTAGTACATTTGCATCGGTTTAGAAGAACTAGCAACACAACAGAAAAAGATATAGAATGTTAATATAGAGAAAAAAAATAAAAGTAATTATAATAGAAAAAAAAAACCTATAGCTCAGATGCAGCTTCATTCAGTGTTTTAACATGATTACTTTACAATTAGGTATTATTGTGCTGTCCATTTTTGAGTTTTTGTATCTAGTCCTGTTGCACAGTCTGTATCCCTTCAGCTCCAATTACCCATTATCTTACCCTGTTTCTAACTCCTGCTGGACTGTTACCAATGACATATTCCAAGTTTATTCTCGAATGTCGGTTCACATCAGTGGGACTATACAGTATTTGTCCTTTAGTTTTTAGCTAGACTCACTCAGCATAATGTTCTCTAGGTCCATCCATGTTATTACATGCTTCATAAGTTTATCCTGTCTTAAAGCTGCATAATATTCCATTGTATGTATATACCACAGTTTGTTTAGCCACTCTTCTGTTGATGGACATTTTGGCTGTTTCCATCTCTTTGCAATTGTAAATAACGCTGCTATTAACATTGGTGTGCAAATGTCCGTTTGTGTCTTTGCCCTTAAGTCCTTTGAGTAGATACCCAGCAATGGTATTGCTGGGTCATATGGCAATTCTATATTCAGCTTTTTGAGGAACCGCCAAACTGCCTTCCACAGTGGTTGCACCATTTGACATTCCCACCAACAGTGGATAAGTGTGCCTCTTTCTCCGCATCCTCTCCAGCACTTGTCATTTTCTGTTTTGTTGATAATGGCCATTCTGGTGGGTGTGAGATGATATCTCATTGTGGTTTTGATTTGCATTTCTCTAATGGCCAGGGACATTGAGCATCTCTTCATGTGCCTTTTGGCCATTTGTATTTCCTCCTCTGAGAGGTGTCTGTTCAAGTCTTTTTCCCATTTTGTAATTGGGTTGGCTGTCTTTTTGTTGTTGAGATGAACAATCTCTTTATAAATTCTGGATATTAGACCTTTATCTGATATGTCATTTCCAAATATTGTCTCCCATTGTGTAGGCTGTCTTTCTACTTTCTTGATGAAGTTCTTTGATGCACAAAAGTGTTTAATTTTGAGGAGCTCCCATTTATTTATTTCCTTCTTCAGTGCTCTTGCTTTAGGTTTAAGGTCCATAAAACCGCCTCCAATTGTAAGTTTCATAAGATATCTCCCAACATTTTCCTCTAACTGTTTTATGGTCTTAGACCTAATGTTTAGATCTTTGATCCATTTTGAGTTAACTTTTGTGTAGGGTGTGAGATATGGGTCTTCTTTCATTCTTTTGCATATGGATATCCAGTTCTCTAGGCACCATTTCTTGAAGAGACTGTTCTGTCCCAGGTGAGTTGGCTTGACTGCCTTATCAAAGATCAAATGTCCATAGATGAGAGGGTCTATATCTGAGCACTCTATTCGATTCCATTGGTCGATATATCTATCTTTATGCCAATACCATGCTGTTTTGACCACTGTGGCTTCATAATATGCCTTAAAGTCAGGCAGCACAAGACCTCCAGCTTCGTTTTTTTTCCTCAAGATGTTTTTAGCAATTCGGGGCACCCTGCCCTTCCAGATAAATTTGCTTATTGGTTTTTCTATTTCTGAGAAATAAGTTGTTGGGATTTTGATTGGTATTGCATTGAATCTGTAAATCAATTTAGGTAGGATTGACATCTTAACTATATTTAGTCTTCCAATCCATGAACATGGTATGCCCTTCCATCTATTTAGGTCTTCTGTGATTTCTTTTAACAGTTTTTTGTAGTTTTCTTTATATAGGTTTTTTGTCTCTTTAGTTAAATTTATTCCTAAGTATTTTATTCTTTTAGTTGCAATTGTAAATGGGATTCGTTTCTTGATTTCCCCCTCAGCTTGTTCATTACTAGTGTATAGAAATGCTACAGATTTTTGAATGTTGATCTTGTAACCTGCTACTTTGCTGTATTCATTTATTAGCTCTAGTAGTTTTGTTGTGGATTTTTCCGGGTTTTCGATGTATAGTATCATATCATCTGCAAACAGTAATAGTTTTACTTCTTCCTTTCCAATTTTGATGCCTTGTATTTCTTTTTCTTGTCTAATTGCTCTGGCTAGAACCTCCAACACAATGTTGAATAATAGTGGTGATAGTGGACATCCTTGTCTTGTTCCTGATCTTAGGGGGAAAGTTTTCAATTTTTCCCCATTGAGGATGATATTAGCTGTGGGTTTTTCATATATTCCCTCTATCATTTTAAGGAAGTTCCCTTGTATTCCTATCTTTTGAAGTGTTTTCAACAGGAAAGGATGTTGAATCTTGTCAAATGCCTTCTCTGCATCAATTGAGATGATCATGTGATTTTTCTGCTTTGATTTGTTGATATGGTGTATTACATTAATTGATTTTCTTATGTTGAACCATCCTTGCATACCTGGGATGAATCCTACTTGGTCATGATGTATAATTCTTTTAATGTGTTTGTTGGATACGATTTGCTAGAATTTTATTGAGGATTTTTGCATCTATATTCATTAGAGAGATTGGTCTGTAGTTTTCTTTTTTTGTAATATCTTTGCCTGGTTTTGGTATGAGGGTGATGTTGGCTTCATAGAATGAATTAGGTAGTTTTCCCTCCACTTGGATTATTTTGAAGAGTTTGAGGAGAGTTGGTACTAATTCTTTCTGGAATGTTTGATAGAATTCAGATGTGAAGCCGTCTGGTCCTGGACTTTTCTTTTTAGGAAGCTTTTGAATGACTGATTCAATTTCTTTACTTGTGATTGGTTTGTTGAGACCATCTATGTCTTCTTGAGTCAAAGTTGGTTGTTCATGTCTTTCCAGGAACCTGTCCATTTCATCTAAATTGTTGTATTTATTAGCGTAAAGGTGTTCATAGTATCCTGTTATTACCTCCTTTATTTCTGTGAGGTCAGTAGTTATGTCTCCTCTTCCATTTCTGATCTTATTTATTTGCATCCTCTCTCTTCTTCTTTTTGTCAGTCTTGTGAAGGGCCCATCAATCTTATTGATTTTCTCATAGAACCAACTTCTGGCCTTATTGATTTTCTCTATTGTTTTCATGTTTTCAATTTCATTTATTTCTGCTCTAATCTTTGTTATTTCTTTCCTTTTGCTTGCTTTGGGATTAGTTTGCTGTTCTTTCTCCAGTTCTTCCAAGTAGACAGTTAATTCCTGCATTTTTGCCTTTTCTTCTTTTCTGATATAGGCATTTAGGGCAATAAATTTCCCTCTTAGCACTGCCTTTGCTGCATCCCATAAGTTTTGATATGTTGTGTTTTTGTTTTCATTCGCCTCGAGGTATTTACTAATTTCTCTTGCAATTTCTTCTTTGACCCACTTGTTGTTTAAGAGTGTGTTGTTGAGCCTCCACGTATTTGTGAATTTTCTGGCACTCCGTCTATTATTGATTTCCAACTTCATTCCTTTATGATCCGAGAAAGTGTTGTGTATGATTTCAATCTGTTTAAATTTGTTAAGACTTGCTTTGTGACCCAGCATATGCTCTATCTTTGAGAATGATCCATGAGCACTTGAGAAAAAGGTGTATCCTGCTGTTGTGGGATGTAATGTCCTATAAATGTCTGTTAAGTCTAGCTCATTTATAGTAATATTCAGATTCTCTATTTCTTTATTGATCCTCTGTCTAGATGTTCTGTCCATTGATGAGAGTGGTGAATTGAAGTCTCCAACTATTATGGTATATGTGTCTATTTCCCTTTTCAGTGTTTGCAGTGTATTCCTCACGTATTTTGGGGCATTCTGGTTCGGTGCGTAAATATTTATGATTGTTATGTCTTCTTGTTTAATTGTTCCTTTTATTAGTATATAGTGTCCTTCTTTGTCTCTTTTAACTGTTTTACATTTGAAGTCTAATTTGTTGGATATTAGTATAGCCACTCCTGCTCTTTTCTGGTTGTTATTTGCATGAAATATCTTTTCCCAACCTTTCACTTTCAACCTATATTTATCTTTGGGTCTAAGATGTTTTTCCTGTAGATAGCATATAGAAGAATCCTGTTTTTTAATCCATTCTGCCAGTCTTTGTCTTTTGATTGGGGAATTCAGTCCATTAACGTTTAGTGTTATTACTGTTTGGATAATATTTTCCTCTACCATTTTGCCTTTTGTATTATATATATCATATCTGACTTTCCTTCTTTCTACACTCTTCTCCATACCTCTCTCTTCTGTCTTTTCGTATCTAACTCTAGTGCTCCCTTTAGTATTTCTTGCAGAGCTGGTCTCTTGGTCACAAATTCTCTCAGTGACTTTTTGTCTGAGAATGTTTTAATTTCTCCCTCATTTTTTGAAGGACAATTTTGCTGGATATAGGAGTCTTGGTTGGCAGTTTTTCTCTTTTAGTAATTTAAATGTATCATCCCACTGTCTTCTAGCTTCCATGGTTTCTGCTGAGAAATCTACACATAGTCTTATTGGGTTTCCCTTGTATGTGATGGATTGTTTTTCTCTTGCTGCTTTCAAGATCCTCTCTTTCTCTTTGACCTCTGACATTCTAACTAGTAAGTGTCTTGGAGAACGCCTATTTGGGTCTAATCTCTTTGGGGTGTGCTGCAGTTCTTGGATCTGTAATTTTAGGTCTTTCATAAGAGTTGGGAAATTTCCAGTGATAATTTCTTCCATTAGTTTTTCTCCTCCTTTTCCCTTCTCTTCTCCTTGTGGGACACCCACAACACGTATATTTGTGCGGTTCATATTGTCCTTGAGTTCCCTGATACCCTGTTCAAATTTTTCCATTCTTTTCCCTATAGTTTCTGTTTCTTTTTGGAATTCAGATGTTCCATCCTCCAAATCACTAATTCTATCTTCTTTCTCTTTAAATCTATCATTGTAGGTATCCATTGTTGTTTCCATCTTTTCTACTTTATCCTTCACTTCCATAAGTTCTGTGATTTGTTTTTTCAGTTTTTCTATTTCTTTTTGTTCAGCCCATGTCTTCTTCATGTCCTCCCTCAATTTATTGATTTCGTTTTTGAAGAGGTTTTCCATTTCTGTTCGTATATTCAGCATTAGTTGTCTCAGCTCCTGTATCTCATTTGAACTATTGGTTTGTTCCTTTGACTGGGCCATATTTTCAGTTTTCTGAGCCTGATCCGTTATCTTCTGCTGGCGTCTGGGCATTTAGTCAGATTTCCCTGGGTGTTGGACCCCACAGGTTGAAAGATTTTTCTGTGAAATCTCTGTGTTCTGTTTTTCTTATCTTGCCCAGTAGGTGGCGCTCGTGGCACACGTTTGTCTGCGGGTCCCACCAGTAAAAGGTGCTGTGGGTCCTTTAACTTTGGAAAACTCTTGCCGTGGGGGAGGTTCGCCAGCCGAAGCGGCTTGAAAGAGTGCCAGCTGGCCCGGGGGTCCGAACGCGGGGAGGGTCGCCGGCCGCCACAGCCCGGGAGAGCACCTGTCCCAATTTCCTAGTCGGCCCGGGGTGACAAGCGTGGCGGGCGGGTGCCAGCCACCATGGGTCGGGAGAGTGCACCGTTCCCAGCTGGACCGGGGAGTCACGTGTTTGGAATGGACCCCCCCGGTCACCGTTCTCTGCGGCCTGGGGATTTCCGATCCAATTCTCTCAGTTGGTCCAGGGGGCTGCATGTGGTGGGGGCACCAGCTGCCGCGGCTTGAGGGGA
Organism: Tamandua tetradactyla; assembly: GCF_023851605.1. NCBI lineage: Eukaryota > Metazoa > Chordata > Mammalia > Pilosa > Myrmecophagidae > Tamandua > Tamandua tetradactyla. Next base: position 25,475,680 of record NC_135330.1, on the reverse strand, counting down.
CCGCCTGCCCAATTCTGCCAGCTGGCCCGGGAAGGAGGAGGGGAGGGACTCCGGCCGCTTGCCGCCCCGGCCCGGGAAAGCCCGTGCCCCTCGGCGATCTCACCGGAGCTGGTTCTCCCAGCCAGTCAGCCGTTCCAGGATGGGGTACGCTGTCTTTTTGATCTCTGTTGTGGCTCCGGGAGCTGTTCTGTATCGTTTCTACTCCCCTAGTAGCTGTTCTGGAGGAGGAAAGGTGAGGATGGCAAGGCTGTCGAGGACAGTGGCGGAGAAGCCGGTGAAGGCAGAAGAGGGCACGGTGGTGATTGGAGAGCCGCTGGAGTAGGAGGAGAAAGGGAAGGATAAGATGGCGGATGGAGCGCCGCCTGAGCAGAAGGGGAAAGAGAAGCCCTAGTCCTCCTCTTTGATGGTCTCTGATTCTTTAATTATTTCTTTGCCTTGACCACTTCTTCCTGATTCTTTGTAATCTTATATGGAAACCTAGATATTTTGATATTTTTATTTATCACTGAAATTTAGACTGTGAGGCTTTTATCCTTTAGCTTTTATCTGGCAAGTGACAACTGTTTCCTTTGAATGCCTCGTGCTAACAACAAAAATAAAAAAATTTTTTTAAAGGAACACCTTTTCCAGTCTTTGCTAATTGACCTGTGATAGTGATCTCTTTCAGTGTTTATCTGTTCAGTGAGATTAAAGAATAGCTCCAGGCCAAAGCCTAGGGGCCTCCTTAATCCTTTACATGCCTGTGTCTTATTTGGGACACGTGGATGTGGCCCTAGGAATTCCTTTGTTCAAGCAGATAGGAATGTCTCCTCTTTCCTAGGAAACATTTTCCTCATGGCCCTGGGTACTGCACTGTATGTTCTATAGCTAGCAGTCCCTTACTCCAGGCAGATACTTGACTTCTCTTCTATGGAAGAGCTTGGTGAGATGCCTTCTTCACACAGGGAAAGTTCTGGGACAGTAAGTCCCTCAGGCCACCACCAGACAGATTGGGCCAGATGACATGCTACTGGTATGTGTATAAGGATTACTCTGCTCTCTCCAGAACTGGGACCAGAGATCCACATGGGAGCATAGGCTGGCTCCATGCCAAACCAGTGAGAGGTGGGCAAGAAGCCAACCAGGGCACATGAGCTCCTACTGCTCCTAGGTACTGTTCTTGATTTGGTGCTCACCTTGTTACTGAAGTTCTTTGTTTTCCAGAACTTTGAGAAAGATGTTTCTACCAGTTTTTACTTATTGTTCAAAGCTTCTATTGGGGGAGCTGAGCCCTGAAGCATCTTACTCCACCATCTTGATCCTCAGCAGTTTTTTGTAGTTTTCAATATCTAGCTCTTCTACATTATTTTTCTTAAACCTATGCTTAAGTATTTTATAGTTTCTGATACCAGTAAAACAGATTTTTTAAATTAAACTTTTGAAGACTAGATGATGTCAATCCTACCCAAAACAATTTGTAGATTCAATGCAATTCCAATAAAAATTCCAACAATCTTCCTTGCTGAAATGGAAAAGCCAATCATCAAATTTTTATGGACGGATGGGAGCCCCGAATAGCTGAATCCATCTTGAAAAGAAGAATGAAGTTGGAGAACTGTACTTCCTGATCTTAAAACTTCCTACAAAACCACAGTAATCAAAACAGCATGGTATATTAAAACCATGCTGGACAGAGATACAGACCAGTGGAACTGAATTAAGAGTTCAGAAATCAACCCTCACATTTGTGATCATTGATTTTTTAATGCAATTTTATTGAAATATAATCCACCATGTCATCATCCAAATACACAATCAGTGGTTCACATTATCATCATATAGTTGTGTATTCATCATCACCATTGATTTTTGAACATCTTCATTACTCCAAAAACAATGAAAATAAGAAAAATAAAAGTAAAAAAGAATACCTAAAACATCCCATGCCCCCATGGCCCATATTATTATTTTTCTTTTTTTTTTTTTTTTGTCTTTATTTTCTTACTTATCTCTCCATACACTGGATAAAGGTAGTGTCCGTTACAAGGTTTTCACAGTCACACAGTCACACCATGAAAACTATACATATATAGTGATACAGTCAACTTCAAAGAATCAAGGCTACTGGATTAAAGTTGAACTGTTTCAGGTGTTTCCTTCTAGTTTCTCCAATACACCAAAAACTGAAAAGGGATATCTATATAATGCATAAGAATGACCTCCAGAATGATCATGCATCTCTATTTGAAATATCTCCACCACTGAAACTTTTTTTGTTTCCTTTCACTTCCCCCTTTTGTCAAGAAGTCTTTCACAATCCCACAAGCCAGGGCAAGCCTCATACCCGGGAGTCAGGTCCCATGTTGCCAGGGAGATTTACACCCCTAGGAGTCATGTCCCATGTAGTGGGGAGGGAGGCGGCAGTGAGTTTACCCATGGAGTTGGCTTAGAAGATGACCAATTGATTTTTTATGGCAAAGACCACTCAATTGGGAAAGAACAGTCTCTTCAATAAATGGTGCTGAGAAAATGATCTCCATTTACCAGAAAAAGGTGGACTTCTACCTCATTCTATATACAAAAATCAGCTCAAAGTGGATCAAAGACCTAAACAGCCAGAACTATCAAGCTCTCTGCTGATTTCAAATGATATATGTACCCTAGAAAAGCCATGTTTTAATCCTAATCACATTTTGTAAAGGCAGCTGTTTCTTCTACTCCCTATTCAGTATTGTATGTTTGAAACTGTAATTTGATCATCTCCCCGGGGATGTGATTTAATCAACAATGGTTGTTGAGCTGGATTAGGTAGAAGTATGTCTCCACCCATTTGGGTGGGTCTTGATTAGTTGCTGAAGTCCTATAAAAGAGGAAACATTTTGGAGAATGGGAAATTCAGAGAGAGCAGAGCAGAATGACATAGCCACGAGAAGCAGAGTCCGCCAGCCAGCGACCTTTAGAAATGAAGAAGGAAAATGTCTCCCAGGGATCTTCCTGAAACAGGAAGTCAGGAGAAGAAGCTAGCAGATGATGCTGTGTTTGCCATGTGGCCTTCCAGATGAGAGAGAAACTCTGACCGTGTTCACCATGTGCCATTCCATGTGAGAGAGAAACCATGACTGTGTTCACCATGTGCCTTCTTACTTGAGAGAGAAACCCTGAACTTCATTAGCCTTCTTGAACCAAGGTATCTTTTCCCTGGATGCCTTTGATTGGACATTTCTGTTGGGACAGAAATGCCTTTTAATTGGGACATTTTCTTGGCCTTAGAACAGTAAATTAGCAACTTATTAAATTCCCCTTTTTAAATTAAAGCCATTGCATTTCTGGTATATTGCATTCCAGCAGCTAGCAAACTAGAACAAGATCCTAGAAGAAAATGTAGGGAAGCATCTTTAGGACATTGTGTTACATCATGGTTTCTTAGACTTTACACCCAAAGCACAAGCAATAAATTTGAAAATTGATAAATGGGACCTCATCAAAACTAAAAACGTTTGCACCTCAAAAGACTGTATTATGAAAGTAAAATGATAACCTATACAATGGGAGAAAATATTTGTAAACAACATATCTGATAAAGGATTATTATCCAGAATATATTAAGAAATCCTCCAACTCAACAACGAAAAGACAAACAACCCAGTTTAAAAATGGGCAAAGCACTTGAACAGACATCTCTCCCAAGAAGATATACAAATGGCCAGGAAGCACATGGAAAGATACTCAATATGATTAGCCATCAGGCAAATGCAACTCAAAACCACAATGAGATACCATTATACACCCATTAGAAATGACTGGTATTTTTTTTAAAAAGGGGAATGATAAGTACTGGAGAGAATACAGAGAAATAGGAACAACTCATTCATTGCTGGTGGCAATGTAAAATGGTACAGCCACTGTGGAAGACAGTTTGGTGGTTCCTCAGAAAGCTAAGTATAGAACTACCATATGACCCATCAATCCCATTACTCGATGTGTACCAGAAAGAATTGAAAGCAGTGACTCCAGCAGATATTCAACACCAATGTTCATAACAGCATTCTTCACAATTTCCAAAAGATGGAAACAACCAAGGTGTCCATCAACCAATCAATGGATAAACAAAATGTGGTATATACATACAATCAAATATTATTCAGCCAGAAAAATGAGTGAAGTCCTGATACATGCAGTGACATGGAAGAACCTTGAAGGTATCAGGTTAAGCAAAATAAGCCAGACTCAAGGATAAATATTGTATGATCTCACTGATTTGAAATAATTAGAATAAGCAAACTCATAGAGTCAGAATCTAGAATATAAGGTACCAGAGGACAGGGTGGGAATAGGGAATGGGAAATTAAGGCCTAACAGAGTTCCTGTTTAGAATGATGGAAATGTTTTGGTAATGGATGGTGGCGATGGTAGCATAAAATTGTGAACACAATTGACAGTGCTGAAATATATCTCTGAATGTAATTAAAAGGGGAAATGTTAGGTTGAATATATGGTAACAGCATAAAATTTTTTTTAAATCCATGGAACTACAGTACACAAACAGTAAACACTAAATTAAACCATGGACTTTAGTTAATAATACAATTATAAAAATGTGCCAACATCAATTGTAACAAATATTCCATGCCAGTTCAAAGTATTGGTGGTGGGATGGCATATGTATCTGTATCTTATGTGTGATTTTTTTGTTAACTCACAACTTCTGTAATAAAGAAAAAAAAATAGAAAGTTAATTTTCCTATAATTATTATTTGTGTATACAAATATGGTTGATTTTTATAAATTGACTTTATGCCCTCCAACCTTGCTAAACTCACCCATTAGTAATAGCTTTTTTTTTATATAGATTCCTTTGGATTTTCTACATAGATGCTTATGTTGTCTACAAATAAAGACAGTTTAACTTCCTCATGTCCAAGCTGTATGCCTCTTATTTCTTTTTCTTGCCTTATTGCACTGACTAGAATGTCCTGTACAGTAATGAATAGAACTGGCAAGAGAAAATATCTTTGCCTGATTCCTGATATTAGGGGAAAGAAAGCATTGAGTATTTCCCTATTAAGTTTGGTGTTCTTTCAACTTCTTACCTAGTTCTTAGATTGATCTTGGGTTCAGGATGCTAATTGTTCATGAATTTTGATGTGTAACTTGTTTTGGAATGGAATGCTTGTCCAAGGAAAACTTATTTTGAGCTTTAAAGATTTTAAGGAACAAATTTAAAGGAATAACACTCAAAAGTATTAAGGCAAAAATTATGTATTCGTATTTATAACCTACATTTTATATTAAATAAGTGACGATAGGCAGTCTGATTTTTCCCCATTATTATGTTTGTCCCCTAAATAAGTTGCCCGCTTTCTTTATTTCCTTTAGAAATTTCCTTATGTTTTTATTTTTAAGAATCTATTTTCTGCTTTGTGGTTCGCACCTAATACTGTTTCTTCAGAAGAATTGTAATTACTTAAATATCTAAAAGTTATCATGTCCAGAATATTAAAATATATTGGTCAAGGTATACTCTGTAATAGGAGAAATAATAAATTGAGAAATACTGCTGTTTTTGTGGACTCTTGCGTTTCACCTGTGCTGTACTGGCAAATTTAAGATGAGAACTCAAAAAACGTATCTAACATTTTTTAGTGTAGCAATGAATTTTTCTCATCATACATCCCTGCCGGTCAGCATTTCGTTATAGCCTAAATTCAAGGTGAATTGTACTTTTAGTTGATAGACCATAAAGCTATTTAAATTTCCTGGCAGTTTGGTTGTTGTTTTATTTCAGAGTTGATTGATTAGAACAACCTGTGCATAATTAATGAGTATGTATACACTTATTTCTCTGAAAATTATAGCATTCATAAGAACTAGGTTAATAGTCAACATAAGTACCAGTTAAGTCCAGATGTGATTATATATTATTCTATTCTAGCAATACCAGTAAAATAGACTTTCCTTCTGAGAAATGGCTAATCCATGTTTAGAATTCAACTTGATTGTATCTGTGAGTGTGTGTGTTTTCTGTTTTTGTTCAGTTGTTCAATGCCATCATTGCTAATATATTCCTGGTATTCTGTTTTCAGAAGGGGACCTTCTGGACCAAGATTTGGACCTAGAAATGATAAAATTAAGCAGTAAGTTCCTGAGATACTCATTTGTTTAAATGATTATTCTATTTCTAGTTGACCAGGTTTTGGTAGCCTATGGCTAGTACTCCAAATCTGGCAGCTGTCTATTTTTATAAGTTTTACTGGAACACAATAAAACTTGTTTATATGTTGTCCATGGCTGCTTTGAACTACAATGGCATAGTTGAGTAGTTGTAACAGAGACCTTATGGTCCACAAAACCTAAAATATTTAATTTTCCAGAAAAAATTTGCTGACCCCTGATGTCGACTATTGTAACTAGATTATAAAAGCCTGATTTTTTTTTTCACAAAGCCAATTCTGAATTATAACTAATAGGAAAGGTAATTCCTGTTTTTAAATTTTTTTTTCAAATTGATTACCTATGTCAAATCCATTTATTTAGCAAAATCTAAAGGTCTGTTTTGCTTTTAAATCTGCAGTTTGATTCCCATTTTCTGAACTGGAATAAAATATAATAGATTTAGTTCTTTGAAATATATTATCTTTTTTATGAACTTTGGGAATTTTTTCATTTTACTTATTCTAATCATATATTGATCTAAGTTTTATGGCTAACTAATTTTCAGTTTAAAATCTTAGCTATAAATATTATTCGTGGTAGATGATAAATCATAGGCTGTAGTGAATGCATTTAATGTTGTGAAGCATATGGGTACTGGCAGGAAATGCGAAGGAATGCACAGAGCAATGAGTGACACATTAGGTTGAGGAAAGGACCATAAATCAGTGACCAAACTGTAAAGACCAACTATGGAAGGCAAAGAATGAGTTAGGTTGAGAATCCAAAGAAGGATAATAGTTGCTGCCCTGATTCTGGAAATACAGTTAACACATGGATGGCAAGAATATCAAAATATGATATTAGTTATTGGTCAAATACTCAGACTTTACTAGTAGCTTGAGTCAGGTAGGTGTTGCTGAGGAAATATGTCCATACTTAACCTAATCCTAGCTAACGGATTTGGAGATTCAGAAGCAGGGTACCAATAAATTGATTGGAGTTATAGATAGTATATTAGTTTTCTATTGCATAATAAGTTACCACAAATTAAGTGACTTACAACAACACACATTTATTATCTCAAGATTTCCATGGGTCATGAGTTTGGACTTGACTTATGCCATTTAATTACTCTACCTTTCACTGTCTACATGAGTAATTACTGACTGAATCTAAAAGTGCTTGTATCTTTACCAGCCAAATCAGTCAGCCTTGCCTTGTCTACTTCACATTTATTAGATACTTCATTTTCTAGAGAAACTAATTATCTTTTAATAGCTCCATGAGCAGAGCTTCCAGAGCAACAAGGGACATGTTCATTAACTTCAAAGTTATAGCTTTGTATAGTTCATTTACAGTCCAGATGCAATTTATCAACCAGGGGTCATTTACTTGAAAACAGTATTGTCTAGAACAAAAATGGCATTCTACCTTTAGCAGTTCTCTGAGGTTATCTTTCCCAAAAAGGAGACAGAAGAATTTTGTTTATCCTTAGCAGTTTATCATAACTATGTGTTTGTTATTTATAGTTCTCCAAGAAGTGTATTTATTCACATCCTATACAGTGTAAGTTATTTTGAAAAACTGAAAAGCAGTATGCTTTATTATTTAAATGGGGGCTTGGGTCAGACAGCCCTCAGTTCTGCCACTCATTTTTTGGCATGGGCAGTCTCTGGGTATCAGACCCAGGTCTCTGTCATAGCAGGCAAGAATTCCACCACTGGGCCACTGTTGCACTGCTCTCTTTCACTTTTATTGAACCTCAGTTTCTTTTTGTATAATGGGGATGCTGTTAGATTATAATTTTTCATTTTTATTTATTCTGATGTTCATTTTGTCTTAGATTTGACCAGTAGGAGACATTTATGTTGGTTTCTGTGTCTTTTTTACATGTCCCCATCACCCTTTGAGCATTTCTTTACTTTCTGATATAGGATAGTTCAGACTCATCATGTAAATTTCCTGCCCAATTCTCCAAGGAGTCATTGTTCCTTTTAGTGGAGAATGGTAGTTAGAAATTAATATCTGGAAACTAGATATGCTCATTGACAAGTCCAGTTCCATTCCAGCACAGTAGGAGTCCTTCTTTCCTTTCCTTTTTTCATATTTGTGACTCCCTTTTTCAACAGTGAGAAACCTGGCCCCTATTACATATACTTAAGTTTATTTATTTGCTCATGATTATACAGAAAGATTCAGAATTGCTAACCCATGCTTCTGTGAAAAAGAAGCTAACTGGAGTTTTGAGTCCTTTTTGTTTTTAGTCTGAGGGCATACAATCAATTACTGTAATCAAAAGTTGAGTTCCTCCTCCCCACTCCCTTGAATGTACTTATGTTACTTATTTGAAATATGGTCTGGTTCATTTATTCCCCCATATTTATTGATTTTATTTTCTTTTTATGAATATATGAAATATTAGTATGTCCTAAATATCAGAACTTTGCCAAAAGATGTGCTCAAAAAAGTGCCATTCCCCCACTCATTCCTTTTGCTTTTAGTATCCTGTTCCCATCCATCCACTGAAGATAACCAGTCTCATTTGTCTGTGGCTTTTCCTTCCTGTTTCTCTTTGCATAAATAAATAGTGACTTTTTTTTTCTTATTTTCCACTCTTATATAAAGAGTCGAATATAGTGGGTTGTGTTAGTTTTTACTTTTTTTGTTTTTTTCATTTGCCAGTATCTCCTGGAAGTCATTTCATATTAGTTCATAGAGGTATTTTTCCCTGCTTAAAAAAAAAAAACTAGTAGCATATAAATAACATAAAAAATATTCCACTTAACCATTTGTAAATGTACAATTTGGTGCCATTAATTACATTGACAATGTTATGCAACTATCTCTACCATCTATTACTAGAATTTTTTCATTTTCTCCAAAAGATACTCTGCACCCATCCAGCAGTAACTTGCCACTTCTCCCAGCCCCGAGTAACTAATTTTTTGTCTCTGAGTTTATGTATTCTAGATATTTTATCTAAGTGGAATCATGCAATATTTATCCTTTTGTGTCTGCCTTATTTCACTTAGCATGATTTTAAGATTTATGCATGTTGTATCATGTATCAGAACTTAATTCATTTTTATGGCTGAATATTATTCCATTGTGTGTGTATATGGTGTTTAGTTTATCCATTCATCTGTTGATGAACTCTTGACTTGTTTCCACCTTTTGGCCATTGTAAATAATGCTGATGTGAATGCTGGCATTCAAGTATCTGTGAGTCTCTATTTTCACTTCTTTTGGTTAGATACGCAGAAATGGAATTGCTGGGTCATATGTGAATTCTATATTTTAACTTTTTGAGGAACTGTCATATTGCTTTCCACAGCAGCTACGTCAGTTTGCATTCCCACCATCAGTGCATGAGAGTTCCAGTTTCTCCACATCCTTGCTAACACTTACTATTTTCCCATCCTTTTGTTAACTTCTTATTTGGAAATGATTTCAAACTTAAAAGACAGTTGCAAACATCTCATTTTTTTTTAATAGCTACCTGGTACTGTGTAGAGGTATCATAGTTGATTCAATTACTCTTTTACATGTTTCCTAGTGGGAAAATCCTTAGCTATGGGATGCTTTTAGCAGAAAATAGCTACTTGTCTAGGATTGCTTATGGTAAACAGACCTGGAATTTATGAATTTCTGGAACACGGCTTCCTGAAAAATGGCCCATAAGCTATGTAACTATCTCAGTATAAAAAGGAGATGTTTCATAACCCAAACAGCTTCTTCTGTATAAGAGGTTATGTCTACACCTATTTCTTAGAGGCCTTAAATGTTAACTGGGCTGAAGCATACATATCCTGTTATAGCAAGAAAGAATCTGAGGACTTGTATTGGAAGATTCAAACTTGTGTGCCTTATTAGTTGTATCTTTAAAATTAATCTAAACCTTGGTACTGGATAAGATCTCTGATTCATGAGTCTGACTTGACAATCTGATCTTTTTTATCATCTCATGTATTTACCAATCTTAAGTAATACATTAGAACAATGCTGACCGATAGAAATTTCTGTGCTGATGGGAATATTTTATAAATTGCTTTACAGTTTACTGTACTATACAGTACAGTAGTCAATAGTAATCATATGTGGCTCTTAAGCACTTGAAATGTGGTTAGTGGCTACCAAATTGGAAAGTGCAGCTTTAGAATATTATAAATCCAGCACTCTGATGTGGTCTGTAGATTTTTTTAAGCTTAATTAAGTCTGTTAGCTGACACCCTCAATTTTGAAAGATATTGAATATTGGCATGATTGACTCTGACAAATGGGAAACAACCTATATTATAGCTCTCAAATCTCTTTACAGTTGTTCATGTCATGTATGATTCTCTTTGGAATGTTTTCTTTCCTTTTACATTAAATAAATAACATTGTAAGTACTTCTCTGGTTGTTTGTATACGTTATCTACTAGGAGTAGGAAATCTCTTAAATGTAGCCTAGGTCCAGCAGTTTAATTAATAGTTTCAAAAGTACTGCAAAACTAGGGAGCATGGGTAGTTCAGTGATAGAATGCTTGCCTTCCATGCCGGAGACCCAGGTTCGATTCCCGACCACACAACAACAATAAAAAAAAAGTGCACTTTTCTTGTCAAAAGTACCTTTTTAAAAGGTCACAAGATGGGGATGTTAACTATTAAAATAAATATTTTCTTTATGAAATATTAGATAAGTGAGTGTTGCAAAGCATCAATTTTTTTTCTTCTCTTAACGAAAGAGCATTGACATTTATTAAGTGTGTGCTAAGTGTTAGGCTTGGAAAACACTAACACATTTAATTATCACAAGTGATATAAAGATTATTGCCTTTATTTTCAAAGTGAGAAAATATGAGGCTTAAAGAGGTTTGCAAAGTCACATGGTAAGTGATAAAGCTGAATTACAAACTCAAGTCTGTTTAAATACAGAGCTCTGGGTGTCTCTGCTGCATCATACAGAGAAAGATTTCAGGAAGACAAGTGCTATCAGACTCTAAGAAGGATTTAAAACAATGTTGAAAATGTCTTTTCCACTCTGCATGTCTTTATGTTTTCCTTCACATGTTGTTTTCTCTTATATGGCTATGTGATCTAACTCTCCACTCTTCCTTCCCAAACCTATTCTTCCTTTGAGTTCTTAATAGTCTATCTAAGTAAATGGACATTATCCTCTACCAATCAGTTTCTCAAATTATAATCCTAGGAGTCCTCTATCCTTTTCTCCTCAACTACCCACTGGATCACTTAGATTTTGAAATATCCCCTCTTCTTCCATATATCTCCTTAGCTTACAGCTTTCCCATCATGTTAGCTCCTTTTCTCTGCCTAATTCACTCCTGATCCCTCAAAATTCTGCACTGGGGCCATTCCTAATCCAGCTGAATTCATCTCAACTATATAACCAACACCATGGTCTTCCATTGTAGCACTTGACAAATGGTGTTGTAATCATGGATAACAGTTTTCCTGACTTTCTAATCTTTCTAAAGGTGGAGCTCATAATCTCCACATTAGTGTCCTCAATGAATAGCATAACACCTGGAACACGAGAAGTCTTCAATAAATATATATTTTTTTAATTTGAAAATATTTGTGAAGCCAGATATGTTTCACATTGCCTGGGAAATATAAATATGAGTAGGACAGTCTGCTTTTAAGTCATTTTCAGTGTAACAGTGGGGACTGGGCCAATGTAAAATTCAAATTAAAAGTGGAGAATAAACAGCTATGCAAATGTAAAAGATCATGGGGAAGTATGCTCTTACTTGTTTTATAAAAAGTTATCCTTCCTGTTAAATAAGTAGATCATTTTCTTTTTCTTCTACAGAAGTTTTGTTCTGAGCATTTAGACATCTAGTACCATGAATCCACAATACTGAAATTTTCTTGTATCAAATAACGGTTATACAATAGCTGCATTAAGACAGTTTTACCGGGAGGGTACAAGATTGTGGCTTAGTGAGGTGTGAAATTTAGTTCATCCTCCAGAGCAACTAGTAAATCTCCACGAACAGCACAGAACAACTACTGGGGCCACATCAGTGACCGGACATACAGTGTACCCCAGTCTGAACAAGCTGGACCAGCTGCAAACCCACCCGGAACCCTGAGTCCCCCAAGCCATGGAGGCCAGCGCCCCTCCCCCAAAGGCTGCTTCCCAGAAGGGAAAGGAAAGAGACTTTACTAGTAGCAAGGGGCTAAGCTCAACCAAGCTCCAATTGAGGAATTAGTTGACACATTCTGAATACTGAAAATAGACCCCCAGCTCAGCTGAACCTTGAGTAAAAGCTGAGGTTGCTGGTTTTTGCCCCAGCAGCGGGAGCAGGGCTAATGGAAAAAAAAAAAAAAAAGATTTTTTTGGATCGGACAGCACAAGATACTTGAAAAGGTCTGGCCCTGAAGGAAAGGAAGGGGCACATAGGACCTGGAGCAACATACGAACTTAAGCTCTTGATTGGCAAGCCCGAGGAAGGGGGTCCTGCTCTTAAAAGGCTTTTTTTTTTCTTTTCTTCTTTGTGTCTGTGTTTCTATGTCTTGACTGCTGTTTGGATACAACTGTAAGCCTTCTCAGGTTCCAACTACCCCAGGCAAGGGCAGAATTAAGCTTGTCTGAGAGATAAAGAGTCTGGTCAGGTGAAAGGAAGTAATTCATGGAGGCTGTGCCTTCCACAGGAGAAGGGTGGGGCCCAGCTCAGGTAGAATCCCTCCCTCAGGGAATTCAGACCCCAGGGTCTGGAAAACTGAAGTGATTAAAGCCAGACTACAACCTCTCCTCTGTCCTCCACCATGTCCCCAGCAGGGAGAGTCTGCTGAAGTTAAAGGTAACCCACCACTTTATACTGGTGGGACCTGCAGGCAGACAAGCACACATACTGGGCAGGATAGGAAAAATACAGAGTCTAGAGGCTTCATGGGAAAGTCTTTTAACCTGCTGGTTTTCACCCTCAGGAAAAACTGATGCAGGTAACTCTTTCCTCCTGTCACTTTGGTCTGAGAAAATCTGACTGGGGTCTATAATACCTAAGTAGACCCTCCAAGGGGGAAAAAAAAGGCATGATACAGGCAGGGCAAGAAACAAGAAAACAAGAACTCAAAAATTCTGATCTGTTAAACAAAACCTAAGCTAGAGGGCTAGAATAAACTGAACTGAATGTCAGCGAACAGATAGACAGCAAAGCCATCCAGCAAGAAAATCCTAGGTAAGAGAGTGAAAACAATCCCCAGAATAAACTAATTAAGGAAATTAAATGTCTAGATGCCAGCAAAAAATAATGAATAATACTAGGAAAATTGAAGGTATGGTGCGGTCAAGGGAACAAACCAACAATTCAAATGAGATACAGGAGTTGAAACAGTTAATTCAGGATATTCAGACAGACATGGAAAACCTCATCAAAAATCAAATCAATGAATTGAGGGAGGATATAAAGAAGGCAAGGAATGAACAAAAAGAAGACATCAAAAGTCTGAAAAAAACAAATCATAGAACTTAAGGGAATGAAAGGCACGGTAGAAGAGATGAAAAAAAAAACAATGGAAACCTACAATGTTAGATTTCAAGAAGCAGAAGATAAGAGTAGTGAACTAGAGGATGGGATATCTGAAATACAACAACCAAAAGAAATTATACAGAAAAGAATTAGAAAAATATGAGCAGGGACTCAGGGAATTGAATGACATGAAGCACATGAATATACATGTGGGTGTTGCAGAAGGAGAAGAGAACAGAAAAGAAGGAGAAAAACTAATGGAAGAAATTATCACTGAAAATTTCCCAACTCTTTTGAAAGACTTAAATGACAAGAAATGCAGCATACCCCAAACAGAATAGATCTAAATAGACATACTCCAAGACACTTACTAATCAGAATGTCAGATGTCAAAGAGAAAGAGAGAATCTTGAAAGCAGCAAGAGAAAAGCAATCCATCATATGCAAGGGAAGCCTAATAAGGCTATGTGTAGATTTTTCAGCAGAAACTATGGAGGTGAGAAGACAGTGGTATGATATATTTAAGATACTAAAAGAGAAAAACTGCCAACCAAGAATTCTGTATTCAGCAAAATTGGCCTTCAAAAATGAGGGGAGGAATGGAAACATTTTCAGACAAAAACATTAGTGAATAAACTTGGAGAATTTCATTGGTGACAGAGACCATCAGGAGATAGAAATAGGATAAGATATTGGGTAACTGGAGCTGAAGGGATACAGATTGTGCAACAGGACCGATTGTAAAAACTCAGAAATGGATAGCACAATACTACCTAACTGTAGTACAATTATGTTAGAACACTGAATGAAGCTGAATGTGAGAATGATAGAGGGAGGAAGGCTGGGGGCACAAATGAAATCAGAAAGAAAGATTGGTGATAAAGACTGAGATGGTATGTGCTGGTTTGAAAGGATGTATGTCCCCTAGAAAAGCCATGTTTTAATCTAAATTCCATTTCATAAAGGGAGAATAATCCCTATTCAGTACTGTATGTTTGAAACTGTAATCAGATCATCTCTTTGGAGATGTGATTTAATCAAGAGTGGTTGTTAAACTGGATTAGGTGACATGTTTCCCCTCATTGGGGTGGGTCTTGATAAGTTCCTGGAGTCCTATAAAAGAGGAAACATTTTGGAAAATGAAAGCGATTCAGAGCGAGCAGAGAATGCTGTAGCATCACGAAGCAGAGTCCACCAACCAGCGACCTTTGGAGATAAAGAAGGAAAATGCCTCCCTGGGAACTTCACTGAAACAGGAAGCCAGGAGAGAAAGCTAGCAGATGACACCGTGCTCACCGTGTGCCCTTCCAGCCAAGAGAGAAACTGTGACTGTGTTTGTCATGTGCCTTCTCACTTGAGAGAGAAACCCTGAACTTCATCAGCCATCTTGAACCAAGGTATCTTTCCCTGGATACCTTTGATTGGACATTTCTATTGATTTGTTGTAATTGGGACATTTTCTTGGCCTTAGAACTGTGGACTAGCAACTTATTAAAATCCCCTTCTAAAAAGCCATTCCATTCCTGGTATATTGGATTCCAGCAGCTAGCAAACTAGAACATGGTATAATCTAGGAATGCCCAGAGTGTATAATGATAGTGAGTAAATGTACAAAGTTAAAAATGTTTTTGCATGAGGAAGAACAAAGGGAGGTCATTACTGCAGGGTGTTGAAAGTAGATGGTAATTAATATTTTAAAATTTTAACTTATGTGTGAGACTAAAGCAAAAAATGTTTGGTACAAAATTTATCTTTTGACTAGTGCAGTTCCTAATATAACTTATGTGGACAGCTTAATTGAACACCATAAGTACATGGAACCTGGAGTAGGGCATAAGATTTTGTATGTTTGCCCAGAGTGATGCCCCAATAAATCCCAGAGTGCTTTGAACAGTGAGTGAAAAAGTATTTGGAAAGTCCCCTTGGGGGAAAGGTGAGAAAGGGGGAAGATTCAGCTTCCCCAAGTGGAGAATTCTTCATATTTTCACAAGCAGTGGGGATAACCAAAGCAATAGGCTGAGCCCCCCAATCTTGGGGTTTGTTCATATGAAACTTAACCCCACAAAGGATAGGTCAAGCCTACTTAAAATTAGGCCTAAAAGTCACACCCCAAGAGAACCTCTTTTGTTGCTCAGATGTGGCCTCTCTGTCCAGCCAACACAACAAGCAAACTCACCGCCCTCCCCCTGTCTATGTGGGACATGACTCCCAGAGGTGTGGACCTTCCTGGCAACATGGGATAGAAATCCTAGAATGAGCTGAGACCTAGTATCAAGGGATTGAGAAAACCTTCTCAACCAAAAGGGGGAAGAGTGAACTGAGACAAAATAAAGTGCCAATGGCTGAGAGATTCCAAACAAAGTCAAGAGGCTATCCTGGAGGTTATTCTTACGCATTAAATAGATATCACCTTGTTAGTCAAGGCATAATGGAGAGGCTGGAGGGAACTGCCTGAAAATGTACAGCTGTGTTCCAGTAACCATGTTTCTTGAAGATGATTATATAATGATATAGCTTTCACAGTGTGACAGTGTGATTGTGAAAAACCTTGTGTCTGATGCTCCTTTTATCTACCTTATCAACAGACGAGTAAAACATATGGAATAAAAATAAATAATAGGGGGAACAAATGTTAAAATAAATTTAGTAGATTGAAATGCTAGTAATAATGAAAGGGAGGGATAAGGGGTATAGTATGTATGAATTTTTTTTCTGTTGTCTTTTTATTTCTTTTTCTAAATTGCTGCAAATGTTCTAAGAAATGATCATGATGATGAATATGCAACTATGTGGTGATATTGTGAATTACTGATTATGTATGTAGAATGGAATGATCATATGTTAAGAATGTTTTTGTTTGTTATATTCAAAAATAAATAAATAAAAATTTTTAAAAATAAAAAAAAATACTAAGGCAAAAAAAAAACATTTTCAGACAAAAAAATCACTGAGAGAATTTGTGACCAAGAGACTGGGTCTGCAAGAAATACTAAAGGGAGCACTAGAGACAAATAGGAAAAGACAGGAGAGAGAGGTGTGGAGAAGAGTGTAGAAATGAAGAATATCAGTAAAGGTAAAAAGAAGAAAAGTTAGATATAACATATAAAATCCAAAAGACAAAATGTAGAAGAAAGTACTGCCCTTACAGTAATAACACTAAATGTTAATGGATTAAAATCCCCAATGAAAAGACATAGACTGGCAGGATGGGTTAAAAAAAAAAAACAGGACCCATCTATATGCTGTCTACAGAAAATGCAATTTAGACCCAAGGATAAACATAGATTGAAAGTGAAAGGCTGCAAAAAGATATATCATGCAAACAACAATCAGAAAAGAGCAGGAGTAGCTATACTAATATCCAACAAATTAGACGTCAAATGTAAAACAGGTAAAAGAGATGAAGAAGGACACTATGTATTAATAAAAGGAACAATTCAACAAGAAGACATAACAGTCATAAATACTTATGCAGCGAGCCAGAGTACTCCAAAATACATGAGGCAAACACTGAAAAGAGAAATAGACACATCTACCATAAAAGTTGGAGACTTTAATTCCTTGCTTTCATCAATGGACAGAACATCTAGACAGAGGATCCATAAAGAAACAGAGAATTTGAATAGTACAATAAACAAACTAGACTTAATAGACATTTATAAAACATTACACCCCACAACGGCAGGATACACCTTTTTCTCAAGTGCTCATGGAACATTCTCAAGGATAGACCATATGCTGGGTCACAAAACAAGTCTCAGTAAATTTTTAAAGATTGAAATCATACAAAACACTTTCTCAGATCATAAAGGAGTGAAGGTGAAAATCAATAATAGGCAGAGGGCCAGATAATTCACAAATATAGAGAGGCTCAACAACACACTCTTAAACAACCAGTGGGTCGAGGAAGAAATTACAAGAGAAATCAGTAAATATCTTGAGACAAATGAAAATAAAAGCACAACATATCAAAATTTATGGGATGCAGCAAAGGCAGTGCTGAGAGGAAAATTTATTGCCCTAAATGCCTATATCAAAAAAGAAGAAAGCAAAAATCGAGGAATTAACTGTGTGTTCACTTGGAAGAACTAGAGAAAGAACAGAAAACTAACCCCAAAGCAAGCACAAGGAAAGAAATAACAAAGATTAGAGCAGAAATAAATGAAATTGAGAACATGAAAACAGTCGAGAAAATCAACAAAACCAGAAGTTGGTACTATGAGAAAATCAATAAGATTGATGGACCCTTAGCAAGGTTGACAAAAAGAAGAAGAGAGAGGATGCAAATAAATAAAATCAGAAATGGAAGAAGAGACATAACCACTGACCCCACAGGAATAAAGGAGGTAATGAGAGGATACTATGATCAACTTTATGCTAATAAATTAGACAACGTAGATGAAGTGGACAACTTCCTAGAAAGGCATGAACAACCAACATTGACTTTTAGAAGAAATAGATGACCTCAACAAACAATCACAAGTAAAGAAATTGAATTAATCATTAAGAAGCTCCCCAAAAAGAAAAATCCAGGACCACATGTGAATTCTACCAAGCATTCAAGAAAGAGTTAGTACCAATCCTGCTCAAACTCTTCCAAAAAATTGAAGAGGAGGGAAGGCTACCTAACTCATTCTATGAAGCCAACATAACCTTCATACCAAAGCCAGAAAAAGACACTACAAGAAAAGAAAACTGCAGACTAATCTCTCTAATAAATATAGATGCAGAAATGCTCAAGAAAATTCTTGTAAATCGAATCCAGCAGCACATTAAAAGAATTATACATCATGACCAAGTAGGATTCATCCCAGGTATGGAAGAATGTTTCAGCATAAGAAAATCAATTAATGTGATACACCATATCAACAAATCAAAGCAGAAAAACCATATAATCATCTCAGTTGATGCAGAAAGGGCATTTGACAAAATCAAACATCCTTTCTTGTTGAAAACACTTCAAAGGATAGGAATAGAAGGGAACTTCCTCAACATGATAAAGGAAATATATGAAAAACCCACAGCTAGCATCATCCTCACTGGGGAAAAACAGAAAACTTTCCCCCTAAGATCAGGAACAAGACAAGGATGTCCACTATCCCCATTGTTATTCAACATTGTGTTGAAAGTTCTAGCGAGAGTAATCAGGTGAGAAAAAGAAATACAAGGCATCAAAATTGGAAAGGAAGAAGGAAAGCTCTCACTTTTTTCAGATGGTATGATACTATATGTTGAAAACCCTGAAAAATCCACAGCAAAACTACTAGAGCTAATCAATGAGTACAGCAAAATGACAGATTACAAGAGCAGCACTAAAAGATCTGTATAGTTTCTATACACTAGTAATGAGCAATCTGAGGGGGAAATCAAGAAAAAAAAATCCATTTACAATGGCAACCAAAAGAAAATATTTAGGAATAAATTTAACTAAGGATACAAAAGACCTATACAAATAAAACTACAAGAAATTGCTAAAAGAAATCACAGAAGACCTAAATAAATGGAAGGGCATACCATGTTAATGAATTGGAAGACTAAATATAGTTTAGATGTCAAATCTACCTAAATTGATTTGTAGATTCACTGCAATACCAATTAAAATCCCAAAAACTTACTTTTCAGAAATAGAAAAACCAATAACCAAATTTATCTCAAAGGGCAGGGTGTGCCAAATAGCCAAAGATATCCTGAGAAAGAATGAAGTCACAGGTCTCACACTACCTGAGTTTAAGGTGTATTTTGAAGCTACAGTGGTCAAAACAGCATGGTACTCGCATAAAGATAGATATACTGACCAATGGAATCAAATAGAGTGTTCAGATATAGACCCTCTCATCTGTGGACAATTGATCTTTGATAATGCAGTCAAGCCAACTCACCTGGGACAGAATAGTCTTTTCAATAAATGGTGCCTGGTGAACTGGATAGCCACATGCAAAAAAATGAAAGAGAATCCACATCTCACACCATATACAAAAATTAACTCAAGATGGATCCAAGGCCTAAATATTAGATCTAAGACCATAAAACTTGTAAAAGAAAATGTAGGGAAATATCTTATAAAACTTCTAATAGGAGGTGGTTTCCTAGATTTTACACCCAAAGCACGAGCATTGAAGAAAGAAATAGATAAATGGGAACTCCTCAGAATTAAATACTTTTGTGCATCAAAGAACTTTGTCAAGAAAGTAAAAAGACAGCCTACAAAATGGGAGAAAATATTTGGAAATGATGTATCAGGTAAGAGTCTAGTATCCAGAAAATACAAAGAAGCTGTTCAACTCAACACCAAAGACAAACAATCCAATTACCACATAGGCAAAATACATGAACAGACACTTCTCAGAAGAGAAAATACAAATGGCTAAAAGGCATATGAAAAGAGGCTCAACTTCCCTGACTATTAGGGAAATGCCAATCAAAACCACAATGAGATATCATCTCACACTCACCAGAATGGCAATTATCAATAAAACAAAAAATAGCAAGTGTTGGAGAGGATGTGGAGAAAGAGGCACACTTATCCACTGTTGGTGGGAATGTAAAATGGTACGACTGCTGTGGAAGGCAGTTTGGTGGTTCCTCAGGAAGCTAAATATAGAATTGCCATATGATCCGGCAATACCATTCCTAAGTATCTACTCAGAGGGCATGAGGGCAAAGACACAAACAGGCCTTTGCACACCAATGTTTATAGTAGCATTATTTACAATTGCCAAGAGATGGGAACATCCCAAATGTGCATCACCAGACAAGTGGCTAAACAAGCTGTGGTATATACATACAATGGAATATTATGCAGCTGTAAGACAGAATAAAATCATGAAGCATGTAACAACATGGGTGGACCTTGAGGACATTATGCTGAGTGAAATTAGCCAGAAACAAAAGGTCAAATACTGTATGGTCTTACTGATATGAACTAATATTAATGAATGAACTTGGAGAATCTCAGTTAAGAACAGAGGCCGTCAGGAGATAGAAATAGGGTAGATTTTGAGTAATTGGAGCTGAAAGGATATAGACTGTGCAACAGGGCTGATTGTAAAAATTCAGAAATGGATGGCAAAATATTACCTAATTGTAGCACAATGATGTCGGTACACTGAATGAAGCTAAACGTGAGGATGATGGAGGGAGGAGGGCTGGGAGCACAAATGAAGCCAGAAGTAAAGACAGATGATAAAGACTGAGATGGTATACTCTAGAAATGCCTAGAGTGTACAATGATAGTGACTAAATGTACAAATTTAAAAATGTTTTTGTCGGGCGGGCCGCGGTGGCTCAGCGGGCAAGAGTGCTTGCCTGCCATGCCGGAGGACCCCGGTTCGATTCCCGGCCCCAGCCCATGTAAAAAACAAACAAACAAACAAAATATAATAAAATAAGAAAATGTTTAAAGATGTTTCCCTTCCTTCCTTCTATCCTTCCTTCTATCCTTCCTTCCTTCTAAAAAAAAAAAAAAAAAATGTTTTTGCATGAGGAAGAACAAAGGAATGTCAATATTGCAGGGTGTTGAAAATAGGTGGTCATTCATATTTAAAACTTTAACTTTTATGTGAGACTAAAGCAAAAAAAAATGTTTATTTGGTACAAAATTTATATTTTGACTAGTACATTTCCTAATATAACTTATATGGACATTTAATTGGACACCGTAAGTACATGGAACCTTGAATAGGGCATGAGATTTTGTAGGTTTGTCCAGAGTGATGCCCCAATAAATCCCAGAGTGATTTGAACAGAGAATAAAAATGTATTTGCAAAGTCCCCTTGGGGGAACAGCACGGAAGGGGGAAAATTCAACTTCCCCATTTGGAGAATTCTTGATATTCTGGCAAGCATTGGGGACAACCACATCAATAGGCTGAATCCTCAGTCTTGGGTTGTGTTCATATGAAACTTAACCCTGCAAAGGATAGACTAAGCTTACTTAAAATTAGGCCTAAGAGTCACCCCCAGAGAACCTCTTTTGTTGCTCAGTTGTGGCCTATCTCTCCCTCAGCCAATATGGCAAGCAAACTGACCACCCTCCCCTTCTCTAGTGCAACATGACTTTCCAGGGGTGTAAACCTCCCTGGCAACATGGTGCAGAAATCCGAGAATGAGCTGAGACTCAGTGTTAAGGGATTGAAAAAACCTTCTCAACTGAATGGTGGAAGAGAGAAATGAGACAAAATGAGGTGTCAGTGGCTGAGAGATTTCAAATAGAGTCGAGAGGTTATCCTGGAGGTTATTCTTACACATTTTATAGATATCCCCTTTTTAGTTTAAGTTGTATTAGAGAGGCTAGAGGGAAGTGCCTGAAACTGTAGAGCTGAGTTCCAGTAGCTATGTTTCTGAAGATGATTGTTTAATAATATAGCTTTTGCAGTGTGACTGTGATTGTGAAAACCTTGTGTCTGATGCTTCTTTTATCTATGATATTGATAGATGAATAAAACATGTGCTTAAAAATAAATAAATAATAGGGGGGACAAATGTTAAAATAAATTGAGTAGATTGAAATACTAGTGAACAATGAAAGGGAGTGGTAAGGGGTATAGAAAAAAAAGAAGGAACAAAAGTTAGTCTATTGATTGAGTAGATGCAAATACTAGTGGTCAATGAGAGGGAGGGGTAAGGGGGTAAGGTATGTATGAGTTTTTTCTTTTTTCTTTATATTTCTTTTTTTGGAGTGACACAGATGTTCTAAAAAATTATCTTGGTGATGAATATAGTACTATGTGATGATATTGTGAACCATTGATTGTACACCATGCACGAAACATTTGTATGTTAAGAATGTTCATGTTTGTATGTTGTTTTGGTTTGATAATAAAAAATAAATTTAAAAAATTAAAATAGAGTATTATACCAGTGGATGTAAAGGAGAATTTAACAAGAATTCATTAGTTAATCACTTGGTAGAAAAACAACATTGGAAAGTTTCCATTAGCAATAGGAATTTACTACATGTAGTTAACAGTACATACTTGCCGTGTTGGTGAGGTGATGACCCTAGAATACTGCCTAACCTTTTCATATTCGTGCAAAAAGAAAGGTTATGACATAAGAATATTATTGGAATTTTATGGGTTCTGCTTCAGTTAATATGTCTATATCTGTGGAGTCTTTTGCTTATAGGGATTCTAGAACATAGCTATTTTTTCAATTTTTTCTTTTTATTTCTAAATTGTATACAGTATAGATGTATTAATATCCATATTAGCTATGATCTGTGTATAGTAGCTACAGTACATCTCCTTTCTGCCCTGCTGTACTGCATTAGTTGAGGCTTTTATGATCCCTTGCATATGATTAAAAATAATGAAAAGGGAATACAGGATTGGTCCTTGATGAACAATAACTTAGTTTCTGAATTTATAGTTTAATGGAGGCCTTTACACTCACTCCTTCCCAAGTAGCTGGGTATGATATGCATTACTTTCAAATTGTTTATGTAGTCAACAAATATGTATTGAATGCTTGCTCTGCCCAAGGCACTGTTTTAAGTGCTGGGGTTACAAAAATGAACAAAATAGACAGGATCCCTGTATTCATGAACTTTACATTCCATTGGGGGAAGGCAGATAATAAGCATATAAATAAATAAATACTTTCATTTGATGTTAAATACTGTAAAGAAAATAAAATCGAGTAATGGGATAGAGATAGGCTGTTTCACAGCTTTAAAGCCTAATGCAGTGCTCATGGTTTGTTTGAACATGAGCTCCATGAGGGCTGGAATTATTGTTTCTTTTGTTTTACAGTACCCAGAACAGAACATAGTATGTGCTTATTAGTTTTTTTGTTGTTGTTGTTAAATGAATTGATTATTTAAGTATTTGTGTCATTTCTTCTCATCTGGGGTGAAAATCTTGAGCTCTTTTTTTAGGTGATTAGGAGTTGCGAAAAGACATCTTATGAATTTGGGTTCTCTGTCAGATCTGCTTAGGCAGAAGAGAATTCTGTATGTCCCAATTTGGTTGAGCTTCAGTCTTATATCTGTCAGTGGTATAATGTGTGTGTGTGTATGCTAGGCACAGAACTCTAGGAAGCTGGATGAGTTCTGAAATATGTGTGTGGGTATTAAGTGGTATACAAAAAGCTTTTTAACAATGGAGGGAGGTGACTTTCATTAGATGTGTTAATTTCTACTTGAATCTGAGAGTACTGCTTCTGAACCCACCACCCATGTCTAAATGGGGCTTACGTTTTTAAAAGCAAACTTTTTGACTGTATAGTGCAGTGATAGGAAGAGGGTATTATACTAGAATTAGATAGAACTCTTTTAAAATTACCTATGTCAATGTCTCTGCCCAAGATTCACTGAGTTAGTTTGGGAGATGCAGGTTGGCTAAAGGGCAACTATTTATATAAGTGCTAGTAACCCAGTGCATTTTAAACATTTTTTTTATTTACAAGAACCATGAGTTCACTTTATTTTCCTTTTAAATATTTCATTGTCATAATTTATTTTATAAAGTGATTTAAGGTAATTTTTTGTCTCATAGTTAAATCAACAGAGGAAAAGTAGACACGTAAACATTTCTATGTTTGTATATGTGGAGGTGACTCCTGAGTGAGAGTAGGTGGCTAAAAATAAATTACTGAACTTTTAAGCTTAGATTAAATCTTCATTGAATAGTCTGAAATTTCGTTAGAATAGGCCTCAATAGCCTAAAATAAAGGAGGAAATTGTGTTTTCATCTCAAAGAATGGTAAAAATTGTCTTTTTCCTGGTGGTCACTTTAAAACATTCCCAGGTGGAACTGGAAATCAAACCCGGGTCTCCAGCATGGCAGGTGAGAAGTCGGCCAGCTGAGCCACTGTTGCTCTACCTCTTCTCTTAAACTCTTTTTATGTGTAGAGGAAACCTGATGATCAGTGAAGAGGTATACCCATTATGTGCAGGTTTTACATTTACATTTTGGAAACTGAATATTTTTTATAAATTTCTACAATACCTGGGAAAACTCCTTTGTTAGCCTGGTTATGTAATATATAGCGAAAGTAGGTTATGACTGTCTATGTGATGTTTCAGCAGCCTATTGAAAAGAAAATGAAACTGATTTAGAGTCAAGCTGTTTGACTAAATTCTATAGTTACTGAGCATTTTTTTTTTTTTGGTATATTTTTATCGGCAAGACAAAACAACATACAAGCACGAACATTTTTAACTTATGAATATTGATACTTGGTGTATAATCAATGGCTCACATTAACAGTCAGAAGCAGAGCTAAAAATAAAATAAGTTAAATATTATGTTTATATCTTCTTGTCTTTAATTGCCTGTGTATAAACATAGTTGTATATTCATCACCATGATCATTTCTTAGAACATTTGCATCACTCCAGAAAAAAAAAGAAAAAGAAAAAAGAAAAAGTCTCATACATACCATTCCCCTTGCCCCTCCCTCTCATTAACCACTAGTGTTTCCGTCTACCCAATATATTTTAACCTTTGTTCCCCCTATTTTTTTTCTATTCCCCTTACCACTCCTTTTCATTGATCACTAGTATTTCAATCTACTCAATTTATTTTAACATTTATTCCCCTATTATTTATTTATTTTTTATCTATGTTTTTTACTCATCTGTCCATACCATAGATAAAAGCATCAGACACAAGATTTTCACAATCACAGGGTCACATTGCTAAAGCTATATCATACAATCATCTTCAAGAAACGGGGCTACTGAAACACACACAGCTGTACAGTTTCAGGCACTTGCCTCTAGCCTCTCAAATACACCTTAAACTAAAAAGGGGATATCTATATAATGTGTAAGAATAACCTCCAAGATAACCTCTTGACTCTGAAATCTCTCAGCCACAAAGCCTTAAACTTAAATTTTTTTTTGTATTTGAATTTGCTGTTGTGTGTAATGAAAGTCTCAAAAATTGTAAATATTCTTTAAAAAGGAATAAATATGTTTTACTTTTTTTTCAAACTAGTGTTCAGAATCAGGTGGATGAAGTTATTGATGTCATGCAAGAAAATATTACAAAGGTAATTGAAAGAGGGGAGAGACTAGATGAACTACAGGACAAATCAGGTACACATACTCTGTATATTTCTTGATAGTATTAATCTGTGTTTTCAGTAGTTTATTTCTTCTTCCACTGGCCTAGCCAAAGTTTAGGAATCTTGGCTTAGGAAATCAATATTTGGTTCTTAATTGTATGATTTTAACGGTTTAGTTTTAGCTCCCTTTACTTTGAATCATCTTATTGTTGTATTATTTCTTTAACTGTTCAGCTAAAGGATAGAGAATTTAAAAATTCATGGCTGAAGAGTTAGCATAGAAAATAATCTTTGGTTATTTTTTTCTTTTGCCCTTGTTATGGACAAATTTTTGTTGATGTGCCTTGTAGTTCTTATGATCTCAAGGAGCAAAGGTCTAATCACTTTTCCCAATACTTATTTCAGACTTACCTGCTATTTATATTCTGTGCTTTCTCTGGTAACTTAGTAACTGTCTCAGGTACAAGGATTGACAACTGACAAATATCAGTCTCTGTACCTGTAAAAGTTCTAGGTACATATTAGTCGCTTACACTGTTTGAATAGTGAATGGCTAAATACAGGGATAATTAATCTTTGTCAGACTTGTTACCCAAAACTTGTTACCTTGTTTAACTACTTTTAAAATTCATATTGCTTCAAAATCAATATACTTCTGGCATCTTCTAAGAATTTAACCTTTTCCACGTGTAAATTTTTTTCTAGAGATGTGCCAAGTATTTGAACTTTTAAAGAGTATTTCCTTACCAAATTCATAAATTTATTGAAAGGCCTTGAGGCAAAAAGATTTATTTTGATCTTCTAGTAAAAAGGATTATGAGAACTGATGTCCAGCTGTGTTTTATTTTTATAATATAGAGTGCCTCAGTTTTGTGAGTAGAGGAAAGGAAGGATGTTGTTTTCATGCTTAAAAGAGAATGAGTTTGCAGAGGTAGAATTTAATATTTTCTTGTCTTTGTGTGACTAGATAAAAGAATCCTGTTATGTCGTTTAATCCTTCTCTCCATCCTCTATGTGATATAGAAAGCTTATCGGATAATGCAACTGCTTTTAGCAACAGATCCAAACAGCTTCGAAGGCAAATGTGGTGGCGTGGATGCAAAGTAAGTAAATCAGAAGATGTTGGATAGATTGGTTACCATCCACAGTGGACTACAGAGAACTCTAGATTGTAAACTCTGTGAAAACAGGACTGCAGCTGATTTGCTTATTATTGTATCTCCTGAACCTGGAGTATAGTGGGAACAGAATAATTATTTGTTGCATTAACTATATTATTAATTACTGTTGGGTAGGAAATAACTAGAGGAATCAAACATTGCCTTAAAATGGTGTTTCCATAGATTTCTTCATGGAAAGTAGCTCACATTTTATTTATAACTTTATCTCTAGACTTACTATCTTATAACAAATATAAATTGTTTTATAATTTATTTATTAGTAAATATATAAATTGACTATTGGTAAATAAATAAACTTTTTGGAGGAATTTATAGTATTAAACAGAGATTCGTGTGTGTGTGTGCTGGATTTTTTAAAATACATGTAGCTTTCTTCATTACATTTACTGCATACATTTGAGGGTGTAAGAAATGTCCTCTTCTTAATTGCACAAAACTCTTCAGTGCAAAATACTTCAAATGTACATAAACCTTTTGAATACAGTTCTCCATTTTCATGACTATGAAGCAAATCAAAAGCCCTTTCAAATTTTCGAATGGAAGGGTCAGGGGAAAGCAAACTTTTAGGTGACTAAGAGCCAGAATTTAAGTGACTTGGCAAGGTCATTCCATCAGCAGGTTGCAGAGTTGTGTATGGGAATTTGGGACCCAGGCTTTTCTTGGCAGAAAAAGCTGTAGAATCTGGAAATGTTAGTGTTTTCAAGATAAAGAGGAAGGAAATCTAATTTCAGTTCAGATCATTTTATATTAGAAAGCAATTATAAAAACTAATTTTTCAAAACTCAATTAGGTGTGTGTATGGTCCGTTTGTATCTAGCTTCAACATTTGCCTGTTCCCATAAGTGCCATGTTCCACCACAACCCCAGCTTCAGCACACCTGCTGTTAGCAGCTAGTTCTTTTTCACATAGAGTCACAAATTGGAAATTAAGTTTTAATCCTTCTTCTTTTCCAGAGTTAGAGTGACACTGCATGTTTCTTCCTTTAAGTTTTCCCCCAAGAATGGCTTGAGGGATGATAAGAATGTCAGCAGCTAGATCCAATATAGAAACGTGCTTGCCGTTTTCTGTCTCAGTTTCACATTTAACAAGTATTAACCATTTTGGGAAGAAGATCTTTATCAGCTCTTTTGAAAAAGCACACGCAAATCATTAATCCTCTTTGGACCTCCACCCACTGGGCCACGGCGTGCCTCTCTGCTGGGTGTACTTGCCGTCGGGCATGGAGGCACTGCTGCAGGAGAGCCCGTCCCGTGGGGCCCCACCGCCCTTGGTCGTGGCTCGAGCCAGCGCAGTGATCCAGCTGCTTCTAAACAGAGCTATTTTTTTTTTTAAATGGAAGCTAGTGAAAAATATTTTCTGTTGCAAGGAAAAAAACAAAGCAGTTTAAATGTCAGAATCTGTTACGGTGATTGGGGTTAAGAAAAAAAATCCACTATCCTTCATTATTCTAGACAATGGTTTATTCAACTTAAGTTTTTAACAAGGAAAAATATAAGAATCACTATACACTAATATATTCCTGTAAAACATTTTATAGAAATGAATTTACCTGTTGAAACAAGTATCACTATCAATCATTAATGAAAATGTTTATTTCATGGTTTTATGGCAAATTTCATGTCATGTAAACAAATCCTTTCTTTTTCCTCCTGATTCTTTGTGTCATTTTTGGCTTTGTTGAAAATTTTAAACATGAATTCATTATTATTAGTCTCATTTTCAAGTTTAGCAATAACCTTCTAAACCAGACTTTTCCTGATACTAAAGATTTCTTTCAGGAAATTCTTGCATTTACTTATTTCTGACTGTGTACCTGTTGAATCCTCTTACTTTAGAATTAAAACTGAGGGGAAAATACAGGTTTCATTGGTCGCTAGTCTAGGATATTAATCCTAGAATTATCTATTCTATAGACTATTTTGGAAAAACAAAAGATGCATGAACCATTCCCCAGCCCATTCATATAGCAACAAAAAAGATGATGATAGTCTACGTTTTTACCTAGCCTTTTAAAACCCTATCTAAACATTTGTATTTTGTGCTTTTTAGAGTTCTTATCAGAACAATAGTACGCTTTAAGAGGAAGAAACTGAACTATATTTTTAAAGTCTTTGTATCACCCTAAGAACTTTTGGGAATCACTAATAGCATAAATCATTTATTGAAAAACATTTTTCTCTAACTTAAAAAAAAGATAATTTAGAATAGCAAGTATTTTCCTTATGCTATCTTTTTCCCCTACTGCTTATCTTTTTTCAGTCTTTTTGCACCTTCATTATGTTGCCACTCATCTGGGGTTGCCTACCATTTTATGGATTAACTTCCATAATTGTGATTTAGGAAGTATTTTTTAAAAAGGGATATAGAGACAGAAAACAGATCAGAGGTTTGCAGTACTAAGAATGGAGAAGCTGGGGTGGAGATTGATTACTGTGGGGCGTGAGCAAACTTTTTATGACATTTTAATTGTGATGGTGGTGGTTGGCAGGTGTATATTTGTCAAAACCCACTGAACTATTCCTTAAAAGAGTGAATTTTATTTTATATAAAGTATACCTAAATAAACCTGACTTTAAAAGTAAATAAATAAAATGTTCCAGTGTTTAGGGTAGGCTGAAGAGGAAGAATCCTTAGTACCTTTCAAATATTTAGTAAATTCTGAGGCTCTGAAAAGTTTAATTTTTTTTTCCTATACCATTTGGAAGAAGAGAGCTTTCCTGGAAATATTTGAAACCCAGGGAACAAAACTCTAATCATTGAGGTATTTTGAAATTGATATTGATATTTCCATTTAAAATTTCTAAATATTAATTAAGCCTAGCACACATTAACAGGACAAATTAATGGATTTGGGGTAATGTTGAAAAACTGTAAAATTCCAAATTACTTTAGAAATGTTTCAAGTTAAAAAAAGAGAATTAAAGTTACTTTAGTTTGTAATATAATATGGTCCCGTGTAACTACTGAAAATATAGATCCTATTTCCATTTGGTCAGAGTCTATTTCTATAATTTTTTGGTTATCATAATTAATCATTTTAATAGACACTGGTATTCAGATTGCAAAGCTTTATTTTAGAAACACTTAAAAGTTAGTTTTGATTGCTATTTGTGATACTCATCAGAATGTTTAGTCTGTTCATTATAACTAGGTCTCTTTTCCTGAGTGAACCATTTGTAATCAATTATCTGTGCAAATGGTTGATGAAAACTAGGCTTTAATTTGAATTCACCAAAAAATTCAAATCAGTTTTAATCTATGCATTTGAATGATGAGTGGGACAGTTTTATATAGAGAGAAATAACATGAGTTTAAATGCTAAGCAGCTGACCAAGGATTAATCTTAAAGTTTTTCCTCTTCTTTGTGAAACTGACACATAGAATGCTTTTAGGTGAGTTACTTATTAATTGAGGTTATTTATAAAAAATTTAAATGATATTCTTCAAAATGAAGCTAAAAATGCCAAGAAGAAAGGGTGAAAAAACAGAATTCTCTCATACTTTGAGAATAAGTGCTACAAAAAAATGCTGCCTTGTATCACATACATTTCATTTTCTCATATTAGAAATAAGCCTGAGAAATCAGGCAGAATGTCCAGCCCCATGAAAGACTTTGATTGTTAGTGTTTCTCAACACAGCCCTAAACGATAAAATCCAGTTAAGCAAGAACTGTCAAAGTTGGGGAACTCTGATTATTTTTTTAAAAGATGGAAAACAGCTAGCATGTTCATATGGAAAAAATTTGAAAATTTTTCAAGGAATATTCCTGTTTAATGTTGCTTTAATATAATGTGATAAATATCACAACATATAGTCTTAACTTTATTAACAAATCAAGCACTTATGTCTTTCTTATTCCTTTTTTTGTATATTGTAGATAAAAGCCATAATGGCGTTGGTTGCTGTTATCCTTTTGTTAGTGATTATCAGTAAGTATTAACTGGATTGTTTATTTTTGGGCAGTATCATTTGTTTTGGAGTTCTTTTTGATTCCCTTTTAAATTTATTTTCAGTCTGTAGTATAACTAATGTTGAAATAATGTAATAGCCTCTAACCTGAGTCAGGGACTTTTACCTTGGAATCATGAACCTTTGAAAATTCTCTTAAGTTGTGTGTAAAACTATGTGAAAATGCCTGTGCACATTTTTATGGGAAGAGTCTATATCTTTTATCAGATTATTAAAGGGACTCTCCCCCCATCCCGTTGCAAACCCCTCCTCTCTCTTAAAAAAAGTTATCATTTGCACAAGGTCAAATCTGACTGCTGTTATCCTCAGGATAACAATCTACAGTTTCTGTTTATTATTAACTTTCAGGTATGGCAACTTGCATCCATAACATTATGTTTGAAGAAAAAGTCAAAAAAATTTTCCATGTGATGAACTTGTTTTCCTGTTTTTTTGTTTTTGTTTTTGTTTTTGAACTTCATTTCAGTCAGTACAGCATAATTTCTGTCCTTCTTTTTTTTCTGTAATATTCTTTTATTTTAAGGTCAGATCCTTTTCTCCAAGTGCTCTTTACCTATATTTACAGGGATTTTATGAAGATTTAGGAAATGTTTCAAAATAGTCATTTGAAGAATTCTATGGTACTATCCTCTTTTTAAAAAGAAAAAAGTTTTATTATAAAAATATATATTTATGTTTTACAAAAATATATATTTATGGAGGAAAATTTAGAAAATATGGAATATCAGAGAAGAAAAAATTCAGCTGTAGTCTTACAGTACAAAGATAAATAGCTGCTATTAATATAACCATTTATATACTTCTAGTCTTTTCCTATGAATATCAAACATTTTTTTTCAAATGAAAAATAAATAACAAAAAAACCCACATTTTTTTCAAAACATAAAAAACAGGTTATATATACTTTCTAATAAGTATATTGTGGATATTTCCTATGTTAGTAAGTATTTTTACAATATTATTTTTAGCAGCTGCATGTTATGGTTATGCCATAATTTATTTGATCAGAATGTCAATGTTGGATATTTAGGTTTTGTGATATTTTTGCTTCTCCTTTCCTATTTAAATTGTCTAGTATTTCAGATAGAAATTCATTTCCTCATTACTCATTTCTAAAAGTGATACAGATATGTTAAAAAATATTACTTCTAACATAGCTTATGAATCTGATTTTAATATATTCCTTTTTTATTTTTTTCTCTTACAGTTCTTATAGTTGTGAAATACCATACTTAATTTGATGGCAGAGATCTTCATTAAACAAGATCTGGGACAATAATAATAATAAAAGATTGCTGCATAATTTAAATGAAACCTATGTATATAACTTTCAGAACTTCTTTTTCAAGAAACTAAGAGGCAAGTATCATTTCAAATTGGAGCATTGAGAATGTCCAATTGTCTTCTTCACTTTGAACAAAACCTGCTTTTAATAATTTATGTTTAAGGCAAAAATAACCAGCCTCTATTTTGCCGTATTCCAAGGATCTAATTTGGAACTAGATACTTGCCATTTAATTATTTATGTATATAGTTAAAAACTGATGATAATATTTCATACTATTATTGTAATGGCATAAGGGTTTAAATTACTGCGTCAGGCTGGGGGTGTCATGGTGGAGGTGAAAGAATCTATGTAGAGCACTGAATCCTTATGCTAAAAGAGATATGCAGCTATTCAGTCAACATTTGAAAGGATATCATTCTTATATTACAGTTACTCTGCAAGCAATCTCCATGTGTTTATAAGTTGTAACAAAAACTAAATGTTGTAAATGTTGCTGACTTCAGCTATAACTAAAAACATTCCAGTAATCCTGTTTTTGGCTGTACAAGGGAATGTGTAATTTTTGGCATTTGGATTATGGAAACGGTGAATATGATGAACACTGTGGAAAATATTGTATGCCACTATAAAACTGAAGATAATGAAATTAATAAATAATGTCATTGGAAAGGTTGAAAATGACCCATATATAGCTACAAATAATAATCCAGACTGTTTAACCTCCAATAAGGAGGGACCAGTGATAATGTGAGAAAATGAAATCCACAGGTAACTTAATTCCCTAACTTTATTTTGATTAATAGCTTTCCTCTTTAACTTCAGCTTGCCCTTTCACCAGAAGTGCTGAATGTAACAAAATCATCTGGTTAGAATGGGATACTTTTGTCTCGCCTTGATCATCCTCTGGGAGGTGCATATTGTGTCAAATCAGTCAAGCTAATGAGAAATCAAAAGTCAGGAGCCTAGATAAATCTAATAATGGCAATCAGTAAGTAAGTAACCAAATACTAGGTGGTCATGTTCATCTCAGCCTCTTTTTATAACCGTTAAGATGTGCCAACCGTCTTGTGTTGTTTAAGCAAGTCAGAGTGAAAATACATAGTTCACTACTGTATGTGGGAAGGAAGCTTTATAATAAAATTGAAAATTCTGCAGAAGCTTGTGTATGTGGACATCTTTAGAAAATATATAACTCCCTAAATTTGAAATAAGGTTAGTAGAAAATAGCAGTATTTAAATAGAAACAAAAAAAGATCCTGTATAGGTTTTATTTCTTTGGTCATTTGAATTCAAAATGTTTGAAATTAGAATCTTTTTTTTTTTTTAATTCTATAGGAGTAGTACTAAGAATCAAAAATGTTCTGTTTAGAATGGGAAGAAATTTAAAGGGAGAAAGCCAGTTAAAAAGATGCTCAAGACACCTGCAAATTATGAAGATCTAAATATAATCATTAAATTTTATGGTTTGTTGAGAGCATTAAAAATAGTCTCTTCACTCTTATAGATATCAATTAATATAAACAACTTCTGGGCTACTAATAAATTCTTTGACAAAATAGGAGTAAAACCCAGGAAAATGAGTATTTTTAGAATTTCAGTAGCTAAAGTTGAACAACAGCAGAGATGTTTTAAGTAATTAGAATCAATACTAATGTATGTATGTATGTCCTTTATTTGATATTGCAACTAGACTTATAAATGGTTAATTTTCTATTAATTGGCATGAAAATCAAGTTTCTCCCTGATATATATTAGTGAAGATTAAGAATATTTCGCAAAAACAGTTTCAGCCAGAATCCACATTTCTAGTTTCTTTGAATAAAGAAATAACTATAAAAAATGAAAGAAATTATAAAATTTCTTTATAATTTTAATCATAAAAATAAAGGAAATTTTTATATGACATTATTTATATGTAGTTCTTTTTGCATTTAAATATGCTACTGCTGAAAATACTGGTGGCAGGCATGTCACTCTGCTAAAGCTTTGTAGTAGCAGTGGTATCGTTCACAGTTTATCGTTTCATCTTTCCTGGTCTTAATGAATCCTGAGACCCTTAAAATGACTGGCATATTTATAAATTAATAGTGGTAACCATGGAGGCATTAGCCTTCATAAAAGCAAAAAACTGAAGAAAAACTACATTATTTAAATCGATGCCAGACCTACCTTGTTTCCCTCCCTTAATCATTCTTTTTCTCATTCAGTTCAGATCATCCTGCACTTGAAAACTGAAGTTTTATCACCATCAAAACTATCATTATTTAAAACAATGAAGATCAACAGAAAAATTGAAGTAGCTTTGCAAATACTAGTTGATATCCAGTGAAATCAGGTCATTCTATTATCATAATACTTGAAACATATACTTGTGATTTATGTTTAATTACAGAAGCCTTTTACCCTATAGTGATTTTATAATTACAATATTGATTCATTAGCCCCTCCTCCTGATTATAACTCAGTAATTCTTGTGGTCTTTTGGCTCCTCTATCACTGGAAATTGCCCTCAGCTTTTATAAGCTGAGAGATTTCTTGATTAAAGGAAAGTTCCATTTTGAAAATGAAACATCTAAAATGGAGGAAGGATAATTAGTACATATGCGTTATAGAAACCTTGTGCTAGCTTTCCTGTAGATTGCCAGTTATTATAGTCTTTTTGTGCTGTCCTGCTCCATTAGAAAATTACAACTTTGGCATTTTTGATAGCGAAAATAGGCATCTCAATACTCTATAGCCTCTGGGGACACTGAAAATGATTATATAGGTACAGACTGAGGAAGCAAGAATAAAAAGAAATTTAAATCTCTTATTACCAATATATTCTTAAACATGTTTGATGCCCTGTCATATTTGTTGCCCACTCTGCGTCTGCATCTACATATGCAAGAAGATGATCTTTCATGATGAGAACTAATGCCATTAGAAGATATCCTTAATTGTATTTTCAGAGAATTAACTCAAGGATAATGGACCGTTCTGTCCTATTAATCTGATTCTGAGCTTTCACATGGAAATGTGACTGAATTCTATTTTCTTTTCCTGTGAATGGGGAGTAAGAATGTGACTCAATCAAAAAAGCAGTTTGCATTTGTTTTAGAATGGAGTGTATTGCTCATATTTGTACAGGCAATTACTACAAAGTAATGAAAAGACACTGTGAGTCTTAAGGTGCTGAAAGGTGCCTAACTTCTAAATCCACTCTCATGGGGCTATTCCTTAGCCTGAAATAGGGCTTGGTGTTCTTTAAAAGTGTGATATTAGTCTTACTCTGACTTTTTCTGGAAATCAAGTAGAAAAAGAAATGAAGGACTGCAAACTTTTATCCTGACTCCTATTTTATCCTAAGATGCTTGGAACAAGTCCATAGGACTGGAAAGGGAATATGATGGGATAAATGTAAGCTTGCAAAAGCAAAGTTTTGTGTATCCTCAGCACCCAGCCCTGTGCTACCCATCCGGCAGATGTTAGATAAATGTGTGTTGAATGAACGTTTAAAGGATGAATGTGCCTAGGAAATCACAAAGACAGCACTGTGCTAGTGAGACAACACTCTCACTTGCATACAAGTGAGAGCTGATTTCCAAGGAGCTTATTTAAGAGGTGACATGATTGACATAAGTAGTGGAGTCTTTAGGCTTTACCAGTACATCGGAGTGCTCTTTTATAATTGGGTATAAAATATTTTTATTAGTTAAATTAATGAATCTAAGTTATCCATTAGATTCTTTACATTTAAAGAGCCCTTGAAATCAAATAATCTATTTAATATTTTAAGCCTACAAAGTAAATTGAGTAAATAGCAGAGATTTTGATTAGTAAAATGTCAGAAATCAAACCATAAGAAAATTCAAGCACTTTGTTTTATGCCCTGGTTAAACGTTATTACTTGAAATGCCAGATTCCTTTATTTAACCATTTTGATAAGTGCCTTTGATGTTTTAAGATGTATGGTAGGAGATTAGCAAATGTTGTAAATGACATGTGCCCTGTTAATCTAGCTTCTCTATTCTTCGTAACCATTTTACCAGTGTTTCAAAGTTTAGTCCTTTGTCTTCATATCAGATATGTATCTGTAGCCTCTCCATAGTAAACAGTAAAATAAACTATTTCATAGCAAACAAAAATTAAGCACTTTGGCTTATTCAGTATGTGTTACCTGTTCCCTTAATTTCAAAGCATAACTTATTTAAAATAACATCTGGCTAATAGTCCCCAATTTAATCCATCTCAGTTTCTCAATAAAGTACAAAGACACAGGGGTGGGGGTGAGGGGAAGAAAAGGTATTCTGTTGCCAAGAACTATGCCTGATACACAACCATTGATGGAATCTAGAAGGAATTTCTAACTATAAAATCACTGAGTCTCAGTTGTGGAAAATACAATTGGTGTAATACTCATGCTTTATCTCAGTGCGCCTACTTGGAAGAGAGGAAAGCAAATTTCTCTTTTCTTGGTATTTGTTCCTTGGCTCATGGACTCAAATTCATATTTCCAAGTCAGAAAACCTGGTATCTATCCGTCAACTATATGGTGCTGCTTTTAGAGGCAACCAGAATTGTGTTCATCCTCTCCAGCCTTCCTCCTCACACACACTAAACTTTGTCTTTTCAATACATAAAAAAGGTATGGAAGAAAGATGGTACTGTTGGCACGTTGTACCCTGAGATATATAGTCTCCACAAATAAAGTGCCATGGTGAAGAATGGAGAAGGGAAAGCACCCTGGTAAGTACATTCTGAGAATGATATTTAATATAAGTTGACCATTCAGTGTGTGAAAAAACTAGACAGAACGCTCAGATTCCACATAAACCAATGAAGTCACACTTAGTAAATGCCTATTAAACAGTAAAAACTGCTCTGGATCAGTGAACATCAACCTGTTTTTCCACTATGATCACATGGGGTCTATAAGAAACACTAGCATCAAGAGACATCCTCCTGGATCATTCCCAACAGTGTACAAATGCCATGACCAGCATGGCTCAGTTCAACAGGGAATTGAGAAAGAAACACAAGAGACAAAGAGACAGTAAAAGCTGGGACCAGGTGGGACTCTGAGCTCAGATGGAGATTCAAAGACCCTGAGAGGTTCCACACTGTTTATTTTATAAGGCTACAAGATAAGGAAGGCCAAAAAATTTAATCAAAGGAATGAGGAGGTAGGAAACACTCTTTGTTCCTTATCTTAGCCTGCGGTTTTTGCAGTGATGCAGGAACTGGGCCATCTGCTTCCTTGTGGCCAGATGAGTCATAAGTCACATATGCTTCCCAAGGCATCCTTCCATCCCAGGCTCAAGCAGCTTTGCAACACTTTAATCTCTCAGGACATCAGGTGCCTATTCCCACAGAGACCGCTTTGCTCTATCTCTGCAGTGAGCGTGTGACCTCTGTCTCATCTGCCCGACATCTCCCCCTTTTTTATTTTTTAAACACAGCTCAAAGGTATTTAATTGGAGGATTCGGGTTTGGTTTCTGAGGATTTGGATTCCAACTGAAATTATAAGAAACAAGATTAGTAGCAAAAAAGATTATAGCCATTAAATACCAAGTTGAGTACTTTAAAATATTTAGAGGAGTAAAACCTTGTAATTCACTTAAGATGTCCCATGCCACTGTAGCAGGATCAACAATTTCATCGTGACTTTTTTGAATGCTTAGAATTTCTTCATGTAATTGTTTTAAATTTAAACTGATATTATGGTGGCTCCAAACTCCCTGCAAATACTTTTGAACTTTGGGCCAATTCCATAATGACCGATTATATGGAACTGATGTCACGCTTATGTACTGATAATTAGCATGTCGTAGCAATTTTTGTCTGAATTTTAAGCTTTCTTCCTCATTGCCAATACCTATGACTGTGGCCTCTAATACATTAAGCTTGACTTCTAATTTAATATCTATTTTTTCTTGTTCTTGCAAGGCAACAGAAGTGTTTTGAGCTAGGTTATTAACAAAATGGGCATTTTGTATACTTTGAGAAAGAGCAACCACAGAAGTGGTTAGGGTGACTAATCATGTGACAAGAGTACCTGTTCCAAAAATAATTAATCCCAGTGCTTGACAAAGGCAAGCAAGCTGGTTATGTATTTCCTTTAATACCTGAAGACCTCTATCACTAAACCAAGGTCCGGAGATATTGGTGGGGATCATAATGAAAGAGGACTGGTGAAGTACAACAATTTGGGACCTAGATGTTTGATTTGATTTATACAATTGGTAAGATTGCAACTGGTACACTCAATAGAATAATGATCTTCAGTTTTGTAGATGTTAATATTTCCAATGAGTAGCACATAAGGGTGTTGAACACATGCTCAAAGTCCAGTACTTTCAGACTCCACATCTTCTAAGTCTGCAAGACTATGGCTAGTTCGGTTAATGAAAGATGTGGCCATAGCAAGTTTCCGGGTTTCTTTTTGATAATGTCCTTCATTGGTTGTGAGGATGGTTGTAATAAATCCTCCAGTGGTATTTTCCTATTTGTTACTGGTGTCACTGATATTATGGGACCAATCAAAAATACTTTTGTTACTAAAGGTTATCTTATATTTCCTAGTTTGTGGGTATATACACTGCCTCCAAAAGGGATAAATCCCTTGAATCCACCTGAGAATATGAGGATGGCATACTAGAAAAGGTGGCCTAAATTGGCTGGAATTAAGCTTAAGGCTGGTGTCATTAAATCCTTGAAATTTTAACATTTCATCTTTCCAAGAAGATTAATTGGATACAATTGTAGTTTTAAATTGAGGTCGTGATTCAAGACAGTAAGATTTGTTTGTATTGACAGAAATACAGATAGGTCTCAGGAGTAATATGAGCATCAGTACGTCCCCCAGCAAGGTGGGTATCATTAGTAAATATTGGTACTGATTCTCCTTACCAGGTACCTATGTGTGATATAGGAGGGTTAGGAAAATAAGTCCAATAAGTTTGGCCTGGTCCTAGGTGGCCACTTACCTGAGTAGTTACCAGGGCCATCATGCAAGAAGAAGACATCCTGGGTTTTTTCCCATGCCTTGTCTACGAGTGACTTCCTGAGCATCAGATGTTAATTTCTTCAACTGACCCCAAGTAGGGTATGCCACATCCCTCGTTGCTTTAGCCATCGGGTGTTGAGTCTTGGCAGAGCTCTGTTCTGCTGGAATGGAGATGGTTGGTTTCAGGGGTCCCACCTCAGCAGTCATGGTTATTTTGGGGACGATCCTCGATTTCTTGAATGGTGGGATAAGGTGCTCCTCTGGGTTCATATTGCCTCACAAATCTTTCAGGAATGCACACCGTCTTGGATGAATTCTCTGGAAAAACACAAGCATGACCTCTACCCCAGATTAGAATGGGATCAAGGCCCTTCCATTGTCTGGTAGCTAGATCCTTCCACAAGGCACATCCTTTAGGACTAGAAGATAAGTTCTGAAAATGCATTTCTACAGCAGTAGTACTTCTCATCACAGTTCAAAAAATTTAAATAAGGAATGATTTAGTAGATATATGGTGTAGGGGCATAGTCCATATTCCCCCTTTTTAGTTTTAAAATGTGTGTTTGGAGTGTAGAATGTGCTCGTTTAATGACTGCTTGACCTTGAGGGTTATAGGGAATACCTGTTTTAAGTTCAGTGTGTTGTTGAGCAGCAAGTGCTCGAAATTTTGCTGATACATAGCCAGGCCCATTATCAGTTTTAATTTCTTTAGACTTTCCCATGACAGCAAAAGTGGTAAGGCAATGGTCGATTATATGCTTTGCACTTTCTCCAGTGCCTAGACAGAAATGAAACCCGAGAAAGTATCAATAGAAACACGGACCCAATGCAGACATTCAAAAACCAGGATGTGAGTAACATCCATTTGCCACAGGTGATTAGCAGTTAAGCCTCTTCGATTGACGCCTGTATTAAGAACTGTGTGATGAATGTTACATTGACTACATTGCTTAACAATTTGTCTGGCTTGTTTTTCAGTAAGTTTAAATTGTTTTTTTTAATGCCTTGGCATTCTGATGATGGAGGCTATGATCTACAACAGCCTCTTCATAGTGGGTAGAAAATGTGCCAACCGCTACCAGTTGATTAGCCATTGCATTGCCAAAAGCTAAGGGACCAGGTAAGTTAGAATGGGCACATATGTGACCGATAAAGCAATGATGCTTACGGGCTCTAATTAGTGACCGAAGTTTAAAGAATGGATGAAATAATTCTTTATTACAAGTGTGCCCAATGACAGCACTTTCTATAACTTTCATCATACCAGCAACATAACTGCTGTTACTGTAGATATTTAGTTTTTCATTGGTAAAGTCATTAAGAGCTAAAATAATGGCCTGGATTTCTGCTTGTTGGGCCGACTGAAATGACGTTTGGATTATCTTTGATGTGGTGGGGTAATATCCCAACCTTCCTGCACCTTGTAAACAAGGTACAGGCCTTGGGCAAAGGAGTTTGAACTATGACTTGAGGTAAAAACAAATGCTGTTTACATGGCGAATTGAAAAATTTAGTTAGCTGGGTAGTGGGTATTGAGTTGACCAGTAAAATTGGCCAATGCTAACTGCTAAGAATTAGAAAATTGCCATAGCTAATTTTGTTGTTGAGCAGTAAAAGGAACTGTGGTATACTGAGGTTCAAAGCCCAGAAGTTGTAATAACCGTGTCCTACCCTTGCTAATTATCTGAGACACTAGGTCATGGTAAGGAGTAAGCACTTGGAGGGAGAATGTGACAAGAGTATCTATTTCAAGATTCCATTTCCCAGCTATAGCGCACCAGTAGGTATATGGGCTATGGCTAGTATGATAAGATGGGAGTTTTGGTCAGGATTAAAACGAGTAAATTGTGCTTTCTGTATGGCGGTTTTAACCTTGCAGAGGGCTAGGCATCCTTCCTCTGACAGCTGTTGGGGAGAAGTAGGTGAAGGGTCACCTTGTAAAGTTTTAAACAAAGGGACAGTGTCTACTGTGGTCAATTTTAGGCTCGGTCTGAGCCAATTAATGGCACCTAATAATTTTTGGAAATCATTTAAGGTTGTCAGTCTGTTCTAATTTCTAATTTTGGGGGATGGATTTTTCTGGTTTCTATAATTTGTCCAAGATATTAAAAAGGAGCGACTTTCTGGATTTTCTCGGGGGCTATTTGAAGTCTGTGAGCATTTAGAGAGATTTCTAGCTCACTGAAGACATTAACTTGTATTTATCAGCATGGCTGATTAAGATGTCATCCATATAATGAATGATATATGCATCAAGAAAATGTTGACGGACAGGTTGTATAGCTTTGGCCATGAATTCTTGACAGGGTGTTGGGCTACTCGCTATGCCTTGAGGTAAAAATTCCAGCAATACCTTTTCACAGGAGCCTTATGATTTAGGGAGGGAACACTAAATGCAAATCTTTTACAATCACTAGGATGTAAAGGAATAGTGAAAAAACAATCCTTTAAATCTATGATAAATAAATGATGATTTAAAGGGCTAGCTGTCGGAGATGGCAAATCTGGTTGCAAAGGACCCATAATTTCCATAGTTTTATTAATGGCTCTAAGGTCTTGTAATAGAAGCCATTTTCCTGATTACTTTTCTATAACAAAAATAGGTATATTCCATGGACTATTAGTAGGCTGAATATGTCCAGCATCTAGCTGCTCCTTGGCTAATTGTTCGGCTGCAGTTTTTCTCCTGTTAGGGGCCATTGGTTCACCCAGACAGGATCATCTGAAAGCCAGGTAATTGGAGATGCACACAACTGGGTGGGAGATTTGACCAACGCCCCCATTAAAAATCCTGGGACTGGTAACCTAGGCCTTCTCTGATCGGGTTGTATGGGCTCCTTCCGCCCTTGCTGGTGTTTCCCTAGTCCTTTGTTGGGTATAAAATTTTGTTGAAACGTTTGATGAGTGACAATACTGCTAGGGCTAAGTAAAATTATTCCCATTTGTTCCAAATATTCCTTCCCCACAAATTAACAGGGAGATTTGACAGAATATAAGGGGTGAAATAGCCTATGTTTCCTTCTTTATCTTCCCACTGAAGGGTTTGAGCACTTTGCAGAGGGGCTATAGCTCCCCCAATACGCTGAAGCTCTGAGCTTGCATTTTGGCAGTGTTGAGAGGTGATGACAGATACATCAGCCCCAGTATCAATAATACCCTTAAATGATTTCCCATCGATTAGTAGGTTTAACTCTGATCTACCCTTCTGAACAACTTGACTCCAATATGCCACATCAGATGACCCAAACCTTTTATTTCCTTGAGGCTCAGACGTTAACACTTTTCCAGCCTTAATTATTAGGAAAAATGAGAAGTTGTGCTACTTTGTTTACTGGCAAAATTTGAACAATAGTATGAGTAGTGAGGGCTATACCCTTTAGTTCCCCTGTATAATCTTCATCTATAACCCCAGGTAAATTTTGAAACCCTTTAAAAGACATGCTACTTCTCCCCAGTA
This sequence comes from Tamandua tetradactyla, assembly GCF_023851605.1. NCBI lineage: Eukaryota > Metazoa > Chordata > Mammalia > Pilosa > Myrmecophagidae > Tamandua > Tamandua tetradactyla. The sequence continues at coordinate 25,433,172 of NC_135330.1, read as the reverse complement.
TTAGACCGACTGTCCCTCTGGAGAGAGGCCCATATACCCTTGTAGGGATGGCTTGCGGTCGTATTTCTGGAGTTAATAGATATCTAGATGTGGGACTGAGGTCCAATCCTGCACTCCCTGGGGTTGCTCATAAAAGGCTCTGAATGGATTGTTGGTTTGAGGTGTGGCTAGATTGAGAGCAGTAACCCCTTCTATTTGGTGTCCTAAAGACTGACCATGGATATCAGTTTGAGACTGACACTCAATGGCCCAGTGTTTACCACATTGGCATCGGGGACATGTGCCTGGCACTTTAGGGTCTGGAGGTTGCTGCGACATTTTTGGCGGGTTTTTGCCTACAGCTTTACAGTGCTTTGTACAGTGTCCTGCTTTACCACATTTGAAACAGTTTCCACCCCTTTTTTCTTGGCTTTGAAACCCCTTTCTGAGGGCAGCAGCCCTGAATATTGGCTGGCCCAATGTCTGCACAAATGCGAATTATTTTTTGAATATTGACCTTTTTTCTATAGGGTCGTAAAGCTTCCCTTATAGGCTTTATTAGCATTTTTAAAGGCCAATTGCTTTACCATTAATTTTTACCATTAATTGGTTCAGCATCCCCCACTATGCACCCAACTGTGGTAAACAGTCAAGCTACAAAGTCTTGAAAAGGCTCGTTGTCAGGGCCCTTCCTGACTGCCGTGATGTCGTAAGTCTTTTCTCCCTTATTGGGTAATTCACACCAAGCCCTCTGGGCAGCGACGGCAATCTGTTGATGAGCCTGTAAAGTGCAGCCAAGCTGTTTGTTGTACATGTTGAAACAGACCCATTCCTGTAAGCATTTCTGCTGTTATGGGAACTTGATGCTGTTGATTACGCCCAGCCTTTTCCACACAAAGTTCATGAAAACTAGTTTTCCACAGCAAATAATCCCCAGCATTAAGACAGGCTTTAGCTATGGCATCCAGTCATGTAGAGCCATAGGAGAAGATCCAACCGTCTCCAGCAGGACAAGCACAAAAGGGGAAGTGGCACCATACATGGTTGTAGCTGATTTTAAGTCTTTCAAAGTTTTTAAAGCGACTGGCTCATGATATCGCAAAAAATTGGTGGGATTGTTAAGGTCTGGTCTCTCCAGGACAGGAAAAATCTCAAAACCGGTGGTATTTCACCTGCAGTTTGAGCCTCAAGAATGGTTTCTTGTAGGGGAGAAAGTGACACAGAGGAAGGAGTTTCAGGCTCAAAGGTCACTTTCCTACTACCAGGAGTTTCACTAGCAGCAGCACTTACATGAATGTCTTACAAAGCTGAATTTAGATAGTTCTCTGTCTCCTCCTCAGGGTCAGAATTATACATTTCTGTTCATGCTTCCTCCTGTAATTTTACTCCATCACTCCCATCTAATACTTCATGCAGGGTCCGTTTCTCAGAACTAGGCAGGGTGGTAGGTTCTATGGGAGCAGAGCTCTTTGAGGATAATTTAAGACTGTCATACCCCCATACAGTTTCCTTTAGATTTTCTTCATAACTTGACTCTGCTATCTCAGTTTTCAAGAGCTGGCCTCTATGTGGGCCAGGATCAATACATTCCTGAATTAAGGACCACATAGAAAAGGTATAAATGGGTATTTTATCTGGACCTTCTGCTCTGTAGCGATCTCTTAGCCGTTTTCCCACTTTGACCCAGGTCTCCGGATTGACCATTCTTCCTTCCTCGGGAAACCAAGGACAAGTTTCTTGAACAAAATCTAAAAAGGTACTAAGCTAACTTCTCCTAACATCTCCTCCTCTAGCCTGAAGCATAGTCTTTAACATACATATAATTCCCATTTCTTTGAACCAGAATGTCCCATAATTATTACACCTGGCTATATTTTATGCACTCCCCCTTACCTTAGTTCCAAATCGTGTGCACACCACCGGAGCATCTCCTCGTCTTGGGTCCCTGTTCAGGCGCCACCTGCTGCAACCCGCACAGCTCAGTGTCGGGACTGAAGGTAGGCAACAGGGAGTTGAGAAGGAAGCACAAGAGACAAAGAGATAGTAAAAGCTGGGACCAGGTGGGATGCTGAGCTCGGATGGAGACTCTTAAGACCCCGAGAGGTTCTGCACTGTTTATTTTATAGGGCTACAAGATAAGGAAGGCCAAAAAATTTAATCAAAGAAATGGGGAGGGAGGAAACACTCTTTGATCCTTATCTTAGCCTGCAGTTTTTGCAGTAACACAGGAACTGGGCCATCTGCTTCCTTGTGGCCGGATAAGTCTTAAGTCACATATGCTCCCAAGGCCTCCTTTGTCCCAGACTCAAGCAGCTTTACAACACTTTAATCTTTCAGGACATCATGTGCCTATTCCCACAAGACTGCTGTGCTCTATCTCTGCAGCAAGCATGTGACCTCTGTCCTGTCCACTCCGGACATACAGACATGTTGTTTTTCTCACTTAAAAAAATAAAAACCATCTCTTCCCCACTTCCCCTGTCAGCTCCTACCCCATATCTTTGCTTCTCTTTACAGCATTAGTCCTTGAAATGTTTGCCTATCCTTTCTGGCTTTAGATCTTTTTTGCTTATTCTCAAACATTTCACTTAAGCTTTTTTCCTCCATACTCCACCAAACCTGCTCTAGTCAAAGTCACCAAATATATCTGCATTGTTAAATCCCAGGGTTAAATCTCAGCACTCATCTTCATACATCAGCTTTTGATGCAGTTATTGACAGTCCTCCTTAATATAGTCTTCTGGGCTTGGTTTTTTCATACCTCACTGATGTTCCTCCTCTGCAACGTTAACGTTAGAGTACAACAGGATTTAGCACCTGGACTACTGTCTACATTCATTCCCTTGCTAATCTTATCCAATCCGAGAACTCAGAATGCCATCCAGATGCTGACAGGTCCCAAGTTTATATCCCCCACTTGACTTCTTCCAAATTTGGGCTTGTATATGGTTGTGTATTTGACATTGTCATTATTATCCATTTCAAAATTTAATAGGTGTAAAAACAGAATTCCAGTCGTCTCCCCCAAAACCTGTTCCACATGCATTCTGTCTCATCCCAGTTGATGGCAACTGAATCCTTCCAATTGCTTAGGTCAGAAACCTTGGAGTCATTATGGAGTCCTTAAATTTTCTCTACCTACATCCAATTCATCAGGAAATCCTTCTGGTCTTACCTTTAAAATATATCTAGAATCTAACCAATTCTCCTCTCCTCCACAGTGACCACCTTGGCCCTTAACTTTCATCATCTCTCACCTGGATTACTACGGTAGTTTTCTAACCGGTCTCCCTGATTCTAACCACCCCTTTGCCCCTCAGAGACTTCTCAACAGAATAGTGAAGACAAAGCTCTCTGTTGGCTTCCCATCTTCCTCAGGGTAAACGCCAAAAACCTTACAGAGTCTCTCATGACACACCCCCCAAGTTGCCTGCTGACCTCTTGGTAATTCTTCCCTTTCCTCACCATGCACTGGCCACCGTGGTCTCCTGGCTGTTCCTCAAACACAGACATGCTCTGGCCTTAAAGGCATTGCAATTCCTAAACCCCCTGTCTGAAAAGTTCTCCCAGATGACCACATGGTTATGATTGTAATTATATATGTAGTGTAATTCACATACACCCTCCAAGTCTGGTCAAATGTCACCTTCTCAATGAATTCTCCCAAGTATGCCACCAACCTCTCTTATCACCTTTTATTTTTCCAGAGCACTTAACCCTTCTAATTATGTATTAAATTTTATTGTTGCTTACTTTTTTTTTTAATTTAGAGTGGTTCTTTTTTGTATTTTTTTGTTTATTAATTAAAAAGTTAAGAAACAAAATAAAACATCAACATACATAATCAGTAATTCACAATATTGTCACTTAGTTGCATATTCATCATTTCTTAGAACATTTGCATTAATTCAGAAAAAGAGATAAAAAGACAATAGAAAAAGAAATAAAACGAACACAGGAAAGAAAGAAAGAAAAAAAAGATTATACCTATCATACCCCTTACCCCTCGTTTTCATTGATCACTAGCATTTCAAACTAAAATTATTTTAGCATTTGTTCCCCCTATTATTTATTTTTATTCCATATGTTCTACTCCTTTGTTTGTTGCTTAATTTTGCAGCTGCTAAACCAAATACCATTCAATGGGTTGACTTAAACAACAGGAATTTACTTGTGCACAGTGTTGAAGCCAGAAGTCCAAAATTGAAGTGTCAGCAAGGTGATGCTTTCTCCCCACAGGCTGTGGCATGACAATGTTTTCTCCTTTCTCCTCCGGGTTCCATTGACTTTCAGCTTCTTGCTCTTCCCATGATTTTCTTTGTCTGAATTTCATCTGTTTAGAAAGGATTCTAATAATCTGGATTAATGACCAAACTAATTCAATTGGCAACACCTTAACCAAAAAGTACACCTTCAATGGGTTTGTACCTACAGGAACAGATTAAGATTAAGAACGTGTTTCTCTAGGGTGCATAATTCAATCCCCAACAACTCTCTCATCCCATTTCAAAATGAGAAGTATTTTGTTTCTTGTTCTCTGATCTATTCCAAGTCATTTGCTAAAACAGTGAGTGCTCAAATAATTGTTGAATGAAAAAAAGATACATTTAAATTTTACAACATGCATCCAAGCTAGTGACAAAATATTGAAGAGGAAACTAATAAATATACAAAGAAAAGAATAATTGTTGAATGGATGAGTCAATCATACTAAAGATATAAAGAAAGACCATAATTTTGAAAATGATGTATTAAAAGAATTAGAGTACTTCATCATCTGCAATAAGATGCAAGATATTGACTATAAAATTCAAAAAGCCATAAATAGAGAAAAGGGTGAGATAAAGGAACAATTAAATGAGCTGTAAAGACAATTAGATCAGCTAAAAGGTAGCACATTAAATAAGGATTGCCAGGAAACAAATGGCAATGCAAATTACTAAACCCTTCATTAAAACAGTGGGTTAGTGAGGGTTCTCCAGAGAAATAGAACCAACAGGAGGGATGTGTAATATCAGATTTATAGGGGTCTCGCACAACTGTGGGAATGGAAGAGTCCAAAATCCGTAGGGTAGGCTGTGAAGCTGGTGGCTGTGATAAAGGGTCTGGACGAACTCCACAGGAGAGGCTGGGTGGCTGCAGAAGCAATGAAAAAATCTCTCTTCCTTAAAAGCCTCCAGCGGATTGGATTATCTCATTGTGGGTGACACACCTTAGTTAATCACAGATGTAATCAGCCACAGATGGCTATCAACTGGCAATGATTTAATCAACCAACCACAAAATATTCTTACAACAACAGTCAGGCCATTGCTTGTCTCACCAGACAAGTGGGCATAATCATTTGGGAAGATGACACCAGAACCTAACAATCACAAACAGTAAGGAGTAAAATAGACAAATCAGTGATGTGGAAGAGAGACCCAAGAAGTTGCCACAGAATACAGATGGAGAAGACCAAAAATGTAAATGAAGACGATGGTAACAGGTCTAAGAACAGAAAAATGAAGGTTACTAAGAATTATACAATATTACCAGGGAAAACATCCAAGAAGTAGAACAGAAGCCGTCATCAATCAAAATATTAAAGTTTAAAACTTAACCTTTTAAAAAGCCCTATAGATCAAAGAGCTTTTCTCAAATATAATAAGAAAAGACATATATTAAGATACACTGTGGCAGAGTATATGAATAACCAGATAAGAGGGGAAAATCCTAATAAGCATTGAGGCAGGAAATTACCTTCAAGGAAGCAAAAATTAGACTTGCCTCAGTCTTTGTAATACTAAGTTTAGAACACTAGAGCAGCATCTACAGAGTTTTGGAGGAAGCATCCTTGACTCAAGAATTTTATACCCATGAAACAGTCCCTCACCCCTCACACAATATCTTAGAAATATGAGAGTTCAGAAAATATACCATCCTTGCCTTAGTGCAGGCAGCTAAGAGAGAAACCAAGAAATCAAAACATTTCACTCCTACTTAAAAGCCTTTGATAAATTCTCAGTGTACTGACTTCCGGAGAAGATGGCGGCTTAGTAAGACGCGCGGGTCTTAGTTCCTCCTCCAGAAAAGCAACTAAAGAAACAGAAACAATACGAAACAGCTCCCGGAGCCACGACAGAGACCAAAAAGACAGCGTACCCCATTCTGGAACAGCTGAACGGGCAGGGAGAATCCGCTGCTGTGAGATACCCGAGGGGCGCGCGTTTTCCCGGCCGGGGCGGCTGGCGACTGGGGTCCCCTCCACGCACGTGGCTCCCCGGTCTGACTGGGAACATTGGATAGCGGGGCCCTCTCGTCACGCTTGGCGTTTCGTGCCAGCTGGGCAATTAGGACCGGCACTCTCCCAAGCCGCGGCGGCCAGCGACCCCGGCCTCCACGCGCGTTTTCCCGGGCCGACTGCCGTGCAGACAGATGAGCGCCATGAGCGCCACCTACTGGGCAGGAAAAGAAAAACAGAGCCCAGAGATTTCACAGAAAAAGCTTTCAACCAGCTGGGTCCCACACCCAGGGAAATCTGATCAGATGCTCAGACACCAGCAGAAAATAATGGATGATGCTCGGAAAATTGAAGATATGGCCCAGTCAAAGGAACAAACCAATAGTTCAAATGAGATACAGGAGCTGAGACAACTAATGCTGAATATACGAACAGAAATGGAAAAACTCTTCAAAAACCAAATCAATAAATTGAGGGAGGACATGAAGAAGACATGGGCTGAACAAAAAGAAGAAATAGAAAATCTGAAAAAACAAATCACAGAACTTATGGGAGTGAAGGATAAAGAAGAAAAAATGGAAAAAACAATGGATACCTACAATGGTAGCTCTAAAGAGACAGAAGCTACAATTAGTGAACTGGAGGATGGAACATCTGAATTCCAAAAAGAAACAGAAACTATAGGGAAAAGAATGGAAAAACTTGAGCAGGGGATCAGGGAATTGAATGACAATATGAAGCGCACAAATATACGTGTTGTGGGTGTCCCAGAAGGAGAAGAGAAGGGAAAAGGAGGAGAAAAACTCATGGAAGAAATTATCACTGAAAATTTCCCAACTCTTATGAAAGACCTAAATTTACAGATCCAAGAAGTGCAGCGCACCCCAAAGAGAATAGACCCAAATAGGCGTTCTCCAAGACACTTACTAGTTAGAATGTCAGAGGTCAGAGAGAAAGAGAGGATCTTGAAAGCAGCAAGAGAAAAACAATCTGTCACATACAAGGGAAACCCAATAAGACTATGTGTAGATTTCTCAGCAGAAACCATGGAAGCAAGAAGACAGTGGGATGATATATTTAAATTACTAAAAGAGAAAAACTGCCAACCAAGACTCCTATATCCAGGAAAATTGTCCTTCAAAAATGAAGGAGAAATTAAAACATTTATAGACAAAAAGTCACTGAGAGAATTTGTGACCAAGAGACCAGCTCTGCAAGAAATACTAAAGGGAGCACTAGAGTCAGATACGAAAAGACAGAAGAGAGAGGTATGGAGTAAAGTGTAGAAAGAAGGAAAATCAGATATGATATATATAATACAAAAGCCAAAATGGTAGAGGAAAATATTATCCAAACAGTAATAATACTAAAAGTTAATGGACTGAATTTCCCAATCAAAAGACATAGAATGGCAGAATGGATTACGACCCAGCAATACCACTGCTAGGTATCTACTCAAGGGACTTAAGGGCAAAGACACAGACGGACATTTGCACACCAGTGTTTATAGCAGCATTATCTACAATTGCAAAGAGATGGAAACAGCCAAAATGTTCATCAACAGACGAGTGGCTAAACAAACTGTGGCGTATACCTACGATGGAATATTATGCAGCTTTAAGACAGACTAAACTTATGAAGCATGTAATAACATGGATGGACCTAGAGAACATTATGCTGAGTGAGTCTAGCCCAAAACTAAAGGACAAATACTGTAAGGTCCCACTGATGTGAACCGACATTCGAGAATCAGCTTGGAATATATCATTGGTAACAGAGACCAGCAGGAGTTAGAAACAGGGTAAGATAATGGGTAATTGGAGCTGAAGGGATACAGACTATGCAACAGGACTAGATACAAAAACTCAAAAATGGACAGCACAATAATACCTAAGTGTAATGTAACTAGGTTGAAACACTGAATGAAGCTGCACCTGAAATATGGTTTTTTGTTTGTTTGTTTGTGTGTTTGTATCTTTTGTTTTTGTTTTTTTCTTTTTCCTTTTTATATATATATATATATTATTAGTATTATTATTTTAATTCTCTTCTCTATATTAACATTCTATATCTTTTTCTCCTGATTTGCTAGTTCTTTTCCTAAATCGATGCAAATGTACTAAGAAATGATGATCATACATCTATGTGATGATACTAAGAATTACTGAGTGCATTTGTAGAATGGAATGATTTCTAAATGTTGTGTTAATTTTTTTTCTTTTTTTTGATTAATAAAAAAATTTAAAAAAAAAAATTCTCAGTGTACTTACAGTAAAAACTAAACTTCTTACCTTCCTTGGTCCCATCAGTTGTTGCCAAGGTGGCAAGAGTCATATGAATCAAAACTTAGATTAGTCAAAGTCCCCACAGGACATAGCACACATAATATTGTTCAAGGAGAGTTTAATATAAAGAGATGAACAAAGGTGTAGGAAGGGTGTAAAGAAACTACAAGGGATAGTGCAGCACTAATGCCTGAAGGAGTGAGAAAAAGGAGAGGTTACCAAAACCTAGAGAGAGAAAGTCCTGTGGAGACACCTATCTTGAATTTTGATAAAAGATGTAACCAGCCTAGTTAATCTTACAGGGAGAGAGAGCCAAGAGAATAAATACTCTGGCCTCATTCTTCGTTATCATTGTGATTGGCTCTCCATTTGTGAGAACCCACTAGAAGCCATGGTGCAAGGAAGCCCAGAGATCTAGTCCATATAAGTTACCCTTCTAAAAGCAGGGTGGAAAGTGCATTTGAGGCCCAGATCCCATTCCCTGCTTTTCCAGAGAATTGCCCTCAGTTAATGGGAGCCACTTCCCCTGGGAAGTTATGCCTCACCCCCATGGATACCTAGAAACCAACGATCTACTGTTACTGAGGTCCAAAAGGCTGGCCCCTTGCCTCAAGCTAGGACAAATCTATGGTGTTATATATGCTTCAGAGGACACACACCCACATGACTTTGGATCTGGCCAAAACTAGACCTTACCTGAAACCACACCCTTGCCTGTCCTCATCCTACTTCCCTTGGTCCCTTAGAGGTTTTTTTCCTGAAGAGCACTCCTTCAAAAAATCACATATGCCAGATTCTGCTTCTAAGAAACCTAACCTAAGATAGTTGTTACCAGAAGTGGTTATAGGAAGCAGATTCTAAGATGGGATTCTGGAACTGGATAACCCATGAATTAGAGGGCAATAAGGATCTCGTCAATATTCCACTATTGATGTTGATAGTCTCTGTCATGCGATAACAGTGCAATTGCTAAAATATTCACCTCTTATTAAATTGTGTGTTGGATGTTATGTGGAAGTTCTTGGGGTAATGAGGCACAAACAAATAGCCAGTCAACCAAGAAGGCATAATACAACAGCTTTGTTGGATCAAAGGGCCTATAATGTGAGAGGGGAGAAAGAAGGTACAGAAGGGCCTAGGTCTTAACCAACCTAGGCTCTGCAAGGGTTCATAGAAGGGAGAGTGAGGAAAAAGATATGAGTCCCAGGCCTTGCCTTTATTGTGACTCAAGGGTAGAGCTTTACTGTGGATGCTGGGGATTGGCAGCTTAAAACTACATGGCAGGAAAAGCAGAAGCAGGAAGGACCATTTGGAGAAGCTGAGGGTGGCTCTTTATCATCTAAGCCGTATGAAAGTATTGGCCTTGCTAGTTATGGTTACACCTGGGTAGGTCTAGCTGGGGTGGTCACTCAACAGGGGAACTTATGACTAAGCCAGGCAAGATATTGAGGCACCAAATGTAATTTATTTTATGTCATTACAGATGGGCAGGATATAGGTGGGATGCATAAATTCATGCAATATTTCTGGCATTTTATAGAAAGAGAGGATATAGTCTTTTTAAGAACTTTGGAATGGAATAGCAACTGCTGAACACCATCACGGCTTTGCAAAAGGGAAATGACAAGTGCAGAGTAATCAAACATGCTTGGGAGAACTAGAGAATCTCCTTGGAAGTATCTCATTCTGTGAGAGCTGAAGACCAAGCCCTAGACTTAACTATAAGAGCGACAGAATTCAGAGAAGGATAAATTGTCAGCCTAGGCAAGTCTCCTATGACAAAGTTGGGGTCTGGTAGGGAAGGAGAGGGACTTTGAGAACTGAGATGGGAATATCTTTGTAGATATTGCATCTACACTTGATGCACTTGAGAATCCTGAATCCCCAGATTTCCCAGAACTCTCTGAGCCTACAGAAGTGAACCTCATTGAAATAAAGTCCCCTCAGTCCCTTAACTTCCTTGAAAGCTATTCAGTAGCCTTGAATGAGTCAAGTAAGTACCTTATGAAACAATGCTTTCCCATCTTAAGATCTGCCCCTACCTCCTTGACTGTCCACCCAGCCCATACTATCTCTGGAGTCCAGGCTCAGAGAGAGCTTTCACTTTTTTTTCCAGCACCACACAAGTGGCATTTGACAGAGCTGAAGTTGAACTCCAAGGCTTCAATGTTGGATCTTATCATGGCATCACCTTGCACTAAGGTAGTTTCCTTTTATAAATAAATCTCTAAAGCTTTCAATGAATCACTTTCTCTGATTTCTATAGTCAACAGACATGCAAAACAAGTCATCAATATCTTCTTATAAAAAAGCATCGGAAACTCAGACAATTAATTCACAACCTAGCTGGGGGGTTTCTCATTGTATTAGTCAGGGTTCTCCAGAGAAACATATATATCTATAAATGTTTACTTATATAGGATACTTATATATCTATATGTATATTTAACTTTTTAATATTTCAATAATACACACACACACATTAAGAGGTCTACTCTAAGGAATTGGCTCACATGACCATGGGGGCTGGTAAGTTTGAACTGCATAGGGTGGGCTGCATAGGGTAGAAACTCCAATAAAGCTCAAATTCCCCAGGGGAAGCTGGCTAGCTGAAATTTCTGGCTACAGCCAGTGTTGAAGTTGAGGTAGAAACTCTTCTAACCTCTGAAACCTCATTTCTTACTTGCAAGACCTCAGCTGATTGGATGAGGAAATTACCCAAATCATTGAGGACAATCTCTTTCATTTATTTATATATATTTTTAATTGTGGATGCAGTCAAGATTGTAGATGCAAAGCCCATCTATAAAATACCTTCAAGGTAATCAGTAAGTCAGTGTTTGACCAAATAACTGGATGCCATAACTTAGACAAGTTGACACATGAAATTAACCATCAAATCCATCGTTCCTACTTTCCCATCAGGTCTGGCTACATAATTTGCAGGCCCCAAGCAAAATGAAAATGTGGGGTATCTTTTTTAAAAAGCAGGGAATAGTGCTGTTAAACTACTAATACATAAAGCTTTTTCCCTTAAAAATATTTTTTACATATGCAATCAGTGATTCTTAATATCATCACATAGATGTATGATCATCATTTCTTAGTACATTTTCATCGATTTAGAAAAAGAAATAGCAAGACAACAGAAAAAGAAATAAAATGATAATACAGAGAAAAATAGAAATAAAAATACAAAAAATAAAAAAATAAAAATAAAAATATATATATTTTTTTTAGCTAAAAAACATGCTAGGAGTAACTGTCATACTAAGTAAAGAGAAATTGAAGTTTTAAACTATTCAAATGAATTTTACCATTCATCTTTATATTATGAAATGCCAATTTTAAATGCAAATATAAGAGCATTTAACTTGTATGTGAACCCAGCAAGGTTACGCAATTTATAATTTGTAGCTTATAGATGCATCTGTATTTCATCCTTACCAGAACAGTGAAAATGCTGCACACCACTGTTTTCATTTTATTTTTTGGTACGTGTACATTTTACCAACACTCTACTTTGGCTTACTGATGACTAAGGGAAAGGACCTAGGGGGTGCTCTGTTTTTCCTTTTCCTTCTAGGTCATCGTTTTTCACACAAGTGGTAGGCTAACACGGGATGTAACAGGAGTAAGAAAAGATAATGATAGGGTTCCTAGGTCATTCTTGTTTCTTACAAACCTTTCTGTGTTTGAAGCAAGTTCTGATTCTAATGTAAAGCCTGACCTTATTTGGCTGTCAGCACCCCGACTTTCGCGATTGTAAACATGTTGACTACCCAACATGAGCACAGAACTCGGGTGCATGGGATGCTCCGTGAGACCTAAAAGCAAATACAAGAGTTGGGCGTGATGTGAAAATCAGATAGCAGTCAGGAAAGCTACTTGCAGATGAGAAGCAAGGCTCCGTGGCATGAGCATGCGCAAAACTCATCTGCTCACTGCGTATGCTCCATTGTCCCGTTGGCCTTATAAAACCTGAGTTCCGGGATAAACTGGTCAACAATTCCAAGGCTTTGACAGCAGAGCTTTCAACCAAGCGTGGTGCTTTTCTAAGAGAGTGGCCTTACTCTCTCGTAACCCCATGAAGCCGGCCGTACTCACTGTCATTTCTTCCTTGGAGCATTTTCAGGTTCTAACATCTGTCTTAAAAGTATGGGGTCCCACGTGGGGCTCAGTAGTATACGTTTACAAGCACCAAGGATAGTGGGGGAAATTACCTCCAGAGTTTGGCGGTTAATCCCAGTATCTTGCTAACTTTGTATTTTTTCGTACTTGTGTTCCATTGCTGATTTATTCTCTACTCATTGTCTTTTAGATCCTTTTTTTTTTTTAATACAAAACACTTGTATGGCCCAATTCCTTGCTGCATATGTTTCTCCTATCTCAGCCTTATGTTTTACTTCTAAATTAATTACTAGTCTTGGATTGGTAGGACCATGTTCGATTCAACTTTGTATCCTGGTCCAAACCTGACCAGCAGGTGCTTCACATTTATTGCATTAATTAATTATCTTATACAATCGTTATTTTTAAAAAATGTCTTGATGTGGTACTTCTGCTCTTCATTCAGTCGTGTATTGAATTATTTATTGGGTCAACAAATATTTTTTGAACAGCTCCTCTTTGCCAGCACTGTCCTCTCCTTTTCCAAGCTTCCTCTCTTCTCATTTCTCTTCTTGTCTTTCTCATCTTTGGCTCAAGAATGAGGAGAAGTGATGGTTATCACCAATGTCAAGGTGCAGTGAAATTACTACCTTATTTCTCCATCAGCCCTCTTAAATCTCATCCCCTCTATTACCAGCCATTTACCCTCTATAATTAGCAGATTGCTCCTAATGTTCCACCCACCTTGGTGCGACCTGCAATATCAATGAAATATATTTCTTTATTGAAGTCAGCCATTAGCTAAAAGCATTAATACAGCACTAGCCCTATTTGGGGTGATAGTAAAAATATTTAACAACAGATACAGTGGGGAGGAACGAAAGAGGGACACAGGGGGAGGGGACACTCAGTGGGCTCCGGGCAGCACCTATTTACCAAAGGGAAGGCAGATTTCAATAATTTAAAACCAATGCAGCTTACACCCACCAGCTAAATATCAGCCTGGCTGTAGGGCAAGGTTCTGTTGCCACCCATGATGCACTCTCTTTCTCTCCATGACCGGGGCCAAACCAATGATAATTTATCTACATTGACACTGTCTGAATGTTCATGCCTCTTATTGCAGGAGTCTGATCATCCAAAGTGTAAGGCCACACAACCTCTTTAACTCTGGTTCCCTTTAGCCATATAAACACACAGCAGCTTATTTTATTACTGACAGGTCTAAGGAATTGAAGAGGAGAACACAGGAAAAGTAAGAAGATGAGAATGGTGTGAAGAGAGAACATACCATCTGCGATCTCTCAGGAGGCTTGCGGTTTGCCTGGGTTCAGTTTTAAGCACACGAGTTCATGAAAAGCAGCTGTGGTGTTGCAGACAAAATGACGAGCCTGTGGAAGGGGAGACCTGTGCTCAAATGTCAGGCTAACTTGAGTTATACTGGACAATTCACTTATCTCTTCCGAGTCTTGTTTCCTCTCTGTAAAACCCAAAAGACACATTCACTTCACAAGATCCTTGCTAGAATTCACTGCATTAATGTTAACTAAAATGCACACAATTCACATTTGTTGAGTGCCTGGCATCCACTACATGTTTGCTGAATCCACTTCAAAATGCGTGTGAGTCTCAGTGAATCTAAATGTAATGTGAGGAAGTGTAAAGCTTTGCTGAATCAGTGAATAGTATTAGTCTTCTTTCTCTAAATCTGTCCTGAAAATAAACCCTACTAGTCAGATGGGTGATGTATTTTTGACAAAGCCTAGTAAGTTTCAGCTGACACCAGGAAATGCCCTGCATATAAAGGAATTCAGCCTTAGGGAATAATTGTATCAAAAGCAATGAATGTCTGAAAAGCACATCTTTTTACCCCCACCTGACCATTTCACTCTCCCTGTCACCTTCCTGTTCACAAGTTCTGACTTGATGCGAAGTTGGAATCAGAGTGCAGTTGATTTGACAGATTTCTAAGCGTGAAAAATATAATGGAATGCCCTGTCCTCATCTGCTTTTCACTTTCCTTTTTATCCTTCTTCTTCTTTCTCTCCCTTCCCTTCCTTCTTTCTATCACTTTCATAGTCATCATTATCATCACTGGTTTTTCTAAGGACTTAAGTAGTGCCAGGCACAGTGCTAAATAGTTTATGTGCATTATCTCACCTCTGGTTATTGTGTCACCCTCTGCTGTTAAAGGTATTGATTCAACAAACAAGCTTACTTTTTTTCTTCTGGAGTAAGAAAGTTAATCTTAAATAATTTAAATCAACATTAAACTCGGGGCAATTTTGCCTGGGGGACATTTGTCAATATCTGGAGATATTTTGGCTGACATACTGGGTGCGGGGGCCGTGTCATGTGGGGCGGCGGTACTCCTGGGAACTAGCGGGCATAGGACAGAGATGCTGCTAAACCATGCATAGGACAGTCTTCTCCAAGTAAGAATTAACTGGCCCCAGTGTTGACGGTTCATAAACCCTGAGATAAACTGATCTTGTATAATGTTTGGAAATAATGTTCCATTAAGAAAGAGGGACGAGGGCTGGGGACATAATAAAAAAAAAAAAAGAAAGAAAGAAAAGAAAAGAAAGACTGGGTTGCTATTAACTCTTTTCAATTAAAGTATACAATTTTTAAAAGCATCATTAATTTTCAAACCTTCCTATAATCATCACAACCATGTTTCAAAGCATTTAAACCTACCAGTCAAAGTACTTTTCATGTCATAAAGAGTAAAAAAATAGTTCTTTTAGTATTGTAAAAAATAGAATTTTCTCAATATAACAAAATGTTACTGGTGAGCAGTGCAACAGTGGCTCAGAGGCAGAATTCTCGCCTGCCCATACCAAAAAAAAAAAGTTACTGGCTAATGAAAAATGTCTTCTTTCATTAAAAAAAAAAAATGGGAAAACATATTTGTTTTAAAACTTTTCCCTTTAACCTTCAACCTTGCTAGCAAGCACTAAATTGAATCTGTTCACTATGCTTTAAGGAGAAACTTTTTTTTCTCACCTTGCTTTGCTGGAGTTGAAAGGCTTCTTCGGCACTGTAAAGGCGGATTTAAAAGAAAAGTTTTTAAAGCTTCTATTTCAAACAAATAAACATGAGCCACTTCCTCCTTCAAAAGCCAATCATTTTCTTTTTTCATTTCTGATACTTAACTTCATATTCTTCTACCTAATTTATTCAATGGGACATTTTCCTTATTCTGTATCTTTCCTTCAAGTAGCGTCAACTTTTCCCTGGCTTTAGTAAAAAAATATATGTTTTCCCAAAATGTTTATGCTCTTTTTCAAAAAGCTTATGCTGTCTTCTAAGACTCATCTTTGTAAGTATAGTCTGATTCCCATTTTTTAATGGCTTTCCCACTTGAGCTTTCTTCAGGTCTACAGCCAACTCTGGGCTTAGCCAATTTGGCTTAATATTATAAGTGCCTAAAGCTGCCTGGATAAATACTAGTGCCAGGAACAAAAGTCAAGCATTCTGAATCTCAATTGTTTTAAGTCCACATTCCTTTTATATAAGAACTCTTCTCCCTCTCCCTTTGCCTATTTCCAAACAAAAATCAGCTTTCAAGACAGGGCTCATTCTAGACCCACAAAGTCTTGTTTATCCTAGAAACTTGGCCAGCAGGTTTTGAATTCTGAACACTATGTACTATTTTAGGAAGGGGAGGACAGGAAAGAAAATAACTTCCAGAAATATGCAGCTAAAAACTCTTACCAATCTACTTTTAAGATTGGAATGATTTCTTTCTTCCTTATCTTATTATAAGACTGATTGGAGGCGATTGTTGCTTGCTGACTTTCAAAAGCAGCCCAGTTCTATTTCTGCAAACAGGAATCTCTTGCCCTTATCATCTGTCTGGTCATCAGAAACTCCTACCTTTGTCCATTCACAGTGGTTTATATTTTTTCTAAAATGAAATTCTGATGAGATACTTGCTGTACTATGTTGATTGAAAGCATGTCATCTCTAAAGAGACTGATGATTTCCTTTTTGGCATTCTGCTTGCAATTGTAGTTGATACTACCAAGTAAATATTGGATCCTTTTACTGGCAGTGGCTCTTTATTGTGAACTTGCTCCAGATGTGACTGAAATAATCATAAGTATGATTTAAAATCTTTCACACTCCACCAATGATTTCATTTGCTTAATGTAAATAAATATTTAGAGTGAGCTTTAGAGAAATATATTCACCCAGATACAAGTAAGGCTCTCTTCTCCCTTTAAACTCAAGCATCAAATGTCACCATTTCACTCTGATTTCCCCCATTCTTCCACGAAGACTTTGTCCCCTTAGTTTGAGTATTAAATGCCTCAACAAGACTTCCATTTTAACCAAGTCTGCCTTCACAACAGCTATAGTCAATATTTAATCACCTTGATATTAATTCTAGTTCACTAATAAGAAACCCCCTCATGAAATTGCACACTGACATTCCAAAGCCCAGATCCCCTCTTAGGAGTATTCTCTGAGAAATTTTCCTGTTTAGCTCAGAAAATAGAGAATACTCTATAACTTCCTGTCTTGTAATAGTCTCCTTTCTACCAAGAAAAAACTGTCCAAGGAGCCACATCTTAAAAGAACTTGCATGCTGGTTTGAAACTTTATATACCTCAGAAAAGCCACGCTTTTTTAATACAGTCTTGTGGGTGCAGATTTATTGTAGGTGGGACCTTTTGATTAGATTATTTCCATGGAGATATGATCCCGCCCATTCAAGGTGGTTTTTAATTAGTTTACTGGAGACCTTAAACGGCTCAGAGAGAGAGAGAGAGAGAGCTGAGAGCTGACACAGAGAAAAGAGAGATGAAACCAAGTGACAAATGCTTCAAGAAGCTAAGCTAGGAGAAGAAACCCAGAGTCTGCTCTAGAGAAGCTAGTGAGGACTCACAGATACATAAAGAGAAAGACACTGGAAACAACAGCTGAAAGAGCCATTTGAAACCACAAGCCAGGAGAGAAGGACAACAGACGTTGCCATGAGTCTTCCCATGTGATGGAGAAAAACCCTAGACGCCATCAGCCTTTCTTCAGAGTTAAGGTATCTTTTTCTGGAGGCCTTAATTCGGACATTTTCATGGCTTTAGTACTCTAAATTTGCAACTTAAAAAATCCCTTTGGAAAAGCCAATCCATTTTTGATATATTGCATTCTGGCAGCTTTAGCAAACTGAAACAGCATGCCAATTCTCCTTCAAGTCTCTTAATTTCTTTCCTATTTTCTCTTTGTTAGTGGTACAATCTAGACAATCGCTTTCAGT
This sequence comes from Tamandua tetradactyla, assembly GCF_023851605.1. Classification (NCBI taxonomy): domain Eukaryota; kingdom Metazoa; phylum Chordata; class Mammalia; order Pilosa; family Myrmecophagidae; genus Tamandua; species Tamandua tetradactyla. The sequence goes on along the minus strand of NC_135330.1, from coordinate 25,415,309 downwards.
TTATCGTCCAACTCACCAATCTCCTCTTCTTCTATATCTGTTTGCTGTTAAAGATATACATTTGAGTTTTTGGCTTGAATGACCATATTTGTCATTTTTTGGAGTTATATTCATTCATTTTCCAAATCTATTTTCCAAAGCTACCTCTGTTTTTTGTTATATGATGTCTGATTTTCTCAAGATTTCAATGATTTATTTTGTCTTCAATTATTTTAAAAAATACTTGCTTTATGTTCTCTTTCATATTATTGTTGAGATTAAATCGTATTATAATTTCTTATTAAGAATCAGCAGTGCCTGCTGACCTTTGCTGACGTAGATAGTTTCTGGAGCAACCACAATACAAAGCTCCAGTGGCTCCGTCCCCATCATCGTCCACATCCCCTGCTGTGTGCAACGCACACCTGAAGCAGATGTGGTGGGTCTAATGGGTTTTGCCTTGCCTTATAAATTTTTATTGGTAGCTTATTTTCAATAGGGATATATATATTTTTTTCCTGTGGGAATCTTATAGAAGTTTCCCTCCAGACCATTTTTTTTTTTTTTCACAGAACAGATTCTAGAGTTTATCATGGACTACAGACCATCATCTCAGATTTTTTCTTCTAGTTGCCGCAGAACATTGGAGGGAAGAAGGACCATATACATTTTTTTTTTTTTTTTAAAGGAAAGACAGAGAGAAGGAAGGAAGGAAGGAAGAAAGGGAAACATTTTTAAACATTTTCTTGTTTTTTATTGTATTCTGTTTCTCCGTTTTTGTTACATGGGCTGGGGCCGGGAATCGAACCGAGGTCCTCCGGCATAGCAGGCAAGCACTTTGCCCGCTGAGCCACCGCGGCCCGCCCCCATATACATTTTTAATCCTCGCTTTTTTCCTGAAAAATAACATATATACAAAACTGCAATAAATTTCAAAGCACAGCACAACAAGTAGCTGTAGAACAGATTTCAGCGCTTGGTTATGGGTTGTGATTCCACAATTTTAGTTCTGATTTTTAAAAAAAATTTTTATTAATTAAAAAAAAAAAATTACAAGAAAGAAACACAAACATTCGTAACATATGCTCATTCCGTTCTACAAATATAATCAGTAATTCACATAGTTGCATATTCATCATCATGATCATTTCCCAGATCATTTGCATCAATTCAGAAAAAGAAATAAAAAGACAACAGAAAAATAAAACGAAAACAGAAAAAAAATTATACATACCATATCCCTTTCATTGATTACTAGCATTTCAAACTAAATTTGTTTTACATTTGTTCCCCCTATTATTCATTTTTATTCCATATGTTCTACTCGTCTGTTGACAAGGTAGATAAAAGGAGCATCAGACACAAGGCCCTCACAATCACACAGTCACGTTGTGAAAGCACACCACTATACAATCATCATCAAGAAACATGGCTACTGGAACACAGCTCTACATTTTCAGGCAGTTCCCTCCAGCCTCTCCATGACATCTTGGATAACAAGGTGATATCTACTTAATGCATACGAATAACCTCCAGGATAACCTCTTGACTCTGTTTAGAATCTCTCAGCCATTGACACTTTGTCTCATTTCTCTCTTCCCCCTTTTGGTTGAGAAGGTTTTCTCAATCCCTTGATGCTGGGTCTCGGCTCATTCTAGAATTTTTCTCAATCCCTTGATGCTGAGTCTCAGCTCATTCTAGGATTTCTGTCCCACGTTGCCAGGAAGGTACAAACCCCTGGGAGTCATGTCCCACATAGACAGGGGGAGGGTGGTGAGTTTACTTGTTGTGTTGGCTGGAGAGAGAGGCCACATCTGAACAACAAAAGAGGCTCTCTTGGGGGTGACTCTTAGGCCTAATCTTAAGTAGGCTTGACCTATCCCCCGCGGAGTCAAGCTTCATATGAACAAACCCCAAGACTCGGGGCTCAGCGTATAGCCTTGGCTGTCCACGCTGCTTATGGGAATATCAAGAATTCAACTTGGGGAGGTAGAATCTTCCCCCATTCTCACCATTCCCTGAAGGGGAATTTGCAAATACTTTTCCACTCATTGATCAAATCACTCTGGGATACATTGGGGCATCACTCTGGACAAACCAACAAAATCTCATGTCCTACCCAAAGTTCCATGTACTTATGGTGTTCAACCAACTATCTAATAAGTTATATTAGGAGATGCACTAGTCCAGACCAGTTTTACATTGATTCTGCTAAGTACTCTAAGAGTATGATGAGGGATCAAATTTTTTAGTGATTATTTTTCATCTTGGGGGTTTCTGGACCACACAGTTAGTATTCATTTAACCCTCAAATCTGTGTAAGGTGCAGAACAGTTTCAGTTTCTCAGGAAGCTTCTCAGAAGACAAACTCAAGCTTGCTTTTAATTTCCTTGTGTTGGTGAATTTTTTTTCTCTTTCCATTCTTTCAATGAACGCATACGCCTTCAGGGATTCCTGTTTATAGCAAGTTTCAGCTACAATAGGCCTCTTTACGTGTACTCAAGACTTCTTCTCCTGTGCCCACCTTGTTGTTGAAATTAAAGTCCTTAGGTTACTTAAATTGGTGTACCCCACTACCACCCCAGAAACATACTGGCAGCTTCAGTGTTTGTACAGGTTCATAACACTCTGCTTTTAGGTCTCTTTGTTCTCATACCATGGGATTTCCTTGTTTTTCTTGTAAATCAAGCCTTACATTGAATTTGCCTTTGTTCTATTTTATCCAGTATATCTAGTGCTTTTATGTCTCTCTTTCCCAAAAAAAATGCTACATTCATTGTTGACATTTGGGGAAAAATACTCTATACCACATGTAAAAATTAACTCAAAATGGATCATAGGTGACAGTCAGGAGAAACACCTAAAGAGATGTCAAGCCACTCCAGCACAGGTGTTGGGGTCACCAGCAAAAGCACAACTCACAAAGGCTCTGATGGAAAGATATTTTACTCATGGGAAGAGACAGAGCAAGGTTAGCTTCACTGCTGGGCACTGGTTCCCCATAGCCAGAGGGTCTCAATCTGTGGCCCGTGCAGGGAGATGTTCAATGCACAGCACCCCTTATGTTCGTGTGCCGCCACAGTGGGGGAACCCCATTCCCTTCTTACCAGGGACAGATATACCGCCAGGCTATGAGCTGGATGTTGTAAAACATGCCCAACAGAGTAAGACTGTCTCCAGTGAATATTTACATATGCTTGGGACAATAAGAGAAGGAATATACTGATAACTCTCTTATCTACTAGGGATTTGTAATTTATGCTGTCAGACTGACACACCTGGTCTGAAGTACAGGATGTATTCATGGATTCCAGGGAAAGGTGGCAGGCCAATCTGGGAATGTCCCCTACCACAGTTGGCCTAAATGTAAAACCCAAAGCTATACAACTTCTAGATGAAAAACAAAAGGAGAAAATCTCTTTGACATTGGGTTAGGCAAAGATTTCTTAGCTAAGATGCAAAAAAAAGCATAAACAACAAATAAACAGATAAATCAACTTCATCAAAATGAAATCTCCAGTTTTTCAAAAGACATCCTGAAGAGAATGAAAAGACAAGCTATAGACTGAATGAAAATGTTTACAAATCACATCTGCTAAAGGACTCATATCCAGAATACATAAAGAACCATCATGAGTCACTGATAAGAAAACAAACAATCCAATAAAAGAAATGGGCAAACAATGTGTAAGACACTTCACTAAAGAAGAGCTATAGATGGAAAATAACATTGTTAGTCTATGGGGAAAAGCAACTAAAATCACAACATACCCCCACACACCTATTAGAATGACTACAATTAGAAAAAAGAACTAACCATACAATGTGTTGGCCAGGGTGTGGAGTAACCAGAACTCTCATACATTGCTGGTGGGAATGTAAAATGGTGCAAAAAACAATTTGGCAGGTTCTTATAAAGTTAAACATGCACTTACCATATGACCCAACTAGATTATCTACCTAAAAGAAATGAGACTATATTACTGCACAAAGATCTATACACAAATGTGTACACCAACTTTATTAATAATAGTCCCAAATTGGAGAAATTCAACTTCCCCAAGTAGAATTCTTGATATTCTCACAAACAGTGTGGACAACCAAAGCTATAGGCTGAGCCCCCAGTCTTGGGATTTGTTCATATGAAACTTAACCCCACAAAGGATAGGTCAAGTCTACTTAAAATTTAGGCCTAAGAGTCACCCCCAAGAGAGCCTCTTTTGTTTCTCAGATGTGGCCTCTCTCTCCAGCCAACGCAATGAGCAGTCTCACCACCCTACCCCTCTCTACGTGGGACATGACACCCAGGGGTGTGGACCTTCCTGGCAGCGTGAGACAGAAATCCTAGAATGAGCTGGGACTCAGCATCAAGGGATTGAGAAAACCTCAACCAAAAGGGGGAAGAGTGAAATGAGACAAAGTGTCAGTGGCTGAGAGATTCCAAATAGAGTTGAGAGGTTATCCCGGAGGTTATTCTTATGCATCAAGTAGATATCACCTTGTTATTCAAGATGTAATGGAGAGGCTGGAGGGAGCTGCCTGAAAATGTAGAGCTGTGTTCCAGTAGCCCTGTTTCTTGAGGATGATTGAATAATGATACAGCTGTCACAATGTGACTGTGTATTGTGAAAACCTTGTGTCTGATGCTCCTTTTTATCTACCTTTTCAACAAAGGAGTAGAACATATGGAATAAAAATAAATAATAGGGGGAAGATGCTAAAATAAATTTAGTTTGAAATGCTAGTGATCAATGGAAGTGAGGGATAAGGGATATGGTGTGGTATAATCTTTTTTTTTTTCTTTCCTGTGTTCATTTTATTTCTTTTTCTATTGTCTTTTTATTTCTTTTTTGAATTAATGCAAATGTTCTAAGAAATGATGAATATGCAACTAAGTGATGATATTGTGAATTACTGATTATGTATGTTTTATTTTGTTTATTTTTTAATTAATAAATTAAAAAAAATAATAGCCCCAAATTGAACAAATGTCCACCAATTGGTAAAAGAATAAAAATATTATGGTGCATCCACACTGTGAAATACTACTAAGCAACAAAAAGGAATGAACTTATACATGCGACAACATGGATGAATCTCAAAATCATTATGGTAATTGAAGGAAGCTAGAAACAAGAAGGCTATATTCTGTATATTCTCAACTATGTGACAATCTTAAAAAGGCAAAACTGAAGGGACAGAAGTCAGATCAGTGGTTGGCAAGGGACTACAGAGAGAGGTTTGTCTACTCAGGGACATAAGGGAACTTTTTGGAGAAATAGAAATATTGGGTATTTTTATTGTGGTAGTAGATACATAACTGTATGTATTTGTCAACTCACACACCTTGTGAATTTTACTGCATGCAAATTATATTTCAATAAATTTGACCCTTAAAAATTAAATTCTCGGTGCACGGGTGGTTCGATTCCCCGACCATGCAACCTGCCAAAAACATTAAATTCTATTACAAAAAATTTAAAGATGAAAACAAGAAATATAATCACTATGAACATGTTGATAGATTTATGTTTAGTTTATATATATAATATGTATTTATAAATTTAGAGTCATATATATATGGTCATAATTTACTCATTTCATTTAGCAAAATATTGCAAATATCAACATTATTCTGTAATTTTATTTATGACTATTCTATTTCATGGCATATGCCACCGTTTTTTCAACCAATCTCCAATTGTGGAAAATGAGAGTTTCCTTCCTACCCCATGTTTCATAATTGTAAGAAACATTTCAATCAATATCTGTAAAGCTTAATCTTTGCACCCATTTATAAAAAATAATAATAATGATTTTTTCCTTTTAAGCACCAATGATAAAGATATGGCATTGTTATAAAATTACTAGTTAAAAAAGGGATTGGCGGGAGAAGATGGCCGCTTAGTAAGACGCGCGGGTCTTAGTTCCTCCTCCAGAAAAGCAACTAAAGAAACAGAAACAATACGAAACAGCTCCCGGAGTCACGACAGAGACCAAAAAGACAGCGTACCCCATTCTGGAACAGCTGAACGGGCAGGGAGAATCTGCTGCGGTGAGCTACCCGAGGGGCGCACGTTTTCCCGGCCGGGGCGGCTGGCGACTGGGGTCTCCTCCACGCACGTGGCTCACCGGCCTGACTGGGAACGTTGGATAGCGGGGCCCTCCCGTCACGTTTGGCGTTTCAGGCCAGCTGGGCAATTAGGACAGGCACTCTCCCAAGCCGCGGCGGCCAGCGACCCCCACCTCCACGCGCGGTTTCCCGGGCCAACTGCGGTGCAGACAGACGAGCGCCACGAGCGCCACCTACTGGGCAGGAAAAGAAAAACAGAGCCCAGAGATTTCACAGTAAAAGCTTTCAACCAGCTGCGTAACACACCCAGGGAAATCTGATCAAATGCCCAGACACCAGCAGAAAATAATGGATGACGCTCGGAAAACTGAAGATATGGCCCAGTCAAAGGAACAAACCAATAGTTCAAATGAGATACAGGAGCTGAAACAACTAATGCTGAATATACGAACAGAAATGGAAAAATTCTTCAAAAACCAAATCAATAAATTGAGGGAGGACATGAAGAAGACATGGGCTGAACAAAAAGAAGAAATAGAAAATCTGAAAAAACAAATCACAGAACTTATGGGAGTGAAGGACAAAGAAGAAAAAATGGAAAAAACAATGGATACCTACAATGGTAGATCTAAAGAGGCAGAAGCTACAATTAGTGAACTGGAGGATGGAACATCTGAATTCCAAAAAGAAACAGAAACTATAGGGAAAAGAATGGAAAAACTTGAGCAGGGGATCAGGGAACTGAATGACAATATGAAGCGCACAAATATACGTGTTGTGGGTGTCCCAGAAGGAGAAGAGAAGGGAAAAGGAGGAGAAAAACTCATGGAAGAAATTATCACTGAAAATTTCCCAACTCTTATGAAAGACCTAAATTTGCAGATCCAAGAAGTGCAGCGCACCCCAAAGAGAATAGACCCAAATAGGCGTTCTCCAAGACACTTACTAGTTAGAATGTCAGAGGTCAAAGAGAAAGAGAGGATCTTGAAAGCAGCAAGAGAAAAACAATCCATCACATACAAGGGAAACCCAATAAGACTATGTGTAGATTTCTCAGCAGAAACCATGGAAGCTAGAAGACAGTGGGATGATATATTTAAATTACTAAAAGAGAAAAACTGCCAACCAAGACTCCTATATCCAGCAAAATTGTCCTTCAAAAATGAAGGAGAAATTAAAACATTTATAGACAAAAAGTCACTGAGAGAATTTGTGACCAAGAGACCAGCTCTGCAAGAAATACTAAAGGGAGCACTAGAGTCAGATACGAAAAGACAGAAGAGAGAGGTATGGAGTAAAGTGTAGAAAGAAGGAAAATCAGATATGATATATATAATACAAAAGCCAAAATGGTAGAGGAAAATATTATCCAAACAGTAATAATACTAAAAGTTAATGAACTGAATTTCCCAATCAAAAGACATAGAATGGCAGAATGGATTACGACCCAGCAATACCACTGCTAAGTATCTACTCAAGGGACTTAAGGGCAAAGACACAGACGGACATTTGCACACCAGTGTTTATAGCAGCATTATCTACAATTGCAAAGAGATGGAAACAGCCAAAATGTTCATCAACAGATGAGTGGCTAAACAAACTGTGGCGTATACCTACGATGGAATATTATGCAGCTTTAAGACAGACTAAACTTATGAAGCATGTAATAACATGGATGGACCTAGAGAACATTATGCTGAGTGAGTCTAGCCCAAAACTAAAGGACAAATACTGTAAGGTCCCACTGATGTGAACCGACATTTGAGAATCAGCTTGGAATATATCATTGGTAACAGAGACCAGCAGGAGTTAGAAACAGGGTAAGATAATGGGTAATTGGAGCTGAAGGGATACAGACTGTGCAACAGGACTAGATACAAAAACTCAAAAATGGACAGCACAATAATACCTAAGTGTAATGTAACTATGTTGGAACACTGAATGAAGCTGCACCTGAAATATGGTTTTTTGTTTGTTTGTTTGTGTGTTTGTATCTTTTGTTTTTGTTTTTTTCTTTTTCCTTTATATATATATATATATATTATTAGTATTATTATTTTAATTCTCTTCTCTGTATTAACATTCTATATTTTTTTCTGCTGTTTTGCTAGTTCTTTTCCTAAATCGATGCAAATGTACTAAGAAATGATGATCATACATCTATGTGATGATACTAAGAACTACTGAGTGCATTTGTAGAATGGAATGATTTCTAAATGTTGTGTTAATTTCTTTTCTTTTTTTGATTAATAAAAAAATTTAAAAAAAAAGGGATTGGCAAATTGCAAAGAGATATAAGTTACTATATAGGTTACTAGGGGTCGGGGGCAGGGAAGAGGAGACAAAGCTGTTTGAGGTGATGAAAAAGGTTGGAGTAAAGGATATTGGTGATGGTAGCACAATATTGCAAATGTAATTAAAATTACATTTATTATTTCAAGTGTACTGAATTGTACACTTGAAAAGTGGTTAACAGGAAATTTTGAGTAATGTATATGTTACTACAATAAAAAGCTTTTTAAGAAGTGATCAGCTAAGTATATTTCCCCATTGCTATAAATGAGAGTTGTCCTCTTCTCACATATATTCTTCTGTGACAGGATTTAGAGAGACTGAGTAGTATAATGGCTACAACATGGGTGCTGGAATTAGGGGACCTGAGTTTGCACCCCAGCTTTGCCACTTTGTGACCAAGTGATCATCGTGTATACTGGTTTCCTCCTCCATAAATTGGAGATGAAAATAGTACTGTGGAACCCACAATATTGGTTGGTTAACTGGACTTCCATCCGTACCTAGTCCCCTTTCTCTTGCTCACCTCCACTATAGACAGGAAAAGCTAAATAATTGCTTTCCTCCTCTCCTTTGCAATAGGATGGCCAAGTGACACAGTTCTGGCCAAAGAAAGGTCTGCTGGGAAAGCTTTTACTTTTCTAATAAAAGCAAAGCGATCCCTGATCCCTGCTCCTCCCTTCTCCCTTGAAGCCTTGAACACATACGTGATGCCTGGAGCCGTTGTCTTGCAACCACGAGGTGACTTTCATGAAGATGCAAGGCCAGCATGAAGAGGTTAGTGAAGGATAAGATTGAAGAAGACTGGATCCTTGATGACACTGCTGGGCAGCCAGTTCCAGAACGCTGCTTCCAGACCACTTGTGAAATGAGAAAAACAACCTCCATCTATTTAAGCCAGGTTTTCTGTTACTTGTAGATGAAAGCATTACCTATTGATATGCCAGTTGTTGTGAAGGCAGATGAAGTGTACATGTGATAGTGCTTTGTAAAAATGGGAACTAGCATAGATTTCAGGCACTATTTGCTGGCCAATTAAGTATAAAAATTAGTAACGTACTGACTAGCTTTCTACTTGTGATTTTTTTTTTTCCTCCAGAGCTCTCATTCATTAAGAGTATATATTACATTTCCTATATTCTTTCAATATTTTTCAATTAGGTACTACTGATTGATTATTTTCAGAACTATTTATAATTAAATCAAAATATACTAGACATTGTAATTTAAAAAAAATACAAAAATTCAGTTTCCTTATTCCATGAAATGAGTGTTGTAAATAGTACCGTGCTTGTATCATTAAAAGTAGTACTAAAAGTTCTATCAGCAAAAGTGAATTTATGACTGCCAGGTGTGCTGGTTTGAAAGGAAGTATGCCCACTAGAAAAGTCATGTTTTAATCAAAATTCCATTTCATAAAGGTAGAATAATCCCTATTTAATACCGTATGCTTGAAACTAATCAGATCATCTCCCTGGATGATGTGATTTAGTCATGAGTGGTTGTTAAACTGGATTAGGTAATGGCATGTCTCCACCCATTTGGGTGGGTCTTGATTGGTTTATTGGAGTCCTATAAAAGAGGAAATATTTTGGAGAATGGGCGATTCAGAGAGAGCAAAGATGCTGTAGCACCACGAAGCAGAGTCCACCAGCCAGCGACCTTTGGAGATGAAGAAGGAAAACACCTCCCGAGGAGCCTCATGAAACCAGAAGCCAGGAGAGAAGAAGCTAGCAGATGATGCCGTGCTTGCCATGTGCCCTTCCACTTGAGAAAGAAACCCTGAACTTCATTGGCCTTCTTGAACCAAGGTATCTTTCCCTGGATACTTTAGATTGTACACTTCTATAGAGTTGTTTTAATTGGAACATTTTCTCGGCCTTAGAACTGTAAACTAGCATGTGATTAAATTCCCCTATTTAGAAGGCATTCTGTTTCTGGTATATTGCATTCCAGCAGCTAGCAAACTAGAACACCAGGTTCACAGCAATTGAGTCAGGCCTCTTTAGAATCCAATCCCAAACTACTGCTCCCAGGAGCATCACCTTCCTTAGAAATTGATTCCAATTCATTAGATAAGGAGTGTTAGAAACAAATTCTCATAATGGCTTGAGGATACAGATCCCCACATTTATCACAATTCATGACAGAGTGAAAAAGAGAAAAGATGAAGACTTTGAGCAAGTTACTAACCAATGAGTCTCAGTTTTCTCACTCTTTAAAATGGGGATGTGTACATACTCACCCTGAGGGATACCATAAGCAAAATAAACAGAAATTAGGCTTCCAACCTGGGCTTCCAACCCAGGAAACCCATCTATCTTTGTCTTCCCAGACACAGCAATTCAGAACCCCTGCGTTTAAATCACCACTCAGTGTGTGATTTTGTGCAGAGCCTCAATTTTCTCATCTGGAAAATATGATAATAATAGTACCTACTTTATAAGTCTCTTATGAAAGATTAGGGACGCAATCCTGGTAAAGTGCTTAGCCTGGCTCCTGGCACATGGATGTGTTCCATAAATGTCAGCTATTATTATCACTATATTTGCACCTCTTCCCCTTCGTTGGCTCTTTGCCTTTAGCATATAAATACAAGAGGTTTTTTTCCACTTTAAAATATAAATAGCCCTTAGATATTAGTTTTTATTTCTTTTTCCCCTCCAATTAATTTTTCTCTGTTCATAGTCTGTACTTTGGCAGCATATTTATACCCTGGGCCAATGCCTACAGATTCAGTAATCCCAGGAAAAGGCAAGCAAGTAGCATAGAAGGAGAGCGCGAGGTTAGGAATCAGAACGTCTCTGTCCAGATCCTGGCTCCACAACTTTCTAGATCTGTGACCTTGGGCACATTTCTTGTACTCTAAGAACCTCAGCTTCCTCACCCATAAAGGGCATGCAAGTATCTGCCTTGCAGGACTGCACTAAGGTTATAAAAACACAATGAAAGCCATACCAACTTGTTTTGTGTTTGTACCATATGTTTTTTCCATGTTTTAAAAATTTATTTTCAATTTATATATTTGCATTTATCTATATATTATTTCTTATTAACATTATAATTTTAGGTTTCATAAAAATATATGAAATATATATATATTTGTATGCCGTATGGCGGGGGTCACATTTCATTCTTTTTCCATGTGAATATCCCATTATAGCAGCACCATTTATTCCATTTTTGTTTTCTTTCTTTTGTTTGCTTGTTTGTTTGTTTTTTGGGATGTGCATGGCCAGGAATTGAACCCAAGTTTCCCACATGGCAGGAGAGAATTCTACCACTGAACTACCCTTACACCCCTGGTCTCATATATTTTTTTGATCCATTTCAACAATCTTTGTTTTTATAATTGGACTTTTCTGTTTATTTGCATTTAATGTTATTACTAATACATGTTGGGTTTCTATCTGTATGTCTCATCTATCAATTATTGTATTTTTTCTATTAGAAAAATAAACTATTTTTATTAAAAAAAGATAATGAAAAGTGCACAGCATAATGCATCCTGGTACATTGTAGATACTCTGTACATGGTAAGTATCAATTATTATCTAAAATGTAAAGTACATAATAACTTGCAGTCTAGTTGAGATGATAAGACTAACACATAGAAAATGATTCAAGAACAATTTGGGATCTATTTGCCTCCATCCTTAAGAACAGAGAGGGGTGTGTATGTGTTGAATTCTTTGAATGCAGGTCCACTGAAAAAAGACTGAGCTGAACTCTAAAGAATCAGTAGGGACTAGACAGAGGAGAGTGAGAATCTAGAAAGCAGCATGAGGACAATGGGCTTGTCTGGAGTCAAGGAAGTGTGCAGGGCATTTTATAATCTCTTCCCAAGCCTCTAAATACTTATTGGCAGTGATGGTGATGAGTACCTCAAGATGCCTTTCATTTGAATCATGATTTTGCATTCATTTTCTCATATGGATCCAATAACGATCCTCGGAAGTAGACAGTGAGGTAATTACTGACACCTCTTGTAGATAGGAAAAATGAGGTTCAAATAAGTTAAGTAAATTGCCTAAGGACCTCCAGCTTATCAAAGTGGGAGACTCTTTGACTCAAACCTAGGTCTTCTGCCCCAGGGTTAGGACTCTATGTTTTTTTAACAGTTGATATCCACTGTGGGTTTTTGAGTAGGCAAATGACAGGATAAAAGTAAGGACTAGGCTTGTTAGCTTAGCAGCACTGTATAGGATAGTTGGGAAGAAATAAAGAACAGAGCTGAAGAGAGCTCCTGGGAAGCCTTTAGAGGAGTGCATTACAGGTGACAATTGCTAGGAGACATTTTGAAGGCAGAAACATCAAGACTTGGCAACTGATTATACATGAGGGCAAAGGAAAGGGGTAGAGAGGTACTGGCTCTATGACAAAAAGGAAGACAGTGACTTTAATGAATATAGGGAACTTGGGAAGAGGAGCAGATTTGGAAAGAACTGAAACAGAGTTTTGGGGAATAGGAGATGATCTGAAAGGAAGATAGCAGATTATATATAGACCAAAAGTCTCATAGAAGGTAGTTCTTTCTTTAGTAACTTTTTTTTCCCCTGATAATTCATTGGGCAGAAGTTACTAGAATTGGATTTTTACAGGACAAGCTGTTCTCACTTAAAGCCAAATTGCCTACTTTGAGTGAACACGTGCATCTGCCTTCTTGGTGTCCTCACATCACTTAATTTTGCTGGTAGGACACAACAGTTCCATCTTTAAAAATAAAGTATACTGTAATGGTTTCTTCATTAAAACCCTTGGAGTCAGGCTTACTGAAATCTGTTACATGGATTTAACTGATCTGTAAAGGAGAGATTTTCTGTTCTCTGTAGAACAAAAGAATTCAGAGAGGAAATGAATAGTGAAAATGTTTCAGTAATGAAATCCCTCTCTTTAATAATACATGTCACACTGAGATATTATTTATTGGTAAGTTTACTTAACTTCAGTCAAATAATAAGGAAGAACTAATTGATCATTCAGAGAGCCAAGATCCTGGGGAAAAGTTGGGTCCACATCTCAGCCCTCATTTACCAATGTGTCCTTCTCCAAGACTTAGAAACTGAATTTCCCTCAGCAGTACCTTCAGGGAAAACATTAACAACCAAGAAGGGTGGTTAAAAGTATTATAGATAATAAATTAACGTGTATAATTGGGACTCAATAAATGGTATCTTGTTTTATAAAGAAATGATTCTTGACCCTTGTACCACCCAGCAATGTTTTGTTAAGTAAATTCTAAACAATGAGCCCTGACTATTTGCATTCTAGAAGTGGGGATGGAATGACAACCACACCAGGATGGGTGCTGACTAAGCACAGAGGAAAAGTGACGTAGGCTGTTTGTTCCTTCATGCTGTTTACGTAAGGCTGATTACATCACTATTCCTGAGGCTGCATCACCCATCAAGCTGCTCAGGAGTACTGACTTCAAAAGGTTGTTACTGTGCTTCCTTGGTGATGACCACAAATGTAAGCCTTACCCAGAGTATCAGGAAAACGTGAATGATAATTTATTTCCTAGTCATATTAATTGTAATGTTTATCATTTTATAGTATACAAGTAGAACAATATATCTTTCAACCATATCTTCTCTTGACATCTTTCAGCCGTGAACACTGCAGTCCTACAACGTGATCTCTTTCAGCATGGACCACACTTCTGCCCTTGAAACTCTGCCCCCAGAGGGGAGGATAGGCAAGGATCCCATGGAAATAGAGGAGAGTCCCCTTCACTCAAGGACTGTCTGTCCTTCGTCTGATATAGCTCAAGACCGATGCAGGATAGCGCGCCCTCATCACATTGAGGGAAGCAAGAGAAGGCATTGAACAGAAGGGTTTGTTGGCATTGTGAAGCCACGATCTCAAAAGCCCTCAGAGAAGACAGACAAGGCCACCTCTAGGGGACCACCTGGCACACGGCAGGGAGCCTGCAGAGAGAGTGCAGTGGCCTGGGGTGCCCGCAGCAGGGGCACAGAGGGTAAAGTGAACCTGTTCACCCCTCCCCAACCCACGCCTCTCTGGTGCTGTAGATCAGAGGCAGCACTCTGTTCCAAACGGAAAGAACAAGCACTAACATAAGGGTCCACACGTGCTCAAGCCACACAGGTTGATGGCAGAGTATTTGGGAACCCTGAACTGAGCCCTGAACCCATCCTGCGTCTGATTTGATGAGAGCTGCCACAAATGAGTCTGCCATTAGCATTTGGTTGACCCAGCCTCTGGCAGTTCCGGGAAAGAAATAGTATAGACCTGTAGCAGTGATCTGTTTGCCAGGCAGCCCTACTGGAACCCGACCTGGCTGTGGGGCCCTATATGGAGCGAGTTGCTTATACAATGTGTCAGAGGAACACAGGCTCAGGCACAACAGTAATGTTCAACAAATGACTCCTCTATTACTTAACACAGCACATAGGGCCTAAAAGAGCAGGGGAAGAGATCCTCCTGTGGTCAGTCCCCCAGGGAAGCCCCCTGCTCAGGTCGGGGTAGGTGGACGGTGGCTCTAGACACCCTTCTTCACCTCGAAGATGAGAGACTGAGCACTGTGGAGAGCTGAGTATTTACCCCAGGGGTAGGGGTCCTGCCACTGAGAGTTCTTCCCTGATAAGCAGCTGGAATTGCTTGTCCCTGGTTTGGGATTCAAGGTGTGGTCAGGCCCTTTCATTAGACCTAACTTCTTCCCATCTCCCCCTACTCACCCTACTGGACTGCACACTCAAGCAAGAGGGGAGAAGTGGGTGTGAGGGGGTAGGTGAGGGCCGCTAGGTATGCCCGTGACTTCCCCAGCACCCTGGGATGACCATACAGATACGAGTCCCAGATCCTCTCAAGCCATCTGGTTGACTGCCTGTTTATGGGGTGGGAGCTCCCCATAGGCCTGGTATGTTTTGGGAATGATGGCTCTGCTCAGCTGGCTTTGCTGGCCCAGCTAGTCCCAGGCACGAAAATTGGACTTTGTTAGAGGAAGGCACTCCAAGGTGCAGGGCCCAAGGACAGGGTCTAAGAGTGGTACCAACCAAAGGGTCACATTAGGTCAAGTGAAATCGGTATAAATGACTTCCAGCAGTTCTTAGAGAAATCAAAACTTTTCATCCCAATATCCCAGTCAAATTGCCTGATACACATACTCACCCTTTGTCAGTGGCTCCATTCCTGGGCTGACTCACTCTCCGGATTTAATCCCCATTATAAGGGATTAAGGAGGTACTTTTGCCCTTTTGCGGTCCTCCTGCTCCACTAGAGGTCAGGAAGTGTAGTCATGAGTTTTAAAGATCTTGTTTCAGAGCTCTAAGGGCTTTTATGCTCACTTCGTCATCTGATCTTCAGGAAACCTTTTTGGGGCATTTAGATCTGAAGAAACCGAGGCACTATTGGGTTAACCAGTGCCCCCAGTGACACAGGAGTGAGCAGACTATGTGAGATGTTTGGGTCTTATCCTCTTTCTGCTATAACATGATGACTCCTGATAGAGCAGAGATACAATAAATAAGAAAAAAGTAAGACTAGAAGAAGCTGAATAAATTTTTAAGATATTTAAGTTACAGAATATGCACCTAAAACAAGTTCAGGTTGATTATTAATCTTCCACTAGACCAAAAAGGAACAGAGAGACTATTATAACAACTTTTTTTTTTAATACTTCCTATAGAAAATAGTAGGATTTTCTGTAAATTTTTCGTGGATGTTAACTGAAAATAAAGTTTATGCAAATTGTCTGCCAGGAAAAAATTAATGTAAACTTAATACAGATCAGGGCTAAAAATAGTTCATTTTTTCATCATTTTGATTGGGGAGGCAGGGTGTAGGTAGTTGCAAGAGAAAGGATAAGGGATTGAAGGAAATGGGAGAAGAGATGTGGGGAGGGGGTCACTAGACCATTTTAACCCTGTAACTGCCATTCATTCATGGATTGGCAAATCACTTAATTTCCAGTTTCCACCTTTGTAAAATAGGGATAATGGCACTTATCTCTCAGGATGTTCATCTGTTTCAAAATTAAAATGAGTTGGTAAATGTAAAAGTATGTTTAGATAGAAGGGACTATTCAGAGAGATAAAGCAACATTTTATCTATTCATAAACTTTCTCTAAAGCCAAAAGTTTTTGCTCATATGTTTTTACACACTAAAACTGAGTCCCCAGCTTCCGGTTTAGACATAATCTTCAATGGATTTCTCTTTGCTCCATGGAACTCTCTGAGCCTCGTACTGCCATTCCACTGAATACCAACCATTCAGTTAACAATATTAATAATTGTCTTGGCTCTATACCATAGATGACAAATGGATGGTTCTTTTTTTTTTTTTTTTAACATGGGCAGGCACTGGGAATCAAACCCGGGTCCTCTGGCATCGCAGGCAAGCATTCCTACCTGCTGAGCGACTGTGGCCCACCCAAATGTTTGGTTCTTGATCAGTAATTTATAAATGTTTAGAACAAGAACCTAATTTTAAACATCCAAACATTTCAATAGCTGTTGAGCTCTCAATATGTGTTGCCTGAGAAAATATCCTTTCATTAAAGGACCCCTGGACAAAAAAGGCTCCAGTCTAACACCTACTGGGCCAGAACCATTGCTCAGCTCTCCCATTACCCTCAGGCACTCTAGGCATGCATCCCTTAGTGGAAAAGGAATATCTGAAGAAGCGTAAAGACTCTTCTTTGAGGGCTTTCCTGCAACAGCATTAAATTAAATTTAGAAATTGGTTGGAGTACAAAAGCTGTTTTTCAGGTCCTCATCTTGTTTACCAGCTATGCGACCTGTGGTAAACCTGTTAACAACCCTAACCCACAATTTCCTCATTTGTAAAGGAGGAATGTGATCTTTCCCCCATTTATTTCACAGGGTTTCTGTGAGAATTAAATAAGATATGTGGAAGAGTCCAGTAATCTGTTTGGCTCTTATTCAGATGGATGTCTTTAGCACTGTGATGAGGAATCTCCTGATGGGGTTAGAAATAATTGGGCATCACCCCACCCTGGCTTTTCTGGCCTGATCTATCAAGGTCCTCCTACATAGGCCAAGTGCTCTTTTAATTTTTTAGATCTTTGAATGAGTCTCACGTTTCGCCTCTTTGCTTCCTTTCATCTCCTTTTCAAATATCTCTGTGGAAATCCCACCCATACACAGCTGGAGGAAAATCAGTGCAACACACCAGGTGGTGAGGCTTCCTTCTGAGGGTCCAGGGCTTGACGGTGGGATCCGTAGGTCCCAAACCATCAACATTAGGGTGAGGATTAAAGCTCAGTTTGGCTTTAATGAGATGACAGCATGACTTTTGGAACTCTCTGGATTCTGCTGAGAGAGGGGTTGCCAAACCCATTCAACCTCATTGAAGCCTTCCTTTTGGGGCAGAGACTAAACATGCTTCCAGGCTAAACTTGACTGCCTCTGTTCGAGCTGCCCTTGGAAGGTTCTCTGTCTCTCTCTCAACAGGAAGCGGGAGTCCACCTGCTACCCCTGTAGACTGCACTGGACAAGCACTGGATGAAAGAGAGTGTGCAATGCTCTCTGACATAAGACTTACCCTTCCTTCCTGCTTTGGGTCAAAGGATGGCAGGAGGCAGCAATAAAGTAAATGCGTACATCTAATTCCAAAATTATTCCGCATGCCTTGTTCTTAGACACAAACTGAGGCAGACCTGTAACCAAGTCTAAGATAATCTGAGTGCCCCAGCAATTGTAAACATATCATTTTACTATGTTCTATTAAAAATGCAACTTCCTCAGTTGAACCTTCCCTGATCACAAGGGGAAATTCCCTCCTCTGGACTTCTGTGGCACTTAGCTTGTACCAGAATCCTTACTCAACATTTCCTGCTTGAAAGCTCCTTGAGGGTTGGGTCTGTGTTTTACATATTGATGTGTGCCCCAAAGCCCCTAGCACGCAGTGGGGGCTTTATAATGAATAAGTTGAATGAGTTACTGTTTTGGTTTGCTAAAGCTGATGAAATGCAATATATCAGAAATGGGTTGGCTTTTACAATGGGGATTTATTAACTTAAAATGTTCAGTTCTTAGGACATGAAAATGTTCAAATCAAGGCAGCAACAGGATGATTTCTTCTTCTTCATGTAAGTCTGCTGGTGACCTGAGACTGCGCGGTTACCTGGGAGGGCATATGACAGCATCTCTGCTGGTCCCTCTGTCCCAGACGTCGTTGCCTTCAGCTTCTCAGCTTCTCTGTGTGTTTCTCCTAGCTTTTGTCTCCCTTAGCATCTCCGTTCTGTTTGTTTCTTTTTCCTGTCTTTTATCCTTTTATAAAGGACTCCAGTAAGGGAATTAAGACCCAACTTGAATGAGGTGCGTCACGTCTCAAATAAAATAACCTAATCAGAAGGTCCCACCCACAATAGGTCTATACTGATAGAAGTGGATTAAAAGACCATGATCTTTTCTGGTGTGCATAACAGCCCCAAACCAGCACGTTGCTAAACCAGCTCCTCCTGACTCCTGAGGAATGGAGAGCAGGCCGGTCAGAAGCTAGCTCTAGGCTGCTAGTTCTAATCAGTCCCTTCCCTGGTCCTCATTTCAATGCTGTTAACTTACCATTTTACTCACCAAGGTTTGCAGTGGGTGAAATAAAAATCCTGGGTGAAATAAAGGTATACTTAAAAATAATTCCATTTGGGTCATCTGGTGTGTGTTTGTGGGAAAGTGGGTGGGCCTTGGAGACAAATTCTTTGTAGCCCCCAGCAAAGGCTACCTCTCAGTTGGGGCAGCCCTCTAAGCACACCTCAGGTGGGGCTCCAGAGTCCCCTTAGCAGCCTAGAAGATGGTGTCATTTGTAGTTTTGTTCTCATTTATTAGAGCCTTGTGCTTTTCTATTTGTGTTTGAATCATTCACCTATCTGTGTGTCCACTGAAAATTTACTGAGCACTAATATGTGCCAGACACTGGGGACAAAATGGCGAGCAAAACAATCATAACCCCACCCTCATGGAGTTCATGGAAGAATTGCAGAAGAAAACTAGGGGTCAAGCAATTTAAATCCACTGCTAAGAGGATGGAAATAAACAAAACTTTGAATAAATGTGTACAATGCTCCCTCAACAAGCCCCTCCCTTGAGCCCCTGCTGCCTCCAGCCTGCGCAGGAGGCCCCCAGGCCAGCACCTCCCACCTTCCACACCAGCTGCATGGTGCTGCAGCTGGCCTCATGCACACCCCCCGAGCGTCTTCCTGGCACATCAGGGCTGGAGACACGCTGGCTCTGGACTCCAGAAAGGAAATGGAGATGGAACATAGTCAAACTGAGAATCTGGAGTAGTCAGTGTTTCCTCAGAGGGAAAGGGGTCCCCAAGCCAGGAGGTGGGGACAGCAGGGGGTGGGGACACTGGTGCTGAGAGGATGGTGAAAGGCAGGAAGGTGAAAAGGGCAGGCTGAGGCAGGCCAGATGTTTACTGCTCTTCATGGGTCTGGGAGTTTCCAGATTCTTCCAGTGAACCTTTGTCTGCCCTGAGGAGTGTACTTCTATTTCATGAAAGGATGCATTTTCCTAAAATCAGCTGAGAAAGCTCAAAGGTGTGTATGAATTTTCCTTCACTGCAGGCCTTTATTTAATGGAGATAGAGGAAACCAGCTCATTTCCTGGGGTGTCGATTCATGGGAGAAGTGACTGGCATCTTTGATGTATTCTGGGCAACTCCTGGGCACTTTAGTGAGCTTGGCTTATGCATGAAGGTAGAAAACTTCTGGAATCAGGAGACCTCAATTTTCCTTCTGGCTCTGTCACTATTTGGTTGTGCAACCTTGGGCAAGTCCTCTCCTTCCCTGGCCCTTAGTTTTCTCATCTACAAGTGCCCTTGTGGCTCTCGGGTTCTATGTAGACTTCTCTGTGATTCTATTTCAGAGGGAGCTGATGAGAGGGCAGCAGGCAGAGCTCAAGCAGCTGAGTGCAGTGGGGTGGTGACAGCTGGTCAGCAAAGCAAGACAGAATGTGAGAGCTTAGTGTGATAGACACTGGGAAAAGAAATGACAGGAAGCCACACTGATTCAGGACCTCACAACAAACCCTACAACCTACATTTTCTTTCCCGATGCATGTACAATGGCATTTGCCATTGAACCGTGAAGATCATTCAGAGCGATAGAGGTGATTTTCGCTTGGTGTTCAAATGCTGGACTGGAACCATTGAAAATGCCAAGGGGTGTTAAGCTTGCACCCTCCACCAGCAGGCACCACACAGCTCAATGCTAACCCCCGAGGCCACTGCTCAGCCTGCAGCTTCGGAGAGAAGGAAAAAAGGAAAAAAAGGTGAAGAAAAAGAGTGGGGTTCATGGAAAGGCAAAGATTCATTAAAAGATAATGGGAGGGTGAGCCACGGTGGCTCAGCAGACAGAGGTCTCCCCTTCATGTGGGAGACCTGGGTTTGATTTCCAGACCATGCACCTAAAAAAAAAGATAATGAGATTATACAAGGGGGAAAAAATCAATTCAAGAAAAATTAGGAGACTTGACTTCTTGTCCAATGTTCTTCCTTTACAAACAGAGTAATCTTAGAGCGAGTCATGGATTTAAATAGAATGCAATAGATCTCTTGTCTCTTTACCAGAAACTCCTTTACCTCCTGGAGCTGGGTGGACAGAAATTAACTTAGTCCTTCTAAGAGAAAGAAAGTATTCCTAAGAATAAAGCCAAACAGATTTGAACCTAGTTCTACTACCTGATTCAGGAACTGCGACTAGTACCCTTTAGCCAGCTGTAAACAGATACCGATTCATAAGCATCTCAAGTTTTAGTCTAATTTTAGAACCTATCAAATAAGAAGAGTACCTTTAGAGCAAAATGTGTTTCCTCCAATCTTGAGGTGAGTCTGCCAGGGCACAGCTGAAATATTTACTTCGCAAATATTGAATTGGTTATTATGGTGAGGCCACCATACATACTAATTTACATGAACTTTCTACAGTTGTTGGTACAGTTGATGTTTTGTTTTTTCCCCTTTGGGTTTATTTTTCTGAAACAGGAATTCCTAACCTGGGGTTCAGAAAGCCCATGAATTTGGATAGGAAAAAAATTACATCTTTATTTTCATCAGCATCTAACTAAAATTTAAATTTAGCATTTCCTTTCATTATGGTTATGGCTAAAAGTCCACAGGTCTATAAGCAGTGCCTGGGACTCAGTCACCAGCAATCGAAATTAAAATATTTCATATTTCACTACAGGTTTTGCCAATATTATGAAATATTGTTTGCACTCAATACTACTTTGAGATCAGAGCCCCTTTGCCAGATCTTGTTTTTAATGTGCTAATAAAGAAGCAAACGTTTCAAAATTAAAAAAAATTTCGATGATTGTATTTCAATCTCATTTATTTCCTTTGCAATCCTACATATTCTATACATTTGAAACATCTTTTTGAGGAGCGTTCCACAGGCTTCACCACTGGGGTGCTTAGCACATGCAAGTATGCACACGCACACAGGCATGCACACCCACACACAAAGGGCAAGAACTGGTCTAAAGGCTGACATCGACATTGGTGCCTGAAATGCAAGATTGCAAGTTCTCCCAAACACACACCCACACTTGTTTTAAAGCTAAGAGAGAGGAAAGAATTCTGCATTAAATTGCTTCTCCAGGAACGCGGCGACCTGGAGTCAGGTGGGTGTGCTGTCCTAGTGTCCTGGCTGGCCCCTGTTAGGCTAGAGGGACAGCACTGCATCTGAGCCCTGTCTGTATCCCCAGTGTAGTCCTCTCTGTACTAGCACGGTGGCTGGTACAGAGCAGGTTCTACATAAAGTTTGCTGAGCGAAAGGAAATTCCAACTAGAAATAAATCCTCATTGAATTTGGCACAGGAGGAGTCACACTGGGTGAAGTGGGCATGTGTGAGTGTGTATGTGCAAAACAGGTGGGGATATTGGGACTATGATGGTGGCAAGGGATGTGTAAAGAGGGACATTAATTTTTTTAAATAAATTCAAAACAGACTTCTGGAATGTTTTTAGGAATCCTGTTGGCAGTGTGAAAACAACCCCCCTGAGTCTGGCCCTGCCCAGCCTCACGTGTCCACATCTTTCTCCCCCCACACAAAGCTGGCTCCCCCGGTGTCTATAAACCTCCCTGGAGCTCGGGCATGAGCTGCCAGGGCCACTAACCCAGACACCAGACAGCATAGCAGAGCTCTCTGAAGACGACTCACCAGCCTCCGCGCCGAGGGCTTCTGTGCACGCTGCTGCAGCTGCGGGCCCAAGATGCCAGCTCTTCAGCTGCTGCTTCTGGCCTGCCTCACATGTGGCGCAGGCACCAGTACGGCCCAGCTCCGGAAGGCCAATGACCAAAGTGGCCGATGCCGGTACACCTTCAGTGTGGCCAGCCCCGATGAGGCCAGCTGCCCTGAGCAGGGTCAGGCCATGTCAGCTCTCCAGGATCTGCAGAAAGACAGCAGCATCCAGCGCGCAGACTTGGAGTCCACCAAGGCCCGGCTCAGCCACCTAGAGAGCCTCCTCCACCGGCTGAATGTGAATCAGCCTGCTGGGTCCTGGGAGAGCGAGGCCAGGCTGCAGAGGGAGCTGGATACCCTGAGGAGGGAGCGGGACCAGCTGGAAACCCAAGCCAGGGAGCTGGAGACAGCCTATAGCAACCTTCTGCGTGACAAGTCTACTCTGGAGGAAGAGAAGAGGCAACTGGGACAAGAGAATGAGGACCTGGCCAGGAGGTTGGAAAGCAGCAGCGAGGAGGTAGCAAGGCTGCGAAGGGGCCGGTGTCCCCAGACCCAAGACGCCTCTCCGGATGTGTCAGCCTCCAGGGAAGGTAGGAGTGTGGAGATGACAAGGGACCCCCAAGTTTGGCAGATGATATGGTTTATGGTGACCTATTACAGGTTCCCCCAGGCCTGCCCTTACGCTCTCTCCTTTCTCCCTGAGACTGAATATCTACCACAGGGCACATGAATTAAGGATAACAAAGCAGTCTTATCAGTAGTCATCTTTCATATGCTGCTAGTAATGTAACTCCTATGGTTTTGTTCAGTTAGTGGCTCTGAGTTCTTGTGGTTGTCTTTGACAATGCTTTCATGCACCAAAGCAAAATGAAACAAATAAGAACTGGGTGAGGTTTGTAAGTATAGGTATGGGTATATTATTGGTATTAAATTTGAATCTTTGTTCAGAGATTGTTTTTCTTATCTTTTGGCATTAAAATGTATGTGCTTTATATAGGAAATGACAATGATAATAGATGATGGGGATTTTGTTTGTTTTGTTTTGTTCAAACTTACAGGACAGTTGGCAAAAATAATACAAGCCCCATACAGAGAACTCCAACATATTCTACCCCACCCCTGAAACCGAGATCCACCAGTTTTAACATTTTTCCACATTATCTATCTATCTATCTATCTATCTATCTATCTATCTATCTATCTATCTATCTACCTACCTACCTATCTATTTAATCTTCTGAAATTTGAGAGTGGGTTGCACACATCATACTTCCTTAAAAATAAAATACTTCCATGTATATTTACTATGAACAAGGATATTCACTTATATAATCAGCGCAATATCAAGTGCAGTTATCAAGTTCAAGACATTTAACATTGATATAAAGCTTATATTCTATATTTCACTTTTTCTTATGTCCCAATATTGTTCCTTTAAGCCTTTCCAATCCAATCTTGGCTCTCACCCAGTACCAAGTATTGCATTTAATTCTCATTATCTCTTTCTTTTTTTTTAATTGTGAAAACATATATACAATATAAATCTCCCCATTCCAACTGCCCCCAAGCATAACATTCAGTGCAATTAATCCTATTGCCAATGTTTCAGTACCCTCACCACCATCCATTACGAGAACGTCTGCTTCACCCCAGACAGAAACCTTGCACCTGTTTTGTATTAACTTTCCATTTCCCCTGGTCCCCACCCCTGGTAACCTGTACTCTACTTTCTGTCTCTATAACTTGACGTATCGTCTGATATTTTCTTTGTGGTTACCACAGGGCTTAAATTTAACATCCTAAATCTGTAGCAATATCGTTTGCTTTGAAACCAAATTACCTTTCATAGTATATATAGACTATGCTCCTGTACCTCTCCATTTCCCACCTTTATATAGTTCTTTTCACAGATTTACGTATTTATACAGTATGATTCCAAAATCATTGATTTATCATTGCACTTTATGCATTTGCCTTTTAGATCCTATTGAAAGGTAAAATGTGGAGTTGCAAATGAAAAAGTACAATAGTACTGGTACTTATATTTAATCATGTCATTATCTTTACCAGAAGTCTTTATTTCTTCATGTGGCTTCAGTCAATTGCCTGGTGTCCTTTCCTTTCAACCTACAGAACTTTCTTTAGAATTTCTTGTAGGCTGGTCTAGCAGTGGCAAAAATCCCTCAGCTTTTGTTTATTTGGGAATGTTTTAAGCTCTCATTTTTGAAAAACGGTTTTGTTGGACATAGAATTCTTAGTTGACAAATTTTTGCTTTCAGCACTTCCCACTGCCTTCTCACTCCATGGTTTTTGATGAGAAGCAATATTTACTCTTACCAAGGCTCCCCTGTACATGACACATTGCTTCTCTCTTGCAGCTTTCAGAATTCTCTATCTTTGGTATTGGAAAGTTTGATCTTAACGTGGTGTGGTAGGGGTGTATTTGGGTTTATCCTGTTTAGAGTTTATTGAGCATCTTGGATTTGTATATTCATGTATTTCACTGAACTTGAGAAGTTTTATTTCTTTGACTATTCTCTCTGCTCCTTTCTCTTTCCTCTCCTTTTGGGACTCCCACAGTGCATATATTGGTATCCTGATGGCATCCCACAGGTTCCTTAGGTTCTTTTCACCTTTTTCTTCTTTCTTTTTTCTGTCCCTCAGACTGGATGATTTTAATTGCCTTATCTTCAAGTTCTCTGATTGTTTCTTCTGTCATCTCCAATCTGCTGCTCAACCCCTCTAGGGAATTTTAATTTCTGTTACGACAGTCTTCAGCTTTGTTAGGTTCATCTTCATAATTTCCATCTCCTTGTGTTCATCTATCATTTTCTGATTTCCTCCAATTCTTTGACAATGGTTTCCTTTAGCTCTTTGAGCATATTTCTGACCATTTTTGAAAGCCCTTGTCTGGGGGGGGGGCGGGGAGTGCAAGCATAGTTCAGTGGTAGAATTCTCGCCTGTCACGCGGGAGACTCAGGTTCAATTCCTGGCTCAAGCACTTCCCAAAAAAACAAACAAGCAAATAAACAAACAGGTAAACAAACAAAAATTCAACAGATGGTACTGAAGTAATTGGATACTCACATGAAAAAAGAATGAAACGTGACCCCCACCATACCCATACAAAAAAAAAGGAAAAGTCCTTGTCTGGATGATAGCAGCTCTGCTCCTCCTTACTGATGGTTTCTAAGGCTTTAACTTCTCCTTTTTCTGGACCATTACTTCCCATTTCTTTGCATCTTTTATAATCTTCTATTGAAACCTGCACATTTTAATGTGTTATGACAGGAATTTAGACTCTGAGGTATCTGTTCTTTTAGCATGTATACAGCCAGTGTCATTGCAAAGCTTTCCTTGAATGCCAGGAGCTAACAATAATAATAAAATAATAAATAACAAGGAAGAAGAAGGAGTGGAAGTAGAAGTCAAAGAAGAAGAAGAAGAAAACAGCATTACCCAGTCTTTGCAGACTGACTTGTGGGAATGCTGTCCTTTGGATTTTATCTGTACGAAAAGTTTAGTGACTAGCTCCAGGCCAATGCATAGGGACCTCCATGGTCCTTTCAGCACGTGTGTCTTGTATTGAGCATGCACTTGCCCACTTAAGAAATTCCCCATTCAAGTGGGCAGGAAGGTCTCCTCTTCCCTAGAAACAGTTTCCTCACTGTCCCGGGCACGGCACTGCATGTCCTAAAGCCAGCAATCCCTTGCCCCACGCAGCCTCTTGACTGCTTTTCGACAGTGTTCTGTAGGGAGCTCCGTGAGCCGCCTTCTGCACACAGAGCAATTTTTGGACAGTGAGCTCTTAGGTCACCACCAGACATACTGGGCCAGACATACATGCTCCCAGTATGTGCACAAAGGTTAATATGTTCCCTCCAAAACCAGGACCTGGGATCTATACTGCAGCACAGGTCGGCTCTGTGCCAGGAGTGGGGGTTGAGAGCCAGCCAAGGCGACATGAGATCCTACCACTTTTAGTAGCCTTTTCCTTGAGTCGGTGCTCACCCTGTTACTTCAGTCCCTGTTTCCTGGAGCTTTGAAAAAGATGTTTCTGCCATTTTTTACTGGCTCTTCAAAGCTTTTATAAGAGAACAGATCTGTGAATCTTCTCACTCCACCTTCTTGATTGTGGCAGAGCCTTTTTGTTTGTTTTTAATGTCCTTCCTTGGCAAAGTAAAGAGATGGTGACCCTTTGTCACTTCCCTCAATATGTTGTTTAGGAAAGTTTCCAATTATTTGTGCAATTTGAGAATCTCTGTTTTAGTCACCAGACAATTTCCTAGGGTGGCTTTTTATTTTCTTTTTCAATTTTTTTTTATTGTGAAAAATAACAAATATAAAACAGCAATAAATTTCAAAGCATACCTCAATAATTAGTTGTAGAACAGATTTCAGAGTTTGGTATGGGTTACAATTCCACAATTTTAGGTTTTCCCTTCTAGCTGTTCCAAGACACTGGAGACTACAAGAAATGTCAATTTAATGATTCAGCAATCAAACTCATTTGTTAAACCCTGTCTACTCTGCTATAATTCCACGTTCTCCTTTGATCCTTGCCCACTCTCTAGGGCTATTTGGGCTGTGCCCATTCTCACTTTTTCATGTTGAAAAGGGCCGTCATAATAAGGGATGGGGGATAGAACTAGTTGATGTTCTGGAGAGGCTGACTCCTGTAAGTTTCAGGACTTATCTGGCCAAGGAACATACCTAGAGGTCATAGGTTTCTGGAATGTAATCATAGTAAATGGAACCTTTCTTGACTCTCAGATAAAACCCTAGGGGTTCTTTAGGGTTGGCAGGAATGATTTTGATTGGGGTTTGGCAAACCATGACAGGTGCAGTATCTAGCTGAAGCTAGCATAAGAGTAGTCTCCAGAATAGCCTCTCAACTCTATTTGAACTCTCTCAGCTACTGATACCCTATGTGTTATGATTCTTTCCCCTCTTGTGATCAGTATTTGCTAGTATAACTTCATGCCTTTGGACAGGTTTAACTCAGAGTTGACCTGCAACATCAACATAGACAAATTTCTGACAAAAAGGTCATCACTTGTTTCAATAGTGTTGTAGTGAAACCAGGCTGAACTCACATAGGATTTCATATATTAGGCAACCATGAAACTGGAGTCATTGATTATCAAAATTCATGTTAATAAAATAATACAGTGTATTTTAAAATGTAATGTACATTATAATGTAAGTTGTTACATTTCAGAAAAGGGAATGATGAAAGACAAAATATTATTTTAAATTCAAATTCCTGTACACAGAATGCAAATACATTGTTTGATTTTGTTCCTGAATTTTTTTTGTTCTATGTCTAAATGTAAGTCTGAAGGCTTTCATATTTTTAATTAAAAAAATAGTCAATGCTTAAAAAAGGTATTGTCGATCCCACAGTGCCAGGGCCAGCCTCATCCCTGGGAGTCATGTCCCATATTGCCATGGACACGTTCACCCCTGGATGTCATGCCCTGCATAGTGGGGAGGGTAATGATTTTCCTTGCAGAGTTGGGCTTAGAGAGAGAGAGAGAGAGAGAGAGAGGCCATAACTGAGCAACGAAAGAGGTCCTCTGGAAGTAACTCTTAGGTATAACCACATTAGGCTTAGCTTCTCCGCTACATAAATAAGTTTCACAAAAGCAAGCATCAGGACCACGGGCCTGTTCTATTGACTTGGTAGTTACAGCAGCTTTTTCTAACAGGAGTGCTCTTCTGTTATCCTGGTCCCTACTTGCCTGAAGATTAATCTGAGCATGTGGGTGAGGGGAGGAGAAGGAATTCTCCTCCCAGCAGTTGGGAAGACAGTATTTGTGCCATTTTTTTGTGAAAGTTGTGCTCCCAAATATTCACACTTTAGAATTTTCTAACCATGAGGAGACAAGCAGGAAAATCCGGATTGCGGGACAATTAGTCCAGACTCTTAAAAGATGTCGATCTCAAGAGAGAAAGAAAAACAAAAGGGGAGGACCTAGTCTAGATTAAAGGAGATGTGCTAACAGTAGGCTCTGCATGATCCTGGATTGACTCCTACGTCAGGGAAAAAACATGTACAAGGGACGTGTGTGGGAAGATAGAGGAAATTTGAATATGGACCATTTACTAGATTATATTGCTACATTAATGTTCAGTTTCTTGGGTAAGATCATGGAACTGGGGTTACGCAGGAGATTATCTAGGTTCCTAGGAAATACATGCTCACGTACTTAGAAGTCAAGGGCCACACTCTCTGCAATTTGCCTTTGAATTGTTCGGCAAGGACTATAAATACATAAAGACTACGAGAAAGAAAAGTTAAGTGAATGTGGTGAAATGCTAACAATCTAGGGGAACCATATATGGGGGTCTTGTACTATTCTTCAACTTTGGAATTTTTCAAAACGAAATGATAGGACAATATCTTTTTGAAAGCTTTCTCATTCCTCAAAAAGTTAAACATAGAATTACCGCATGACCCAGCAATTCCACTCCTAGTATATATTCAAAAGAATTGAAAGCATGGACTCAAACAGATAATTGCACACCGATGTTCCTACAGGCATTATTCATAATTGCCAAAAGATGGAAGTGATGCAGGTATCCAACATATGCGTGGATAAACAAAATGGGATACCTACATACAATTTAATATTAATTAGCCAGAAAAAGGAATGAAATTCTGTTACATGCTGCAACATGGATGAACCTTGAAAGTCTTATGTTGAATAAAATAAACCAGGTATAAAGGACAAATATTCTGTGATTCTACTTATTTGAATTGGCTAGATAAGCAAATTTATAGAGACAGGGCTTCCTGGAAGATGGCGGCTTAGTAAGACGCGCGGATCTTAGTTTCTTCTCCAGGACACCTACTAGGGGAGTAGAAATGATACAGAAAGCGCCCAAAGCCACAACAGAGATAAAAAAGACAGCATACCCCATCCTGGAACGGCTGGCTGGCTGAGAGAAGCAGCTCGGGTGAGATCGCCGAGGCGCGCGGGCCTTACCGGGCGGGGTGGCAAGCGGCCGGAGTTACTCCCTTCCCCCTTCCCGGGCCGGCTGGGAGAATTGGAGAGGCGGTCCCCTGAAACAAAGACGGCTGGCGCCCACACCACGCGCAGCCCCCGGACCAACTGAGAGAATTGGATCGGAAACCCCCAGGCCGCGGAGAACGGTGACGGGTGGGGGAGGCCCCTTCCAAACCCGTGACTCCCGGGGAACGTGTACTCTCTCGGGCGGGCCGCTGCCGCTGGCGCCCTCCCGCCACGCTTGTTGCCCAGGGCCGACTAGGAAATTCGGACGGGCTCTTTCCCTGGCTGCGGCGACCAGCAACCCTCCCTGCGTTCGGACCGAGGGCCGGCTCAAGCCGCTTTGGCTAGCGAACCCCCAGGACGGCGAGAGTTTTCCAAAGTTTAAGGTCCCACAGCACCTTTTACTGGTGGGACCCGCAGACAAACGTGTGCCACGAGCGCCACCT
This sequence comes from Tamandua tetradactyla, assembly GCF_023851605.1. Classification (NCBI taxonomy): domain Eukaryota; kingdom Metazoa; phylum Chordata; class Mammalia; order Pilosa; family Myrmecophagidae; genus Tamandua; species Tamandua tetradactyla. The sequence continues at coordinate 25,385,334 of NC_135330.1, read as the reverse complement.
ACTGGGCAGGATAAGAAAAACAGAACCCAGAGATTTCACAGAAAAATATTACAACCTTGCTGGGTCCAACACCAAGAGAAATCTGAATAAATGCCCAGACGCCAGCAGCAGAAGATAACTGTCCACGCTCAAAAGATTGAGAATATGGCTCAGTCAAAGGAACAAACCAATAGCTCAAATGAGACACAAGAGCTGAGACAACTAATGCTGAATATACGAACAGAAATGGAAAACCTCTTCAAAAATGAAATCGATAAATTGAGGGAGGACATGAAGAGGACATGGGCTGAACATAAAGAAGAAATAGAAAAACTGAAAAAACAAATCGCAGAACTTATGGAAGTGAAGGATAAAGTAGCAAACATAGAAAAAATAATGGATAGCTACAATGATAGATTTAAAGAGACAGAAGATAGAATTAGTGATTTGGAGGATGGAACATCTGAATTCCAAAAAGAAACAGAAACTATAGGGAAAAGAATGGAAAAATTTGAACAGGGTATCAGGGAACTCAAGGACAATATGAACCGCACAAATATACGTGTTGTGGGTGTCCCAGAAGGAGAAGAGAAGGGAAAAGGAGGAGAAAAACTAATGGAAGAAATTATCACTGAAAATTTCCCAACTCTTATGAAAGACCTAAAATTACAGATCCAAGAAGTGCAGCGCACCCCAAAGAGATTAGACCCAAATAGGCGTTCTCCAAGACACTTACTAGTTAGAATGTCAGAGGTCAAAGAGAAAGAGAAGATCTTGAAAGCAGCAAGAGAAAAACAATCCATTACATACAAGGGAAACCCAATAAGACTTTGTGTAGATTTCTCAGCAGAAACCATGGAAGCTAGAAGACAGTGGGATGATATATTTAAAATACTAAAAGAGAAAAACTGCCAACCAAGACTCCTATATCCAGCAAAATTATCCTTCAAAAATGAGGGAGAAATTAAAACATTCTCAGACAAAAAGTCACTGAAAGAATTTGTGACCAAGAGACCAGCTCTGCAAGAAATACTAAAGGGAGCACTAAAGTCAGATACAAAAAGACAGAAGAGAGAGATATGGAAAAGAGTGTAGAAAGAAGGAAAATCAGATATGATGTATATAATACAAAAGGCAAAATGTTAGAGGAAAATATTATCCAAACAGTAATAACACTGAATGTCAATGGACTGAATTCCCCAATCAAAAGACATAGATTGGCAGAATGGATTAAAAAACAGGATCCTTCTATATGCTGTCTACAGGAAACACATCTTAGACCCAAAGATAAACATAGGTTGAAAGTGAAAGGTTGGGAAAAGATATTTCATGCAAATAACAACCAGAAAAGAGCAGGAGTGGCTATACTAATATCCAACAAATTAGACTTCAAATGTAAAACAGTTAAAAGAGACAAAGAAGGACACTATATACTAATAAAAGGAACAATTAAACAAGAAGACATAACAATCATAAATATTTACGCACCGAATCAGAATGCCCCAAAATACGTGAGGAATATACTGCAAACACTGAAAAGGGAAATAGACTCATATACCATAATAGTTGGAGACTTCAACTCACCACTCTCATCAAGGGACAGAACATCTAGACAGAGGATCAACAAAGAAATAGAGAATCTGAATATTACTATAAATGAACTAGACTTAATAGACATTTATAGGACATTACATCCCACAACAGCAGGATACACCTTTTTCTCAAGTGCTCATGGATCATTCTCAAAGATAGACCATATGCTGGGTCACAAAGCAAGTCTTAACAAATTTAAAAAGATTGAAATCTTACACAACACTTTCTCGGACCATAAAGGAATGATGTTGGAAATCAATAATAGGCAGAGTGCCAGAAAATTCACAAATACGTGGAGGCTCAACAACACACTCCTAAACAACGACTGGGTCAAAGAAGAAATTGCAAGAGAAATTAGTAAATACCTCGAGGCGAATGAAAATGAAAACACAACATATCAAAACTTATGGGACGCAGCAAAGGCAGTGCTAAGAGGGAAATTTATTGCTCTAAATGCCTTTATCAGAAAAGAAGAAAAGGCAAAAATTCAGGAATTAACTATCCATTTGGAAGAACTGGAGAAAGAACAGCAAGCTAACCCCAAAGCAAGCAAAAGGAAAGAAATAACAAAGATTAGAGCACAAATAAATGAAATTGAAAACATGAAAACAATAGAGAAAATCAATAAGGCCAGAAGTTGGTTCTATGAGAAAATCAATAAGATTGATGGGCCCTTAGCAAGATTGACAAAAAGAAGAAGAGAGAGGATGCAAATAAATAAGATCAGAAATGGAAGAGGAGACATAACTACTGACCTCACAGAAATAAAGGAGGTAATAACAGGATACTATGAACAACTTTACGCTAATAAATACAACAATTTAGAGGAAATGGACGGGTTCCTGGAAAGACATGAACAACCAACTTTGACTCAAGAAGACATAGATGACCTCAACAAACCAATCACAAGTAAAGAAATTGAATTAGTCATTCAAAAGCTTCCTAAAAAGAAAAGTCCAGGACCAGATGGCTTCACATGTGAATTCTACCAAACGTTCCAGAAAAAATTAGTACCAATTCTCTTCAAACTCTTCAAAAAAATCGAAGTGGAGGGAAAACTACCTAATTCATTCTATGAAGCCAACATCACCCTCATACCAAAACCAGGCAAAGATATCACAAAAAAAGAAAACTACAGACCAATCTCTCTAATGAATACAGATGCAAAAATCCTCAATAAAATTCTAGCAAATCGTATCCAACAACACATTAAAAGAATTATACAACATGACCAAGTAGGATTCATCCCAGGTATGCAAGGATGGTTCAACATAAGAAAATCAATTAATGTAATACACCATATCAACAAATCAAAGCAGAAAAATCACATGATCATCTCAATTGATGCAGAGAAGGCATTCGACAAGATTCAACATCCTTTCCTGTTGAAAACACTTCAAAAGATAGGAATACAAGGGAACTTCCTTAAAATGATAGAGGGAATATATGAAAAACCCACAGCTAATATCATCCTCAATGGGGAAAAATTGAAAACTTTCCCCCTAAGATCAGGAACAAGACAAGGATGTCCACTATCACCACTATTATTCAACATTGTGTTGGAGGTTCTAGCCAGAGCAATTAGACAAGAAAAAGAAATACAAGGCATCAAAATTGGAAAGGAAGAAGTAAAACTATCACTGTTTGCAGACGATATGATACTATACGTCGAAAACCCGGAAAAATCCACAACAAAACTACTAGAGCTAATAAATGAGTACAGCAAAGTAGCAGGTTACAAGATCAACATTCAAAAATCTGTAGCATTTCTATACACTAGTAATGAACAAGCTGAGGGGGAAATCAAGAAACGAATCCCATTTACAATTGCAACTAAAAGAATAAAATACCTAGGAATAAATTTAACTAAAGAGACAAAAAACCTCTATAAAGAAAACTACAAAAAACTGCTAAAAGAAATCACAGAAGACCTAAATAGATGGAAGGGCATACCGTGTTCATGGATTGGAAGACTAAATATAGTTAAGATGTCAATCCTACCTAAATTGATTTACAGATTCAATGCAATACCAATCAAAATCCCAACAACTTATTTTTCAGAAATAGAAAAACCAATAAGCAAATTTATCTGGAAGGGCAGGGTGCCCCGAATTGCTAAAAACATCTTGAGGAAAAAAAACGAAGCTGGAGGTCTCGCGCTGCCGGACTTTAAGGCATATTATGAAGCCACAGTGGTCAAAACAGCATGGTATTGGCATAAAGATAGATATATCGACCAATGGAATCGAATAGAGTGCTCAGATATAGACCCTCTCATCTATGGACATTTGATCTTTGATAAGGCAGTCAAGCCAACTCACCTGGGACAGAGCAGTCTCTTCAATAAATGGTGCCTAGAGAACTGGATATCCATATGCAAAAGAATGAAAGAAGACCCATCTCTCACACCCTATACAAAAGTTAACTCAAAATGGATCAAAGATCTAAACATTAGGTCTAAGACCATAAAACAGTTAGAGGAAAATGTTGGGAGATATCTTATGGATCTTACAACTGGAGGCGGTTTTATGGACCTTAAACCTAAAGCAAGAGCACTGAAGAAGGAAATAAATAAATGGGAACTCCTCAAAATTAAACACTTTTGTGCATCAAAGAACTTCATCAAGAAAGTAGAAAGACAGCCTTCACAATGGGAGACAATATTTGGAAATGATATATCAGATAAAGGTCTAGTATCCAGAATTTATAAAGAGATTGTTCATCTCAACAACAAAAAGACAGCCAACCCAATTACAAAATGGGAAAAAGACTTGAACAGACACCTCTCAGAAGAGGAAATACGGATGGCCAAGAGGCACATGAAGAGATGCTCAATGTCCCTGGCCATTAGAGAAATGCAAATCAAAACCACAATGAGATATCATCTCACACCCACCAGAATGGCCATTATCAACAAAACAGAAAATGACAAGTGCTGGAGAGGATGCGGAGAAAGAGGCACACTTATCCACTGTTGGTGGGAATGTCAAAGGGTGCAACCACTGTGGAAGGCAGTTTGGCGGTTCCTCAAAAAGCTGAATATAGAATTGCCATACGACCCAGCAATACCATTGCTAGGTATCTACTCAAAGGACTTAAGGGCAAAGACACAAACGGACATTTGCACACCAATGTTTATAGCAGCGTTATTTACAATTGCAAAGAGATGGAAACAGCCAAAATCTCCATCAACAGAAGAGTGGCTAAACAAACTGTGGTATATACATACGATGGAATATTATGCAGCTTTAAGACAAGATAAACTTATGAACCATGTAATAACATGGATGGACCTAGAGAATATTATGCTGAGTGAATCCAGCCAAAAACTAAAGGACAAATACTGTATGGTCCCACTGATGTGAACGGACATTCGAGAATAAACTTGAAATATGTCATTGGTAACAGAGTTCAGCAGGAGTTAGAAACAGGGTAAGACAATGGGTAATTGAAGCTGAAGGGATACAGACTGTGCAACAGGACTAGATACAAAAACTCAAAAATGGACAGCACAATAATACCTAATTGTAAAGTAATCATGTTAAAACACTGAATGAAGCTGCATCTGAGCTATAGGTTTTTGTTTTGTTTTGTGTTGTTTTGTTTTGATTTTACTATTATTACTTTTATTTTTTTCTCTATATTAACATTCTATATCTTTTTCGGTTATGTTGCTAGTTCTTCTAAACCAATGCAAATGTACTAAGAAATGATGATCATGCATCTATGTGATGATGTTAAGAATTAATGATTGCATGTGTAGAATGGAATGATTTCTAAAGGTTGGGTTAATTTCTTTTTTTCCGTTAATTAAAAAAAAAAAAAAAAGAGAAGGGATAATTGGAGATGAAGGGATACAGACTGTACAACGGGACTGGATATAAAAACTCAGAAATGGACAGCACAATACTACCCAATTGTAATGCAATTATGTTAAAACACTGAATGAAGCTGCATGTGAGGTATAGGTTTTTTGTTTTTGTTTTTTTTGTTTTTTTTTCTTTCTATTATTGTTTTAATTCTTATTCTGTTGTCTTTTTATTTCTTTTTCTAAATCGATGCAAATGTACTAAGAAATGATGAATATGCAACTATGTGATGTTATTAAGAATTACTGATTGTACATGTAGATTGGAATGATTTCTAATTGTTTTGTTAATTCTTTTTTTAATTAATAAAAAAAAAAAATTTATAGAGACAAAAAGTAGATTATAGATTACTGGGGGCTGAGGGAAGAAGGGAAGTTTCTCTATGGGGTGATGGAAAAGTTCTGTGATGAGTGGTGGCACACAACATTAGGAATTGTATTAATACCAACGAACTGCATGCTTAAAAATGGTTAAAATGGAAAGTTTTATGTTATATATACACATATATACCTGTATATACATGTGCATGTCACCCCCCCTCCACACACACACACACACAAGCTTTCTACATGAAAGCAAGATCTACATAGGTTTGAATCTGGAAAACCTAAAAGCCAATGTCTGAGTGCAACTTTGGGCAAGTCTTTTAACCTTCTGCACCTTTAGTTTCTTATTTGTAAAATGGCAATGAAAATTCTTGCTGTGTGTAATTACTTTTATGATGTTCAAATAAATAACTTTATAAAGTGTACAGGAGTTTTTAAATCCTATGTTAGGGTTGGAAAAGATCCAGTTCTGAATTTTAGAATTAAGAAAAGTGAAGTCCAAATATGCTAAGGGACCCAAGGTCGCACAACCACTTAGTGGTAGAGCTTAGACTTGAACTTGAGTCTCTGAGGAAAGCTAAGAATGTGATGAGGCATTTGTTATTCCAGATGTTAGCTGAACGAAGTTACATTCTCAATGAAAACCCAATCCTGCGTGTAAGTGTGGGCTACGTGTATGTGTGAAAACAGAGGCGATGTTTTATCTTTTTTATTGTCTTATGGTCATTTAATATGTTGGGAATGTATTTGGACATGTTCTGTAATTTTCTATTTCTTTTTTTGCAACTTCACTTTTTTAAAAAAAAAGAATTTTTTTTTACTATGAAATATATTTATGAAAAAAAAAACAGCAGTATTTTTCAAAGTATATTTTAACAAGTAGTTACAGAACAGATTTCAAAGTTTGGTATGCGTTACCATTCTACATTTTCAGGTTTTTCCTTCTAGCTGCTCCAAAACACTGGAAGCCAAAAGAAATATCATTACAGCAATTCAGCAGTCATACGTGTTTGTTAAATCCTATCTTCCCTATCTTATAACTCCTCCTTCTCCTTTGATCCTAAAAAGTAAGGGTAAAATCCTATTATAATGAACCCCAAACTTGGAAGTTATTTCTCAGTAGTGGATTTTTTCGTGAGCAGGAAATTACATTAGTGCAAGAATGTGGAACTAGAAAGGGGCCTAGCAAGCATCTGTTCCACTGGCTTACTTTTCTAGCTGTGGAAACTGAGGCCTAGAGAGGATACGGACCTTGTCCACGGGCAGCTTGCCTGTTAGCAGCAGAACCAGGGTCAGGATTCAGGCCTGTCCACCTGGGGTTCACTGACTTTCCAGAATCCCCAGCTGTCCTCGAGGTTACAGACCCTAAAAGTAAAAGACAGAAAAGTACATGTAAACATCAGGGAAAGAAATACTTGGAATGAAAGTTGTCTTCAGGATTCTAGATTTGGGACAAAGTCATGTTTTGGGGGGCTGGAATTTGAGTGTGGGTGCTTTTTTATTTTTCTGCATGCTGTATGGTGGGGTCACATTTCATTCTTTTTCCATGTGTGTATCCCATTATTGCAGCAAACACCATTGGTTGAATTTTCTTTTATTTTTTTGGCATGGGCAGGCCCTGGGAACCGAACCCAGGGCTCCCACAGGGCAGGCAAGAGTTCCGCCACTGAGCCACCATCGCACCGCCCACCAATTGTTGATTTTTTGTTCAGTTGGTTTTTTTGTTTGTTTTTGGGGAAGTGCATGGGCTGGGAATGAGCGTGGGTACTTTTATATAGGGGTACCAGTACTGGGGTGTTGGCAATAAACGGGATGAGGGCTTAGTGAGGCCTTACTTTAGTGAACAAATGTAAGGCCTGAGAAGGTGGAGCTTTTCTTACCCCACCCGTAATTCAAATTATCACCACCACTTTCTTTACCTTGTAATTGTTACAGAGAAAAAGATCTCCTCAGAATCACAGAAATCACACACACACACACACACACACGGGTAATAGAAAATATATTTAATATCTACTAAATTATAGAGAATCATTAATAAATATAATTTGCTAAAATAATACAAAAGGTATTTATATAAATTTTATAGTAATAGTGATATAGTGAAATATTGTCTGTAAACCTTTCAAATAAGCTCAAAGTAGAAAAATACAGTTTACTGAAAGATAAATTGGGGTTTACAGTGAGAGGCCCCACTTTCCCCTTTATGTATCCTCTGCAACAGATGAGTCCCCCAGAGGGCAGAACCTGAGACAATGGCTTCTGTGTAGGTGGTTTATAGGGACGGGACCCAGGAGGAGAAGTGGGGCACAGGGGAGAGTGAGGCAGGAAGGAAGAAAAGCCCAAAAGAGCAGCATTTTCAAGTTGGTCACTACAGTGGGCAGCACAGGCTCAGCCCCACCAAGGCCTTCTGCAGAGCTGTTGAAAATGTGGGCATTTAGAACAGGGGAGCATTTATCCAAGGGTCCCCTATTCCGTGAGCCAAGGATTACCCTGTAGGATACATCGTACTTCCACAATAAGCAGGCTGGTCTTACAGCTTCCCAAACCGTGCTTCAGTGATGCTAGGCCCAGCAGCTGAGGCACGTGCCAGCAGGTGCCAGCTGCGTGAGGCAGGTTGCCATAGCAACGCCTGGAAAAAGGTGGGCGGACAGGATGTGAGGCAGGGAGCCAAGAGGGCCCGTTAGAAGTCGAGCCAGAACCCCTTCGTGCCCTCAAAGGGGTTATTGTGCACGTTAGAAGTAACAAGGGGAGAGGCTAGCACAAAGGACTTCTTTTACTTGAGCTTCACTATTGTTTTAACATGTCATTCAATGATCAAAATGTTAACTTTGATATACTATGTCGACAACACGCATTGCTTCTGGAGACAGTTCATATTGCAGCAGCACCTGGAACAATATCCTGTGAGCTAATCTTCACTTTACTACAGCCTTAGGAATGAGTGTATGTATTGTCAACACCCTCCTTTTTCTTCACTCTCTTTATTTATGTAATATTGACCTAACTTTCCAGACAATGACAGGAAATAACTACAAAAATCATTAGAACTCATTTGTCAGTGTATAAAAAACTTAATGAGTTAATAAGTTCATTTTCTATATTAAGCCCCGCAAAATGTCTATAAAGTAGAGGTAAGGGAGATAGGACAGAGCATGCAGAGAGTTTCCAGCCTTTTATTACAGACATGAATCTTTAAACCATACACGGACTGGATTTTAAAAGGGGGAAAAAAACCCACAAATAAAAATCTTAAAATTTTTAGTTGTCTGATACAATATAACCAATATTTTCATGATCTCTTTTTGGTTTTCCCCACATTCAGAATGAAAAGTGGGTGACACTGAGATATTCGAAAGAAATTTTTGAGATATCTTCATTGAGGACCCTTTTATTTAGTTTCTTATATAAACCTGAAAGCAACCTTATAAGTTTGTGCAGCTAATTATTATGAGGCTCAGAGAGGTTGAGTAACTTGCCCAAAGTCACACAGCTAATCAAAGACAGGGCTGAAATGGGAAGCTTCAACTTCTAGTCCAATCCAGGTCTTTTGCCACAACTGCTTCCCTGCCTTTGGACCTTCAGTCTTCGTGCCAGACAGCTCCACTCTGAGAGGCTGACCATTGCCAGATGCTCCTGGCTGTGAAGATGTCAGGCCTTCACCATCCAACCATCCCACGTGCCAACTGAGAACTGGCCTTTCAGACATTCTGGAGGTCATTCCCTGACCTTATGTTTTAATGTGGTTCTTGTTTACTCCAAAGAAAGGATACGAGGTGGAGTTCCTTCTAAGAGTGAGGAAGGAGAGTGAGAAAGCTGAAGGACTCCCTGCCCAAATCCCTGAGGGCCTCGGTGGAGCCAGCAGCTCAGCACCTACCAGGCCTCTGTGCTGGCCAGGCCGTTGGCGGAGGGAGAAAGGCGCTGGTGGGAGGACGGCGCTCACCAGAAGCTGGGTGTGCTGGGCTGTCCAGTGGACTCCAGGTTTAGCTCCGGGAGTGGGTCACTCTGCAAAGTGTTGAGTAATCTTTTGACGCTTTTATAAAGCCTCTAGTGGCAGTCCGGGCCCAGCTAGGAGATAGAAACCACCCAGTAGGTTAAGCAGGAGTTTAATAGAAAGGAGTATTAAATATGGTGAAAAAAATAACTGTAAGATATAAGCAAACCCTATATGGTACCCTGGGGCTAACAAGGAGTTCCCAGGGAAGGGTAAACTTGGAATGGGTTCAGACCCCCTCGGGAAGGTGAGGCCCAGCCCATCAGACAGCAGGGAAGTTCTCTGGTTTGGCCAGGCCAGGGCTGGTCCGGAGTTGCAACAAGTCCCCTTTCCGAGTGCGGGCGGGGAAGCCGGCGACCCGCACCCGGCAACGTGGGCGTGCGGTGGGCGTCCCGGAGAGCGCGCCCACGGGCTCACGGAGCCCGGCGTCCGAGCAGGTGGGAGGTATCCAGAGCACGGACGTAGAGAGCGCGATCTCGAGCGCTGGCACCCATGCGCACGCGCACGCACACTCACCTCCCCCCCCAAAAGCCGTCGACCGGGAAACTGTAGTGTCTCTCGGGCGCCCCCTCCTGGGACCGCTAAACATTGCACTCACGTTAAAGGAGAAACACCTGTGTATCACAGCTGCTACTGCATTTGGAGCTGAGAGCAATGAATTGGTAGCTGTCGCGGAAGGTTCTCAGCGGCCATGGCCTTGACTTACTAACTGTGGGACTCTGGGCAAGTTAATCTTTCAGCCTCAGTTTCCTCATTTGCGAAATGAGGATAATGTCCACGTTCAGGACTCATAGGAGAAAGAGAGAATGAACATCAAGCGCTTAGCACCGTGCGTGGTTCATAATAGGCACTTACTAAGGGTGGCAGTAAATTTTTATTCAGTGCACACTGCAGTCCTAGAATATTTTTTCTTCTGAAACTTTCTTTTTTTCCTATTAAAAACTTTTATTGATATATATTATATATTCACATACCATGTAATCATCCAAAATGTACAATCAATGGTTCACAATATCCTCATATAGCTGTGCATTTATCATCACAATTGACTTTTTTCTTTTTTGTGTGTGAAAAAACAGCATATATATATATATATTTAAAAAGCAATGCATTTTAAAGCACATCACAACAATTAGTTGTAGAACAGATTTCAGAGTTTGGTATGGGTTACAATTCCACAAGAATTCCTATTTTTGTGTGTAAACGAGTTGACTAAATTTTATCAGTGTGACTTTGTTATTAAGAGTTTGGCAATGTCTGGAAGGATTGAAAACAGTTGCATCTGGTTCTGAGAGATGAAGAACAGATTCTGGACTATGGTTGTCCAAGTGAAGGAGCTCACCAGAGAAGGCCCTCCCAGCAGATACTTAATTGCCCCAAGTTGAAACTTGTTTCTTTATTAGAGACGTTGTGGGTTTACAGAGCAATTATGCATAAAATATAGGATTTTCATATACTGCCCTATTATTAACACCTCCCACTGATCTGGAACATTTTGTTGCAATTGATGATAGCACATTTTTATATTTGTACTTTTAGTTGTAGATCATGGTTTAACTTACAGTTCATTGTGTAGTGTAGATCCATGGCTTTAAAAAAAGTGTTTATCAGATGTACAGTCTGACGTTTTCCCCTTTAATCATATTCTGTGCTGTTAATTATGTTCACAATGTTTGTTACTGTCACCACCATCCATTACCAAAACGTTTCCAGGGAGAAACCCTGTACATTTTAAGCCTTAACTTCCCATTCCCTACCTCTGCCCCATCCCCTGACAACCTATATTCTAGATTCTGACTTTGACAGCAACAGATACCATAAATAATTTATATGAAAATGCTTTGGGATGTGGCAAGTGCTATCAATGCCTGTTAATCCTCTCCTTCCGCAAAGAAGCTGTCTCTCGGTGTTGAGTTGCCAGCCACACGAAGTCACCTGTGAAAAATGCCTGTTTTCTCACTTTCATTATTTCCCCTGTAGCTAAAAAGAGGTATTTCTTAATTTTCTTCTTACTACCTTGCAGGTTTGTACTTCTACTTTTCTCAGTACACATCTTTTCTCAGTCGGTCATTACATTATATAACTACCCAGCTATATTCACAGAAAAAAATAATTTGTATCCGATGCAGAGAGGAAGGAGCTGGGTGCAGGGGAGGGGCGACTCACAGCGACTCTCGTGTGACAGCTGTGGAGCACCTGGCTGACGGGCAGGGAGACGGGGTAGGGACGGGGAAGTCCCCTAGCTTTTTGTCCACCACTGCGGTATTTCTCCCCAACTTCACCCCACCTGATACCAGCCCCAGCATTCTGAGAATACATTGAAACAATGAAAGAAGTTTAAATTATCTTGAGGAGTAGACTGCAGTGGTGCAAGGAGAGACGCAAATGAAAGAAAAACAGCTAAACTCAGAGAGAACGCTTAATGACATGATTTTGAGAAACTATCCTTGGCTGGAGTTTACCGGAATCTCTGAGCCTCTGCTCAGTATAGAAGGTTGGACAGGTCGGGCTTGCCAGGTTGCTCCTGACAGGCAGAGGTCGGGGGCCTATCGTGTTTTAGGCCTAAGAGAGAAGCAATGGCAGCGGGAGAGGCAAAGAGAGAGGATGAAGGGCAGGGTTTCAGGAGGCAGCATGGTTGCAAATGGCTCTGCTACCTCCATTGTACAGGAACTTTTGCCTTTTCCCTGGAGTATGGGAGAACAGAAAACCTCAGGCATCCTGTCCCTCTCCCATACAGCCCAACTCCTCAGCAGAGCTGGGTGGGTCACCAGCACTGGGAGAGGAGGGAAGCTGCTGGTGCTGACCCAGGGTTGGTCTGGAAACCTACATCCGACCCAGGGCTGGGCCTCTGCTCTAGGTACTCTCCTTGGGCAACGTCCACTCTTTCTAGAATGAAGAGCAGAGTTTCTTCACCTCCATAGTTCCTCTGTCAGGGAGGGTGCAGATGGAGGGAAACAAATAGACATTCCAGAACTCTCCAGGAGCCATTTGGATTCTCCAAGAGCCTGCTTCCTAAGGCATAGCCTGTGCTGAGACCATGTTACTACTCGGTGAAGAGGAGTTTGCCAGATTATGAAATCTTCAAGGGCATAGACCAATCATATTTTACTTACCTTTTATCTCCAGCACTTAACATGGGCCTTGTTGTACCTCTGAGGGCTCCAGAGAGGCTGACGGAATGGGTGGGTGCTGGATTCAAGGCTGGGGAGATTTAAGACTTACCGTGGCTGTGGGTGCTAGGAAATCACAGACACCCGTTAAGCAGCCATCACCCAGATCCCCACTACCCCCATCTCCTTCTCTGGGGAAGTTAGGAGCACACACTAAGTGGCCGGCAATCCTCCGGCCTTCAGCTAGCCCTGCCTCCTTTGCCATCCTGGACGATCCCGCAGCAGTGGAATACGTTAAGTCTGATGAAATAGCCCAGCCAGACCTTAAACCTGGAAACCAGGAATGAGCAGCCCAGATGCTAATCAAGGCAGGAATTCTCAGTGGTCCCCCAGGCTGGATAAATACCACGCTTGAACAGTGTAGACTGGTCTCTCTTCTCCATGGTGAGGTAAGGTGTGCAGAACTGCCATCCATCAACTCTGACCCAGGGCAGTTTTCAGCCACCCTGAGTCGTCTTCTCCTCCTCTTTTGGATGCTTTGTACTGTGTAAATAACAAGGAAGTTATTTGCCCTTCTGGACTCTTTATGCTGTGCAAATCATAAAGAGATCATTTGCTGAAAGTTTCTGTTGTGTCCTGAGCCTGTGTTCCCACAAAGCCCTGTCTTAGTAACTCGCCCCACAGTGGGGGCGCTCCCACTTGCCTCTGGAGGGGTGTATCTGAGATGTCCTCCAGCTGGCCTCACATTTTGGCCTCACGGGTCTGTGCTCACCTGACCTACTGAGGACAGCTCAGGGGCTGGGATGCCCTGCCCCTTGGAACAGTCACACTGCTAGGGAGGCCAGTTTAACAGCTACAGTGGTGCAAAGGCAGGGGATGGAGGGGATGCAGCTGGGATCAGGAGAGGGAACTTCAGGGGGTTCACCGGGCTCAACTGCTCCATTGGAACAAAAAGCCAGCCCCCAGCCACAAGGTTCGGCCCAAACCTGAGAGCCCTCTTAGCTGGGTGTTTTCTTCAAATCCTCTCAGGGAGAAAACTTTTCTCATACTGTAATTCATCAAAGCCAAACAGCAGCAAGCATAAGAGGGCGCCCAGTAACGGAGCTGTGAAAATGTGAAAGAACGTGCTACTTAAGATTGATGAAATGTGGCACATCCAGAAGGGTTAGAAATTGTCCATGGGAATCCTCTGTTCCTGGGGTGGAAATTTAGGAGAGATAAAGACAGAGGGTGTCTTCTGACTCCTCTTGGCCCTGTTGGAGCCCAGCCTCGCGCATTGCACTGACTTCCCTCCCCCTTGTCCTGGACACCCGAGAATCCTGAATCGTGAGCTGTCAGTCACTGAGGGGCAGAGAATGAAACATTCAGCAAGAGAAAAGGCCAAGTCTGCTCCTGATGACTATGGCTTCGGCCTTGTAGTCAGGGTCTGCTATTTGACCTAAATAAGCAAAAGTAGAAAAATTAACACGCCATGATGGCCTAATATCTGAACAATCTGCTGCACCCATGCCTCCCAGCCCGCCCCACTTCCCTTCTCCATGGCTCAAGACTGCCTCTAAATTCCTGTGGGAATTCTGCATACTCCCTCTCTTCCTTATTCAAAACTGGTCTCAAAAAGAGACTTAGAATGTTTTCAACCAATCAACAGAAATCTAATCTATTACTTCTTACAGGAACATTTGCATTATGACAAGGTGAATGAAAAAACAGCTTTAAGTCAATTAGGGAGTTAAGTGTTGAATTCCAAACCTTTCCAACATCCCTAAAACCCAGTCTCATCGATCCATAAATTAGCTCTTCTAGGGAGAATTATTTTAATTGTGTAAAAGCTTATTTGATTTTGAATACTCGACTCTGTGCTAGGCAGACTGCCATGCATTTTTGCACCAATTCAGAAAAAGAAATAAAAAGAAAACAGAAAACAATTTATATATACCTTACCCCTTACCCCTCCCTTTTATTGATTACTAGCATTTCAATCTACTAAATTTATTTTAACATTTGTTCCCCCTATTATTTATTTATTTTTAATCCATATGTTTTACTTGTCTGTCTATAAGGTAGATGAAAGGAGCATCAGACATAAGGTTTCCACAATCACATAGTCACAATGCAAAAGCTATATTATTATACAATCATCTTCAAGAAACATAACTGCTGGAACACAGCTCTCTCTCTCTCTCTCTCTCTCTATATATATATATATATATCTTTTTTTTTTTTTTTTTTTTAACATGGGCAGGCACCGGGAATCGAACCTGGGTCCTCTGGCATGGCAGGCAAGCATTCTTGCCTGCTGAGCCACTGTGGCCTGCCCCACAGCTCTATATTTTCAGGCAGTTTCCTCCAGCCGCTCCACTACACCTAAATAAAAAGGTGATATCTATTTAATGCGTAAGAATAACCTCCAGAATAACGTCTTGACTCTGTTTAGAATCTCTCAGCCATTGACACTTTGTCTCATCTCTCTCTTCCCCCTTTTGGTTGAGAAGGTTTTCTCAATCCCTTGATGCTGAGTTCCAGCTCATTCTAGAATTTCTGTCCCACGTTGCCAGGAAGGTCCACACCCCTTGGAGTCATGTCCCACATAGACAGGAGGAGGGTGGTGAGTTTGCTTGTCGTGTTGGCTGAGAGAGAGAGAGGCCACATCTGAGCAACAAAAGACGTTCTCTGGGGTGACTCTTAGGCCCAATTTTAAGTAGGCTTAGCCTATTCTTTGCAGGGTTAAGTTTCATATGAAAAAACCCCAAGATTGGGGGCTCAGCCTATTGCTTTGGTTGCCCCCACTGCTTGTGAGAACATCAAGAATTCTCCACTGGGGGAAGCTGAATTTTCCCCTTTTCTCACCATTTCCCCAAGGAGATTTTGCAAATACTTTTTATTTACTGTTCAAATCACTCTGGAATTTGTCACGGCATCGCTCTGGACAAACTTACAAAATCTCATGCCCTACTCAAGGTTCCATGTTCTATGGTGTTCAATTAAGCTGTCAGACAGCATGTCTTTGGAAACATATTTAAATGCCATCCTCACATAATTGATCCTTGTATCATTTCTCCTTATGGTACCACTTCATTTCTTTCAGTTTCTAATTGGAATTTGGAGAATTTGGACTTCCAGGAACTGAAGTCAGAATTAACTGAGGTTCCTGCTTCCCAAATCTTGAAGGAGAGTCCATCCAGTCATCCCAGGAGCAAAGAGGGAGATACAGGTATGAAGTGAGACTTACTCCCTTTTCTGCCTGTGGGAGCTTAGTCCATTTGAGGTTCCATGCTCACAGTCGGTCAATCTCCCCAGGGGGGCAAGAAAGGGCCTCCCATGGGTGCAGAGGTGAGGTGGGAGGATGCATGAAAAAATATGGGCTCATTGGTCAGGGCTGGATAAACTTTGCATTATAGAGATTATTCTTATCATGAGTTGATTTTTTTTCTCTCTTACTTTTTAAATCATGAAATAAATCAGACATAAAAGTCATAAAGTGTAATACAAAGAACACCCATGAGCCCACTGCCTAGCTTAAGTAGAATATTATAAATACAGTTGAAGCTGCCTTTGTCCTTACAACTGATACTGTTAAGTTTGACTCATAGCAATTATGGAGTTAACTTATATTGGATATTTACTTTATACTAAGCACTTAATGTGTATAATCAATATTGAGTACTTAACAACAGTTCTAATTCCCAGAATGCTTTTATTATCCTCCTTTTACAAATGAGTCAACAGGCTTAGAGAGCTAAGTAATTTCTTAGAAGTCACACAGCCAGCAGGTGGCAAAGCCCAGAGTTTAGCCCAGGCTGATTCTAGGGTCCTCACTTCCACTCTCTCTGTGATGCTTCCACTTCCACACTGCCACTCTCTGTATTTGGAAAAGTTAGGGATAAATGTACTTTTTCTCCTCAATTTACCAGGTTGTGGAGAACTGGTTTGGGTAGGAGAGCCTGTCACTCTGAGAACAGCTGAGGCAATCACTGGCAAGTACGGCGTGTGGATGAGAGACCCAAAGCCCACCTACCCCCACACTCAGGAGACCACATGGAGAGTCGACACAGTTGGCACCGATATCCGCCAGGTTTTCGAGTATGACCTCAGCAGCCAGTTTGTGCAAGGCTACCCTTCCAAGGTTCACGTGCTGCCCATGTCGCTGGAAAGCACAGGTGCGGTGGTTTACAAGGGGAGCCTTTATTTCCAGAGGTCCAGGTCAAGAGCCATGATCAGGTACGAGCTGAATACCGAGACGGTGAAGGCTGAGAAGGACATCCCCGGGGCCGGCTACCATGGACAGTTCCCGTATTCTTGGGGCGGTTACACAGACATTGATTTAGCTGTGGACGAGACGGGCCTCTGGGTCATCTACAGCACCAAGGAGGCCAAAGGCGCCATAGTCCTTTCCAAGCTGAACCCGGAGAATCTGGAGCTTGAGCAAACCTGGGAGACGAACATCCGTAAGCAGTCAGTCGCCAATGCCTTCGTCATCTGTGGCACCTTGTACACTGTCAGCAGCTACTCATCTGCTGATGCTACTGTCAACTTTGCTTATGACACAGGCACAGGCAGCAGCAAGGCCCTGACCATCCCGTTCAAGAACCGCTACAAGTACACCAGTATGGTTGACTACAACCCCCTGGAGAAGAAGCTCTTCGGCTGGGACAACTTCAACATGGTCACCTATGACATCAGGCTCTCCAAGATATAAAAGACTTCCAACATATACCAGGAGAGGCAGGGGGAGGTCACATCCAGATCTTGTGGAGTAGGCAGAAGGAAGACGGAGCCGTCCAAAGCCCATATTGCTTTTCTCTGCTTTCCAAGCTTTCATTCATTCACAAGGATGTGCATTGTCTCCATGTCTGACTGCAAGAATAGCAAGCTGGGGATTTAGACCATTTCATATGATAGTAGATAGTCATTCCTTCCATCAGCTTTTAAAGGGATATTTAACCAAAATCATTTTAAAAGTCTTCTGGTGACTTTGGGCAAAAGCTACAATGCCTGTTAGTTTCTTCATGAAAACCACAAGGAGAAGATGCATTTGGGAAAAACAGGTTGCCCTGTCTGGAGTCCAGGACTATCCCCTGCGCTTACCTACTGTATGGTTATCATAGGCACAATAAAAAGCAACACTTATGAAGGAAGAGAAATGGCTTTTATGGCCAGTACTGAACATGCTTAAGGTGTGTTTACTATAGTTGGCTTCTAATGCTTCTGGGAATCTGGCTGGATATCACACAACCCTTTGCCCTATGAAATAAAATCTTACAAAGCATTCCCCTTCTTGAATTTGGTGGGCTTCATTGCATATGAGAAGAATGCAGGTAATCCATTGGCTTAAGAGATGTGATTGCAGGAAGCTGTGTGTGTGTGTAATTGCTTGTGAGGTATCACCCAGGGTAACACTAGGCAAAACAGTGGAATCCACACCCTCCCACCCTTTCTGCTTGTGCTCTTGACCCTTTCTGAAAAACCCTTCCATCAACCTCCAACTCATCCTCTCTTCACTCTAGCTCTACTTAGTTCCTTATCTGATGTCAAAGGTCTGAATTTCACAAGCCATGTCATGGATATGGGTATGGTATGAAATTAATGGGTATAAATTTCTTGACTTTCACAACATCAGGTAAGGAAATCTTATAACATTACTCTTCTATACTGAACTTAATTTCTATTTATTCAACTTAATTTGAGTTGCCATTGTGCCTAATGTTAAAAAACTTTTTTTTTTTTTTGCTAATTCAGTGTGGACACAGTCCCATTGGTGTGCTTTTAGTCAATCCAGCTATTTTTCTTCTTCCCCATTCTCCTGGAGGTAGCATCTTTGTTTGTTTGGAAGAAGCAAGGGCTCAAGGGCTTGGGTGGCATTCTGGCACGATGAAGAAGGAGTCTAGTTGAAGTCCATGTTTCTGTGCTTAGCTGACATCTACATTTCTTGTCACTCTTGGTTTTTGCCATCAGTGCAGTTTCCGGCATCTGTGGCTGACATCCATGGCTTGATCTCCAGTGCCAAATTTGGTATCCTCTGAGTTCTTTTGGCCAGACCCATCAGGTGTGATTTCTCCTAGTCTGTTCTGGGTCCCACCAGCCACATGGGAACATTTTAGGAGTCTGCCTGCACCATAGAAAACTCAGGGTGCTCAGGCCCTCTCTTCCTAGCTCAGGCCCTTTGCTCTTCTGCTGCTGTCCCTGCTGGCGTAGGACCACTTCGCTTGGTGGTTTGCCACCTACATGGGCTGTACTTGGAAATGAGAACAAACGTCTTCTTTCACATCCCCCAACTCTCTGGGACAAAGGCCAGTCAGTGACTCTCTGCATCCAAGCTCTCTTCTTCTCTCTCAAGTTCCACTGTTTCCACAGATTTTATTCAGATTGCAGGAACAGCATTGTTTAGCCCTTCATCTGTTATTGTCTCAAGATTGTTTATGACCCTTTCTGAAAAACCCTTCCATCAACCTCCAACTCATCCTCTCTTCACTCTAGCTCTACTTAGTTCCTTATCTGATGTCAAAGGTCTGAATTTCACAAGCCATGTCATGGATATGGGTATGGTATGAAATTAATGGGTATAAATTTCTTGACTTTCACAACATCTCAGACTTTTAATTTCCAAGAGAATCAGCTCTTGAAAGCCAAAGCCTCAGCTTTTAAAGACTATTCCTCTATCATTAATCCTGAAGAGTATTTGTTGGGAAGCAAAAGCCAAGAATTTGACTTCTTTTTTCACCTGAGAGTTAATCCTCATTGAGCTATGCCTACCTTGAGTGAATAGGGAGAGGATGAGAAGCCAAATTTTGGCAGAGATCTCAAAATTTCTCTCCACCAAATGCCACCACTCTCCCCCACGTCTCTCTACGGCAGAAACCCAGAAGATTGAATGCATGAATTCATCCACCCTTTTAAGCACCTTTAGCTGCCAGGTGCTTGAATGAAAACTGGAGTGTGGGTAATGAGATGAGTAGTCACAGCACACACAGGTGAGGGGAATCTTGCCTACATAGCCCTACCTACTGCTCCTTTTCTTTTCTATTAGGTACTGCTTTGGATTGGAAGAAGATGGTGAAAGAAGAACAAAGGGATAAAGGAAACTGTCTTCATTTAGTTAGCAGGTCATTAGATTCCTATAAATCTGATTGCTCCGTCTCAGTTTCTTTTTGTTGTTGTTGTTGTTTCTCCTGTAGCCTCTTCTTTGCTCATTCTTCTGGTGATCTCATCTAGTATCACGGCTTTAAATGCAGTCTATATACTGAGGATCCCACATGTACATCTCTAGCCCTAACATTACTCCTGAATTCCAGATTCATATATTAAATTTCTCACTTGGAATCTCCACTTAGATGTCTGTTAGGCAAAAAAAAAAAAAAAAAAAAAAAAAAAAAAGTATCCCCACCACACTCCCATTAACCCACTAATCTGGTCTTCTTGAAGCTGATGAAAATTCTATCCTTCCAGTTGTTCCAGCCAAATTTTGGAGTCGTCCTTTATCCCTTCTCTCATAACCCATATCCAATCCATCTGCAAATCCTGTTGGCCCCATCTTTGAATACATTTATTTAGAACATGACCACATTTCTTACCCCCTCAACTGCCAACACT
This sequence comes from Tamandua tetradactyla, assembly GCF_023851605.1. Taxonomy (NCBI): domain Eukaryota; kingdom Metazoa; phylum Chordata; class Mammalia; order Pilosa; family Myrmecophagidae; genus Tamandua; species Tamandua tetradactyla. Next base: position 25,364,876 of record NC_135330.1, on the reverse strand, counting down.
TTGGTCCAAAAGACCATCATCTTTTCCCTGGATTGTGATAGCCTCTGAACTGCTTTTGCTCTTACCCCCATACAGCCTGTTCTCCACACAGTGGCCAGAGGGATCCCCTGAAAATGCAAGCCAGACCACGCCCCTCTCCTGAAACCCTTTCATGGCTTCCTGTCTCGCTCAAAGTCAGAGACCCTGCATTACTCTCCCATTCCTCCTATCACTAACTTCATCTTCTACAAAAGTCCTGCCACTCACGCTGCTCCAGTCAAGCCTCATGGTCTCCTTTGAATACACCAGACAGGATTTCATCTTCAAACCTTTGCCCTGGTTGACTCCTCTGCCCAGATATCTACATAACTAACTCCATTACCATCTTCAAGTCTCTGTTCAAATGTCTCCTTCTTAATAAGGCCTACAAGACCCCCCTATTTAAAACTACAACCTACCTGCTGCCTCTTCTGGCACTTCTAACCTGCCTTAGCCTGTTTTTAATTTAAAATGATTTTTTCATCCTATTTATCACCTCCTGACACTCAGTATAATTCAGTTTTAAAATTGTGTTGATTTTTTTTTGTCAGTCTTGCCCCACTGGAATGTAAACTGCATGAGGGCAGGGACTGTTTGGTTCACTGATATATCCCTAAAATCATGCCTGGCACATGTAGAAGGTACTTAGCAATATTTGTTGAACAAGTGAATTAACACACAGAACATACTACAACTTGTTCAGAAACAAAACTGGAAATAAAACTATCACATACCCTTTCCTCTCTTCAATTCTATTTTTTCCCCTAGCTATGTGACCTTAGATAAGTCACTTAACCTCTGTTCCAGCAATGTCTAATAGAACTTTTAGCAATGATGGTCATTTTTTATATCTGTGCTGTACAAAATGGTAGCCTTCAGCACATGTAGCTACTGAGCCCTTGAAATGTGGTTGATGCAACTAAGAAACTGAGTTTTTAATGTTAATGAATCTACATTAAATGTGAATAACCACATGTGAGTAGTGTCTATACTATTGGATGGTACAGGTCTGTTCCCTCGTCTGACTGAGGATTAGGTGATGTGGTTTGTGTTGAGCACTGTGCTGGTGACAAAGGATGCTTGGTGCATGGTCCCCTGCCTTGTCCCACACGGTGTAGAAAACTACATGTAAGGAACCTACTACCTTCGACGCCACGGGTATAGCCCACTGACTGTGGGGAAGGGGCTGGAGCACATTTTTAAGGGCAGAACTGGAGAAAGAACACCCACAAGGGCTCTATAAAGAAGTGGACACAAAGATGGCAGGAGAGAGTATGTCCCATATAAATAAATTTCAGTTACTAGATTTCCATAATTCTTCAGAAGTTTCCTAGAGACCCTTAGAAGTATGGTGGCGTCTGCTGAGGGACCTGAGCAGGTGACCCAAATGATGGACTTCTCTCCAACCAGATCACTCCACTCTTGGCTGCTTTTCCTGGTTGGGATCCTCTGTTATAGAGTTTGAAAACCCCTTCAACCCCCAGAAGCAAACTTTGAAAGCATTCTCCATAAATGTAAAACCAACCGCCCCAGCACCAGCAAAGGGCATGGGGCTGCAGCTCAGTTAAACTAGTACAAATGGACTGTAAAAGTTTAGTGCCCCAGCCAGAGTTCTAAAAATCCAATTACCTCAGGGTTCTCTAGATCTCACATCTTTAGACATACAGTCACAGAGGCCCTGACTTTGTTCATTCAGGTTTTATAAATTAGTCATAGTTTTTTTTTTTTTAATTTATTAACTGACCATGGTAAGTATTCTAGGTAAGTTTTCAACAGCACAGCATAAAGTAAAGATCAAATATATCAGAGGAAAAAAAACACAAAAATTACACTAAGTGCATTAGTAAGGATGAACAGTTGCTCAACAGTGGTTCTAGGAGAAGAAAAAGAAGAAAGATCTTCTACCACAATCTTCAAACAATTCCTGAGGACTTCGCTGAAACTGGTTTCTGGAGTTTTACGTAAGAGGTCACTTCAAAAGGACTGAAGTTATTTATGCTTAGGAGCTTCTGGAGTCCTCAGCTGGTGAAGGAGGTGGGGCTGGAGGTACTGTGGGGTCATCCTTGTTAAGAGGAGGGACTTGGACCGAATAGGACTTAGAACAGGAATCTGAGACCTTCACTCTAGCCTCATCGCTTTTCTCGGTAAGCGTCTCGTCTCTAGGAAGAAAGGCACAGTGACTTAGTCAGATAAAGGATTAGAAAACAAAACAAAACCCAGGTCCCAGCACCTAAAGGGAACTGTTAACATTTAGGAAGACATCCTTCCCAAACTCATTGGAGCACCTTACAGAGTCACCTCCCTACAAAAATGGGATACACTGATTTGCACACTGAGTCAGCTCTTCTCAGAGTGAAGTGGGACCCACCCTCAGAGATGTCTCATGGGATGGGATTAAGAAGTCTTCCCATAAATTGACTTTTTCCATCCAATCATCTTTCTGTAAATTTCTCCCCAGCCAGGCTGTCTCAATGTTTCATTTGCATTTCAGGTCTTCTCAGAGCCAATTAGCCTTAGATGGACTACTCAACTCCCTTCTGCTCAACTTGCCCCCATCTCTACCCTGCTGAGTTCTCCTTCCCTTCTATTGAAATATGCAAGGGCTTTCCCATCTTACTGAGGGCTGGGCAATCCTGGCCTGCCAAGGAATAGGACTAACCTGTCAAGTGGTTAAAGATTCGCTAAGTACTTGCTACTTTCCAAGGGCCACTCTAGAAGCTGCAAGAGGATTTTCAGCCACACCTCACAATAAGCCTTTCAGCTATGGAAGCTGAGACAGAAGGCGATTTCCCCTGGGTATTGGTTGGTAAGAAACAGAACTGGAATCAGAACTCACATCTTCTGGCCATAAGCACACTGCTGCATCTCCCGATAACAGCAGATCCCTGATGTTGCTGAGGGGGTGTGGGGTGCTGGGACAGGGGTCGTTTGGGGGTTAGGAGAGGCCCTAGCCTTGTGCTTTTCTTCCTTCTTAGATGGATGTTAGAGCACAGTGACCACAGCCTTCTAGAGACAATGCCTCACTTTCACAGCTTAAACCACTGGGGTCAAATTAGCTATGTATCCCTATCAGCAAAGGTCTTCAGCTGCCCCATGTATATTAAGAAACCCTATATAATCTCTATCAACTTGCCCAATATTTTATGTCCCAATAAACTCTAAGGTGGAAAAGCACCGTGTACACTAGTTGGTGGAAATCAATCTTTCAAATGAGCAATTTTTTTGAACAATTTCAGATTTAATCCGGTCATCACTTAACCTCATAATATGCCTGACAAAGAGTTCAAACTAGTAATGTCAGCTCTGCCAATTTTTGTTGTTACATTATTTTTGTTGTTTTTGTTGCATTATTAGAATTATTTCGACCCAAGGCTTCTGAGCAGGAATTTTAGGCTACTTGCCCCTTCTGAGATTTACACTGGTTAAGACTAGGTAAGGTGACTGGTAAATCCGCTTAACTGACACGAGTAAACTGCAACATGATGGCATTTGGTGAAAGTGACTGAAGGCCCCCCCCACTCTTCCTCCAGCTTTGCCACCCCCGTCCTTCCATCAGGAAGGTCTCAGAACCCATATGTGACCTCTTGACACGAAAGGAAAACACTATATCTATCCAAACCCAATTTCGGTAAAGCTCAGTTTTAGTACAACTAAACTGAGCTCTAGAAAAATATCGGAGTCCTAATATTTTCTTTATACACTCTGCTGGGCTGTCCTGTGAACCCCATGCTGAGGAGCCCTGGAGTCTCTGGTGACGCTAGTGGTGAATGGTAGGAGTTTCCCACCGGGCAGAGGAGAGGCCATCACCACAGCGGCCACCCAGCATTGCCAGATTTAGCAAATAAAAATATACAGTACTCAGTTCAATTCAAGTTTCAGAAAAACAGATCGCTCTCAGTATATCTCAAAGACTGCACCCATGCAGAGAACCAACCTGTCAAGTGAGTCAAGATTCAGATTTAACTAAGTTTCTATACTAGAGAAGATATTTATCTGAAATTCAAATGTAGCTGGGCATATTCTGTTTCATCTGCTAACCCCACCATCAGGGGAAGGTCTTGACAGGTGAAGCCTTTTAGAACCCCAGCACGCAGCACAGGCAGCTATCTACTGCAGCCTTTCAAAGGCCCCTTTCCTTTGGGGCCAAGTGATCCACAAGCTGGTTGAGTTAACTTCTTTCCATAAGGTGAGGGCGTGCTTGCTGGCTCGTTTATTCGTCGTTTGCTAGCCCAGTGTTGGGCACCAGGGACATGGCAGCCAGTGAGACAAAAGCAGCCCCTTGCCTCCAGCGCACACAGTCTAGCCGGGAGTGAGGGTGAATGGTAGGGCATCCCCACGGTCCCCAAACTCATCAGATTCTCAAAGCGATTTCCGCCCCACCACTAAGAGCCACTGGTCTGCAGTGCATCCTGTGTCCCAGCACGGTCAGACCCAGATGAGTGTCACCACCCGTTGGAGGGGACCCTAAGAAAAGCCGTTTCTTTCTCTGTGAGACACCACTCGCCCGGGTGGAGGATGAATGCGCCCCCGTGAACCACGTGCCCCCGGCAGTGTCGGCCCTGGGAGGGCTCCGTGGCCCTGCACCAGCCCGGCCCGCGGCCAGAGGGGTACCTTGCGGTCATGCTGAGTCGGCGCCTGGTCACCTCAGAGGTCAGGTCTCCGTAGGGAAGGTTCATGCTGTCGCCTGCGGGGCTCTTCTGAGCCATGGCCTTGCTGCCGAGGGTTCCAGGAATGGCTCACTCTCGCGGGGCTCCCGCCGCCGCACCTGGGAATCTTTTAAGACGCAAGTGCCGCCGATTAACCTGCAGTGTTCCACCCGCGGCCAGCACGGCGTGCTTTGCAGAGGACTTTCGCTCACGGTCTCGGGGGCCCTGCCTACGGCCCACCCCCAGCCCCCACTGCCTCCCCCCCCCCCCCCCCCCCCGCCATGAAGCAGGTATTTATTCAAATACCAACTGTGGGGAACAGACCAGAAAGAGGACCGGCATTATTTCCCCAAGCCTGCAAATGAGGAAACTGAGGGCGGCTTTTCATGACCACCAGGTAACACCTGAGGAAATAGGAGCCCTGAGAGATGAGCTCACTTGCCCCAGGTTGCACAGCGGGTCCCTCAGGGTGTGTGTTGGACATCACTAGCACCTGCAGCGCTCTCTTTCCGGAGCGCTTACCTTCTAGAGAACAAGAAAGGGACACAGAAAGAGCTGGGGCTTGAGGCGAGGCTACTTGCTCAGACAAGTACAGAGCATAGACACAGGGAGTTTTGATTTTAAAAACAAAAATAATAGCTGCCAGCCACCATGGGATGTCCCTTCACGTCATCTAATCTGATAACCACAGTGACCCTGCAAGGTAAGTATTCAATGATGGGGAAACTGAGCAGCAGAGAAACTGGGTAGTTTCTCCAGGGGCTGCAGAGCTGGGATTTGAACTCAGGTTTGCCTAGCTTCAGAGATGACGCTCTTTCCACCACAGAGTCAAGCAGTCCTTGAGTTCTGCCTCCCTATCAAGCCTTCCACAAAGGAGTAGATTTGTCCTTGTTTCTAGATACTGGGTCCTGCTCTAGTGGTTGACACTGATGTTTTTACAGCATGAACTACAACAGCCTGAGCTCATCCACCTGACCTTCTGGCTGGAAAATTATATTCTTATGAGGATGCCCAGCTGACTTACCTTGATCCCAGATCAACTTGGTGTGTAATGCCTTTCCCACCTCAACTCATGATTTTGTAAAGAAATATCCTCGTATAGACTCGGCACCCAAAGAGTGGTACCACCTCTTTGGAAAAGGAAAAAGCCAAAAGCAAAAAAAAAAAAAAAAAACCACCACCAACTTCCACCCCTTCAATCTTTTATCCTTTTGCCACTAATCTCTCTCAGTAATTTGTGCTAATAGGAATGATTGCGCCCTTAGAAGTGGCGGCTGACACAAATTATCCCTGCAGAAGTAGCCTGACGAGAAATCCTCACCGACGTGGTGGGGAAATGAACCTCATGCACAGAGCTGGGGTAGGGCCTTTTGTCACCCTGGCAACAGGAGCAGTAATTCAGGTGCTGCTAAATAATGATATCTTGACCTAATATCTATTGATTACATTTTTAGAAATGGATTCATGTGCCCCCCCCCCGCGCTCCCCACTTCCTCAGCACCATTGAAATCATTGATCCTGCCCTTTCCTGATTATTCACAGCACTTCTGCTGCAGAGGCAGGTGCTTTGGTTTTGAAATTAAAAGAATCTTTGCATTTGGCAATTAAAGGATTGCCTGACTATCCTGTTTTTGTGCTATGTGATCTTGGGCCAGTAATTTAACCTCTGTGAAAGAAACCTGTTTTCTTCTCTGTAAAAGAGAAGTAATACGTTCTCCTAGGGCAGTTGTAAGGGTTGAGAAAATATTTGCAAAAACCTATCATTTTACCTTTTTTGCATGTTTAAATATATGAATTTTAGTCCAGGAATGAAAATGACTATATGTGTGTGTCCTCCTCATGTAACAGTATGGATGTAAACCTTGTTTTCCCAAACCCAGTTGTACATTTTTTGAAAGCAGGCACTCTATTTCTATTTTTCCTCTCCCTCTATCCCCAGGGCTCAGCCACTATGGAAGCCCAATTACTTAAATTGAATCGGAATCTTCAAAAGCATTATGTGCCTACCTGTTTCCCTTAGACATGTTCCTTTAGTCGTGATTCCCAAAGTCTTCAAATTCTGAAGAGCTTTCAAACTCTAAGTAAATTTCCAGTTTGTGTTTACAATTATTGGATGTAAACTTCAGAAGGGATGGAGTGACTACACTGAATCTCAAACTGGTCTGTTTTGTGTTTGCTACTGTTTGGGTTCAGTGGCTTTGGAGAGGAGAAGTGTGGATAATTCAGCAATCTGACTGTTAAGAGAGCCTGTGTCTCCTTCTATTGACCATAAGGAAAAGAAATCTGCTAACTGCAAGAGAGAGAACCGAGCATTGTTAACTCCACTCTTATTTGGGATTTTAATTTAATTTGCTTTTTCACATAATCAAAGGTCTTTGCAAAAAAAATGTTTGTTTTCAGTCAAGCTTTAGCAGGGTCCCTTCTTTGCAAAGAATCAGCACACTAATTTCAGTTGGGTGGCAATATGCTCTGCTAACAGGCACCATTTTTCCAGCCTCCTTTCCCATCAGTATGGACATTGAGTAAGTACTGAGATTGAGGCAGGAGTGTAAGCGGGGCTTGTGGCTCAGCTGGGAAACGGGTTCTTTCTCCTCCCTTGCTGCCTGGGAATGTGGATGTGATTACTTGGCACTCCAGCAACTATCCTGGACCTTTTTGATGGAAGCAACCTGCTGAGAAAGGCAAGGCACAAAAAGAAAAAATGGCTGAGCCTTTGAAGGTTTGTGGCACCCCCATATCAGTGCTAGACTGCTCGCCTCCAGACTTCTTTTAAGTGAGAGAAGAGATCTTTCCGCACTTAAGTCCCTGTTAGTTTCGGATTTCTGTTATATTCAGTCAAACCTAATACCACAGGTAAAGTTTTTATAGCATCGCACATGCATGGAGCAGTATTTTTAGGTTCAAGGAAATTGTTTTATAGTTCTCTTTAATTAGAGCTGATTCACTTTCTAGAGAGATGTATTTCTGATATCTTTTTTTTTAAAGAAAGGGCTTACACAAATTGGTTTCCACAGTGGGTTCAAATTGTCTTGTTTTTCTAAAAGTTAAATACATCTCTGTAGCATAGAAGTCAATGGGAAAACAGGATTCCGTCCTTAGTAGTTATCTTAAAATCACTATAAAAGACTTCAGTTAGGTGAGATAAGGCTGAGTTGTAATGTTTTTCTTGCAGCAGGTAGAAGGGCAGTAGGGGGGATATAGAGGAAAGAGATGTGATCCCACTACCACCCCATTAGTAATGTGGCACATGGATCTTGAACCATGTGGCCCTTAACTAAAAAACAAAAACAATATCATTGTTGATGATGCTGACAATTTAGATGTATCAAGCCCTCATTTGTTTCAAAGACTATACGAGTCACATTATACACATTAGCTCATTCATTTTGATAACAGCTACATAAAGCAGATATTATTATTACTGTTTTCAGATGGGAAAACATTCTGGCAGGTGCAATATCTCAAGCTTTTGAGAGGCTCAGGGGCAGTACTAATTATGAGGACAATGTCTCTTGCTAAGTGCTACCAATGCATTTGAGGAAGACAATGAAAGATTGGGGTAACTAATCAACAGTTGAAGGTGAAATGAGAAAGTCAGGGGCCTTCTTGGCAGTAATAAGGAGACTCTTAATTCTCTCAGCCAGAGGCAGTAAAGGCTGAGGACCTAATTATAAAAGTAGCATCTCAGAGAAGGTTGAATTCTGAGTCCCAGCAAGGTTGAGAAGATATGGGATCCTGAGACTTGGGAGGAAGACTTGCAGGTAAATACACTTGGACCCTCCTGTACCCTCTGGACTTTTAGAAATGGTCCAGTCCTCCCTGTTGGAAACATTCTGTTCTTGACTAAAGATGATGTAGACGACTCTATCTTTTCTCAGATTCTCCCTGCTGGCTACCTGAACAGTATTTAGGATCAAGTCACCACATAATCCAGTCGGTAAAGTGCTGAGCCTGCTAAGGGAGAAAAGGGAGTAGAGAAAGGCAGAGCTTCAGCACCTGGTTAACATGTAGAGTTGGAGCCAGTATATATAAGTATGGGACTGGATGCCGAGAACATTGGAACGAGTTAGGAGTGGGGTTGCAAAAGTATGACTGGATAAGGGGGTTTATTAACTGAGAGCACTTTTATAGCAGTGGGCATAAAAGGAGACTAAAATAATAGAGGTCAGTTGGCAGTGCTTAATGATCAGGAACAAGGTGGTTAAATTACCATAATTAGCAGCAAGATCAGAGTGGCAGCTGGGGAGGTGGATGATAGAGCACAGCATTCCCAGGAGAAGCCTGATAAATAATCAAGTATCACTTGGTCTACACAATCAAAATAAGTCAATGATAGATGATAAGGAGGCTAAGGACAGCCACCTCAATAAAAAATGACCATGCCTTCCTCAATTTCTGGACCCGGGACCCACTACTAAAAGAGAAGTTGGGTCCCCAGGAGAAGGGACCTTGCAACTCCATGACAAGTATATTTGGTAATAATTCCCCAGTCCTTCCCAAAGGGAACTTTGGCCGATTCACTCAAGTAACCATACACCGGCAAAAAGAGAATACTTGCACATTGCGAACACTGTTGGCCACAGAATTCATGGTGACATTGATACTTGAAGTGTAGAGTGGGGGCACATGAGGCCAGGAACAAATAGAGTCCTGGCCCTAGTCTAACTCACAGAGGGTCCATTGGGTCCATGGACCTGCCCAGTGGCCATTTCCATGCCCTTTGTATGTATAATTGCAGTGGACCTGCTTGAAAGTTGGCAGTACTTCCACATTGGGTCCCTGGACTGAAGTAAGAGCTTTTGGAATTGGAAATGTTAAGTGGAAATTGCTGTTGGTTAAGTGGTAATTCCTTGTTTAGCCTTTTGAGGAACTACTAAACTGTTTTTCACAGCAGTTGCACAATTTTACACTCCCACCAGCAATGTATAAGGGTTCCTATTTTTTGCCAACACTTGTTATTTTCTGTTATTATTTAAAAATTGTAGCCATCCAATGGGGTATGAAGTGGTATTTGTGGTTTCAATTTGTATCTCTTGAATGACCACTGATTTTGAACATCTTTTTGTCTGCTTGTTGACCATTCGTATATCCTCTTTAGAAAAATGTCTGCTCAAGTCCTTTGTCCACTTTTTAATTGGGTTGTTTGTCTTTCTGTTGTTGAGTTGTAGGAGTTCTTTATATATTCTGGATACTAAACCCCTATTTGATATAAGATTTGCAAATATATTCTACCATTCTGTAAACTGTCTTCACTTTCTTGATGTTCTTTGATCCACAAAAGTTTTAAATCTTTATAAAATCCAATTTATCTTTTTTTATTGTTCATGCTTTCAGTTTCAAAGATAATATACATTGCCAAATCTGAGGTCTTGAGATTTACCAATGTTTTCTTCTAATAGAATTATGATTTTATCTCCTATTTAGATTATTGATCCATTTTGAGCTAATTTTGGTATATGAGGAATAGGGGTCTATCTTATTTTTTTGCATGTGGTTATCCTGTAGTCCCCAGCACCATTTGTTGAAAAAACTATTCTTTCCTCATCGAATGGTCTAGGCACCCTTGTCAAAAATCAATTGGAAAAAAAAATCAATTGGCCACGGATGTTTTGGTTTGTTTCTGAACCCTCGATTCTGTTCCACTGAATGTCTATTCTTATGCCAGTACCCTACATTGATTACTGTAGTTTTGTCTTGAATTTGGAAATCAGGAAGTGTGAGTCCTCCAAGTTTTTCTTTTTCAATATTGTTTTTGCTATTTGGGGCTCCCTGCAATTCCATATGAATATAAGAATCAGTGTTTCCGTTTCTGCAGAAAAGGCCACTGGAATTTTCATAGGTATTATATCAAATCTGTAGATTGATTGGTGGAATATTGCTATTTAACAATATTATGCCTTCCAAGCCATAAATATAGGATATCTTTCCATTTAATTAGATCATCTTTAATTTCTTTCAGCAATGTTTTGTAGTTGTCAATGTATGGCTCTTCCATCTCCTTGGATGAATTTATTGCTAGGTCTTTTATTCTTTTGGATAATACTGTAAATGGAATTGTTTTCTCATCGAATTGTTCATTCCTGATATATAGAAATCCAACTAAATTACATATTTTGATCTTGTATACTGCAACTTTGCTGAATTTGCTTATTAGCTTCAGTATTTTTTTTGTGGATTCTTTAGGATTGTCTAATGTAATCTGCAAATAGAGATAGCTTTACTTTTTCTTTTCCAATCGGGTGGTTTGTATTTATATTACTTGACTAATTGCTCTGGCTAGGACTTCTAGCAAAATGTTGAATATCAGTGGTGAAAGTGGGCATATTTGTTGTGTTCTTGATCTTAGGGGTAAAGCTTTTAGTCTTTCACTATTGAGTATGATGTTAGCCATGAGTTTTTCATGAATGCCCTTGATCATGTCAAAGAAGTTTACTTCTATTCCTAGTTTGCTGAGTATTTTTATCATCAAAAGGTGTTAAGTTTTGTCAAGTGCTTTTTCTATGTCCGTTGGAATGATCATGTGCTTTTTTCCTTCTTTCTATTAATATGGTATATTGCATTCATTTTTTTTTTAATGCATATGTTGAACTATGCTTGTGTTCCTGGGACAAATTGTCGTGGTTTATATTCCTTTTTATGTGCTGTTTGATTTTATTTGTTAGCATTTGTTGAGGATTTGTATCTATATTCATAAGGGATATTGATCTATAGCTTTCTTTTCTTCTTGTATCTTTGTTTGGCTTTATTATCAGGGTAATATTGGCCTTGTAGAGTATGAAGTATTCCTTCCTTTTCTATTTTTTTCAAAACATTTGAGTAGGGTTAGTTTTAATTCTTTATGTCTGGTAGAATTCATCAGTGGAGCCATCTGGTCCTGGACTTTTCTGTGTTGGGAGATTTTTGGTTACTGATTCAGTTTCTTTTTTATAGATCTAATGAGATATTTTGCTCCTTCTTGCTTCAGTTTTACTAATTTTTGTGTTTCTGGGAATGTGTCCATTTCGTCTAGATTGTCTAATTTCTTGGTGTACAATTGTTAATAGTATTCTCTGATAATCCTTTTACTTTCTCTAAGGTCAGTAATGTCCTCCTCATTTTCATGTCTAATTTTAGTTATTTGCATCATCTCTTTTTTCTTAGTTAATCTAGCTAAAGGGCTGTCAATTTTGTTGATATTTTCAGAGAGTCAAGTTTTGGTTTCATTGATCCTCTCTATTGTTTTTCCATATCTTATTTATCTGTTTTAATTTTAATTAAAATTAAACAAAATTAAAATTTTATTTCCTTCTGTTGGCTTTGGTTTCAGTTTAGTTTTCTTTTTTCTGGTTCTTTAAGGTGTAAAGTTAGGTTGTTGATTTGAAATGTTCTTTCCTTTTCAGTGTAGGCATTTAGGGCTACAAATGCTGCATCCCAAAGTTTTGATATGTTGTGTTTTAGTTTGCATTCATCTCAAACTATTCTAATGTCCCTAGTAATCTGTTCTTTGATACATTGGTTTAAGAGTATGTTGTTTAATTTCCACGTATTTGTGACATTTCCAGTTTTCCTTTTGTTATTGATTTCTAGTTTCATTCCATTGTGTTCACAGAAGGTACTTTGTGTGATTTCAATGTTTTAAAATTTTTTGAGAATTGTTTTTATGGCCTAACATATGATTTGGAGAATGTCCCATGTGAAGGACATGGAAGATGCTCTTGTGAAGAATGTTGAGTTCTGCTGTTGTTTAAAGAATATGTTTGGCAGCCAGGCAATACACTGGATGTCCAACTGCATGTCCAATTTTGCCAAGAAATAGACAAGTGCAGCAGCCAGTCTTAGAAGGCACGGTGTTAAAGGGCTCAGACTCCCTCAGAGAGAAGGGCCTGGGTAATCCATCTAGTCTGGCAGAGGTGCTGAGGGGTGAGAGAAGTCTAGAGGGTTTGACAACACTGGTGGCCTTGAGACCAGCTGCAATGGCAGAGGCTACACCTTACCCACTAACCTTTGTAAGTATTTTCAGGGAAAGATCAACCAGAATCTGGGGGAGTTACTTATTCCCAGAACTTGTTATATGAAGTGTATCTGAGCAGTGAATGGGCTGAAGTGGATGCTGGAGCATACCACTTAGATCCTCCTGTGTTGAGGCACACATTTTCCAACTCCTAGGAGTGTTGGCTCTGAGCCAAGTTCCTCTCCAGAAATTGCCCTCAGCTGAAGAAAATGCCTCACTCCAGATCATATTTGCCCTTCCTTCACCCTACTCCCATCACCCAGGGCAATAATTGGATAATGTGAGGGTATAAGTTTGGCCTCCTTGCCTCAAGGCCAGAGAGTTCTGAAAATATATCCCACCCCCAGAGAGCATCTCCTTTCACCTACTCCCTCTGCCCAATCCTATCATTTACTCCCCAACAGGTGTTGATTCCCAAAGTAGGTCCCAGTGAACTTCCTGTATACAGATTTCTTCTGCACTGTTTTCTGTGGAATCTGACCTAAGATGAACATGATGGCTTGAGGTCTTCCACTGATTTCCTTCACTAATACCTGGCCTTTATTTCCTTGATGCCTCAAGTTGCCTTCCAGTCTAGGTTCTCTCCCTTCCCCCGATCCGTATACCTATATTGCTAAACTTTCTAAATGTTCTATGTTCCTAGCATCTGGCACTTCGTTGATATTTGATCCCTTGCTTAATTATACCTCAGCTTCATCTCTTATTTATTCCTCAGTTCAGGTAGGGTTCCCTTCTCCAATGGCATATTATCCCTCCTTGTCAAGGGAAATTTTGTTTTTTTTTTTTACATTGGAATATGGAGTAAATTAGCAGCTCTTAGCCACCATTTATTTATCAGTCAGATAACACACTGATCCCCATAGCTAGCCGGCTATCTATTAAGTCTATATTCTTGGGATTTTTTTTTTTAACCAATTTCCACTTTAAGAACATTGTTAAATTAGATATGGGGAAAACTAAGGGGAAAAGGACCTGTAAAAACTCAAAAGAATCTGCACTGAGATTGCTTTACAATCATGACACTTTCGAGACAAAACTGAAAACTATAAATGATGCATTTCCTTGACTCATGTCAAGAAAAAGAGTATACTCCTTAATCAAAAGATCATGTCAAGCTAACCTAACCCATAAAAGTGAGCTCCTATGCTTAGGTATCTTCAGAAAGACTGAAAAAACAACAGCACTCTTGGCTTTGTATCTGTTGCTATTATTCTCCGGGTATTTCAGGAAAGCCAGAGCCCTGCTTTGAGCTCTAAAAGCGGACTCAGCCCTACACCTGAGAGTGTAAATTAAGATCAACACACCCAGGAAGGAAAAGGCCAAGAAAACACTTCTTTCTGGCTTCTTAACAGAAGCATCATGCAAATGTTAAGATGACCGGTATTACACTAAAATATCTTTTTTCTGTTGCTATTTCATTTCACAAGCAGAAATTTTATGGTAAAGCACCTAAAAAATGACTTCTTAAATCCAGTGACGATGCATTGGAAAAAGCCTTAATTATGTATGAATAGGTGGACCTGTGTTAACTGCAGACCATAGGCAGTATAGAGATTGCATGGGGAATGTGAAATTAGCACTGAAAATGCTAAAAAGCTATGAAGTGTACTGCAATGGGGACATAATAAATAACTGGTGATGTTAGAAAACAATCTCTAATAATTTAGGTTCTAACAATTTATTCTCAACCTTTCTTAACCTGTGATATGTTCATTTACCCTCTACATCTTGTCCCAAGACAAGAGTTTGGTGGAACTTTACTTTCTGTGGTTTGTAATGTGAAATGAATTAAATAACTTTTTCAACCACACTCTCCTCTTTCCCCAACCTTATTCCCCCAATCATTTTTTATCACAAAGCACAATTTATTTTTAACAAAGGACAAAAACACACTCCCTTCTCTACCCATCCCAACTTTCCAGAGCAGCTAAAGTGACAGACATGTTCAGAAGTTTATGTGACCCAATCTACTTCCATCTATTAACTGTTTCATCTTTAGGTTTATCTTGCCCTATATAAGAGAACGCAGAAACAAGATTTACATGGCCAAATTATGGAGAAATGCTTACATGAGTATTTCATTTCACTGAATAAGCTTTTGTTGCCATTTTTTCATTGTGTTCCTAACAAAGTGTCAAGGTCTCAGTGATGTTTCAAGTTAACACTACCAACTTAACAGCACACACCTGGTAGCTTGACCAGTACCTGTGAATGTGACCTTATTTGGAAATAGGGTCTTAGCATACGTAAACAAGGTCATCCTGGATTAGGATGTGCTCTAAATCCAATGATGGGTGTCCTTATAAGGAGAGAGAAAGGAAGATGCAGAGGACATACACAGATGGAAGTCCATGTGACAGCTGAGGTAGAGATTGGAGTGATGCTGCTGCAAGCCAAGGAACACCATGGACTGCAGGCAACCACCAGAATCTAAGAGAGAAATGTGGAACAGATTCTCCTTTTGAGCCTCTGGAAGGAACATGGCCCTGCTGATACTTTGGTGGCCTCAAGAACTGTATCTGTTGTTTTAAGCCACCCAGTTTGTGATAATTTGTTTTGGCATCATACCAATTTAGAGCACATTTTGACCAAAATCTTAGATGGAAAAACTTGAATCAAGGGAGGGCTTACTAGTACTTGAATGTTTTAAGTGTTTAAGAACCATAGCACCCATGAGCAAAGAAGGCATGTATTTGATTAGTGACTGAATGACAAATTTTTCTAAAGCTGGGCCTGCAAACCAAATGTTCTAGATGTGGGATTTTAGGCAATCAACATCTCTCAGTACTTTACATTAAAAACTGAGAAAATGATAATAAAACAAATGCCTTCTGACTTCTTGAACAAGTAACAATGTCTATGATAGTGCTAACAGAAAAAGAAGAAATTTAAGTACAGAGATCTATTTTGGGTCCTTCAATTTATTCCCAGAAGAATGGTGAAACTGTTTTCTAGTAAGCACTTTGCATCATCAAAAACGACTTCTCCCTTCCTCCTTGATTGTTTTCATACGGGTATGGCCAATCCAAGAATAGGGACCATAACTGTTATCCCCTATGACAAGACTTGCTTTGACCAATTTTATTTTAGAGTTTTTGAAAGTGAGAAACCAAGTCTTTTGGATAATAATCTCCTCCTTGAACATAATGTACCTCTGGTTACTATTTTTGGCCTATGACAGACTTTCTTATTTCAGATTTTAGGAATGTATTAGAGGCTCCAGGGTTCATTATTTAGAGAATACTTTATTAGTTTCTGTAATCAAACCCATGTAGATAAGACCTTACATATTTAATATGGTGCATTACCCCTGTACAAATGGAAAAAAATTAAGTTTAACATTTCTAGACCAATATGGCTGTTAATTTCTGTACAATGCCAACTCAACACGGTACAACTGGGATACTTTTTCCAAAGTTGACAGCACAGCTAAAGTTTCCAAAAATTCAAATTATATATATATATGTATATATATATATATTTATATAAAAAGACCAATAGCAGTATGTTATGCATCAATAGCAGCAACAGCTTTTCCAGGTTCTGCAGTCATCTGAACAAAATTATAGAGACATCCAGCACACTCCATTAAAAAAAAAAAGTAAAAAAACCCAAAAATCCCAGAAAACAGCAAGTTCTATTACTGTTATGGTACCTGGCACCATTAGCTTCTTTTATTAGCTTCTCAATCATCATCTGGAAAGAAAAAAATTCTAGAATAACATCATTAAAAACAGGTCTGATATAGCACGGTCACTACTACGTATCATAAAGCAGGTACAAGATATTTTACATTCACAGAGGTATGATACAGTATTGTCCTACATCTATAATACTATAGGATATAATTAAAAAGGCATTATTTGAGACTTGATTCTACTTTTCCAACAGAGGGCCCAAAGGCTGGTGTGACACAGCTCTGGTGAAGAAATGCACCTTCTTAGAAAGGAATTTCTTTAATTAGCAGTACAGTTCTAAGGACATTGCTCTTCATGAACATCAGCTAAAAACCGTTCTGAAAAAAAAAATTGATTCATACAAAGATGAGAGAGTGGAGCAAGCAGGACTCAACCTAACTAGTATTCTGCCAAATCTGTCATGTTTGAATGGTGAGAGCTCCATGGAAGAAAGGATAGGCCAAGTAGCAATTCAAAGCTTCGGGCCACAATCAAAACAGCATTTCAAACAGAAGCAGTAGCCAAACTGCCCATTTGGAGATATTCGAGGATGCTGACATCAATATTTAATCATCTGCTCACTCATCCAGGAAGAAGGGGAGATCAGTCATTGTACTTTGATTGTGTTCAACTCAATCACCATGTTAAAAAAACAGCAAGCTGCCATAATAAAAAATAAGGCTCCTCTATCCAGCACCAGTTATCTTCAGTTCTTCACCATCAAGCCTACAAATGCTATAACCACATCCAAAGAACATAAGAGAGCAAAGAAACCAAATCTGATGTATCAGCTGGGACTACCAAACTGTTTAGGCTGAGCTATTTCTCTGCAGTTACTTTCCTCGTATTCTCGTGTTTTCATCTAACCATAAGGATTTGAGTTCTAAATTATATGCACTCAAGGAATGTGTGCATATATTTGTATATAAGTTCTGATTGAAGATGTGTGGTCATCGACGGAGAGTATGTTATACAGTAGGTGAAAGCTTGCAAAGCCTTGTTTTTACTGGTGCAGCAGCTACGTGTCAGTGTAAATTGCTCCAATGTCTCTTGTGCATCTCCAAGCTCTGGACAGAATAATGTCACAGACCATTTTACACCTTTGGCTACTGGCATTATCTGACTTCATTCTCCCTCTTCCCTCCCTAGCCCCAACTCCCAATCCCCTGCAATAAATGACAGCCTTTTAAGATTTTGTTTCTTCAGTTTTGATCGCCTGAGGTTTGATTGGTCCAGTTCTAACAGGTTTGGTGGCTATGGTGGGTGCAGGGGGTGGCTTTTCTTCTACTTTCTCCTGACAGACAGCAGGAGGGTCAGTCAGTGTTTCAGGAGGTTTACTTGAATCACTGTCCACTTTCTGGGCTTTGCCTCCTATCTGTTTGTTCTGTTGCTGTTCAGAGAAGAACCGTTGCGTGGACTGAAGAACCTCTGCTCTCTGTTTAGCCTTAAAAAATGAGAAAAAGCAACTGAAAATGCTGCAGAATTACCAAAGCCTGTCAATCAATCTCAATTCAAATTCTTTTACCAATCACAAATCAGTTATTGATTGGTTTGGCCCAAACCAAAAGTACCTCATTGATCTTTCAACTTTTAATGCATGGGTTTCTTCCTATCTTTGAAAAACATTCCATGTGATTTATTTATTTTTACATTTGAAACAACAGGACCACCTCCCACCATCTTTTCAAAGATTACCATCTTATAGAATAATAGACTTTGCTGCTAGTTTGTATTTTTTTCTAGAACAAAGCTTACTGTTATCAAATTTTATTTAGGGAGCCTGCTTGCAAATTTGAAAACATATAGGAAATACTTAAAACTTCTAGTTATCAATACTTGGTCTACAATAAAATGAAAAGGAAGCACTTATATTGTGGCATTACCAACACCTAGGACCAAATGTCTTGTGGCTGAGTCCTCTTCCCACAGCTCTCTTCTGCAGGGGAAGAGCATCAGAAATTAGTAACTACAACTTCACTAGATCACTAAGTTCTGATAGCTCCTACCACAATCTGAGCTGGTAAAATAAATAATTTCTCAGTTTTACTAAGTGTCCCAAAGAACATACTTACGCCAATCTGTAAATTATACCACTGTAACATACACAATTAAAACTTATGTTTCTATACTTCTTGCATATAATAAATACTCTTCAGGTTCTACAGGTAAACCTGTACTAGCCAAAGATCTGAAGCAATTTTCAATAAATTTGTACCCTCCCCCACTACAAAGTTCTAATGTCATTTTCAAGACAGGGCTATGTAAAACTCAAGTGCCAAGGAGCCAAGGATAGAACTGGAAACCAAGGCCAAATAGTTTCCAAAGATTTCTACACGTAACAATATTGTCAGTGGTAATTAGCAGATCAAGTCCTGGCCACACAGCCTTAATACAGGTGGATAATGTCTAACAACAGTTTTACTGCAGGGTAATCTTTATACGTGATATAACTCAGGATCAGAAACACAAGGGGATATGAACCCAGAAAGAAATTTTAATCAGACAACAAAATTTTCTATTAGGATTATCAAACAAGTTTCTAATTCAAAGTAAAGGATTTCTATGGATATTTCTCTGTTGGAAAGCAGTAAGCGTTTCTTTGTTCTAGTCTGGCCTGATAAAGTGACAAAATAGGCAGTACTGCTAAGAAAGAAACTAATTCAGCTGCTGCACAGTCAGACAGGTAGTTTGTGCTATAAAAACCATCCCCACACAGACTCCTAGGCACTCTTCTACATTGGCAAACCTCACATTTATTAGTGCCTTTCATCATGAAGGATCCCAAAGTGCTTTTCTGAGTTCTTCATCTACAACTGCTCACACTCCATTGTGGAATATGCCATGTCAGGTGGCAGACAAAAAAACGGTATGAAAATAGTTTGAGAAGAAAACTGTATCTGGGTGACTCATGAGGGGGGTTAGAAAAATTGAGATAGGTAACATATCTTACCCATTCCAGAGTTTTGACATTAACAATGATTTATATCTTGAGTTTGGGGAGAGGGGAGGGGTAGAAGGGAAAAAAAGAAAGAAAAAAAAATGGGGGGGGAGAAAATCAATGAAGAGAAAAAAAAGAGAGAATGGGGAAGCCTATAATAACCCATATACTTTTTTGCGCTTCAAAAAAATACAGCGTTTAAACTCAGATCTCCCTCAATTATTACTCAGTAAGCAATTTGGCCAGAATTTAAAATAATACCTTGTTTGCTGACTACAGTTGCAAAAAAAAAAAAAAAAAAAAAGAGGGGGATGGGGAGGGGGTTGGGAATAGGGGAAAAAAAAAGGAAATAAAAAAGAATGAATAAAAATAGTCAGCCTGGTTAAGTCTAAGTCAATGAATGCCTGGATATATGGTTATGGGTCCAGAGGCATCGTAAGACATGGTTCAGCGACAGAATATTGCTCTGTTGGCTGTCAACACTGTACTAACCTTCATGTCTTGTTCAGCCTTCAACGCAGCCTGGGCCTGATTACCTCTGACTCCAGATAGTGATCCACAAGGACCCCTGGCTACATGTGGCAAACGAGCATGGCTCATGAGGCCTGTGGTCAGCGGAGGAGGCATCTGACTGGCCAGTGCCATTGGTGGCCTCTGAACAGGCGCTGGGAAGGTGTTAGTATGTGGGGCTCTTACCAATGGAGGGACCAGGTTAGGCTGAGAGAGAATCTGAGTGAAAAAAACAAAACATACAACATTGAACTGTTAAAAAAAAAAAATCGCCAACTAAACCAGGTTGGCTTATCCCAGAGTAAATTTGTGCCCAGTCTGCCAGTGCAAGGATGTGTATGGATTGTGCCATTCCATTAACAGGGACAAAGAACAAACAGGCCATGTTTGGAGAGTCTAACAGAAAAATTAGGCAAAGCATGCTATAGCACTTCACTTGGTTCTAGCATCTCAGCTGCAAATTCTAAAGGGGAACAGAAACACTATTGATTAGGGTATCTTAAAAAGATACAACCGCAGAAAAGGCACACACCTACACCAAACACAGAATAAAGATAATATGAATTTAATAAATAAGAGTTTTCTAAAGAACCAATTCTAGCTTGTGAGAGTTATCAATGTTAACAGTCTTTAACAGAATTAATATGGTTACCAAAGAGAAGAGAAGCCAACATTTTTTACACGTGTATTAGAATCTTTTAGAAATTTTACCTCAAATGCACTTGATACTTTTAAATGAAACCTAGAAAACTTCAAGCACTGGGACCCTTCTCTGAAAAGTCAACTTCTTAAAAAAGATAAAAGGACAGGACTAAAATGAAATATCAGAGCTGTGTGGGGAATCTCAACTATTTATAGTGTCTGCTTTAGAACTATACAATTACTACCTGTGTCTATCAGTACAAATTGCCAAGAACATATTAGAATGTCATGAATTTACTGTTAAGTCAAAAACTTTTTTTCACTGAAAACTGTGCTTCTAGAATGATTAACATATGGCAAGATTTATGATCAGAGATTTTTTAGCTGGTAGCAATCACTTGCACATAAGTAATACTCATTCTCACTTATACTGGCCCACCTGGGGTGCAAACTGTGTAGGAAATGGTTGTGTCATTCTCACAGTGGCAGGGGCTGACTGGAATTGCTTCTGATAGACAATGCTGTTCATTTTGCTGGACTGGCTGTTCGGACTTGTGGAAGTAGCCCTTGGAAAGAAGCCATTGCTGGTCAGTACAGTAGTGCCAAGTAAATAATGCTGCTAGCTTCTTACAAACATTGCTCTAACACTTGGAACTGATGAAAATTCATCAAGATGAATTACCAAATATTATGGTAGTAGTGAGACAATAGAAGGGCATAGGTGAGAAAAGATACTAGAGGTAAATTTGCTCTCTAATAGAAGAATTTTTCATAAAATATAGTACTAAATTACATTCTCAATAATTTAAAAACTTAACATCTTAGATAAAACTATCAGAATGTCTTGTTAACTTCTTTAGTGTTTACACAGGACCGGGGACTTATTAAGTAGATAACAAACAAATGGTGATTTAATTATTTTGATATCGGCAAGCAAATTTAAATGCCCATTTTACCGGAAGGGACTAGATGTTGGCGTGGTGCTTCTACCACTGATTGGAGGTGTCCCTGGTTTTATATCAATGCTACTTCCAAAGGCTTTTAGTTCCATTTCGGACATCTGAGAAAAAGCATAAAAAATAAATGTAAGATTTTTAAAATTCCATAAGCTGAGTGCAGTGCAGTGCTTTTTTTTTTAATTAATTTTTTTTTAAATACCAAAAAACACCAAACAAACGCTAACATTCATAACTTTTGATCTTTCCATTCTACATATATAATCAGTAATTCACAATATCATCACATAGTTGCATATTCATCATCATGATCATTTCTTGGAACATTTCTATCAATTCAGAAAAAAATTCATACATACCATACCCCCACCCCTCCCCCTCACTGATCACCAGCATTTCAATCTAAATTTATTTTAATATTTGTTCACCCTATTATTCATCTTTATTCCATATGTTTTACTCCTCTGTTGACAAGGTAGAAAAAAGGAGCATCAGACACAAGGTTTTCACAATCGCACAGTCATGTTGTGAAAGCTCTATCATTATAAAATCATCTTCAAGAAACATGGGTACTGGAGCACAGCTCCACATTTTCAGGCAGTTCCCTCCAGCCTCTCCACTACAACTAAAGTAACAAGGTGATATCTATTTAATGCATAAGAATAACCTCTTGACTCTGTTTGGAATCTCTCAGCCACTGACACTTTATTTTGTCTCATTTCACTCTTTCCCCTTTTGGTCAAGAGGGTATTCTCAATTCCCTGATGCTGAGTCTCAGCTCATTCTGGGGGTTTTCTCAATCCCTTGATGCTGAGTCTCAGCTCATTCCAGGATTTCTGTCCCACGTTGCCAGGAAGGTCCACGCCCCTGGGAGTCATGTGCCACATAGGCAGGGGGAGGGTGGTGAGTTTGCTTGTTGTGTTGGCTGGAGGGAGAGGCCACATCTGAGCAACGAAAGAGGTTCTCTTGGGGGTGACTCTTAGGCCTAATTTTAAGTAGGCTTGACCTATTCTTTGTGGGGTTAAGTTTCATATGAGCAAACCCCAAGATTGGGGGGTCAGCCTATAGCTTTGGTTGTCTACACACTGCCTGTGAGAATATCAAGATTTCAATTTGGGGAAGCTGAATTTTCCCCCTTTCTCACCATTCCCCGAACAGAACTTTGCAAATACTTTTTTTATTTACTGTTCAAATCACTCTGGGATTTATCGGGGAATCACTCTGGACAAACCAACAAAATCTGATGTGCTACTCAAGGTTCCATGTACTTATGGTGTTCAATTAAGCTGTCTACATAAGTTATATCAGGAAATGCACTAGTCAAAATATAAATTTTGTACCAAATAAACACTTTTTGCTTTAGTCTCACACATAAGTTAAAATTTTAAAATATTAATTACCATCTATTTTCAGCACCGTGCAGTAATGACATTCCTTTGTTCTTCCTCATGCAAAAACAGTTTCTAAATTTGTACATTTAGTCACTATCATTATATACTCCAGGCATTCCTAGATTATACCATCTCAGTTTTTATCATCTATCTTTCTTTCTGATTTCATTTGTGCCCCCAGCCCTCCTCCCTCTATCATTCTCACATTTAGCTTCATTCAGTGTTTTAACATAATATTACAGTTAGGTAGTATTGTGCTGTCCATTTCTGAGTTTTCACATTCAGTCCTGTTGAGTTCGGTGTTTTTTAACATCCTAAACAGAAAGCTTAATCTAGCAAAGGGCAAATAATCTTTAGTATAAAAAGCCCAGAATTAAGGTTCAAGTACCATGGAAATATCAGGCCAAATTTGTGGCTTAATCTGAGGCTATGGGAATCTAATTCTTATACAAAATTTATGAATTCTTTGTTATTAGATAAAAATCAGAGGGTGCCAAACATATTAAAAACAAATTAATAAGTATATTGGGTTTAATATACCATGGAGGGTGACTGATATTATCTTTGTAGAATATACCCCATGCATTTATCTGAACTTATGACCTTAAATTCTCAAACAAATTATGTAAATTCCTCTTTACTTACTTTTCCTGTGGTTGTGATCATGCTATGCTGGGTTCCAGCAGGGATTAATCCCCTGAAAGGCTGGCTTACTTGTGCAGGACGACTCAGGCTCTGGGCCTGAGCCTGTGGGGTGGTATGCTGTAATGGGGGCTGAAGAGTCTGAGGCAAAGCAATCAGAGGTTGCCCCGTAGATCCAAAATTAGGCAAGGAAAGCTGAGATGCTGGCAAAGGTACTGTCACCTAGAAAATAAGTGAACAAAAACCTCAGCAATTTGCTTATACCTCTTCTATACACATCCATATATATATATATCATATATATATGTATATCATATATATATCCATACAAGTCGAATATTTTTGTGTAAGATTTAAAAAAATAAAATGTCAAACTACTAAATTATTCCACATCCAATCTTTTGCTTATTGACTTTCCATTCTTTTACTTAAAAGAGCAACAACAGATACATAGAGCGATGAAATTACACAACTGAAAAAATTATGACTGTTTTGAGTTAATACACAATACATGTCAATTAACCACAAAATACAACAAAATTATGAGGATAGAATTTAGGCAGTCAAAATTTCTCAAATAGCCGGGCTTAATCAGCTCTGATAAGAAGAAAAGAAACTCCCAGTTTTCATACAAGCAAAGTATTTAATTTGAAGGTCAATAAGATACGTTTATGAATTTTATCCCCTAAAATAAAATAGCAACCAAAAATATTTGAGAAAAATGACTATTGGCTTGCCTCTCCTCCAGCTCTCCACCAACTTTTAAAGGGTAAGCTGATTAATGATATTCCTAGAGGAGATAGTACTTCAAAAAACAAACTTTTCATTGACAATTATTATATTCATATACTTAAAAAGGTATTTGTCATTTATAGTCTGCCATATTTTGCTACACTCATGTAACAGTATAATATGTTATATGTAAACGTTTCTAACAGTCTTTAGAGGCTTCCATCTATGCCTAGTACCAATGGGTAAACCATCTATCACAGTTACATGTAACTATATTTTCAGGACAATGATTTTCAAACTTTTCTATTCATGGAGTCCTGTGTTAAAATGAACTTATTGGGTGGGCCACTGTGGCTCAGCAAGCAGAGTTCTTGCCTGCCATGCTGAAGACCTGGGATTTGATTCCTGGTGCCTGCCCATGTAAAAAAAAAAAAAAAAAAAATGTAAAAAGCAGAATTGTTTCAAATTTAGGTAGGGAGAAGGGTGCTAATGGGATGAAGCACCTTCTATTCCCAGTGGCTCCCACACCCCACCCCACCCCTGCCCTCCCCAAGGAATTCCTAGGACACCTCAGAGAATGGTTTGAAGATAACTGCACTATGGTTGTTTCTATCTTGGTTCTATTTAAATTCCCCAACAATAACAAAAGCAATTCAAAAAAAAAAAAGAAAGAAAATTGAGGAAATTTACCATGCCATAGTTTACCTGCTGGAGAGCACTTGGTGACTGGGCAGTGTTATAAAAATTTGTCTGACCAGGCTGTTGTACTTGTCCAGAATAAAGATTTGAAGCCTGGGTGAGATTTGCTCTAGCCTAGAAAGAAATAGCAGTAAAAATGAAAACAAAAACAAAAACAAAAAACCCTGCCAATTTAGGAATCAAGGTTATGACTTCAAAGCAAGCTCTAAAAATTGTTAGTATTAGAAACCAAGGAAAGATCTTTGTTTTGTTTTTTTCATTTTGTCTTTTAACATTTTTTCTCTAAAAAATATTTCTTAAAGTAATCTGTAGCATAGGAATACAAGGACAGTACATGATTCTAGCTCCTGCCTTACCTGGAGAAGATGAGTGTCAATTAGCTGGGAACCTCCTAGTCCTGATGCCTGACCCAGCTGATGCTCATACAAGATAGGAATAGGTTGAGTATTTGAAGTTTGTTGAAAGGCCAGACCCGGCTGTGCCTTGGCAAGTTCCTGGTGTTGGACAGCTGGAAAGTTGTGGATGGCTGTGCCAGAAAGGACCACAGATGGCTGGGATAGACTGCTTTGCATAAAGGCTGGTTGAGATCTACATAAATATCAAAGAGAAAAAGCTTGTATAATTACACATGGGATTAGGAAATTTTAGGAACAAGTATCTCAAATGGCCAGCTACTCTAGCATAGAAATAAAGAGACAGAGAATACAGACTGTGTCTAACATAACTTGTTAGATCCCTAGTATGAGTGAAGTCCCACATGTAGAAGTTCTGGAAAAAGTTTGCTCTCCCCAGGGAACTGATATGTTTTTTCCTTTTGAACAACAAGAATGATTGTCATTTCATGTGTTCACTAGCAAGCTCAAAACCAAATCTGTTTCTCTTTGGTATTGACATTTTATTCAAATTTATAGCATCAATTTATACCACATCTCAACTCTCATACAAAGGGGACTTAGATTTATAGTCATTAGTAGCCAGATAGCATGTAAACTTTCATATCCTTTGGCAGCTATGCTCTGAGAATTCTAATTGCTATGGGATTGTTGTTGCCCTCTTCTTCAGGAAGCGTTGAAATCTTTGTTCAATAAAAGTTAGTTGACATTACCAGAGGCCAAGGTTTATAATATATAATCAACATACTAAATTATTTCATGTAATTTATAACAGGATCCTTCTAGCTTTGTTGCAGGAAAGAATAGGAAAGACTATGCAAGGAGTCTGAGTAATTACACTATTTTTAATATTATTAAAAGTAATTTTAAACCATTTACCTATAAGGTTGAAGTGAAGAACTGAATAATTCCTGAGCTTGGGAAACAGCAGGCCCAGCCCCCAAACTCAGCTGAGCCTGATGCTGACCTTGCAGTGGTGCATAAATAGGGATTGGAATCTGCTGAACTGAAGTTGGCTGCAATGAAAAAATAAATATGTATACAAACATATTATATATGAAACCATACATACAAAATACAACTCTAGGGAAAACAGAACTTTGGGATATAAGAACATAAGTTAATGCCATGTATCAGCTCCCCTTTAATTTAAATTTTCCTTTCAACCCATTCACTTGTTTTATATTGTTAACTATTAAGCTTTGGTAAATTTGGGAAAAATACCATAACATGTTATGGTAGTCAAGGTTAATTTAAGATAATACCTTCAGAGAGCCTATTATTTGTAATCCAAGATGACTATTACAATCATAAAAAATGCCAAGAAACAAATATAGAATGGAACAAGTCTTTGATATTTACCTGAGAAAGACCTGGTTGAAAGCCTTGTTGCTGAGCCAAGGATGGTGGAGCCAGCCGTGCATGCTGAGTATTGAATAAATGACTTGTGTCCATATAAAAAGCTGGGATTTGAGCTACAAGCCCCCAGGAAAAACAAGTAATAATAATTTCTAAATTTTAGAATTTCCAAATAGTAAATACAAATCAAGATTTATAGCAGATTTTTAGTTGAGTGAAAATTAATACAACTATGGGAAAAACTAAAAATGAGAAAAAATGCAAAACTTCTAGTAGACAGGTACGTATATGGCAAGCAGAAACAATGTAAATCTAGTACTTGTAAAAGGATGGGAAAACAGGAAACTCTCATATAATGCATTGGGGTACAAACTGATAAAACTTCACACTGTCTATTAAAATTGAAACCAACTAACCCACTGAAACAGTAAAACCATTCCAATTTTTAAATTTACCTACTAGAATTTGCTAAAGTATTTCAAAAGAATTGATATTTAAGAATAAAAAGTTTGGTATGGATTTGTCCAGATTCCTTTTTATATGTTTTATCTATACCATTTTGCAACAATATATACAATATACTGTTTTGCTGTGTTTTCTTTCATCTTTTTTAAAAATGATGGGAACACGGAGGGGTAGGTTCAGTGGGACATGGGAAGGGGCTCTTGCTAGTGCACTGGGTATGCACACTAAAATTTTTCCAAGAGACTTTTCAAAAAAGAACCATGCCAATTTATATGCTCACCAGTAATGTATTTTAGGAGCCTATTAATAAATCCAATATAAAAGATACTAGATATTATCAATCTTCTTAATATTTTCGAAATTGAAAGGCAAAAATGTCCTCTTATTCTTTACTTTGAATCTGTATCATTATTTTTCAAAAGCTTATGGACCATTTAATTTAAATAAAATGAAATTGTGATATTCAGTAGCGCAAGTTCTCTACCCCTATTACATAAGTTTTCTTGTTATTCTTATCCTCTATTTCTTCTTTGTTATTCTTATATTTATTCTTCCATGTAAGTTTTTTCTTAATTTTTATTTTGTCCTTCATATAAGTTTTATTATCAATTTTTCAAGCTTTGGTAATTTGACTGGAATTGCATTAATACATAACTTATTTTGCAAATTATTAGACACTAATTTGTCAATATATATATCACATATATGTAAGAAACAACTCCCAGGGGCCCCAGAATGCTTATGAAGGAGATAAAGCATTCAATTTCATAAAAGTACAAATCTGCAAAGCAGACCAAAAACAAACTTAAAAGGTTAACAAAATGAGAGGAAAAAAAAACAAAAACAAAAAACCCAAGCATTTAAAAAATCCCCATTTCTTAAATTCCTAATATTAAATTCTAAAAATATTACCTGCTGCAGACTGAGACACATAGACTTGTGGACTCTGTTGCTGCTGGGCAATAAGGGAAGGCATACAGCTTAATTGTGAAAAATGACTTGCAGAAGGCAGGCTATTTGTCTGTAACTGTTGGGGTTTCACTTTACAAATATTAGGAGGATCTGATGTAGTTGTAGATTTTGTGCTCAAAGAAGAAGTAGTGTAAGTGCCAGCTCCTAAGTTTTGGGGAGGGATAAAATAAGAGGAAAATACAGCATATTTACAAGTGCCACTGTTGCTCACAGTAAAATTCAATATTTTACCCACTAAAGGCAAGGCAGGGATAACAAAATTCACTTACACATTCCTATTGCACATTAGGAATAATTATGTATTTAAATGGACCTTGAGAGCTCACAATTGCTCCTAAAAGTCATATAAACTGTAGGGTTAGATATTTTTGTCTTCTGCAAAAACTGGTATATGGTAACATCTTTTAAAAAAACAAAACAAACTACTTAACAAATAGAATTTTGAAACTTAGATCTTGAAGGGTCAATTAGTTCAAATTATTGAGCTATACTGAATGTAACAATTAAAAGTGAGATATAGTTATTATTATCTTTAGCACTTTGCTCTCAGATTTTGTTCTATGAGAAAGAGGACCAAGATCCAAGATGGCTATTTTTTTTTTTGGCTAAGTCTCTACCAGTAGGATGACTGGGCAAGAATGCCCAGCGGGAGAGAGTTAGAGAAATCTAGTCCTGGTAGAAAAGAGGTAGATAGGAAGAACTAAGAACCTTCCTAGTCCCTTCATTTCCTAATCATCCTACCACACTCTATTTCCTTTACAGGCCTTCACCCAAGCAGATTCATGTCCAAATTAGAAAAATAAAAATTACCAGTAAGCATAAGTGGAGATACCTTTGCAAATGGGTGGAGGGACATGCTTGGAAAAGTTTTGAAGAAGAGAGAAATACAGTTGGAAGAGTTTTCTAAAGGAGTGCTGTTTAATTTAAAATTCCAATTTGTAACATATAATCTCTGGGTATGTCTTAAGACATCATTCTGATTTCAGATAATATAAAAGTAACCGTAGCACAACAACACAAAGACCAGATTTTTCTGGCACTTAAAAATAGCACAGTATGCCAAAATACTGAAAATAAAAAACAAAAACAGTATTGCAATCACTAAATAAGAACTAGTCAAAGGGAGTAAATTAAGTGCTGCAAATATTTTGTATCTGTTGGAAAGGAGCTTCCCACTGCTTTGGAAACATTAGAGAACTACTTCATTTGACAATACTTGGAAAACAGATTAAAATTTCCTTTTTCAACAGTAGAAACATGATTGCACATACGGTAAAAGGGTGCATGTTGCTAGAGGCAAAAGATTAGAAATAAACAATCACTGTGAATCTCTAAGAATTTAAAGTCCCCAAATGAATATAATTGAATGAAAGGATTACAAACAAGTGAAAATTTAGGGAAAAAAAATTCTAACGTAGGGGTGCCAATGGAGTCTACTTAAAAACAAAACCAATGGATTCTATCTAGTCAAATAATGAAGGGTGGAAATTCTCTACCCATAACTCTTAACCAGAAAATATATATGTTACCCCAATATATTTAGTCCAATAACTCCTTCAAATGAGATACAGATTGCAAAAAATTTAAAAGCTGTGTGATTCTGTTATTTCTGACCTGGTCTAATTACTTTAACAGGGTAAAAAATGACCATCAAAAAGTGATCAAAATTACAGAAAAACTTAGAGGAAAGAGAAATTTTTTTTCCCACCAATTACTCACTAGTATCTATAATTTTGGTGAGGAGATCTAGCAAAGTCTGTTTTGTAACATCAATAAATATTTACCAAACTAAAATTGGTAGTGGTTTAAGAAGAGGGAAGAAGAGCGGAAAGATGCTAAAAAGGAGCATGATTATCTCATGTGCAATCTTACATCTTTTGTAAATAAAACCTTTTGGGGTGATGGTAAAAAGGAGAGTATTATAAGAAATTTTAAATAATTCAAAATATTAAATAGAAAGGTACAAAAAACTTCTACCTGATAGTGATGTTGTAGGAGTCACTGAAGCAACAGGAATCTGAGGCATTGATGCACTTGAGAATGAATTGTAATTAGCAGTGCATGGCCCACTGCCACTACTACTGACTCCACTTGCAATTGGAGGGGCTGTGGAAGTTACTGGGGATCCCTTTTCCCTTAAGGTTGGAGAATTCTCCCATGCCTTGCGTGCAGACTCCATCTGTAATAAAATGGACATTTTTTTAAAGCAAAAAAAAAAATCAATATGGTAACAAAGAATATGTCTTATAAAATCATACACACATACAAGTGTGTGCATATATATAAATGTACCTATATTTTTATATTAAAATATTTTTTTATTAAAAATTTATTTTTATTAAAAAAAACAAAAGATTAAGATTCCAGGGCTCTTCAATCCTCTCACATTCTACTTTATCTTTGCACTTTTTTTTTTTTTTTTTTTTACATAGGCAGGCACCAGGAATCAAACCCAGGTCTCTCCAGCACGGCAGGTGAGAACTCTGCTTGCTGAGCCACTGTGGCCTGCCCTATCTCTAAATTGTTACTCAAACTGGGGTTGGTGGTGGGTGGTGGCATTGATCATATGTCTACAGAGCTTGTTGGTGGCTTTCAGCTCCTGTATGATATAAATATGAACAGGTGAATAAGGAAAGAGAACTGCATATACCATGCCCTGTAAGGAACGATTTGAGGCTCTGCTTCTAGTAGGAAAGGCCCTCGGAAAATTTGTCTTTCCTTTTAAGCTAATGCTTCTCAAATGGCATTCAAATGGTAATCAAGATAAAAATGGAAATATCTGGAAATCTTTATTTATAGCAAATTTTTGGATATAGTAAAATATTCTGATTACCAAACATCCTGAAGCTACTTGAACAGGAAGGGAACAGATAAAATGAAGACTTTTTATCATTTACTTTTTATGAGTAACATTTTTAATGCTATTGTTAGGAAGCAAAGCTTTTTCAGAACTGAATAAAATACTAACTTCTAAAATTTTAACCTTATTGTAATAGCATGAATTTGAGAAATACTACCTATTTCATCCTGACTTCCTTCTAACCACATGCTAAACATAATTTAGTCTTTCCTTCATGTCTAATGTCATCACTGTAAATTCAAAATAGAGGACACTTTTATGTTTCCTTGTTTCTTTTTCTCACACTCTGTTGATTTTGAAGGTGATTTCTTTAAAAAATAAAAGTTTTGGGGTAAAAACAAACCAAGGAAGTTACCCATAATACAATTTGCTTGTACTATCTGAGACTTCAAGGTTTACAGAGTGATTTGATAGAGTACAATGTCTTTAAAACCAGCTTTGTTGTTGAACTGAAAACACATGAACTACTAAAATCATAGCTAACCAATATAGCATAATATATAGGCCACAAGCATTTGGCTTAATTTCTTAAACAGCAAGAAAATTGAAGTTTCTATTTTTGGAAATTTAAGGAAGCTAAAAAGTATAATTACTTTATTATTCTTCCCTTGGCAAAATATACTGCCAATAATGTCCATATAAGAAAACTTTACCGTACTTTATATATTACCCAAATAGAGATGTCAGAAGTAGTAAATATAAAGAAACTACACAAAGATTTTAAGATAATGAAATTTAATTTAGATTTATTAATTCTAAATGTATATTATTTCTTCTAAGAGTGTTAAAACATGAGAGAAAGGTAAAGCTCTATAGGTTATTGAAGAATTAGAGAACAAAGATGACATTTTATTTGCTAATGTGAAATTAGCTTACTCCTTTGAATGGGATAAAGATAAACTGTATATTATAATACAAAATAAGGAACACAGATTGGGATAAACATTCAAACGGAAAACAACAAAAGCCAAATGGAGCTGGCAGTCAAGGATTACACAAAGCAGAGATTATTATCTTACAAAATTCTATAGTTTCAAACATATTTATTAAACTTCTTACAAAGAAGTTAGGAAGCAGAAGATAAATGATCAGGATGCTGTGGACTCAAACAGTAAGAGTCTAGAAATGAAAACTGGCCACATTGTAAAAACTTCTTAGCTCTCCCAGACCATCAAAAAGATTCACTGTCAACCAGCACAGTATCAGGAAACCCTGCTAAAAGAGAGGTTAAGTATTCGCCCAGATTCTAAAACTGAATGAACATCTTCAATGGGATAAATAAATGTACCTAAAAACATCTCCACTTGATTCCATGTCTGCATTTTTTAATACTAATTAATTCCAAGGTGAACAAAAGATTAAAAATACTCCCCGATATAACTCAAATGTAAAAAAAGCATCAATAAATAACAAGCTCAAAATTGTAAACGTAATTTATAATAAGGAGACAAAAAGGAAGCCTGTAGTTCTTCACATTAAAAAAAAAAATCATGTCTAAGATCTTTTATCCCTTATTCAAAAAAACAAAATTAAAATTAAATCAAAATTTCCTTATGTAGCTTATAAAGCATATTCATATTAAGTAATCACCTCTTCACAAAACAGTCTAATTTATAAAATGCATTCAGTTCAATTCTTATCATTATCAGCACTTTGGATTCAGGTAAAAACCATCAAATTCATGAAACATCAAGATAGTATTTTTTTTGGTCCAAAAATTAAGATCTCTAAAAGGAACTCAGCATAAACACAGGATATAAATAGGTGCTATCCTGTAATTTTAAGACAAAGTTCATAAGGATAGACATTAATTTAAATGCTAGTATATCAAGTCACTGCTAAATGGTGTTGAAGTTAATCAAATTTTAAGACATAAATTTGACATCACCCCATTTCCCCAACTTAGTACCACTGCTTATCATATCAAACTGGTAAAAACATCAAAAGAATACTGTTAACTTATGTCCCCCTGTATGCAATAATCAAGGACCCCTAGAGACGGATGTCATCACACATACCTTAAAGGTGAGGCTGAAAGTAGTGGGAGGAACTGAAGTTAGGCTGGAACTCTGTTGTATTGTCTCCCTCTTAGGGAGGGGAAGGGTGTTGGGCAGGGGCACCTGAAAAGGCAGGCAACACATATCACAATCTAAGTCTGCTACAAAAGCCCTATTATATGTAATGCTCACATACTCTAAGGGTATTGATTTTTAATCAGAGTCAATAGGAATATGTGATTACTTAGAATTATATTGTGTTTATGGCAATTAACAATTATGGACATCAGATAAAACTTTTGAAAAGAATTGCCATCTGCCTTTTTAAGTACAAGTCGACAGAAAAAGGGTCAGTCCCAAATGTAAGGTTTACACTTCAAAGGCCGTGCTTCTTGTATTTTAATGCCTGTATGAATCATCTGAGGATGTTGTTAAAATGCAGATTCTAATTCAGTTAAGTCTAGGGTGAGGCCTGAGATTCTGCATTTCAAACAAATATTTAGGTAATGTGGATACCACTGGTCCATGGACGGTACTCTGTGTAGCAAAGCTGTAAGGAATATAATTTCTATCATATAGAAGATATATAGGTTCTATCAGGAGCAGTTAACATGACTAAAACATTTTTAAAGATATTAATAACTTCTCTGTAAGAGTCAACTTTCTTGTAACTACATTCAAAAACAAAAATAATCTTGGGGGAAAGTATGATATATAGCCTCTACCTCATTACATTAAATTGTTTTGCTATAGTAATAAATGATTATGGCATATACTGCTAGAAATTTGGAAGTTATCAGAGACTCACTACTCATATCTCTTTTTCCCCTCTAATGTTTGACTTTGATGGTTCACTCTGTTGTTTAGGTAAAATGACTGGGATGCTTAGGTGTTTTAAGATAATCACTTTATGATACTATGATATCTAAAGGAGATATGTGACATTATGGACTACCTAGATTTTTTAATAAATGGAGATTTTTATAAATCTTTAAAGTTGCTGTGGTAGAATCACCAAAAACACCACGTACATGTGAGTCTTCAGAATAAACAAAACATTTGTAATATTACGTAACACTAACCAATAAATACCAATTAGGATTCTAAAAATGTATATTTAATAAGAGGAATAAACCTCTTTTAAGTATGATTTTCTAAAAGACAGAACTTCTATGTATAAAATGGAACCCCTAAACAGAGTAATGAAAGAGAACAATTCAAAAGACCTAAAAATTTTTCCCAAGTAGGACATTCGTTTTAACACTACAGTAATTAAGTTCAGAATCACCATCACACTTGGTACAAGAAAGCAACACTGATATTATTCCAAACTGATTTCCATTTATAACGTTCCTTGACTTCAACTCATCTTTTTGTTTTCAAATATACCCAGGATACACTGAAAATAATCTACTATTCACTATTCACCTATATATGCCAGGGTCTTTTTCTCTAAATGACACTAGCACACAAACTACAACAATAATCAGTCTTACAGATGACAAAGAAATGATTACAATTTTCATATGGATACTCTGAATGACTTAAGGGTCCTAGAATAATGATCTTTTCTTTCTTATTCTCATTTCATAAACTGTACTTTTAGAGGATAGTTTGGCAGAAAGTATCATATACTAACATCTTAGAAATATTCTTTCATTTTTTAAATGGAGAAAAGACACCACAATTAAAGTATAGTTAAACTTATCTGTTGAGACTTTACTTGTCCAATATTTGATTAGTTAAATAGTGACACCAGTACTTATTTCCTTCCTGAGTTTTCCAATGGGCCTACAAAAGGTATAGGAGGTTAAACAAAATTTAAACCATTCTCAAAAAGGTAGGGGGCAGAGGACATGTCACATGAAGTTATGTTTTATAGTATCCACCAATTGGAAAGATTCTATTACTCAAATCCTAGAGAACTCTTCTATCATCAAAAGAAGTGTGTGACTCACTCCTTTTCTTGAGCCCTATAGAAAGAGCCCTTTTAGATGGATAAAAATGTTGAATTGAGTGACCCCCTGATACCTATTACCGCTCTAAAATTCTAAATACTTGATGCTAGAGGGGACATGACTAGAAAGCATAGGAAACATAATTGTAACAAGATAAAACCAAGATATCTATAATCAAAATGAAACCACTCAAGCCCTTTGTGAGGGACCTTTCTGCAGGGCACATTTTTCAAAAGAATAATCAACATTTAAGTCTGATAGCTTTCTTACTGAGGGCTATATTTAAAAAAGAGAGAGAGAGAGAGCAGCTGTCCAAATTTCCACTATGCCTGCCTTCCCAAACAGGCTATGCAGTGAGCTCTAAAATACTCTTCTAAATTACACTGTGTAACCATGGCAGATTACCTGACTTTTCTGAGCTAATACCCTTCCCTCTGTCAGTCAGTGGTCTAGATAAAATGATGGACTGAACTGACTTTCAATACAATCTTGAGTTGTATTAAAATTTCTCTGGGAAACTGGCGTGATTTTCAACATGACTTAACATCACCTTCTTACAGAGCGTTTAAAAGTTTCTCAAAGTACTTATTCAAAGTACAAATTCAAAAAGAAATACCTGAATCTTTAGAAATATCTTGTCTTTTGAAGTCAGAAATACTTTGTCTTTTTGCTTTAAGTCAGTGAGGTTTCACTGCATTAAGAAAAGGTTTCATTTAAGAACAAAATCGCCAACCAACCAAAATGCTGAATTTGTAGAATGTCAGAACTAAGAACAAAAATTCTTACTAAAACCAGGTTAACAGGATGAGTACTTACGAAATCAAGCATAAGCACCACAAACCTTAATTTTAAATGGAAACACTGAAAACTTTTTTAAAAAGGAAAAGAAAAATAGAAAGGCCTTTACTTTTTTGCTAATTATAAAATAGTAATCCTATAAACAAATTTACTGCCAACTTTTTTCCTGATCAGAGTCTAATACTGGTCACAAGTACAAAATATGATGATATATAAGAAAACTATAATCAGGTACCAAACCAAACTCGTCATATCTCAGACCGATTACTTACATTATTAACCAAAGTATCTTCCATTTTCGTATTATTAGTAGCCACAGCATTAGGCAGAGAAGAAGAAGGCGTTGTATAGTCTGTTACAGACTCCTGTGGAGTAGTAATAGAAAAAAACACTTTTTGAATTGAATTAACGAATCCCTTTCTAATCACAATATAACAGTTGGCAAGTTGTTTTGGAAGAAAGTGGGAGGGGAGACTTTAAGACTGAACTTGCTCAAATCTTAATTTATCAGTCAACAGTGTGAATAAAAAACATGGACTTAGCAATGAAAAGATAACATTTCAACAGTTGCAGGGTCTTGTTCATTTTTTAAAAATATGCATTGCAGAGTTTGATAGTATCAAATATTTAGGTGTGGATGAGGTACTTTCCATACTCAATCTATAGCTTACTTTCTACTACTGAAAGTAGAAAGTCAGTCTGGATTACTGAAAGCTACTCAGTCTGGATTATTTAAGAGCAGAGAAAGTTTTCACAAAATGAAATAATTTACTAAAAGGAATTTCTTTAGTCACATTTGCACACAATGAAATAAAATCTTCTTGGTAGAAATAATAGTTCATAGTCTCAAAATTACATGCTTCAAGCAAAAAAAAAAAAGTATAGTGTTTTCCTCATCCACCTTACATATGGTTTGCAGCAAGTTAACTGGTAATTACCGTAAGCTGCTTACCTTTGCATTAGTGCCAAATTCTGCAGATGATACTGAGATCATTGTTCCTATTTCAGTAGACATTTCTGAAACCACTTTGGTTTCCTTTGTTGTGACAGGATCTGTGCTTCTGACTGTAGCAGAGCTTGGCTTCTCTTGTCCTTCTGGCTCCACCTGTTGGGCATCTTTTACTTTTCTATTTTTTAATGAACGCTCCTTTCCAATGGGACCAGGTTTATGTTCTTTGCTTTCTACTGGACTCAAATCTGGAAGCTAAATTCAATGTTTATGATAAGGATGTATCATGCTCAATGACAGTCATTAAAAATTAAACTCAATTTTAAGACTGATATTTTATGAATGATATTTACCTTCTGGGCTTTGATAGGTCCTGCTCGTGGCTGCTTCTGCCGTTGTTCTTTGGGTTCAGGTATTTTGTCGGTAGGTTTTTCCGAAAGAACAGGGACAACTTCATTTTCATTTCCATTTGAAGCTGGAGCACCAAACTGAATTGTATCAATTCCAATTTCAACTCCACTTTCTTGACCACTTTTTGCTCCCTAGTGAGAATATGTAAAAACTTGTTAACACAGCATCAAGAGTTAAAATTTGAATGATCAACAGGACTAGATACAAAAACTCAAAAATGGACAGCACAATAATACCTAATTGTAAAGTAATCATGTTAAAACACTGAATGAAGCTGCATCTGAGCTATAGGTTTTTGTTTTGTTTTGTGTTGTTTTGTTTTGATTTTACTATTATTACTTTTATTTTTTTCTCTATATTAACATTCTATATCTTTTTCGGTTATGTTGCTAGTTCTTCTAAACCAATGCAAATGTACTAAGAAATGATGATCATGCAGCTATGTGATGATGTTAAGAATTAATGATTGCATGTGTAGAATGGTATGATCTCTAAATGTTGGGTTAATTTCTTTTTTTCCGTTAATTAAAAAAAAAAAAAAAGAGAAGGGATAATTGGAGATGAAGGGATACAGACTGTACAACGGGACTGGATATAAAAACTCAGAAATGGACAGCACAATACTACCCAATTGTAATGCAATTATGTTAAAACACTGAATGAAGCTGCATGTGAGGTATAGGTTTTTTGTTTTTGTTTTTTTTGTTTTTTTTTCTTTCTATTATTGTTTTAATTCTTATTCTGTTGTCTTTTTATTTCTTTTTCTAAATCGATGCAAATGTACTAAGAAATGATGAATATGCAACTATGTGATGTTATTAAGAATTACTGATTGTACATGTACATTGAAATGATTTCTAATTGTTTTGTTAATTCTTTTTTTTAATTAATAAAAAAAAAATTTGAATGATTTATATGATACCATATACTTTAAAAAGTACAAAAGAAGGTTTGAAGCAAGCTACACATTGAGAATAACTGATAATGATTACATTTGTCCTGCCCCACCCCACCACTCCCTGCCTGGCTTGACCATTTTGAATCAGACACAATAGATAAAAATGAAAACTAGAATAAGAGCTGTTTTTAAAGTCTTGGCTCTTCTGAGTGTGATCATGAGAAAATCATAGTCTAGCCTCAAGTTGTTTTATCATTTAAGACAAATGTAACAACAACAAATA
Source organism: Tamandua tetradactyla (assembly GCF_023851605.1). Taxonomy (NCBI): domain Eukaryota; kingdom Metazoa; phylum Chordata; class Mammalia; order Pilosa; family Myrmecophagidae; genus Tamandua; species Tamandua tetradactyla. The sequence goes on along the minus strand of NC_135330.1, from coordinate 25,326,693 downwards.
CACAAAAACAAATACACAAAAACATCAACAGCAACAAACAAAAGAATGAATGAATGGATGAAAGAATGAATGAGGGGGAAGAGATATTGCAGTATCAAAAATAAAATGAAATTCAATACAAAAAAAATTCTTAGGTGTGATTTATACACACCTAAGAAATTTTTTCGCCAATGAAATGGCTATTTTTTTGTGCTAGGCACTATTCAGACACTAGTAATATAACTTGTGGAACTTGCATTCTAGTGGGTAGGAAAAATAAACAAATGAAAACCCAGGTAAGGAACAGACAAGAATTAAAATATGGTTAAGGGATAGATAACCACTTTAAGACTGGTAGAGAGAAAGCCCCTGAGGAACAGACACTGAAGCTAAATCTAAAAGAGAAGATCAGTAGAAAAGTGTTTTGGGCTGACAGAACACTTAATATAAAAACACAACTAAAAGCCAATTAGTTCTGCATGATTTTTTTTTTGTCAACTGTGAAAGCTATTAATTTTATATTCAAAACCAAATTGTTAAGAAACTACAGACAGTTAAATGAATATGAAAATAGACTGACATATTATGAATTAAAGAATGTTAAATAGTTCTGGGAAGAATATTACATCCTTTGCAACAGAAAGTATAAAATACAAATAACAAGAAAGAATAATGAAGTTTAGGTTACATTAAAATTCCATATTTACTGGGTGTATTTGGTGTAACTATCAGTTATAGCATAAAACAATAAAATAATTAAGAACTTTATTTTGCTAGAGTGAGAAAAAGCTCCAGTAGAGGATTCTTTCCATCTTGTGAAATGAATCAAAAGTACAATGTCAACATAGTTGCCTCAAAATTTCACAAAATCATGTAGAAATCATATACAATGAACATCTAAATAAAATTACCTTTTATTTCAGAAACATAAAGAACAAAAAGATGAAGAAAAGAAAAAGACAAAAAATTGAAATACCTTGCTTCTCCACTGAGGCTGAACATAAGCGTCCTTTTAGTACTGCAAATTTGCAGAATGCCACAGATAAATAAAAACTGAGCAAATTTGTGAACAAGAGACCTGCTCTTCAAGAAATACTAAAGGAAGTGCTATAGGCTGACAGAATAGGAGAGAAAGGTTTGGAGGAGACTGCAGCGATGATCAGTAAGGGTAACTAAAAGGGAGAAAAAGGAGAGAAAAAACTAAAAGGGGAGAAAAAAATAAGCTGACATTTAAAATCCAAAGGACAAAATGGTTGAAGAAACTACTGCCTTTACATTAATAACATTGAATGTTAATGGATTAAACTCCCCGTCAAAAGACGAAATTTGGAAGAATGGATAGAAAAACAGGATCCATCTGTATGCATGCCAGGACACAAATAGGTTGAAAATGAAAGGACGGAAAAAGATATTCCACACAAACAGTAACCAGAAAAGAGTAGGCAGCCATACTAATATTGGAAAAAATTGACTTTAAATGTAAAAAACAGTTAAAAGAGACAAAGAAGAACACCTATATTAATACAAGAGACAATCCATCAAGAGGAATAATAATCCTCTATGTACCTGACTAGGTGCATAAATACAGAAGACAAACACTGGCAACACCGAAGGGAGAAATAGACATCTCTACAATAACAGTTGGAGACTTCAATACACCACCCTCATTAATGGACAGAACATCTAGACAGAGGATCAGTAAGAAAACAGAGATCTTGAATAATATGATACATGAACTAGACATAACAGAACAATGTGCCCAACAAAAGTAAGATATGCATTCTTCTCAAGGGCTCATGGATCATTCTCCAGGACAGACCCCATGTTGGGTTACAGAGCAAGTCTCAATAAATTGAAAAAGGCTAAAATTACACAAAATACTTTCTTGGAAGATAATGGAATGAAGCTGGAAACCAATAATAGGTGGAGGACTGGAAAATTCACAAATATATGGAGGCTAAACAACACTCTTAAACAACCAGTGGGTCAAAGAAGAAATCAGTATTTAAAAGAGCAATCAATAAACACCTCAAGGAACATGAAAATGAGACTATAACATATCAAAATTTATGGGATGCAGCAAAGGCAGTGCTGAGAAGGAAAACTATTGCCCTAAATGCCTGCATTAAAAAAGGGCTAAAACTGTGGATGCAAGGGTAGTTCAGTGGTAGAATTCTTGCCTGCACTGCAGGAAATTTGAATTTGATTCTTGGTCCCAAAAACAAACAAAAATTCAACAAATGGTGCTGCAATAATGGGATACTCACATGGAAAAATAATGAAATGTTACCCTGCCATACAGCATATAAAAACAAACTAAAAACCAAAAAGGGCTAAAATTGAGGACTTCACTGCACTTCTGGAGGAACTAGAGAAAGCACAGTAAACTAACCTCAAAAGTGTGAACAGAAGGAAAGAAATAAAAGATTGGAGCAGAAATAAATGAAATTAAGAAGAAAATAAAACTGTTGGACCCTTACTTAGATCAACAAAGAAAAAAAGACAGAAGATGCAAATAAATAAGATCAGAAATGGGAGGGGGCATTACTACTGACCTCACAGAAACAAAATGACATAATAAAATAGGATATTATGAACAACTGAATGCTAACAAACTAGACAACTTAGATAAAATGGGCAACTTCCTAGAAACCAATGAACAACCAGACTCAAGAAACAGAAGACCCCAACAAACCAATCACAAGTAAAGAGGCTGAATCAGTCACCAAAAACTTAACAAAGGAGAAGCCCAGGACTAGATAGCCTCACATGTGAATTCTACCAAGCATTCCGGAGGAATCAGTACCAATTGTGCTCAAATTCTTCTAAAAAATTGAAGGATAGCTACCTAAGTGATTCTATGAAGCCAACATTACCCTAATACCAAAACCAGACAAAGATATCACAAGAAAATTGCCAACTAATCTCTCTAATGAGTGACTAAGTTGGTTTTATTCCGGAATGTAAGGGCGATTCGACACAAGAAACTCAATTAATATACCATATCAACAAACGTAAGGGGGAAAACCACACGAGCATCTCTACTGATACAGAAAAGGCATTTGACAAATTCAGCATCCTTTCTTAATAAAAACACCTAGAAAGACAGGAATAGAAGGAAACTTCCTCAACATGAAAAAGGGCATATATGAAAAGCCCACAGCTAACATCATATCTCAGTGAAGAAAAACTGAAAGTTTTACCTCTAATACTGGGAATAAGAGACATATGCCCTCTGTCACCACTGTTATTCAACATGGTACTATAAGTTCTGGCTAGAACAATTAGGCAAGAAAAAGACAAGGCATCCAAATTGGAAAGGAAGAAGTAACACATTCACTTTTTTGGGGGGGTTCATGGTCCGGGAATCAAACCTGGGTCTCCCGCATGAAAGGCAGGCATTCTAACCCCTGAACTATCTGTACACCCCACATTCACTTTTTTGCCTATGATACGGCCTGACATGTAGTAAGTCCTGAAAAATGTACAACAAAGCTACTAGATCTAATAAATAAGTTCAGCAGAGCAGCAGGATATAGGATTAACATGCAAAACTCGGTAGTGCTTCTATACATGAGTAATGAGCACCGTGAGGAAGAAATCAAGAAAAAATTCCTTTTTCAATAGCAACCAAAAGAATCATATATCTAGGAATAAATTTAACCAAGGACACATAGGACCTCTACAGAGAAAATCACAAAACATTCCTAAAAGAAAAAAAGGAAGACCTAAAAAGATGGAAGGACAGTGTGTTCATGGACTGGAAGACTAAATACAGTTAAGATGTCAATTCTATCCAAAATGATTAACAAATTCAATGCAATCCAATGAAAATCCCAACAACTTAGTTTACAGAAATAGAAAAAACAACAATTAAATTTATTTGGAAGGGCACAGTGCCCTAAATACCTAAAAATATCTTGAGAAAGAAAAATGAAGCTGGAGGTCTCACACTTACTGACTTCAAAGCATATTACAATGCTATAGTGGTTAAAACAGCATGGTATTGGCAAAAACATAAGATATACCAACCAATGGAATTGGATTGAGAGTTCAGAAATAGACCTCTCATCTACAGACAATCGTTTTTTGACAAAGCAGAAAAGTCTACTTAACTGGGACAGAATAGCCTCTTCAAACAGTGTTGGGAGAACTGGACATCCATATCCAAAAGAATGAAAGACAATCTCGATGTCACAACTTATGCAAAAATTAACTCAAAATGGATTAAAGACCTAAATGTTAGAGCTAAGAGCATAAAACTCTCAGAAGAAAATGTAGGGAACTATCTTAAAGATCTTATGGTAGTAGGTGGTTTTCTAGACCTTACACCCAAAATGCAAGCAATGAAATAAAAAAGATAAATGAGAATGCCTCAAAATTGAATGCTTTTGTATGTCAAAGTAAAAGGCAGCCTACACAATAGGAGACAATATTCAGAAACTACATATCAGATAGGGTTTAATATCCAGAACATACAGAGACCCTACAACTTAACAACAAAGAAACCAACAACCCAACTAAAAAATAAGCAAAAGACATGGACTGACATTTTTTCAAAGAGGAAATATAAATGGCTCAAAAGCATATGAAAAGATACTCAACTTCACTAGCTACTAGGGAAATACAAATTGAAACCATAATGACATACCCACTAGAATGGCTGTTATCAAAAAGTCAGAAAACTACAAGTGTTGGAAGATGTAGAGAAATGGGTACATTTATTCATTGTTGGTGGAAATGCAGAATGGTGCAGCTGCTCTAGAAGGCAGTTTGATGGTTCCTCAGTTTGGTGGTTCCTCAGGAAGCTAACTACAGAATTGTTGTATGATTTGGCAATCCTGTTACTAAGTATATACTAAGAAGAAATGAAAGCATGGACAAACAAACATTTGCACACTGATTTTATAGAGGTATTATTCACAATTGCCAAGAGATGGAAAACCCAAATGTCCATCAACCGATAAGTGTATTGCAAATTGTGGCATATACATAAGATGGAATGTTATGCACCTGTTAGACCAAATGATGTATGCAACATGGATGAACCTTGAGGACATTATGTTGAGTGAAATACGCCAGAAACAAAAGGACAAATATTGTATAGTCATACTAATATGAACTATGAGCAAACAGACTCAAAAATAGAGAGCATAGGTTATTAGGAGATAGAGGGCAGAGATTGGGCAACTGATGTTTAAGTTTCAGAATGTTTAAGGCTGATTGTAAAGGTTTTGGGAATGGAAAGAACAATACTGTGTGATGGTAGTACAATATTTAAGGGTCATGCATGTCAAAAGAAGGAAAATTAGAGGATAAAAACTGGGACTTTATAACTTAGCAAAACCTAGAGTGATGATGATGATGGTTAATTGTACAAACACAAGCAAGTTTTTATATGAACTAGAACAAACGTAGGTAAGTATTACAAGCTATTAAAAATGGGATGGTATATGGGAAGAATACAGTTAATGCAAACTAAGGTCTATAGTTAACAGTAACAATGTAATACTCTTTCATTAATTGAAATGAAGGCACTATACCAAAGCTAAATGTCAATAAAAGGGGGATCTAAGACAGAGTTATGGGATTTTTCTTTCTTTTCAGTAGAAATGGGAATATTCTCATAAAGATTGTGGAGGTGAATCTTTATGTGGAGGAGCCACTGATTGTACACTAAGGATGGATTGTATGATGTGTGAATAAAACTGTTTACAAAAATAAACAGAAAACTACAACTCTGGGAAAAAAGAAATTAAAAAAAGAAAGGCCTCAAACTAGAACTAAGGAATCAGAAACTGCATGGGACCCAGCAATCTGTTTTAAGTAAGCCCTCTAGGAGATCTAGATTTTATAATAAAGTTAGAGAAACTGTTTTGAGGCAAATTCTACCACACCAAGCCCACGAATGCCAGAATTAAATCTATTCATACCTCTGATGAAGTAGGTGATCCAAATGATGTTAAGGGCTTATTCCATGCACTGACTGACGGTGGCTGTGGGGGGCTAATGGGACCTACTGAAAAGAGGCAGTCACAGAAAATATGTCCATTACATTTTAGAAGTCAATATTCCCTAGTCAATTTAACTTCTTTGTTTAACAACAGTCAGACACTGAGACATTGACTTTTCATATTATATAAGAGATTCTTGTATACTGAAATAAATATAGCCTCCCTAAACTTTGTATGAATTTTTGATGAACATAAAATTGGATCCATAAACATACGATTGTAAAAACTTACTGAATATATAAATAAAATCGAAAACAAATGCAAACATTCCATTTCATCCCCCACTCATCACTTCTCTGTTGTACACTTACATTTCTTAGAGATGTCATTCAGTACAGTTGTTGAGGCCACTTTATTATCCCACAATTCTGCTGTAAGAGTGCCATGTGATTGTGAGTTCTGGATGGATTTTCCTGTGGCTACAAAATCTGTGCCATTAGGTGTTTGAGCTGAAGGTAGCCTAATTGAAGGTGGTGGCTGTTTTGAAGTCTGTGTTGTAGTCTGTAGTGGACTTTGGACTCGTTTGTGAGTCTGTGCTTGAGAATGGGCTGTAGCAGTTGGGGCTGAGGCTGGAGCAAGTGGGATTGGGGTACTTGGGGCTGAGGCTGGGGTAGATGGGGATGGGACTGCTAGAGCTGAAGTTGGACTTGAAGCTGGTGCTAGGGCTGAAGCAAGGATAGGAATTGAGACTGGAGCTGAGGTAAGGATGGGAGCTGAGGCCGAGGCTGAAGCAAGGATGGGGGTTGGGGCGGGGGTTGGGACTGGAGTTGGAGCTGAGGCAGAGGATGTGGCTGGAGCTGAGGTGGAGGCTGGAGCTGAGGGGGAGGTTGGAACTGGAACTGTGGATGAGGCTAGAACAAGCGCTGATGTTGATGTTGGAACTGAAGCTGATGCTGATGCTAGAACTGTAGCTGAGGCTGAGGCTGGAACAGGAGTTGAGGTTGAAACGAGAACTGTAGTTGAGGTTGAAACTGGAATTGGAGCTGAGGCTGGTGACTGTGTTTGCTGGGACCCTGTAGCCTGTTTTTTGGCAAATCTTGGAGGAAGCTTAGAAGTCTGACTTCTTCCTTTTTCACTTGCATTCTTTTTGTTCCAGACCTTAAAAAATAGGTATGAATCATTTTTGTCAATGCAGCAGAAAACAACAGTTCATGAACGTAATTTCTAACAAAAATACCTACTACCATCTCCCTTACTTTTCAAAACAGGTATTCAATAGAAAGCAAATATTAAAGCTGCTAATGGGATCTTAAATTATGAGAGGCCAAGATGATGCAGAGAGTAAAAACAAGTATGTATTATATAGTTTTGATATATAGGTCCACAATCTCTTTTCCATGATACTGAAATTCAAAAATTTCATTTGACAAAAAACTATTATCTTTATTGAACTCATATATTGCCATGGAAGAATTAACTATAGGAATACAACTGGGGTATTACACTATATATGTATATGGACTACCATATTACCTTTCTAAAGTAAATAAATAAGAATAAATTACTTCTAAAAAGATCTGCTTCCAAGGGTTAAATTTAATATATACTGCCTTATACTGTAGGAGTTTTAAAGAATTTCCTGTTTTTCTCAAGTAATAGAGCTCTTTAAAACTATGAACCATGTGTTCTATTTATCTTTATCCTCTAGCAGCATTAAATAAAACAGGAGTTTGGCTTGATTTAAATGGAATAATTTGTCTTCAATGAACTAATTTAGATTACAAGAGAAACTTTTATATGCCAAAAAACTGCAATCTATGGAATCATGGCAACTCTGTGCATATTAGATTTCCAAGACAATTTTAAATTTGTTCTGTAATGTTAAGCTTTAAACCTGTATGATTTGTTCTTCCTTCTTTCTGCGTTCTTCATCCTGTAAACGTTTTTGTTGTTTTTTGGATACCACTTCAGTAAAACCGTCATCATTCAAATTTGACTGGGGATCTTCTAGTACTGTTACTTCAGGATGGTCATCAATTATAACAACACCTATGGGTATTGAAAAAGATTCAAAATGTTACTTTCCGTTTTCAAATGAAGAGTTAAAGAAATACAAAGATTGAGTCCAACAGGTTTTTTCAAAAAAAGGACAAGTCACAGACCTACTGTTCATAATTCACACTATGACCCACCTCCCATTTCTTACCCCAACAAGATGGCCACTCATTAGTAAAATGACTTCAGGATCATGATTTGAAGATTCCAGAAATAAGCTCAAAAATAAAAGTTTAAAACTATTTGCTTTTTATAATTTGCACCTCTATTTTACCACAATCGTTTCTCCTAAACCATATAGGGGTGATGGCTAAAAAAAAATTATCCTATGACCTTAGTTAAATCATTTTACCCCTACCTTTCAAAGCCTCTCATCTGCACAGCACTTTCAAGATCTGCAAAGTACCTGCTTGACCTTATTTGCATCTACCCATTCTACGAAGTGGGTATTACTATTATTTTCCCCTTTTCAAAGGATGAAAGAAGCTCAGTGACGCTGATTTGTTAAAGGTTTCTAGGTGTGGAGGTAACCAAGCTAGCTATTCTTGTGGCTCCTAATGCTTTTGTTTTTATGGAGACCCTTATCTACAGTGTGAGAGTGTTAAAAACAAATGAAATATATGTGAAAGTTTCATGTGAGTACAAAGCAGTGTAGATGTACATACATCATAATCACCTAGCAGATGAATAACTTGATATATTTTCAACTTATTGTCCAACTAACCACTATTATGGCTCATCTTGTTACAAATTATTGTATATCCCAGTGAGTGTAAGAAATCTACATTCATTTAAACCTTATTTCAAGGAAAAATTAAATTAGTTGAGTTGATGTAATTTTTGGTTATAGGTATGTCTGCTCACTATTATAATTTTGCAAATAACATCTGTTATGCTTTAATAGGGGAATATACATATAGTGAAAACAAATAATGTCTTGGAAATGACAAATAAGCAATTTAAGATGGTGATTACTTTGTGGAGGGTGCCAACAGGATATGATCACGGATGGGTTCACAGGGGAATCTATCTGCGAACAAATTCTTTTAAATAGCTAAAATTTGCATTTTGTAAAGACTGAAAGGGGCAATGAAAAATGAATACTAGCATTATTTACTGTATTCTATTTTTCTAATAAAAACTTCATTTCAAAGGGGAAAATCAATTATTTTCTGTTTTATCTAAGACGCTTTCTACATGTGTTTCAAATTCTTTAAGAAATTAACCCTGCAAAATGGAATATACAGTTGTTTTGTTGAATGGTCTTAGTCAAACATTTCAATGGTTGTTTTGCTGAATGGTTTTAGTCAAACATTTTAAAGGATGCCATAGTCTCCCCACCATTTTAGACTGGTAAAGAGAACTCTTCATTCACAATTTTAAATTTATCAGTTTTTCATTTAGATTAAAAATTGCATATGTGGCTTAAAGCTTATCTTCACAGCCACACCATCACTCATTATTCTGCCTTCCTCGCAAGGAGCTTCTTTAGAACTTTTTTGAAGAGTTAATTAACATGACCACATATAGCATTTGTGGAAATCTGAGCAATAATTTGTTTATTCTCTACCCTGTTATTGCCTGGTACTTCCTATACTTTGGGCTAATGAGAAAGTACTCAACCAATATTATTAACAACCTAAAGCTGACTCTTAAATACCTTTAATGAGATAAAATTAATAGCTCAATTTCCATCACCTATTCAGAAATATCTAGAGATCTTTTTATATCACATCTTAATCCAATATAGCACTTTGGAAAATTTCTATTTTATAAGTTCTTTAGAAAAAGGAAAATAGGTAGACAAATATTAGGGAAGACAAATGTGCCGTTTTTGTAATGAATCTACTTTTGTCATTTTCCAAATGTGGTATTTAAATGGATGCCTGTCTCTACTCTCTCACATATGGAACATTCATAATAAAGTTAGCATCCAAGCTTCCCATGGATTTAATTTAACTGCTCTCTCTAAATCTGAGTTTTTTAACATTGGCACTTTTGACATTTTGGGCTGGTTGTTGGTGCAGTATAGGATGTTTAGCAGCATCTCTGGCCTCTACCCACTAGGTATCAGTAGCACTCTAACTCCACAGTTTTGACAACAAAAAAAGTCTTCAGATACTGCCAAATGGGGAAGAAGGGGAGGAGGTATGTGGGCAGCAAAATTACCCTAGTTGAAAACCACTGCTCAAAATAATCTAACAAAAATTTTTTCAACATATTATTAACACCAGCTTCTTTCTTTCCCATACGAATTCTAAAATGGTAGCTTAGAATAGTAGTTCTCAAACTGTACCTTGCATCAGAATCATGTGTAGGACTTATCAGGCACATATTGCTGCATCCCTGCAGTCTCTGATTCAGTACATCCAGAGCAGAGACTGAGAATTTACATTTCTCACAAATTCCCAGGTGATGCTATAATGGTCTTGAGACTACACTTTGAGAACAACTGGCTAGAAATAATACTGTGCAGGACCAGAGTTCAAATCAAGGTTTAATTTGTATAACTAGATGAAAGAAAAATCTCACATAGATCTCAGATACTGGAATTCTAGTATCCCATTACTATTCTCTGTTGTTAACTTAGTAAATATCTCAATTTTATTCACTATTTCCAGTTTCAGTCTCATTAATTGAATGGTTGACAAATAGGGCATTTTTACATGTACAAACATTTGTTTCTAGATATTCTTTTTTACTTTCCCCATGCAATATTTTCTCATTGCTTGTATTATCCTTCACATTTGCTATTCATTTCAGGCTTTCCTAAAGTGTTCAACCATAGCAAACACTGCCTTGCAACATATTTATTCTCTATTTACTGTATCTTTGATACCAATTTTATCAGTTATAACCTGAGTTGAATCTTTTCTTCTCTATTTTTCAAAAGAGCACAGCATATGTACAGATATAATTAAGCATATTTACTTATTATATTCTGTGCCTTATTACACCGTTTGCCAAGTTGGGTGGCTTTCTCCTTTTTTTATGAAGTACAATGTAACCTGGATTATCTTTAACAACTTTATCAAGCATTCTAGACAAACCTTTTAAAGCTAGTGCTTCAAGTAAAGTCAATTAGCAATTCATAAACAGCTCTATGTTTTCTACATTGAAGGTCCAATGTTTTCCTTGATGAGTAGGTAACCCCTATTTATAGCATCTACTTAAAATGTAATACAGTAAAAGGAATCTAAGACATACTTGCATAATTGTTGAGATCAAACTGTGACAGTGCATCTACTTTCTCTTTGGGTTTTTTAGGACCTGGTTTGGGGTCTTCTCTTTTTTTTCCAGTAACATCTTTGGAATTCTTTTGTCCTGTACCATTGGGTATGCCTTCTTGGTGATGTGCAGAGCTGCCACTAATGGGGTCAATACCAGTTGTTCCTGCAGACTGGTCATCAAATGGCCTACAAAATAATAATAATTTGAGTCATTACTATTCCACATACCCAAACAAGAGAAAAGAGCTCTTACTTGCATTTACGAAAGTTTAGTCTAAAAGAAACACTGTTGAGTTAGAAGACCCATACTCTTAATACCAAAAGCCCTTGTGATGACTAAGCTTCTCAAATAAAGAGGTAGATTAGCCACTTGGAGTTCTCTCCAGCACTAAAATTGTAGAATTCTGATTATCCCCTGCAGATTCCTATTGTGTTGTCTAGCATTGTTCAACAGAAAATATTTGTGATCAATGGTGGTACAAAGTATAAGTTTATACTATGTGTCTATTCTTAAAATGGCTAAATGAGATTTACATATTAATGTAAACAAAAAACTTTTGATATGAAAACAATTACTTTTAAACATCAAATGTATTCCTACAGTTGTTGGGAATACAAGTCCCTTCTTAGGTTATTACTAAAAAACTTTCCAGGTGATACTAGACCATGGAAAATGAGTTTACTAATTCATTTTCATCTTAGTCTAAAGTATCAAGTGAGAAAAAGGAAGGTTCCAATTTAGAGACAAGCAAGTACTCAAGAAGTACAGCTAAGTGCAATATTTACCTGTAACCCTTCCTAAATCATCAGCAAAAATATTTTGTCTTACCAGTCCAGTAATTTGACATAAGTATGTGAAACTAAGGAACTCATATTAATACAACACTGCCCTAATAAATTTCTTATTGGCTCAGGCCATAAACCTGAGAAATTGATACTAAAGAAACAATAACAAAAACAAACCAAAAAAAACACCATAGCAACAGTTGGTTACTCTATACCAGTTATATTAAGTACTTCACAAATATCATTTCAGTAATCTTCATATATTCTTGTAAGTACCATTATTATCTCCCATTTTATTTGTAAGGAAGAAAGATTTTATTCAATTATTAAGTACCAGAGCCTAGATTTGAACCTAGGCATTCTGACTCTTTAACTGCTACTTATTATAATATTTTCTAATACTATAGTAATCAATTATTAGTTTACTGTAACCAAAATTTTAATTTTTAAAAGAATATACCAAACTTAGCATAATTTAGAAAAATTCTTTTAAAAAAAAGCCAATATCATGGTTTTAACATTTTGGTGACCTTGGGGTTAGTGATGGCTGTGCTTTCTGGGCCTCTATCTTAGTTGGATCATTTATTGTAGGCTTCCAACAAGAGGGGAATATAATATATCCTTAAGGTTCAAAATTCACTCTTGGAAAACCAGTAAAGAGCAGTCAAATATATGATTAAAACATAAAGTTCAAAGAACACATATACAGCAACAGTTTTAAAAGGTAGAGTAAACAAGAGAGGAGGGCTAATAATCAAGATGACATAACAAATGGAGACAATTGTACATATCCCTACCTAGGTGTGCAAATTTTCCTAACGCTACAAATTCCCAAGAGGAAATTTAACAGTAAGCAAAGACTATGAGATGCATTCACCTCTCTTCTTCAAGCATTCTTACATTTTGAGGGCATCTGGGGAGAAGAGGTCTTGAGCCTCTATCCAGACTGGCCCCTGTGCATAGTTCAACTAAAAAAGTATAAAGTACTCACCCTCTCTTCCCACTTTTTGATGGTGGGCCACTTCTCCTTTCATTCCTAGGACCTGAGAAATTCCTTCCTGATTTGGGTGGCCCATTGTTGCTGCGCCGATTCTGACGGTCCACTCCAGGTCTTTGACTAGAAAAACTTCTCTTGGCTATTTCCCTCTTTGGAGGTAAAACGTTCTCTCCATTTTTTACGGCTGTTTGTGCATTCACATCAGCATTCTTTTTTTCCTCTCTCTCACGCCTTTCATTGAAATCACTGCTTTCAGAAGCAGTTTCCCATTCCTCATTTGCCTGATCTGAGGAGTTCTGATTAGATAAATCTGGAGTCTTATTTCCAGAAATATCCCCAGCAGTATTAGCTGGTTCTTGAACCAAATTATTAACTGAGCCATTTGTGGGCACTGTTATTTCGTTTGTTTTTGAGGCAGCCTCTCTTTCTCTTAGTCGTCTAAATCGGGGAGGCTTATCTTGCCTCGGTGGTCGGGTAGGACGTTGCCTTCGGGGCCGCTCTCTAGCTGGGTCAAATTTTCGCTCAAATTTTGGAGGTCGTTTATCTGCTGGCATAGGAATAAACTGCTCGTGTCTTCTTGGTGGCTCTCCATCTTCTGGTTTAGGAGCTTCTGCCTGCCTTGGGTTCCACTGATTGTCCCGATACGCAGGCCTTCGTAAGGTGGAAGGGCGTGATGGGCGACCTCCAGGATCCCTTCCACCGCGCCTAAATGTTCCTCCTCTGCCTCGCCTTGTAGGTTCTCCTTTAGGAAGAAAGCCTGGTTTAGATTTATCATCATCCCTCACAAAAGGCTTTTCTAGTGGTCTATTATCTATTCGGACATGATTTTCAGGTTTGAAAGAAGATTGAGGCTTTATAGGCTTTTTGTTTTCAGACCGTTCCTCTCTTTTGGGAAGTTTACCTTTGCTTAAACTATCCTTGTCACTTGCACTTTCATGAATTTCACTATCTGTGTCAGTCTCTGAACCACGTTGTCGTCTTCTTTTGGGAACGACCTCAAAATCAGAGCTCTCACTTCGTGTTTCACTTTCTTCTCGTTGCCTGAGAGGGCCTGAAGGCACATGCTCTGTTCTTGGCTTAGTGTCTCTATACTGAGGATAATCTCGTGTGTGTCCTCTACCACCCCGGCCACGCCCTCCGTAAGAGCCTCTATAGCTTCGACCTCTGGAGTAATATTCACCTCGGCCTCGACCTCTATACCCTTGATCTGGAAACCAATCTCTATCTCTAGCTTCTTTCCAATAGGTTCTAGGAGGTAAAGTTGATTCTTTTTTAACAGCTGGTCTTGGATCTGGTCGAGGTCTCTCTATAACAAGGTCTTTGTTGATGATTTTCTCAGGTTGTTTCTCTTCTTTAACTACTGGTGTTGAGACAGTCTGGTTTACAGTTTTAAGTGCAGGTTCTACCTGAATGCTTTTCGGAGGTTCCAACGGCTTCTCAATGTCTTGAGATGGCTTTTGAGCCAAATTTGAATTTTCTATTGAAGGAACTTTTTCTAGTTCTGGTTGAGGTGGTGGTACAACTGGCTGTAGTTGCCTTGGTGTTGGAGGTGGTGGGGGTGGAGGAAGAGGGTCCTTCTTTTCCATCTTTTCAGGTTTCACAATTTTCTCAGTAACCTTTTCTCCCTCTTTCTCCTTCCTCTGTTCCCGTTCCTCTTTCATATCTCTAAGAATTGGTTTTTTAATGGGACCTGATCTTCTCACGGGCCTATCATTGCTTTCTTCCCTTCTATTGGAACTTGGCCTTGGGCCCCAACGAGTTTCAGATTTAGATTTATATAGTTTTTCAGGTTTTGGTCCTTCAGAAGATCGTGTAAAGCCATCCTTTTTTGTTTTTTCCTCTGACCTTTCTGTTGGTTCTTTTAAATCAACGTATCTGCTAGTTACTTTAGGAATGCTTGCTGATGACTCATTTCTTTGCTCTTCAGATTTCTGAGTATGGTTAGATCCATGGGAAATGCTTCTTTTCCGGATAGGCTGGATTTCTCCAGCTGAAATTCGCTCTTCTTGAGGAGTGGATACAGTCTTGTGCTCAGGTACTTCAAAACAAGCAGACTGATTATTTGTGTCTGTATGGTGAGGTCTAATGTCTTCCACAGATCTGCTAAGCAACTTCTGTACTTCAGTCTCATTTGATTCTCTGAGAAAGTCTGCTTTTGGATGAACTTCCAACTGACTATTTTCTACAGGATAAGCAGCAGTAATCTGTTCTTGATCCAATGGGGCTTCAGGTCTATGATGAAGAGAATTCAAAGGTGTAAAGAAAGGAAAATCTTTCCCATATGTAAAAGTACAACAGAATAATTCCTCTAATTTGGAAAAAAAAAAAGAGTCCTAATTGAAAAGAACATTTTTATCTGTAAAAAATAATTTAGACCATGATGATGTGAAATATTGGAAAGTGACTTTCCAACCCATCAAGAGTAATAATTTCCACCTAAAATGAAAATATACTAAATAAGTATCTCTGCTCCAATTAATCAGAAATTGTTATTAAACTTTATCTCAGGATATACCCCATAAAAGGAAAGAAATTCTAACATTATGGAGGTAAATTATTAGAGGGCACCATTGTCTGCCACTTCAAAGAATCTTTATAAATTAAGATTTTATCCTTATCTTGGCCTTATCTTTTTCTAAAAGATACCAATTATAAAATGTCTACAATTTTCACTATGGAAGAATTACATCAACGCTTTAGCCAGACTACATAATGCATAGTATGCATGTTTAAATTTCTTCACATCTAATCTGTGGTAAAGACTTGCCAAGTTTTAACCCCTAACACTGATTTTCAAAATTTAATTCAGTGCACAGAATTAGGTAAAATATGCCCCATTCAACACAGAAATGGAGGAAAAAAAATTTTAATAATTTATTACCTTATATCCTCAGGTTCTTCTGTTGTCTTGGGAGTAGTTGCTTGCTGAGGCTCAGTATGAGGATAGGGCTCTGACCCCCATATTATACGAGGTTCAGAAAGGGAAAGTGCATGGTC
The DNA here is from genome assembly GCF_023851605.1 of Tamandua tetradactyla. Classification (NCBI taxonomy): domain Eukaryota; kingdom Metazoa; phylum Chordata; class Mammalia; order Pilosa; family Myrmecophagidae; genus Tamandua; species Tamandua tetradactyla. The sequence continues at coordinate 25,310,695 of NC_135330.1, read as the reverse complement.
TCTTGCAGATCGAGCTATATGTTCAAATGTCTCAGAACTGTTTGGTGACCCTTCCATCTGTTCTCTTCTCATAATTGGTTTAGGAGGAATCATTCCTGTAATAAAAGTTGAATAAAAGATGAAATGAGAACAATGAAAAATCAAAGAAAATCATGACATACGCAGAATCTAGATTATTAATTACTGTTTGGAATTCTCTATACTTAAGCTAAAGAAATATTTTTTCTGATCAAAATTGATTAATTCAACAGAAGAAACAAAAATTAATCAGGGTTTACTTAAGAATGAGATTCTCTTATTGCTATTAAATAAATCTCATTTAAGAATGAAGGAAGCAAAACTAGCAACATCATAAGCACAGCCTATTTTACCGTAAAATATGCCTATAAAAATCAGATGCCAGGTATTTTGACTCCATGCATATAAACAGATACATGAGAAATAAACAAACACTGATAAATTTTCAGGGAAAATATTTCTGATAGCAAATTACATTAATGTAGTTCAGTTAAGTTGATCAACAATCTATGAATTATGCCACTTAAAATGAAGATTTGATTCTTGATCAGCTTTTTATCACCCCTAAATTTTCCTGCATATCATTTTGATAACTCCTTATTTGAATTTATTCTAGGAAGTACTCTAGACTGCTAGTTCATTTGTGCATAGCTTAGCTAATCTATAGACAAAATCACATGTGGGCTGATAAATGATGGAGAAAACAGAAAGTCTAGAATATCTGACACATAGAGACAAAATTCAAACACTAAAACACTTAACAAACAAAAACAATGTTCCAAAAATACATACTGTTAATAAGGAAATGCATACAGAATAGAAAACAACTAGTATTTTGGTTTTGCCATATAGTTGGTACAGATGCCCAGCATTTGACTACCTTGTGCTAAAAATAGAGGAAAAAATGGACAGGAGAGGGAAGTTTGGAGTAAGGCACAGAATTGAAGAGTACCAGTAAGGGTAATTTAAAGGATGAAAAGAGAAAGAGGGAAATAATATATAGATCTGACAAATAAAATCCAAAGGATAAGATGTTTGGACTAAATTTACCAATTAAAAGATACAGATTGGAAGAATGGTTAAGAAATATAATCCAGCTATACGCTGCTTACAAGAGACTCATCTTAAACACAAGGACACAAGGATGGAAAAAGAGGTTCTACGCAAGCTGTAACCAAAAGAAAGCAGGAGTAGCTATATTAACATCAGACAAAATCGACTTTAATGTAAAGACATCATAAGAGACAAAGAAGGACACCATATATTAATAAAAGGGACAATTTGCAAAGAAGAAATAACAATAATAAATGCTTATGCTCCCAGTCAAGGGGCTCCAAAGTACATGAGACAAATACTGGGGAAACTGAAGGGAGAGAGAGATATTTCAATGATAATAGTAGGAGACTTCAATATACCCATCTCCTCTATAGATAGAACAACCAGACAGAGGATCAACAAGGAAACAGAGAACAATCTCATAAATGAATTAGACCTAACAGACAAATATAGGTCATTATGCCTCAAAACACCAGTATACATTCTTCTCTAGTGCTCATGGAACATTTGCCCGGATAGAAATAGGTTTTTAAAAATTTAAAAACACTGAAGTTATTCAAAGCACTTTCTCTGATTACAATGGAATGAAGCTGGAAATCAATAACCACCAAAGAACAAGAATTTCCACAAATACATGGAAATTAAATAATGCACTCTTAAACAACCAGCATCAAAGAAGAAACTGCTAGAGAAATCAGTAGCTATCTGGAGACAAATGAAAATGAGAATACAACATATCCAAACTTATGGGATGTGGAAAGGCTGTGCTGAGGAGGAAAATATATTGTCCTAAATGCTACATTAAAAAAGAAGAAAGAGCAAAAATCAAGGACTTAACTGCTTATTTGGAGGAACTTGAGAAAGAACAGCAAACTAACCCCAAAGCAAACAGAAGGAGAGAAATAAAATTTTCAATAAAATACTAGCAAATAGAATCCAACAATACGTTAAAAGAATTATACACCACAACCAAGTGGGGTTTATACCAGGAATGCAAGGATGGTTCAAGACAAGAAAAATCAATTAATGTAATATAGCACATTAACAAATCAAAAGGGAAAAATCACATGATCATTTCGATTGATGGTGAAATAACATTCAACAAAATTCAACATCCTTTTCTGATAAAAACACTTCAAAAAGTAGGAATAAAAGGTTAACTTCCTCCATATGATAAAGGACATATATGACAAACCCACAGCCAGGACTACACTCAATGAAGAGAGACTGAAAGCTTTCCCTCTAAGATCAGGAACCACTATTATTTAACATTGTACTAGAAGTTCTAGCTAGAGCAAACAGGCAGGAAAAAGAAATAAAAGGCATCCAAATTAGAAAGGAAGAAGTAAAAGACATTATTTGCCGATGACATGCTACTATAGTTTGAAAACCCTGTGAAATCTACAACAAAGTTACTTGAGCTAATAAACAAAGGTGGTGGGACATAAAGTTAATGAGCAAAAATCAGAATCTCTCTATACACAAGCAATGACGTAACCGAAGAGTCAATTAAGGAAAAAATTCTATTCAAAATAGCAACTAAAAGAATCATATATCTAGGAATGAATTTAACAAGGGATATAAAGGACTTGCACACAGAAAACTTCATAACATTGCCAAAATAAATCAAAGAAGATCTAAACAGGTGGAAAGACATTCCCTCCTCATGCATAAGAAGGTTAAATGTAGTTAAGATGTCAGTTCTACCCAAATTGATCTACAGAGTCAACGCAGTACCAATTAAAATTTCAACAACCTACTTTGAAGACTTGGAAAAGCTAGTTACCAAATTCATCTGGAAGGGAAAGAGATCCCAAATAGCCAAAAGCATCTTAAAAAAGAACAAGGTGGGAGGATTAACACTTCCTGATTTTAAAACTTACTATAAAGCCACAGTGGTTAAAACAGCATGGTACTGGCACAAAGAACTATTGACCAATGAGAAATCGAATCAAGAATGCAGAAACAGACCACCAAATCTACAGTCAAATGACCTTCGACAAGGCCCCCAGATCTACTGAACAGGGACAAAATAGTCTTTTCAGAAAACAGGCATGGGAAAACTGGATAGCAATAGCCAAAAGAATGAAAGAGGACCTTTACCTTACACCCTACAGAAAACTTAACTCAAAGTGGATTAAAGACCTAAATATAAGAACCAGTACCATAAAGCTTCTAGAAGAAAATGTAGGGAAACATCTTTAAGACCTAATCAACAGGAAGTAGCTTCCCCAACTTCATACTCAAAGCACAAAGCAACAAAAGAAAAAATAGAAAAACTGGAATTCCTCAAAATCAAATCATTTTGTGCCTCAAAAGACTTCGTCAAAAAGATGAAGAGGCAGCTAACTCACTGAGAAAAAATATTTGGAAGTCACACATCAGATAAAGATTTCATCTCCTATATACATAACTAAATCATACAAAAACAAAAAAAAATCTGGATTATAAAATGTGCTAAAGACATGAATAGGCATTTTTCTGAAGCACTTATACAGATGGTTAAAAAGCACATGAAGAGATGTTCATTTTCATTGGCTATAAGGGAAATCAGACCAAAACTACGAGATACTACCTCATACTGCTATGAGAATGGCTGCGATTAAACAAATAGGAAACTACAGCTGTTGGAGAGGATGTGGAAAAATTGGGACGCTTATGCACTGCTGCTCAGAACGTATAATGGTACAGACAAGACAGTCTGGTGGTTCCTCAGACAACTAAATACTGAGTTGCCCTAAGACCTGGCAATACCACCACTTGGTATACACCCAGAAGAGCTGAAAGCAGTGACACAAATAGACATTTGCACACCGATGTTCATAATAGCATTATTCACAATTGCCAAAAGATGGAAACAATCCAAGTGCCCATCAACAGATGAATGGATTATCAAAATGTGATATATAATGCTGAGTGAAGACATAATGCTGAGTGAAATAAGTCAGACACAAAAAGATAGATACTGTATGAACTTTTATGAACATGGCAATGGGAAAATTAAAGGCTCATAATATAGAATAAAGGGGTCCTAGAGATACATGGACTCCAGAGATGGGTGAATGGTTAGCTAATGTGGTCTGAACTTAAAAGTAAGGGAATAGACAGAAGTGAAGGCAGTTCACTAGTGGGTCTATAAAGAATATTACCATATCGAAGTGAACATGATTGAAAGGGGCTATATGGACCCATATGTCCCACTGATTAACACTACAAATACAAATAAGTTCTTGCATGAACTACCGCAAAGGTATGAATCTTGTATAAAGAGTGTATAAGTTTGGGATCTAGCTATTGCATGCTACGGACTATGTTTAACAGGAAAACATCAACAGTACACCAGCAACACCGCAGGTAAATAATGGGGGAAGGTTTAGATTTTCTATCTGGTGAGTGTGTATTTATTGGTTATCTTTCCCTTGGCAACAATGAAATTATCTAAAATTCAGAGTATTGATGAACTCGACTTTGGACATTATACATGATGCCCAATGACTGGAGATGTCTGAAGGATACACTGACTGAGCAATAGATTGGCACACAATAGTGAATATTGCGCTGCTACAAAAAGGAACGAAGTTGTGAGGCATGCAACATTGTGAATGAACCTGTGGGACATTTGGTGAGGCAAAATATGCCAGAAACAAAAGAGCAAATACTGTATGGTCTCATTTAGAAAATACTTATAAGAAAACAGGGGTCTAAACTGTAAGTTCTTATAGTAGTCACATTTAGTTCGGAGTGGTAACCTTTTTTCTGGAGTTCAAGAAACTGTTTAAATGTGTATAACCTTGTATTTAGAGATAAGAATGAAGCTGATGAGGTCAGGATTAAAGTAATTCAGAATACAGGGGTAAGGAAGACATTGTCTGTATTCTAGAACCTCATATACTCTTTGAGACCAAAGGAAAAAAGGTTTATTTTGTCCAGAATCCAAATTTCCCACAGCACATAACCTAATTCAACCTGTCTGGATAGATCATTTAAACAATCTAAACACAGTGAGCCCAGAATAAGAATGAGGGCCTAGGCCAGAGTAAGAATGAACACCTTTAATCCTATATAGCTTAATGTAATGTCTGGATACATCCCAGATTATACTAAGCAGATAATCAAAAAGTATTGGCAAAGTCCTTTACAAAGGGATGGGAGTAAAAATATGGAACTATTAAACTTTGCCACTGGTGAAACCCCTGATAATGTCTCAAACTTTAGGGACACCAAAATTAACAGATCAACTTCTTGATCTTGAGCCTGGCTCTTGTGAAGCTTGTGTATGTAGTGGAGAAGCTTAGCCTACCTATAGGTAAGCCTAAGAGCTACTTCTGGGGGACCTCTTTTGTTGCTCAGATGTGGACTCTAAGTGCAACTCTGCAAGTGAAATCACTGCCCTCACCCCTACATGGGACATGATATCCAGGGGTGAGAATCTCTCTGGCAGTGTGGGAAATGACTCCCAGGGACAGGCCTGACCCTGGCACCATGGGATCAACAATGCCATCCAGACCAAAAGGGGGGAAAGAAGTGTAACAAGGTATCAGTGGCTGAGTAGAGAGGCTACTTTGGAGGCCACCCCTATGCAAGCTTCAGTTAGACATTACTACCTACCATCAATTGCCAACCCCCAACCAAAACCATTCCTGACAATCCTAAAGAACATCTAGGATGTTATATAAGTTTTTACAAAGGCTCCATACGCTACGGTAACCTCCAGATGAGTCCCTGGACCAGAGAAGCCCTGAAATACAGAGGAGCCAGCCTCTCCAGAAGATCACAGAGTTCCATCTCCCATCCCACATTATCAATAACACCTTCCAACATGAAAAAGTTAGAATGGGTATACCCCCTAAAGAATGGGAGAAAGATCAAAGTTGATGGTAGAGTTATACAGAGAAGGTAGGGTTTAACAAATGAGTATGATTGCTAAATCATTAAACTGATATTTCTTTTAGTCTCCAGTATCTTAGAGGAGCTAGAAGTAAAAATCTAAAATTGTGAAATTGTAACTCATACTAAACTCTGAAATCTGCTTTACAACAAACTGTTGTGATACGCTTTGAAATTTATTGCTTTTTTGTATATATGTTATTTTTCACAGAACAGAAAAAAAGCCGATTGTGATGATAAATGCACAGCCACTGATTGTACACACTGGATGATTACATGGTATGTGAACATGTATCAATTTAAAAAAAAGTGAAAAATGATAAACTTCAATCCTGCAAGACTGCCAATGAGCCATGAGACACTGCCTATTTCAATTTACCAGGATGAATGGGTGGAATATCCATAGCAGGTCTTCCTGACATCATTCGGGGATCCATATATGACTGCATCATGAGCCACCTTGGATCAAAACCCATAGAAGCCAAATGCTGAGGGTGAGGTTGCATAGGCTGGTAAAGAGGTCTATGTGGTGGAGGTGGGACAGCACCACTGGACGGTTGTGAAGGAACAGTTTGTGGAAGTACACTTTGCTGCTGTTGCTGCTGCCATTGCTGCTGTTTCATCTGTTCCTGAAAAAAACAAGATTCTACATCTTAATACTTTAGTTCCAAATGACTAAGTAATACAATCACTCATATCAGGACATAGTAGGCTTTTTTTGAATTCTTGAGGGAAAAGGCTTCAAAAGACATTTAACAGTGAGGAGTGGTAAGACAAAAGAATAAAGGATAAGTTGTGACATTCTTCCCCACAATTACCTTAAGTAACTAGTGATTCATACAGTTATTCAGTCATTATACAGTATACTCCATGCCCTAGTAAGGAAGATGCTGTCTATAAATAAGGCAGGAGAAAAATGGAATGACACAGGTCAAGATAAAACCCTTATCAACACAGTGTACTAAAAAGGCAAAAAAAACTCAGGACAAATTTGTGTGCTTTTTGTATTTCAGGTTTTATGTCAAATCAATTTCTTAGATTATCGAACAATAAACGTTTCCAGTCACACATATATGAGAAAATGCTTTTATTCTTACCTGTTGCCGTTGAAATCGGGGAGGTAAAGACTTCTGAAACTGTTTGAAATAGCCAGATAACACAGCAGGCCGTGGCTGAGATCCTGATTCTGGTTCTGTTTCATGAGCCACTTGTGTTGGCTCTTTTTCACTGCGACTGCTATCTTGTCTAGAGAAAACTGGCTCCTCCTCTGCCCAAAGGAAAGGTATAAGACAATTGTATTCAACTATGACACTTTCTGAAAATACATGATTTTTGTACTGGAACGAATGACTAGATTGCTATAATATATTTGGAAAAAGGCATCTTCACCACTATATAACACGGTTTTGTATTTTTTTTTATTTTTCACATGGGCAGGCACTGGGAATTGAACCCAGGTCCTCTGGCATCACAGGCAAGCACTCCTGCCTGCTGAGCCACCGTGGCCCACCCAACGGTTTTGTATTTTAATATTGGTAGCCATCAATGAGGTAAAACCAGATTTCCAAACCCTTAGATTTTCTTAAAGCTGAGTTAAGATAAAGATCACATGTCCAAATGGCTCACCATAAAAAAGAAAATGATAATAAAACACTTCAAACTCTATTTTCATTTATTTCAGGAAATATCAGTGCAACTGCCAATATTTACTCATGGTTCAGCAGAACTCATAAAAACACAACCTATATATATATATATATACGTACTTAAAATAGAGCCCCCCCCAATTTTTTTCCTAACAAGGGCCTATTATTTACAAAGAAAACTAACAATAGTAAGTTTAAGTCTGACATAGTGACCTACTAGATATCTTCAAATATATTAATCATTATTCTATATAAAGAGTATCAAGTATGAGACACTAAAAAGATAACTCACACATTTTAAAACAAAATAATCATCCCAAAGAAAACTAAAGCCCTATTTGTTTTACAATATTTGTCACAATCACAAAGCAGAACTTTTAAATTCTATTTTCAGATGACTAGGGATGAATTTTTGAAGGAAGTTTATTTGCTGATATAAAGTGATGTCAAGAATCACATTTTTGCTTGTATTATATGCAATATTAAGAATGTTGTAAAGGGAGAAATAAAATATTGGAGGGAAAAATGGAGAGCCAGGTAGGGATAATGTTTAAAAATCAAATAGGTTTATTTCACTGCTAAATTAGGCTAAAACTGCCATGAGAGAACATATAAAATGTGGACGAAATAAAAATAACACAAGGATTTTTAAAAACCAATAATCTACTACATAGAGATTTTTTTTTAAAGTAATTAATGCATAGATGCAGTGACCACTGAAAGTTAAAATTAACAACTACAACGTCTATTCAGTTGCAGCTAAAATATGAATTTCCTTGCTTTTAATAAATCCACAGCCCTTTCTTACTATGGGTTAGTCAACCAGATTAACTAAGGTTGATTTCTTTTAGCATTCTTTATGATAAATATTTTCCATTTCTGTTGTGGGCAATTTATTTTCACTGGTTTTATAAGCAATGTATTTAAATGTTTATGATATGTAATAAGAACCCAATATTAGAATCAAAAGTATATCTAGATGGATTAATATGAAGAAGATTCATGAAATCTTAAATAAATAAATGATCCAATAGGCCTTACCTAAAGAAGTCTAAGGAAAACCACTCATATCTTTCCTAGTTATAACTAGAGTGAAGTTTGAAGGTATAAAAAACTGACAACAAATTCTTAAATAGCAAATAACAATTTTACACAGCAGGGCTTGGCAGATTTAGGGATTTATTTCTTTATCAGAAAATATCCTGAAATAAAATAGTATTTCTATTTTAAGTCCTTGTTAATTCAAGCTGTTCATTAAGATTGCATTTTACTAAAAGTTAATGGCAAGGTTTTACACTATATTTTAATTCCAATAATTAAAGTCTATATGAGCCAATGTGGGAAAGAAATCCCTGCCTCCCCAAACTGATTACATCTAGAAAGACAAAAAAGTACATGGAAATTATAAACTGAAAAGCACAAACTACACTATGGAAAACTGTCAGTTTAACCGGTAGGAAAACATATCTGATATTACAAAGTGGGTACAGTCATTTAACTATGACAATAAATCCTCTTTCAGTTAATTTTTATATATAGTAATGCACGTGAACAAATGAGATTTTATTTAGTTGCAGGTCTGGAATGAGAAAAAAGTAGGGGAAGAATCACAACATGTGACTGTGAAGTCAATACAACTTTGCAGACCAAACTGCATTAAAATTCATCTAGTAGCTCTGAGAAACATTTCAGGGGTGTTTATTCATTTTTTTTCCACTAAGAAATAATCCCACCATCATTTTTCTCCTTCAACACTTTTTTCTTTAATATAAAATAAGAAAATCATGGCTCAAGCCTGTATAAAAGAACAACAACCTACCATACCTTTATTAGAGTTGTTTTCACTTTCTTGTTTTTCTACCACAGGCTCTAAAGTAGGTTCTTTGGATTCGACTTTTTCCTCTACTTTTTCCCTTTCCTGCTCTAGCTCCAATTCCTTCTCATGTTCTCTCATTTTTTGTAGTTCTTTTTCCTTTTCCTGTTGCTGTTCTAGTTCTTTTTCTTTTTCCTGCTTTCTTTCCTTTTCCATTAGTCTTTGTTTTTCCTGCTCCCTTTCCAGCTCTTTTTCCTTTTCCTGTTGTCTTTCCTTTTCTCTTTCCCTCTCCTTCTCCCTTTCCCGTTCTTGCTCTTTCTCAAGTTCTTTCTCACGCTCTCGTTCTTTTTCACGCTCCCTTTCCCTAATTTCCTCTGGAGATGGTTGTTTTTCCACAATGCCAAGCTTCTCATCCAATCGTTTCAGTTTCTCTGCACATGCTGCCTTTCTTTGTTCTTCCATTCTTCGTTCTTCCTCTTCACGTCGTTTACGAGCACGTTCCACTGCTGCAGAAACTTCTGATTGCTGTCTTCGTCTTTGCTTCCAGATTTCATCTTCATCAGGTACTTGCTGCTTGGCGGGAAAAGGACCTGGTCTTCCAGGTACTGCCTGTCGATCTGGAGGTGGATGCTGAAACATTAAGACAAACACACAGATATGTATGACAATATGCAGATATGTATGACAACTCTGTATTGGGAACACCCACCCAAAATGTCAGAAATCCTTCTGACAGAATATATACATTAAAAATTAGAACAAAAAAATACATCTAGATAATTTCCTAAACTAAGACTAGAATAAATCTAGCCACATAGTATTTACTGAGCATGTACTAGTTATTGTCCAGACATTACTGCTCACTCATTATTTGTTGACTTAAATCAGAAGTATGACTCAATCTCAGAGGCGAATTTAGAGACCTGAAGATATTTTTTTTAAAAATTGAAGTGTTAGTGTTTCGGTAGCAGCTGCCAGATAGAATACCTAAAAGAGGCAGAAAAGGCCATAAAGATTCAAAACGTTAGCGCCTGAGCCCTGAGAAAACTGGTGCAGCTACATGGAAAAAAACAGAGGGCCAAAGAAACAAAAAGAAGATGGCTGGTGGCTCAGCAGGCAGAGTTTTTGCTTGCCATGTGGGAGACCTGGGTTCGATTCCGGTGTCTGCCCATGCTAAAAAAAAAAAAGGATGGAAACAATGTTTCTGATGATATCAACAAAGAAATTCCTAAAAATCAGCTGAAAAGGAAGCAGCTCTTTCAATCTAGAAAAGTCTATCTAAAATCCACAGTGGGGAGTGCGAAGGTCACCAGGGAGGCTGCTTCAACAATTTAACTTTCAAATTACTATGATATAAAACAATGGCTACAATGACTAAAATCCCTGCCAGCAAATATTCAAAAACAGTCAAACCAAACAGAGCACATGAAGGGCTAAAATATAAATGAACCAAAATTAAAAAGACTCAGTTTTCACCTACAGCTCAGCTGGTGACAAAAACCTAGTTTGCAGATGACAAACTGCAAAAATAAAATTACATAAAATTGCTAAATTTTCACAGTAAATTCACAGAATGGACATTTAAAAGTTCATTAAATGATTTTTTACATAAAACATAATGTACACATTTTATATGTGAAGTACAAAGAGTTTGGACAACTGATGCCCCTGTGTATGTCCCCACACCTTGCTCCAAGCAACCACTGATCTGCTTTAGCACTAGTTTTGCTTCCTATAATTTCATTTAAACAGGATATATATATCATTCTCTTCTGTATCTGGCTTTTTCTGTTCAGTGCAATGATTTTGAGGTAACTGTGTACATCAGATGTTTGCTCCACTTATTAATAGATACTATTTTATTATATGAATATCCATTTACCTATCAATGGACATGTATAATGCTTCAAATTTTTTCATTATTATGAATAAAACTGCTATGAACATTCACATCTAAGTCTTCATGTAAATGTACATTTTAATTTCTTTTGGATGGAAGTGCCAAGTCATATGGTTGTTTCATTTATAAGGAAACTATCGAATTGTTTTCCAAAGGTTAATAAGGTTAAATAATCTCATCCACAATGTACTGAGGATTCTAGCTGCTCTATACCATCTTTGACACTTGGTATTTCCAGTCTTTTAAAATTTTGGATGTGTAGCAAAATCTTACTGTAAATGTACATTTCTCTGGTGACTAAAAATACTGAATATCTTTTCATGAGCTTACTTGCTATCTATATTTTTTTTTGGTGAAATGACTACTCACATTCTTCATCTGCTTGTCATCTTATTATTGAGGAGTAACATTTGTTTATGTATGTAGTCCAGATATCTAAGTTCTTTGTCAGATATATATATAAAACGAATAATTTTTCCCATGGCAGCTTTTCATTTTCTTAAATATGTCTTTCAAAGTCCAGCAGTTTGGTCTATTTTCTTTTATAATTTGTGCTTGTAATAGCCTATCCAAGAAATTTCTGTCTACCCCAAAGTTGTGAAAATTTTGCCTATATCTTCTTCTAAATGTTTTAGTTTTAACTTTTATATTTAGATTATGACAATTTTAAGTTCATTTTTATGTGAGGTTAAGGGCCATTTTTGTCCCCATGAATATCCACTTGCTTCAGCACCATATATTAAAAAGATTAATTTCGCATCTTCAAATTACCAAAACTGCTTTGGCTATTCTAGATCTTTTATTTCCAGATAAATTTCCAGTATCAGCCTGTCAATCTTTATCTTAAAAAACAAACTGTATTGTTAATTCTAAACTTTATACTGAGCTGTTTGTATATAACCTGATCTTTCCCAGAAACTTCAGATACTTATGTGACACATGAGACTCAGAGTCAGAGCTCTGAAACTATGACAGTCAACTGTACCCCATACAAGAATGGTTTTATAAAAAAAAAAAAAAAGTTCAAAAAGTGATCATACGTTGAGCAGAGATATGAATGAAGCTGATCTGGATAGGACTAAATATATCAGAAGACTGGGTAAAGGATGATATTGTCCATATCTTAAAACTTCAACTTCTGTGTGAGACTAAAGGGAGAGACATTTATTTAGTTCAATTTTTGTATTTTGGGTAGTGTATTTCCTAATTTAACTTGTATGGTCAGTAAAAGGAATCCTGAACAGGCCATGAGATTTTGTTGGTTTGTTCAGGTTATCTGATGCCCCTATAAATCTCAGAGCGATGTGGACATGAGTAAAGAAGTCCTTGCAGGGTCACTTTAGGTGAATGAGGAGAAAGAAGGAGAGTTAATGTTCCCATTTGGAGAATTTCCGATATTCTTGCAAACAGTGGGGACAACCAAATCTATGGGCTGAGTCCCAGATCTTGGGGTTCACCCCTATGAAACTTATTCCTGCAAAGGATAGGCTAAGCCTACTTAAAATTAGGTCTACGAGTCACCCCCCAGAAAACCTCTTTTGTTGCTTAGATGTGGCCTCTTTCTCTAAGCCGAAGAGCAAGCGAACCCACTCCCCCCACCCCACCATGTGGGACATGACTCCCAGGGGTGTAAATCTCCCTGGCAATGTGGGATGAGCTGGGACCGGCATCAAGGGTTGAGAAAACCTTCTTGACCAAAAGGGGGAAGGAAGAAATGAGAAAAAATAAAGTGTTAGTGGCTGAGAGATTACAAACAGTTGAGAGGTTATCCTGGAAGTTATTCTTACGCATTATATAGATATCCCTTTCCAGTTTACAGTGTATTTGAGTGGCTAATGGGAAGTACCTGAAACTAGAGAGCTGTTCCAGTAGCCATGTTTCTTGAAGATGATTGTATGTAGCTATAACATTTACAATGTACCTATGTGATTGTGAAAACCTTGTGTCTGATGCTCCCTTCATCTAGGGTATGGACAGATGAGTAAAAATTATGGACAAAAAAATACATACACAAAGAATAGGGGGAACAAAGGTTGAAATATATTGGGTAGATGGAAATACTAGTGGTCAATGAGAGGGAGGGATGAGTTTTTTTATTTCTTTTTCTGGAGTAATGCATATGTTCTAAGAAATGATCATGGTGATGAATATACAACTGTGTGATGATATTGTGAGCCAGTGATTGTACATCACGTACGGAATGTTGTCTATTAAGAATGACTGTTTGTATGTTGTTTATCAATAAAAATATTTTTAAAAAAACCTGTTGGACTCTTAACGGGGACTACGTTGAAGACCAATTTCAGGAAAACTGCCATTTAATAATATTGAATCTTTCAATTCATAATTATGATGTCTATTTAGTTCTTCTTTAATTACTCTCATCTACGCTTTATAGTTTTCTGTGAATAGTTCCAGCCTATATTCTGTTAAATTTACCCCCATAAGTAACTTATGTTATTTGGTGCTGTTTTAAATGGCATTTCTAAAAATTTCATTTTTTTGTTGCTAGGACACAAAAGAACAATTAAATATTTTTTATTGATTTTATATCCTGCAACCTTGCTAAATTTACTTATTGCTTTTAGTAATTTTTATTGTGTACCCCTTAGGATTTTCTATGTACATGATTATAACCACAAAATAAGGACTGTTCTATTTATTACCTCCCAACATATATAACTTTTACATATTTTCCTTGGCTTATAGCACTGGCTAGGACCACCAGAATAATGCTGAATAGAAGTGGTGAGAGTGTATATTCTCGCTTTGTTCATGAGTTTGTGGGAACACATCCATTCAGTTTTAAGTTTGATGTTAGCTGCAGATTTTTTTTCTAGTAGATGGTCTGTATCAGACTAAGGAAGATCCCTTTAATTCCTAAGTTTTTACCATAAATTGGCATTGGATTTTGTTCAATGTTTTGTTAAATCTACTGAGATGATAAGACCTTGAAGTCCTTTCCCCTTACTATCCTTTGAATATATTATCTGTAACGATGCTCCCTGTTTTCATTCCAATATTGGTAATTTGTCTCTTCTTGAACTATCTAGCTTCAATTTTCATATGCTAAACAAAACAAAACCCACAGCTTTTAGGGTCTAATTTTCTTATTTCACTGAATTCCCTTATCTTTCTTCCTTCTTTTTTTATTTTTATTTTTTAACATCATCATTAATTAGTTGTTTCAATTCCTGTTGTCTTAGCTGAGGTGTTAGTCTGTTCTTTTGCTTGGGGCATATCGTGGTTCTTCCTGGTATGAGTTGTAATTTTCTGCTGGTGTCAAGGCACCTGATTTTCTTGCTTAGTTTATTCTACAGGTTGTTTTACCTCTTTTACCTAGGGTTTTCCTGTAGGATGGATCTTCTCTATCTGTTCATCTCTCTCACCAGCCAGTTGTCACATTTGTTCTGCCCCTCCAGTTTCCCCACAAAACCAGGTACCTACAGTCGCCTGTCTCAGGGATGGGAGTAGGAATTGGGCACCACAGCAATGTTTCAGTTAATGGATAACACAAAGTGTGCTGTCTCTCAGTGATGCTCTGTTTTTCAATGTCCTGCAAGACCTGGGTTTGTTTTAGGGTACTGCTAAACAATTGGGTCATATATGTTTCTCAGCCAAAACTGGAGCAGGTTTCTATGCAGGAAATCAAGCCTCACTCTAGTCAGCCTGAAATAATTCTCTGGGTTGTCCCTGAAAAAGCCCTTCAATTCTCTTGCACTTTCTGTTCTGACCAGTGGATGGTTATGTTCAATAACTTAATCACGCTCAGAGCACTGGTTCCATCTCTCCAGGTCTGGCTAAAAAATGCAGGTTTCCTGTTGCCGGCCAAAATCTGGCTCAATATTGGTCAGTGTTCCCGACTTTATTTGTGGCAGAGTACACCCTCAGCGGTCTAGTCTTTAGCCTTCCCTTAGGCAGGGATCAGGACTCTCTGCCGTTTCTCACAGGGGTGGTGAGAGGACTTTAAGACCCAGGGCTGGAAACAAAACTTCTGTCCATATATTCTCAGACCTCTGTCTCTCTTGACCTGGGCCTTGAAATGTTCTCCCTGGTCCCCCAGGTCTCCAAAAGGTGAGGGCTATCCCCTTGCTGTGAAAAAGTATGTATTCTGTGCCTCTGTTGGGAGGGGTCTCTGCTGCTGTTTCTCTGCCCATCCCGTACTGAGAGATAAAGTAAAGGGGAGGGGAGAGGACTGTGATCAGTCTGAGATGGAAATTTCCTACATGATATTCTTCAATTTGGGATTTGTAGGGGCCCTTTCCAGTCCATATCCTCCTCCAGATTTCTGAATAATTCAGTATTATTTTTAAATGCTGAATTTCCAAGGAGAGAGAGATTTTCTGCAGCTTGATGAGGTCACCCTCTTTTATTTATTTTGGAATTTGCTTTCTAAATTTTTTACTAGATTACTTTCTTAGTTTTTAAATTATATAAATGCATACAAATATTTTTAACCTAAATTGGGCATATAAAAATTATAAATTCTCCTCCAAGCATTGATTTAGCTGCATTCTAAACCTATGATATGCTATTTTCATTACCCTTCAGGTCAAAATATTTTCTAATTCCATTTGCAGTTTTTTACTTTATCATGAGTTATTTAGAAGTGTGCGGTTTAATTTCCAAATATGTGGGAACTTTCCAATACAATCGTTCTATAATTCATTTCTAATTTAATTCTATTACGGTCAGAACAACTCAGTCTGATTTCAATACTTTTAAATTTATTGAAACTTGTTTTATGGGCTAGAACACTGTCTATATTAATGTAGTCAAATCTCTCCCTATAGAACCCTGGCAACCACTGATCTGATTTCTGTCCCTGCAGTTTTGCCTTTTTAAGAATGCCATATAATTGACTAAGGTACATGAGAAGATAGGGGTAAGGAAGATATTGTCTGTATTTTAGAACTTCACCTACTCTGTTAGACCAAAAGAAGAAAGGTTTATTTGGTCTAGAACCTAAATTTTCTGTGGCACATAATCTACCCAATCTGTATGGATAAATCATTTAAACAACCCAAACACAATGCACCCAGAATGGGAATGAGGATTGTTAATTCTGTACATCTTAATGTAATGGCCGGATATATCCCAGAGTACGTTGAACAGATAATAAGTGGCCTTTCCCTCTCTAAGACCAAGTTTGCAAGTAAAATCATTACCCACTTCCCTACAAGAGACAAGACATCCAGGGGTGAATATCTCCCTGGCAAAGTGGGGTATGATACCCAGGGTTGAGCCTTGCCCTGATACTGTGGGATCAACACTGCCTTCCTGACTAAAAGGTGGAAAAGAAGTGTAACAAATTAGGTATCAGTGGCACAGAGATTTCAAACAGAATCAAAGGACTACTCTTACTCAAGCTTCAACTATATATTGCTACTTAATGATGGTTTGCCAAATCTCAACCAAAACAATTCCCGCCAACCTAAAGACACCTATGGCTTTATCTGAGATTCTAGAAAGGTTCCATGCACTAGGGTAACTTTCCAGAAACCCACAACCTCCAGTTCGGTTCCTAGGCCAGATACGTCCTGAAACCCAGGGGGCCAGCCTCTCCAGAACATCAAAGAGTTCCATCCCCCTATTGCATATTATCGACAGCCCCTTCTAACAGCAAAAAGTTAGAATGGGCATAGCCCAAATACCCCTAAAGATTGGGAGAAAGATTAAAGGAAAACATGGAGTTAGAGAAGATAAGATTAAACAATCGAGTATGATGATTGTTGCATCATTATATTATTTCTTTTAGCCTCCAATATCTTAAGACAGCTAGAAGTAAAAACCTAAAATTGTGGAATTGTAACCAATACCAAACTCTGAAATCTGTTCTACAACTAATCGTGTGATGTGCTCTGAAATTTATTGCTTTTTTGAATATATGTCATTTTTTCACAATAAATAAATACATAAACTGACAAGTTAATTTCAATCTACTTGATTCTAAACTGAATCAGGACAAAGTTGTATTTATATTAAAAAAAAAAAGTTGAGCACTACAGTTTAGATTCAGGGACATTTTACATCTCTACCAAATTTTGTGACTCAATAAGGACTTGCTAGAAAAGTGTGTGGAATATTACTAGCTTTTTTAAGTTGTAATTTTCTAAAAACGCACTTGCTATATTACAAGTAAGTGCATTCATTCAGAATGAGACTCCCCTATATCCAATATTCTTTTACACAGATAATCATATATAATAAACAAGCAAACAAGTAATTTAAAATCCAGTTAGCAGAAATGCTATAAAGAACACCCAGTGGTTAAGAGGAGAGTGACTGGAGAAGATGAAGATGATGATTATGGCATGTGAAGCTATCATAGTAGGATGGGATCAGGGAAGGCCTCTGAAGTAGTAATATCTGAGTAGAAATCTATTACAAGAAGAATCTCAGGAAAAGGGCTTTCTAATTAAGGGAAATTAGCTAGTAAAAAGTCTTGAGGATGAAACATAACAGCCTGTGTGGCCAGTGTGTCTATGAAACAAGATACCCTAGGGAAATGGTACAGATAGAAAAGGATTAAGAATGTAACCCTGAGCCCTCAAAAGACCCAAAGTTTAGGAAAAGGTCAGTATAGGGGACCCAGGAGTAGAAGGTGGAGGGAAAAAAGAAAACTAAATAGTACAGTATCTTAAAAAAAAAAAAAAGAAACAAAGTTAAAAAAAAAAAAAAACCTCCAAAGGTAACAGAACAAGAGCCAAATCAAGAAAAAGGCAACTTAAAGACAGCTGGCACTTGTGGTGCTTCAGATGATCCCTTTCCAGCTCAGACAAGAGCTAGCCCCACTCCGAGTGTGGGTCCCTGGTCCCAGTTCTGAAGGGAGTATAGTAACCCTTGTGTACATACTGGCAGCACATATGTCTGGCCCCATCTTTCCTGTGGCAGCCTGAGGTACAAAACCAGGACACTCATGCAAAGCCTGCAGTTTGAGAAGTTATTGTGCATGTAGAAGGCAGCTTACAGAAGTGTCTTTCAGAACACGGTGGGAGAGCAGTCAGTTTGCTTGGGGTAATGGATTACTGGCTACAGAACATACGGAATATACAGGGCAGTATCTAGGACTGTAAAGACACTGTTTCTTAATAAAGAAGGGACAGTCATACCCATATATAGATGGGAATTACTAGAGCCACACATGCATTAGTAGAATGGATAAGGGAAAAGTCCCAAGGGAAAACATTCCCTTTGATCAATCTGCAAAGACTAGGAAAAGTATTTCATTTTTTCCCTTCCTTTTCTTGGGAGGTGAGGCATTCAAGTAAAGCTGGATACAAGCTTGAGGAACAGATACTGCAGAGTATAAATTCCAGTGACAACACACTAAAATATCAAAACGTCCAGGTTTCACAAAAGTATCATAAAACATCCAAAGAAAAAGGAAGTGGTGGACCAGACAAAGGAGAAGACTGAAGCATTAGGAACCATCAACGAGAAGGATGATGGGACATATCAGACAAGGATGTCACAGACAAAGACTTTTAAAAAATGTTAGGCCCATATATGCTCAAACAGCTAAAGGAAAAATGGACAAAGACCTAATGGAAATCAGGATAATGACAGAAAACATAAGTATCAATAGCAATAGAAATTACAAAAAGGAACAAAACAGAGCCAAAGACCATGGTTGAAGAAATTTAAAACTCCCTAGAGGGGTTCAACAAGTGGAAGATGGTAAAGGAAAGAATCAGTGAACTTGAAGGAAAGACAATTGATACTCTTCAGTCTGAGAGGCAGAAAAAAGAATGAAGAAAAGTAAACAGAGCTTGAGGAATCTGTGGGACACCATTAAGCATACCAATATATTCATTGTGGGAGTCCAAAAAAGCAGAGAGAATATTCAAAGAAATACTAACTGAAAACTTTCCAAATTTAACTAAAGACATGAATATACACATTCAAGATATTCAATAAACTCCAAAAAGCATAAACACAAATAGACCCATACCATGTATTGTTATAACCAAACTGTCAAATGCCAATATTAAAGAGAGAATTCTGAAAGTTCCAAGAGAGAAGTAACATGTCATGCACAAGGGAGCCTAAATAAAATTAAGTGCCAATTTCTTATCAGAAACCTTGGAGGCAAGAAGGCAACAGTAAGATGACACATTTAAAGGGCAAAAATTGTCAACCAAAAATTCTATATCCAGCAAAACTGTCTTTCAAAAGTGAGAGAGACTAGGGGTTCAAGGGTAGTTCACTGGTAGAAATCTCACCTGCCATGCAGGGGACTCAGGTTTGATTCTCAGCCCATGTACTCCTTTCCTTCCCCCCAGGAAAAATTCAACAAATGGTGCTGCAATAACAGGATAGCCACACAGAAAAAGAATGAAATGTAACCCCCAGCATATGAAAAAAAGAAAGAGAGATTACAAAATTCCCAGATAATAGAAGCTGAGTGAGTTCATCACCACTAGATCAGCTCTATACAAGATACTAAATGGAGTTTTGTAGGTCGAAAGAAAAAGATACTATGTGATAGATCAATGCTGTATGAAGAAATAAAGGCCTCCAGTAAAGGTAATAATATAGATAAATATAAATGCAAAAAGCATTATATTTTTTTATTTGTAATTACACCTTTTAATTTCTATAGGCTCTAAAAGGCAAATACACACATTGTAATGATAAATTAGTGGTTTAGAACTCACTATGTCTAAACATGCAATTTGTGACAAAATCTACCAAAAGATGGGGAATGAAACGGTATAGGAACATAGCTTGTGTATACTGTTGAAGTTAAGTTGGTACCAAAGCAAACTAGATTCTTATAGATTCAGGATATTTTCTTTGTAGTTCCTGTGAGGATGTCAAATTTAAGCCCCACAGGAACTACAAACAAAATACCAGAGAATATGCACGCTCAAAGGCAGAAATGAGAATACAGGTTGCCAGGGTGGGGGCAGAGGGAATGGAAAGTTAATGCATAGTGGAAATAGAGTTTCTGTTTGAGGAAATGGGAAAGTTCTAGTAATGGATGGGGTAAGGGTACCATAATATAGTGAATGTGATAATCCCACGGAATGGTATGTTTGGGAGTGGTTAAGATGGGAAAGTTTATGTTGTGTATGTTTCCACAATAAAAAAATTTTAAAACAAAGAGCAACTAAAGAAACAATGACAATTAGATGTAATACAAGACCCACAAGGGCTCTAGAGCAATGAGGGAGGTGAAAAGATTCAAAAGGACATTACTGGGACATATAAAAACTTGGAATATAGACAGTAAAGCTTTATATCAAAGTTTTCTTGAACTTGATAACCACACTTAAGATGATTTTACAGGTGATTATCTTTGTTCTTAGGAAATACACATGGTAGCATTACGTGTTCAAGAAGCATGATGTATACAAACTAAACTCAAGTGTTTAGGAAACAGACTGATAGATAAATATAGATAGAATGACATAGCAGATGTGTTAAAATTTGTAGATCTAGGGACCTGGGGGGAAGGGCTATGTGGGAATGCTCTGTATTGGCATTGATATTAGTTTTGCAACTGTCTTATAAATTTGAAAGTATCTCAAAGTAAAAGCACACAAATTAAAAAACAAACATATAGACCATAAAATAGTATTCAGTATGACTTACCTGCTGTGCAAGCAATTTTGGAGGTGGTGGCAGGTGTGAAGATGGTCCACGTTCCTATTATAAAAAATAAAATGGACATCAGCTGCATGAAATAAGCCAGAAACAAAAGGATAGACATTGTATGATTTAATTCATATGAAATAACCAGAACATGTAAATTTATAATGACAGAAAGCAGTATATGGGGTGGGGGGGGGAATGAGGAACTGAAGCATAATGGGTACAGGTATTCTGTTTGGGATGCTGGTAAAGTTTTGGTAATAAATGGTGGTGAAAATGTGTGATTAATGCCACTGAACTGTATGCCTGGAAGTGGTTACAACGGGAAATTTTATGTTGTGTATATGATACCATAATTCATAAAGAGAAAGAGACTAATGAGATAATGACAATCAAAAGCAATACATGATCCTGAACCAGATTTAATAATGGAGGAGAAAATGCCCAAAAAGTCATTACTGAGACAACTGAAGAAATTGGAATATAGTCTGTATGCTTTATATCAATGTTAAATTTCTTGCCTGTGCTACATTAAGTAAATATCCTTGTTCTTAGGAAATATACACAGAAACCCCTAAGTGTTAAAAGAGCATGATGTTTGCAACTACTCTCAAATGTTCTGGAGTTAGATATATAATAAATGTGGCAAAATGTTAAAAGTTGGTAACTGGCATCTAGGTAGGGGGTATAATGGAATTTTCCATTTTGTTTTTGTATGATTTTTACAACTTTCCTGTGAGTTTGATATTATTTCAAAATAAAGTTACTGAAAAAGAACTGTTACAAAATAATAAGAAAACTATATATATATAGTTATACACTATATGTATATACATAATTATACACTATATGTATATATATACTATATATACACACACACACATATACACACATATTGTAATTTTTTATGTATTAATTTTCTCAACGAAACCACAAAATCACTAAAAGTAAACCAACTTGGTCCTTTCCTCTTTCTAATAAAACATACAATTGCAAGATAATCTTTTACTTCCTTACAAAGTCTCTCTGCCATTTCAATATGGTTGGAGTCTCGAATAAAGATTGCAAACAACAGAACTTTAGTGTATCAATTCTGGAATGCTAATGTAGGAAATTTGGCTTGGGATGATGTCTCTCACCAAGTTATTAAATTTTATGTATGCAATCATTTATTTTTTCTGGATTTTTTGTCCTAATGGTAAACTAAAAATATGAGATTTAGAAAAATCTCTTAGAAAAGGAGAGGCATCTAAAACATACTGAATTAGACGTGCAATATTCACTTGCTAATATACACACCAGTGTCATTAAAAAAAAATCAGGACAGCAAAGTAACACATATCTCTACTCTTCCATGAAGTAAGGAATTATCACATCTCACTATGCCAGTAAGTAAAAAGTCACGATAAGTCCTTATTAAAAGTTCATTAAGTATATTCTTCAACACACCAGTGCTTTGAGAATAAAATCCAAACTTCCTTTTATAGTATACAAGACTTAACTCGTTCTTACATGGTTTTCTTACCACTCTCCCATATCAAATTACTTAGACTCTCTTGACTGTGCTAAGTGTCCTCCTACATCTCTGCTCTGTACCTGTGCCTACTCTTTGGAACAGCTTTCTTCCCTTGTTTTACTGGCTAATTTCTGTTCCAAGAATTGGCTGAATTCTCTAAAAACTCACTATGTGTCTACCTCTATCACATCACATTACACAATGTATTGTAACTGGTCCTTAATGGGTCTTTCTTCCTTTCAGAGACAGGTTCCTCTATCTCTCTTTTGTATGAACTGAATATACTATGATTCCTTACCAAAAGTAAGTAGACTCTCATGGGAAGGCCTTTCCCATTCCCAGTCTGCAATGCAGTACTCACTACCCTTTACAATTTTAGAAATGAAATCAAGTGTATCTGTCACCCTCCGATGTCCCTTCTTTTGCAATACTCTTCAAAATGAATTTCTTAGACTTCCCTACTCCTGCGTGAAGCTTGTTAGAATACAATTTCACTCATGAAGACTAACCAGGATTTACAAAGTACTCTGTAAACCATAAAGTGCTTCACAGAAATGTTGGTTTTAGTTTGCTGGAAAATAACTTTACACATCTGCTTTGATATGACTAAGCTGTTATAAGAAATAAAAATTAAAACTGTAACAAAAATTATGGTTCTGCTCCACATACATTCAAGAAAAAATATATAGCTCCCTTTTACTAAGACCCTTTCTAATTCAAAGATTACAAGACAATTCATCCATATTATTTGTAATGACAAGGATCTCTGCAACACCAACAAACCTGATTAAATGGAGGTCCTTTCCCATAAGGACCTTTTACTACTGATGGCTGGGCAGGTATCTGAGAAGATGATTTAGTGCTGCAAACTTCATCTGCATCTTTTCGGTTTTCAGAGTTTTCAGAGGCTTTTGAAACTTGATCATCACTGAAGAATCAAAATCCAATGGAAATAAAAAAGCAAAGTGGACTGTATGCATCATAAGTAAATGCACCTTCTCTATACACAAGATATTTATGGTTTGAGAAGAAAAAAATGTATCAAGGAATGAGACACTTTTCTGACCGAGTGTTGCTAATTCATTCACTGAGTAAACATATATTACGTATCTATAATGTCACAGTAACTGAATTTGTCCAGTTTATCATCAGAAGGCATAAAATTCATCACAGTAAGTGTCAAACCTAGACACTCACACTTGCCACACATTCTAGCAAATAAATATATCCCACTATTTTCTATCCTTATTTTCTATCTCTCTTCCTATGAAATTTCATCTCAGTGCAACTGAATGATATGAGAGCTATCATTAATCTGCATTCTAATTTAAATGAAAAAGAAACCAAACTAAGGTATTTTTAAATATGTCCAAACATCTGCTGAGCATTTAAAATATTTTTCTTTTTTTTTAACATGTACATTCTTGAGACACATCAAACTTAAATTCTTTGATTAAGCTATATTGTTTAATCTGGCTCATTAATCATCCTCCAACTCAGTGAAAGTCCTTGGGAGAAGAATGTAGAAACTCTAAGGATAAGGAACAAATGTCTACTAATGAAGCCTTTCTGTATATATGGCTGATGGTGTATCAAGAAATCCATACTGTTACTATTAACAGTAACAAGTAAGAGCTACCACAACTTACCTGCTAATCTCTTTGGGACTACTACTTCCTTGTTCATCATCGTCACTGAAATTCAGTTGTTCTGTATAATCTACTTCCATCTGGGCACCTACATAATTAAGGAAAACTCAGATTGACTGCTTAAGAGTATTTAACAACTAAAAGCATTTAACTAATTTTGTCTCTTACCTGCCCAACCTTCATCAGCTTCAGCATCTAAGTTATCAAATTTATCAAGCTCCTTCAGTTCTGATGCACTAAGGATGGAGGGGCGTTCAGGCTCAGAGGCCCATGAAGGAGGTGGGCCTCTTCCTCGCGGGCCTCTAATGAATGGGAAGTTATAGGGAGAAAAGATAGAAAATGTTAGTAGTAAAATACTAAATTAGGAGAATATTAAAAGATTGCAACTTAGTTTATGCCAACTCAACATTAGTGTTTTTCTATACTGTGGCAGTTTGGAGCATTACGTACCCCCAGAAAAGCCATGTTCTTTTAATCTATTCTTGTGGGTACAGACCTATTGTGGGTGGAACCTTTGATTAGATTGCTTCCATGGAGATGTGACCCAGCCCATTCAAGGCAAAGTCTTAACCCCCTTGCTAGAGTCCTTTATGAGAGGATAAAAGACAGATGAAACTCAGTGAGCAAAGAGAAGCTTTGGGAGAAACAAGTAAGACCCCAAAGGAGCTGAGAGAGAAAGCCATCGAAACCAGAATCCAGGAGAGAAGGACCAGCAGATGTCACCATGTGCCTTCCCATGTGGTAGAGAAACACTGGATGCCTTAATTTGGACATTTTCATGGCTTTAGAACTGTAAAATTGTGACCTAATAATTCCCACTGAAAAATTCAGCCCATTTCTGGTATACTGAATTCTGGCAGCATTAGCAAACAAACATATACCAAGATATAAAAAAAAAAAAAAAAAAAATTGAACTTGATTTGTACAAATAAATTATAATATTTATACATAGTCAATATATAATACAATTCCTATGCAATATTTAATAGTTGGCAGGGCTTTTTAATTATCAACCATTTAAAATAAAATTTTGCATGCTGAAGAGTAACAATGTGATCAAAATTAACCTCTAAATATAGAATCATAAGATAAACCATAAAGCAGAAAAAAAAAAAAGATTGGGAAGTCATTATCGTCACTGAAGTAAGAAGGGATAAACAAGTCTCACAAAATTACAAGGCCATGATTTCAGTTTCCAGAATTTTATGTCAATGTAAAATCTTAAGAACAAAATATTTTTGTTCTTCTCATAAGACTTAGCCAATCATTTGTTAATAGGTATTGTACTTTGAAGACAGAAAATGAATCGATAACTACAATCCACTCAATCACCAGAAAATCTTAATGAGCATATATATGCCTTGCAGACTTGCAGTCTTACTTGTTTGTTTCAGATAAAGAAGGTGGGAACCTCATGGGACCATGTAGAGGAGGATATGCCATTCTAGGATACTGTTGAAACATCTGGATAAAGGGAACAAAAGTGTTTTGATAAATTTAGGAATCCAGTTATAAAATAAAAATCAAACTGACTCAGTCTGAAATTATAAATATAAGCTATTAAAATAAATGGTACTATTAATAATTAATTTTATTTGCTGGTTGGGCTCAACATTAATCCTCAATAACAAGTCATTTACAAGACTACTGCCTCCACCAAGTTTTTACAAATAGAGATAATAACTAAGGTACATCATATGAAGAACTTGCTATCCCATTAACAAAATTGCCTAAAAATGATTGTGTATTGATGTGAAAACCAAAAAGAAAGCACACACACCCCTCAGAAAACTGCAAAACCTTAATCAAGTTAGAATACTTGAAAGGCAAATAATGAGACTTTACCTTAAAGTAAGAGTATACTAAGCAGGGACAGATTAGTCGATACAAAGGAAATCAGTTCAAATCAGAGTAAGAGATAGTCCATAATTCAAGACGGGAGGAGTAGGAGGTTGGCAGGGAGCTACCTAGAATTGTTCTATGGGCAGGGCCTACATGGATTCTGAGTCAGTGTGATCTGTCAGTGTAATATGGGTTTTACTTGTTCATGAACAACTATAAACTGAGACCAAGCAGTTCCCTTGACTTTGAGAAGCTAAATTCAGAGGAGGAAATAAAATAGATTATCAAGACAAATAATAATACCAAGGGATACGGAAAGAAAGAAGTGTCAAGGCGTTCTTTATCTTTTACTATTATTTGCTTGATATATAGGCCAAATTATGTAAATAATATGAAACAGTATTACCTTCAATATATAATTTGTATCCTGAAATAGAAGAGATTAGTTTTTCTAAAAAAAAAAAAAACTGTGTTAGATGAGAAAATTACCTTATACTTGAAGAAAGGCTATATTTAGATGATCATGCTTTCTACATTAGAAATTTCTCCCAAGTAGGGTTAGAGCAAAGTTAATTAAGTTAGGCAGCAGCTGAAATTCAACTGGGGAAGCTGTCTCTTTGGGGAATTAACCTGGAGAATTTCCAGTTGCATCATAATTCTGTACTGAAATCAGTAATACACTATTGGAGGCAAATATGCTTTACTAAAAATGTGTTGAATTCTTCTCATCATTCAAACATAAAAGGCTTTATTAAATACTTAAAATTTAGGAATTTGCCACAAAATTACTTTAGAAAGAATTTTTAGATTCTCAATATATGGCAGTGTTAGAGTTCTAACTTTTTTTTAAAGTAGTAGAACACTTCATTCAAATAAAATTATTCAGGCAATTGGGAACAAAGCCCACTTGAATTTCTCTATTATACTCCATCTCACTCCACCTCTACATATGGAAGTTCAGGGGTCTAAGTAAGCACAATCTGAAAATCACTAAGGTGATTTGGGGTATAAAGCATTTTGCAAGGCCAGATTAGCGTAATGCTGATTTTTAACAAGTACTTTAAAAAACTCCTACTTCAGGATGTTAAAAAAGTAGTAATACAAGGAATAGAAAATAATATTTAGAATGTGAAAACAGGATTTAAACCACAAACAAGATAAATATATGATCTAGATGCTTCTTGTCTATATGATTACTAGTCTTCTGAAAAATATAAATTTGTTTACCCTTGCCATGTAACTTCACAGTAGGCTGAAGGCATACAAATGAATGAGAGCATTGAATTGAAATACTAATTTATAGGAAATATAGAGGTGTGAAGAACGTACTAAATCAAAAGATTGAAAATCGGCAAAAATAAGAAACTCCACAGGATAACAAATAAACTCCAAAATAATAATAAAAATCATCATCATCATCATAATAATAATAGATCAGCAGAAGTACCCAAAGATAAGATTCTTTGGAGATATAAGCTATCTCAGCAAACTGACATTATGTGGATGCTAATTATAAGACAATCAGAGAAACTGGAATGCTGGTTTGATACTTGAAAATATTAAGGAAATGGTTCTCTTTTTAGGTGTGAAGACTAAAAAAACAGGACAGAAAATCCACAAAGCTACTATCATTTAAAAATACAACCTAAAATATTTACAGATGAAATAATATTTCTTGAGATATGCTGTAGTAATGTGAAATGATGGAAAATAGTCAAAATAATATTGACCTCAAATTGAATAACTGTTGAAGCTGGATGGTAGATATGGGGAGGAGTGGTTGTGTTATACTATTATCTCTATTCTTGAAAATGTTTGAAATTTCCCAATATGAAAAATTAAGAAAAAAATAAAAAAGTACACTATTCTTAACCTTTTTTTGTTCTGTGGATGCCCCTTTTGTCAGAGTCTATGGACTCTTCTCAAAAAAATGAATAATCTAAAATACATAAGGTAACAAAAGAAAACAATTATACTAAAATCCTGTTACCACAATATTTAAAAAAAGAAATTTGTAATAAGGTAATGTATGTGCTTCTATATTAGGTCATGAAATAGTAAGTGGGTTTACCCATGGATCTAGTAAACTAATACCTTTCAAGTGATGTTGGGTATAAACCACATTTTGTGATATCTACAATGTAACATGCCATGAAAATTCTTTTCAATTATAAAGTCATAGGTACTGGTGATACTGCTGTAATTTGTTACCTACCAAAGAAAATGTTAATTAACCCACTCCAAATCTCTCCTTGGACCTCAGGTTGAGAACATCTTAACTTGCCAGCTTACTTAACAATACTCACATAAGGAGGCATCATAGCTCTATACTGGGAAGCAAGTGCAGGTTGCTGTCCATTCAGTTTAGCCTGTGGTGGACCACAAGCTATCCTCTTTTCCACAACTTTGAGGATATCATTTTGTTCTGATGTTCCAGCTGTGTTCTCATCCTGGCCAGAGAGCTTTTCATCTTGATCAGATGGAGAAGGTGAGCCAACAGACTTTCCACCGTCTCTCCAACAAGCAACATCTGGATGAAAGAGAACCGAAAGAAAAAAAAAAAGAAAATGGAACAGAGTGAAATCAAAGCGGGCACATTTCAAGAAAATGTAAGCAAGCAAGCAGTGTGAAGGGGCAGTGGAAGTCTAAGCTAGGCCCTACTGCTTTCTAATGCTTTCAAGGTGTTTAGGGTATCCAGAACAGTGGTCCCCAAAGCTGAGAGCGTATACCTGAGGGTGCCAACACACACAGGCAAATACTGGGGTAGGGAAAGAAAATATTACAACTTCTCTCTTAAGCTTCATCAATATTTGATATAAAGATTAAAACCACTGTACTCACTTGGTTCACATGTCAGATGGTCATGTTTCAGGTAAAATACCTGAGGTTTCCTGGGTTGAAGAACCCAGGAGGGTTGACAGTAATACTTTCCAGCTTACTAATGCTAGTTAGATGTACTCAGGTAAGCAGATTTAGTAATTATATTACTTAATCAAATAAGAGATGTGGTTTGCAAGGAAACCCTGTGTGGTAGTTAGCTTTCATGAGGGCCCCTGACAATATCTCCTGGTATTCACACCCTGTGTAGCCTCCTCCCAGTGTTCCAAAACTGTTCTGTTAGCCCAAAAAATATGGCAGAAATGATGGCATGTGTCTTCCAAGATTAGGTAATAAATAAAAGACTTCAGGCTTACATCTTGAGTGGAGAATATATGTCCGTCTCTCTCCTGTCACTTAGTTTGGGTAAACCAAATTGTGAACAGTCCTACTAAGAGGCCTACACATGAGTGAGCCTGGAATTGCATCCTCCAGCCCAAGCCAAGTCCATATCAGATGAGGCAAGATTATGACAGTTCCTGAGTCAGAATCCCTAGCTATGCCACTCCTGGATTTCTGACTCTCAGGTACTGTGTATGATCAGAAATTCAGCTCAGTTTTTTTTTTTTTTTTTTTTTAAACCACCAAGTCTGGTATGCAGCAACAGATAACTAATACCTCTGGTGAAAACACAACTGAATAATAAAATAGTAGACCAGACATTTATTTTTATATTAACTCATCAGTAACATTACAATGATCAAAACATAAAAAGTATTCTTACTTGGTGGACGTAAACTGGGTCCAGGTCCATAGTTGTCATCATTTGCTTCCTTTTCTTTTTTTTCCTGATCTCCAGCTGCCTGGAGGCTGGGAAATTCTTGCTGAAAATGACTATTCACTTGGATTCCTACAGATTTTTAAAAATATATTAAATGTAACTATAATACCGAAGATAATCCAAATAACCCTCCCAGGAATAGAGCTCACTACCTTTTTTCTTTAATACTCTGCTCTTCAATAATGACTGTTCATATGCAGAAAACTTTTTAATTTTTTAATTTAACCATTGAAAAGTTAATGAACAGCCACGAGGAGATAAAAAACCAAGAAAGGAATCTGCCAGCTACTGGTCCACAGAACTCATTTAAGATGATCAGACAAGTAAGGAGTTTCACTTCTGTTTTTCCTTATGACTTCCTTATATTAGAGGAAAAAAAAAACCTCAGATTCTTTTGCTAATAACTGAAAGAATGAGTTCAAGTCATTCTGTCAAAACAGAATTTGTGAGTGAACACTGCAAGTATCAAGATGAGGTTACAATATGTTCATGAACTTTCCCTTAATTTTCCTGAGACTGATTACACCTCACTATTTGCCCTAAACCCATATATCTACCTGCCTGCTATATATTTATAGTTCTATAAATCCAAAGAGCTAATCTGATTGGTTTGAGGGCCTAGAGTAGTTCTTCCACAGAATGTTTTATTAATGGTACCTATTTTGCCAGGTGAGAAAACTAAATTATGTCAGAGATTCCATCATTTCTTGGAGGAGGAGGGGAAAGGAATGAATTATAGCCTCTCTGCATTATGGCTATTCTTTAGCTTTTCTCCACCCAGGAAATCAGAGGCAGCAAGTCTGAAACAAGAGAGGATAATATGCTCTCTAACAATAAATACAATGCTTTGGTACTTCTATGTCTCAAAGAGGTAAGGTACAGGTTTATCTAGACATGTACAACCAGAGTGTATCAGTATGAAAGAGCATTAATTTTTATTAAACCGTATAAATAACTCCTACATGGGTCCTGATACTAAAACTTAACTAGCCTAAGAGATTAACAAAGAACTCTTTTAGAGTCTGAGTATGTTCTCAAAATATGACAGATTCACACCTTATCTCCTACGTGACTGCTCAATAACTATCCAAGCCTAACCAGTTTCTCCAGCTTATGTCCACTTACCATCTCCTTGCCCACCTTGCTTGTTATTGGCCCATGATTTGGGAACAGGTGGTACTTCTGGGTGAGCTGCAACCCCAGGTTTTGGCTGTGCTGGAGGCACTTCTGGTGTTCTTAAAAAAAAATACAAATCCATTAGTTCAGATATTATATATCTAAATAACATAAAATAAAAATTATACCTAAGGTAAATTTGTGTAAAAAAAAAAAGTATTTTGGCCACGTATTACTCATAAATACATCTCCCACAAATGCTTTTCTTCTGTAGAGTCTAGATATATATCTAAGAATGACAGCTACCAAGTAAAAGATAGATTTTCTTTCTTCCCACTTTATTAAAACAAAACAAAAAACCCTTTATTGAATTTAGGTATAAGAAAACACTTTTAAACCAGTGAACATTTATAATTAGAAATAATAGTGTATGCATATACATACAGTCTGGACTGGTGGAATTAGCCTTAGGCAAATAAATCTAAGCAACCTATCTATTTAACAGTCAACAGGTTTATCACTGTACTTATTACTGTTATTCAAAGAAGTAACTGTAACCTACTTGTTCCCTTCCATGAGTAAAAGGTATTTAAAAAGGCCCTACAGTTTTATTCATTCCAGGTAATAAGGTAGTGCTTAGAAATGAAAAGGTAGTTAACAGACTTAAGAAATGCAATTATTTCTGGTATATTCACATCTATAATTTACTTGATATTATAAAATAATTCTACAAAAACAAACAAGCAGAGAACAATAAGTCTTCAATAAGAAGTTTTTACACAAGCAATCAAATTTATTATATAAAGTTCCCCAAGGAGAAACAGAGAAATTTGATAAGATTAAGTATCCAATGGCTAAACTTATTTTTTTAATTATTACTATGTAATCTGATCATTCAATTAACTAAGAGCCCAGCCTGACACATAGAAAGTATTCAATTAAATATTTGTTGAATGAATGATGATTAAGAGAGATACTATTAATTCTATCCCAGGTTTCTTGCTGTTTATTTATTCAACAAATGTAATCTAAGCACCTATATGTATCAGGCATAGTTTCAATGCTGGAAATATAGTAGTGATTAAAAATCCTTGTCATCATGGAGCTTATTTAACATAATCAACTCCTAATCATATTAGAAAAAGAATGCCTTATTTTAGGGGTTGAGGGAGGGATTGGAAGAATGTAGCAAGGGAACCTGACCAAAGCTATGATACAAGAAAAATTGTGATTATCAATTCTGTTATCTGTTCTATCTTAACAAATGGAAATACTGCCACTAAATCCACTCGTGTGGAAAAAAATTAAAAGTAGACTATAAAAAAAAGTAGACTATATAATCAAAGACTTTAAAGGACATGAGATATGTAATATACTTGGCACAATGCCTCGTACACAGCAGGCACTCAAACATAAATTCCCTTAAAAAAAAAGGAGAATGATTTAATTCTTTGGCTCACTTTTCTTCTTCATGCTGATCTTGTTTTGATGCCCATCCAGTGCCATCTTTAGGTACAATGTTCACATTAGGATCGTTGCCTTTATTTTCTGCTTTGAGACTTGGAAGATTAGCTGGTGGAGGCATACGCCGTGAAATACCAACTTTTCCAAGACTTTGTAGTCCATGTCGAGCTGCAACTAAAGATCAATAACATCAATTTTCTAAGAACATCTATTATATTATACAGTTTATCTTCAAACAATACACCCATTATTTCCTAATATTTTAAGGTAAGAAAATTTAAGCTAAGCTAAGCTTAAATTTGCAAAGTAGTCCAATACAGAAATGTTAAACAATATCAAGCTAAAGAGCATATACTTTAAAAATTCTAATGATGCAACCAAATACATTACAGAAAAGAAAACATTGATAGTGTTGGGTCTGAAATTTTTTCAGGGAATTTATTTCAAGTTCAAAATTAGAATGTTTTATGCTCTGCTCATAATGGATACTGCTAATATATCATACATGATCCAGTTTTCACTTTCCCTGTATACAATGGGTTCAAGATACTCAAATTAAAAACAAAGGACTTTATTCCATAATAAAAGCAATGGTAACAGCCTACTATATAGCTCTATGCCCAGCTGCCTCACTGACCTGTTACATTTAGAACCATATACTTTTATTTTCTGCTATCTGTCAAAGAACAGGGAAAAATAAAATCTACAGTAGCAGTTTGTTGTATGATTTACTATAACAAAACCAAATCATAAGAAAAATGAAAACTATATGCGCTACTTGATTTTACTCACCTGTGGTTTTCTGAGTTTCTAATGATTTACCCTTGTAAGTATTAAATAAACTGAGTGTTGCATACTTTTTCCCATCCTTTGCTTTTGTGCTCTGGCCTGACTTCTCCGACATTTCGGTGGAAACTCATCGAGTCCAAAAACCTCCTGCCACTCCCCTTAAAACGTGTCTTTAAGATGCACATAAAAAAAGAAAATAAGAAGGAAGATTTTAGAATGTATTAATTGACAACAAAGTTGCAGTAAATGCAAATGTTCACAGGAAAGCTGAAAATAAAAACTGAGAAATTAAGAAATCATCAACAATCATATCAACGATAATTTCATAGACCAGCTTAATGCTATCAAAATCAACTAATGCATGACAAAATTAATCACTATATAATCACTATGCACTGGAGAATATATGTATATTTATGGTTTGTAATTACATAACTATAGCATAGAGAATGAAGATAATAATCTTCATATATAGTCAATCTGTGGAGCCTGCCCACTTAATAAACAAATTTCAATAGGCTTGAGATGACTGGCAACACCAGCCTATATATACATATATGTGGAATCCAAATATGATACAAGAATAACAAATTCCATACCCGTGAATTCAGTCAGTATGCACCCAACACAACTTTAATTTACACAGTTTAGAATAGAAAAAAACACTTTATTTTCTCTACAGTCCACAAAAAGTAGAACATTTCCTCATAAACACAAAGTATATTAAAAAATAACAGTTCATGACTATGGATTAAATTTTCAAGAAATAGGGTGCATTTGTCTGAAAAAGTTCCTGTATATATGAGGCATTATCAGAAATAAATAGTATTTTAATAAGCATTCATTTATAAATAAAAATATTTTAATGTACCCTAATCATGAAAATGTACCCTATCTAGAGCCTATAAATAGACACCAGGTCTCATACTGTTTTTCTTCATTTAATGTGAAGGTGTATCAACCTAAGGGATTTCTGAGGGATAGACAAAAACAGAGCAGAAGGTGGCAAGTTATACTATAAAAACCACTGGCAGGTAAGGAAGACATTATCTTTATTTTAGAACCTCATCTACATTTTGAGACCAAAGGAAGAAAGGTTTATTTTGTCTGGAACCTAAATTTCTGTAGCACATAATCTAACTCAACCTGTCTGGATGGATCATTTAAACAATGGAAACACAGTGAGCCCAGAAAAAGAATGAGCACCTTAAGGACACAAACAGACAATTTGCACACCAATGTTTATAGCAGCATTATTTACAATTGCAAAGAGATGGAAACAGCGAAAATGTCCACCAGCAGACGAGTGTCTAAACAAACTGTGGTACATACATACGATGGACTATTATGCAGCTGTAAGATAGAATAAAGTTATGAAGTATGTAACAACATGGATGGACCTTGAGGACATTATGCCGAGTAAGATTAGCCAAAAACAAAAGGACAAATACTGTATGGTCTCACTGACATGAACCGACATTAGTGAATAAACTTGGAATATTTCGTTGGTAACAGAGACCATGAGGAGACAGAAATAGGGTAAGACATTTGGTAACTGGAGCTGAAGGGATACAGATTGTGCAACAGGACTGAATATAAAAACTCAGAAATGGACAGCACGATACAACCTAACTGTAACATAATTATGTTAAGACACTGAATGAAGCTGAATGTGAGAATGATAGAGGGTGAGGGCTGGGAGCATAAATGAAATCAGAAAGAAAGACAGATGATAAAGATTGAGATGGTATAATCTAGGAATGCCTAGAGTATATAATGATAGAAACTAAATGTACAAATTTAAAAAATGTTTTCACATGAGGAAGAACAAAGGAATGTCATTACTGCAGGGTGTTAAAAATAGATGGTAATTAATATTTAAAATTTCAACTTATGTGTGAGACTAAAGCAAAAAATGTTAATTTGGTACAAAATTTATATTTTGACGAGTGCATTTCCTAATATAACTTATGTAGACAGCTTGACTGAACACCATAAGTACTTGGAACCTTGGGTAGGACATGAGATTTGGTTGATTTGTCCAGAGTGATGCCCCAATGAATCCCAGAGTGATTTGATCAGTGTGGAAAGGTGTTTGCAGGGTCCACTTCGGGGAGTGGTGAGAACAGGGAAAGATTCAACTTCCCCAAGTTGAGTTCTTGGTGTTCTCGCAGGCAGTGTGGACAACCAAAGCTATAGGCTGAGCCCCCAGTCTTGGGGTTTGTTCATATGAAACTTGGCCCCGCAGGGGATAGGTCAAGTTTACTTAAAATTGGGCCTGGGAGTCACCCCCAAGGGAGCCTCATTTGTTGCTCGGATGTGGCCTCTCTCTACAGCCAAAACAACAAGCAAACTCACCACCCTCCCCCTGTCTACATGACTGCCAGGGGTGTGGACCTTCCTGGCAATGTGGGTCAGAAATCCTAGAATGAGCTGAGACTCAGCATCAAGGGATTGAGAAAAACCCTAGAATGAGCTGGGACTCAGCATCAGGGGATTGAGGGAACCTTCTCGGCCGGGGCGGGGGTGAAGTGAGACAAAGTGTTGGTGGCTGGGACATTCGGGTAGGGTTGGGAGGTTATCCTGGAGGTTGTTCTTGTGCATTAAGTAGATATCATCTTGTTATTCAAGATGTAGTGGAGAGGCTGGAGGGAACTGCCTGAGGATGTGGAGCTGTGTTGCGATAGCCATGTTTCTTGATGATGACTGAATGGTGATGTGGCTTTCGCAGTGTGACTGTGTGATTGTGGGGACCTTGTGTCTGATGCTCGTTTTATCTACCTTGTCAACAGACGAGTAGAATATGTGGAATTAGAATGGGTAATGGGGGGAACAAATGTTAAAATAAATTTAATTTGAAATGCTGGTGACTGGTGATGGGGAGGGGTAGGGGGTATGGAATGTATACATTTTTTTTCTGTTTTCATTTTGTTTCTTTTTCTGAATAGATGCAAAGGCTCCAAGAAGTGAGTATGGTGATGAATATGCCACTATGTGATGATATTGTGAATTACTGATTATATATGCAGAACGGAATGATCAAAATAGGAATGTTTGTATTTGCTTTGTGTTTTTTGGTATTTAAAAAAATTAAAACAAAACAAATTATCACTTGTAAAACCTAAATAGGTCACAAAGATTAAAATAATAGAGCAAGGAAAAAAAAAAGAATGAGGGTCTTTAATTCTGTATAGCTTAATGTAATGTACGGATACATCCCAGAGTATAATAAGCAGATAATCAAACAGTACTGGCAAAGTCCCCAGGGTCAGAAGTAAAAATATGGACCTATTTAACTTTATCACCAGGGAAACCCGATACTGTGTCAAACATTAGGGACACCCAAATCAATAGGCCAAGCTCTTGATCTTAAGGCTTGCTCTTGTGAAGCTTATGTATGTAGCGGAGAAGCTTAGCTTACCCATAGTTATGCTTAAGAGTTACTTCAGGAGGGCCTCTTTTGTTGCTCAAATGTGGCCTCTCTCTCTTTCTCTCTCTAAGCCCAACTCTGTAAACGAAACCATTGCCCCCCATATCCTATGTGGAACATGACATCCAGAGGTGAAAGTCTCCCTGGCAGTGTGGGAGATGAACCCC
Organism: Tamandua tetradactyla; assembly: GCF_023851605.1. Lineage (NCBI taxonomy): Eukaryota > Metazoa > Chordata > Mammalia > Pilosa > Myrmecophagidae > Tamandua > Tamandua tetradactyla. The sequence goes on along the minus strand of NC_135330.1, from coordinate 25,274,144 downwards.
AGGGATGAGGTTGGTCCTGGTACCTTGGAATCAACAATGCCATGCTGACCAAAAGGGGAAAAAGAAGTATAACGAATAAGGTATCAGTGGCTAAGTCAAATAGAATCAAGAGGCTACGCTCAAAGTCACTCTAAGCAAGCTTCAGTTAGACACTGCTATCTATCATAACTTGCCAAACTCCAACCAAAACCATTTCTGCCAATCCTGAAGAACACCTAGGGTATTTAAGTTTCTATACAAAGGTTACATGCACTAGGGTAACTTTCCAGAAACCTCCAACCTCCAGATGGGTCCCTGGACCAGATAAATCCTGAACTGCAGAGGGGCCAGCATTTCCAGAACATCAACTAGTTTCATTCCCCTATCCCATATTACTGATAGTCCCTTCCAACATGAAAAAGTTAGAATGGGCATAGCCAAAATGCCCCTAAAGAATGGGAGAAAGATCAAAGGTGATAGTAGAATTTGTATACAGAGACGGTAGGGTTTAAAAAATGAGTATGACTGCTGAACCATTAGATTGATATTGCTTTTAGTCTCGAGTATCTTAGTACAGCTAGAAGTTGAAACCTATATCAAACTTTTTTGGTAACCTATTGTAACCCATACCAAACTGAAATCTGTTCTAAAACTAACTGGTGCGATGTGCTTTGAAATTATTGCTTTTTTGTTTATATGTTATTTTTCACAAAAAAGAAAAAACAAGTTGATTGTGATGATAAGGAAGAGCTATATGATGATATTGTGAACCACTGATTGTACACTTTGGATGATTACATGGTGTGCCAGTTTGAAGATATTATGTACCCCAGAAAAGTTATGTTTTAATCCTAATTTCATCTTGTGGAGGCAGCTGTTTCTTTTCATCCTGATTCAATACTGTAGGTTGGAATCTTTAGATTAGATATTCTCCAGGGTGATGTGACACACCCAGTTGTGGATATCACCTTTTTTTTTTGGCGCAATATGGCCAGGTCACAATTCATTCTTTTTCCATGTGAGTATCCCCTTATTGCAGCATCATTTGTTGAATTTGTTTGTTTGGGAAATGCATGTGACTGGAATCCAACCCAACCCGGGTCTCCCACATGGGCAGCGAGAATTCTACCACTGAACTACCCTTACACTCCTGGTACTGACTTTTGATTAGACAGAGATGTGCCTCTACCCATTCCAGTTGAATCTTGTTCAGTTTACTAGAATCCTTTAAATGAGGAACCATTTTGGAAAGAGTCAGAAAGAACAGAGCTTAGGGAAACGACAGGCGCATCAGAGCCAACAGAAACTTCACAGCAGAGCTGACCCAGAGGCGGACAGGTGGAGAACAGAGACACAGATATTTGGAGATGCTTGGAGCCCAGCAGACCTTACAATGAAATGTTAAGCAAGCCAGAACCTGGAGAGAGCCAAGGGAAGCTAAGAGATGAAAGCCAGCCCTGGAGAAGTAAAGTGAGGAACCTTCACAGGAACATAGGTTAAAAGCAACAGAGCCAGGACTAAGGGTCCAGTGTGTCTTCCCAGCTGACAGAGGTGTTGTAGGTGCATTGGCCTTCTTTGAATTAAAGTACCTTTCCTTGGATGCCTTATTTGGACATTCTACAGGCTTAGAACTGTAAACTTGTAACTTATTAAATTCCTTTTTTAAAAAGCCGTTACAGTTTGGTATATCATATTCTGGCAGTTTGCAAACTAACACAAATGGCATATGAACATATAATATGTATCAATAAAAATAAATAATATAAAAAAATTACCAGCAGTACTAAAAGGCACTGAGAACTGAAGTAAAGGAGTTAAAGAATGTAGAGAATAGATAAACCATACAAAAAAGGAAACAATGAAAGTTTAGGAAAGTCTGTATAGACTCTACCATTACAAAAAGCATTTCATCTATTGGTTGAAGTTTTACATTTGTCAACTGCAGAATCAGCATCACAGAGAGATGTGACTTTATAAGCCTATTAGCTGTCATATTCAACATCTGTGTAGCTACATAAAAATTTTTCAATCGTTTTCATATCATTTCATTTCAGTTGAATAGTCCTTATGATGTACATAGTAAAAAAAGAGAAAGCAACATCATGATAAGGGACCTCCATTCCACTTCCTAGAAGTGAACCTACAGGTCTACCTACATCTATTCCCAAACTTTCCTTCCTCCACCTATACCTTCAAAGGATTCTCAGTAGGATCTGGAAACTTGTTAGCAATGCAAATTCTCAGGTCCCACACAGGACTTATAGAGTCAAAACTGGGGGTGGGGCCCAGCACTCCGTGTTTTTGCAAGTCCTCTAAGTGATTCTGATGCCCACACAAGTTTAAAATCCAATGATTACATTAAAAGCAACTGTTATTGACCCAGGCTACACATTAAAATCACCAGGGGATTTAAAATCACCTGTGTGTACGTGTCAGCAGGGGTGGGGTAGTGGTTGGGTATTAATTCTTATTTTTAAAAAGCTTCCTAGGTGATTTTATTATGCAAATAGTCTTGAAAATTACCACAATAAAAGGAGTGTATTTTTTTTCTCATTCCATCCAAGACCAATCCTTTCTCTGTGCTTTTTATCCTATCCCTTTTCCTTCTAGTTTAAATTGTTCTCTCTAGGAAATATCCACTCCAATGGCTTCAACTACTCAAAAACATTTCTATCTTCGGAACAGAAACCTGCATTCCTGATGAATATCTCCCACTGCCTATTTACATTTTTACATTTCTTGTTTTAAATGTTTCAATTTTACCTAGAACACATACATAAGCTTTCAGAAGCAAGTCTACCAAATATTCTGCCCAGCATAAGGAAAACGGTATAGTTAAAAAAACAAAACTGAGGGCAGTGCGATGGTGGCTCAGTGCCATGCCTGGAGACCTGGGTTCAATTCCCCATACTTGCCCATAAACAGACAAACAAAAAGTTGGGGGAAAAAAACAACACTAAGTCACAATGAAAAAAATACCTAAACATCTGACTAAATATAGGTATGTTAGAGAAAGAATTCAACAAATTAAAGACAAAACTTGAAGAAACCCAAAAAGCCATGAACAGACAATTCAACTAAAGAAACAGCACTATTAAGAAAATGTAGTAAAACATTCAACTTCACAGGCATACAATTAAAAACTAAAATAATATATTCAATTTGTCCCTATCTCATACAAGAACAAACGGCATATTAAATCACAAGAATATAGAATCTCTTGATTCAATACAAGCTGTCAGAGAACACCAGAGGACAGAAAGAATCATAAAATGAACCTTAACCTGGCTTCAATTCCTGTAGCCTGGCTATACAAAAAAAAAAAAAAAAAAAGAACCATAATTTTCCTACCTGAAAGTAAAACAAAAACTTTATTATAAATATAAAATATTTCTAAATATAAACAAAGAACAAGCAATTATCTCTGAAAGCCCCAATATAAGTCCTGTAAGCATTCCTGTAAATATATTCCAAAGTTCATGTTTGAAGTAGTTCTTTAAGGTTCAGAATTCTGTAAAAATAGTTTCTAATGCCACTGTTAATAAATCTATACATATGTGTATATATATATATATATATTGTTCAGTACAAATTCTTTTCCCCAACAAGAGGTAACCAAAGTGTATGCTGGGTCTATTCCCTGAGGAAAGATGGATGGACCAAAAATCAGCTACTCAGAGCAATAGTATAGAAAATAAATTTATGATTTCACAAACTTATGAATCTCTTTTTATTTCACAGTACCTCCTGTATTAAATTAGAACGCTAAATCATAAATACAGATGATTGAAGTGAGGTAAATGCAAACAAAAGAAATCAATCAAAAGCAAGGGAGAAACTGACTTACTGGCCCACTAGTACAAAAAATAATAATGCATTTCTAAAGGCACAGAATTTGTAGCCTTAAAGAATAAAACTGGAAAAAACAATAAGGTCAATTCCACCATAATGGTATGCTGGTTAAGAGGGGCACTTTCAGTTTAAAGCCAAAGTTTAATTCATAATTCAGTCTACTTGCTTTCTGGTTTCTGCTTCTGAAAGGTTTGAGAGGCATCCTCAAACTCAATTAGGTTGAAAATTCATTCAACATATAATTGAGAGAAAGAGCCAGTGACTTGTTCAGAAAAATTAAAGATTGTTCTTTAAATCAAAATATCAAAACAATCCAAACAAGCACCACCACCCGAACTAAGGTTCACTCTGTATAATTTATTTTTAATTTTTAAAATTTAATTCCTGTTTGGATGCCTAGCTTAATCACAGAAGCCTGGGCACATAGAAATTTTCCAAGAAAGTAAAGATCAAGGCTTACACTTTCAGCCAAGATGAAGTAACAGTGAGCAGATTTAACCTCCCTGAAACAATTCAAAAACTGGCCAAAATACACATATAACAAAGATTTAAGGCAACAAGGGGAGTGATGCTTGAAAGATGGGAAATAAGCTAGGTGAGCCCCATGGTTGTCTGAATTTAGTGCCTTAAGAGTTTCCAAGCAATGGCACTGGGATGGGACCTCATGTGGAGGGAACTCGTTGAGAAAATGTTGAGAGTTCAGGGAGACAAAGGTAGCTAGAGTTCAAAGGATATAATACTGGAAAGAAGATAGCTACACAGAGAGAAAACTCCGCAGATCTGCAGAGGATCTGAGTATTCAGCAGCATCTCAATCCGCACAAGCATGAGAGGAAAACTACTAAAAGCCAGAAAAGAACCACCTGAAAAGAGCAGTGGTGAACAGGACTCAGAATTCACAAAGGGTGGGAAATAGTGCCTTTTCTCCCTCACCAGACACACTAGAAATCCTCATAATTTACTGAGCATTAAGAAACACTTTGCTTCAGCAGTGGTAAAAAAAAATAGCCCTAAAGTAAATACTGCTCAAGTCTTGCCAAACAAATCTTAAAACAACACTCAAAAGGATCAAATTGTTTCCAAATTGAGTACCAGAACTAATTTAAAGAGTATTTATAAAAACAAAAAAAGGAAGTAAAATCTACAATTCTGACATCCAATCAAAAAACAGGTGGAGGAAAATATGACCTATATTAAGGAGAAAAAAATCAATAATCTGAAATTAACCAACTAATGACAAATGTTAGGATTAGTGGACAAGGATGCTAAATTTTATTTATTTATTTATAACTGTGCTCTCTATGTTCAACAGGCTAAAAGAAAGATAATACAAAAAGACGTGAAATATTAAAAAATCCAAAATGAACTTACAGAGATGAAAAACACACTGGATGGAATTAGAGTTTTAGACATTGTAGAAAGACAAAATGTAGAATAAATTGAAACTTAATCAATACTAAACAGTATTTGAAAGATACTGTTGCGAATGAAAAGAGAAGCCACGGAATGGAAGAAATATTTTTAAATATATATTTGATTAAACACTAATATTGAGAATATATATATATTTGTATATATATATATAAAGTATTCACAACTCAATAAAAAGAAAGCAAATGACTCAATTTAAGCAGGTGAAATGATGCTCAATATAATGAAATAGGAAATACAAAATGCAAATGCATATTAAAAATAAATGAACAAGCAAAGGTGTAACAGAGAAATGTAACCAGATGAGGCTTGAGTATTAACATTAAAAAAGGTTCCAGAGGGGAAAAAACATTATGTTGGACAAGGGCACTTAACTATGACAAAGGACACGATCAACAAGAGACATAATTACAAAATACATGACCCCAAAACTGTAATAATTCTATACCACAAGCACAAGAGAACGCATTGCACACCCATCTCAAGTGCCCAAGTGAGTACCTGAAAAAGTGACTATTTGAAAAATAAAATGAAATAAAAAACCCCAATTCATTACCACTATATTGGAATAATATAAATCATCCTCTGGCCACAATGCAACAAAACTCGAAATATACAACAGAAGCAACTGGAAATTAAAAACAAATCTCTCTTGGATAAAAAGGAAACTAAATCAAAATTACAAAAATAACACAGAAAACATGTTATATCAAAATATACAGTACACAATCATAGCTAATTCAAAGGAAAGCACTGCCTTAAATTTTTAAATACCAGACAAAAAAATTAGTTTAAAAAGGTAATTCAAAGAAAGTTGGAAAAAAGAAAATCAGAAATTAGTGAATTAGAAAACAGAACAGAATTGGTCAATTCAAGACCTAGCTCTCTGGGGAAAATATGCTAGCTGAATTTCCTTGATTTTAAAAATTAAAAGAAAAAAACAACTAAGAATGAGGAAGATGACAAAATAAATACACATGAAGTTAAGAGAAGGCTTGAGAATGCTTTACATTAAAAGCCTAAATAAAAGTGTTTTCTAGGAAAATATAATTTACCAAATTATATGAAAATAAATGCATAAAATTAGCAGCAGGAAAAAAAGTTGTCAAAAGCTGCCCATCCCCCCAAATTATCAGGTCCAGGCAGTTTCATAGAGGCATCATTTAACAGTGACAATTCTCATGCTATTTACAAAGGACTAGAGGCATAAACAACTTGGCAAACTTAGGGCCCACAGGACAAATTAGGCCTATGACCTGGTCTCTGTATGGCCTGCAAACAAAAATGGTTTTTACATTTTAAAGAATTAAGAAGAAAAAAGAATATTCAACAGCAATTGTATGAGGCAAGGCCTAAAATATTTACTTGATCCTTCAAAAAAAACCATTTCCCAACATCTGGCATAAAGGAAGGAAAAGATTCTCAATTCAAACCAGACTAGGAATGACACACAAAAAAGACAAAAACAGCACACAGAAACACATGCAAAATATATAAACCAACTGCTACAAATCATTAAGTAACCCATTTTTGAAAGATACTCACTGAAAACCTACTATGCAAATAATTTTATGCCTTAGAAATATTGCTGAGAAAAGAAAAGAGCCTGCTGGGGGGTGGGGGATTCACTTTCTAGTGTGGTAATTCAAATAATGGGTAAACAAGTTAATTTGAGATAAACACAATGAATAAAACCAAATAGGGCAATTGGGAGAGTATTATGATGGTGAAACTATTAGATAAGTAAACATTGAAACCTGCTCTGAGGAAGAGACTTTTGCCCAAAGGTTCAAAAAGCAGGCAGCTTCAAGGGGAAGGCAAAGCAAATGCAAAGGTCCTGAGTCCCTGATGTTCTAATCATGCTAAAATTTAAAAATAAAAAAGGGGAAAATTGGTAAAGCAGTAACGTAGTTAAAATGAAGGAAAATGGATACAGAAGGTTGATGAGGTAGGCATAAAATTGATTAATAAGATAAAGCAATATGGAAAGGCAATATAGGATTGACTTTTAACAAAGGGAAACCGCTGGATTCTGGGTGGAGGTGTGGCTTTTGTTTTAAAAATATCATTCTGGCTTTAGTGTGAAGATAGTGTTGTAGGAGGCTAAGAGTGGAAAGTAGAGAAGGTGACAGCCACAGTTAAGGTACAAGGTGATGTGACTGTGAAAAATGGATACAGGACCAAAAAGAGGAATCAAGGATAATCTAGATCTTGAGCCCTGAAAAAGTGGGTATTCAGTGAATTGGTAAAGACCAGAGAGGAGATTTTAGGAAAAATAGATGGTAAGGGGGAATTAAGAGTTCTGTTTTTGCCATGTTTTGTTTGAGAGATTTATGAGGCAGAACCCAGAGATTTACACAAAAAGTTGCCCAAGTTATAAAGTAAACAAAATACTTATAGCAGAAAATGATTATTAGAAACAATAAATAATACATATTAAATATAAGAAAAACAAAAAAAAATATGTCAAGTGTGGTAGGATACTGTCACAGAACAGCCTGCAGCATTTGCCTGTGACCCACAACTAAACTGTATTAACTAAGCTATATTCAGACTGTATTAGCCAGTTCCTGGGAGAGATGATAAATGTGGACTAACTCCCTTTCTGGGGAGTGCCAACATCTAGCAGATAAAGCCTGCACATTCCTTCCCCATTTTGCTCCAAGCATACATAAACATACACTGGAGATAACTTGTCTTAAGTATTTAAGTTTTATGGCACCTGCCCCACCTGCCCTATCTACCCCAGCTACTATGGCTGTTTCCTAGAGGGATGGGGAATGGTGTCCTTCCACTATGGCAACAAAAGGGGTGCATATGAATCATCTTCTTTGGCTGTGGATGGTGACTTGCTGGCCATAGGCGACTGATGACCACTAGGGAAGGTGACCTCGCTTTGTCTTTTCTCTGTGTGAGTAAACATTATTTCATCTCTAGTACCTGTGTTGAGTTCTGCTTTTGCTGGTGAGGGATACCTGAAAACCATCAAGTGGGTTAGGACTCGAGGTCCTGATAGCAGATACTGTTATGCCCTTTGCTATCCTCCACACAGTAAGACCCTTCCCTGAAGGTGGCAATAGATTTTTCTCATTCCTAACCAACATCGAGTATGAAAAGGTCCAGAAATACATACCACAAATTATCAGCAGTAGACACCGCCAGACAGAGAATCATCTAAGTCTAAAGAATGTATGCACATTGCTTTTGTAATCAGAATATAAGGAATATAACAAATGTTTTTAAAAAGCAATGATTTGAAATAAAAAATTAGTTTCAAAACCAGAAAATGAAAAAGAATGTATGATTAAGTAAAATAACAGAATTCAAAAATCTACACTCACTGTCCTTACAAATATACGAAATGTGCAAAAATATGAACAAATACTACAGGTGAACATGGAAAAAGTAGTTAAAGATTCATTTCACTTGTTATACTTTCGCCTTTATTGCCTTTGAGGCATATGCAATAAATAAATAAATAAAGTAACCTACAAACACAAGCACATTAACTACTTTGTTGCATGTGAGCATTATATTACCATTATTGACCCTTCTCCCACCATCAAAGGCCAGTGTTACAAGTGTGGTCATGCCTCTAACTTTTGCCTACTGGCATGGAACATAATACAAATCTATAACCCTGATTTTAAGCGTTAAGATACCTTGTATACCCTTACCCTTAGATACTAAAAACCTTAAATAACAAAACCAATGTCCTCTTAAAGCCTGCTGGAGCAATTAGCATATTCTCTGAAATACAATTTAGCAAAACAATCCTCTATAGGTTACATAGAAACAAGCATTCTCAAAGTTTCACTCTAATAGTGCAGTGAATATATTCATTCCACAACCTTTAAACAATATATAATATGTAATAAGCACTAATAATGGTTAAATGCTATTTCAGATATTAAGTTTATTACAAAAGGACAGATGTTGCCCGTGCCTTCATGAAATCTTTAATGAACAATAAACAAGGAAACAAAAATGTGGGAATGAAGAAGACTCAACTGAGCAAAGGGATAGAGAAGAGTGGAGAAACATACTTAAGGACAGGAGGGTAAATTTGAGTAAACTCCTCTGAAAAGGTGGCATGAGCTAAGGAAAACTAATAATCAGTGGTTCTCAACTCAGGCTGCACAACATTAACCAGGAAGCTTTTTTAAAAAATCTGTATGCCAAGGGCCCTGGCCAGACCAATTACATAAAAATCTATGGGGGTGAACGGATGATTCAGTGATAGAATGCTCATCTTCCATGTGGAAGACCTGGGTTTGAACCCTGGACCATGCACTCACCCCTCAAAAAAAGAAAATCTATGGGATTGGGTTGGGCAACAGTATCCTTTGAAAAGCTTCCCACGTGACACAGTTGTCTGAGACCCCTTGACTTCCACATCTGTAAATGGAGCTGTGGTGCCAAAAAGTATCAGATTCTAAGATTACTCAGTTTACCATCATGAAGTTATTCAAAAATTTTCAATATTAAAAATATTAAGTGATATTTAAAATATAGTATATTTAATATATATATATTTTTTAAAACACACCACCTTTAGCAAACTAATTTGCTACTAAATTTGATTAAATGACTTTAATTATCATTCTGGCCATGATGGGCTTAAATACCTAAGCTCTGTTTACTATTTCCTCCTTTTTATTCTAATGGCAAAGATGAAATTCCCCTAGAAAACACACTACAATGTTCCACCTGATTTAACTTGTTAACGTTAGAATATGCAATCACTAGGTGCAAATTCAGTCAGAAATTACAATACAGATTATAAAGGGTAAGGGATGGGATGGGGATGGAGAGTTGGTAGTTTTATTAACACCACTGAACTATATATACTTTTTGTTTTTATTTTATATGTACTTTTAAGTGGTAAAAATGGGGAACTTTAGGCTATATATACACTACTAGAATAAATTTTCCTTTAAAACTTATAGGGTAGGGCAGGCCACGGTGGTTTAGCAAACTGAGTTCTCACCTGCCACGCTGGAGACCCAGGTTCGACTCCCGGTGCCTGCCCATACAGAAAAAAAAAAAAAAAAAAAAAAAAAAGAAAGAAAAAACCCTATAGAATTGCACAACACAGAGAATGAACCCTAATGTATACTATGGACTATAATTAATAGAATAACATTCTTTGAAAAGGAACTGGGAGAACAGGAAAGCTAGCCGACTAGAAAAACAAAGCACCACTAAAAGTCCAGTACAAGTTAAGTCTGTGCAGTTTTAAGATTCTTGCCGATGTTCACGCAGCACGTCTGCAAGTAGAAGGGTGGGTGGTGGAAAGCACTCAAGCAGCTCCACTGAATCAGGAATTAGAGTAGTGTCAGAGAGGTGCAGAGGAAAGCAAGAAGACACAACCAAGAGAATGGTTGTAGTAATATTTCATGGAGATCTAGTCCTTGAGAAGGAAGGAAGAAAGGAGTAAGGAGGAGAATAGAAGGAATTGGGGATTTCAACAATAATTATTGAGGGCTTACTATGGGTTAAGCTAACTATGAACCGGTTTACTCATCAAATAAAAACAATGAGATAAAGTGTATCTCTGAGTGAAAATGTACTATATGAGTGAAAAAATTGGACATACACAAGTCTGTGGTTTGATTTAAGGTTTCACAACAGTTTTGAATGATGACAGGTTTAGAAGTATTTGTGTATGAAGTGTGTGCACAGACAGAATGATAAAACAAATACGGCAAAATATTAATTAACATTTGGGGAATCTAGACAAAGAGACTATCAGAACTCCTTGCATAATTTTCACAATTTTTCAGTAAGACAAATTATTTCAAAAGAAAAAGTTAAAATAAGAAAAAGCTCATCTTCTCTCCCAAACATTTTCTTCTCCCCATCTTCCTCATAACCATTTTCCCTGACTTTCAGATTTCAAACCTTGGTAATCTTTGAGATTTCACCTTCTAAAAGTGGGACCCAAGTTCTAGACATTCTAACTTAGTAATGTCTCTTGAAGACAAATTTTTCTAAACTCTGAGCTACAGGAATGTAGTACAATGTAAAAATATCAGATTGGGAATTAGAAGTGCTCAAAACCTAAGTCATCAGAATTTACCAACGAAGAAACAAAATTTAGACAAGTAAAGTAACTTGGCCAAAACTCATACTTAAATGGTGGAACCAATGACTTCAAAGCCATTGTCCAAAATCACTTGACTACATGAAAATGAGACTTCAATTTTCATCATGTAAGAGAAAAACAAGAAACCATTAAAATAAATTTAAACAACATGTTATTTGATGTTGAGATTCTAAAAGACTCAAATTCATACTATCAAAACTTATTTTGCTAAAATACAGACTAAAATGTCAAGGATAAATACTACAGATTCCTCTAGAAAACACCAAATGGCTGATGACTCTGGTGCTGCAGGAGGCTCCAGAAACCAAAAACCCAAGGTAGCCCTGGAATGGGAGGCCACAGTGTCTTCTGTGGAGGCTTTGGCAGCCCGGTCCAGGCCTGAGGTTGCAGCCCAGGACAAGATCAAGGAGTGGCTCCCCATCACCAAGCTGGGCTGCTCGGTCAAGGACATAAAGATCAAGTCCCTGGAGGAGATCTATCTCTTCTCCCTGCCTATTAAGGAGGGAGAAGTCCTAGAGACATTCTTCAAGGAGGAGGTTTTGTAATTATGCTTGCATGGGTAAAAGCATACCTGCACTGGTCAGAGGACCAGGTTCAAGGCCTTAGTCACACAACAGGTACGAAGGTCTGGGCATGAAATGCTCCAAGGAGGTAGCCACTGCCATCCTCAGGGGCCATCATTCTGGCCACGCTCTCCATTGTCTCTGTGAGGCAGGGCTACTGTAGGAACAAGATCAGCAAGTCCCACACTGTCCCTTGCAAGGTGATGGGATACTGTGGCTCTGTGCTGATGTGCCTCATCCCCGCGCCCAGAGGCAGTGGCATCTTGGTTCCTGTGCCCAACAAGCTAATCCTGCTGACCAGTATCAACAACTGCTACACCTTGGCTAGGGGCTGCACAACCACCCTAGGCAACTTTACCAAGGCCACTTTCAAATGCCATCTCCAAGACTATCTCAACCCCATCTCTGGAAAAAGACTGTTCACTAAGTCTCCTTATCAGGAGTTCAACCATCGAGTAAAAACCCACACCAGGGTCTCCATGCACAGGACCCAACCCCCAACTGTGGCCACAATATAGGCTCTCACTAGTAAAATTAACATGTGAGTTAACTGAACAGAAGAAGAATAAAAAACACTACAGCAACAAAACAATAATATCTGCATTAACAAAGATATTTTATCTGTTGTTAGAAATGTCATTTTGAGGTACAATGATACAGAACATAAGAATCAAGGCACTACAGACTGCAAAAAGTATTTTATTCCTCAAATTTTAACTAAATTTTGCATTTAAAATCAAAAGGCCAAAGCATCCACCACTCCACCTAAGTCCAGCCAATAAACCTTCACAAAATATAAAACTTCAAACTCTTCTTTAAATATAACACAAACCAGATTGCAGAATATTTGAACTAGAAAAATCATTTTATATTTAAAGAATGCAGTCACTAGGAATTAATGAGGCCTAAAAACTAATATATTGTAACCTGCCCTTTTCAATGTCTTTTGTCAATAACTTGCATAAAAACCTGGTGAGCAAACATAATATATGAAATGATAAAACATCTGAAAGAACAATGTACTACTAATGATTTTCTAAGATTTAGAATTAAACTGATTAAAGAATAAATCAAGTTCTACATAGTCATAGTTCTAAAACCAAATTTTATAAATGGAGAATACAGATCCAGCCTGTTCATATGAGAAGATCCTAGCTCTGTAATATCTAAGCGGGACAGCACCGCCTCAATTAAAATTGCTACTTCAGTTCCACTAAATTCTATGTTCATCACACTATGTTTAGAATACTGTGTTCAATTCTGGGCCTCTTAAGATAAGCTTTAAAAAAAAAAAAAGAAAAGAGGCTGAATACAAACGAAAAACTTTCTAACTGTTCAGTTTATCTATTCTTAGGTGGGGATGTTATCTTAAAATAAAATTCATAGCATTCTCTTTCACAGCATGCCAAGCAAACTCATGTGACATGAAGGGATTTGTCATTTGGCTGAGGCACAAAATTTGAATCCAGCATCATAGGCATGTGAGAGAAGGATCCTTCTTCAGACAGCCCTCCCCACCTCTCTTACTGGGTGCCCACCCCCAGGGCTTTGTTTTCTTTTTTAGATATATAATACTCATATGAAGAGATATGTAACTGGTTCTTTGTGGGGCGGGGAGAGCTCTGAAAAGCCAAATCTTAGTGCAGATGATGGAAGAGAAAACAGGGAAATCGGAAGCTATTTTGGTGTTGGCAAATTTGGAAATTTGTAAGACCTTAGGATAAATGCTTTGTGCATGTTGACTTACTTAAGTGATCTCCTAGTCACCAGAGATATTCAAGAATAAGCAAGATAAGCCTTTGTTGGAAATATTTTAAAGATAATTCTTGGTTTGGGTAAGAGGCTGAATTGGCAAACTTATAAAGTTCTCATCCATCTCTAACTTATAATCAGTGAGAAATTTTAAAGTCAGAGTGACATCAAATGGTTTTAAGATTGTATTTACTGCTATAAAAGTAATGCTAAGAACTTAACCATATGTTGAATGACTAAACTACAAATAGCATTACAGTAAAGCATTTAAAAATTGTCATTTATAAAAAGTGTAATATAAATAAATCTGTTCTAATCAGAATGGTAGAAGGGCTCACACTGTTCTTGGAAACTGAAACAAGTTTCTGGGACAGAAGAAAGCCTTAACAATCAGAAAAGAAGTTGAATATAACATCTTCTATACCAAAAGCTACATTCTAGAAAAAATAAAACTGTGTATATTATTTATTCAATGAGGTGAGCATGCTTTTCAACAACTTACATAACATTTAAAATGTTTAAAGCCAGGTAATTTCCATCTAAAAATTAGTATACTAAAGAAATAAATGAAAATACTTTTAAAATACTGGAAACAAGTTCATTTTGCAGAAAAATATTAATCTACTGCTTTTTCTAAATTATAGTAAGAAATTCAAGAGAATTTTAAAATATTTCATAGAACTTTATGCCAAGACTTTATGCCTCTAGTATTAGGCTAAGAGCTGCTTCGTCATTAAAACATCCTATATCAAGATCACTTTTTTTAAAAAAAAGGTAATCTAGAACAAGAAAATTTAATTTTAAAATATAATTTTACACACCTAGTTCTCTTAAAGCACATTCAGTTTAAATCCTGGTTCTAACATTTAGTAGTTGAGTGACCAAAGGCAAATTTTACTTCACCTCAACAAATTTTTACTTCTTTACCTATGGGATTAGAGCTACTCTAACAGTGTTATAAGATTTAACTGAAAAAAAATTGTTTAAAGACCTTATAATAATGTTACTTAATAAGTATTCACTAAATGATCTTCAATATTTAAAAAAAGAATACATTACAAATAAAAATCCAACCTATTTTTTGCAAGGCAAGGATATTATGGGAGAAAAAGTATAAGCATTCTCTTCAAGAGACATTAACTACTAATCCAGCATTATGAATTATTCTAAATCTCATATATATATATAAGGGTTAGAAGTTTAAGTTCATTCAAGTACAGAATTGGTTGACACCCCTCCTCCCCATCATTGGCTCTATTCTCTACATTGAAACATTTGTCTTGAATCATATAAATCCATCTATCTCTTTCTCCTACTTTCTACTTGCATTTATTTCATATTAAACTATTAAGTAAATATAACTGGGCTATGAAAATTTCTCTTTTTCTGATCAAGAAGCCAATCAGTGAGCAAATACGGGCCAT
This sequence comes from Tamandua tetradactyla, assembly GCF_023851605.1. Taxonomy (NCBI): domain Eukaryota; kingdom Metazoa; phylum Chordata; class Mammalia; order Pilosa; family Myrmecophagidae; genus Tamandua; species Tamandua tetradactyla. Next base: position 25,259,035 of record NC_135330.1, on the reverse strand, counting down.
TTTTTACTTTTTTCATCCCTATCCAATTGTTCTTTCCATAGCAGGAGAGGTGCTTTCCCTGCCTTCAAAGAGCCAAAAGAATCTGGTTCTGAAATTGAGAAACACTTCATCTTTCTACATTTTAAGTTCACAAAAGCTATTTCTTCCAGAGGATATTATTGGAGGTAAAAACTCATGCTACAGATAATCTATGTGCATTAAAACTCACAAAACCTGCACACTAAATTTTTTTCTAAACATAAATTTTGAAAAAACAAAACTTCATACTGCAATATAACTAATCTCACCTTTCAGTCAAAAGCCTCATTTCAATAACTTCCTTTTCTCATTTTTAAAATAAAAAATTCTTCTAACTGTTCCATTCAGAAGTAATTCTCAAGCTCTGTATTATGCTTCATCAATTAAGGTCTATACATTTTACACTGACACTGAAAATTGTTACATAAAATCCAGACCAAGCTACAATAAACTGTCACATTGCCAAAAATCTAAAATTTAATTGGAACTGAAAAATTCTAAAGTGATTTATTTTGAAGATTAAATTGTTAAGTATAGTTTTATAGTTACATAGTCTCTCTCCTCTTTGAAATTTGACAATCTATGTATTTTTAATTTATGCTGTTTCCCAGTTACTAAAAATATTCAACAAGCTATAATACCCATCCTTAAAACGCAATGAATAAAATGGAAATTTGTTCTTGTCCAACTAATCAATCTTAGTAAAAAGTTCTAAGCTCTTTGATCCTTAGTGAACATTTTTCCAAACTCCCAATTGCTCTAAATTTCTCCTTAAAATGTCTCTTTTCAGGCCATCCACAGGGCTCTAAGGACCTTGGTGCAAATTCACCCTTCTGGAAAGATAAAGGTGCTCCTTTTGGTGAGAGGCTGATGCCTTGGGGTGGCAGGAGGGAGCACAGGACTCTCTCCAAGCAGAGTATCGGTCTGTATTGCGTCCATATTGTCTCCTACAGTCTCATTCATTCACACAATAATATACAATAAACTTCCTCTATATACCAATTACTGTACTAGGTAATGGCATGGAAACACTCTAGTAAGGGAAAATAGACTAATACGGGAACACAGACAAGTATACAGAAAATCACTAGATGATATGCTATGTACACAATACCCAGTAGTGTTTTTTTATACTATGGGTGATCTATACACATTATACCTCATCCTAACTTTAATGTAGACCATCTCACAGCACCACACAGGATCAAGCACAACATTACAATGATGGTAATAATTTTATTCTATCTTATCTTGAGACAAAATTTGTTTCCTGCTTAAAGTATTATCAGCCCTTGTTTGATTTGATCTGCCAGCAAATACATACACAGAGGCCCCAAAACATGACTGCCACTGGGTTAAACTGAAACAAAGCAAGTACAAGAAATATAAATGTGTAAAAAAGATCAGTTCAAATTTAGCCTTTCTGGGAAAAAAACCACAATAGAAAATTTACTAAAGTTACCCTTTCTGTAGAATACTTTTATTCACAAAGATATTCTGAACAATGCATAATGTCATTATTGAGGAATGTAAAACATTTTGATTCAGAAAACTAACATTAACTGTCAGACTTCTAAGCATCACAGGTAATACAAAAAAAGATAAACTTTCGCTGTGTCACCCTATTCATAAGGTTACAAAACTCACTTTACTGAAAGTGTATAATCATGTCAGACATACTTCTGCATCTCTTTCACTGAATACGATACATACCAATTTAGAGCAAAACATTTTATCAATGATCAACCTTGTCTTTCACAAACGTGCTATAAATAGCATCCAAAACACAATTACCCTACTGACCTACAAATTGTTTCTGGGGGTGGGTGGGGGAAGGGAGGGAAGGGAAAGGAACAAGATGGAGGAGTGAGCCATTTTAGGGCTCCATGCCCCTACAGAAGCTTTGAGTAAGGAGCAAGAAGAACTGATAGAAACATCTTTCCCAAAGCTCCTCCAAACAGCTAAGAGCCTACAGAAACAGGGCGAGCACAGAATTGAGAAAAGGGCTACTTAAAAGTGGGAGAATTTTGTGGCATCCACCGCTATTCCTGCACTGGTTCAATATGAAGCCAGCCTGCACTTCCAGTGCAGATCCCTGGTTCCAGTATCCAAGAATAGAGCATGCCTCACGCACATACTGGGAACTTGTAGGTCTGGCCCAATTAATCTAGGGACGGTCTGAGGGACTCCCTCTTTGTGAACTTATTTTACAGGTAGAAGGTGGCTCACAGAATACTCCCACAAAACACTGTGGAAGAGCAGCTAGGTTCTGCTGCTGCTGCTTGGGACAAGGAACTGCTGGCAATACCACATACAGTGCAGTACCTGAGATCATGAGGAAATCATTTCCTAGGGAAGAGGGGACATTCAGACCTGGGTAAAAAGAGGGGATTCCTAGGATCACATGCTCATGCCTAAGATAAGATACCTGGGCAGAAAGGATCAGGAAACTGCGGCCCAGAGCTATTCTCTAAACTCACTGTATGGATAAGCCCAGAAGAACAATATTTGCACAGGTCAATCTGCAAAGACCAGGATCAATCTCCAAAGACCAGGAAATGTGTTTTCTTTTCTTCCCTTCTTTTGGGTTGTGTATGTGTGTGTGTGTGTGTGTGTATGTTAGGTCCTAACATTTAAGGAGAGCTCTGTCATAATGCTAGCTGGATACAGCTTAAGGAACAGACATCTCAGAGTCTAAATTCCAGAGATACCCTAAAATACCAAAATGCTTAGGTTTCAACCAAAGATTACAAAAACATACAAAGAAACAGGATGTTTTGGACCTGGCAAGAGAGAAGATTAAAGCATTAAAAACTATCAGTGAGAAGGACCAAACCTGGAACATACCAAAGACTTTTAAAAAAATAGTCCTACATATGCTCAAAAAGACCTGAAGGAAAATGTGGACAAAGAACTAAAGAAAATCAGGAAAATGATAGATGTACACAAACAGAATATCAACAGAGAGCTAGAACCAAATAGAGCCAAAGACAATAGTAACAGAAACTTAAAAAATTCCCTAGAGGGATTCAACAACAGGTTGAAGTCTTCAGAAGAAAGAATCAGTGAACTTGAAGATAAGACAATTGAAACTATTCATGAAACCAGTCTGAGGAGCAAAAAGAGGAATGAAGAAAAGTTAACAGAACCTGAAGAATCTGTGGGACAATATCAAGCACACCAATATATGCACTGCTGGAGTGCCAGAAGAAGAAAGGGGAAGAAAAAATATTTGAAGAAATAATGGCTGCAAACTCCCCAATTTAACAAAAGCTATAGATACACACACCCAAAATGCTCAATGAACTCCAAACAGGATAAACAAAAATAGACCCATTCTGTAGCATATTATAATCAGACTATGGAAGGCCAAAGACAAAGAGAATTCTGAAAGCCTCAAGAAAGAGGCAACATGCCACACACGTGGGAACTCAAATAAGATTAAGTGCCATTTTCTCATCTGAAACCATGGCGGCAAAATGGCAGTGGGAAGACATATTTAAAATGCTGAAAGCAAAAATACTTACCAACCAAGAATTTTATATTCATCAAAACTGTTTTTCAAAAGTGATGGTGATAGGCATGAATGAGATGCTAAAGAGGGTTTCACAGGTTGAAAGAACAACAGACATCAGACTGAAGTCACATGGAGAAACAAAGATCTTGAGTGAGGTAAAACAAAACTGTAACTCCAGTTTTTACTTCCCACAGAATCTAAAAAGTAAATGCATAAAATGTAATGATAGATCAGTGATTTTTGAGTGACAGCGTATAAACATGTAATTTATTTATATAAAGTTGGAGTACAGAGGGGTACAAGAACACAGTTCGTGTGTACTATTGAAGTTGGTACCAAAGCAAATTAGATTCCTATAGATTTGGGATGTTAAATTTAAATTCCATGGTAATTACAAAGAAAATAGAGAATACTACAAAGAAATCAGAATACAGGTTATCAGGAAGGGGGTAGGGTAATGGAGAGTTAATGCATATTGGGTACAGGGTTTCTTTTTGGGTAGGTGGAAAAGTTTTAGTAATGGATGGTGGTGAGCAGACCACAACACTGTGACTATCACATTCACATACTATTGAATGGTACGCTTGGGAGTGAGATAGGAAATTTTATGTCATATATATGCTCCCACAATAAAAAAAAGAGCAACTAAAGAGACAATGGCAATTAGAACAATACATGACCCTGGATGGGATCTAACAAGTGAAGAGAAAATGCTCAAAACAACATTACTGGGACATATTTAAAAAATTAGAATATAGGCTGTAAGCGTTATAGCAAAGTTAAATTTCTTGAATTTGATAACCACACAAAGTGGTTACATGAGTGACTAGACTATCCTTGTTCTTAGGTAATATACATGGCAGTATTAAGTTTTCAAGGAGTATCAATGTATCAATGGTATATACAAGCTATACTCAAGTGTTCAGAAATGGTTGATAGACAGATGGACAAATAGACTGAGTACGGTAACTGTGACAAAAATGTTAAAATTGGTGGATTTTGATATCTGTGGAGGTAAGGGTATGCTGGAATTCTCTGTACTGGGTTTGTATCATTTCTGTTTATATTATTTTGAAAATATTTCCAAATAAAAAGTTAAACCCTATTCCCATCCACCACCAAAAAAGGAGAAGAGAAGGGAAAGGGGGACATCATATAATCTTCAAAGGCATTTTACTGGTAGTGGAAGAAGGAATACAGGAGGCTGGAATGAGAAAGAATATCATGTATTTTCTGCAAGATACTCACTGATGGAAGAAGATACTGATCCCAGGGGTACTACAGAGCAAAAAAGAGGACTTCTTCAAGAAACAAAACTCAGAATGTATAATTTAAAAAATAAAATAAAAAATCTTAAAGGAAAATAAAGAAACATTTAAGTACCCAAAGAATACATATTCTATTCTAAGTATATACAGATTACTGCCTGCTTGGAAAGAGAACATTTTATTCTACCATTATTCTATCATCCACCCTCCACAATCAGTTTGATCTTTAACGATCATACTAATAAGCCCTTTATATAGTCATTTTTTAGACTACAGCAACTTTCCAGGGAGGTGCTATTATCATCATTCCCACTTTACAGATGAGAAAATATTCTACCGATAAAAAAGTAGATCTTAAAATTTTTAAATTATATATATATATAATAGAGTTAGTATTTAAGTCATCTCTCAGAACGCAAGTGACTTGTAAATATAAAGGGGCACAAAAAAATTATCTTCCACCTACCACCCAAGTAGCTGTAACTCATTTTTTCACACGGTGCAACACTTTAATCTCTGTATGCAACATTGTTCACATACATAAGCCAAGCTAAAGAAAAACAATCCGTCAATAATATATCTAACACCAGTTCAAAAAATTACAAGGAACAGGGAATCAGTATGATGTCTAACTGCATCCCTTTGGGGTTCAGACAGTCTGGGTTTGAATCTACACAGTACCAACAATAACTGCTGTGTGACCTTGCTCACTTTAATCTCTCTAAGATTTCATTTCCTCATCTGCAAAATGGGTACGAAAATAATAGCACCTCCCATTACAGACTTGCGCAGGGTTAAACAATGAATGTATGTAAAGAGCTTATTACTGTGCTCAGAATAGAATATAAGGTCAACGAATGTGGAAGGAGAACAGTCACAAGTATAAGCTTGCCAGAGCAACAACATGAAACATAAAAAGTCTATATTTTGAGAACTCCATTACAGGAAGGGAAATGACTACTACTCGACAATATGCTAAAGATAAAACTCAAAATTCAATCTATTCCTAATTTTGTTTGGGGATCAATGCATTTGAGATGGGCTAGAAAAGATGCTGCAGTGCATCTGTGACACACACCTAAAAATGGCTCCAGTCAGAGGGATCATTTTAATTACTAATTTAAGAGATTAAATTCACTCTAAAAAAAAATACTGGAGTTCGGCCTGAACGGTGCTTAATATCACCCTAACATTTTTACCTGAGGAGAATGCTATCAAACACTTAACAATAATGAAGAATCCTCTGATTCTTCTGGTGCATTCCAAATGATAATCTTGTTCTTTAGAGCTGAGCAGCCTACCGCAAAATTCCAAGTACCCTAGTAAGGTATAAATCTATGAACCTAGGCTGAAGATCGGCCAATGCGGAAATCCGGGCAGCTTTTGAAGACAGCAAACATCATCAGCACGTCGGAAACCTCTAAAATTTCAAATCAAATCGAAACAGATATCCACCCTGTAAGGATTAGGTGCATTCCTCTTGCGTAAAGAAAGACTTCATCGGTGTCCCTTTTTGGCCCTCTTGACCTCTGCTTCAGTTCAAAAGTGGGGCCTTTACGAAGACCCCAATAATACTAATCGCTGTCTCAAAGAGAAGCAGCTGCAAAGTGGGATTCGCTACGCAGGCCAGGGGCTAGAGCGGCCTAGGGTGCGAAAGGACTACCCAAACCCTCCTCTGGAGTTGGGCAGCACGTCCATAGCGGAAGTAGGGTTGGTCCAGACTACCCCAAAGAATCTTGTTTCCCACGCATTGCTCACTGCAAACCTCATCCCCACCACACACGCAGACGAGGAAGCAGTAGGCCTTGGAGGAGCCCTCGGTTTGTTTGGGGGACGGACTCATCACAGTAGAAAAAAGATAACGCAAGCCCGCCAGTTCTCCAGGATGGAAATTCCCTTCTCTTACCTGGCAGCACGCGTAATGCCCCCCGAAGGGTCTAAGCAGGGAACTGGGTGGAAGGAGGACCGACGGGTCCGGAACTCCCGCTACAGACCACATGGGGCGGATGATATTCCGGTTTCCCGCTCCTGGACCAGGAGGCCGAAACTCCCCCAGACACAGGGATGATGGTAACCAAAGAGAGAAAAGGGGATGGCTGGACCGACGCCCTTGCCACGCGGGGCCCTAATGTCCAGCGCCAAGGCAGGGGCGCTCCCCCTCCCCAGGCCATCACACCAGCACTTCCCGATGGGCCCTCTTTGATCGTGGCCCCGACGCCCTCGCTTTCCTTACCGGCCAGGGTGAGTGTCAAGATGAGTCTATGCGCACTTCTAGGGTCTCCGTTGAGCTCCAATCAAGGGGAGGGAAAGGGGAGACCGGGATTAAAAGGGGGGCCAGAAGGGAAAAGGAAGCCCGGGATTAAAATGGGGCCGGACTAGGAAAGCCGAAGCTGCCCAGCGGCAAACTGCCAAAGCACTTTCGCCGCTTTCCGAGAGGTAGCGAGCGAGCGAGAAAAAGAACCAAGATGGCGGCTAGCCAGCCCCTACGTATCACGTCATGCCGCTGCGTACGTAAGGCAAATCTCCTCAAGACCACCCACCGGCGCCGAAGCGGTAGTATCACGTGAATCCTCCGTGGCTGCCTAACCCGATTGGAAAGCGACAATGTCTCCTGCTGGTGGGTGGGAGTTCCAGCATGCAGTGTTACCACTGCAGAGCACAGTTTAGCCTGTGATCTCTCCGGGAACTCTAATTGAGCAAGATCACAAGTTGATACAGTTAAAAGAACATTCTTGTATCTGGTGGGTGGGAGTGTAAAGCAATTCAACAAATAGTTTGGCAGTATGTATATAAGTTAAACTATGTATAATCTTTAACTTTGATATCATGACCAGGGAAATGCTTATGCCATAATATGCTTATGCCGTAATTATGCTTTAAACACATACAAATATGCATGTTCATAGAAAACAGACTTTAAAAGATGTACTCTGAAGTGTTAATGATGGTAAACATGAACGGTTGTCCTTGAGTGGTCAGATTTAAAAAATATATATATATATATATATATATAAAATATATCTTATATATGCCTTTTAAAATTTTCCCAAGTTTATAATGAAATAATTTAATGGGTAACAAAAATATGTTGTATCATAATGTTGTTATGAGAAACGAAAGATAAAGTGTGTGTGCAGATGTATGTATTATATAATATATAAAGATTTGAAAAGCATTACATAATTTTTAGGCTGTAGAATAAAACAAGAACAGGTATGATACTAGTTTTGTTAATTGTCATGTAGTATGGGCAAGTTACTTAAGCTCTTTCGGATTCAGTGTTCTCATTTGCAAAGTGCAACAATAATAGGATAATACCTATCTCCCAAGATTGTTTTATTCAATCAATAAATTTTTGTTAGGCATCTATCTTATGTGCTAGGTATTAGGATACAAAGGTAGTGAAATTTAAGATTCTTGCCCTTATGAAACAGAGTCTAGTGATGCACTATGAAGAAAAAAAACAGGATATCAAGATAAAGAATAACCAGAAAGGAAGCAGGAAGAAGCTACTTTGAAAAGGATGGTGAGCAACTACCTTTCTGAGAAGGACCTAAATAAGAGGCAGCAATGCAAAGAGTATGCAGAAAAATGTCCTGTAGCAAGAAAGCTATAATTAAAAATGTCTTGTTTGGGACATTAGAATGTTCTAGAACTAGGAAGAAAGGAGTGTGTCTGGAGGTTAAGAGAGTGGCAGAAGATGAGACTAGAAGAAATGACAAGAGCTAGGTCCAGGAGGGCCTTGTTGACCAGAATAAGGAATTCAGATTGTCTTCTGAGTACACAGGAAGGTTTTAAGCAGGGGAACCACATGATCTGATTTTATTTACATTTAAGAAAATCACTCTTACTGCGGGATGAAAGATGGATTGGAGGGAGGTAGAGGTGGAAGCAGGAAGGCCAGCTAGGCTACCGTTGGAGGAGTGAGGAATGATCGTTTCCTGGACTAGGATACATGCAGTGGAAATGGAAGACTTAGACAGGTTTGGTATTTGATATTTTGGAATTAGACTAGACCTGCTTGTGGGAGACGAGCACTTCTAAATAGGGTCTGGGTGTGAAAAAAGGGAAAGAATCAATGAAGACATAGATTTGTGGCTTGAGCAACTGGGTGGATGACAGTGACATTTAGAGAAACTATAGAGATGTGAGGGGGGAAGACAACAGTTTGGATGGTAGAGGAATCAAAAATAAATATTAAAAAATAAAAGTTAGGAAAAGTACATTTTGGACATGTTAAATTTGAGATGTTCTTAGAACATCCTACTGGAGATCAAATGTCCAGCTGACATGCATATCTGCAGCTCAGAAAGGAACTCTAGATTGGAGGTAGAGATTTGGGATTCATAGACATGTAGATGGTATTTAAGGTGGTGGGAAGAGATAGGATCACTCACAGAGACAATGGAGAAAGAACTAACATTTAGACATTAGATGGAGTTGGAAGAAGATGAATTAGCAAAGAACACTAAAGTCAGAGAACTGGAAAACCCAAAGAGGGAGATGTTGCAGAAGCCAACAGAGAAGAATATTACAAGAAGATGTGAGCAATAAATGTATTATATGGTGCCAAGAGGTCATGTCATATGGAGGAACAAGAAGTGTCCACTGTATGTGGCAACATGGAAGTAATTGGTTTTCCAGGGTCAATGGATCAGAAAACCATATGGTAGTGAGCCAAAAAAGGGATAGATGTTGAGAAGGTAGAGACTATAGATAAACAATTCTTTCTAGAATTAGAATTCTGCCATGACAATAGCTAGGAGAGAATGTAGAGTGAAGAGACATATTTTTAAATATGGGAGACAGTAAGTAGATAATGTTGGCATACTCATGTGGATTGGATTCAAAAGAAGTGAAGCAGGGGGGAGTGGAGGAGGAAGCCAAGAGTGATGATGTGGTAGAGAGAGGGAAAACAGAGAAGGGAAGTCCTTGAGAAGGTGTTGAGGGGGTCAATCCAGAGCATAGGTAGAGGATAGACCTTTTATAGAAAGGAAGGAGAAAGCAGGTGCATCTCTAAGAAGGTTTGATGAGTTGATGATAGGAACATAAAGGAAGTCCTATCTGGTGGCTTCTCTTTTATCAGTGATGCAGGGGGCAATGTAATCTGCTGAAAGGGCTTGAGAAGATTAGTGTGTAGGAGTTTGAGGAGAAGAAGAAAATTGAAAAGTTATCTCAGAGGGTGAAAAGGTAAATCTACTCAGAGCTACAGAGTAGGACAAGCATACTATAGCTGAGAGCTCTTTTGAGTTTGTGATTATGAATGCAAAATAAGCCATTCAGTATATTTATATGATTTCTCTTGCAGTGTTCATCTATTTGGGTACAGCTCTGGAGAAAATGGATAGTGAGATGTACCTAGCCTTGGTTTTACCAGGCAAGTATAATGTAGTGAGGTCAGGGAATCTGTAAGAGAGGGAGTATAATGATGATCCATATCATGAGTATTAATAAGATAGAATATGGAAAGTGCCTAATATTGAATGATATTGTAGATGGGTGGTAAATGGTAATTTTGTCTACTTTATGAGTTATCTGTGGTGTATTTTAAATCCAAAGGTTACTTGGATAGATTTCCCATAACCCTCTAGGCTCTGATCTAGAGTATCCTGGTCTCAGAAGTATCCTTGCCTTAGCAACATAGAGCAGCTCTAGGAATCAGATGAGCTTACATTAACCAAGGTCACGAGACAGATATATACAACAATATATTGATGTATTAATTTCTAACAGTTATGATTTATATTCCTGAATAAATATGACTACAAAGGCAGCACATTTTTTTCAGGTAGCCAAACCTACTCCTGAAGCCAGAGGCATTATCAGAAGGTTGCTTGATGATCACAGATTCAGAGCAACCAGAATTATGTGAATAGAATGTCCTTGATTCATTTATCCCCATGACAGGATGATTTTGCCCCCAAAATAGAAATACTCAGTCATAATGGTTGCAACTTTCTACATTAAGATCTCCAATCCAGTAGAGACATCCCGCTGTGCTGTTGACTTGGGCTCCTTCTCTCTTTGACAGAGCTTGGTTGGACATTGGTACTTTCTGGCCCTGTATACTCCTTTCTCTGTTTCTTTGGCTACCCAAATCTCTTAGCAATAATATATTCTTTCAAGAGAAATCAAGTTGCAGTCAAGTCAAGTCAGTTTGTGCTTATTTCTGCTCTTTTCTATTGTATGTGAGCTTAAAGCTTAGCTCTCAAAGAACAGTCTTATTTCCCTTATGTCCTAGGGGAAATCTCACTGAAACCCCTGTGTACTGATACAATGTACAAAGCCAAATAAGATTCTTTTAAAATTTACTTTGCTTTGGATTATTTGCAAGCATAGATAGATTTGTCATAATAAATTTTTTTCCATGATAAATTGAATGAAAAATTGTCATTTAATTGCCAGTATTTCCTTTAAAACAATAATTTCAGAGTAACATTACTAAACTGCTAATTGGTGGTCTAAAATCAGGCAAACTAGTTAATACAAACTGATTCTTCAAACAATATGACCTATGTTTTGTGTGTGATTGCCCAGCATTATTTGCTAACAGTTTTATTGAGTTTCTGCCCTACCCATTAGGATTGATCCCATAAACCTAAAGGTGCTGAAGATATTAGGGATATTAGGTGGAAAATAAAAAAAATCAGTGAAGGTATCATACTTCATAATTAGAAGTGTTTCTTAAATGTTTGTGTGCACATAACAATTTTGTTTTCTTTTCATTCAATTGTCCAGCAAATTATAAATGGTAAAATTGAGAAACATGATAAACCTGTTGTAATGAAAACCCTAATACCAAAATACTATATGAAAATTTAACTTTATTGTATAAATATCACCAGATATTGTAACTTTACTAATAAAGATAAGAAAATATTGCCAGTACTTTGAAAATTACCTTCTTTTAACTTGTAAGAAATTATATACTAAATATATTATAAAGCATACTTTTTATATATCCTATAAAATGACATTATATATAAAGTAAGATAAATCTTTTCCTTATTTATCAGTCTATTATTAATTGAGTCAGCAAACCCTTTATATAATTGCATAAAAGGTATATTTTGGCCAAAACTTTTGTTCACTTGTTACAAGTCATAATTTAATGAAGTCCGAATTCACTAGGATTTACTGTCCATCAAAAAATTTCCCAGAATTTTCTTAGCTAAAAGGAGACAACTGGAGCTATAGGTTCAAGTTAATAGAGAGTAGTATACTTAATGAACAATATCTGTAACAACATCTGAAATATCTAGCCATGGATTGGGAGGAGTAAGAGAAGGGAATGAGGAAGAGATAGAGAAAAATGTTGCTGGTTCACAGTTTTGCCTATGGCTGGAATTTCACCTGAATCAGGAAGTGAGTGATGATAAACAGGACAGATCACAAGACTAAAGGAAAGAGGGATCAATGGAGCAAAAGCAGAGAAGAGAACACAAAGGAAAATGGCCAGGTGGTAATGGAGGTTACAGAAAATGTGATTCAAAAAAATTTTTTTTCAAAGGCAAAATGCAAACCTGTAATGCACAGATGATTATCTCCAAGGTCATATTGACAAAATTGTCATTAGGTTATAACAGTAGCTTACGTTGCATAGCAAGTTCACAGGACATAAAACCACAGTCTGCTGCTGAACACAGAACAGCTCTCCCCTGAAGTGTCTCCAGTGAGTGATGCTGAGATTTCAAAAATACACAGTGAGTCAACAGTGCTATACTGAAGAAAAGCTTAAATACAGCAAATCCTCACTGTCATGGATATGGTCCAATTTTTTTGTGTTGTTTAATATATCTTTCCCTTACTGATTACTAGTTTAGGCTGAATCATTAAGGATTTATCTTGACGACTTCAAAAAGCATACTTGTTCTTTCTCACTTTGATTTGAGTAGTATACAATCACAGAACTAAATAAGTCTCTTAAAAAATAAAAGTCCACAGGACCCATTGTGAAAAGTTCCAGGAACCCCTCCCCAGGTAGTGATTAGGGAATCTTCAACAGCTCAAGGAGTGCTCCGACTACTCTAAAATAACACTCATGTTCCAAAGAAAGTGCTTTCAACTGCCCCTTGGACCAATAATCCAAAGCATATGCCAAAAGTCGCATGGTGATTGTATTAATTCTCAAGAAATTTCCAACAAATACCACCTGGTTAATGTTTTCGTTAAGGGCACACTTTCTTACTATGAAGCCAATGTTGCTGGTGATGGTGATCAGAGTTGCTCTGGCGAGGTCTTTGCTGACAGCCTCTCGCTTCTCCTTGCTCACCATGTTTCCAAAGCTTGAAGTTACAGCCCATCCTGGTAGTCCCAAATCTCTCACCATCCGCTCCATAAATGTCATGCACTAGTTTATCCACTTTGGTGCTATCTCCAGTAGATGCCATTTCAAGAGCTTCTTCAAAAGTGGTACAGCCAGTAAGATTACAGCAGAGACCAAAGAAGGTTCCTCCTCCAAGACTGGTACCTGTGACCGGCTTGTAATTATCTTTAGAATACACTGCTAAGATGCTAACTCCTGAGCCAGTGTTCACCAGAAGCAAAGGGTAGGGATTTTTCAAATCAAATGGTAACATTCTGACATTTTTCAGAATCAGCAGCTTTCGAAGTAATAGCATTGTGATTGTCCATTGAATCCAACTGAGTCAATATACTAAATTCCTTTTATTAAACAATCTAGTTCGTCAAGTTTGCAAAGCTGAAGTTTGCCTATCTTAACCTTTGTCCCTTGGTCTGGTCCCACAGTGGCTGTTGAGGCCGCCAGCTCCTTGGTGCTGTATTTTGCTAACAACCTCCCTCTGCCACCCCCCGCCAAAGTACAGCCACCAGACTGCCTGGGCTAAGCCTCCTTCATTCCACTTGCGTTGGAGGAATCAGTTGTTAAATTTTTTTAGAAAGAAAATAGAAACTTGAAATATTGCTGATGAATATAAAGACAGTGCTCAACAATTACTTCTAAAATGTTAACTAGGGCTGATACTTGTAGTATTTCTCAAAGGACAAGGCTTTGTTTTTTCCATCTCCCAACCAATTGTGTATACAATGCATAAATGAAACTATTCAATTTCAAATATTTTACTTCTCCACAGTAATGAAGAAGAGAAATAAGGTTGATAGTACATTTCTTTGTTAGCCTAGAAATGTTCCAAACTAGACGTTTGGAACAATATTTAAGCTTCCTGTAGAAGAGAATTTCATCTGCTACAAAGAAACCAGTACTCATGCCTAGTTCAGTTTTTGTTTCCTTACACTCTCCATTCTTATTTCTGCTGGGGTTAATTAAATGGCTATTTCAGAAATATTTCTTTGAGTTGCTGAAAGTCTTCATGAGATAATTGTTTCAAATGGGAATTAGTAGTACAGTACTCTAAGGATTGGGTCATCATTTATTTTATAGGGTACAATCTTGCCAGGAAGAAAAAAGGAATAGTCGTTGAAAGATGTCAAGAAAAAGCTTCTCAAAGATTTTAACACCCTGGGTAAACTGCAGGGCAATGAAATGCTCTTCATTTCAATATTTCCTATATGAAACTTTTAACTGGAGAAATCTCAGTCACTGTAATGCTTTATAAAACTGTGCCACCTGTTAGGGTTCACGTGACCAGGCCACCTGTCCAACCTTCAGCGATGCTGGTAGGGTGACCAATCCAAGTTTGCCTGAGACTATTCTAATTTTTAGCAGTGAAAATCCCATGGTGAACTTCACAGTCCCAGGTCAACCGGGATAGTTGGTCAACCTATGTTAGTCACAATGAGGGTGGGTCTTGGTCCCAATCTTTTCCAACATTAAATTCTCCTTTGGTCTCTACTGTCTGCCTGAGAATGGGTCCTTGCCAGAGACCACTAACAAGAAGGGAGCCTTATTACACAAAGGCCCTTTTAATCCTGAGGGTTTAGTCAGGCTGCTGAGAGCTGAGAAGTTAGGTCCCAGGAGCTTTTTAGGATGAAGGGCATTATTAACAAATCACTAACTAGCTCTTGTAAATTTGTACTAGAAGAAATTTCCCTCCAATCACCCTAGAGATAGTTTGGCTTTAAAGAATTGCCAACAATCTTGCAAGTAAGTTTTGCACAGAACCTTATTAGGTCATGGAGGTGACCTTATAACAAGTAGTGCGTTCTGTTTTAGTTTGTTAAATGCTGCCAGAACACAATGTACCTGAAATAGATTGGCTTTTATGAAGGGAATTTATTAAATTGCAAGTTTCCAGTTCTAAGGCTATAAAAATGTCCAAACTAAGGCATCCAAAGATACCTTGATTCAAGAAAGGCCAATCTGAGAAGTCACTTGGCTGGCATCTGATGGTCCTTTTCCTTCTGGTTTCAAACAGCTTCTGATGCCAGTGGTTTCCTCTCTGTCTGTGGGCCTTCACTTAGCTCCTCCAGGACACAACTCTGGGTTCTCACTTAGCATCTCACAGAAAGGCATGTGGTGATGGGTGTTAGGCTCTGCATCCCCAAATATCTGTGTCTAAGCATCTGTTCTCTCTGTTGGCACTCCAAGCATCTCCAAATGTCTGCATCTGTGTCGGCTCTGAGAGCTCTCCAAAATGTTTTCCTTTTTAAAGGACTCCAGAAAACTAATCAAGACACACCTTAAATAGACAGAGTCACATCTCCATCTAATCAAAAGGTCCTAATCACTATTGGGTGTGTCACATCTCCATGGAAACAATGCAATCAAAATGTCCCACCGTACAATTTAAAACAGAATTAAAGAACATGGCTTTGCTGGGTACATAACAGTTTCAAACATGCACAATTCACTCTCCTTTTTCTAACTGGACTGCAGAAAACGAATGGAATGAGGGTTATTTATGCATTACTCAAGCTGTATTTACTATTCATAAATATTATGTCACATCGTAATTCTGTGTTTTAATTTCAATATGGGACATTTAACTTAATGTATACTATGCATGAACTTTTTTCTTTCAATAAATATTTGTTAAGATGACCCTATATATACCAGATATCATACCAGTTATGGAGAACATAAATACAACGGTCTAAATTCCCATTCTCAAGGAGCTCATAGTCAAGCAGGATGGGAGAAGGGAGTTAAAAAAAACAAACAATTATTGCTAGAGTGATTAATGTTATGGAGAGGGAATTAGAGATGTCATGTGAGTCCAAAGAGAAGACACTTAGCCCAGATTTTCAGGGATGGGGGAGTGGGGAGAATCAGGGAAGATGAGACCTAATAGTTTTGTAAGAATTAGCTACATGTGTGGGTATGGATTATGAGTGATGGTACGGGTTTGTGTGTGCATGTATGTGTCTGTGTCTATATCTGTGCATAGGGAGAGATATGATAGGATGTGACAAGAATAATGTTTGGGGAGAGGAAGGCAGCTGGTTTGCATATAGGAGGGGGTCAAAAGATTTCAGGAAGAGGGAACATCCTGTGGAAACACTCTCGGAAGAGGGAACATGACATGCTTGAGGATTTTAAAGTATCTTGATAGCTCTGTTCCTTTGAAAGTCAAAGAGAAGTGGTAAAAGGGGCAAAACAAACAAACAAACAAACAAAAAACTGCAGCTGACTCCAATTAAGATAGAGGCATGAAAAGGTCCGGACTCCATCTCACCAAAGAAACTGAAAAACCACCACGAACTGACAAAAACAACTTTCTCAAAGTTCCAGAAAACAGTTAAAGGATCACAGTAACAGGGTGAATGCTGAGTCAAGAAAAAAGGCAACTTAAAAGCAGTATGCTCTCATGGTGCCCTCAAGCCCTTCCCCTATTCTCTCACCAGCTTGGTGCAGAGCTGAGCCCTTCCCCTATTCTCTCACCAGCTTGGTGCAGAGCTGGCCCTGTATTTCCAGTACAGGTCCCTGATCTTGCTTCTGGAGGGAGCATTCACATATAGTTAGCATGTGTATCTGGCCCAGTCTCTCTGGTGGAGAACAATTAAGCTGTGCTACCTGGGGCAAGAGATTGCTGTGGGACATACAGTGCAGTTCCCATGACACTGAGGAAATGCTGTTTCCTGGAGATGAGGGACCTTTGGGTGCCTATATACGGGAGGATTTTTAGGACCACACATGTATGCTCCAACACTGAAAGGACTGGAAAGAACACTATGTTTTTGCTTTGAGCTATTTTCTAAATGCATTTTATGGCTAAATTCTGCAGGAGAGGATTTCCTCAGGCTAAACTGCAAAGACTGTACCTGGATACAAACGTAAAGAACAGCCATCTCAGAATCTAAATTCAGGCAATAATACATTAAGATATCAAAAATGTTTTGATTTCAACAAAAGATTACAAAATATACAAAGAAGCAGGAAGTGATGGCTCATACAAAGGAGAAGTTTAAAGCATTAGAAACCGTCAGTGAGAAGGAGCAGACCTGAGACATACTAGAGAAAGATGGTTACAAAGTGGTCCTAAATATGATCAAAGAGCTAAAGAAAAATATCAACAAAGAACTAAAGGAAATCAGGAAAATGATAAATAAACACAAAGAGAATATCAATAGAGAGATGGAAATTATGAAAAGGAATGAAACAGAGTTAAGACCACACAGTAACAGAAATTAAAAATTTCCTAGAGGGGTTCAACAGCAAATTGGAGTTGGTAAAAGAAAGAACTAGAGATCTTGAAGATAAGACACATGCATCTACATTGGCTCTCTCTGTTGGCTCTGAAGCTTCTGTCATTTCTGACTCTTTCTAAAATGTTTTCTCTTTTAAAGGACTCCAGTAAACTAATCAAGATCCACCTGGAATGGGTGGAGTCACATTTCCATCTAATCAAAGGTCACATCCACAATTGGGTGTGCTGCCACTTCATGGAGATAATCTAATCAAAAACTCAAATCTACAGTATTGGATCAAGATTAAAAGACTGAATCAGGATTAAAGCATGGCTTTTCTGGAGTACATAGTACTTTCAAACTGGCATAGATACCATCAAGCAAACTGATATACACTGTGCTGGTTTGAAAGGAAGTATGCCCCCTAAGAAATGCCATGTTTTAATATAAATCCCATTTCATAAAGGTAGAATAATCCCTATTCAATACTGTATATTTGAAACTGTAATGTGATCATCTCCCTGGTTCATGTGATTTAGTCAAGAATGGCTGTTAAACTGGATTAGGGGATGACATGTCTCCACCCATTTGAGTGGGTCATGATGGGTTTATTGGAGTCCTATAAAAGAGGAAATATTTTGGAAAATGAGAGACTCAGAGAGAGCAGAAAATGCTGCAGCACCACAAAGCAGAGAGTCCACCAGCCAGAGACCTTTGGAGCTGAAGAAGGAAAACACCTCCTGGGAGCTTCATGAAACCAGAAGCCAGGAAGAAAGCTAGCAGATGACGCCGTATTCACCATGTGCCCTTCCAGCTGAGAGAGAAGCCCTGACTGTGTTCGCCACATGCCTTCTTACCTGTGAGAGAGACCCTGCGCTTCATCGGCCTTCTTGAACCAAGGTATCTTTCCCTGGATGCCCTTGATCAGACATTTCTATAGACTTGTTTTAATTGGGACATTTTCTTGGCCTTAAACTGTAAACTAGCAACTCATTAAATTCCCCTTTTCAAAAGCCATTCAATTTCTGGTATATTGCATTCCGGCATCTAGCAAACTAGAACATACACATAATGGGAATTCCAGAAGGGGAATAAATATTTCTCCATACATGCTCAACCTTTTCAGAACAATGAGATAGTTGCCAAGCTCTCTCCAATTCCCAGGGAATGTGCTCCACCCTCTCTGTGGCCTAGGACACAAAAACTCTTCCTGAACATCAAGGCAGAAGGCCCACCTTTGGGGCAAACTCACCCTCTGTGGATCTGCTCTCTTGGCCCAAGATTTCCTGGCTCCAGACCTTAGCATGCATGGTTCTGTCCTTGAAGTAATTTTTCCTTCAATCTGTCCCTTTTCTCCATTTTAGTAGAGGCTGGCAGAGGTTCTGGTCATATAGATCTCACAAGAAACTTTCTGGTTTGGCATGCAGCACACGGGGGTCAACTCCATCAGACAAATGAACTTTCCACAAATCCTTTCTGGATAGCTCCATCTCCAACCCTCACTTGTCTTGTAATGTCTGACTGCTTCCATATTTGGTTAAATCCTCATGTGGGTCACTAGCCTCTGGGGTCTCAATTTCTGGAAGCACAGAATTTTCTAGACCATTAATTTCTACTTTCTTTGTACCTAAGAGTTCAGTTTTCAGCTTATCCCTTTCCTGTTGCACTTTACTATAAGCCATAAGAAAAAAACAGGCTGCATTTTCCACATTTAGTTTGGAAATTTCCTCAGCTGGATATCTGAGCTTGTCACATTCAAATTCTACCTTCTGTCTAACACCAGGACACAATTTTGTGAAATTTTCTGCAACTTTGAAACAAGGATTGCCTTCCTTCCAACTTGCAATAGCACATACATTATTTTTGTCTAAGGTCTCATCAGAAGCACCTTTAGCATCCTTATTTCTGCCAATAGTTTCTTCAAAGCAATTCGGGCCTTTCCTATTCATCTCCTCACAATTCTTCCAGAATCTTTTCCTATCCATGTAAAAAGCTATTCTAACATGTTCGATATTTGCAAACTGCAGCACACAACTCCTGATACCAAAATCTGTTTTGGTTTGCTAATGCTGCCAGAATGAAATATACCAGAAATGTGTTTGCTTTTACAAAGGTAAAAGTACAAGTTTACAGTGCCAAGACCATGAAAATGTCCAAAGTAAGGCACAAACAAGAGGATAACATCTTGGAGGAAAGGCAGCATCCAGGTTTCTCTGTCACATGGGAAGGCACATGGTGATGTGAGTAGGTCCTTGCTCCTGATTCATTGCTTTCAGCTTCTGATTCCAGCGGCTTTCACTCCAAGCATCTGTGCATCCTCACTTAGCTTCTCTGGGGAAAATTCTGGACTTCATCTCTTGGCTTAACCTCTTCAGACATCTGTGTCTTGGTTTCATTTCTCTACTCTCCATGTCATTTCTTTGAGCATCTCCAAATGTCTGTGTCTGCTTTCTGTGTTGGATTTCTTTTAAGGACTAGAGTAAACTAATTAAGACCCACCTTGAATGGGTGGGGCCACATTTCCATCTAATCAAAAGGTCCCACCCACAATTGGGTGGGTTGCATCTCTATGGAAACAATCTAATCAAAAGGCCCTACCCAAACAATAGGTCTGCCCCCACAAGTTTGGATTAGGATTAAATGAACATGGCTTTTCTGGGGTACATAGCAGTTTCAAACCAGCACTGGAAGAGAGAATACTCAAAGAAATAATGACCAACGCTTCCGGAATTGAACAGTAGGTATGAACATTCATATTCAAGATTCCCAACAAATCCCAAACAGGGTAAGCATGAAGAGGAACCATGGCCAGCCACGTAGTCAAAATGTTGAATGCCAAGGACAAGGAGAGGATTCTGAAAGCTGCAAGAAAAAAGCAACCTATATGTAAAAGGAGTTTCAATAAGGTTAAGAGGCAATTTCTTATCAGAAATCACAGAGGTAAGAAGGCAGCAGGATTATATATTTAAAATGCTGAACATAAACAATTGCCAATCATGGATTTTATATCTGGCGAGTCTTCTTAAAAATGAGGGAGAGGAGGTAGCTCCAGCATGGGTCCAAAGGGACCCAACCTTCTGGCCTCTCCCTAGCCGCCTGCAGCGCTCAGTGACGAGTGGACAACGTTCACCAGGAACCTCCTGCCAGGAAGACTGTTATTGAAATAGAGTTTCTAAAGAAGTCATAACAGTCAAATTGCAGCAGATAGATTTGTAGTGGTCTTGAACTCCATATTAAGGTGTTCATGTTCAAGCACAATCCCCATCACCTGCAAGTCTTTGAGACCTGCTGTCTCAAAGGTCTTTGTGTTTTGTGTCCAAATAGGAGCAACTCCCTCCTGGCCTTCCTGGGCACACATGTGGGCCACGTGCAACTTGTGGGCCTGGCCAGCACTGAAAAGCCCCTGCCTCTGAAAAGGGGACCCCTGTAAGAATATTTGATACTTCATCAGGGCATTTAATCCAGGAACTACAGAGAAAATCTCAAGCAGTGAACATTTATTGCATCAACTTCAACCAGGACGCCTCGCTCATCTCATTTCCAGCGACCACCACACTGTGCACATCTTCGGCGCTGAGGACCCAAAAAGAAACAAGCAACCCAGTTTGGCATTAGCCAGTTTCTTTCCAAAGTACTTCAGTTCCTCCAAATGGAGGTTTTCCAAATTTCAGGTTCCCTCAGCCTCTCCCTGCATTTGTGCCTTTGGAACAGGGCCAAGTGCCATCATTAAGATTTGCGCAGATGGCAGCTACTACAGATTCCTGTTCAATCCCAAGGGGGGAGGGGTGCACACCGGACGTCCACGCCCATTTCCTAGAAATGACCGGAGACAAGCTGTGACTCTCAGGGGTGTGTGCGACCGACGCCTTTTGGCTGCCTCGCTGCGTGGGCCCCCCAACCCCAAGGTGGTGCCGGCAGCTTATGGGCCTCGTTGGCAACAGGCTCAGGGACTGCCTGGGTGGCCCTTGGTCTTGAAGTCATAAGGGGTTGTTGCTTCAGGAACAAGCCCCCAACCCCCCCCCCCCCCGCCCCGTATTAAAGAGAATAAGCGCCCAGGCACGACAGAAGGGCAGGCAGAGGTTAGCTCAGACACTGCCGCCTTCTCCACATCGACCCTGGAAACTCCGCACAACTTAGAGGCCCGGCTGAGAAAGGCCGAGCACGCTGACGTTCATCTGCGGCAACAGATTTTTTTACTGGTATGTGATAGGGAAATGAGCAGATGTGTAAATGTCAGTTCTTACAGTGTAACAAGATTTTCGATAGATCAATACCAGCAGCAGCCTTAGAAGAGGAGGGAGGGATAACTCTCCATCTGTAACGAATTAAAATGACACAGCTGTCTTAGGAAAAAAGTCTGTCCATTTCCCTCTGTGAGCCTCGCGGTCTCCTGGGTGCCCCCGGCGTCTGCCACGTGCGCCATTCTGCGGGTGCCGGTCTCTCTGCCCGCACCTGTAGGCTCCCCACTCCGACCTCCCGGGGCAACGAGGAGAGTGCTGAATTGCCCGTTCAAACTAAGGTTCTCTGTTGTCTGTAAGGAACAAAGTAACGCACAGACTTTTAAAATGTCATTTAAGTCAGAGCAAAGGAGGGAAACATCCTACATCCCTCAGCAGAGCGGTCGGCATCCAAGTGCTTTTCTGTCTCCTCTGTGCAGATGCCTTAGTCAGCCTGTCACTTCCACCCAGGTTCCCCACCATCATTTTCTCCCCCAGGGTTGATGAGAAGACCTGCACACTAATATTCTGGGAATGAGAGGCACATGACACTTAAAAAAAATTTTTTTCGTAACTAAAATAGGTTATGGGCTCTATATTGTTAGTACTATCTGAGGAATATATTCGATTTTTTTAAATTCCCTTTAAAGAGACTTAACTTTATGCTTTTGATTTCAGGTTGCAAGCATTTAAAATCTGCAGAGCAGCAAGTTTACAGTTGTGCTGGTTCCTTTGCTGCCATGTAATCAACTAACTTTGTATGTGGATTTTGTTTAAAGTATGCATGTTACTTTTATGTGCATTTAATTATGAAATTTAACTTAACACAATTACACAATTACAATGTGTAATGTTTCTTTTAAATAAAAGTGACTAATTTTGTTGTATGCTTAAAAAAAAAAATTGAAAGAGAGATTAAGGCATGCCCAGACAGACGAAAGCTGAAGGAGTTCATCAGCACTAGTCCTGCTTTCCAAGAAAATGCTAAAGGGAGTGTTTCACACTGAAAGGAAAGAACAGTAGACAATGAGTTGAAGTGATGTAAAGAAATAAAGACCTCTGGGAAAGGTAACCATATGGGTAATTATAAGTATCAGTATAATTGTATTGTATTTTTTGGTATGTTAACTCCACTTGTAGGCTATAAATGCAATGACATAAAGAGTAATAATGAATCTATGGTTTTGGATGTATAATGTATAAAGATAATTTGTAACAAGTACCACAAAAAGGTGAGGGAATAAATGGGTGTAGAAATAGTGTATGTTACTGAAGCCAAGTTGTTATCAAATCAAAGATGATTCTTACAGATTTAGGATGTTAAATTTAAGCCCCATGGTAATGACAAAAAAAAATATGAAAAATATATACTGAAAAAAATGAGAAGGGCCTCAAAATAGTGCAATAAAAAAATCAAATGAATTTTTAAGTAGGTGTTATTGGAAGAATTGAGGGGCAAAAAAAGAATAAGACTTACAAAGATCAACTAGCAAAAGGGCAGAAGAAAGTCCTTCATTGAGAGCAGCTATTTGAATGTAAATGGATTAAATTCTCCAATCAAAAGGCAGAGATCTGCAGAATGGACAAAAATGCAGGGCCATACTATATCCTGTTAACAAGAGATTACCTTAAATACAAAGACATAAGTTGGTTGAAAGTGAATGGATAGAAAAAAATATACTAGGCAAATCATAACCAAAAGAGAGCTGGAATATCAATACTGATAAAAGATGAAATAGATTTTGAGTCAATATGTGTTACAGGAGACAAAGAAGGTCAACATTTACTGATAAAAGGGTCAATTAAACACAAAAACATAATTATAAATATATGTGTACCTAACAGTAGAGATTCAAAATACTGAAGCAAGTATTGACAGATTTGAAGGGAAAAACAGATGCATCTACATTAATAGTAGGAAACTTCAATATACTGCTTTCAATAATGGATATAATATCTAGGCACAAGATCAGTAAGGAAATTGAAGACTTGAATGATACTATAAATCACTTAGCTATAACAGACATACATAGGATACTTCTCCCAATAGCAGGAGAATACACATTTTTCTCTAGTGTGCATAGAACATTGTCCAAGAGAGACCATATGTTAGATCACAAAACAGGAATGAAGTTCTGGTGCATGCAACAACATGGAAGAAACTTGACGACATCATGCTGAGCGAAATAAGAAAGACACAAAATGACAAATATATATGCTCTCAATGATATGAAATAATTAGAATCAGCAAATTCACAGACTCAGACTACAATAGAGGCCATCAGGGGTTGGGGTTGGGGGGGTGGGGAATGGAGACAATGCTTAATCGATTCAAAGCTTTTGTTTGGGGTGATGAATGAGTTTTGGTAATGGATAGTGATGATGGGAGCGCAACATTGTGAGTATAATTAGAACCATAGAATCATATATTTGAATGTGGTTAAAAGGGGAAATTTTAGGTTGTATATATGTTACTAGAATAAAAATTAGAAAAGACGATAAATACATTAGGGTTCATTGTACAACACAAGCAATGAACCCTAATGTAAACTGTGACTATACTAGCATAATTATAACAATATTGTTTCATCAATTGTAACAAAGTAGTACACTAGTGCAAGGAGTTAATAATAGGGAAAATTGCATATGTGTGTGAGGGGTTTTCTGTAAACCAATAATTTCTCTAATAACATTTAAAAAAATGCTTCAACGAACATCCTCAGGTTTGTTCTGTTATAAATTTGTAGAGGAATTCACTTGGAATATATACTCAAGAGCAGAACTGTATGTCATAGGGTATGCAAATACTTAATTTGCCTAAAAAAATGCCAAAATGGCTACACAATTCTACACTCCCATCAGCAGTGCCTAAAGATAGCTAAATCTGCATACTCACTTATGTTGGGAATTACCCATCTTTCTAACTCTTGCCAATCCAATACATATAAACTGATACCTCTTTGCTGTTTTTATCTGCATTTCTCTGATTGCCAATGACTCGAACTTCTCTTCATATGCTCATCATTTTTTTTTTCAGTTTCTTCTTTTTTTTTTAAACCCCTTTAGCCTGCTTTTTAAATCTTTAGCCTTCTTCTTTCCACTGGGGTTGATACGCTTTGCTGGAGTTCTTTAAATAGTCTATATAGTAATCCTTAGGTAGGTTTAAACATTACAAATACGTTTTCCCATTCTTTCTTCTAACTGAAAGGCAAACTCAGCAGGAACAAGGCTGGACGAGGAGTTCAGGCAGTCTTTATTTCAGGGAGAAATAGAGCCTCCAGGGCAGTGTTTCAAGAGAGAAATGTCAGTGCCAAGGTGGCAGGGGATAGGGTTTTTATGGCTTGAGGTTGGGGTGGGGGTTAGGGGCAAGGGTTACGTAAGTTTCTATTGTCTAGCTTTCAGAATTAAGGGGTTTAAGTTAGAAGTTGGCAGTGCTTTACTAGTAAAGTTAAAATTTAAGTGCTGCCTGAAGCATGCAGGGTTGTAATTGTCTCTGCTGGAGGGTGGAGGTTGAGTAATGAGGGCTACTATAAGAGCGCAGTTGCTAGAGATTGAAAAGGTACAGGCTAGGGTGGGAGAGCTGTTTGAAATATTTGCCAGAGGTAGGTCACATCATGGGGAAATGGGATCCTGCTCTCCAGGCTTAACACTAACATCTTTACAGCAATCCCTACACTTGTTAAAATTTGATTTATCAAGTTTGCTTTACAGTTCAGACTTTTATTTTATTTTGTTTAGGAGTGCTTCCCTGACCCTAGGATATGAAGATATTCTGCAAATTCCATTACCTTTCACATTTAGATCCCTGATCCATCTATAGTGTGGCATTTGTGGGGATCCAGTTTTAACTTTCCCCTTCTAGTGGGACAATTCCCCCCAAATTATCCTTTTAACAATCCCCCCCACGTAGGAGATAGGATTAACATAAGACCTGCCGAACTACTTGGGAGTAGATGGCATTAGGGTAGTGGTGGCAGTAAGCTGCTTTATGTTATCTGATTTATGTAAGACAGTTTAGGAGGAAGAGAATGTTTGTTTACCCCAAATGGTTATTTTAAGTACGAAGGAAGAACACTGAAAGATAAGAACTTTATTCCCTCAGGAAATGCATCCATGCCTATTGTCATCCTGTGGTATATAACCAGGATCTGGTTAAGAATAAAATTGTCTGAAGTCTGTCTGAAGTAAACTCAAGCTTCAGACCCCCTGAGCCCGTCTGTGTCTTTCTTTCTCTCCTTCCTTTCTTTCTTTCTCATCATTCCTTAATATCCTTCAAGCTCCGTTTCAATAGGAAGCAACACCCCCACAATTGATTTGTGGGAAAATTTGGTTTTGGGGATATTAACACCGGCAATTCTGCAGAGGAGGGAGATTGGAAGTAGGATAGGTAAGAGGTATTGCTATAATCCAGACAGAAATAAGAAGCCTCTGGGGTGGAGAAAATATCACATTTGAGAGATATTTCTGGGGTCACAGATATGGGATAGAGGAGAGAGGAGTGAGGGGCAACTTCAGTTTTGAACACAGAAAACTTTTGGATTAGAGATGCTGTTAGTGAAACAAGGATAGAATGGAAACAAGTTTTGAAGGGGAAAAGATGAATACAGTTGTCAATGTGTTGAGGTTAAAGTGTCTACAGACATGTTTTGTTTGGGCCTCATGTTATTTAAAGACGTATGTGTAATTCAACGCAATCATTTAATACTGAGAGATTTAAAACACACTCACACACAAGTACACACTCACAAATCTATATCCAAACTCTTTGGAAAAGCCAGAAGCACTGCAACACTAAGACTCCATTTCTGCCTGGCTTCAAATGAATGGAGCCAGTGAGCTGCTCCCATCATTTAAGGTAGCGTGCATTCCCCAGATCTTCACAGTCTGTACTGGATCTCCAGCTCTGTTAGATATGTGGGTTTGTGATCCTGCCAGACAGAGCATGGTAAGGAAGTAAAGAAAACAAAGATTTCTGCCACAAACAGACCTGACTTGAGCCCTGGTTCAGTCAGCCATTTACTTAACTGTTCTAAACCTCCATCTTCTCATCTGCAAAATGAGTTGAATAAATAGTACCAGCCTTAGAAGGTTTCTAAGACAGTTTAATGAGAGAATACATATAAAGTGAATAGTAATTGTTAGTAATGTTAGCTAGAAGAAAGTCCAATTAAAAATTGGAAATACAATTAGAGAGCTGTGGAGAGAATCAGAACTGTGGACAACAGATTGCAATAAGTATATAGTTCTGTCCTAGACTTTATGACTTTCTTGATGACTGGAATGTCAGAACCCCTCTCATCTACATCCCATCTCTACGTCTCTGAATCCCTAACAGCAGACACACAGAAAAATCTAAATAAATGCTTGCTTAAGAAAGGAAGGGAGGGAGGAAGGATGAAAAAATCGGGTGAGGGGAAACAGGCATTTCCTTTTATTTGTAAATAGAAGAAAATGTAAGTTATCAACTTATATCTGTTCCTGCCTACTCATCCCCATCCCCTAACCAATAAAAATGCTAGCTAAGGCATATGCTTACATTCTATACTTCCAGTTCTAAAGAAAAAAATTCAGCAAGACATACACTTAGTCATGTTGACTGCAAAATAAATTTCTAAGGCTCCCTGAATAAGATTCTATTTGGGCAATATTTAATGGACATGTTTATTATATGTGAATAATAATTCCAACAGAAACCAGCAAAAATATAAAAAGATATAACAACTCTGATTTAGTGCAGGGAGCTTCAAAGAGAGTATTGGTTTATCTTCTTCTGTTGCAGAAAAATCAAAGGTAGTTAAACCTCTGAATTCTCCATACAATTAAATTAAACTCTAAACACATTTTGCACATGCTTCTCCTAAATACATTTTCTAATATTAAATTCATTACTTTCATCCACCTGGTATTGATCCTTTTTCTTGAAAGATGTGTCAAAATTAAAGTTTTAATTCTTCCCAATGTCCTAAAACCTAAGTACCAGGTTATGCTTGGCTTCCAGTTAAATTTCCTGATCTCCCTCCCTTTCTGTAGCTGAAGAAAATAATTATATTAAGTTTGAGAATGCGGTTTCATCTTAAAAAATTCTAGGTTGAATTAAATTACTAAAACTTTTGGTTAAAATGACGGTTTAGAATGTCAAAAATCTGGAAGTTAGAGTATAAACTGTCTGACAACAACAATGAGGTCATCTCCTATAAATAAACCTTGCCAACTGATTCCAAAGATATACTTCCATACTACAAAACCTGTAGGGAAGGTTTTTCAAAGCAATTATTTGGCTGAAAATCCCTGATTCTTCTTGGAAAGAAATCAGCACCAGAAAAGAGTGTAAAGGGTGGTTGGCAGTGAAAGGAGCACTATGAAAAGTATTCTATTGTCATATGAAGGAATATGTATCTGGCTCAAAGTCACCTATCATTAAGTGTATATGTATTTGAAGTCTACTTGTTTTACACTGTCTTAACAGAAAGATCATTCTCGCCCTTATTCCCAAGAAATTAGACTGAAAGTCATGTAGAAATAGAAGGGGACCTTGTAGGTCATCCAGTCTACTCTGTTCATTTTCCAATGAGGAAACTAAGGGTCAGAAAGTTGACTGCCCATGGTGACCAGATCACGTGCTCCTTATAAGTCTTCTTGCCTCTACCCACCGGCATCAAACACCAAGCATATATTATTCAATAAACGGATTCTGAATTTGTATTTGAGAACAAAGAATGGGAAGGGTCATTTTTACTGTGTTGTGCTTCTGGAGGAAGGTTGTCAAAACAAATATTTGTAAATAAAGCAAAAAGATGATGCAGAATGTGTCACTGAAAAACATCTTTAAAAATTTTTTTTATTGTGGGAATTTAAAAAATTGCACAAAGAGAGGATATAATGAACTTCTGTGTAGCTATGACCCACTTTAAACAACCGTCAACATTTTGATATTTTTGTTACATATGCATTTCTCTGTTTACTTTTTCTTTTCATTTGGCTGGAATATTTTTAAAGCAAAACCAAGACATCATATCATTTCACTTGCAAATATCTCTAAGAAATGAGGGTTTTTATAACCATAACTAAAATGACACTACCATACCCCGTAAAATTGATGATAAATCCTTGCAGTCCAGGAGAAACTTAATTTTAGGAGAGATCAAGTTCTCGAGTGATATTTTTAAATAAGTGTATTGATTCAAAAGAAGAGAATTCCAAAATTGAAAATTGCAGCCTCATTTTTTTCTTGTATTAGTCTGCAAATTTTGGGTACTCAGATTCCAGAAGAGGATAAAAATAGGCCATGAATCAAAACCATTAATCATATCCTGTTATTTTTAGTTATATGTTTCTTCCTGATTTTTTAATTCAACATCAGTTTAGTAGATTTAACCATACTTTTTTTCAAGGGATATATTTGAGATCATGGAAAATTTTTACCAAAAGAAAAATTTACAGCTAAAATAGAATGGTTGTCAAAATTTGTTCCGTGGCCTGGGTTGATGTGCCTACTTAGTCACTTGGAAAGCCTTGTGTTAATGGCCTGTCCAACTATCTGCTACCTAAAGAAGAACAAAATACCCTCAAAAAACTCACACCTAGAAATGTAAAAATCACAAGTAATAAATAACTATTGAGTGACATTACCTCCTATCATAAAAACAGACCAAAATAACAGGAATTTTGAGATAGTTTTTAAAACATTAATCTCAGGATAAACTTAGAGTCAAAATAAAGTACCAGTGTTTTATTTTTATATACTTTCCATATACAGCAGATGTTCAACAATATGTGTTGATTGGAGCCAAAGTTTCCAGCATAGCAACTATTAAATTTCTGATTCTGTAAAATGCAATAGGTACATATTATTCTGCATCTTGAAACTGAGTAGGAGAAAAGCTTTTTCTTATGTATGCCCTTTCTCTACACTCAGTGCATTTTCTGCTGCCCCAGATCTGTATATTTGGATTCAGGATTTATGCTTAACTTGGATTTTGTGTGGGTGAAGACATCCAGATCCCTACTCCAACCCAACTTCCAGAGGAGCCAAAGGATTGCCCACGAGGTGAATGGTAACAAAGGTATTTTCTAGATCTTGGTGGAAAGGCAATTATCAGTGATTTCTTTTTACATGTCACTTACATGTAAAAAGTAGCTGATCTTACGATGGAGAGCCTCGTTAGTAAGGAGGTCATACCTCTTCAGCTAATTCTAGTACATCTTTCCTGGCCTGGAATTCACCAGAGCTAAGTAGAGTTTACATTATTATGTAGGCTTCTAATTACATACACATGTACATAAACACATTCTATCAGCCCACATATTTTTGTACCAGCACACCTTCACTCCCAGCAACAGTACTGTGAATAAAATCACCTCTCTCCACTCTTGTCTATGAAGCCTCAGGCTGTATTTTGCAGAAGGGATGAAATGGACAAATAAATTTATATTACCCAGAATAAAAAGCAAGCAAACAAAGAAACCTGACTAACCTTGACTCAATTTTCCTTGTTAGTTATGTTTATTCTTTTCCTAATCATCTTTGCGAATAAGGACAGCGCCTTCAATATTTTTTGTTCCCTCAGAACAGTGCATCAAAAGAAGAGATTTTTTTAAAGCATAGTTTCCTAGGACCACCCCAGATTTTTATCAGAAATTCCAGAGTGGGACTCAAGATTCTGCAATCTTAAGAGCTCCTTTTTTCGTGGTTAGAACTACCAGGGAGTGAGAATCTACTGCCTAGGGTATCCAGACCAGCATTTCATACATAATAGTTTTATATAATGTTTGATGAATGAGTCAAAACTATGGAAATTGGCAATAACATGAACTCTGGCCACACCCATATCTATGGGCCCCAATCTTGCATCATCTGACCTAGATAGAGATGTCTCAACTCTGATGCCTCACCCCATTCTACCTGAGCATCCAGGGTCAATCCTACTCAGCTGAGAAATGGTGATGAGAAAACTTGGCCTTATTTAGCTCTTCACTTGTAAAGTAAGGAGACTGAAATCATAAACCCCAGTCCCATAGGAAGGTACTAGCTTTAAATATAATAGCTAATGATTGGGTACTTACTACATACCTGGTATATTTACATATGAGGCACAATACAGGATATAAAATGATTATGAGTATGATATCAGCCCTTGACTACTTTACATTCAAACTTGTAAAGACAAAAGGATGTGTCACATCCTGTGCTGGAAACTTTGTTGACATCATCTTGCGCCTTCTTTAGAGCAGCTCTATAAAGTGGGAAAGTACTATCTCTATCTTTTCAGAAAGGTTAAATTCCAGCTATATATTGGCAGAATTTGGATATGAACTTCCCTTCTTTCTGACTCCAGAACCCAAAAGATTGTTGCTAAATTACTACACCTATTGCAATAGAGGTTACTATGCTCTTCTGCTTAAGAAGTATGAAATAGGCATTTACTTTGTACTGTCCTTGGCATAGGCTGCTGATCAGACGTGGTCTCTGTGTTCATATGGCTGCTACTTTAATCGGAAAGGCAGACATTTAATAGTAAGTGCAATGTATATTATGAAGGATGTTCTACTTTGCTAGCTTCCAGAATGCAATATACCAGAAACAGAGTGGATTTTAAAAAGGGGAATTTAATAAATTTAATGAATTGCAAGTTTACAGTTGTAAAGCCATGAAAATGTCCAAATTAAAGCAAGGATATAGAAATGTCCAATCTAAGGCATCCAGGGAAAGACACCTTGGTTCAAGAAGGCTGATGACATTCAGGGTTTCTCTCTGAACTGGAAAGGCACATGGGTAACATAGTGATGTCTGCTAGCTTTCTCTCCAGGCTACTTGTTTCATGACGCTCCACCAGGGGTGTTTTCCTTCTTCATCTCCAAAGGTCTCTGGCTGCGTGGGCTCTGGTGGTTCTCATGGGTCTCTTCCATTTTCCAAAAGTTTCCTCTTTTAAAGGATTCCAGCAAACTAATCAAGACCCACCTGTAATGCGTGAGGTCACCTCTCCCTCTAATCAAAGGTTAATACCCACAACTGGGCGAGTCATATCTCCATAGAATTTTCAACCTACAGAACTAAATAGGGATTAAAAGAACTGGCTGCCTCCACAAAATAGACCAGGGTTAAAACGTGGCTTTTCTAGGGTACATAATCCTTTCAAACTAGCACAAAGGCGAATGACAGGATATTACAGGATCCTGTAACCAGGAATTTATCTTGGTCTAAGGATTCAGCAAGAAGCTGAATCATTCTAAACCCAGCAACTCCACCTCCTAGCTGCATGAATTTGGGGAAATTACAGTTTGTCTTCTGCAAAATAAGGATAACAATAGCTATTGTAGGTTTTGTGAGGGTTAAGTGATACAATCCATATAAAGCATAGAACCTGACAAAAAGTAAGCACTCAATAATTGCTAATTAGTAACGCATTCAAAGTTATGATCAATCCTGAAAAACATGTAAGAATATGCAAAAGAGCAGTACAGACAGAGGAAATAGCATGGGCAAGGTCCCAAGGCAGAGGAAGACAGAGTCACATAACTTAACTTGGTGAAAGGACCAGTCCTGCCTGGCTGAAAAACGTAGAGAGAGAACTCTGCCGGAAGAAGCTGAAGAAAGGTGGGGGAGGACCAGATGAAGCCTTCTGGCAAAGATTTTTGTCTTTATTCAAAGGCAATTGAAGCAATTAAAATTATTTAAGGAAAGGAAGAAACCTAATCAAATTTGAATTTTAAAAGATTACAGCAAGGGAGGGTAAAGGGGAAATTCTGTTTTCACTTCCTTATTGCTGTGTGCGTGCGTGTGTGTATTTATTTCAATTACCTCGCCCGATTTTTGTAATTAAAAAAATAAAATTAGCAATAGGCATGTTTATCACCTTGATTGTGCTGATGGTTCTGTGAGTGTATACATAAGTCAAAATTTAACAACTTGACTCAATAAAACTGCTAAGCATAATAAAATTATAAGAAAAAAAGTCACTCTAATAAAGTCAAAGGTAAAGACAGGGAGACAAATTAGCAGCTACTGCAATAGTTGACTTAGGTGGCTTGAATTAGGATGGTGGCAACCGGATTTGAGAAAATAAGGACTCAGTGATTGGGTTTAGAGAATGTTCAGAATAAAGGCAAGGAAGGAGTCTGAGGCATCTTCTGGATTTCTGGGTAGATTATGATATCGCACATTGAGTTCCCTGCAGAACAAACAGAAAGTAATGTGCAGGACTTAAGTAAGATGTGCTTTGGATGGGGATCAACACCAGCAGAAGAGTTTGCCAGAATCGACTTTCTGTTTTCTGGCCATGCCGTGAGAAAGTATTTAAGGACATAGCACAGCTTAGAGTAAGCAGGCTGAAGATTTATTGAGAATTCATTTGAGAGAATGTGCAGGCACTCTCGCATAGACAGAGGTGAGAGAGGCAAGGGGGAGGCCCCTGTAATGTTAGGACAATCTGCTTTATTGTTTAGTTTTACTTATTCCCCCTCCCTCTTCCTTGTTTGAGGACTCTTCCTCTTACCCGCCCCTTCTCTCCAGGGCAGTGCCTGGTGGTAGATATTGCATCTGGGTGGGTCGATCAGCTCTACCCTTCTCTGTAGATGGCTCACTCGGGGGTCGCTTGCATCTCCCACCCCGTGATTTTTATTGCTGTCTTCTCAGAGATAGCTTTCTCTTTGAGGCCTGACTGCTTCTGGGAATTTGCCTTTTGCTTGTCCAGCTACCATCTAATTCTAATCCTACTTCATAAGGGAGGGATATTAATCAGGGCTCTCTAGGGAAACAGAACTAGGAGAAGATATCTGTAAATATGACATTTTATAAAAGTGTCTCATACATCTGGGGAGATGCACAAGTTCAAATTCTGTAGGGCAGGCCATGAGCTGGCAACAATGATGAAGGTTTTGATGAATTTCCCAGGAGAGGTTGGTTGGCTGAAGTAGAGATGAAAGTCCTCTCTTGGTGAAGTAGAGACAAAAGTTCTCTCTTCTGACTGCTGAAATTGTTACCTCTCCCTTAAAAGTCTTCAACTGATCAGATCAAATGCAACTGACTGGATTCTCTCATCATGGAAGACACTCCCCTTAGTTGATCATAGATGTAATCAGCCATAGATGCAGTCAACTGAGTGATGATTTAAGTCCATGAAATGTCCTTGGAGTAATGGTTAAGCCAGTGCTTAACTGACCAGATAACTGGGCACTATCACCTGGCCAAGTTGACACATGACCCCAACCATTACAGGAGGGGATAGAGTCAGAATTAGTAAGATGGAGAGATTGATCAGTTTTGTTGTCCTAATGAAGGCTTCACCCAACCCTATGTGGAGTTTTGGAACTGAGCTGACCTTCAAAATAGTCCTCATATGAAGTCAAAGGGCCAGGTCTTTACACCCTCATGGTGATCAGTCATCGGATGGTGGCTACCTCTGGATGGAGATATAATCTTGGGCAAACCAGCTCTCTTTAGCTGGGGCAATTCCCTAAGAGGGCACATATCTGGGGATCATCTGCCAGCAGCACTCCCAGAAGCTGGTAGAATAAGTCATCCTTCCTGAAGAAGGATCTG
Organism: Tamandua tetradactyla; assembly: GCF_023851605.1. Lineage (NCBI taxonomy): Eukaryota > Metazoa > Chordata > Mammalia > Pilosa > Myrmecophagidae > Tamandua > Tamandua tetradactyla. Next base: position 25,224,931 of record NC_135330.1, on the reverse strand, counting down.
GGAAACACACCCACAGTTGCTGTCCCTCTCACAGAGGCACAGGACACTTAGATTAATAACAATATAGTATAAAACAGCACAAGCACAGGCACCAACTTGGATGAAACGTGAAGACATTATGTTAACTGAAATAAGTCATACATCAAAGGACAAATATTGTATGATTTCACTGATCTGAATGAATGACAGTATGTAAACTCATAGACATAAAATATAAAATAAAAGTTAGCAGGATTTAAATGAGGCTAAAGAATGGGGAGTGGGTGCTTAATACATGCAGAATGTTCAGCTAGGTTGAACTTAAACGTTTGGAAATGGGCAGAGGTGATGGTAGCATGTTATTGTGAGAATAAATAACAGTGCTGAATGGCATGTGAAATGTGTTGGAAAGGGGAAGTTTAGAGTCATGTATGTCTCCAAAAGGAAAGTTGAAGGTTAAAGCAAGGGAATGTATATCACAGTGATTCTTGTGGTGGACAATGCCTGTGATTAATTGTACAAATATAAAAAAGGTCTTTCGTGAACTAGAAATAATGTATAACAGTGTTAGAAGGAGTTAATAATAGATGGGTTAACGGGGGAAAATGTAAACTATAGACTATAGTTAACAGTAATATTTTAATACTCTTTCATCAACAGTAACAAATGTAGAATACCAATACTGTGGATCAATAATGGGGAAGATAAGTGATATGGGAGGATTTGGGTCTCCGTTTTTCTTTTTATTTCTCTCCTGGAGTAATGAAAATGTTCTAAAATTGATTATGGGGTTATATGCACAAGTATGTGATGACACTGTGAGCCAGTGATTGTATACTTCAGATGGTTTATATGGTTGTATGGTATGTTGTGAATGTATCTTAATAAGGCTGCACTAAAAAAAAAAAACCCCAAAACTGGTATAGCATTGTTCATGAAATTGTAAATATGATGGTTTTTAAGGAATTTTAGAAGCCTTGCCTTTTGAAATCACACCATAGCAAGCACCCATAATTCCCCTGTTTCTTAAGATGCTAATGATGAAGTTTCTGCGGAAATAGACAATCTGAGGAAATTAGCTCTGCTTAATTCTCTCCATTCCCACTGCACAATTCAACACCCCCTGATTCATCCTTGGATTATCCTTGCAGCCTCCTAACACAGCTGCTCCTGTGCCCAAGCGAACTGTTCACTACATTTCAGCTATATGAATGCTTCCAACTCTGACCGTTGATATCTCCAGCAGCTAGCACAGTGACTGGTACATAGTATATGCTCAAAAACTATTATTGAAAGAAAAAATGACTAGGGAATCATATGTATTAAGTTACATTTCACATATGATATCAATAACATTCACAAACAGATTTATGATACGTGACATAACATTTACAGCGGGATTAATAAAATATAACTTACACTAAAATTAGGTAATGTACCAGTTTAAACCGATTCAAAGGCTCCAATTGCCTTCAGGCAAAGTCGGAAATAAAATTTATCAGGTTCTTTATAGTCTGGTCTCTGATTACCTCTGCAGTTTTGCTTTTTGTTTCTTCTTTAAATTTTTTAGTTTGAAATAATTTCAAACGTACAGAAAAGTTGGAAAAATAATACAAATCCCATACAGAGAACGCCAACATACCCCCCATTCAGCAATTTTAATATTCTGCCGCACTTGCTGTATCATTTTCTATCTGTCTATCTATCTATCTATCTATCTATCTATCTATCTATCTATCTATCTATCTATCTGTCTGTCTATCTATCTACCAATCTATCATCTACCTATCGTCTGTTTTCTGAACACTCGAGTATAGATCTATACATCACGCTCCTTGAACACTAATACTGTCATGTACATTTCCTAAGAGCAAGGATATTCACTGAGGTAACTGCCTTACATGCAGTTATCAAGTTCAAGAAATTTAACATTGCTGTAAAACCAACAGTCTGTATCCCATTTTTTCATACATCTCAATAATGTCCTTTTGGAAATTTTCTCCTCCCTTATTGGATTGTGTCCAGAATCACATATTGCATTTAATTTCATTGTCTTTTTAGTTGTTCTTTTTCTTTTCTTTTCTATTGTGGAAGCATCTATATAACATAAACCTTCCCATCTAAATAACTTCCAAGCAAACTACTTAATGTGATTAATCAAATTCATAATGTTGCAATTTATTCTAATTATTTCATACCAGTGAGATAATACAATAATTATCCTTTTTGTCTCTTCTTTAACTCAAGACAATGTCTTCAAGGTTCATTCATATTGTTGCAGAAATGAGAACTTCATTCTTTTTCATGGCTGAGTAATATTCCACTCTGTGTAGGCACCACATTTTGTTTACCCATTCATCTGTTGATGGGCACTTGGTTTCCTTCCATCTTTTGGCAACTATGCGTAATGCTGTTATGAATATCAGTGCACAGATATCTGATTGAGTCCGTGCTTTAATTCTTTTGGGAATTGCTGGATCATATGGTAATTCTATCTGAGTAATCACAAAACTGTCTTCCACAGCAGCTGTACCATTTTATATTCCCACCAATTTCTCCACACCCTCAACAATTGTTCTCTTTTTCTCTATAGTAGCCATTCTAATTTGTGTGAAATGGTATTTGATTGTGGCTTTGATTTTTCACTTCTTTAATGGTTAATGATGTTGAGCATCTTTTCATGTGCTATTTGGACATTTGCAAATCTTTTTCTGAGAAACATCTATTCAAGTCTTTTACCCATTTTAAAATTGCATTGTTTGTTTTTTTGTTGTTAAGTTGAAGGATTTCTTTATATATTCTGGATATTAAATCCTTATCAGATATGTGATTTCCAAATATTTTCTTCCATTCTGTAGATTTCTTTTTACTTTCATAACAAAGTCCTTTTAGGTCCAAAATTTTTTAATTTTGAAAAGCTTTATGTTTCCTACTTACTCATTTTTTCTTGTTGCTTGTTCTTTGGGTATAAAGTTTAAGAAACCATTGCATAACACAAGGTCCTGAAGATAATTCCCTAGGTTTTCTTCTAAGAATTTTAAGGTACTGGTTCTTATATTTAGTTCTTTGATCTATTATGCTAGTTTGAACTTGTTATGTACCCCAGAAAAGCCATGTCCTTTTTCCTTATCCAATCTTGTGGGACAGCCATGTTTCTTTTAATCCTTATTCAATATTTTCCTGGAGATATGACACACCCAGTTGTGCATGGAACTTTTTGATTGGATTATTTCCATGGAGATGTGGTGCCCCCAATTGGAGATGTGACTCCACCCATTCAGCGTGGGTCTTGATTTGTTTACTGGAGTCCTTTAACAGGGGAGAAATTTTGGAGAAAACATAGTTGCTTGAGAGCCAACAGAGAGACAGACATTTGGAGATGCTTGGAGTGCTTACAGAGAGAGCAGACTCCTAGACACGGATGTTTGGAGATACAGACCCCAGCAGATGTTGCCATGTGCTTACCCATGAGATGCTAAGCAAGCCAGAACCCAGAGTTTTGTCCCAGATGAGCTAAGAGAAGGTCCACAGATGCTTAGGGGGTAAACCACTGGAATTAGAAGTGGAAGAAACAGAACTGGATATAAGGATGAGCAGACACCAGCCATGTGCCTTCCAATGTGACAGACATCAGCTTTTCTTGAGTCGAGGTATCTTTCTATGCATGCTGTTTTAGTTTGCAAGCAGCTGATATGCAGAACTGGAATGGCTTTTAAAGATAGGAATTTAACAAATTACAAGTTTACAGTTCTAAGTCTATAAAAATGTTCAAACTAAGGCTTCCAGGGAAAGATACTTTAACTCAAGGAGGATGATGGGTCAGGTACACCTCTGTCAGCTGGGTGCTCATGTAGCTGGCATCTACTGGTCCCTTGCTCCCAGGCTCTGTGCTTTCAGCCTCTGTTCTTATGGAGGTTTCTCACTTTGCTTCTCTGTGGCTTACTTTCATCTCTTGGCTTCCCTTGGCTCTCTCCAGGTTCTGGCTTGCTTAATATCTCATGGCGTTATCTGCTGGGCTCCAAGCATCTCCAAACATCCATGTCTCTGTTCTCCAACTGTTGGCAGCTGTGTCAGCTTTCTGTCTTTGTTGGCTCTGAAGTTTCTTGAAACATTCCCCCTTTAAAAAGAACTCCAGTGAACTCATCAAGACCCATCTTGAATGGGTGGAGTCATATCTCCATCTAATCAAAAGGTCACACCCACAATTGTGCATGCCATATCTCTGTGGTGATAATCTAATCAAAGATTTCCACCTACAATATTGAATCAGGATTAAAAGAAAGGGCTGTCCCCACAAGACTGAATCAGGATTAAAACATTGTTTTTCTGGGGTACATAATACTTTCAAACCAGAACAGATGCCTTAGAATGGACATTTTTATGGCCTTAGAATTATAAACTTGTAACTTAATAAATTCCCTTTTTAAAAGCTGTCCCATTTCTGATATATTGCATTCTGGCAGCATTTAGCAAGCCAAAACAAGCATTTTCAGTTGATTTTTGTATATGGTGTGAGATAGAGGTCCACCTTCACTCATTTGCATATGACTATCCATTTTCCCTTGGTTAAAGAGACAGTTCTTTCCCCACTGAGTAGACTTGGCACCCTCGACAAATATCAGTTGGCCACAGATATGAGAACTGTTCATTTGATTTCATTAGTCTATTTATCTGCTCTTGTGCTAGTACCATGCTATTTTGATTATTGTGACTTTGTAATGTGTTTTAAAATAAGGAAATATGAGTTCTCCCACTTCATTGTTTTTTTCAGGATACTCTTGGCTCTTCAGGGCCTTTATCCTTCCATGTAAATTTGATGAATGGTTTTTCCAGTTCTGCAAAGAAGGCTGTTGAAATTTTATTGGGATTGCATGCAACCTGTAAATCGCTTTAGGTAGACTAGAAATCTGAACAATATTTAGTCTTCCAGTCCATGAAACTTTTTTTGAGTATGTATTTGGTAGGGGTAAGTTGTATTAATTGGGTGTTCATACTGGAAGAATGGATAAGTAAAATGTGGTGGACTTATATATTAAGTACAATGTATAATTAGAACCAATGGAATAGTGCATACACAGCAATAGGGATAGATGGTAATATCACAGTGTTTAGTTAGAAAAAAGGAAAAGAGAATAAGATATATGACAGCATGATTTACTTAAAAAACTGCACATTTTAGACAAAAGTATCATTAAACAATACGATTGCATAGGGTAGGAATTATGGGGAATGGAAGGGGGTATGTGGATAAAAGAGACTAAGTATATAAGAGAGGAGATTTGCCTGAACAAAAAAAGATAGATGCTGTGAACTGTTTAGCATGCTTAACTCGCTTTTGTGTATCACACACACACACACACACACACACACACACACACACACTTATACTTACTACTCTTTAACCAAAGTAATAATCCTCTGTTGACTTTCTGACACTGATAATTTAAGGTTAAGTTTCATAACAATATGTCCAATATGCAGGCCATCTTCCACCACCCCCTGAAACTCTTGCCATTCCGGAACTGACCGTTCCTATCATACTTCCAAGACTGCTCTGGGGGTTACTTCTGCATTGGTTGCCTTTGATTTTTCTTTCTTTGTCTAGAGAAATTATATTCATCCTTTCAAGCCCAGTTCAAATATCTCTTCCTCTGTGAAGCCTTCCCCAATTCCCCAGAGGTATTTTCTTTTACATTGTTCCTGTCTTGATTTTGACTTTTAAATTGTATTGTAATAATATGTTTACCTTTCTGTCTTTCCCAATAGCCTCTGAGCTTCTCAAAGAACTGTAAGTTAAGTAGGATATCATTTTAATCCTCAGGAAAATGACAGGTTATTTTATGTGGTAGATTGAATTATGTACCTCATTTAGGTATATATATATATATATCTTTTAACTTTTTTATTGTATAGTATAAAATATATACAAAGCAAAGAAATAAAAAAGTAATAATTTTCAAAGCACTCTTCAACAAGTAGTTACAGGAAAGATCCCAGAGTTCGTCATAGGCTACCATACCATCTTCTCAGATTTTTCCTTCTAGCTGCTCCGGAATATAGGAGGCTAGAACTAATAAATTTTTTTTTTTTTTTACCACCACAATAGACTTTTTTCTTTCCTTTTTGTGAAAAATAACATATACACAAAAGCAATAAATTTCAAAGCACAGCACTTACAATTAGCTGTAGAACATATTTCAGAGTTTGACATGGGCTACGGTTCTACAATTTTAGGTTTTTACTTCTAGCTGTTCTAAGATACTGGAGACTAAAAAAGATACCAGTTTAATGATTCAGCAATCATACTCATTTGTTAAATCCTACCTTCTCTGTATAACTCCACCATCACCTTTGATCTTTCCGTCCCTCTCTTTAGGGGTGTTGGGCTATGGGCATTCTAACTTTTTCGTGTTGTAACGGTCTGTCACTAATACGAGTTAGGAAGATGGAACTATCTGACGTTCTGGAGAGGCTGAGCCCTCTGGGTTTCAGGACTTATCTGGTCCAGGGACCCATCTGGAGGTTGTAGGTTTCTGGAAAGTTGCACTAGTGCATGGAACCTTTTGTGGAATCATATATTGCCGTAGGTGTTCTTTAGGATTGGCTGGTGTAGTCCCGGTTGGGTTTTGGCAGGTTATGATAGGTAGCAATATTCAGTTAGGGATATTCTTAATCTTTTATTTAAATTCATTGTAAATAGGATCTCTTGAAGATGTTATTTTAGTTAAGGTGATGCCCAACTGTATAAGGGTGGACATTGATCCAGATTACTAGAGTCCTTTATAAGAAGAAATTCAGACATAGTGAAAGAAAGCCATGGGAGGAACCAAAATCCCAAAGTCAGTGGGACCTTGAAGAAAAAGAAGACCGCATCCTGGGACATGAGGCAGGGATACAAGTCAAGGAACCCCAAGAATCACCATCAGCCAGCACCATAACGCTACAGACTTTGGGGAGAAAGCATGCCTTGCTAATACCCAAGTTTTGAACTTCTCCTAGCATCAAAAATGTGAGCCCATAAATTCCTGTTGTTTAAGCTACCCCTTGTGTAGAAGATGTCATAGCAGACTGGCATACTAAGTTATTTGTTCAGATATTACTTCTATTGTCCACATATACAAATAGTTACTGAATGGTTTCAAAATGTTTGTGGAATTAAGTAACTAATGGGCTAGCAAATTCAGCCACAACCCTGATAAGTGAAATCTGTATTCAATTAAATCTCCAATGTTTTCTGGAATTGAATGTTGCTGTAAATCTGAGGCCACCCTGAACTTTCCCCCTTTGTGAGGTAATATTTTTGTCTAGCTGTCCAAAGTATTCCTTATTTATCTTTTATATCTAAGTGTTTTTCTAGGATATGTATTTGGAGTAAATTTTCTCTAGTACACAGTGTGCTCTTTCAATATGCATATTCATGTCCTCATTTATTTCAGGGATTATTCTATTATTATTATTATTTTTTAGTTCCTTTATTGGTTGTTACATTATTTGGTTTTCTTCTTCAAGGACTTCAATTATGTAAATGTTGGTTCTCTTTAATTGTTTCTATGTAATTTTTTCTCCAATCCTTTTATACTCTTTCACTTTTCTTATTTTTATCTTCTGACTCCTACTGTGTTTTCCTTCCGTGTCTCTTCTATCTTGTGCTCCTTCCAATTTGACTTCATGTCTCTATTAGATTTAGTTTTTTCCCATACTTCTTTCAGCTCACATTTTATCTCCTTGTCTTATCATCTCTTCCCAGAGTTCTTACACGTTTGCTTTGTGGGTGCCCTCGAAAGATGCAATTACTTTATTACGATTCTTGAAATTCATGGTGGCAATTGTGGTGATAATTTTCATCAGTTTCTTGAGAACTATTTTTCCTCTACTCAGTATTATTTGTTCATTGATAAGTTTCATAATTTTTTTTCACAATTTTCCTTTGGGTATATTTGTTTCAATGCTGTGCCAGGTCTCTTTTTTATTTCTTAACAGTGAATGAGTTAGATTTCATAGACCAACTGGCTGCAGGAGATTATTGCACGGAAAGAGAGGTAGGTCAAGATAGCCTGCTATTCCCATATTACTCAAAAGTGCTCTCCTCTGATGCTACAGAAAAATACTGTTTCTTCACATTTGAATTATCTGTGTGGTTATTTGGGTAGGTCCTCACCATCCCTACTTTTCTGGTTCATACCATTTCCAGGAAGGCTTCTGCCATAAGCCTTCCTCACCCCACTTCCCACACTCTTTTAACTCTTTGTTTTTTTTGAACTGTCAAGTGAGCTGTTCACCTTCAAAAAGTGAATTTTCCCCCCCAGGGTTTTCTAAGTTTTACTATAAGGGCCTTACACTGCCCTTCAAATTTCTTCTCTTTACTTCCTCCCACATGATTTTTGCTTAATCACAGCTGCCTTTGGCTGTTCTAATATGTTTTGAAATCTGCAGATTATATCTGTTGCCTGATCTCACTGAAAATAGAGGTTTTTTTCATTTGTGTTTTTGTGTTTTCTTTGTTGTTTGTATGATTTCCAGGAAGTTAAGAATACTGATTTATAAAGCTATGATTATTCTGGAATCCCTTTGGAAGCTACATTTAAAAAATCATCATTGCAGGTGACTCTCATGATCAAACAAGTTTGGAAAACACTTCGTACCATTTCCATTTGAGTGAAATCAAGTCAAAATAACATTAGGGAGAGTTTCTGAGAAGGTAGAAGCACCCGGAAATCTGGGTAAGTTTGGAGACAGGAGAACCATTGATGACAAGAGGGAAGATTGGTGTTTATGAGCTGGTTAGATATATATGAGCCAATTGTTCTGTTAACCATCATCTGGCAGAGCTCCTCCTGCATATGAGTCACTAAATAGTAAGACAGAGAGTGAAAATATGGGTTGAAATTGCCTGATTCCATTTCCAGGCTGTCTGTACCTACAGAAAATTCCTGTTTGGCTTTGTTTTCCAGAATGCTGGGCTTACATCATCACTTAATCCTGTGCATCTGGGGATAAAATTCTACAGCAAAAAGCTGATGTTCATATTTTGAATTGAGGGCAAGATAGTCTATGTTCAAATAACTATTGGTTCTTGGTTTTAACGTTCTAATTTAGCAAGTTGTAAAGGTTTCCAAGAGTCATTAGAGAGACTGAACTCACCTCTTGTACACGTCATAGATTTGTCTCAAGGGAAGAATAGGAAAACACAAAGGAATAACTTTGATGATATAAGCAAATTGTAGCTATGGGAATATCTTTGAGGCAATTTCTTAGTGAAATGCTGTTCACATTCCATAAAGCAATGCTCTAGCAATTCAGGCAAAAGCAGTTTTGGATTTTATAGCAGGCATAGAGACATGCAGGTGACTTTCTACTGACAGAAAATCATTTGACCAGTTGCTAGCACATTTTTATTCATTCAGAATATATTTCTTGAGGAACTATTATATTCTATATACAGAAGACAAATCAGAGGAAAAGATAAAAATGTCCCAGAGATTACTGAGCTTTCATTATGGTGGGGGAAACAGATAGCTGAGCATGAAGCAGTAAGAACATATAACAAAATACTAATTGTGATGGTTAAATTCATGTGTCGGCTTGGTCAGGTTATGTATCCTTCAATGTTGACTTCGTGTCTCTATTAGATTTAATTTTTTCCTGTACTTCTTTCAGCTCACATTTTATCTCCTCTTATTATCTCTTCCCAGAGTTCTTACAAGTTTGCTTTTTGGGTGCCCTCGAAAGATGCAATTACTTTATTAAGATTCTTGAAATTCATGGTGACAATTGTGGTTATAATTTTCATCAGTTTCTTGAGAGCTATTTTTATTCTACTTAGTATTATTTGTCCATTGATAAGTTTTGTATTTTTTCACACTTTTCCTTTGGGTAAGGAAAATCATCATAAGTTGATTGCATCTATGGCTGATTATATCTACAATCAACTGAGGAGATTGCCTTCAAGAATAAGAGGTGTCTCATCTAATCAGTTGAAATGTTTAAAAGGAGAAGCAATGATTTCAGCAGTCAGAAGGAGAATTTCCATCTCTACTTCAGCCAACCAGCTTTGCCTGGGAAAATCATCAAAAACTTTCATCAGAGTTCCAGGTTTGTGGTCTGATCTACGGGATTTGACTTGCCCAAACCTATAGTCACATGAAGCAATTCCTATGAAAAAGCTCGTAATTTATGCCTTCTATTAGTTCTTTTTCCCTAGAGAACCCTAGGGAACCTTGAGAAACAGAAGCTTAAGGTTGAGATTTCAAAATTGGTTCTTGGGTTTTGGAACTGGTTTTCTAACCTTATTAGATTCAAAGCCATTAATGACTCTATTTCCTGGTTTTCTAACCTTATTACATTCAAAGCCATTAATGACTCTATTTCCAACAATCAGGATTGCACTGATAGTTCATGGCAATAGAGATAGGCAAAATACTCCCTCTGGATATGGCTACTCAAATGCTTATAAGAAGAAAGACCCTGGTGAGAGTGTTTTTGACACCTTAACAGAGTTTTCGAGTTAAAAAGTTTGATATTGTTGGCTGGTTGTTCCTAAATACAATCAAGTTGGATATAGTTATGAAAGAAAGAATGAGCTCAGGGCTTCAAATTCCCAACTTAAATGCCCCATGAAGGACTTAAAAGTGTCTATGTGTACCTTGAAAGAAAATCTTATTTTGTATAGCCACAGACTTGAGATTTATGAAAACCAGACCCAGAGTCTCATTTTTTTTCCACTGTGAGGGAACAAGTGAATAAGTCCTGGTCTATATTAGGGTATGCTGTACATTATGGGCTAGCATGGCTGACAGTAGAAGGAGTAACCTTAGACCTCATTGTCCCTGTCTGCATAGGACATCTTGATGGGAAGTTAAATAAGGAGTGGCTACCCTCAGAAGTATGTAATTTTACCATTAAGCTTCAAAATGAGAGCCTTTTCAAATCACAAAATTCCTCCCACAGATCTGGACATATGTCTCCCCCAGGGGTGGCTATGGATCTGTGGGCAATGTGTATGGCCCTATTTACCTTATAATTGGATCGACACTACACATGGGGACAGACATATGTTCCTACCACATTAAATAATTCTTTACCATAAACTCTTAGCAATTGGAAAATGGTTAAATCCAAATAATAAGTAAAGTATGCCTCATGGTACTTTTATCCTTTAGCTATTTTTGCCTCAGGGGACGCTCTGATGGTCACTGAAAAGCACATAACAGCATTAGCTAATCATACTGCTCATGTGCTTAATAAATATAAGTTGGCAATATCATTGTTAAATGAGATCACCCATTATGGAAAGTAGTCTTACAAAAAATAGAATGGCTTTAAACATTTAGATTGTGGTACAAGTGGGACCTGTGCCCTTTAGATATACAATTTGTGTCTGTATTCCTGATCATTCACATAATATTCCACAAACTTTATAAAATATTACACAAACATATGTAAAATCATATCATCAATTATCTATCAATTCCCTTTCTACTTGGTTTAATTCTCCCACTCAGCCTTGGTGGCATTTCTTCCAGGATTATCTGCCTTATGTGTTGCATTGTTACTATTCTCTGTTGTCTTTTATATTGTTGTTGTGGTATATGGATACGATCTATCCTATAGTCGATAGCAACCTGTTTCATGCGGGGTGGATTATCGTGGCCCAGAGCCCAGGCCCCTCCTAAAGGGGAATGAAATCCCAAGCATGTAATAGCCAGTGTGACCAGGACAAAGGTCAAGAAAGAAATCAACCTTCTTAGAGGGAAAAGAATGTAATCACAGATTTAAAGGGTGGAAGTGGAATGATACTGATTGAATCTATGTCTTAAAAATTAATGTGAGTATAAAAATGGTCTTTTTTTCATAAAACATCAAATCTTTAGCTCCTTTAATGATTATACTAGAAGCCCAATGTCCTCATACTATATGGAATCTCTTTGTTCTAAAATCATATACATATTAACCCTGATACTCCTGTCCCTTTGTGGAGCATTACTGTTCTGGACCACTGTCAACAGAGACCCTCGCCTGTTTGTAAGTCCTAATAAACCTATATAAATTTCAGTGCCTGGTGTCTTTTTGTCCTTGCAGCAGCACTGGCTCATGCTCTTTACAAACTTGGTCTGGGCCCAAATACTTGCACAAAACTATGTCATTGGCTAGTAGATCATCAGGTACACAGAAGTACAATAGATGGGTAGTCTACTAAATTATTACCTTTTCTGTATAAAAAGAAGAGTTCTAGGTCAAGTGAACAAAAGTCTAACTTAAATTACAAAAACATAGAATCACTGCTCCTTAATCAATTCCCAGACTTGAGAGTGTTAACAGATCCAGAGCCCCTTGAATGAAGGGAAGGCTGGGTCCTCTTGGAGAAGAACCCCGCTACACTGCAAAAAATTAATATTGTTACTTTTCCTCCCAGCCATCCCCAAGGAGAACTACAACCTTTGCCAGGGTTACTGCATTGGGGAAAAGGAAATTACCAGACATTTGGGGGATTATTAGACACATACTTGAAAGTGATGTTAATTCCAAGAGAATCAAAATGACACTGTGGTCTACCAGTCAGAGTAGCAGCTTGTGGAGGTCATGTGATCAATGGAGTTTTAGCTGAGGTCCATCTCACAGTGGGCCCAGTGTGCCCCTGGACCCATTCTGTGGTTATTTTCCCAGTTCCAGAGTGCATAGTTGGAATAGACATACTCGTTCACTGGCAGAACCCCCATCTGAAGCATGGAGGGAGGCCTCTTCTGATAGGAAAGTCCAAATAGCCACTAGAATTGTCTCTACCTAGAAAAATAGTAAATCAAAAGCAATACTATACTCCTGGATGGATTTGGAGATTAGTGCCACCATCAAGGACTTGAAGGATACAGGGATGATGATTCCCACCATGTGCCCATTCACACTCCTATTTGGCCTGTGCAGAAAACAGATGGATCTTAGAGGTTGTCAGTGGATTATCATAAACTTAAACAGGTAGTGACTCTAATTGCATTGCTTTTGCAGATGTGGTACCATCGCTTCAGCCATCAACACATCTCCTGGCACCTGGTACACAGCTATTGATCCAACAAATGCTTTTTTTCTTCTCAATTTCTGTGAGTAAAAACAACCAGAAACAGTTTGCTTTCAGCTGGTAAGTTCAGCAATACACTGTCACTATTCTACATCAGGTGGATATCAACTTTGTAACCCTAGGTCATAATCTTGTCTGCAGGGAATTTGATCATCTCTCCTTTAAACAAGATATTATTCTTGTCCATTTTAGTGATATCATGTTGATTGGACCTAGTGAGCAAGAAGTACTCTAGACTTATTGGTAAGGCATTTCCATATCAGAGAATAGGAGATAAATCCAATAAAAATACAGGGAGATAACAATTTGTCATTTGGGTGTGCTATTCCACCCCTTTTTGGTGCCCCCCAAAATGTAATAATTTTGAGTGGGAATGGAAGAAGAGGAGGTTCTGCAACAGGTACAGGCTGTGTACAAACTGCTCTTCCACTTGGCCATATGATCCAGCTGATCCAATGGTGCTGTAAGTGTCAGGAGGAAATAGAGATGTGATCTGAAGCCTTTGGCAGGCCCCCATAAGAAGATCACAGGGCAGACCAATAGGATTTTGGAGAAAATCCCTGCCATCCTCTGCAGATAACTGCTCTTCTTTTAAGAAATAGATTTTGGTCCTTTGTAGAGACTGAATGCTTAACCATGGGCCACCAAGTTACCATGAATGCTGACTTATCCATTATGAACTGTGTGCTATTTGACTCATAAAATGCACAGCAGCACTCCATCATAAAATGGATGTGATATGTATGAAATAGGGCTTGAGAGGGTCCTGAAGGCCTAAGTAAATTACACTAGGAAGTGGCCCAAATGCCCATGGCCACCACATCTGCCACATTATCTTCTTGTTACCAATCCACAGTTATGGTGTTTGGGGGAATTCCTTTCTATTAATTGACTGGGCCTGGCTTATAGCTGGTTCTTCACAATACGCAGGTACTGTGTATTGTGAAGAAGGTATCTGAAAAGTATCTGAAAATGGGCAGCTGCAGTCCCTTTTGGGAACATCCCTGAAGGACAATGATGAAGGGAAATCCTCCCCCAGGGGGTAGAGCTTTGAGCAGTATACCTGATTATTTATTTTGTTTGAAAGGAGAAATGGTCAGAGGTGTGCTTGTATACTGATTCATGGGCTGTTGCCATTGGTTTGGCTGGATGGTCAGGGACTTAAAGAGAATATGATTGGAAAATTGGCAACAAAGTGTTCTTGGGAGGGTATATGGATAGACCTTTCTGAGTGGGCAAAAAACATGTGCCCCACTGAATGTTCACCATGATATGACTTTAGCAGATGAATATTTTAATAATCAGGTGGATAAGATGACCTGTTTTGTGAATTTCAGCTGGCCTCTTCTCCAAGCCACTCCTCTCATTGCCCAATGGGCTTATGGACAAAGTGGCTATGTTGGTATGGATAGAGGTTATGTATGGGTTAAGCAATATGGACTTAAACTCACCAAGGCCAATCTGGCTACTGACAGATGAATCTCCAATCTGCGAGCAGAAAAGTCTAATACTTAGTCTCATATATAGCATTTTCCCTAATGTTATCAGCCTGCTACCTGGTGGCAGGCTGGTTTTATTGGACTGCTTCCATCATGGAAAGGGCAGCATTTTTTTTTTTCCTAACTGGAATAGACACATCCGCAGATATGGGTTTGACTTTTGTGCTAGCAATACCTTTTTCAAAAATACCATCCATGGACTTACAGGATGCCTTATACACTGTTATGGCATTCCACACAGCATTGTTTCTGATCAAAGAACCTACTTTGCAGCAAATGAAATATGGGAATGAGTACATGCTCATGGAATCACCGATCTTGCCATGCTCCCAATGACCATTGATAAAATGATGGAATGGCCTTTTGATGAGTCAGTTACAGCATCAACTGGGTGGCAATACCTTGAGGGGTTGGGGCACTGTTCTCCAGGAGATTGTATATGCTCTAAATCAGCCATCACTCTATGGTGCTGTTTCTCCCATAGCAAGAATTCAAGGGCTAGAAATGGGAGTGATACCACTCCACCACTCACTATTTTTTTTTTTAATATGAACACTTCATGAATTTGTATGTCATCCTTGTGCAGGGGCCATGCTACTCTTCTCTGTATTGTTCCAACTTTAGTATATGTGGTGCTGAAGCGAGCACCCACCACTCACTATTACCCTTAGTGTTCCCCTAGGAAAATTTTTACCTCCTGTTCCCGAAACCTTAAGCTTTTGTTTGTCTACAGATCCTAGTTTCCAAAGGAAGAGTGCTTCCACCAGCAGATATAATGATTTCATTGAACTGGAAGTAAAGATTATCACCCAGGCACTTTGGATTCTCATACCTATGAATCAACAGCAAAGAAGTGAATTTCTGTGCTGGCTGGGCTGATTGATCCTGACTGTCAAGGGGAAATAGGACTGTAACTACACAATAGAAGTAAAGAAGAGTTTTGGAATACAGGAGATCCCTTAGGCTCTGTCCTAGTATTACCATGCCCTGTGATCAAAGTCAACAGAAAACTGCAGTAACTCCATCCAGGCAGACTACAAATGTCTCAGAAATTTCACAAGCAAACATTTGGGTCATCCCGTGTGCTGGTTTGAAATTGTTGTGTATCCCAGAAAAGCCACATTCTTTAATCCTGTTCCAATACTGTTGGGTGGGATCTTTTTTATTAAATTGTTTTCATGGAGGAGTGCAAGGATAGTTCAGTGGTAGAATTCTCATCTGCCATGTGGGAGACCCAGGTTCAGTTGCTGACTTATGCACTTCCCCCCAAAACAAACAAACAAAAACCCAACCAAACAAAAATCCAACAAAATGGTGCTGCTATAACAGGATACTCACATGGAAAAAGAATGAAATGTGACCCCCACCATACAGCATACAAAAAATATATTTTCATGGATATGGGCCCACCCAATTGTTGGTGAGACCTTTTGATTAGGTGGTTTCCATTGAGATGTGTTTCTACCCATTCAAGGTGGGTCATTTACTGATCCTTTAAGAGGGAGCCATTTCAGAAAAAGCTTCAGAGCTAATATAGACAGAAACCGTTTGAGATGCAGAAAGAAAATGCCACTCCGTGAAGTTGTTTGAAACCAGAAGCCAAAGGACCAGCAGACACCAGCTATGTGCTTTCCCAGATTACCCTTCCTTGAGCCAAGATGCCTTTCTCTGGATGCCTTGGTTAGGACATATTAATGGTTTAGAACAGTAAACTTATAACTTAATAAATTCCCTTTATGAAAGCCACCCCATTTCTGATAAGTGCATTTCTGTCAGCATTAACAAACTAAAAGAGATGTTGGTACCAGAGAAGTATGGATGCTGCCATTTTCAAATACCAAACATGTTGGTACAGATATTTACATGGGTAAGGGGAAAATTCTGGAAGAATCACGATATACTTGAAAGGAAAGGCCCATCGAAGAGACTGTTTGTAGAAATATGAACACTAAAAGTGCTTCCAAGGAGGCCTTTAACAGAAATAATTCATGTAATTGCAAACAGGGAAGGTGATTCTTGTTTTAAAGTGGCAGAGAGTTTGGCAAAATTAAGCGCTGGTATTGGATGGAAGGCAGAATTTGAGGGTGGTGAACTTGAACTGACAAGTTTCTTGTGAACTTCATAAATGGAACAACTGCCAGTCTGGATGAAAAGAGACAAAAAAAGGGGCAAATTGAAGGAAAAATTACTTCAAAGGTAGAACCATGGAAGCTAAAATCTGAAGCTGAGAAATCTCAGGCAAGGAAAGTGGACCCACTCATCCACTTGGAGAGTGTGAGTTGCCCCAAAGACAGAACGTAGGCCTTCTACCTCAATTTTTAGGTAGAGTTTTAGTACCCCAGACCTCACGGAGGGTGGAGCAAATTCCTTGGGAATTGGGGAGAGCCCAGTGTTCTAAGGGGGTTGAGCATGCGCACCAGAGATGAAAGAGAGTCTGAGTGCTGCCCTGATGCTTGGAGAGGATGGAGCTGAAACAAAGGCAGTCTCCCAAAAGTTACCCAAGGTTCCAACCCTCACCAGGGTTTGGAGATGACAACAGGGCTGCTGTGTAGGCCCTTGGAAAAGGTGGGACTGCTGCTTTCTAAAGCCCTGAGGACAAATGACTCTCAGATTTTGAAATGTAATGAAGTTTACCCTACAGATTTTTGGAAATATTTGAGTCCAGTGAGCACTGTTTGCCTTCCCATCTCTCCATGTGGCAATGTGATTGTCTATCCTATGACTGTTTGTCATGGTCAGGTTCATGTGTCAACTTGGCCAAGTGGTGGTACCTGTTTGTCTGGTTGGGCAAGTGCTGGCCTGTCTGTTGCGACGAGGACATTTCAGAGTTAAATCATGATCATGTCAGCTGCACCCACAGCTGATTCCATTTGTAATCAGCCAAGGGGAGTGTCTTCTGCAATGAGTGATTCTTATTCTAATCACTGGAAAAGCCTTTTAAGGAGGATTCAGAAGAGACAGGCTCTCTTCCTGCTTCAGCTGGTGAGCCTCTCCTGTGGAGTTCAACCAGACCCTCCATTGAAATCATCAGCTTCACAGGCTGCCCTTTGGATTTTGGACCCTGCATTCCCACGGTTACATGAGACACTTTTATAAATTTTATATTTGTGTTTCCTGTTGATTCTGTTTCTCTAGAGAACCCTAACTAAACACTGTTCCTCCTTTGTATATTGACAGCAGATAACTTGTTTGAGTTTTACAGGTCCAGAGTTAGAGGAGAATTTTGCCTGAGGGCAGACCATGCCTGTAGCTGACCTTGATGAGATTTTGTACTGGTTTTGACTTTGTATTTTACTGAAGTGACTTAAGCCTTTGTAATAATGTAATGGAATGAATGCATTTTGTATATGAAAAGAACGTGCATTTTGGTGGTCCAAAAGGATGGAATGTGCCAGTTTGAAATTGTTGTGTACACCAGAAAAGCCATGTTCTTTAATTGTGATTCAATATTTTTGGGTAGGATCTTCTTTTTTTTTAATTTGCCTGTTACTCACATTTTAAAAATTGATATATATTATATATTCACATACCATGTAATCCTCAAAAGTATACAATCACGATATCATCATATAGATGTATGTTTATCATCACAATGGACTTTTTTTCTTTTTTGTGAAAAATAACATATATACAAAAAAATAATAAATTTCAAAGTATATTACAACAATTAGTTGTAGAACAGATTTCAGAGTTTGGTATGGGTTACAATTCCACAATTTTAGGTTTCACTCCTAGCCTCTAAGGTACTGGAGACTAAAAGAAATATCAATATAATGATTCAGCACTCATACTCATTTGTTAAACCCTACCTTCTCTGCATAACTCCACCATCACCATTACTCTTTCTCCCATTCTTTAGAGGTATTTAGGCTGTGCCCATTCTAACTTTTTCATGTTGGAAGGGGCTTTTGATAATATGGGATAAGAGGATGGAACTAGTTGATGTTCTGGAGAGGCTGTCCTTCTGCATTTCAGGACTTACCTGGTCCAGGGACCCATCTGCAGGTTGTGGGTTTCTGGAAAATTACCCTAGTACATGGAACCATTGTGGAATCTTATACAATACCTAGGTGCTCTTTAGGATAGACAGGAATGGTTTTGGTTGGGGTTTGGCAAGCTATAGTAGGTAGCAACGTCTAACTGAAGCTTGCATAGGAGTGATCTCCAGAGTAGCCTCTCCATTCTATTTGAACTCTATCAGTCACTGATACCTTACTTTTTACACTTCTTTCCCCTTTTTGGGTGGCATTGTTGATCCCACAGTGTCAGGGCCAGAATTATCCCTGGGAGTCATCTCCTATGCCACCAGAGAGAATTTCACCCCTGAGTGTCATGTCCACATAGAGAAGAGAGCAATGATTTCACTTGCTGAGTTAGGATTAGAGAGAGGCCACATCTGAGCAACAAAAGAGGTCTTCTGGAAGTAACTCTTAGGCATAACCATAGGTAGACTAAGCTTCTCTGCTACACACATAAGCCTCACAAAAGCAAGTGTCAAGATTAAGGACTTAACCTTGATTTGGGTGTCTGGGTGAGATCTTTTTGATTAAACTGTTTCCATGGAGATGTGACTTATGGGTGGAAAATTTTAATTAGGCATTTACCATGTCTGCCCATTCAAGGGGGGGTCACTTACTGAAGACCTTTAAGAGACAACTACTTTGGAAAACATTTCTCTGTCTGCCCACACAGACAGAGAACTTTGGAGATGTAGAAAGAAAACACCCCTGGGGAAGCTGTTTGAAACCAGGAACCAGAGGACCAGTAGATGCCAGCCTTGTACCTTTCAAGATAGGCCTTTCTTGAGTAAAGGTTTCTTTCTTTATGGCCGTAGAACTATAAACTTATAACTTAATAAATTTCCTTTATAAAAGCTAACCCATTTCTGGTATATTCTATTTCTAGCAGCATTAACAAATTAAAACACCCCATCAGGCAGAGAACCATATCTAGCTGAGGTACTTGCTGATGGTAAAGGACTATGGATTGGGTAATGGAAGAAGGTAGTTATATTCACATGTTATGATTCCTGACCTATTACAGAAGCAAGGATTGTAATGGTTATAGGTATTTCCTCCTTATTTTGTTATGAGTATGGTTGTATATATACATAAAGGAAATATTTTTTTTTCTTCCCTATCTTTCCCTTTATCATGTGACATACGCTTTATTTACTTCATGTCATAGTATTTAAGTTATCGGATGTCAAGTTTGTGAATGAACATTGCGTAAGGATTTGCATCCTATTCCAGGGAGAGTTAGTGTGTTTCTTGATGTACACAGGTAGCTGAGTATTGTTAGTTGAAAATGTGAATGTTGCTGTTTTTATTTAGGGAATAAGTATGGTTTAAGAATATGTGTATGCTTTCCAAGTTGACAAGGAGTGGATTTTGATGCTTAAGCTCATGTGCCAACTTAGCCAGGTTATGGTGTCCAGTTGTTTGGTTAAGCAAGCAGTGGCCTGAGTGTTACTGTGAGGTTATTTCATAGATGTAAATCATTAGTAAGTTGATTGCATATAGGGCGAGTTGTATGTACAATCCACTGAGGAGACTGCTTTCAACAATGAGAGAAAGCTCTCATTCCATCAGTTGAAGGCTTTAAAAGAAGCAGTGATAAATTCAGGAGTTGGAAGGAAGAATTTCCATCTCTACTTCAGCCAGCCAGCTTCTCCTAAGGAATTCATTGAACATCTTAGTCAGAGCTCCCAGCTACTAGCCTGGCCTACAGAATTTAGACTTACCCATTCCTGCTATCATATGAGCTAATTCCTATTAAAAATTTCATAATATTTACATTATGTATATATATATATAAATCTTCTGTCAGTTCTGTTTCCTTAGAGAACACTTACTAATACATTAGTTCTTGATTAAATGATCATGAGATTTCTTTATATTAGGGTCAATGTTTTATTTCAATTATGGTTTTTATCTATAAATATCTAATTTGCTAAAAAATCTTTCTGATACCCATCTAATTTGCAAAGAAAGGTGTTCTTCTCTCTTAAAGACTGAGAAAATGTGAACATATTTATGGGAAGGAGCACTAACAAAATCAGGTGTCTATTGTTATGTACAAACTGACTAGTACAGGTCCTAATTGCTGTGGTTTTTTCAGATAAGAACCAATTTTTTTCATGGTTTTGGGTATGAGAGTTTGAAGACACTTGCATCCTCAAACATGTTTGATATGTCTCAAACATCACCCACAATTTCTTAATTTGGCTTGACCACTTCTTCACTTCCTTTGGTGCTTCATCCCTCAGAATGGAGTGGGAGGTAGGAGGAGGAGGAATGATGCTATTATGTGCTGTTGCCTGGGGGCTGTTTGTATATAAAAATGGCAAACTGAAATTGTTGGAATGGGGCTTGCATCCAAATGGGAAGGCAATGGCTGATTTTTTGTTGTTGCTGTTCATGAAAACATAGAATGGAAGACTCTGTGGTGTAAGGGGTCCTTGATTTTCCACATGTCAGTAGAAATCCATGATTCTGCTCTAAGATATGAAACATTCCTTCACATATCTGGCTCTATTTGAGCAGGCTAAGAACTTGAAATGTGTTTCACTTCTTTGGATAGTTCCATATAAATTAGGCACAAAGGACTTTCCTGAAATATGTACACTAAAAGAGTAACTGATCGCTCAAAAAAGGGAATCTAACTAAAATTTTAGCAAGAGATTCAACTAAGCAGAGAGGAAGCATTAAATTGGTGTAAATTGGTGAGGCACTTGGTGAAGTGTCATTCGTTTAGGTGAATCATTCACATTCAGATGACTTTTTCCTATAGATGACATGTAAATAACGAATGGAATTTATGCAGCATGCCCACATGGTGAATTTTTATAATTTTTTTTTTTGGGTGTTAATCGCAAACTTACTCCCTTTCAAATCTAAGCCCTGTTAGATTTTAATTTGCTTTAAGAGGGATGAGAGAGCATCTCAAAAACAGGAATCTGGTTAAAATTTACCCAATTACCAAACAGTCTTGATTTCTATAGCGTTGAAATTTATGTCAGAAAAGAGAATTACATATTCTTTGTGAAAGATTGAAAAGTAAGAGAAAAATATTCTCACCATTCAATGGTTCACTCTCTGGCAAGGGTGTCATTATCTCCTTAAATAATATAATCCCAAAAGGATATGGGAAGTTACTGTACACAAATTCCCTATCTCTGCTAAACTGAAGCAATCAGTCAGGAAACTTGGTTCTTTTAGAAATACTGGTTCCCAAACAGTTGCAATATTACAGACTTGTGTCTAAGGTCTCATTTTTTCCATTGTGGAGAGTTAGAAGAATGTTTTTAATAGCAGAGATGATTTTTCTATCAATAAATTTTAAAGGAAGTTGAAAAAAAATCCTTTCATACAAGCTAAGATTTATTGTGTTGACAGTTAAAAATCAAGCTTTAATTTTTCACTTTCAATAATGCTTTTAAAATATGATTTAAAACAAAATGGTTCATACATTTTAATTTTTATATATCAGTAAATATCTATGGGCACTGAACGAACCAAAATGGACATTTGCTTGCTTAGTTGATAAAATTAAGATATTATGGTACTATTTTCATATCTATATATTTTTCTCTAACATAATTCTTTAATATACAACCATTTTTCTTTTTACATGCTTCTTTCAAAATTATAAGAGATCGTTAAGCAGATAAGATTAATTATATTCATATAATTATATTTATATAAAAAAAAGATTACACTGAGGCTTATAATAATAAAAGTTCATTATTAAGAAACAGGTTTCCAAAATCTCCATGAGATTTTATTTAGGAGACTTTATATTGAAATAGTTAAAAAAAATTTTAGGAGTGAGGATCATATTAAAAATGAGTTATTGGGAGACAAAATTTATATCATTAAGAAATGTATTTGAAATAAGTTCGATTGCTACTAAGTGTATAATAAACCTGGCAATCTCATGATTTTCATAGTATTATCAATTGGTACAAATGTTCTGGAAGTGATTTGGATAATATTTTCGAGCTTAAAAGTATGTATACTGGTGATTTGCTCTATAATCTTACAACTTTTCCCCTGCCTGTCCTACTCCTTCTCCTCCCTTTTCTTCCTCTTTCTCATTTTTGTCTTTTCAACTCTACAGAATTGAATTCATTTAGTCATTCATTCAACAAATACTTTTTGAGTGCCTCAGATGTACCAAGTACTGTTCAGGACTTTGGAAAAATAGCAGTGAACAAAACATGCAAAATTCCCTTCCTTGAGGAACCTGGTAGGTGCCACCTTAACCAAAGATAACAACACCACCAACACTGGGATAGACCAACGTCATGTGCCCCCGATACTCTGCTGAGAAGGACACATGTCTCAGTTTGCTAAAGCTGATGGCATGCAGTATACCAGAAATGGGTTGGCTTTTTCAATGGAAACTTATTAGGTTATAAATGTACAGTTCTAAGGCCATGAAAATGTCCAAATTAAGGAACCAAGAGGAAGATAACCTTCTTGGAGGAAAGGCTGCTGGCATCTGCAGTTCCTCTGTAACATGGGAACGCCCATGGTGATACCTGCTAGTCTTTTTCTCCTGGGCTGGTTTTAATAGCTCTCTCTCTCCTCTGGAGGTTTTACTCTAGATTTCATCTCTTAGCTTCTTTGAGATCTCTGAGTTTCATCTGTCTTTTATTCTCTCATAAAGGACTTCAGCAAGGGAAATAAGATTCACCTTAAATGGGCTGAGTCACATCTCCACGGAAACAACCTATTTGAAAGGTCCTACTCAACAATAGGTCTGCCCCCACAGGGATGGATTAAGAGAATATGGTCTTTTATGGGGTATTTAATAGCTTCAAACCAGCACACGCCACCCTCTGGACCCCCAAAAGACATGTTCTTTCTGTGGGCAAAGTACATTCATTCCATCACAATATCAAAAAAAACTTAAATCATTTCAGTAACAGTAAATAAGTACAAAGCCTTATCGAAATCAGTTACAGGTATGGTTTGTTCTAAGATAAAATTCTCCTCTATCTCTGGACCTGTGAAACATAGAACAAATTATCTGCTCCCAAAATACAAAGGAGAGACATTCATAGGATAACCATTCCCAGTTCCATAGGAATAAATTGGAAGGAAAACAGGGTCAAAGTTCCCAAACATCTAAATGTTGTGTTAGTTATTTTTTTTAAATTAATAATAATAAAAAAAAAAGTTCCCAAACAGTTCCAAAAATATGCAGAGCAAACTCCATTAAATTTCCAGTTTATCTATAGAATGATGTTTTATCCTTAGGGCTTGAGAGAGTGGCGGTTACACCCTCCCCAACTGCTTATGCAGTGGTCCTGCTTTCTCAAAACACTGGGGTGAGGAGTGAGGGTTTCAATGTCTCCAAACACTGGGGAAAACACCTTGTTTTATGTTGCACCCTCTTCAGACATATGGATGGTAGCCAGACTCTCTGTCATCTTTGGGCACACTCTCAACCCCTTTAGAACAGTGGGGTGGTGGGCAGGCTCTCTTCAATCCCCAGGGAAGGTGCTCTACCCATTCTGAGGCCTAGGACAGAAACATTTTTCCTAAACGATGGGGTAGCCAAGCTCCCTTCAATTCCCCAGGATCTGAGAGGCCTGGGGTGGTAATACTCTTCCTGCACAATGGGGAAGAAGGCCCACCTTGGAAAACTCTGGTGCAAACTCACCTTTCCATATGCATGGAGGAGTCTGCCCTCCTGGCCCGAGATTTCTTGGTTCCAGACCTTAGCTTCCATGGTTCTGCCACTCAGGCCAACTTTCCTTCAATCTGTCCATTTCTGTCCCCCTTAGTCCAGACTGACAATGATTATGTTCATACAAATCTTGCAAAAATTTTGTTGGTTTCCTGTGTGGCACCAGGGGTCCCAACTGTCAGACAATAGGACTTTCCACAAATTCTTTCTGGATAATTCCATTTCCAAGCCTGCCACACACTGAAATGGCTGCTAAAGCTGCTAGAATGCAATGTACCAGAAATTGGTGTAGGTTATAAATTAACAGTACTAAGGTCATGAAAATGTCCAAATTAAGACTCAAGAGGAAGATACCTTCTTAGAGGAAAAGCTGCTAGCATCCATGGTTCCTCTATCACATGGGAATGCACATGGCAATGTCTGCTGGTCCTTTTCTCCTGGCTTGGTTTCAAAGGCTCTCTCTTTCTTCCCTGGAGGCTTCTCTCTGGATTTCATCTCTTAGCTTCTTTGAGAGCTTTGAGTTTCATCTGTTTTTTATTCTCTCATAAAGGACTCCAGCAAGGGGATTAAGACCCACCTTGAATTGGCTGGGTCACATCTCTTTGGAAGCAACCTAATCAAAAGTTCCCACTCAATAATAGGTCTGTCCCCACAGGGATGGATTAAGAGAATATGACCCCTTATGGTGCATATAACAGCTTCAAACCAGCACAATATACTAGTTCTGTATTTCTGCCCCCAAAAGCACAACTTGGATCAAATCATAAGGAAATATCAGACAACCCAAATTGAGGGATATCTACAAAACAATTGACCTGAACTCTTAAAAATATCATGGTCAAGAAAGACAGCAACAAAAACAGATAAAGGCTGAGGATCTGTTCCAGATTAAAGGAGACTAAAGATACATAGCAAATAAATTCAATGCACAATCTAGAATTGGGTCCTGGTTTAGGAAATTTAAAAAGGTATAAAGAGACATGATTGGGACAATTGAAAATAATTGAATGTGGACTGTGGATTGGATAATAGCATTGTTTAAGTTTAGTTTTCAGATTTGAGTGATCATACTATATTTATATAAGAGAACATGTTGGAGTATGTGGTGGTAAAGAAGCCTAATGTTCCCACCCACTTTCAAGTGATTCAGAAAAAATGTGTACATACTAGATGGATAGATACACATGCACAGACAATCTAGATATATATATATATTTGTGTATCTGAAAGAGAGAGGAAATAGTAAAATAAATGGGATAAAATGTGAACAACTGCAGAATTCAAGTCAGAGTTTCTTGATCTGTTCTTGAAACTTTTGTAAGTTTGCAATTATATCAAATTTAAAAGTTTAGAAAATTTTCCTGTCCTGGCAGAACTTATCTTTGTGTATGTGTGTGTGCGTGTTTCTCTGTGTGTGCATGCTTGCATGTGTATGCATGATGGTATTGGTGTTTCAGATAGTAACAAAATAAATCAGCAAAATATATATTTTACTGTAGGTGATAATACACACTACAGAGAAAAATAATGTAGGACTGAGACACAGGGAATGCTTGTGGAGAGAATGCCATTTAAAATACTGTGGCCAGGAAAGTGTTATGGAGAGTTTTGGATAAAGACCTGAAAGAAGTGATGGAGAAAGCTATCTTGAATTTTAGGGAAGAAACATTCCAGGCAGAGGGAAAAGCATGTGCAAGTCCTGAATCAAGGGTGTATGTGACATTTTCTAGGTCAACAGGAGGCCAGCATGGCATAAGAGAGTGGCCAAGAGATGAGTATTAGGAAAGAAGACCAGAGAGGCACTGGAGTCTAGCCCATGAAGCCTGTGGACCATAACACTTTCAAAGAATCTTTAATGATATGAGAAATGTCCTTGATAACACATTATATCATTTGTTGGAAAGATTACAGAGTTTTAAATTGTTTTTACTATAGATTTTTGGGCATGTTATAAATTTTCTAAAATGAGCATGCTTTATTTTATAATAATCTTTTTTTTTCTTAAAAAAATCTGTTGAAAGCAAACAAGTTTTGCATTTGCCATCTGACTCTGTATAGGAACATTGGAAACATGGTATCTGACTCATTCAATGAGCTCATCAAGGAAAAAATGAAAATTCATGTAAATTTGCTAGTTTGACTAACTGACTGCTCCATCTGCTGTGATTCCTCACTGTCTATTAAGTCACTTGACTCAGATAAGTATGAGTAAATATAATTTCAAAATTTGTTTTTTTATGTAACATGTTGTGCTAGTTTGAAACTGTTATGTACCCCAGAAAAGCCATGTTCTTCTCCTAATCCAATCATGTGGGGGATAGCCATTGTTTAGGGTGGAAACCTTTTAATTGACTTGTTTCCATGGAGATTGACCACATTGTGGGTGTGACCTTTTGATTAGCTGGAGATATGACTTTGCCCATTGCAGGTAGGTCTTGCTTAGTTTACTGGAGTCCTTTAAAAGACATAGGCTTTTGAAAATGCTGAAGCCCCAAAAGATTCCTGGAGCTGAGAGAGCCTACAGAAGCTAGACAGGATCCATAGCTGACACAGACAGAGATGTTTGGCGATACATTAAGAAAATGCCCCAGGGAAACAGTTTGAAACCAGAAATGAAAGGACCAACAGACACCAGCTGTATACCTTTCCAGCTGACAGAGTTGTTCTGGATGCCATTCACCTTTCTTGAGTCAATGTATTTTTCTCTGGATGTCTTATTTTAGACATTTTATGACCTTAGAACTATAAACTTGTAACAGTGATAAATCCCCTTTACTAAAGCCATTCTATTTCTGGTATATTGCATTTCAGCAGTATTAGTGAACTAAAACAGACTTTGGTACCAGAGAAGTGCCATGTTGCAATTTGCAAAGACCAAACATATTGGAACAGTTTTTACATGGATAAGGTGAAGATCCTGGAGGAATTTTAAGGAGGTGAATAGGAAAGACCTTGGAAAGCCTTGAAGAGACTGTTAGCAGAAGTTGGACCCTACCAATACCTCTGCTGAGCCTTTAGACAGAAATGATGAACGCGTCCTTGCAAACTGGAAGGAAAGGGACCTCTGTTTTAAAGTGGCAGAGAATTTGGCAAAATTTTGTCCTGGTGTTTGATGGAAGGCAGAATTTGAGGGTGATGATCTGGTATACTTAACTGGGGAAATTTCCAAAGTAAATGTGGAAATTGCAACCTGGCTGTGCTTTGCAGCCTATAGTAACATTTGACAGGAAAGAGATAACTTGAGAACTGAACTCTCTTGGGTATAAAGAAGCCAGAAATCGATGGTCTCAAAATTTCTAGGCCATGGAAATGTCCAAATTAAAGCAAACCTATAAAAATGTCCAATCTAAGGCATCCAGGGAAAGATATCTTGGTTCAAGAAGGCCGATGATGTTCAGGGTTTCTCTCTCACCTGCAAAGGCACATGACAAGATCTGCTAGCTTTCTCTTCAATGGCTTCCCTGGGGCTCTGTCAATTCTGTTGGCTCTGTTGGTTCTGGTGGCTCTTGTGGCTCTAAAACTTTTTCCAAAATGGTTCCCTCTTAAAGGGCTGCAGTAAGCAACCCCATCTTGAATGATGGAGTTATATCTCCAGGAAAACCATCTAATAAAAATTATTATCCACAGTTGGGTGGGTCACATCTCCATGGAAACAATAAAAAAAGAATCCACCCAGCAATATTGAATGAAGATGAAAGGAAATGGCTTTTTTGAGGTACATAGTAGCTTCAAACCAGCACATTCTACTCTTTAGATCCCAAAAGACATGTTCTTTCCAGCTGTAAAATGCATTCATTTCACAACAATATTAGAAAGAGTTAAACCATTTCAGTAACAAGACAAAGTCAGAAACAGTACAAAATCTCATCAGGGTCTATTACAGGCATGGTCTGTCCTAAGGCAAAATTCTCTGGCTCTGGACCTGTAAAATCCAGAACAAGTTATTTGCTGCCAATATATAAAGAAGGAACGGTCATAGGATACACATTCCCATTTTCATAGGGAAGAATTGGAAGGAACACAGGGATCACTGGACCCATACAGTTCTGAAAACCTGTAGGGCAAATACCATTAGATTTCAAAGTCTGTAAGTCATTTATCCTCAGGTCTTTAGTTAGTGGCAGTCCCACCCTTTCCATGGGCCTATGCAGTAGCTTGGTTCTGTTCAAATGCAACCTTGTGGGGGCACTGAGTAGGCCACCTTTTTCTTGGTTCCACCCTCTCCAAGCTTCAGGCCACACTCGGGCTCTCTGCCATCTCCAGGACACATGCTTAACTCCTCCAAAACAGTGGGGATGGCAGCCAGGTTCTCCCCAGTCCCCAAGGAATATGTTCCACCCTCTCCAAGGCCTGAGATGGCATAACTCTTCCACTGCAGTGAGGCAGAAGGCCCACTCTCTGCCTTCTGAGCAAATTCACCCTCTCCAAGTGCTTGGGTGAATCCGCCCTCCTGGCACAAAATTTCTTGACTTCAGACTTTAGCTTCCATGGTTCTGCCTTTGAAGTTATTTTTCCTCCAATGTGTCGCTTTTTTGTCCCTCTTAGTATAGACTGGCAGTGGTTCTATTTATACATATACCACAGTACTCTTGTTGGTCTCCTATGCTATAGGCTGAGATCATGCCCGTCAGACAGAAGGAGTTTCCACAAAGCCTTCCTGGATAACTCCATCTCCAATCCTGGCTTTTTCTGAAATGGCTGACTGGTTCCAGTTTTGGTTAAATCCTCATGTGGAGCATTATTCTCTGGGGTCTTCCTTTCTGGAAGCCCAGAATTTTTCAAACCATCAGTTTCAGGTTTCTTTCTACTCAAGAGTTCAGTTCTCAACTTATCTCTTTCCTTTTGCATTTTACTATAAGCTTCAAGGAGCAGTCAGACTGCAGTTTCCACATTTAGTTTGGAAATTTCTTCTGCTAAGTATCCAAGTTCATTACTCTCAAATTCTGCCTTCCATCTACAAAGAATGTCTTTCTTTCAGTTTGGAATGACGCATTCATCATTTTTGTCTAAAGCCTCATCAGAGGCTAGATGAGTCCACATTTCTACCAACAGTCTCTTCAAAGCATTCTAGGCCTTCTTTATCAAATTTCTCACAAGTCTTCCAGAATCATCCCCTTATCCATTTAAAAAGCTGTTCCAACATTTTGGTATTTGCAAATTGCAGCAGCACTCCACTTCTCTGGCACCAAAATCTGTTCTAGTTTGCAAGCTGCTGGAATGCAATATACCAGAGATGGAATGGCTTTTAAAAAGGGGAATTCATTAAGCTACAAATTTATAGTTCTAAGGATGTGGAAATGTCCAAATTAATGCAAGGCTATCCAATGGTCCTATCTAAGGCATCCAGGGAAAGACACCTTGGTTCAAGAAGGCTGATGATGTTCAGGGTTTCTCTTTCAGCTGGAAAGGAACATGGCAAGATCTGCTAGATCGTCAATGGCTTCCCTGGGACTTTCTGTTGGCTTTTCAGTTCTGGTGGCTCTCAAGCTTTTTCCAAAATGGTTCTCTCTTAAAGATCTCCAGTAAGCAATCCCACTTTGAATTGGTGGAGACACATCTTCATGGAAACCATCCAATCAAAAATTATCACTCACAATTAGGTGGGTCACATCTCCATGTAAACAATCAAACAGCTCCCATCCAGCAAGATTGAATGAAGATTAAAGGACATGGCTTTCTGATGTACATAATAGCTTCAAACTGGCACACTGCTCTATATGAGGACTTACAAAACATGGAACCAGTCAGCTATTACAGGACAAGACAGGATTGGAGATAGAGTTATCCAGAAGGGATCTGTGGAAAGTCCTATTGTCTGATTATTCTTATCTTTTCATACTGCATGGGAAATCGACAAGAGTGTTGTGGGATCTGTATAAACGGATCCACTGCCAGTCTGCACTAAAAGGAGCAGAAAAGGGACAAATTGAAGGAAAAATGACTTCAGAGGCAAAACATGGAAGCTGAGGTCTGGAGGTGAGAAATCTCAGGCCAGGGTAATGGATCCACTCATATATGTGGAAAGAGTGAGTTTGCCCTGGAATTAGAGGGCAAGCCTTCCATTTCACTTGATCAAGAAGAGTTTTGCCACCTCAGGCCTTGGAGAAGGGACAGAGGCATCAAAGAGGGTGGATCACATTCCTTGGGGATTGGGGGCAGCCTGTCAATCATCTCAATGTTCTGAGGGGGTTGAGCACATGCCCTGAGATGGCAGACAGCCTGGGTGCTGCCCTCATGCTTGGAGAGGGTAAAGTTGAGAAAAAGGTAGTACCCCAATGTTCCCCAATGTTGAAACCCTCAACCCAGTGTTTGGAGAGAACAGGGATACTGCATAAGCCCTTAAGAAGGACAGGATTGCTGCTGTCTCAAACCCCAAGCGTAAGTGAGTCTCAGACTTGTAAATCTAATGGAGTATGCCCTGCAGGTTTTCAGAACTGTTTGGGTCCAGTGACCCCTGTTTTCCTTTTGATTATTCCCTATTGCAAAGGGAACATATATCCTATGACTGTTCCTCCTTTATATATTGGAAGCAGATGACTTGTTCTGAGTTTCACAGGTCAACAGCCAAAGGAGAATTGTTTGCTTTAGGACAGAACATGCCTGTAACTGATTTGATGAGATTTTGTACTGTTTCTGACTTTGTATTGAATTTGTATTGTTACTGAAATTTTATAATATTACAATGAATGAATGTATTTGATATATAGAAAGAATTTGTCTTTTCTGGGGTTCAGAGGGTAGAATATGCTAGTTTGAAACTCTTATGTACCCCAGAAAAGCCATATTCTTTTCCTAATCCAATTTTTTTTTGTGGGCAGATCTATTGTTTAGGGAGGAAACCTTTGGTTAGATTGTTTCCATGGAGATTGACCCACTCAATTTTGGGGGTGGCCTTTTGATTAGATGGAGCTGTGACTGCTCATTTAAATTGGGTCTTGATTAGTTTAACAGAGTCCTTTAAAAGGGGAAACATTTTGGAGTTGTTTCAGAGCCAACATAGATGCCAACATTTGGAAACGCAGAAGCCCCGGGAGACACCAGGAGCTGAGAGAGCTGAGAGAAGCTAAACAGAAACCAGAGCCAACACCAAAAGAGATATTTGGAGATGCAAAAAGAAAATGCCTCCAGCAAAGTTGTTTGAAACTAGAAGCCAAAAGACCAGCAGACACCAGCCAAGTGAGTTCTCAGCTGATAAAGGTGTTCTGGATGCTGCTGGCCTTTCTTGAATCTTTTTCTGGATGTCTTAGTTTGGACGTTTTTATGGCCTTAGAACTATACACTTGTAACAGTGATAAATCCGCTACACAAAAGCCATTCTATTTATGTTACATTGTATTCCAGCAGCATTAGCAAAACAAAACACATATGTAACAATCAGCTGCTATGTGCCAAGTCCTCTACCAGAGTCATTAAAACTAAACAGATGAGGTAAATAGCCTCAGCCCTGAATGGCTTGACATGTATCCTGACAGAGCAAACCCAGCAGGAGCTGAACAGACAAGGCTTGTGGGTGTGTCCACTTGGAAAAGATGTGTCATCCTAATTCCACAAAGGTTACCTTCCAATCACCAAGCTTTGCTCCACAGGTCTGTGTTCCCCTAAGGAAGTGCGTTTTCTACTTTGCATGAAGTAACTATTTAGCCTCCAGCTGGGCCCATGAGCAGAGCAGGCTCTGTTCTTTTTCCAAGATTCTCCAATCAGCTCACTGTCTTAACCCATGAAGAGGAGTGAGGGTTGTAAGGCAAGATAGGCTGCATTCCTTCCAAGCTTACTCCTTCCTGGGATGCTCTCTACCTCCTCTGCCATGGAAATGTGGTATCTCCCACCTTAACAATCATCTTATATAGTTCTTACATCTACTCAGTGGTAGTCTTACTTTCATAAACATGTGATGAATTTTGTTCTCCATTGAGAAAATAGAGCTAACAAGGATCATTTTGAAATTCTGGAGAAAAGAGAAAAGATTCTGAGGATCAGTGTCATGGGAATTTTTTTTTCTTTTTAAGGAGAGACTTGAGCATGTTTATAGCCCAGTAGTTCTTAAATTTGGGTATGCATCAGAACCACCTGGAAGACTTGTTAGAACATATTGTTGAGCTACAGCCCAGAGTTACTGATTCAGTAGGTCTGAGGTGCGGCAGGAAAATTTACTTTTCTAACAAGTTCCCACATGAGGCTAATGCTGCTGAGGCCCCACACTCTGAGAACCATTGTTATAAAGGCAGAAGTTAGCCAACTATGGCCCATGTGTCTCTTTTTGCACCACCCTGACCTAAGAATGTTTTTTAAATGGTTGGGAAAAAGTCAAGAGAAGAATAACATTTTATAACCTGTGAAATGTATATGAAAATCAACTTTCAGTGTCCACGGATAAAGTTGTGTTATTCATTTTGTCTTGACTATGGCTGGATTAATGTATAATAGCAGAGTTGAATAGTTGCAAAAGAGACGATATGCCCTGTAAAGACTAAAATATTTGTTCTTTGTCTCATTACAGAAAACGCCGAGTCTCTGGGTTAAGGACAAGGAGCTAGTAGAGTGAATAGCTGTTAGTACTTATAGGGGAGAGGTATCTAATTGAGGGAGCAGACTTCTGCATGAGGAAATAGGGAATGCAGTTAAGAAAGAGGGGTACCAACTAGGCTACAGGGGAAGGGATGTTCTTAGTCCATAGCCAAGTCTTAATTGTGACTAAGAAATTGAGGTAGCATTCTATGAGTTAGGGATGTAGAGAAACTACAAGTATGGGAGATAAAGAAATAATGGAGGGTGCACAGGGGGCTCAGGGGTGGAATGCTTGCCTTTCATGTGGGAGACCCAGGTTCAATTCCTGGACTATGCACCCCCCACCCCCAAAAGAAAGAAAGAATGGAGCAATACGGAGATGGAAGTATTAGTGAGAATATATTTTGGTTGCTGGTCAACTATAAAATGCCTAGTGTGATCAAATGACAATCCAGGGAAGATGGCCCTCTGAGTCTCAAGGTTGAGTCAGAGGTGAGGACTGGATACTGAGGCTGGTGCAGTCAAAGGCTTTAGATGGTTGGTTGTGGCTCTAATCTCTGAGAAATTTTAGACTGATTTAGGCTGAAACATGGAAGCCTTATTTCACTGTAAAGAATTTCCTCTCTCACATATTTGACATATGATTATTGAGTGACTATTATGTTCCAGGCAATGTAAGGTATTTAGGATACAGAGGTGAATAAGGATCATTGCCCTTGCATATGTAAAAAGTTTATTGTAATAAGGTGATGAAGACAATGGAGTATTAAAGATGTAGTGGAAGGATGTATGAGAATGCATGGCAGGAGCACACACTCCAGTTTTATAAAATCAAGGAGAGCTTCCTGATTGAGCTCTCTACCTTGAGACTCAAAAGATTGGATTTAAGTGAAGTTGAGTGGAATGGAGGTGCTGGGAGTTCAGGCAGAAGAAGAATGGGAGGTTGAAAACCAAGTGAAGGAGCAAAGGCGTAGAGGCTTAAAAGAATGTGCATGTTTGCAAATAGTTCAGAGTGGCAGGGTGAAATATCTGATGACTGGAAGAGTCAAGAGATGAGACAGGTGCCTTTTAGCCAAATTGACAGATTTGGGCTTTTTCTTCAGGTTATTGGTGAGTTATTTAAGGTTGTTTTTGTGTGTGTGTATGTTCTGCTTATTTATTATTCTGTACCAGAATGTCCAACATAAAACATATTGCAGGGGCGGGCCGCGGTGGCTCAGCGGGCAAAGTGCTTGCCTGCTATGCCGGAGGACCTCGGTTCGATTCCCGGCCCCAGCCCATGTAACAAAAACGGAGAAACAGAATACAATAAAACAAGAAAATGTTTAAAGATGTTTCCCTTTCTTCCTTCCTTCCTTCCTTCTATCCTTCCTTCCTTCTCTCTGTCTTTCCTTTAAAAAAAAAAAAAAAAACATATTGCAAACATCCAACTGTGCAAAAGGAAATAAGAGACATGCTTTCTTTTTAAACAAACACTTAAGCATAATGGAAGGTCCTACAAGCATTTGGATACCAGGGTTTCTAGGTCTGTGTAGCTGAGCTGACTCACACTTGGACCCGCGATGATGGTCATGATTCCCCTCCCCCCCAGTAATCAAAATGGAATCCTCTCTTTCTGGAGGGGTAACTTGGCCAAATGTCATCTGCTACTTCCCCACCCAAGTCCTCAACTTTGTCTTTAAGGATAAGTATAAGCAGATGTTTGGGAAGGTGTAGACAAGCACACACAGTTCCCTGCTTTGATTACTATACCTGATGCCTCGTACTATTCGTCAGCAGCTTGTTTACTGGTGTGCTGCACCTGCAGCAGCAACTCAAGCTGCTTGATGGGGGCCACGGCCGTCTTGAAGATGGCACGATGACGCTGGCCACCAGGAAATCTCTGGCGAAGGAGATGGCCTGTTCTGTCATGGCAGTGGAGCAGATGGAGGGCCGGGTGGAAGTCCAGAGAGCCCCGAGGCTCAGGCCACTAGTTCGGCACAGCCAACGTTGGCACTGAAAAGTTATTTAAGGGTTTTAAATCCGAGAATGACATGATGAAATTATGACTTTGAAATGTTCGTTATAGTAGCAACATGGAGAATTCACTGGAATGCTCTCCTCCCTAATCACTGTCAAAAATTGGTACTTTTATTTTAGCATTGCTTGTGTCCTGCTTTGAGTTAGAGATGTTTGTATAACTTGTCTTTCTCACTACTTTGTGACCTCTCGGATACCAGAGACTGCTTAATTCAAAGGCAGATCTCCTTCCCTCATTTAGCGTGTTTGAACCTAGTAGCGCCTCTGTGTTTGTGTAAATATACACCTACTCTCCTATAGAAAACAATCTCCCTCTTCAGTCCCCAACTTATTTCCCATTCAGAAACCAACACAAATTTTTCTAGTTATGGAGATCTAAAACCAGAGTAGATAAATTTGACAAAAGATACTTTTCTTTAGTTTTGATTTTTATTTATAAAACGTCTGCAAACATAAGTCATATTTGGTAATATATTATCAGTTTCATCAAAAAAGAGATTACACAAAAATTGGGCCTGCTTTGGAAAGCCCAAGCTGGATGGTTTCTATGCTTTTGTACATCAGATACCTGGAGAGAAAGTAATGAAGGCACCTGCTTGTTTGCATTTGACCAGTATGACCCAACTTCTCAAGTCCTAGTCACCTTAAATAAACTGATTGTGAAATTTCCAGACCACAGTCCTTGAGAGAAATTTAGAATACAGAGTAGTCCAGTGATCTTAAGACTTCTTTCCTCTCTGACTCCTTTAAACAAACAACGTAAAGAGAATAGGAACAGATATTGAGAGCTTATGGGCTTGGGTTCTGAGGAGCCTTCCCAGTTCAGAAAATCTGCTCTCACGTCTTTGAGGTAGGATCAGTAGGGGTTTTCCACATTGGATTAATTCCCTACTGTCAAAAAGCTGTACTTAACCGTGAATGGTGGCGTTGCTGAGGGTGAGCCCTCCACCTGCAAGACCCTCCAGCCTTTACTGATAGGGACCCAGATTAAAATGACACTCTGACCTTGAAGGCCTTTTTTAGCTCCTTCTATTGGATGCTCCAGAAGCCCTTCTCCCTCTGTACTTGGTCACTCTCTTATAGCACCTGTCATGGTTTGCTGTGTTTTCCCATTTTCCATACGTATCTTCTTTCCCCATCAGACAAATCAGTTCTTTGAAGACACAGTCTCAGTGCATTTGTGTTTGGACCCCTCAAAGTTTCTAGCATGGTGCTGCATATGTGTGCATGTGTTTATATTTGCTAAATAAAACCATAACTGCTATTAACTTTGTATGGTCTTGTAGATAAGACCAATTAAAGGCTTGTGAGGGTTTTTTTCTCACTTTTGTCCTCATTTTAGAGATCATGCTGCCCCTCCCAGCTGGGCTGTGCTATGAGTAGCCTTGGCCAAGGAAAAAGATAAAAAGTGGAATTGGGAAAGGAAGTTGCCAATGATAAGAGAGAAAGAAGAGATAATAAAATGGACCCTGGAAATCAGAAAGACCAACTGAGAAACCCGAGCACAAAAAGAAGGATATAAAACTCATACCATATCTCAAAGGTGGTTCTCAGTTGGGAAAGAGAGGGGAAAACAAGATAACTTACACAGTATTTTTAAAAAAAACTTTTTTATTGTATAATGTAACATATATAAACAGCAAAGAAAGAAAAAAGCTATAGTTTTTAAAGGACTCTTCAATAAGTTGTTACAGGACAGATCCCAGAGCTTGTCATGGGCTAACACACGATCCTCTCAGATTTTACGTTTTAGCTGCTCCAGAATATAGGAACCTAGAAGGGATAAATATTTTTTGTCATCACAATTGACTTTTTTTTTGGTGAAAAAAATAACATATTTACAAAGAAGCAATACATTTCAAAACACAGCACTACAATTAGTTGTAGAGCGTATTTCAGAGTTTGGCATGGGTTATAATTCCACCTATAAAAAATTATAGGTTTTTACTTCTAGCTGCTCTAAGATACTTGAGACTAAAAGAGATATCAATTTAATAATTCAGCGATCATATTCATTTGTTAAATCCTACCTTCTCTGTATAACTCCACTATCACCTTTGATCTTTCTATCCCTCTCTTTAGGGGTGTTTGGGCTATGGCCATTCTAACTTTTTCATTACACAATTCTGAAAGCATTTTATTCATTTGAATTTTAGTGGAGCTGGAGAAGGCAGGTCAGTCTAGGGTCTTCTCTACTCCCTACCCCTACTCCTCAAGAGAGAAGCAGTTAGGCATAGAGACTGGGTGTACCTCTGTTCTAGTTTGCTAGCTGCTGGAATGCAATGTACTAGGAACGGAATGGCTTTTTTAAAAGGGGAATTTAATAAATTGCTAGTTTACGGTTCTAAGACCGAGAAAATGTTCCAATTAAAACAAGTTTATATAGAAATGTCCAATCAAGGCATCCAGGGAAAGATACCTTGGTTCAAGAAGGCCGATGACATTCAGGGTTTCTCTCTCATCTGAGAAGGCACATGGTGAACACAGTCAGGGTTTCTCTCTCTTGGCTGGAAGGACACATGGCAAACATGGCATCATCTGCTAGCTTTCTGTTCTGGCTTCCTGTTTCATGAAGCTCCCCGAGAGGTGTTTTTCTTCTTCATCTCCAAAGGTTGCTGGCTGGTGGACTCTCTGCTTCTAGTTGGCTATGTTGTTCTTCTCTGCTCTTTCTGAATCTCATTCTCATTCTCCAAAATGTTTCCTCTTTTTTAGGATTCCAGAAACTAATCAAAACCCACCCAGATGGGTGGAGACATGCCTCCATCTAATCCAGTTTAACAACCACTCGAGTAAATCACATCTCCAGGGAAATGATCTAATTATAGTTTCAAGCATACAATGCTGAATAGTGATTAGAAGAAATGGTTGCCTTTATAAAATGGGGTTAGGATTAAAACATGGCTTTCTAGGGTACATACATCATTTCAAACCAGCACAACCTCCAAGAGAGCCCACTTGGTTGAGGGGTTCCCCAGGAGGAATGCAGATTTTTAAGAGGTATGAATCCAGAGGCAAGAGGATTAGGAGAATGAGATGGAGGAAAGCTGTGCTGTGTGTGCTGTGATTATTCTCAAATTTTCAGTAAATTTAGTAAATTTACAAAGCCACAAGGATGACTGAATTTCTTGGGGAAAGTGACTGAATAGGATGCATGGGTTAAGGAAATGGATTAACAAAGGGTTGTGATTACTGCAGTTCTAGCAAGACCTCGAAAGTATAATTGCTCCTTCTATTTGGGAATGTATCTGCTCTTGGAAATTGGAAGATCAACTGAAGGGAGTAGAAATTTTATTTACCCCAAGGTTGAGGAAGGAGAGGTCAAGATGACTCAGTATGGGATTTCGGGGACATTAGGAAGAAGGAAGGAAGTGGATTATCTGTGGCTAGCCCAGATAGAGTCTCCTGAGAACTCTGAAAATCAGCCCAGCTTCTGCCTAAAAAATGGGACAAGGCAACCAACCTGCCAGGTACCCACAGCAATGAAAACCAATGACATGGAGCCAACAGAAGGGAAGGAAGCAGAAGTTTTTCATGGGTAGGACAACTTATAGGTAGGCAGGTTGCTGTGAAGCAGTGATGGGGGAGGGAGGCTATTTGTAGTGCCTGAGAACCTGCAGTGCAGCCTTGGGTGGACACAATGCATGAGATATCCCCCCACCCCCCCAGGGGTCCCCCTTTCCTGTAGGAGAGATAAGGGGGTTTGGACATGGTTGGAAGTTCTTAGAGCGTGGGAGGAAGGGTGCAGGGGAGGAGGGCTAAGGAGATGTAGAAACAGCAGAAATACTGTCTTCTTGAGTATATCCAGAGCTTGTTGTGGGTGGGGCGGAAATACATTGTTCCATAATCAGTTGTTAGAAGAACAGAAGAGAAATATGATTATCGTTATGTTCCTATCTAACTAGAATTTTATTATGGCTCATAGAATTACATCAGGTTTGTGCTCACTCTCTTGTGTGTAAAACGGGAGAAAGAAGGTTAAACTAGAAGCAATTATGATGATGATTTTAATGCTAGTAATAGCCAACATTTATTGAACAGTTACTGTGCACCAGATATCACATTTAATGCTCACAACAAACCTCCAGTAGGTCTCTTACCATTTTACAGATGAGAAACTGTGGTTCCTCGGCTTAGAAATGGTCAGTGAAGACTCTAGCCCACAGGGTCTCTAAAACCTGTGCTGGTAATCATTGCTTTATGTTGATTCCTTAGTACTTGTGCAATAAGGCATCATTTCTATACTCTGCCTACCCAGGTGAGCTATGTATGGCATTGACAAGTATAAGGAAGTCTGACTGGGGAGCCAGATTTCCAATGGCTTCTTGAATTGGGAAAGGGGAGGGACTGGGACTCTCTCAACAAAGGGAGTTGTATTTTCCTGATGGAGTCAAATTCCTCAGGGGTTAGAGAAACAGACAGGAAGGAGCTAATGCAGTCATTTTTGAGGATATAATGAGAAAATCCTAGGTAGTAAGTTCTAAATGAGGACTGATCCTCTTTGGCAAATGGTATTCCCACAAACCCATTTATTTCGATGGACTGCCACTCCCATTCATTCATTCTGAAATCTTAGTTGAGGTCATTGAGTGAAATGGGAAGACATTGAAGTATTTTAAGCAAGGGAGTTAAAATTTCATTCTTTAAAATGATCATGCTGGCAGGCAGCAGGGTGGGGTTGGGGGGAAGAACAGCTTAAGACTTTTGTAACCTACTCTGTGATCCAAGAGAGGAAGGAAGAGTGTTCAATACTCTTTCACTGTTCTCTTTCTTATAGTCCAGAGATTTCCCAAAACACTTCTCTTTCTGCTTACTTCAGCAACTTACCTATTCTGGAATCCCAGCCAAATTACCTTTACCCAAATTACCTGTGCCCAGTTCTCTAAGGATCTTAACTGAGGGCTCAATGCAGAGGTAAGACATCAATTTGTACTGATTTAACTAGATAACACCCTGTTTTAGCAGCTTTTATAAGGCTCTGTGCACTTGAAGCATGGTAATGTATAATCCTTCAGTGGAGACTAGAGAGGGAGTTTACCTATAGGTTGTTGGGAGATGTTTTTCTCTTTTCTTAGATGTTTTTATAACTCATTGGTGACTCCTCAGTATGAAAATAGCAGCAATAATAGCTAACACAGGTGTACAGCCCACCTCATACCCTACACTATTCCAAGCACTTCAATTCATTTAATCCTCATCACATCCTTTTGAAGTAGGTACAATTATTGCCCCCATTTTATAGATAAAGAAGTTGAGGCATAGATAGTGTCTGTAAGTTGCCCAAGGTTCACGGCTAATAAATAGTAGAGCCAGGTCCTGGTTTCAGCATTTGCTGTTGATCATTATGCCATGCAAAGAATGCTTTGGCGCAGATTTAGAGCACCCATATAATATCAATGCCAAGTAAGTGATTTAAAGGTAAGAGTTAAATTCTTTCCAACTCTACATTTTCTCAGCATTTCTCATTGTTTCCTTTTATGGAAAAACAGAGCAAACAAAGGGGTGGACAAGAAGGTCTTTAGCCACCTAATGTGAACAGACCATGCTGAAGTAAAACAGTGTGTTTAAATATGGGATGAACCTGACAGTTATGTAGCAGTTTAGGAGAAATTATTATTCTGGAAAGACACTGACTAGTTACCAAACATAGTTTTATCATCTATGGGTGTGTCTGTGATCCTTATTACCGTAATTATTTCCTGTTTCTCATTTCACTCTTACTCACCTGAGCTGAATCACTCAGATAACTCAGAAATTCATCTTTTCTGCCACAGGGCATGAGTCAGAAATGAAAGGAACTGAAAGTTGAAAGAGCCACCAACAGGAGACTATGCTGAAAATTCAAAATTAGTTCCAAGGAGAGGTAAATAATGAGCTGTTGTAAAAATAATCTAGGGCAACCTTGCCCAAGAAATTCCTCCTTGGATTCTCTCCCATTAAACACATGCAAAGGTTAGAGTCTGCTTCAATACTGATACTGATTGTCACAGGTCACAACAAAATCCACTCAGTTCCTCTCCCTGCTGTTACAGTGATGTGATAGAGTCAGATTAATAATGCTAGGGCAAAAAATCAACAATTTTAACTAGATTACATATCTTTAGAGCTGAACTGGAAAGGATTTTACAGGTCACCTAGGTAAGATGATGGTAATTTTTGTATTTAGTTTTAGTTGTGGATTCCTGTTTGAAAAACCTTAGATAAGTCTCTGAGCTTGGGCACCCTGGCTCCACTCGGACACCTCCACTTGGGGGAGTATTGGCAAGGCTCTCACGGTGTCAAAGGAAAATAGCAATGTAAGGTTTGATAACATTAGTCCTGGTGCTCTGTTAGAAGGTGGGTAATCAACTCAGTTGTTGCCTCCTGTAGTGGAGACTCTAAAATACTTTCTGGTGGCGAAGATATGGGGACAATCATACCAGGACCTCCAAACAAACATTTCTTTAACTCCCTAGGGTGCTCCTTGTGTTCCCTGTAAAGGACAGGATATCCTGATGCCTCACCATTCTGGCCACTGTCTACTGGTTACTTTCTAGTTTATTAATGCCTTTGTTAAGATGTATTTCTTAGAACAGTATATTATATTTTTGATGTGGGCTGTGAAGTACAGACAGCCACTAACATGTTACTTCCTATGATGTAGATGATATTCACACATTCATTCACGTAGGTTTGTGCTTCTCGGTTCATGATGAGATAATCATCTCATGACTTTTTTTTCCTTCCAGGAACTATCATGTCAAGTCTTTCTAATTTTATACTTGTCAAATCATATGATTTTTGAGCAAGAACAGTCCAAGAGATCAGTGGAGCTAACTCATTTAATACATGGGAAACAGTAAAAAATGACCTGTATGATTCGATATTTTGAATCAAATACTTGGCTGGTTTAGGAAAACAAATGATTAATGAAATATTTTGTACCTAGTTTCAGTGTAGGGGTGTGAATCAAACCTCTTCTTCTTGACCAGGTTGGGCTATTTTACATGACATTAAAAGGACATTAGTCTGGTAGTGATGGTATTTGTCTTTGCATGAAGTGACCTCAGTTGGGGTATTTTGTCCCAACTTTTTGTGGGAAAACAACATGTCTTGGAATTTCCTTTATTTCCTCTACACTGTTATTATTTTTACCTGAAAGTAACAGGTACTCCTGGGTTCATCCTGACTTTAAAGATTGTCCCATTCAGCAGAGCATTCTTCTACCTAAAGTGACTTCTAGTTTATACTAGCTCATTTGGACTCTGAGTATTACTCTGCCCCCATTCCAATTCTCATAATCTAATCTGGGATGCTCAGAAGATTTGCTTAAAATTTATTGATCATAATTGCTTTTTGAATATTCATGGCATGAAATTACACACTGTACTATAAATGTCACCTATCTTTAATAAGAAAAAATGCTTAAAATTAACTTAATCTAGTCAGGGCAAACATTAAATAAACATCTACTCCCCTTCTACTATAATATGGTAAGGCAAAATCCATTTTATATTTATAATTTAAACTAAACTTAAGAAATTTGATTGTGGTAGAACCATAAAAATTTTGACCAAGCTCTTGTCAATACTGTCTGGTTTATTGAGCCTTCCTTTTGTTGCATAAGAGCAAAACTTTTTTTAAAAAGTAAACACTGACCTTCTGAGAGCAAGCATCACAGCTGTAGGAGAATTCATGTACCTGTGTTTATAAATAATACAGATAGCCTCTTTTGGAACCAAAATGGCAGAGTGAGACACTGTAGGGTTCTACCTGTCACAGAATCTTTAAACAACAAGCAAAAAATGAGTGGGACCAATTCTCTCAGGGCTGTAGGAAACAGTTAATGATTTAT
The DNA here is from genome assembly GCF_023851605.1 of Tamandua tetradactyla. Classification (NCBI taxonomy): domain Eukaryota; kingdom Metazoa; phylum Chordata; class Mammalia; order Pilosa; family Myrmecophagidae; genus Tamandua; species Tamandua tetradactyla. The sequence goes on along the minus strand of NC_135330.1, from coordinate 25,182,330 downwards.
AGAAACTTGGAAAATGCCAAATCAAGAGAAAAGCAAATTGAAAATGATAGAGAAACCTCAAAGCAACTTTGCTGATCCTTCTCCACTTCCTCCCTGACTCAGTGCAGAGCTAGCCTCCCCTTCCAGTTAGGTCATTACTGCTGGTTCCAGAGGGAGTAGGCATTTATGCTGCTTGAACAACTGAACTAGTACACTCAGTGCAGATTTGCCATTTCAGAACTTGCTTTGGAAGTAGAAGTGACCTGTAGGGCATCTGAGACAATGCAAGAAAGCAATCAAATTGCAGCTGTTTGGGGCAAAGGATTGCTTACTTTAAGACATAGAATATTGATCTGGGAGTAGGAGGAGAGTCTGTTTCCTGGGGGAAGTTGGGCATTTGGATCAGTGTAAATTAGGGCAATTCCTAAGAACACCCAGTTTAAGATGCATAGTCAGAAAAGACTAGAGAGATCGTAGGCATTTGCCTTGGGCTGTTCTTTAGGCTCATCATTTGGCTGGATAAACTCTGGAATGGAACAGCTACATAGGCCAATCTCCAAGACTACTGGGAGAGGTATTTCTCTCTGTCTCTCTCTCAGCTCCTGGTATTCAAGGAAATCTCTGAAATATACTACCTGGATACAAGTCCAAGGAACAGACACTTCAGTGACAAAATTCCAGATTTGACACATTAAAATATGAAAATGTCCAGTGTGAAATAGAAGATTGCAAGGCATACAAAGAAACTGGAAATGAGTCCATTCAAAGGGTGAAAATAAAACATCTCATCAAAAATGAGAAAAAATAAGAAAACCCAGACTTTGGACATTCTAGACAAAAGCTTTAAAAGTTTGTCTTAAATGTACTCAAAGAGCTACAGAAAACAGAAAGAACTATTGGAAATAAGGAAAACAATATATGATCAAAACGAGAACTTCAGTAAAGGGACAAAAATAAGGAAAAAGAATCAAACAGAGCTGTGGACCACAATAACTGAAAAAAAAATTCCCAAATGAGTTAAACAGAAGATTGGAGCTGGCAAAAGAAAGAATTAGTGAACTTGAAGATAAGACAATTGAAATTATTCAGAATGAGGAGCAGAAAGCAAAAAGAATGAAGAAAAGTGAACTGAGCCTTAAGAGAATTGTAGGACCCATCAGTCATACCAGTATACACATTGTGGCAGACCAAGATGGAGAAGAAAGATGGAATATTTGAAAAAATAATGGCTGAAAAATTTCCAAATTTATATGTACACAAATATATACATCTAAGAAATTAATGAACTCTGAAAAGGATAAACTCAAAGAGAGCTACACTGGATATATTTTAATCAACTGTCAAATGACAAGGACAAATAGAGAATCCTGAAAGCTGCAAGAGAGAAGTAATGGCTCATGTATAAAGGAGCCTCAATAAGATTAAATGCACATTTCTTCTCAGAAACAATGGAGGCAAGAAGGCAGTGGGATGGTGTATTTAAAGTGCTGAAAGGAAAAAAAAATTGTCAACCAGGACTTCTATATCTGGCAAAAATCCCTTTCAAAAAGGAGGGAGAGATTAAGACAGTTCCAGATAAACAAAAGTAGAGGGAATCTTACACTAGACCAGCCTACAGTAAGTGTTAAAGAGAATTCTTCAGATTAAAAGAAAAGGACACTAGACAGTAGGTCAAGTCTTAAGAAGAAATAAAGATCTCTGGTAAAAATCTAACTGTATGGGTTAATATAAATGTCAGTAGTATTTTATTTTGGCTTGTAAATTCACTTTTAATTTCTTACAGGCTCTAAAATGCAAATGCCATAAAAGTAATGAATCTATGGTTTGGGGCATACAATATATAAAAATATAATTTGTGACGGGAACAACATAAAGGTGGGAGTGCTAGAGGGAGAGAGGAACATAGTTTGTACATGCTATTAAAGTTAAGTTGGCATCAGGTAAAATAAGATTGTTATAGATTAGGATGTTAAATTTAATCCTCATAATAAACCACAAACAAAATATCTGAAAAATATGCACAGAAAGAATTTGTAAGGGAGTCTAAATGGTTCACTATAAAAGATCAACTAGATGCAAAAGGAGGCAGTAAAGGAAGGATTGAGGTACAAAAATACCATAGGACATCCTAAGACAAGATAGTAAATTGACAGAAGTAAGTCCTACATTATTAGTAGTTATTTTAAATGTTAATGGATTAAACTCTCCAGTCAAAAGGCAGAGATTTGAAGAATGGCTAAATATGTTGTGTACAAGAGACTCACTTTAAATTAAAAATAGACACAAGTAGATTGCATGCGGAACCATGGGGGAAAATCCACAAATAATGACCAATAGAGAGCATGGTTATCTATACTAATTCAGACAAAATAGACCTTCAGTAAAAAACTGTTAAAAGGGTCAAAGAAGGACATTATATATATATTTTTTATTAATTAAAAAAAGAATTAACAAAACAATTAGAAATCATTCCAATCTACATGTACAATCAGTAATTCTTAATAACATCACATAGTTGCATATTCATCATTTCTTAGTACATTTGCATCGATTTAGAAAAAGAAATAAAAAGACAACAGAATAAGAATTAAAACAATAATAGAAAGAAAAAAAACAAAAAAAAAACAAAAACAAAAAACCTATACCTCACATGCAGCTTCATTCAGTGTTTTAACATAATTGCATTACAATTGGGTAGTATTGTGCTGTCCATTTCTGAGTTTTTATATCCAGTCCCGTTGTACAGTCTGTATCCCTTCAGCTCCAATTATCCCTTCTCTTTTTTTTTTTTTTTTTAATTAACGGAAAAAAAGAAATTAACCCAACATTTAGAGATCATACCATTCTACATATGCAATCATTAATTCTTAACATCATCACATAGATGCATGATCATCATTTCTTAGTACATTTGCATTGGTTTAGAAGAACTAGCAACATAACCGAAAAAGATATAGAATGTTAATATAGAGAAAAAAATAAAAGTAATAATAGTAAAATCAAAACAAAACAAAACAAAACAAAAACCTATAGCTCAGATGCAGCTTCATTCAGTGTTTTAACATGATTACTTTACAATTAGGTATTATTGTGCTGTCCATTTTTGAGTTTTTGTATCTAGTCCTGTTGCACAGTCTGTATCCCTTCAGCTTCAATTACCCATTGTCTTACCCTGTTTCTAACTCCTGCTGAACTCTGTTACCAATGACATATTTCAAGTTTATTCTCGAATGTCCGTTCACATCAGTGGGACCATACAGTATTTGTCCTTTAGTTTTTGGCTGGATTCACTCAGCATAATATTCTCTAGGTCCATCCATGTTATTACATGCTTCATAAGTTTATCTTGTCTTAAAGCTGCATAATATTCCATCGTATGTATATACCACAGTTGTTTAGCCACTCTTCTGTTGATGGAGATTTTGGCTGTTTCCATCTCTTTGCAATTGTAAATAATGCTGCTATAAACATTGGTGTGCAAATGTCCGTTTGTGTCTTTGCCCTTAAGTCCTTTGAGTAGATACCTAGCAATGGTATTGCTGGGTCATATGGCAATTCTATATTCAGCTTTTTGAGGAACCGCCAAACTGCCTTCCACAGTGGTTGCACCCTTTGACATTCCCACCAACAGTGGATAAGTGTGCCTCTTTCTCCGCATCCTCTCCAGCACTTGTCATTTTCTGTTTTGTTGATAATGGCCATTCTGGTGGGTGTGAGATGATATCTCATTGTGGTTTTGATTTGCATTTCTCTAATGGCCAGGGACATTGAGCATCTCTTCATGTGCCTCTTGGCCATCCGTATTTCCTCTTCTGAGAGGTGTCTGTTCAAGTCTTTTTCCCATTTTGTAATTGGGTTGGCTGTCTTTTTGTTGTTGAGATGAACAATCTCTTTATAAATTCTGGATACTAGACCTTTATCTGATATATCATTTCCAAATATTGTCTCCCATTGTGAAGGCTGTCTTTCTACTTTCTTGATGAAGTTCTTTGATGCACAAAAGTGTTTAATTTTGAGGAGTTCCCATTTATTTATTTCCTTCTTCAGTGCTCTTGCTTTAGGTTTAAGGTCCATAAAACCGCCTCCAGTTGTAAGATCCATAAGATATCTCCCAACATTTTCCTCTAACTGTTTTATGGTCTTAGACCTAATGTTTCGATCTTTGATCCATTTTGAGTTAACTTTTGTATAGGGTGTGAGAGATGGGTCTTCTTTCATTCTTTTGCATATGGATATCCAGTTCTCTAGGCACCATTTATTGAAGAGACTGCTCTGTCCCAGGTGAGTTGGCTTGACTGCCTTATCAAAGATCAAATGTCCATAGATGAGAGGATCTATATCTGAGCACTCTATTCGATTCCATTGGTCGATATATCTATCTTTATGCCAATACCATGCTGTTTTGACCACTGTGGCTTCATAATATGCCTTAAAGTCAGGCAGCGCGAGACCTCCAGCTTCGTTTTTTTTCCTCAAGATGTTTTTAGCAATTCGGGGCACCCTGCCCTTCCAGATAAATTTGCTTATTGGTTTTTCTATTTCTGAAAAATAAGTTGTTGGGATTTTGATTGGTATTGCATTGAATCTGTAAATCAATTTAGGTAGGATTGACATCTTAACTATATTTAGTCTTCCAATCCATGAACACGGTATGCCCTTCCATCTATTTAGGTCTTCTGTGATTTCTTTTAGCAGTTTTTTGTAGTTTTCTTTCTATAGGTTTTTTGTCTCTTTAGTTAAATTTATTCCTAGGTATTTTATTCTTTTAGTTGCAATTGTAAATGGGATTCGTTTCTTGATTTCCCCCTCAGCTTGTTCATTACTAGTGTATAGAAATGCTACAGATTTTTGAATGTTGATCTTGTAACCTGCTACTTTGCTGTACTCATTTATTAGCTCTAGTAGTTTTGTTGTGGATTTTTCCAGGTTTTCGACGTATAGTATCATATCGTCTGCAAACAGTGATAGTTTTACTTCTTCCTTTCCAATTTTGATGCCTTGTATTTCTTTTTCTTGTCTAATTGCTCTGGCTAGAACCTCCAACACAATGTTGAATAATAGTGGTGATAGTGGACATCCTTGTCTTGTTCCTGATCTTAGGGGGAAAGTTTTCAATTTTTCCCCATTGAGGATGATATTAGCTGTGGGTTTTTCATATATTCCCTCTATCATTTTAAGGAAGTTCCCTTGTATTCCTATCTTTTGAAGTGTTTTCAACAGGAAAGGATGTTGAATCTTGTCGAATGCCTTCTCTGCATCAATTGAGATGATCATGTGATTTTTCTGCTTTGATTTGTTGATATGGTGTATTACATTAATTGATTTTCTTATGTTGAACCATCCTTGCATACCTGGGATGAATCCTACTTGGTCATGATGTATAATTCTTTCAATGTGTTGTTGGATACGATTTGCTAGAATTTTATTGAGGATTTTTGCATCTGTATTCATTAGAGAGATTGGTCTGTAGTTTTCTTTTTTTGTAATATCTTTGCCTGGTTTTGGTATGAGGGTGATGTTGGCTTCATAGAATGAATTAGGTAGTTTTCCCTCCACTTCGATTTTTTTGAAGAGTTTGAAGAGAATTGGTACTAATTCTTTCTGGAACATTTGGTAGAATTCACATGTGAAGCCATCTGGTCCTGGACTTTTCTTTTTAGGAAGCTTTTGAATGACTAATTCAATTTCTTTACTTGTGATTGGTTTGTTGAGGTCATCTATGTCTTCTTGAGTCAAAGTTGGTTGTTCATGTCTTTCCAGGAACCCGTCCATTTCCTCTAAATTGTTGTATTTATTAGCGTAAAGTTGTTCATAGTATCCTGTTATTACCTCCTTTATTTCGGTGAGGTCAGTAGTTATGTCTCCTCTTCCATTTCTGATCTTATTTCTTTGCATCCTCTCTCTTCTTCTTTTTGTCAATCTTGATAGGGGCCCATCAATCTTATTGATTTTCTCATAGAACCAACTTCTGGTCTTATTGATTTTCTCTACTGTTTTCATATTTTCAATTTCATTTATTTCTGCTCTGATCTTTGTTATTTCTTTCCTTTTGCTTGCTTTGGGATTAGTTTGCTGTTCTTTCTCCAGTTCTTCCAATTGAACAGTTAATTCCTGCATTTTTGCCTTTTCTTCTTTTCTGATATAGGCATTTAGGGCAATAAATTTCCCTCTTAGCACTGCCTTTGCTACGTCCCATAAGTTTTGATATGTTGTATTTTCATTTTCATTTGCCTCGAGGTATTTACTAATTTCTCTTGCAATTTCTTCTTTGACCCACTCGTTGTTTAAGAGTGTGTTGTTGAGCCTCCAGGTATTTGTGAATTTTCTGGCATTCCGCCTATTATTGATTTCCAACTTCATTCCTTTATGATCCGAGAAAGTGTTGTGTATGATTTCAATCTTTTTAAATTTGTTAAGACTTGCTTTGTGACCCAGCATATGGTCTATCTTTGAGAATGATCCATGAGCACTTGAGAAAAAGGTGTATCCTGCTGTTGTGGGATGTAATGTCCTATAAATGTCTGTTAAGTCTAGCTCATTTATAGTAATATTCAGATTCTCTATTTCTTTATTGATCCTCTGTCTAGATGTTCTGTCCATTGATGAGAGTGGGGAATTGAAGTCTCCAACTATTATGGTATTTGTGTCTATTTCCCTTTTCAGTGTTTGCAGTGTATTCCTCACGTATTTTGGGGCATTCTGGTTCGGTGCATAAATATTTATGATTGTTATGTCTTCTTGTTTAATTGTTCCTTTTATTAGTATATAGTGTCCTTCTTTGTCTCTTTTAACTGTTTTACATTTGAAGTCTAACTTGTTGGATATTAGTATAGCCACTCCTGCTCTTTTCTGGTTGTTATTTGCATGAAATATCTTTTCCCAACCTTTCACTTTCAACCTATGTTTATCTTTGGGTCTAAGATGTGTTTCCTGTAGACAGCATATAGAAGGATCCTGTTTTTTAATCCATTCTGCCAATCTATGTCTTTTGATTGGGGAATTCAGTCCATTAACATTTAGTGTTATTACTGTTTGGATAATATTTTCCTCTGCCATTTTGCCTTTTGTATTATATATATATCATATCTGACTTTCCTTCTTTCTACACTCTTCTCCATACCTCTCTCTTCTGTCTTTTTGGTTCTGACTCTAGTGCTCCCTTTAGTATTTCTTGCAGAGCTGGTCTCTTGGTCACAAATTCTCTCAGTGACTTTTTGTCTGAGAATGTTTTAATTTCTCCCTCATTTTTGAAGGACAATTTTGCTGGATATAGGAGTCTTGGTTGGCAGTTTTTCTCTTTTAGTAATTTAAATATATCATCCCACTGTCTTCTAGCCTCCATGGTTTCTGCTGAGAAACCTACACATAGTCTTATTGGGTTTCCCTTGTATGTGATGGATTGTTTTTCTCTTGCTGCTTTCAAGATCCTCTCTTTCTCTTTGACCTCTGACATTCTAACTAGTAAGTGTCTTGGAGAACGCCTATTTGGGTCTAATCTCTTTGGGGTGCGCTACACTTCTTGGATCTGTAATTTTAGGTCTTTCATAAGAGTTGGGAAATTTTCAGTGAAAATTTCTTCCATTAGTTTTTCTCCTCCTTTTCCCTTCTCTTCTCCTTCTGGGACACCCACAACACGTATATTTGTGTGCTTCATATTGTCCTTGAGTTCCCTGATACCCTGTTCAAATTTTTCCATTCTTTTCCCGATAGTTTCTGTTTCTTTTTGGAATTCAGATGTTCCATCCTCCAAATCACTCATTCTATCTTCTGTCTCTTTGAATCTATCATTGCAGGTATCCATTGTTTTTTCTATCTTTTCTACTTTGTCCTTCACTTCCATAAGTTCTGTGATTTGTTTTTTCAGTTTTTCTATTTCTTCTTTATGTTCAGCCCATGTCTTCTTCATGTCCTCCCTCAATTTATCGATTTCGTTTTTGAAGAGGTTTTCCATTTCTGTTCGTATATTTAGCATTAGTTGTCTCAGCTCCTGTATCTCATTTGAACTATTGGTTTGTTCCTTTGACTGGGCCATATTTTCAATTATTTGAGCGTGATCTGTTATCTTCTGTTGGCGTCTGCGCATTTAGACAGATTTCCCTGGGTATTGGATCCAAAAGTTTGGAAGATTTTTCTTTGAAATCTCTGGGTTCTGTTTTTCTTATCCTGCCCAGTAGGTGGCGCTCGTGGCACACGTTTGTCTGCGGGTCCCACCAGTAAAAGGTGCTGTGGGACCTTAAACTTTGGAAAACTCTCGCCGTCCTGGGGGTTCGCTAGCCGAAGCGGCTTGAGCCGGCCCGGGGTCCGAACGCAGGGAGGGTTGCTGGTCGCCGCAGCCTGGGAAAGAGCCCTTCCGAATTTCCTAGTCGGCCCTGGGCAACAAGCGTGGCGGGAGGGCGCCAGCGGCAGCGGCCCGCCCGAGAGAGTGCACGTTCCCCGGGAGTCACGGGTTTGGAAGGGGCCTCCCCCACCCGTCACCGTTCTCCGCGGCCTGGGGGTTTCCGATCCAATTCTCTCAGTTGGTCCGGGGGCTGCGCGTGGTGTGGGCGCCAGCTGCCTTGGTTTCAGGGGACCGCCTCTCCAATTCTCCCAGCCGGCCCGGGAAGGGGGAAGGGAGTAACTCCGGCTGCTTGCCTCCCCGCCCGGTAAGGCCCGCGCGCCTCGGCAATCTCACCCGAGCTGCTTCTCTCAGCCAGCCAGCCGTTCCAGGATGGGGTACGCTGTCTTTTTTATCTCTGTTGTGGCTTTGGGTGCTTTCTGTATCATTTCTACTCCCCTAGTAGGTGTCCTGGAGAAGAAACTAAGATCCGCGCGTCTTACTAAGCCGCCATCTTCCAGGAAGTCCGCAGGACATTATATTTTAATAAAGGGATCAACTCATCAAGAAGACATAATGGTTACAAACATTTATGCACCAAACAAGACAGCCTCAAAATATATGAAGCAAGCATTGTCATTGTCAGATTTGAAAAAAGAGATGGTTCTGCATTAGTTGGATACTTCAACACAACACTTTCAATAATGGATAGAATGAGTAGACAATTGTAAGGAAATAAGGGGCTTGAATAATGCTATAAACCAATTATACCTCATAGACATATACAGAACATTTCATCCAACAGCAGTAACATACAGGTTCTTCTCAAGAATACAAGGATCATTCTCTAAAATAAACCATTTGTTAGGTTAGAAACAAGTCTCAATAAATTTTAAAAGGTTGATACCACACAAATTATCTTATCCAATATCAATGGAATGAAGTTAGAAATTAATAATGGAGAAGAACTGGAAAATTCACAAGTGTGTGGAAATTAAACAATACATTTTTTTTTCCCCATGGGCAAGCACACCGGGAATCAAACCCAGGTCTCCAGCATGGCAAGTGAGAACAATACACTTTTAAACAACCAAGGAAGAAATTACAAGAAAAATTAGAAATTATCTTGAGATGAATAAAAACAAAAATACAACCTATTGAAACTTATGGGATACAGCAAAAGCAGTGCTCAGAAGGAAATTTATAGCTGTAAATGATTACTATAAAAAAGAAGAAAGATCTCAAATCAATGACTTAACTTCAAACCTGGAGAAACTAGAAAAAGAAGTGCCAGATAAACCCATAGTGAGCAGAAGGGAGGAAATAGTAAAGATTAAACTGGATATAAATGAAATAGAGAATAGAAAAGCAATTGAGAGAATCAACAAAACCAAAAATTTATTCTTTGAAAAGACCAATCAAACAGGGAAACCTTTAGCTAGATGACTGTAAAGTCTATGAATCCGTTGCCCAATACAAGGGCATACAGATATTTCCCTGTTTTGTTCTAAGAGTTTTATAGTTTTATCTTGTGTACTTAGGTCACTGATTCACTTTAAGCTAATTTTCGTATATGGTGTGAAGTAGAATCTACTTTCATTCCTTTGCACGTGATTACCCAGTTTTCCTAGTACTATTTGTTGAAAAAACTATTCTTTCCATATTGAGTGGACTTTGACACTTACCAAGAATCATTTGGCCATGGATGTGTGGGTATATTTCCAAATTTTTAACTTTATTCCATTGTTTGTACCTCTCCTTGTGCCAGTACCACACTTCTTTGATTACTGTAGGTTTGTAATAGGTTTTTATATTGGGAAGTGTGAGTCTCCCAACTTTGTTCCTAATTTTCAAGATGGATTTTGACTATTAGGGGCCTCTTATGCTCCATATGAATTTGGTGGTTAGCTTTCCATTTCCACCAAGAAGGCTGCTGGAATTTTGATTGGGATAGCATTAAATATGTAAATTGCTGTGGAGTATATCTCTGTTTTAAATGGAACACTAGAAGAACTGACTCAACCCAAAATTCTAGCCCTTATTTTCTTAGGAATGTAATAATAGAAGAAAACAAGTTAGCAAATCAACCCTAAGCCTTTTTCCAACTGGGCCTAAGAATATTTTCTTTCACAGCATGGCTCCAAATAAACAAAATGTCTGGTGAAAATTTCCTGCCTCTATGATGTTCAAAGATTGTGAAATAATAGTTTCTAATTTGTACCAGTTTATTTGTTTTAACCCTATTAGGCTAGTGCCATCTGATCTGTTTAATTTTTAAAGGTCAATTATCCATTTCCCACAGATTATAGACATTTAACTTACTAGTTATTCAGTCTAAAATACTTGCTAGTAAGTTTCCTCCTTGAGGAATTCCAACTGGAATCTCTCAAGTAAATAGTTTTTAGGATACATGGGAGAGATATAGGCACTGCTTTTCCATGATTAACCATGCTGTTACTCTTTTATCACCTTGTGAAGAAATAGCTTCAAAGCATCATAAAATTGCTTGCAGCTTTTATTGATCTTTCTTTGACCTTTGTCTCTGTGGTCAGAAATCTATTCTGAATTTTGCTGTGTAACTTAATATAGTCCCCCAACTATTGGAGCTAATGTACAACCTGTGTAGTTTAAAAGCATTGTGAAAATCTGTGTCAATAGATATTTAATTCAGTTGGAAGTAAAATTTACTATAATGTAGTTTACACTGTCCTTTTAAGCAGAAATTCTATAAGGGCTTGATAGCATATCTGTCTGAGCCGGGTTCATGACTACTGCTAAAAAGGTAAGAACATATACGCTGATACTATAATTTCATTATTAGGTACTACTTTCTAATTACTGCAATATATATGGTGAAAATAATGTTTTAAGAAAAACTTTAGAGAACCTTGTAAAATGTGTGTGTATTTATGGAAATTTAATATATTAAAGGTGGCATTTCAAATCAGTTGGGGAGTGAAAGTCTGTGCTGGTTTGGAGCTATTGTGTAACCCAGAAAAGCCATGTTCTTTAATCCTTATTCAATATTCTGGGTGGGATTTTTTTTTTATTGTTTCCATTGAGATGTGACCCCTCCCCCCAATTTGGGGTGGCAACTTTTGATTAGTTGGTTTCCGTAGAGATATGTCTCCACCCATTCAAGGTAGGGTTGCTTACTGGAGCCCTTTAAGAGGGAACCATTTTGGAAAAAGCTTCAGAGCCAAGAGAATTAACAGAGCCCACATAGCCAGAGACCTTTGGAAATGCATAAAGAAAGTGTCCCCAGGGAAGCCACTGAAGAAGCCTGGAGAGAAGGCTAGCAGATGTCACTATGTGCCTTTCCAGGTGAGAGAGAAACCTGAGCATCATTGGTCTTCTTGAGCAAATGTATCTTTCCATGGATGCCTTAGTCTGGACATTTTTATTGTGTTGTCTTAATTTGGACATTTTTCACAGCCTTAGAACTGTAAACTTGCAACTTAATCAATCATCCTTTTAAAAGCCATTCCATTTCTCATGTATTACATTCTAGCAGCTTTTACAAACTAAAATCCTATTTAATAATGCTACTGAAAAATTGATTATTATTTAGAAAAAAATAATATTACTATCTCACAGAACACACAAAATAAATTCCAAATTGTTTAGAGGCTTAAGCATAATGAAGTATGAAATTAAAATGGATAATCTTAATAACTATCAAGAGGGGAAGGCACAAACAAGACATAAAACTTAGAAGCCACAAAGAAACAGATAAACAGGTATGGTCTCATAAAAGTTTTTAATGATGAAAGTTACTATAAATAAATAGAAAATATTTTGCAACATACAGAATTATGGGAATCATATTTGTAATATATATAGCAAAGTGTTAATATTCATAAAACATACAAGGCTTCTGCAATCATTAATAATGATAATAGCAAAGGTCAAACAATAGGAATTGTCAAGCCACACAAGCAGAAATACAAATGGCCCATTTACTTAAAAAGTAGCTCAAAATGAGAATCCAGGAAATGTGAAATAAAATAAGATTCTGCTAAAATTTTTAAAAAGATCAATACTATCTTGAATTGCAAGACTCTGGGGGATGCATGGATAGTTTAGTGATAGAATTTTCATCTACTATGCAGGAGACCCAGGTTTGATGCTTGGCCCATGCACTAAAAAAAAAATCTACAAGTCGTACTGCACTAACAGGATATTCACATGGAAAACAATGAAATGTGACCCCTACTGCACAGCATACAAAATGAAAATGTCAGAACACATAAAAATGCTTAAAGAGAAGACTATGGGGAAAGGGCACTGAAGGGGTAGTGAAATAGAATTTTATAGCCATTTGAGAGGACAATTTGGTGTTAATTATCAAAATTTTCTCCTCTACCCCACTAATTACACTTCTAAGACTTTATCCTATGGAATTATTATCATATTTGCTCTCTCTCAATATATATGTGCACACATACATATGTAAGTATATGTATAAATCTCTTCATATATATAAATAAATATATTCCATATATATAAAATATATGGAAATATATTTCCAATGGTTACTGTACTGCTCCATTTGGGTGACTCATATGCCTTGCAAACAACAGTTTATATATACATTATATATATATATAACATATGAAAATATTTTTCCTTATTTCCAGTGGTTACTGCATGGCTCTATTTGGATGACTCACAAGCATTGCAAAACTATAATTTTCCCAATTCTACTTTTCTTAAACTGAATTCTTGATATTCCTATTCTCAAATATGATTTTTATCCTGTCTCCCTCATATTAGAAAATGGTGTCTCTATCCAATCTATTTTCATGTACAAAACCAGAAATCTCTTTTATACCTCCTTAACAATGTATGTCCAGTCCATCACCAATCCTGTGGATTCATCCTTCAAAGTATATCTCAAATCTGTCAGTTCCTCTTGACATTTAGTTCCTTCATTTTAAAACATCAGTTTTTGGCTGTTTGAGGATAATCGCTTCCTAACTTGCATCACTCCTGTTCTAATCCCCAACGATTCAAACTCTTAAATAGCAAGAACAGAAAAAGACAAGCCAAAGACTGGCAGACTACATTTGCAATCATATATCTGATAAAAGACCCATATCCAGAATATATAAAGAACCACTGCAACTCAATAATAAGAAAAACAGCCCAATTTTAAACATGGGCAAAAGCTTTGACTGGACACTTCAGCAGAGAAAATATACACATGGCAAAGGAGCACATGAAGGAGAAGATTTTCAACACCATTAGTCATTTGCAAATTCAAACCACAGATACCACTGCACACCCACTAGAATAGCTAGTAAAGTCAGACAGTAACAAGTATTGATGAGACTATAGAGAATCTTGAAGTCTCAGACATTGTTGGTTGGAATGTAAAATCAGGTAGCCATTTTAGAAAACAGTTTGGTACATGACCAAGCAATTCCAATCAGCAAATACCTCAGCTGGTCATGGTTCTTTGCCTCATGGGATGATACAAACCGTCATTCCTGAACAATCTGGACCATTAGTAGTCCCACATGAATTGGATTGTTGTAGTTTTCTATCGACTTTAATCACAGGGCATGGCAGTACAAAGAGACACCCTAAGGGATCTTCTGTATTATAGACATACTCTTCTTTACCTCCATTGTGTAGTAGCAGTCCTATTTCCCCTTAATAATCAGCAGCAATCATCCTAGCCAATACAGTAACTCCCCTATTTGCCTACAGATTCATAGGCATGAGAAGTTAAAAGTGTCTAGGTGCAATCTTTAATAGAATCATTGTGTTTCCTAGTGGAAGCACTGCTCACTTGGAATTCAGACTGATAGACCAGCAGACCACAAGCTTATAGGGACAGGAAGCAAAAATTTTGCTGGATGGCTAGGGATAATAATGAGTGGTGACACAACTATTTCTACCCCTTGATTCTTGATCCATGAATGTTGGCTGTAGGAGAAATGGCACCATATAATGGATGCTAATTCAGAGCATGTACAACCTCTTGGAAAACACTGTCATAAACTGGCAAGGTATTACCACCTAATTGTCACTGCAACTGTGTCTTCCAAAGGTCATTCCACCAGTCATTGAAGCCAGCTTCTTCAGGATGATGGGGAACATGGTAGATCAGTGAATTCCATGAGTTTGGGCTGTCGTTAGTGTACTTCATTTGCTATGAAGTTAGATCCTGGATTAGATGCAATGCTGTATAGATACCATGATAGTGGATAAGGTATTCTGTCACCCAATCAACATGTGCAGGGAAGGGAAGTCCACATTCAGAGTAAGTGTCTATTTCTATAAGAAAAAAGCTCTGTCCCTCCCATGATAGGTGTGGTCCAATGTAATCAATCAGCCTCCAGGTGGCCAGCTGATCTTCCTTGAGGGATGGTGCCACACTGGGGACTCAATGTTGTTCTCTCCTGCTGGCGGATTGGGCATTCAGCAGTGATTGTGGCCAGGCCTACCTTAGTGGGTGGTAGTCAATGTTGTTGAGCTCATGCATAAACTCTATTCCTGCCACCATTACGTCTTTGTTCATGAACCCATTGGGAAGAACAACAGGAATAGCAGGAGAAAGAGGCTGACTAGTACCTACAGAATAGATCATCCTATCTACCTGATTTTTAGAATACACCTGTGCTGAAGTCACTCTTTGGTGAGAATTCACATTGGATACAAATGTTTTCACATGTTTTGCTCAAAGAGGTATATCCACATACCTCTTCTCAAGATCTTGTCACCAATTTCTAATTGTGTTCCTACCAAGTCCCAGGACATCCAACCAAATGATAGATCACAGCTCATGAACTGGTGTACACTTATACCTTGGCCATCTTTCCTTCCCGCAAAATGAGCAACAAGGTGCATTGTTCAAAGCTGTGCCCATTAGGAGGATTTCCCTTCATCATTGTCCTTCAGGGATGTCCCAAAATGGGCTGTAACTGCTTCAGCTGTCTACTTTGGTGAGAATTTTCTATAAACCAGGCCTGAATTCTTATTCTTCAGTCAATATTAATAGGGAACTCTACATGAGGCTATTGATGTGAGCCAGAGAAAGAAGGTAATATAGCTGGAATGGGGACTATAGACCCTGGGGCCACTTCCTCACATAACTTTCTTGTACCTCTGTGGACCTGCTCAAGCCCAATCTCATATAGGTCACTTTTCTCTGAAAAAGTGAAAATAGAGTACTGCTGTGCATGCCCAACTTTATGGCTTGATGGGTTAGACAACACCTAGTTTATAATAGGCAATTCAAGTCTCGTGGTTACTTGATAACCCATGGTTAACTATTCAGTCTTTACTAAGGCCCAGTAGTGAAAAAAAGTTATATCCTCAGAAGATGGAAAGGATTTACTCCAAAATCCTAAGGGTCTGTATTATGATTTACCTAAAAACAGCTGCCAAAAGCTACAAACAGCATTTCTATCTCCCACTGACACTTTAAGTACCATTGGATCTTCTGGATCATATGGCCCAAGTGGCAATGCAGTTTGCAAAGCAGCCTGGACCTGTTGCAGAATTTCCTCTTCTGTCCCTACTCAAAAATAGCACCTTTTTGATGTCACTTGGTAAATGGGCCAGAATAGCTCACCCAAATGAAGAATTGGTTGTCTCTAAACCAAAGTGGTCAATGAGGCTTGTGCCTTTTTTTGGTTTTAGGAGGTTCAGATGTAAAAGCTTTTCCTTCACCTTATGATGGATATCTTGGCAACCCCAGACCAATGGACACACAGAAGTGTTACTGAGGTGGAAGGATCCTGTTTTCGTTGGATTTATCTTCCACCTTATGACACAAAATTCTTTATCAATAAGTCTAGAGTAGTTGCTACTTCTTGCTCATTAGGTCCGATTAATAAAATTTACCAGTGTGATGTCTTATGGGAAAGAGAGACAATAAGGTCCCTGCAGACAAGATTATGATATAGGATTGGAGAGTTTATATCCATCTGAGGTAGAATAGTGAAAGTGTATCGCTGACCTTGCCAGCTGAAAGCAAGCTGATTTTGGTGGTTTTTACTCACAGCAATTGAGAAAAAAGCGTTTGTCACATCAATAGTTGTATACCATGTACCAGGGGATGTGTTGATTTGCTCAAGCAATGATACCGCATTTGATATAACAGCTGCAATTGGAATCACCATGTGGTCAAGTTTATGATACATCACCGTCAACTTCTAAGATCCATCTGTTTTCTGCACAGGCCAAATAGAGGAGTTAAATGGGAATTTGGTGGAATTACCATCCTGGCATCCTCCAAGTCCTTGATGATGGCACTAATCTCTGCAATCACTCCAGGAATGTGGTATTGCTTTTGATTTAATATTTTGCTATGTAGAGGCAGTTCTAATGTCATCCACTTGGCTTTTCCTATCATAATAGCCCTCCCGCCACAAGTCAGGGAACTAATGTGGGGATTCTGCCAGTTGCTAAGTATTTCTATTCCAATTACACATTCTGGAAATGGAGAAATAACCATTTATTTCCAACTGGACCCACTGGGAGAAGGACCTCAGCAAAGACTCCTTTGATTATCTAACCTCCATACACCCCTTCTCTGATTGGTGGACTACAGTGATGTTTGGGTGTCTTGGTGTTGGTATCAATTCACAGGAAGTGTCCAATAAACCTAAAAAGTCTAATTACTTTCTTTACCCAAAGTGCAATCACCCTGGTGAATGGCTGTACATTCCTTTGGGAAGGTTGGGAGAAAGATTAAGAAAAATTTCTGACAGCGTAGTGTGATTCTTCCTCAAGGGTATGTGGTCTTCTCTTCAGTCAAGGGGTATAGGTCTATAAACTAGTCCAAATCTTGCAGTTGATTGATAAGCTATGATTCTCTGATTTGGTGATTTATAGTAGACTTCTGTTCCCTAGACCTAGAACTCTTTCACTTAGACCAAGTAAGACTTTAGTAGACTGTCCATATACTTCTCTTCTAGGTATGTTGTGTTCAACTAGCCAATGCCATAGGTCTCTGGGAGTCAGGATACTGCTTTGGCTCTGTTGTGCTTTACAGTAACTGTCATGGTTTTGGCTCTTTTGACATGGGTTTAGGTTCCTTGAAGGCCATTTTAGGAACTATTTTTTCTTCTTTCAGTGGCTTATTTTCTTTGGGTTTCTTAGAGGATTCTTTGGAAGATTTGTGATCCCTGGAAGGTTCTTTGAAGGCACTTTTATGTTCTCTGGAGTCTTTAGAAGGTTTTTCCTTGTGCTCCTTCATTAATTTGTGAGGCTTTGAAAAACTGGTGCTGCTGCTGCTGCTGCTGCTGCTGCTACTACTGCTGCTGCTGCTACTGCTCCTGCTGCTGCTACTGCTGCTACTGCTACTGCTGCTGCTGCTGGTATGCACACTCCTGTTAGGATCACCTCCAGCCTGCCTTGAGGAATTGGCCACCCAACCTCCTCCTGAAGGGATTAGCCCTAGAGTTATTAATCCTGTTTCACCCGATGAAACTGCAAATGAAAGCCCTGAAGCAAATGGCTTGGAAGATATTTCTAATTCTTTTTATGACCCACCCCCACCACCCCTCATTTCTTCTAGACCTATAACTAGACTAAAGTCCCAACAGGCCCCTAAAGGTGAGGTACAAAGTATCACACATGAGGAGGTACGTTATACTCCAAAAGAACTGTGTGAGTTTTCCAATTTATATAGACAGAAATCAGGGGAATATGTGTGGCAATGGATTTTAAGAGTGTGGGATAATGGTGAGAGGAATATAAGGCTGGATCAGGCTGAATTTATTGATATGGGCCCACTAAGCAGAGATTCTGCATTCAATGTTATAGCTAGAGCAGTTAGAAAAGGTGTTAACAGCTTGTTTGGGTGGTTGGTTGAAACATGGATCAAAAGGTGGCCAACATTACCTGAGGTTGAAATGCCAGAACTGCCCTGGTATAATGTAGATGAGGGGATCCAGAGGCTTAGAGGGATTGGGATGTTAGAGTGGATTTATCATGCAAAGCCTGCTCTTACAACCCAGGAATGTCCAGAGGATGCACCTTTTACCAGAACAGTGAGAAATAAATTTGTGAGACTAGCACCATCATCCCTCAAGAGCTCTGTGGTTGCACTTCTCTGTAGGTCAGATATTACTGTAGGAACTGCTGTCACTGAGCTGGAATCCTTAAACACAATGGGGATGACAGGATCCCGAGTTGGCAGAAGCCAGGTGGCAGCACTTAATCACCAAAGACAGGGTAGACACGGGTATTATAATAGACAACAAACTCAAAGGAGGCATCAAAATTATATGACACGCAGAGATTTGTGGCATTGGCTAGTAAATCATGGGGTGCCTAGAAATACAATAGAAGGGCAGTCTACTAAATTCTTGTTGGAGCTGTATAAACAAAAGAGTTCTAGGTCAAGGGAACAGAAGTCTAACCTGAATTACAAAAACACAGAGTCACGGCCCCTTAATCAATTTCCAGACTTGAAACAGTTTACAGACCCTAAGCCCCTTGAATGAAGGGGAGGCCAGGTCCCTATGGGGGAGAAACCTGTTACACTGCCACAAATTTATACTGTTAACCTTCCTCTAAGTCTTCCCCAAGGAGACCGACGGCCTTTTACCAGGGTAACTGTGCATTGGGGAAAAGGAAATGATCAGATATTTCAGGGATTATTAGACACTGGTTCAGAAGTGACATTAATTCCAGGGGACCCAAAACGTCACTCTGGACCACCAGTCAGAGTGGGGGCTTATGGAGGCCAGGTGATCAATGGAGTTTTAGCTCAGGTCCGTCTCACAGTGGGTCCAGTGGGCCCCCGGACCCATCCCGTAGTTATTTCCCCAGTTCCGGAATGTATAATTGGCATAGACATACTGAGCAACTGGCAGAATCCCCACGTTGGTTCTCTAACTCATGCAGTGAGGGCTATTATGATGGGAAAGGCCAAGTGGAAGCCACTAGAACTGCCCCCACCAAGCAAAATAGTAAATCAAAAGCAATACCGTATTCCTGGAGGGATTGCAGAGATTACTGCCACTCTTAAGGACTTGAAAGATGCAGGGGTGGTGATTCCCACCACATCCCCATTCAACTCTCCTATTTGGCCTGTGCAGAAAACAGATGGGTCTTGGAGAATGACAGTGGATTATCGTAAACTCAACCAGGTGGTAACTCCAATTGCAGCTGCTGTTCCAGATGTAGTATCATTGCTTGAGCAAATCAATACATCCCCTGGTACCTGGTATGCAGCTATTGATCTGGCAAATGCTTTTTTCTCAATAGCTATTAGTAAGGACCACCAGAAACAGTTTGCTTTCAGCTGGCAAGGTCAGCAATATACTTTCACTGTCCTACCTCAGGGGTATATCAACTCTCCAGCCCTATGTCATAATCTTGTTCGCAGAGACCTTGATTGTTTCTCCCTCCCACAAGACATCACACTGGTCCATTATATTGATGATATCATGTTGATTGGACCTAGTGAGCAAGAAGTAGCAACTACTCTAGATTTACTGGTAAGGCATTTGCGTGTCAGAGGATGGGAGATAAATCCAACAAAAATACAGGGGCCTTCCACCTCAGTAAAATTTCTAGGTGTCCAGTGGTGTGGGGCATGTCGAGATATCCCTTCTAAGGTGAAGGATAAATTGCTGCATCTGGCCCCTCCCACATCCAAAAAAGAGGCACAACGCCTAGTTGGTCTTTTTGGATTTTGGCGACAACATATTCCTCATTTGGGTGTGCTACTCCGGCCCATTTATTGAGTGACCAGAAAAGCTGCTAATTTTGAGTGGGGACCTGAACAAGAGGAGGCTCTGCGACAGGTCCAGG
The DNA here is from genome assembly GCF_023851605.1 of Tamandua tetradactyla. Taxonomy (NCBI): domain Eukaryota; kingdom Metazoa; phylum Chordata; class Mammalia; order Pilosa; family Myrmecophagidae; genus Tamandua; species Tamandua tetradactyla. The sequence goes on along the minus strand of NC_135330.1, from coordinate 25,162,256 downwards.
CTGCTGTGCAAGCTGCTCTGCCACTTGGGCCATATGATCCAGCAGATCCAATGGTGCTGGAAGTGTCAGTGGCAAATAGAGATGCTATCTGGAGCCTTTGGCAGGCCCCTATAGGAGAATCACAACGCAGACCCTTAGGATTTTGGAGCAAAGCCTTACCATCTGCTGCAGATAACTACTCTCCTTTTGAGAAACAGCTTTTGGCCTGCTATTGGGCCTTAGTAAAGACTGAACGCTTAACCATGGGCCACCAAGTTACCATGAGACCTGAGTTGCCTATCATGAGTTGGGTGTTGTCTGACCCACCAAGCCATAAAGTTGGGCGTGCACAGCAGCACTCTATTGTAAAGTGGAAATGGTATATACGAGATAGAGCCAGAGCAGGTCCTGAAGGCACAAGTAAGTTACATGAAGAAGTGGCACAAATGCCCATGGTTTCCACTCCTGCTGCCACATTACCTTCTCTTTCCCAGACCAGAGCTATGGCCTCTTGGGGTGCTCCTTACAGTGAATTGACTGAGGAAGAGAAAACTCGGGCCTGGTTTACAGATGGTTCAGCACGATATGCAGGTACCACCCGAAAGTGGACAGCTGCAGCATTACAACCCCTTTCTGGAAGGACAGTGGTGAGGGGAAATCCTCCCAGTGGGCAGAACTTCGAGCAGTGCACCTGGTTGTTCATTTTGCTTGGAAGGAAAACTGGCCAGAGGTGCATTTGTATACTGACTCATGGGCTGTTGCTAATGGTTTGGCTGGATGGTCAGGGACTTGGAAAGACCATAATTGGAAAATTGGTGACAAAGAGGTCTGGGGAAGAAGTATGTGGATAGACCTTTCTGAGTGGGCTAAAAACATGAAGATATTTGTGTCCTATGTGAATGCACACCAGAGGGTGACTTCAGCAGAGGAAGATTTTAATAATCAAGTGGATAAGATGACCCGTTCTATGGATACCAGTCAGCCTCTTTCCTCAGCAACTCCTGTTATTGCCCAATGGGCTCATGAACAAAGTGGTCATGGTGGTAGGGATGGAGGTTATGCATGGGCTCAGCAACATGGACTTCCACTCACCAAGGCTGACCTGGCTACAGCCACTGCTGAGTGCCCAATCTGCCAGCAGCAGAGACCCACACTCAGCCCCCGATATGGCACCATTCCCCGAGGTGACCAGCCAGTTACATGGTGGCAGGTTGATTACATTGGACCACTCCCTTCATGGAAGGGGCAGCGATTTGTTCTAACTGGAATAGACACATACTCTGGATATGGGTTTGCTTTCCCTGCTCGCAATGCTTCTGCCAAAACTACTATCCATGGGCTTACAGAATGCCTTATTCATCGTCATGGTATTCCACATAGCATTGCTTCGGATCAAGGAAAACACTTCACAGCAAATGAAGTGCGGGAATGGGCACATGCTCATGGAATTCTCTGGTCTTACCATGTTCCCCATCATCCAGAAGCTGCTGGATTGATAGAACGGTGGAATGGCCTGTTGAAAACTCAATTATGGTGCCAACTAGGTGGCAAAAACTTGAAAGGCTGGGGTAATGTTCTCCAGGAAGCTGTGTATGCTCTGAATCAGCATCCCCTGTATGGTGCTGTTTCTCCCATAGCCAGGATCCATGGGTCCAGGAACCAAGGGGTGGAAATGGGTGTGGTGCCGCTCACTATTACTCCTAGTGATCCACTAGGAAAATTTTTGCTTCCTGTCCCTGCTATCCTGAGTTCTGCTGGTCTACAGGTTTTAGTTCCAAAACAGGGTGTGCTTTCTCCAGGAGAAACAACAGTGATACCACTGAACTGGAAGTTAAGATTGCCACCTGGCCACTTTGGGCTACTTATGCCTCTGGATCAACACACCAAAAAGGGGATTACATTATTGTCTGGGGTAATTGACCCTGAGTATCAAAAGGAAGTAGGACTGCAACTACATAATGGAGGTAAAGAAGAGTTTTCTTGGAATATAGGAGATTCCCTGGGGCGTCTATTAGTACTACCATGCCCTGTGATTAAAATCAATGGAAAACTGCAACAACACAATCCAGGCAGGACCACTAATGGCTCTGAGACTTCAGGAATGAAGGTTTGGGTCACCCCACCAGGCAAAGAACCACGACCAGCTGAAGTGCTTGCTGAGGGGAAAGGGAACATGGAATGGGTAGTGGAAGAAGGTAGTGATAAATATGAACTTCGACCACATGATCAGTTACAGAAACGAGGACTGTAATGCTGTTTTGTTTGTGTTATACTATTTAAGTTGTAAGATATCAAGTTTAAGAATGAATGTTGCCCAAGGATTTGCACGCTATTCTGGAGAGATTTAATGTGTTTCCAGTTATATGCAGAACAGTTGAGTATTGTCAGGTAAAAGAAAAAATGTGTGCTTATTTGTTTTCATTTGGAAATTAAGTATGGTCTAAGGTGATATATATATGTGCCAAGTTGACAAGGGGTGGACTGTCATGGTTAGGGACAGGTGTCAACTTGGCCAAGTTGTGGTACCTGTTCATCTGATTGGGCAAGCGCTGGCCTGTCTGTTGCAATGAGGACATTTCATAGGATTAGGTCATGATCACATCAGCTATATCCACAGCTGATTCCATTTGTAATCAGCCAAAGGGGAGTGTCTTCTGCAATTAGTGATGCTAAATCCAATCATGGGAAGCCTTTTAAGGAGGACTCAGAGGAGACAGGTTCCATTCCTGCTTTGGCTGGTGAGCCTCTCCTGTGGAGTTCATCCAGGCCATCCATTGGAGTCATCGGCTTCGCAGCCTGCCCTGTGGATTTTGGACTGTGCATTCCTACGGTCACGTGAGACACTTTCATAAATTCTATATTTGCAAGTGTTCCCTGTTGATTCTGTTTCTCTAGAGAACCCTAACTAATACAGTAACCATGCCCACCTTGTCTAGGTAATAAGTGCTGAACTTGACCCCTGCCATACCGGGATCCAATTATCTGTATTGCATTTAGTGATCCCAGTTCAGTGGTAGCAGTTCCCACTTTATTTCTGTTTTATGGAGTAGAGTAAGCAGAGTTTTTCAATGATGGCAGGGCTCTCTCACAATTTTATTCCTCATAGACATAGTGAGAGGTATGTTCCCCAGTCCTGCCCAGGGAGGGCAAGCAGACTTGCATGCCAAATCTATTCACATTCCAGTCCCTCTAAGCTTTTGGACACCTTCCTGTATAAAATACCAAGGTAGTTCTGGCATTTAATTTGGCATAAGTTATTGTTTTGTCCATGCTTCAGCCAATCCATTAGAGCCTTTTATAACCCTCAAGTTACAATTAAATCCAGAATCTTTGCTTAATGGGACCATATCAATAAATTCAGCCTGATCCAACTTTAAATTCCCTTCACCATTATCCTACATGCTTAGTATTCATTCTCAGACATATTGCCTATATTTCTGTTTATACAAATTGAAAAAAGCCATGCAGTTATTTTGGAGTAGAGCACACCTCTTTGTGGATCATACTTTATATGTCACCCTTTGGGGCATACTGAGATTTGAGTTTAGTTTATAGGTTTAGAAACAAAGAGGGGTCTTGGGGATAGTTCCTGAGGAGGATCAGAGGTATCTCTCAAGGCAACTACCTTACAGAAGACCACTATAGCTCCTTCAGGAAAAGTAGGGCTAGGATCGAAAATAGTTTTTCATGGGGGACACAATTCAACACATAACAGTCCACCCTCTGATCTCCCAAAATTCATGTCCTTCCTATTTGCAAAATATATTCACCTCATCTTACCATTCCCACTATTTTTCAAGGCTTGAGTTTAGTCTTCTGACACTCAGTACTCTGTTTTCAGGCCCACTGGGGTGGCAGCCCCACCCTCTGTCCCTGGAAGTTCTATCAGTCCAGGCTTTTGCATTTGTGAGTCTGCTTTCGGAGTCATTATTCTTTCATTTCATCTGGTCTCTGACCCTTTGAATCTAGGCTGGCAGTATTTCTGCTGGTATGAAATTCTCAAAAACCTTGTCAGTCTCATGTGCAATTCAAAGGGGTACAAGCCCGCAGACAAGAGGCTCCTCCACAGATCTTTATCCAGGAATAACAACGTCTCTATTCCTGGCTTCTTCTGAGATGGTTGATTGGATACATGAGTCACACACCCCAATTTTTTTATGGTAGTGCTAAATGTATAGTTTAATTTTTATTTATTTTTTCTTTATTAGAGAAGTTATGTGTTTACAGAACAATCATGCATGAAATACAAGATTCCCATATACAACCCTAATATTGAAACTACATTTGTGTGAAATATTTGTTAAAATGGATGAAAGCACATTTTAATAATTGTGCTATTAACTATAGCCCATAGTTTAACTTAGGGTCCACTGTTTGAGTAGTGTACTTTCATGGATTTCTTTAAAAATTTTTATTCTATTGCCATATATAAAACCCAACATTCCTCCTTTTGACAACATTCGGATTTATATTTCAATGCTGCTAATTATATTCATAATGTTGTGCTATCATCACCATCATCCATTACCAAACATTTCCATCATTCTAGATATGAAGCTTGTGCTTTTAAGCCTTAACTACACTTTCCCTATCCCCATCCCAACTTCTGATAACCTATCTACTAGATTTTGACTCTATGAGTTTGCTCATTTTAATTATTTCACATTAGTGAGATACTACTGTGAAATAATTACCCTTTTGTGTAAGATACTAATTAGTGAGATGCTAATGTGAAATAATTACCCTTTGTGTCTGGTTTATTTCACTTAACATGATGTCTTCAAAGGTTCATCCATGTTATCACATGTATCAGAATTCCATTCCTTTTTACAGCTGTTTATTTCACTGTATGTATATACCACATTTTATTTATCCATTTATTGATTGATGGACACTTGGGTTGCTTCCACCTTTTGGCAATTTTAAATAATGCTGCTATAAACATTGGTGTAATGATTATAGTATTGGTGTAATATAGCATTGGTGTAATGTTTAGGTTCATTTGTCAACCTGGCCAGATGATGGTGTCCATTTATCGAGTTAAGCAACCAGTTTCCTGGTGGTTACCATGAAGATATTTCATTGACTTAAATTACCAGTAAGTTGATTGAATCTATGGCTGATTACATCTACAATCAACTGAGGAGATTACTTTCAACAGTGAAAGAAATTGTATCCAAACAGTTTGAAGGCATTAAAAGGAGAAATAATGATTCTAGCTGTCAGATGGGCTAATTTCCATTTCTACCAGTCAGCCAGCTTGTCCTAGGGAACTTATGGAAAACCTTCATTGGAGTTCCCAGCTTACAGACTACCTTATGGAATTTGGACTTACCCATCCCCACAGAAACATGAGACAGTTTTAATAAAAAATCTCAAAATGTTTACATATATCTCCTGTGAGTTCTTTTTCCCTAGAGAATCCTCATAAATACAATGTGTGTGCAAATATTTGTTCACATCCCTGCTTTCAATTATTTTGGGTATGTACCTACTAGTATTGGAATGGCTGGTCATATGGTAGTTCTATATTTAACTTTCTATGGGAACTGCCAAACTGTTCCATAGACGCTACACCATTTTACTTTCCCACCAGCAATGAATGAGTGTTCCTATTTTCTCTGCATCCTCTCCAACACTTGCAATTTTTGATTTTTTAAATTGCAGTCATTCTTCTGGGTGTATGAAATGGTATCTCATTGTGGTTTTGATTTGCATTTCCATGATGACTAATTGTTTCAAGCATCTTTTCATGTGTTTTCTGACCATTGCATGTCTTTGGAGAGATATCTATCCAAGTCTTTGCCCATCTTTTAAGTGGACAGTTTGTCTTGTTGTTAAGTTGTAGGATTTCTTTATTTATTCTGGATAGTAAACCTTTATCAGATATATGTTTTCCAAATATTTTTTCCCATTGCATAGGTTGTGGTTTTAATTTCATGATGAAATAATTTGAGGCATGAAATAAGATCCCATTTATCTATTTTTCCTTTTGTTGTTTATGCTTTGGGTTGTAAAGGCTAAGAAACCATTGCCTGACACAAAGTCCTGAAGATGCTTCCCTACATTTTCTTCTAGGAGTTTGATAGTTCTGGCTCTAATATTTAGGCTTTTGATCCATTTTGTGTTGATTTTTGCTTAAAGTATGAGGTAGGTATCCTCCTTTCCTTCTAATTCTCTTTTTTGCAAATAGAGATCCAGTTTTCCCAGCCCCGTTTGTTGAAGAGACTATTCTTTCCCAGATGAGTACTCTTTGCCCCTCTTATAAAAAATCATTTGGTCATAAATCTGAGGGCTGATTTCTGAGCTCTCAATTCTATTCCACTGGTCCTTATGGCAGTACCATTCTGTTTTGAACACTGTATCTTTGTAATAAGTTTTGAGATTGGGAAATGTGAGTTCTCCAACTTGATTCATCTTTTTTGAGATGGCTTTGGCTATTCAGGGCCCCTTACCCTTTCACATAAATTTGATGATTGGCTTTTCCATTTCTGCAAGGATCCCTTGGATTTTTATCAGGACTGCATCAAATCTATAAATCACTCTGTGCAGTATTGTCGTCTTAACAATATTGAGTTTTCTAATCCATGAACACAGAATGGTTTTACATTCATTTAGGTCTTCTTCGATTTCTTTTAGCAATGTTTTGTAGTTTTCTGTGTACATGTCATTTATATCCCTGGGTAGGTTTATTCCTTAATATTTTATCCTTTTAGTTACTATTGTAAATGGATTTTTTTCTTTATTTCTTATTCTCATTGTTCACTATTTGCATATAGAAACACACTGATTTTTTGCATGTGTTGATCTTGTGCCTGGCTACTTTGATAAATTCATTTACTAGCTGTAGAGGAGCTTCATTGTGGATTTTTCAGAACTTTCTATACATAGGATCTTGTCACCTGCAAATAGGGATAGTTTTACTTCTTTTCCAACTTGCTTGCCTTTTATTTCTTTTTCTTGTCTAATTACTCTGACAAGAACTTCCAGTACAATGTTGAATAGCAGTGTGGGCATCCTTGTCTTGTTCCTGATTGTAGAAGGAGAGTTTTTTCAGTCTTTCACCATCGAGTAACATGTTAGCTGTGGGTTTTTTATATACGCCCTTTGTCATGTTGAGTAAGTTTCCTTCTATTCCTAATTCTCTAAGTGTTTTTATCAAGAAGGGTGCTGGATTTAGTTAAATGCCTTTTCTGCATCAATTGAGATGATCATGTGGTTCTCTTCTCTTTATTTTGTTAATGGAGTGTCCTACATCAATTGCTTTTCTTATGTTGAAACATAGCGTTAATTTGCAAGCTGTCAGAATGCAATATATCAGAATTGGAATGGCTTTTAAAAAGGGGAATTTAATAAGTTACAAGCTTACACTTCTAAGACAATGAAAATGCCCAAATTAGGGCACCAACAAAAGGTTACCTTAATTCAAGGAAAGTCCATGGATTAGGAACACTTTTTTCCAGCTGGGTAGACAGTGGCTGGCATCTGCCTTTCCAGCTTCTGGCTTAACATCTCATGGCAACGTCTGCTGGGCTCCAACCATCTCCAAACATCTACATCTCTGTTCTCCACATGTCCACTCTGTGACAGCTCTGCTCTGAAGTTTCTGTTAGCTTTGAGGCTTCTGTCATTTCTCTAGGCTCCATCATTTCTGTAGGCTCTGTCTGCTCTGAGCTTTCTCCAAAATGTTGTCCTCTTTTAAAGGATTCCAGTAAGCTAATCAAGACCCACCTGGAATGGGTGGAGTCACACCTCCAGCTAATCAAAGTTAATACCCACAATTGGGTGTGTCACATCTGCCTGGAAAAAGTCTAATCAAAGGATTCCAACCCATAGTATTGAATCAGGATTAAAAGAAACGGTTGCTCCCACAAGATTGGATCAGGATTAAAACATGGTTTTCCTGGGGTACATAATAGGTTCAAACCAGCACGAACACCTTTGTATAGTGGAGATAAATCCCACTGATCATGATGTATAATTCTTTTGATGTGCTGTTGGATTCAGTGTGCTAATATTTTTGTTGAGGATTTTTGCATATATATTCATAAGAGATATTGGTCTATAAATTTCTTTTCTTGGGTTATCTTTTATATGGCTTTGGTATGAGAGTGATGTTGGTCACATAGAATGATTTAGGGTATGTTTTCTCTTCTTTAATTTCTTTGCATGAGTTTGAGTAGAATGGGAGTTAAGTCTTCTTGGAATGTTTGGTAAAATTCCTCTGTGAAATCATTTTATCCTGGGCATTTCTTTGTTGGGAGATTTTTGATTATTGATTCAATCTCTTTACTAATAATTGATTGTTGTTGAGATTTTCTGTTTCTTCTTGTGTCACTGAAGGTAGTTTGTGTGTTTCTAAGAATTTTCAATTCATTGAGTTTATCTGATTTGTTGGTGTATAGCTATTCATAGTATCTTCTTATAATCCTTTCTATTTCAGTGGGGTTGGTTGTAGTGCCCCCCTTTTCATTTCTGATTTTTGTTATTTGTATCCTCCCTTTTTTTCTTTGTCAATCTAGCTAAAAGTTTGTCAATTTTATTGATCTTTTCAAAGAACATACTTTTGTTGATTTTATTTTTTTAATTCTCTATTTTATTTATTTCTGCTCTAATCTTTGTTATTTTTTCCCTACGGCTCTCTTTGGGATTCATTTTCTCTTCTTTTCCTAGTTCTTCCAGTTTTGATGTTAGGTCTCTGTTTTGAAGTTTCTCTTCTTTTTTAATGTAAAATTTTAGAGTTATGCATTCGTCTCTCTGCACTGCATTTAGTGCATCCCATAGGTTGTGGTATTTTTTATTTTCATTTTCATTTCCTGAAGGTATTTCCTAATTTCTCTTTTGATTTCCTCTTTAAGCCAATGGTTGTTTAAGAGTATGTTGCTTAATTTCACATATATTAGTTTACAAGTTGCCAGAATATAATATACCAGAACTGAAACAGCTTTTAAAAAGGGGAATTTAATAAGTTACAAGTTTACAGTTCTAAGGGAGTGAAAGTGTCTAGATTAAGGCACCAATAAGAGGTTACCTTCACTCAAGAAAGGCTGATCGGTCTGGAACACCTACATCTGGGGAGAGGTCACGTGAGTGGCATCTGCTGGTCCCTTGCTTCTGGGCTCCATTGCTTTCAGCCTCTGTTCCTATGGGGTCTCCTTACTTTGCTTCTCCAGGGTTGGATTTCATCTCTTGGCTTTCCTTGACTCTCTCCAGGTTTGGGCTTACTAATCATCTCATGGTGACATCTGCTGGGCTCCAAGCATCTCCAAACATCCATGTTTCTGTTCTTCAAGTGCTGTCATCTATTTCAGCTCTACTTTGAAATTTCTGTCAGCTCTGTCATTTCTGACTCTCTCTGGAATGTTTCCTCTTTTAAAAGATTCCAAAGAACTAATCAAGACCCACCTGGAATGTGTGGAGTCACATTTCCATCTAATCAAAATGTCACTCTGGCAATTGCGTGTGCCACATCTCTGTGGAGATAATCTGATCAGAAGTTCCCACTTAAACAGTGAATCATGATGAAAAGAAATGGCTACCTTCATAAGATTGAATCAGGATTTAAACATGGCTTTTCTAGGATACATAATACTTTTGAACTGGCATACCACATATTTGTGAACTTTTCTTTACTCCTTCTGTTATTGATTTCTTGCTTCATTTCACTGTGACCATAGAATACATTGCATGATTTCAAAATTTTTGAATTTATTGAAATTTTTTTTGGTCTAACATATGGGCTATCCTGGAGAATGATCCATGTGCATTTGAGAAGAAGGTGCATTTTGTTTTCGTTAGGTGAAGTGTTTCATGCATATCTCTTAAGTGTAGTTGGTATAGAGCATTGTTCAATTCTTGCATTTCCTTATTGATCTTACTAGTAATATTTATTTTGAAAGTGGTGTATTAAAGCCACAGATTATTAATGTAGAACCATCAATTCCTCCCTTCAAAGCTGTCAATATTTGCTTCAGATATTTTGGGGTTCTTCTATTAGGCACATACACATTTATAATTGTTACATCTTGTTAAATTGACTCCTTCATCAGTATATAATGACCATCTTTGTCCTTTGTAACTGTTTTTGACTTAAAGTCTCTTTTATCTGGTATTATTATAGCTACTCCAGTACTCTTTTATATTCTACTTGCATGGCATGTATTTTTTCCATCCTTTCCCTTTCAACCTGCTTGCGCCTTTGAATTTAAGGTAAGTCTTGCAGGCAGCATATAGTTGTGTCATGACTAAAAATTCCATTCTGTTAATCTCTACCTTCTGACTGGAAAATTTAATCCATTTACATTTAAAGGCCCTACTGATGATGTAAGACTTTTCCTGCTATTTTGCTATTTATTCTTTGTGAGTCATATCTTTTTTCCCTCAATTCTTCCATTAATATCTATTTTTATTTTAATCTGAAATTTTGTGTTGTACCATATTGAGTGATTTCTCATTTCCATCTGTTTATGTTTTTCATATATTTTTCTAATAGTTACCATGAAGTGAAAGTTTAACATCCTAAAAAATATAACAATCATATTCAGTTTGATATCAACTTAACTTTGATAGCATATATGTACACTATTCCTATATCCTTCCATCTCCCCATCTTTCTCATGCTCACTATCAATAATACCTTTGTACATTGTATGTCTAAGACTATAGATTTATCTTTATTTTTTATGCATTTGCATTTTCGCACCTGTAGGAAGTAAGAAGTAGAGTTACATACCAAAAAAATACAGCACAATAGTGCTGGTATTTATAATTACCCCAAATGTTTACCTTTATCAGATGCCTTTATTTCTTTATATCTAGTGATGTTTCTTTTCCGTCTGAAGAACTTTCTTTGGTATTACTTGAAAGGCATGTTTAGTGGTGATGAATTCCTTCAGCTTTTGCTTATCTTGGAATGTCTTAGTTTTCCCTCATTTCTGAAAGAAAGTCTCACCAGATGTAAAATGTTTAGTTGATAGTTGTTTCCTTCTAGCTCTTTAAGTATTTCAACCCACTGCTTTCTCTCTGTCTCTTCTTTTTAGTCTTGATTGGCTCTTTTATTTTTAACAGTTTTATTCACACAGAATATAATCCATCCTAAGTGTAGAATCAATGGTATAATCACAGTTATACATTCACCACTGTATTTGATTGGCTCTTAATACATTTTTTTAGGTATAAGTAGTCAAGTTTATTAAAAGAGAAGTTTATTAGAAGGAGAGAGTACTCATTAGAGGTTTAATGTGGGTGTGCGCAAGGGAGGACTCAACTGAGTGGAGTTCCAGTTTGTTTTGTAGGAAAGTTTTGTAGGTAGCAGTTTTCCATAGTAACTTTTGAATACTAGCTGTCTTCTTTGTCCTAGGAGGAGATAGCTAATAGAATTCATGGTTTATTGTCACATACCTAAAATTTGTCTTTGGGCAAATGATAAAAATCTTTGTGATCCTATGCTTCCTAAGAGTTTGCTTTGGGCCTAGAATTTTACAAGCGTTTATGATTTAGGGAGGATTCAATGGTTTGGGGAGATTTGGGGGCTTTAGAGAAATTTTTGTCAGGAAATTTGCAGCTCTATATTAGTTCCTTTGGAGCTAGATAAGAAACAAGATACTTCCGGTTGTCTGTTAACTCTTTCAGAGCTGAATAGGAAATCAGGGACTTACAGTTGTCCTAATTTATCCTGCTTCAGTGCCCCCCCGAAAGAGTTCAATCCCTTTAATATTAAAGGGAGGATGAGGGATAAATTTGATATTTTTTATAGAGTTGAGAGAGTACATGTAGGAATATGCATAACCGCTGACAGTGTTGGAAGAGTTGGGGGGAAACTGGAAAATGCAAAAATATTATATTACAATCTACCCCATCCCATCACTCTTACAATATTTCTGCCACCTCTTCTGCATAAGTCCCTGAGTGTGGGAATGGGAGGTTACAGGTTTATAATTTGCAATGCTGAAGAATGAGACAATAGCATTTTGGGGAAGGCAAGTATGCTCTGGCTTGCTTAGAGCTGCTTTGTCCCCCACCCGTTCATTTATTTTGTGATAAAATGATGTCCCTGCCACACCTGAATGTGGACAGTCATCCTAGGTGCTGGTGTGCCGTTGAATCAGGAATTCTGGTGTCCAGGGTGTCACCTTTATTAAGTATCCAGATTGAACTGTTTCAAACAGATGTCACAGATGGCCAGGTCCTGTTTAGATGTACTCCAACAGTACAGATAACACATAAAAGAGATGGAATAGTTATATAGAGTATTAGAATTAGATAGTTGCCACTTCGGGGGATATTGGTGATGAACGGTTATTATTTAATTGTTCCATTAACTGAAGGCAGTGGAAGAATATTCCACAGGAGGCTAGAGTTACTTGAAAATGGAACACATTTGCAAAATACTTTAATTAAAACAGAGGTATAATTTCTTTTTAATGTAACTAGGGTTACGTTAGTTAACAGATAGAGCATAATTTGTATACTCACCTGGCTTTCTTTTAAATGTCTTTTTTGCTGAAGATGAGTTTTTGATTTGTAATTTACTGTAAACACATTTAGAGAAGCATTAGAGCGAAACAATGCAATTGACAGGGAAATTTAATTATAACACTGAACATTTTTTATGCAACTTATATTAAATGAACATAGTTATTCTTAGTGCTTAATTTTATAAGGTGAAAGAATAAGTTTTTACAACTGTTTGAAATAAAAATATTTTTGGGGGGTTTGATCTTAAGAAAGCAAAATGTTAAAGGTATTTAGGTTGGAAATGATGTTTGTTTGTTTTTTTTATTTAATTAAAGTTGAGGAAAAGACTTAGAAGTTTTGTTTTGAATAATTAAGGGTATGCTAATGTTAACATAGAAATAAGTTATTTTGGCAAACTATAGGCTTTTTGCTTTTTATACTACTACTAAAAGAAAACTTAGTACTGAAGATGGAATAATCTAAGAAAATTTTGTCACTTTAACAGAAAACTAAGTTTTAACTTTCCATTTTAGTATGTTACAGGCCCATTAAACTTTTCTTAACCTTGACCACAATTTCTCTCTGAGAACTTTCTAAACCTTCCATATCCATTCAGGTTTTGGCTTACATTTTCCTCATTCTGAAACAAACATTCATTTGATCTTAGGACAAAACTATACTTTTTTTTCCTTTTAATAAAACACATTCATTATCTCCTTCATACTTAAGTTACCAAAATAATTTTGGAAATTGTCTCGAAGCCAACAAATATAACATATGTTGTGAAATACAACATATTTCACAACATAAAATTACCATTAAAATAAAGCTTGTCAGACTAGACTTAATGCATTTTGAAACAGTAACAATTTTGCTATTTGTTACTTTATTCCTGCCCTTTTATGTTGACTCTTCTTTATGTTTTGGTCTGGGTTTACATCACAGCTAGTGGCAGTGAGAGTATAGTCTGCATTCTTTCATATGACAAAGAGTGCTCCCTTGGGGTGAGGACAAATCCAAGGTAAAGAACCTTCTGTAAGGCAATTTGAGTTTTAGAAGGTGAAACTCGGTAACTTCGTTTGGTTAGGAAATTAAGGGTAGCAATGGTGTTCCTGATGGAGGCTTTTCTTGTAGGACTGCATATTAATAAATCATCCTCACGCTGAAGGAGGGAGCTACACTCCAAATGCATGAGGCCTTGGTCCTGCACTAGCTTAATCCCAAAAAGGCAAGGATTGTTCAGCAGGAGGGAGGTGGGATGATGGCTAGAGCCTAAGACTTCCCCATCTACTCGCACAGAATATGTAGCTCCTGTGTCATATATTTATTTTTATTTAAATATATTTTTTAAATATTTTATTATATACATATTAATATTATATACATATACATACACATAAATATACACATATATTTGAAATATATAACGGCCTTACCTGTCACGTCTAGAGATATTCGGGGCTCCACAATTTCAACAATCTTTGGCAAGATCCAGGGAGCCTCAGGCCCCTGCAGTCCCAGTCAGGGGTGGCCAAAAGGGCTTTTGGAGAGCTTTCGCTCCCCCTTGGGGGCATGACCCTCTCTCAGACCCAGTGTCCTGCCTTCCCTTCTTGTCGAGAGGGCCCTCTCTCCATCTTTGTGGTTCCTTTGGTCATTGGGGGCACTCCCACTTCTAGTGCCTCAACTCTTCACATCGATGACAGGTTCTTGGTGGCTTCTGCCCCAAGTGGCCCTGAGTGGCTGGTTACTGTTCATAGGCAAAGCTATGAGCCATGCCTTATTCTGGTTTCTCCTTGCTTTATCCTCCTCTGTAACTCTGTTGCAGTTATTAAAGACAGAAAAGGCAGTACTCATAAGGTCATTTATAGGCATTTGGGGTCCTGAGGACATATTTTGCAGTTTTCTCTGTTTGTCAGAAGCTAACTGGCCTATAAAGTAGGTTGTTTAGCATAAGTGCTGTTCTAATTTGCTAGCTGCTGGAATGCAACACACCAGAGGAGGATTGGCTTTTAATAAAAGGGGATTTATTTCATTAGTTCTTCAGAGGAAAGGCAGCTAACTTTCGACTGAGGTTCTTGCTTATGTGGGAAGTCACAGGGTGATCTCTGCTGGCCTTCTCCCCAGGCCTCTGGGTTCCAACAGTTTTCCCTGGCGTGATTTCTTTCTGCATCTCCAAAGGCCTGGGCTGAGCTGCAAGTGCTGAGATGAGGTATGCTGAGCTGCTTGGGCTGTGCTATGTTGAGTCTCTCATTTAAGCACCAGCCAATTAAATCAAACATTATTCATTGCAGCAGGCACGCCTCCTAGCCAACTGCAGATGTAATCAACAACAGAGGGAGTTCACATGCCATTGGCTTGTGTCCACAGCAATGGAATTAAGCACCTTCACCCAGCCAAGTTGACACCTGAATCTAACTACCACACGTGCTCTTTCCTCAGAATCTGAATCTAATTAGTATATTTTTTCATAGCCTTCACTAGTTTCTCCTGTCTGCATTTGCCCCTGCTGTTTCCCATGCAGCCTGTTTGCATGCCCTTGGGCTTTTATCTAAATCCTCCATTTCTGCTCAGGAGTGCAACAGGAGGAGAGAATAACTAGGATGTCTCCCTGGCGAATTCATAGGTAAGGACCAGTTTTTAAATTCCTCCAGAAACTTGGAGGGGTCTTTAGAAAATGTTCCCAGTTGCTTTTTACACTCTGCTAAGCCGGTCATAGAAAAAGGACACGAACCCTTATATTTACCATATCCCCATTGGCTACTTCCCAGAGAGGATACATTCCATTTCCTTTGGAGCTCCTTTTTCCCTTCTCCAGGGGGTGCTAAGAGGTTCCGCTGCAAGTGTGTCCTGCCCGACTTGAATAAGGAGGGAGTTCAGTGGGCTTGGAAGCCTCTTCCTTTAAGTCTTTTTGAAGTTTCAACATTGGAAGTTTAGCTAACAATGGGTCATTTAAAATATCTGCCTCCTTCCCTTCCAGAGACAGAAAGGTTTCATCTCTTAATTCCCCCTTTTTACAAGCTCTGCTCATGGCCTTGTCCTGATATAGAAGCTGGACATAAGGAATTTCAGACCATCTCACTTCTCTTTTACAAAATAGATCTAGTTGGAAAATGGCGTTAAACCCAAGAGTGCCGTTTTCCAGCCATTCTTCTCCACCTCCCAATTTATATTGAAGCCAAGCAGTGTTACACTAAGACATCAATTTTGTTTTTCTCAATTTGGTGGTCAGTGGATTGTTCCCATTTTTCAGGGAGCAGCCCAAAGGGTTATCAGTTGGATGCTGGTTGTATTGCCCATTATTCTGAAAGGAGAGATAGAGGGATACTCAAACATTGAGGTCTCAGCCAGCTGAATAATACCTTCAAGACACCTGTCTGCCCTAGGGCATCTCATGGGAGAAGCCTCTTAGACATTAGGAGATGGGCTGTCTGGATTCACCCCTTGATTCCTAAGCCAGACTCAGAGGGCTGGCAAAATAGACTTCTCATCCTGGTGACTCTGCGCCAGTTTCAGAGGGCTGATGAGATTTCACCCCCGTGGCTCTGAGTTGAACTTCTGCTCCTTTCCCAACTCTGGGGGTAGAAAGCAAGATTGCATGACCTGATCTAAAAAACACTACAAACAGAGAAAAATGGATGGAGTCCCATTTAGTTAAGGCCTGTTTTACTCTTTTGGAGGAGAACATTGATGTTACAAAGAGTGTGGGAATGAAACATAGGCCATATGCAAAAGTGGAGGTGAGCAAGAATACCTGAAAAATTTCCTTTGGGGAAAGGGAAGGGAAAAGGAGGCGACATGACTTATGAAATGCTGGTCTCAAGGGTGAATGTCTTACATGGAAGATGCTGCTCTCTTGGAGGTCTTTTGAAATCACTCCTGGTGGGCTCACCAGAATATGTAACCAGTCCCTGCTGGCAATGGTGCCAGCTGAGCTCTGATCCAGGTTCAATAGTCTCAAAACTAAAAGAATTAAGAGATGAGAAGGCCAGTAAGCCTGAGTAGTAATGTTTATTAAAAGAGAGATTTATTAAAAGGAGAGAGTACATGTTAGAGAGTTTAACACAGCCATGCCCAAGAAAGGGACATGCTGGCTCTTAATACTTTTTTGAATGTCAGTGGCAAATGTGTCTGGTAATAAATGATCCAGGCTGTACAAATGGGCCATAGCTTGAAAATAATAATGATATCAGAACATAATGCCAGACCAGACATTGCATTATTGAATTATAACAGGACTTTTTGCTTCTTTGGCACAGGGCCTAGATAACATGAATCTTATGTGTTAATCTCTTTTATTAGGCTTTCTCTGTGGCTAGTTGCAGAGGATGCCAGGGTGTCCAAAGATCCCATGCTGACAAAGGAAGCAGGACTTGTACCTGAAAGATGATAACTTTTCCCACCCCTTTACTCTCAATTCGTCTAGTTCTGACTTTTGACCCAGTAGCATATAATACATATGTATGTTTTTTGTTAACTGAATGAACAGATCAAATCATTGACAAACTGGTAATCCCAAGTCTTAGAATATCACTTTCATTCCAGACATAGACAATAGGTATCAAATATATTCCATATAAAAAACTTTGCAAACCATAAAGGGCCATCTCAATGAACAGTGGAATCATTTTGTCCTTATCGTTATTGTTAAGCCAGTTCTCAGCTGAATGGGGACAAATTTCTTGTTCCATGAGGCCCAGGCCATTGACTTTTGGACACGTAGGGCCAACCATATGGAAAGAACTGACTGTATCTCTGCATTGCTCTAGGGAAAAAGCACAAATGGAAAAAAATGACTCTCTTGAAACTTATACATTTTACTTAGCACGAGTCATTCCTCATTCTGAAAACTTACAGATCCATTACCTTCTGGCCTCCATGGTTTGTGGTGAGAAATTGGCACTCATACTTGTTCATAATGCATTGTTTTTCTCTTGCAGCTTTCAGAACTCTCTGCTGTCCTTTGAATTTGTCAGTTTGGCCAACATTTGATGGGGTGTATTTTTCTACAGGGGTATCCTCTTTGGTATTCTCTGGGTTTCTTGGCTATGCATATTCATATCTTTCCTTAAGTTTGGGAAGTTCACTGTCACAATTTCTTTGAATATTCCTTCTGTCCCTTTTACTTTTTCTTCTCTCACTATAGGTGCACTTGATGGTATCCCAGAGGTGTTTCAGTTTTTTTTCTTTTCACTTTTTTTGAATGATGTTTAAACTTCTTAAAACATTTTTAAAAATATTTTTATTGCTAAGACAACATACAATATATATTATATTATACAATAAAAAAGTTAAGAAAACAACAACATACGAACACAAACATTCTTAACATACAAACATTTAATACATGGTGTACAACCAATGGCTCACAACATCATCACATGTTTGTGTATTCATCACCATGATCATTTTTAAAAACATGTTTATCACTCCAGAAAAAGAAATAAAAAGAAAAAAGAAAAACCTCTTACATACCATACCCCACACTCCTCCCTCTCATTGACCACTAGTATTTTCATCTACCCAATTTGTTTTAACCTTTGTTCCCCTATATTTGTTTATTTATTTTTCATCCATATTCTAAAAATATTTTTATTATAAACAATGAAAAGACATACCAACATTCTTGGCATTCAAATATTCTTGATATGCAAATATTATTGATACGGTTACAATCAATGCCTCACAATATCATCACATAGTTGTGCATTTATCACCATGATCATTTTTTTGAACATTTGCATTGCCCCAGCAAAAGAAAGAAAAAAGAAGAAACTCATACATGTCATACCCTTACCACTCCCTTTCATTGACCACTAGTACTTCATCTACTCATTTTATTTTAGCCTTTGTTCCCCCTCTTATTTGTTAATTTTTTTAATCTGTATTTTTTACTCTTGTCCAAACCAATGATAAAAGGAGTATCAGATACAAAGTTTTCAAAAGCACGCAGTCACATTGCAAAAGCTATATCATCATACAATCATCTTCAAGAAACATGGCTACTGGAACACAGCTCTACATTTTTAGGCACTTCCCTCTAGCCACTCGAATACACCATGAATTAAAAAGGGATATGTATATACTGTGTAAGAATAACCTCCAGGATAACCTCTCAACTCTGTTTGAAATCTCTCAGCCACTGACACTTTATTTTGTCTCATTTCTCTCATCCCCCTTTCTGTCGAGAAAGTTTTTTCAATCCCTTGATGCTGAATCCCAGCTCATTCTAGGATTTCTGCCCCACATTGCCAGGGAAGTTAACACCCCTGGGAATCATGTCCCACATAGAGAAGGGAAGGGCAGTGAGTTGCTTGCCACCTTGTTAGAGAAAGAGAGAGAGAGAGAGGGAGGCCACATGTGAGCAACATAAGAGATTCTCTGGGGGTGACTCTTAGGCCTAATTTTAAGTAGGTTTAGCCTATCCTTTGTGGGGATAAGTTTCATAGGAACAACCTCCAAGATTGAAGGTTCAGCCTATTGATTTGGTTGTCCCCTCTCTTCACTTTTTTTTTTGTGTGTGTGGTTTTTTTTAATTAATTTATTTTTTATTTATAATACATAACCACATGCAATCACAAACATTCTTGTCATATGATCATTCCATTCTCCTTATATAGTCAATAACTCACAGTATCATCATATGGTTGTATATTCATCATCATGATCATTTCTTAGAACATCTGCATCAATTCAGAAAGAGCAATAAAAAGAAAACAGAAAAAATTCACACATACCATACCCCTTACCCCTCCCCTTCACTGATCACCAGCATTTCAATCTACTAAATTTATTTTAACATTTGTTCCCCCTATTATTTATTTATTTTTAATCCATATGTTTTACTTGTCCGTCGATAAGGCAGACAAAAGGAGCATCAGACACAAGGCTCTCACAACCACACAGTCACACTGCGACAGCCATATCATCACACAATTAAAAAACATGGCCACTGGAGCACAGGTCCACATTTTCAGGCAGTTCCCTCCAGCCTCTCCATTATACCTTAACTAATCAGGTGATATCTATTTAATATGTAAGAATAACCTCCAGGATAACCTCTCGACTCTGTTTGGAATCCCTCAGCCATTGACACTTTATTTAGTTTCATTTCGCTCTTCCCCCTTTGGTTGAGAAGATTTTCTCAATCCCTTGATGCTGAGTTCCAGCTCATTCTAGTATTTCTGTCCCATATTGCCAGGAAGGTCCACAACCCTGGGAGTCATGTCCCACGTAGAGAGGGGTAGGGTGGTGAGACTGCTCATTGTGTTGGCTGGAGAGAGAGGCCACATCTGAGCAACAAAAGAGGCTCTCTTGGGGGTGACTCTTAGGCCTAATTTTAGGTAGGCTTAGCCTATCCTTTGTGGGATTAAATTTCATATGAACAAACCCCAAGATTGGAGGCTCAGTATATTGCTTTGGCTGTCCCCACTGCCTGTGAGAATATCAAGAATTCTCCACTTGGGGAAGTTGAATTTTCCCCCTTTCTCACCATTCCACATAGGGGACTCTGCAAATACTTCCCTATTCACTGTTCAAATCACTCTGGGATTTATCTGGGTATCACTCTGGACAAACCTACAAAATCTCATGCCATATGCAAGGTTCTAAGTACTATGGTGTTTGATTAAGCTATCCACATAAGTTATATTAGGAAATGCACTAGTCAAAATATAAATTTTGTCCCAAATAAACATTTCTTGCTTGTCTCACACATACGTTAAAGTTTTAAAATATTAATTACCATCTATTTTCAACACCCTGCGTTATTGACATTCCTTTGTTTTTCCTCCTGCCTCTCTTCAGTTTTTTTTTTTTTTTTTTTTTTTTTACATGGGCAGGCACCAGGAATCAAACCCAGGTCCTCGGGCATGGCAGGCAAGCATTCTTACCTGCTGAGCCACCGTGGCTCACCCTCTCTTCAGTTTTTATAATTCTTTTTTCTTTCTTCTCCTTAGCCTGACTCATTTTAATTTTCTTGTCTTCAAGTTCACTGATTCTTTCCTTTGCCTTTTCCAACCTACTTTTTAAAAATGTTTTTTTATTGTAAAATATAACATATATTCAAAGCAAAGAAAGAAAAAACAATAATTTTCAAAGCATACTTCAACAAGCAGCTACAGAAAAAAATCCCAGAGTTTGTCATGGGCTAGCATTCCATCATCTCAAATTTTTCCTTCTTGCTGGCCCAAAACATTGGAGGCTAGAAGGAATATTAATACAGTGATTCAGCAGCCATACTCATTTGTTAAATCCCATTTTCTCTGTTATTCCTCCTCCTTCTCCTTTAATCCCTTTCACACCTTATAGGAATACTTGAGGATTGCCCATTCTGACTCTTTCATGCTGAGAAGGACACACTAAAGGACAGAAGAATGCAATCAATTGATAATTCTCGAGAGGCTGGTCCCTCTGTGTTCCAGGATTTATCTGATCTAGGAATCCTCTGGGAATTATATATTCCAGGAAGACAAACCTAATGCATGAGACCTTTACCGAGTTAGATAGTGATAACGGTCATAGTTTGCTAAACCCCAATCAACATCACTCCTGTTGTCTCTTAAGAGCACCTGGGGTTTAAACTGAAACCAGCCTACTTTTGAAACCCTCCAGCATATTTTTCATTTCAGCATTGTGTTATTCTATTCCAGTCATTCTATTTAGTTCCTTCTCAAATCTCCTATTTCTTTACTAAGATTTTCATATTGCTCATTCATTGTTTTCTTTCTCTGTATTTTCCTTCTCCTTGAGTATTGTGCTGCTTTGAAACTGTTACGTACCTCAGGAAAACCATGTTATTTTAATCCAGTCTTGCATGGGAGACCTATTGTTGTGTGGGACATTTTGATTAGGTTGCTTCCATGGAGATGTGACCCTGCCCACTCAAGGTGGGTCTTAATCAGCTTATTGGAGTCAGCTTATTAAAAGGGAAACTTTTTGGAAAGAGCCCAGAGTCCCATACAAAGGGCAGACACTTAGACAAGTTTTGGAGATGTAGGAGGGCACCCTGGGAGATACCAGAAGCTGAGAGCTGTTTGAAACCAGAAGCCAAGAGAGAAGGACAGCAGATGTAGCCATGTGCCTTCCCATGTGACAGAGAAACCCTGGACACAATCAGCCTTTGTTTAGTGAAAGTATCCTCCTGTTGATGCTTTAATTTGGACATTTTCATGACCTTAGAACTGCAGATTTCTAGCCTGATACATTGCCTTTGCAAAAGCCAATCATCTTCTGGCATATTGCATTCCAGTAGCTTCAGCAAACTAAAACTAGCATTTTAAAAACATTAAAAATAAGCCTTTGTTTGGTATGTTCATAGTCTGCTCCTCCTCATTGTTTTTTTCCTGGATTTTATTCTCTTCCTTTGATGGGCCACCATTTCCTGTTCCTTTGTCTTGTACTTGTTTGTTGCACACTGTATTTTAATATTTTAAATGTTAACTCTTGGATTTATTAAGAAACAGAGATGTCTGTTTCTAATTTTGTAACTACCTGGTGATATGACAGAGATTTTCTTGTGTGTCAGGTGTCCTTTTGTTGTGGCATTGAACTCCTAGGTTCTAGGTCATCCCACAAGAAAGAATTCAAGGGCACAGCACAGATTGAGTAAGCAGGTAGAAATTTTATTTAGACATGAGAGTGCTCTCACAAGAGGAGAGGGGTGAGAGGTGAGAGTTGTGAAATGTAGGGGTAATTATTTTTAAAAAAATTTTTTATTTATTAAATCAATCAACATACAATATGAACATTCTTAATGTATGAACATTCCATATGTGGTGGGTAATCAATGGCTCACAATATCATTGCATAACTGTATATTCACCACCATGATCATTTCTCAGAACATTTACATCACTCCAGAAAAAGAAATAAAAAGAAAAAACTCATACATAACATACCTCTTACCCCTCCCTTTCATTGACCACTAGCATTCCCTCCTTCTACCCAATATATCTTGACATTTGTTCCCCCATTATTTATTTATTTTTAGTCCATATTTTTTACTCATCTGTCTATACCATAGATAAAAAGAGCATCAGAACAAATCACACGTCACTTTGCGAAAGCTATATTATCATACAAGCATCTTAAAGAAACACGGCTACTGGAACATAGCTCTACAGTTTCAGGCCCTTCCCTCTAGCCTCTCTAATACACTTAAACTAAAAAGGGGATATCTATATAATGTATAAGAATAACCTCCAGGATAACCTCTTGATTCTATTTGAAATCTCTCAGCCACTGACACTTTATTTTGTCTCATTTCTCTCTTCCCCCTCTCAGTTGAGAAGGGTTTTTCAATCCCTTGATACTGAGTCCCAGCTCATTCTAAGATTTCTGTCCTACATTGTCAGGGAGATTTATACCCCTAGGAGTCATGTTCCACATAGAGAGGGGGAGGGAGGGCAGTGAGTTTGCTTGCCATGTTGGCTGAGAGATAGGCCACATCTGAGCAATAAAAGAGGTTCTCTGGGAGTGACTCTTAGGCCTAATTTTTTTTTTTCACATGGGCAGGCACCCGGAAATAAACCTGGCTCCCTGGTGTGGCAGGTAAGAACTCTGCCTGCTGAGCCACTGTGGCCTATTCTAGGCCTAGTTTTAAGTAGGCTTAGCCTGTCCTTTGTGGGGATAAGTTTCATATGAACAAACCCCAAGATTGAGGGCTCGGCCTATTGATTTTGTTGTCCTCACTGCTTGCAAGAATATCAGGCCTTCTCCAAATGGGGAAGTTGAATTTTCCCTTTTTCTCACCATCCCCCCCAAGGCCACTTTGCAAATACATTTTTATTCATTGTTCAAATCACTCTGGGATTTATTGGGGCATCTTTCTGGACAAATCTACAAAATCTTATGCCCTACTCAAGGTTCCATGTACTTACGGCGTTCAATTAAACTGTCCATATAAGTTATATTAGGAGATGCACTAGTCAAAATAGAAATTTTGTATCAGATAAACATTTTTTCCTTTAGTCTCACATGTAAGTTAAAGTTTTAAAATATGTATTACCATCTGTTTTCAACATTGACATTCCTTTGTTCTTCCTAATGCAAAAAAAATTTTTAAAATTTGTACATTTAGTTACTATTATTGTACACTTTAGGCATTCCTAGATTATACTATCTCAGTCTTTATTATCTTCTGATTTCATTAGTGTCCCCAGCCCTCCTCCCTCTATCATTCTCACATTCAGCTTCATTCACTGTACTAACATTATGGTGCTACAGTTTGGTAGTATTGTGAAATCCATTTCTGAATTTTCACAATCAGTCCTGTTGCACAATCTGCATCCCTTCAGCGCCGATTACCCAATATCTACCCTATTTCTATCTCCTATTGACCTCTGTTCTTAACTGAAATTCTCCAAGTTCATTCAATAATGTTAATTTATATCAGTGAGACCATACAGTATTTGTCCTTTTGTTTCTGGCTAATCTTTCTGAACATAATGTCCTCAAGATCTATCCATGTTGTTACATACTTCATAACTTTATTCTGTCTTACAGCTGCATAATATTCCATTATATATATACCACAGCTTGTGTAACCACTTGTCTGTTGATGGACATTTGGGCTATTTTGATCTCTTGGCGATTGTAAATAACACTGCTATAAACATTGGTGTGCAAATGTCTGTTTGTGTCCTTGCCCACATATCCTCTGAGTAGATACCTGGTAATGGTATCTACTATTGCCAGATCACATCGCAATTCTATACTTAGCTTCCCGAGGAAGTGCCAAACTACCTTCCACAGTGATTGTACCATTTTAGATTCCCACCAACAGTGGATAAATGTGCCTCTTTCTCCACATCCTCTCCAGCACTTGTCATTTTCTGTTTTATTGATAATGGCCATTCTGGTGGGTGTGAGATGATATCTCATTGTGGCTTTGATATGCATTTCCCTAATAGCCATGGAAGTTGAGTATCTTTTCATGTGCCTTTTGGCCATTTGTATTTCTTCTTCTGAGAAGTGCCCAGGTTCTTTGCCCATTTTGCAATTGGATTGTTTTTCTTTTTATTGTTGAGTTGAATAATCTCTTTATATATTCTGGATACTAGACTCTTATCTGATATATCGCTTCCAAATATTGTCCCCCATTGTGTAGGCTGCCTTTTTACTTTCTTGACAAAGTTCTTTGATGCACAAAAGTGTTTAATTTTGAGGAGTTCCCATTTATCTATTTCTTTCTTCAGTGCTCATACTTTCGGTGTAAGATCTAGGAAACCACCTCCTATTGTAAGATTTATAAGATATTTCCCTGCATTTTCTTCTAAGAGTTTTATGGTCTTAGATCTAATGTTTAGGTCTTTAATCCATTTTGAGTTAGTTTTTTTTATAGGTGTGAGATATGGATCCTCTTTCATTCTTTTGTATGTGAATATCCAGTTCTCTAGGCACCATTTCCTGAAGAGACTGTTCTGTCCCAGGTGAGTTGGCTTGACTGCCTGATCAAAGATCAATTGTCCATGGATGAGAGGGTCTATATCTGAACACTCTATTCAATTCCATTGGTCAGTATATCTATCTTTATGACAGTACCATGCTGTTTTGACCACTGTAGTTTCATAATATGCCTTAAACTCAGGTAATATGAGACCCCTGACTTCATTTTCTTTCTCAGGATATTTTTAGCTATTTGGTACACCCTGCCCTTCCAGATAAATTTGTTTATTGGTTTTTCTATTTCTGAAAAGTAAGTTCTTGGGATTTTAATTGATATTGCATTGATTCTATAAATCAATTTAGGTAGAATTGACATCTTAACTATATTTAGTCTTCCAATCCATGAACACAGTATACCCTTCCATCTATTTATGTCTTCCGTGATTTCTTTTAGCAATTTCTCATAGTTTTCTTTGTATATGTCCTTTGTATCCTTAGTTAAATTTATTTCTAAATATTTTATTCTTTTGGTTGCGATTGTAAATGGAATTTTTTTCTTGATTTCCCCCTCAGATTGTTCATTACTAGTGTATAGAAACACTACAGATTTTTGGAAACACTAAAAATACTAGTATAGTATACTAGTTTCTATACTAGTAGTATAGAAACACTACAGAGAGTTGATCTTGTAACCTGCCACTTTGTTATACTCATTTATTAGCTCTAGTAGTTTTGCTTTGGATTTTTTTGGGTTTTGAAATATAGTATCATATCATCTGCAAACAGTGAGAGTTTTACTTCTTTGTTTCCAATTTTGATGCCTTGTATTTCTTTTTCTTTTCTAATTGCTCTGGCTAGAACTTCCAACACAATGTAGAATAACAGTGGTGATAGTGGATATCCTTGTCTTGTTCCTGATCTTAGGGGGAAAGTTTTCGGTTATCCCCCATCGAGGATGATGTTAGCTGTGAGTTTTCATATATTCCCTGTATGATGTTGAGGAAGTTCTTGTCTATTCCTATCCTTTGAAGTGTTTTCAACAAGAAAAGGTGTTGAATTTTGTCAAATGCCTTTTCTGCATCAATTGAGATGATCATGTAGTTTTTTGCTTTGATTTGTTGATATGGTGTATTACATTAATTGATTTTCTTATGTTGAACCATTCTTGCATATCTGGGATGAATCCTACTTGGTCATGGTGTATAATTCTTTTAATGTGCTGCTGGATTTGATTTGTGAGAATTTTTGCATCTATATTCATTAGAGAGATTGGTCTGTAATTTTCTTTGCTTGTAATATCTTTGTCTGCCTTTGGTGTGAGGGGGATAGGGTTGGCTTCATAGAATGAGTTAGGTCACCTTCCCTCCTCTTCAATTTTTTGGAAGAACTTGAGCAGGATTGGTACTAATTCTTTCTTGAATGTCTGGTAGAATTCACATGTGAAGCCATCTGGTCTTGAACTTTTCTTTTTAGGGGAGCTTCTTAATGACTAACTCAATTTCTTTACCTGTGAGTGGTTTGTTGAGGCTGTCTATTTCTTCTCAAGTCAATGTTGATTGTTCATGTCTTTCTAGGAAGTTGTCCATTTCATCTACATTGTCTAGTTTATTAGCATAAATTTGTTCATAGTTTCCTCTCACTACTTCCTTTATTTCTGTGGGGTCAGTGGTCATGTCTCCTCTTCCATTTCTGATTTTATTTATTTGCATCCTCTCTCTTCTTTTTTTTGTCACCCTCGCTAAGGGTACATCGATCTTATTGATTTTTTCATAAAACCAACTCTGGTTTTGATTTTCTCAATTGTTTCATGTTCTCAGTTTCATCTATTTCTGCTCTAATCTTTGTTATTTCTTTCCTTGTACTTACTTTGGGGTTAGTTTGCTGTTCTTTCTCTAGTTCTTCCAAGTGAACAGTTAAATCCTCGATTTTTGCTCTTTCTTCTTTTTTTGATATATGCATTTAGGGCAATAAATTTCCCTTTTAGCACTGCCTGTGCTTCATCCCATAAATTTCGATATGTTGCATTTTCATTTTCATTTGTCTTGCAATATTTACTGATTTCTCTTGTAACTTCTTCCTTGACCCACTGGTTGTTTAAGAGTGTGTTGTTGAGCCTCCATATATTTGTGAATTTTCTGGCACTCTGCCTGTTATTGATTTCCAACTTCATTCCTTTATGATCTGAGAAAGTGTTTTATATGATTTCAATGTTTTAAAATTTGTTGAGACTTGCTTTGTGACCCAGCATATGGTCTATTCTCGAGAATGATCCATGAGCACTTGAGAAAAATGTGTATCCTGCTGTTGTGGGGTGTAATGTTCTATAAATGTCTGTTGAGTCTAGCTCATTTATTGTATTATTCAAATTCTCTGTTTCTTTATTGATCCTCTGTCTAGATGTTCTGCCCATTGATGAGAGTGGGGAATTGAAGTCTCCAACTATTATGATAGATGTGTTTATTTCTCTTTTTAGTGTTTGCCACATGTATTTTGGAGCATTCTGGTTTGGTGCATAAATATTTATGATTGTTATGTCTTCATGCTGAATTGTTCCTTTTATTAGTACATAGTATCCTTCTTTGTCTCTTTTAACTGTTTTACATTTGAAGTCTAATTTATTGGATATTATTATAGCTACTCCTGCTCTTTTCTGATTGTTATTTGCATGAAATATCTTTTCCCAACCTTTCACTTTCAACCTATGTTTATCTTTGGGTCTAAGATGTGTTTCCTATAGACAGCATATAGGAATTTAAATCCATTCTGCCAGTCTATGTCTTTTAATTGGGGAGTTCAATCCATTAACATTTAGTGTTGCTACTGCAAGGACAGTGCTTTCTTCCATCATTTTGCTTTTTGGATTTTATATGTCATATCTAATTTTTCTTCTTTTTTACCTTTACTGATAGTCTTAATTTCTACACTCTTCTCCACAATTCTCTCTCCTGTCTTTTCCTGTCTGTCTCTAGGGCTCCCTTTAGTATTTCTTACAGAGCCAGTCTCTTGGTCACTAATTCTCTCAGTGATTTTTTTGTCCGAAAATGTTTTAATTTCCCCCTCATTTTTTGAAGGACAATTTTTCTGGATATAGAATTTTTGGTTGGCAGTTTTTCTCTTTTAGTATCTTAAATATATCATACCACTGTCTTTCCACTTCCATGGCTTCTGCTGAGAAATCTATGCATAGTTTTATTGGGCTTCCCTTGTATGTGAAGGATTACTTTTTTCTTACTGCTTTCAAAATTCTCTCTTTCTCTTTGACATCTGACATTCTGATTAGTAAGGGTCTTAGAGTATGTCTACTTGGATCTATTGTATTTGGGGTATGCTGCACTTCTTGGATCTGTAATTTTATGTCTTTCATAAGAGTTGGGAAATTTTCAGCAATAATTTCCTCCATTAGTTTTTCTCCTCCTTTTCCCTTCTCTTCTCCTTCTGGGACACCCACATCATGTATATTCATGCACTCCATGTTGTCATTCAATTCTCTGAGTCCTATTCATATTTTTCCACTCTTTTCCTCATATTTTATTTTACTTGTCGGATTTCAGATGTTCCATCCTCCAGTTCACTAATCCCATCTTCTGCCTCTTGAAATCTAACATTGTAGGTTTCCATTGTTTTTTTCAACTCTTCTACTGTGCCTTTCATTCCCATATGTTCTGTGATTTGTCTTTTCAGATTTTTTATTTCTTCTTTTTGTTCATCTCTTGCCTTCTTTATATCCTCCCTCAACTCATTGATTTGATTTTTCATGAGCTTTTCCATGTCTGTTCAAATGTTCTGAATTAATTGTTTCAGCTTCTGTATCTCATTTGAATTGTTAGTTTGTTCCTTTGGGTCATATCTTCAATTTTCCTAGTATGATTCATTATTTTTTGCTGGCATCTAGTCATTTAATTTTCTTAATTAGCTTATTCTGGAGATTGTTTTCACTTTTTTTTACCTAGGATTTTCTTGATGAATGACTTTGTTGTCTATCTGGTCTTTGACATTCAGTTCAGCTTATTCTAGACCTCTAGCTTAGGTTTTGTTTAACAAATCAGAATTTTTCAGTTCTCGTTTTCTCGTTTCTTGCTCTGCCTGTATGGTACCTTTTTTTCCCCCTTAGGAGGGTCTGCTTAGGTATTATAGCCACCAGTCAGATTTTCCCAGACTAAACTGGCCTCCTCTCAGTAGGAACAAGTCACCTGCATTAGTTTTCCCTGAGGGTGAGACCCAGTAGGTTGACAGAGTTTCCTATGAAGCCTCTAGACTCTGTGTTTTTCCTATCCTGCCCAGTATGTGGTGCTTGTCTGCCTATGGGTCCACAATTTAAAGGTGATGCAGTACCTTTAACTTCACCAGACTCTTCCTGCTGGGGGTGTGGTTGAGACAGAGGAGAGGTTGTAGGCTGGCTTTAATTGCTTCAGTTTTCCAGACCCTGTGGTCTGAATTCCCTGAGAGAGGGATTCCACCTGAGCTGGGCCCCACCCCTCTCCTGGGGGAGGTACAGTTTCCAGACAAGCTCTCAAACAAGCTTAATTCTGCCCTTGCTTGGGGGCAGTTGGAGACTGAGAAGCCTTGAAGTTGTATCCAAAGAGCAGTCAAGTCATAGAAACACAGCCACAAAAAAGAAAAGAAAAAAAATCCTCCTTTTCAGAGCAGGACCCCAGTTCCTTGTGTTTGCCAATTAAGAGCTTAAGCTGGTACATTGCTCTATGTATGTCCAGGCCCTATGTGCCCCCTTCTTTCCTTCAGGGCCCGACCCTTTCAAGTATTTTGTGCTGTCTGATCCCCAAAAAACCTGTTTTCTTCTTCTTCTTTTTCCATCAGCCCTGCCCCCTCTGCACCAGGGCAAAAACCAGCAACCTCAGCTTTTACTCAAGGTTAGCTGAGCTGGGGGTCTATTTTAATAATCAGAATTTGTTAACTAATTCCATAAATTTGAGCTTGGTTGCTCAGTCCCTTGATGGTAGTAATGTCTCTTGCGTTTTTCCTCTGGGAACTAGCCTGTGGGGGAGGGGTGCTGGCTGCTGCAGCTTGGGGGACTCACGGTTCTGGGTGGGATCACAGCTGATCTAGCTTGTCCAGATTGGTGTACACTGTGTGTCTGGTCACTGATGTGGCCCCAGCAGTTGTTCTGTACTGTTTCTGGCTGCTCTGGAGGATGAACTAAATCCCACACCTCACTAAGCCACATCCTGGTTCCTACTGGGGTAATCTTTTATTAGTTAGCTTTACCTACTTCCCCTCCCCCTCCTTGTTCAGGGATCTTTCTCCTACCCTCTGTTCTCTCCAGGGTGCCACCTGGTGGTAGATAGTGCACTTGAGTGAGTAGCTTGCTGCCAGGTATTTTGCCTAGGTGGGTAGCTTCAGGCAGGACGTCTGTACAGATTAGGCTGTCGTGGCCTTGATTAACCATCCTTGCTTAAGGGCTTCATGCTATCTTCTCTCTCCTCTCAGGTCCCTGATCTAGCCTGCCTAAACTTCCCCCTCAGAAGGGTCTAGCCTCTTAAACTTAAGGGTGGTTGAAGGATAAGGTATGTCTTTTGTAGTTGCTTCCTTCTTGTCAGGAGCTGTAAGATGTACCTGATGGCACATTGAACTTTCTGGCTATCTTGTAGGTTGAGAGAGGAGGATTTCGGAGGGGTGGTTGGGATGGTTGAAAATCCTCATATCAGTATTGGTTGGTGTGAAAGGTTTCTAGTCTGGAAGAAATAAACTTGGTGAGAAGCTTACAAATGCAGAGGCTGATCAAAAGCAAGAGGAGGATAGAAGTAAGCATTAACTAAGAGGGACTAAGGAAGAGGGAAAGGAACAACCATTCTTCAGGTCCAAGAGTGAATCCTAGCTGAGCGGTTCACTCCTGCTCAATTGGGGAATAAGAGGGCACATGTGGCAAGTTAAGGGGTGCAAGAATGAGGCTTAGAAGGGGCTTGATTAAACAGGTTGCAACTTTGGTCTGGTTATTCCCTCTGGAGATGTTAGTATCATCTCTTTGATAGCCAAGGCAATGAATTACAGCTATTTCTGCCAGCAAGAGCATGGCATTTAGGAGCTCTCTTGACAGTGTTTATCACTGTAGCTTTGTAGTATGCTTTAAAGTAGGAAGTGTGAATCCTCCAACTTCATTCATGTTTTTCAAGATGTTTTTGGATATCTGTGGCTCCTTACCCTTCCAAATAAATCAGCAATTGGCTTGTACAGTTCTGAAAAGCAGACTGTTGGAATTTTGATTGGGATCGTGTTGAATCTTTAAATCAATTTGGGTTTGGATCTTAACAATACTTAGTCTTCAAACTCATGAACACAGAATATCCTTCAATTTATTTAGGTCTTCTTTGATTTTTTTAAAGCAACACTTTGCAGTTTTCTAAATATAGGTCCTCTACATCCTTAGTTAAGTTTGTTCTGAGGTATTTCATTCCTTTAGCTGCTATTGAAAATAGAATTTTTTTCTGACCTCTTCCTCAGATTGTTCATGATCAGTGTATAGAAACACTACTAATTTTTGTGTATTAATCTTGTATACCACTTTGCTGAACTCCTTTATTATATTAGGTCTAGAAACTTTGTTTTGGATTTTTCAAGGGTTTCTAAGATAATATCATTTTCAAATAGTGACAGTTTTACTTCTTCCTTTCTAGTTTGTATTCTATTTATTTTTTTTCTTACCTAATGGTTGTGGCCCAAACTTCTAGTACAAGGTTAAATAACAGTGGTGACAGTGAACATACTTGTCTTGTTCCTGATCTCAATAAGAAAGCTTTCAGCCTTTCACCTTTGAATATGATGTTAGCTATGGATTTTTCATAATACCCTTTATCATGTTTTATTCTACTTTTTATTTCTATTTTTCAAAGTATTCTTATCAAGAAGGGGTGCTGGATTTTGTCAAATGCCTTTTATGCATCAGTTGAGATGATCATTTGGTTCTTCTCCTTTGATTTGTTAATATGGTGTATTACATTAATTGATTTTCTTGCATTGAACCACCCTTGCATACATAGAATAAACAGCCCTTGCATGCTTGATTATGGTGTGTGATTCTGTTAATGCAATGATGGATTCAATATGCAAATGTTTTTTTAAGGATTTTTGCATCAATATTCATTAGAGAAATTGGTCTATAATTTTCCTTTCTTGTAGAATATTTATCTGCTTTTGGTATTAGGGTGATGTTGGCTTCATAGAATGAGTTAGGGATTGTTCTCTTCAATTTTCTGGAATTATTTGAGCAGAATTGGTATTAATTATTCTTGGAATGATTGGTAGAATTCACCTATGAATTCATCTGGTCCCGGACTTTTCTTTGATGGGAGGTTTTTTTTTTTTTTTTTTTTTTTTTAGAGAGAGGGAGGAAAGGAAGGAAAGACAGAGAAGGAAGGAAGGGAGGAAGAAAGGGAAACATTTTTTTTAAACATTTTCTTGTTTTATTATATTTTGTTTGTTTGTTTGTTTGTTACATGGGCTGGGGCCAGGAATCGAACCGGGGTCCTTCGGCACGGCAGGCAAGCACTCTTGCCCGCTGAGCCACCGCGGCCCGCCCGATGGGAGGTTTTTGATGACTATTTCAATCACTTGTGATTGGCTTGTTAAGATTTTCTACCTCTTGAGTTGTTTGTATATTTTTAGAAGATTGTCCATTTCATCTAAGTTGTCTAGTTTTTTGGCATATGGTTGTTTATAGGATCCTCTGATGATTTCTTTCTTATTATTTTGTGAGGTCAATGTGCCTCCTCTTATTTATAATTTTATTTATTTGAATCATCTCTCTTTTTTTCCTTGTCAGTCAAGCTAAGGGCTTGTCAATTTTGTTGATCTCAAAGAACCAATTTTTGGCTTTTTTGATTCTCTCTCTCTTTTTAAATATCAATTTCATTTATTTCTGCTCTAATCTTTCTTTCTGCTTGCTTTGGGATTATCTGCTGTTCTTTCTCTTCTTCCTTCAGGTATGTAGTTGGTCTTTGATTTTGGCTTTTTCTTTCATTTTAATATAGGCATGCAGGGCTATAAATTTCCCTCTCAATACTGCCTTTGCTGCATCCCATAAGTTGTATATGTTGTGTCCTCATTTTCATTCATCTTGAGATATTTGCTGACTTCTCTTGCAGTTACATCTCTGAACCACTGATTATTTAAGAGTATGCTGTTTAACATCTATAAATTTGAGCATTTTCCAGTCCTCCACCTATTGTTGACTTTCAACTCCATTCCATTATGATCAGCAGTGTTTTATTGGGGTTCCATCATCTGTGAGAAAGTCTTGCTCCATTCACACTGCTGCATGAGCATGCAGGACTAGGAAGGCATACTTGGAATCAGTGTAGAGATGTAGACTTTTCCTTTTCCTAATTCTAGAACTTGGGCACAAGCTATTAGTTCTGCTTTTTGAGTGAAAGTCCCCAGGGAAAGGGTTTTGACATCAATCACTCTAGTATGGCTGACTAGAATCAGGGACAGAACAGATGCCATACTAGAATTGTGTCCCAGGGGAGCTAAATGAAGGCCCACAGATGCATAGAGAGGAAGCCACTGGCATCAGGAACTGGAAGCAATGGAATCATGAACAAGGACCATTATACACCAGCCACGTACCTTCCCATGTGGCAGACAGCAGCCTTTCTCTATATCTTTCAAGGTATCTTTCTATGGATACCTTAGTTTGGACATTTGTATGACCTTATAACTATAGATGTGTTAACTTAATTAAAAGCCATTTATTTGTGGTATATTGCATTCTGGCAGCATTTGGCAAATTAAAACAGATCCCCAGGTTTGGAGAGATTGCCCAGCCCTTATACAAGTCAGTGGCTGGGGCCAATAAACTTCCCTTAATTGGGAAGCAGAGCAAGAGACAGCTTTTAATACCCTTAAACAAGCTCTTGACAGCACTCCTGTCTGGGACTTCCAAACTTAGACAAACCCTTTGCCCCTTACATCATGAAACGGAAAGGCATAGCATTAGGAGTGTGCACCCAGAATTTAGGGAACAACCCATGGCTGGTGAACTATTTCTCTAAACAAATAGATGCCACTACCCAAGGATGGCACCCTTCCTGAGAATAGTGGCCACGACCACCTTCCTAGTTGGAGAAGCCCCAAAGCTCATGTGGATTGAGCAAGACTGTATCATAAATGATGGAGCCCCAATTAAACAGGTGTAGGTGCTCTCACAAGAGGAGAGGCAAGAGGGGAGAGTCATGCCATGTTGGGGCAATCTTTTATTGGTTAGCTTAACCTACTTTCTCTCTCCTCGCCTTGTTCAGGGCTCTTTCTCCTACTCTCCCTTCTCTCCAAGGTGCCACCTGGTAGTAGATAGTGCATTTGATGGGTCAGCTGCCACCAGGTGTTTTGCATAGGTGGGTATCCCCAGGCAGAATGTCTGTGCAGGATAGGCTGTCCTGGCCTTGATTAACCATTCTTGCTTAAGGGTTTCTTCAAAGTATTTTCTCTACCCTTTCAGGTCCCTGCTCTAACTTGCCACACTATCAGGGAGGTCTGTCCAAGGTGAATTCAAAGTTGTCTTGAGCTTGTGCTTTTGAGTTGCATTGAGTTCTCTGTAGAACAGGTAATCATTTTACCCAGGCTGTCTGCTTCAATAGTTTTTTACACTATTTTGGTTGTCGTCTCAATTTATTTTCACCTGCAGAGAAAATTCTGGGAGGGGGAGGGGATGCCCAAGAGGAGTTTCCAAAGTCAGCCTTACCTGGCCAGAACAAAGCTAGGGACCCATGAAGGGGGCACGGATCAGCTACAAACTGCCCTTGGGAGAGGATCAGGGAAGCATAAGGGAAAAATCATTTGTAGATTCTGTTCAACTGATGTTGCCACTGTATGCAACTGATGTTGCTATTACATGACCTTGGTAAGAAACAGTTGAAATGTGCACTCTAGCTGGGAGGACTGGTTGACCTCCTGGAAGGAGGTGTACTTTGTTAAAGATATATAGGTCCCAGGAAGCTCCTCTCAGTCCTTAGCCAGTTCCCAGAGGACCCAACTGGGCCCAATCATGTAAGCTAATTGGAATTTGGCCACTATTATGTGGAGATATCATAAAAGTTGCAGGCAATCAGTTAGAAAGAGAGAAGAAGAAGGAGAGAGGAGAATCTTATGAGAAAGAGAAAGCATGTTATCAGAGTCATCCAGGAAAAAAATGCTTTGCTGTGGATTTTTACAAAGGAGACTCTGAATGCTGTCTCCAAGATTGCTGTGGATTTCTACTTATGAGAGTTGGAATGCTGCTTCTCAGACTTTTCCAGCACTTCTCTTCAGGTGTTGGTGCCATCTTATCTGGTGATGTAACTATGCCTTATTTTTGAAAACTCTTTTTTTTTTTTTTTTTTTTTTTAGAGAAAGGGAGGAAGGGAAGGAAAGACAGAGAAGGAAGGAAGGATGGAAGGAAGGAAGAAAGGGAAACATTTTTAAACATTTTCTTGTTTTATTATATTTTGTTTGTTTGTTTGTTTTTTACATGGGCTGGGGCCGGGAATCGAACCGGGGTCCTCCGGCACGGCAGGCAAGCACTCTTGCCCGCTGAGCCACCGCGGCCCGCCCTGAAAACTCTTTTAATTACTTTCCTAATAAAATCTGTTTTTCTATCACTGAAGTCTGTGTTATCCATGAATCTGAAATTATAAATTAAGTGGTCACAAATATCATGTTGCCTTTAGTGAAACAGAAGGGTATGAGGAGCTTCTTTCATGGCTCTGAAAATGCCATGAAA
Organism: Tamandua tetradactyla; assembly: GCF_023851605.1. Classification (NCBI taxonomy): domain Eukaryota; kingdom Metazoa; phylum Chordata; class Mammalia; order Pilosa; family Myrmecophagidae; genus Tamandua; species Tamandua tetradactyla. The sequence goes on along the minus strand of NC_135330.1, from coordinate 25,126,729 downwards.
GGGCCCAGCAAATGCATCCCTTGGACCATAGTCTGTAGCCCTGAGGAAGCATAGTGTCTTCAGATCACCTACACCACTACCTTTGTCTGGGGTGGTTTGGAACAATGGCTTCTCTTAGAGCAGGGCCTCAGAGATCTGAAGTTGCTAACTAAAGCTATGACCAGCAATCAAAACCTGTGAGCTGTATCAGCCCATGCCCACCCCTAATCTTGGGGAGGTGGGATTTTTGCATCCTTTTCTGTCACCAGGATGCTAGCCAGGGGCTGGTACCCATAGTGGCCTGAAGCAAGAGTGGGGGGTGGACACCAGTAATTCATGAGAGTTGGGGGTAGGCATCTGTAGCACTGCATGTAGGAATTAATTTACTGGCCTTTACCCTAATTTAACAGCCACTTCCTCTCCTTCTTCCCTGGATGTTGTGCAGTGATCTACTGAGTTTTGAAATAGTTCTTTCAGATAGTTCTTGCTTGTTTAATAGCTGTCCTAGTGGAGAGACTTAATACTGGAGCTAACTACTCTGCCATCTTCCCAGACTCCACATACCCAATCTTTTTAGCAAATGGTTGTCCAGTCACACTTTTGGCCTGTCTCCAGAGAACAGTTTCTGAATAAGTTTAGAAGTTTCTAATTTGTCAAGTGCTGATTCGTTTTTTTCTTGGCAAGGAGAAACCATCTGTACCTCCCATACTTTGCTTAGAAATCTCCTCAGCTAAATATCCAAGTTCATTGCTTGTAAATTTTGCCCTCTATCTGACATCAGATCATAATTCTACCAAGTTGTCTGCCATTTGTAATAAGGACTGCCTTTCCTCCAGTATCCAATAATACATTTATCATCTCCTTCTAAGCTTTCACCAGAAGCACCTTTAACATTCATATTTCTAGCGATATTCTGCTCATAATGATCTACGTTTTCTCTAAGATGATAGAAGCTTTCTTTACAGCTCTCCTCACTTGACTAGATTATTTCCACAGGAATGTGATGCCCACAATTGCATGTGACAGTTTGATTAGATGCAGATGTGACTCTGTCCACTCAAGGTGGGTATTGAGTACTTTACTGGAATACTTTAAAAGAGGAGATGTTTGGAGAAAGTTCAGAAATAACAGGCAGAACCGATGTAAACATCTGGAGATGGACAGAAATAGCTCAGGTGCTAAGCAAGGACTCACAGAAATAGCCAGAACCTGAAAAGAAGAAATATCTGGCCCCAGCAAATGCTAAGCTAAGAGATGAAACCTAGAGTTTCGTCCCAGAGCAGCTAAGTAAATGACCATAAGATGCTTAGAGAGGAAACCACTGGCATCAGAAACTGGAAGCTACAGAACCAGGAACAAGGACCAGAGATGCTAGCCATGTACCTTCTCAGATCACCCTTCTTTGAGCCAAGGTATCTTTCTCTGGATGTGTTAATTATATATTTATGGCCTTAGAAGTGTAAACTTGTAACTTATTAAATTTCTATTTTTTTTTTGTATGCTGTATGGAAGGGTCACATTTCATTATTTCCTCATGTGAGTATCTTATTATTGCAGCACCATTTATTGAATTTCTTTGTTTGTTTGGTTTTTGTTTTTGTTTTTTTGGGAAGTGTATGATTGAACCCAGGTCTCCCACATGGCATGCAAGAATTCTACCATGGAACTACCCTTGCACCCCTTAAATTTCCTTTTTAAAAGCCATTTCATTTCTGGTATATTGCATTTCAGCAGCTTAACAAACTAATACAGAATTTGGTACCAAGACTGAGGTTCTACTGCAGTTTGCAAATACCAAACATGTTGGAATGGATTTTTAAATGGATAAAGGGAAGATTCTGGAGGAATCTTGTGAGGAGCTTGATAGAGAAGGTCTAGAATGCTTTGAAGAGACTTGGTAGAAATGTGGATTCTAAAGAACCTCTGAGGAGGCTTTAGACAGAAATAATGAACGTGCCATTGCAAACTGGAAGGAAGGTGACCCTTGTTTTCTAGTGGCAGAAAGCTTGGCAAAATTAGGTGCTAAAATTGGATGGAAGGCAGTATTTGAGAGTGATGAACTTGGATATTTATCAGAAGAGATTCCAAACTAAATGTGGAAAATGCAACCTTGTTACTTCTTTCAGCTTATAATAAAATGTGACAGGAAAGAGATAAGTTGAGAACTGAACTCTTGAGCACAAAGTAAACAGAAATTGATGATCTAGAAAATTCTGGGCCTCCAAAAGTGAGACCGCAGTGAATAGGGCCTTATGTAAAGATTTAACCAAATATGGAACCAATCAGCCATTACAAGACAAGGATTTGAGATGGAAATCCTTTTGTGGAAAGTTCTGTTGTTTGATGGGTATTGTTATAGTTTGCCAGCTGCTGGAATGCAATATATCAGAAACAGGATGGCTTTTAAAAAGGGGAATTTATTAAATTGCAAGTTTTCAGCTCTAAGGCCATGAAAACATCCAAATCAAAGCAAGGCTATAGAAATGTCCAATATAAGGGATCCAGGGTAATATACCTTGGTTTAAGAAGACTGACAATATTCAGGGTTTTGCTCTCAACTGGAAAGGCACATGAAGAACATGGCAATGTTTGCTAGTTTTCTCTCCAGGCTTCCTGTTTCATGACGCTCCCCTGGGGGTGTTTTCCTTCATCTCCAAAGGTTTCTGGCTGCTTGGCTCTAAAGCTTTTTTGAAAATGGTTCCCTCTTAAAGGACTCCAGTAAGCAACCCCACCCTGAATGGGTGGAGACACGACTCCATTGAAACCATCCAATCAAAAGTTATTACCCATAAAAGTTATGGGTGGGTCACATTTCTAAGGATAATTAAAAAGCTCCCACCCAGCATTGGGACATGGCTTTTCTGGGGTCCACCACAGATTCAAACTGGCACAGATATGATCTCAATATACTGCATAGAAAGCCAACAAGAGTGTTATGTGATCTGCATAAACAGAACCGCTGCCGGACTAGACTAAAAGGGATAGAAAAGAGACAAATTGAACAAAAAATAACTTTAAAGGCAGAACTATTGATGCTAAGGTCTGAAGCCCAGAAACCTCTGGCCAGGAGAGTAGACCCACCCATGCACTTGGAGAGGGTAAATTTGCCTCAAAGGCAGAGGGCAGGAGTCTCAGTGCCCCAGGCATCAAAGAGGGTGAAGCACATTCATTGGGGATTGCAGAGAGTGTTGCTGCTACCACATTATTCTGAGGCGGTGTAGCCTGTGCCCCAGAGATGGCAGAGAGCCTGAGTATTTCCCTGATGCTTGGAGATGGTGGAGCAGAGAGAAAAGTGGTCTCCTCAATGTTCTTCAAGGTTGCAATTCTTATCCCAGCATTTGGAGAGCGCTAGGCTGCTGCGTAGGCCCTTAGAAAGGGTGGGACTGCCACTTCTAAAGCTCTGAGGGTGAATGATTCTCAGACTTTGAAATCAACTGGAGTTTTTCCTGTAGGTGTTTGGAACTGTTTTGGTCCAGTGACCCTTGTGTAACTTCCAATTTCTTCCTATGGAAATGGAAACATATCTTATGATTGTCCCTCCATTGTATATTGGCAACAGATAACTTGTTCTGAGTTTCAAAGGCCATCAGCCAGAGGAGAATTTTTGCCTTAGGATAGACCATTCCTATAGCTGACTTTGATGAGATCTTGTACTGTTTCTGACTTTGTGTTGTTACTGAAATGGTTTAAGGCTTTTTATGATATTGTGATGGAATGAATGTGTTTTGTATATGATAGGAACATTTCTTTTTTGGGTCCAAAGGGAGGAATGTGCTGATTTGTAGCTATTATGTAGCCCAGAAAAGTCATGTTTTGATCCTGATCCAATCTTGTGGGGACAACGATTTCTTTTAATCCTGGTTCAATATGATAGGATAGAAATTTTTTATTGGATTTTTTTCCACAGAGATGTGATATGCCCAGCTGTGGGCCTGACATTTTGATTAGATGGTGGTGTGACTCTGCCCATTCAATGTGGGTTGTGACTAGTTTACCGGAGTCCTTTAAAAGAGGAAACATTTTGGAGAAAATTCAGAAATGACAAGCACAGCTGATGTAGATGCTTGGAGATAGACAGAAATCACATAGGTGCTAAACAAATACTCACAGAGAGCCAGAACCTGAAGACAAGAAATCTTGAGTCCCAGCAGATGCTAAGCTAAGAGATGAAATCCAGAGTTTTGTCCCAGAGCAGTTACGTAAATGCCCACAAGATGCTTAGAGAGGAAACCACTGGCATCAGAAGCTGGAAGCCACTGAACCATGAACAATGACCAGAGATGCTAGCCATGTGCCTTCCCAGATCACCCTTCTTTGAGCCAATGTATCTTTCTCTGGATGCCTTAGTTAGGACATATTTATGGCTGTAAACTTGTAGCTTATTAAATTCCCTTTTTAAACAATATTCCATTTCTGGTATATTGCATTCTGGCAGCTTAATAAACTAATACAGTCCATATTTCTACCAACAGTCTTTTGAAGGCAATTTGGCTTTTACTGTATGGCACCTCAACATTCTTCCAATCTCTACCCAATATCCAGTTCCAAAGCCACATTTTTCAGGTAATTGTTACAGCAGCACTCTGCTTCCTGGTACCAAAAATGGTCTTAGTTCCCTAGGACTGCCATGACAAAGTACCATAAACTAGAAGGTTTAAAATAACAGAAATTTATGATCTCACAGTTTTGGAGCTAGATGTCCAAAATCTGTAGGGGAGAATCTTTCTTTTGCCGTTCCTAACTTCTGGTGGTTTGTCAGCAATCCTTGGTATTCACTCTCTGCCTCATTTGTCACATGACCATCTTTTCTGTGTCTGAATTTCTTCTTCTTATAAAGGCATCAGCCTTATTGGTTTAGACCCTAATCCAATTTGATTTAATCTTATCTAAAACATCTTATTTGGATCCTATTTCCTAATAAGGTTACATTCACAAGACTGAGGGTTGGGATTTGAACGTGTCTTTCTGGAGGACTCAATTCAACCCATAACAACTAATTTTCTGTCTTTTAAGAATTATTGAAAGCAGCTCAAGCCTATCACATGACATAGGGAATTTCTTTATAGTTGAAGATTCTGTTCCCTCCTTGTTTCTCCTCATGGTCACTTCTCTTGTCTGCCTTTGTTTATTATTGTTTTTGCTACTGTTTTGCTTACTATAAGTCAGATCATGAAATCTGACTTTTTGAACTGCTGTTCACATGCCAAGCACCTGAACCATAATTGAGTGTGGTCTAGAGAGACTGGATTACCTGGTATGAGTAAAATAAGGTCAAGTAAGCTCTATGCATATGTAGATGTGGATATAATTCTACTTCTCTCTTGCAGAGCTGATGGCAGGTACTCTGGTGACTACTTCCACAGGGACTCATGAGGCTGCTTGAACACCTATAGTAAGTCCAATTTGGAGAGGGTTGATATGTTAGAAATTATATTCATTATATTTCCAGAAAATAAAAATGCTTATGAGCATCATTTATTTCTTTTTAAGCTATTATGTATGTATTATTATTAACCCAAAAAGTATAATATCTGCAGTTTAATTATTTTTTTTAATTTTAGTTTATTTATGACTCACTTGAAGGGTTTCATTTTGGGGAGATACATTTTTAGAGATTGTGCAACAGAAGTATCTAATTCTAATGCTGAGCTTTTGGACACATTTATTATTATTTTTTTTTTTAATTTTTTTATTAATCAAAAAAAAGAAAAGAAATTAACACAACATTTAGAAATCATTCCATTCTACACATGCACTCAGTAATTCTTAGTATCATCACATAGATGTATGATCATCATTTCTTAGTACATTTGCATTGATTTAGGAAAAGAACTAGCAAAACAGCAGAAAAAGATATAGAATGTTAATATAGAGAAGAGAATTAAAATAATAATACTAATAATATATATATATATATAAAAAGGAAAAAGAAAAAAACAAAAACAAAAGATACAAACACACAAACAAACAAACAAAAAACCATATTTCAGGTGCAGCTTCAGTCAGTGTTCCAACATAGTTACATTACACTTAGGTATTATTGTGCTGTCCATTTTTGAGTTTTTGTATCTAGTCCTGTTGCACAGTCTGTATCCCTTCAGCTCCAATTACCCATTATCTTACCCTGTTTCTAACTCCTGCTGGTCTCTGTTACCAATGATATAGTCCAAGCTGATTCTCGAATGTCGGTTCACATCAGTGGGACCATACAGTATTTGTCCTTTAGTTTTTGGCTAGACTCACTCAGCATAATGTTCTCTAGGTCCATCCATGTTATTACATGCTTCATGAGTTTAGTCTGTCTTAAAGCTGCATAATATTCCATCGTAGGTATACGCCACAGTTTGTTTAGCCACTCGTCTGTTGATGGGCATTTTGGCTGTTTCCATCTCTTTGAAATTGTAGAAAATGCTGCTATAAACACTGGTGTGCAAATGTCCGTCTGTGTCTTTGCCCTTAAGTCCTTTGAGTAGATACCTAGCAGTGGTATTGCTGGGTCGTAATCCATTCTGCCATTCTATGTCTTTTGATTGGGAAATTCAGTCCATTAACTTTTAGTGTTATTACTGTTTGGATAATATTTTCCTCTACCATTTTGGCTTTTGTATTATATATATCATATCTGATTTTCCTTCTTTCTACACTTTACTCCATACCTCTCTCTTCTGTTTTTTCATATCTGACTCTAGTGCTCCCTTTAGTATTTCTTGCAGAGCTGGTCTCTTGGTCACAAATTCTCTCAGTGACTTTTTGTCTATAAATGTTTTAATTTCTCCTTCATTTTTGAAGGACAATTTTGCTGGATATAGGAGTCTTGGTTGGAAGTTTTTCTCTTTTAGTGATTTAAATATATCATCCCACTGTCTTCTAGCTTCCATGGTTTCTGCTGAGAAATCTACACATAGTCTTATTGGGTTTCCCTTGTATGTGACAGATTGTTTTTCTCTTGCTGCTTTCAAGATCCTCTCTTTCTCTTTGACCTCTGACATTCTGACTAGTAAATGTCTTGGAGAACGCCTATTTGGGTCTATTCTCTTTGGGGTGCGCTGCACTTCTTGGATCTGTATATTTAGGTCTTTCATAAGAGTTGGGAAATTTTCAGTGATAATTTCTTCCATTAGTTTTTCTCCTCCTTTTCCCTTCTCTTCTCCTTCTGGGACACCCACAACACGTATATTTGTGCGCTTCATATTGTCATTCAGTTCCCTGATTCCCTGCTCAAGTTTTTCCATTCTTTTCCCTATAGTTTCTGTTTCTTTTTGGAATTCAGTTGTTCCATCCTCCAGTTCACTAATTGTAGCTTCTGTCTCTTTAGATCTACCATTGTAGGTATCCATTGTTTTTTCCATTTTTTCTTCTTTGTCCTTCACTCCCACAAGTTCTGTGATTTGTTTTTTCAGATTTTCTATTTCTTCTTTTTGTTCAGCCCATATCTTCTTCATGTCCTCCCTCAATTTATTGATTTGGTTTTTGAAGAGTTTTTCCATTTCTGTTCGTATATTCAGCATTAGTTGTCTCAGCTCCTGTATCTCATTTGAACTATTGGTTTGTTCCTTTGATTGGGCCATATCTTCAATTTTCCGAGCGTCATCCATTATTTTCTGCTGGTGTCTGGGCATTTGATCAGATCTCCCTGGGTGTGGGACCCAGCTGGTTGAAAGGTTTTTCTGTGGAATCTCTGGGCTCTGTTTTTCTTTTCCTGCCCAGTAGGTGGCGCTCGTGGCGGTCGTTTGTCTGCGGGGCAGTCGGCCCGGGAAACCGCGCGTGGAGGCGGGGGTCGCTGGCCGTGGCTTGGGGGAGTGCCGGTCCTAATTGCCCAGCTGGCCCGAGACGCCAAGCGTGACGGGAGGGCCCCGCTATCCAATGTTCCCAGTCAGACCGGGGAGCCACGTGCGTGGAGGGGACCCCAGATGCCAGCCACCCCAGCCGGGAAAACGTGCACCCCTCGGGTATCTCACAGCAGTGGATTCTCCCTACCCGTTCAGCTGTTCCAGAATGGGGTACGCTGTCTTTTTTGGTCTCTGTCGTGACTCTGGGAGCTGTTTCGTATTGTTTCTGTTTCTTTAGTTGCTTTTCTGGAGGAGGAACTAAGACCCGCGCGTCTTACTAAGCCGCCATCTTCTCCGGAAGTCGACACATTTATTATTGAGAAAGACACTTTTACAGTTCATTTATTTTGAATTTCTTCGAATGACCTTGTGAAATGTGGTTTGTCTCACAATTCCTCTTAATACTGCATTCTTTTATTGAAGTTATAATTTTTATTTTAAAATATAGGAATTATATTCTAAGTGATGGAAGATAAAATTACCTAAATATTTTATATTTTAACATGTTATAATACAGATAATAACATATGCATTATATATCATTATGGGTATATATTATACCTGTATTTTACTCACAACTGGAGAGGTAGAGAAACTTATAGCTGCTGCTCTGAAAGGAGCTTCTTCGGTGCAATTTTAGCTATGACCCCTCACAAACTCCAAATCCAGGCTCAGACTGAATGTTCCAATTTTCCCCGTAGTTTCCAGTAATACCCTGTCCCTCAAGCTGTCCCCATTCTTGTCCCTGAAACCTGAATGTTAGTTTACATGGGAGAAAGGGGCTTTGCAGATGTGGTTAAGCTAAGGGTCTTGGGTTGGAGTGTTTATCCTGGATTATCTGGGTGGACCCTAAATGGAATCACAAGTGTCCTTATGAGAGGGAGATTTGAAGAGGCTGGAAAGACAAGGAAATAGGTTCTACCCTAGAACTTCTGGAAGGACCGTGGCCTATACCTTGCTTTCAGTCCAGGGAAACCACTTTGCACGTCTGTTCTCCAGAACTGTAAGAGAAAAAACGTCTGCTGTTCTGAGCCCCTAACTTTGTGGCTATTGGTTATAGGAAATGTATACACCCCCTCCCAGTGAATTGCATATATAAAAATTGAGGCTGTTATACATGACTGGATCAGAAATACTTAATCAGCAAGTTTTGTTCTAGGGATCTGCTGGATTTCTTCTAAGTGAGTCTCAGCTTCTCCATTATTTGAATTAGAGGATTCCTGAAATTAGATTCCAGGCTGCATTGCAAGCTTAGGCAGGCAGTATAGGGACTGCAGGTCACACTTTGCTTATACTTGTGCTAAAAGGATGAAATGGAAAAAAATCTTCCAGAAAAACATCTGCAATGCCAGTTGGGACATTAAACAATTTTCATGAATATGGTAACTCATCCTCACTAGTTTACATAGATGATTGCATGTGTATCTAACTGACCACTCATACAAATTATTTTTTATGTAAAGTTGACCTCTTTCCTCAAGATTTATATATGCTAAAGCTTTTTATGTAAAGTGGCCTAAATAAAGAGTGATCTTAAGTTCTAAATTAATAGTAATAATGATTCTGCATATTTGAATCATATTTTTAAATCCTCTTTCAGAAAGAAGTAAAGATGCTGACTATGCCTATATTTCTGAAAGTATTTCTACTTACATATGAAAGTTATTTCTGTGGAGAGGTCAAACTGAGTAAACATTAACTCTGTCACAATCTGTAGTTGGGATAGAAGGCTTTATGTGTCAGTAGCAGTATGAAACATGTAGAGAAGAGAAGGAACCTGGTATATGGTGCTCAAGCTCCAAAGTGGATTAGGATCCTGGGGAACTGTCTCAATTACAGAGGCCAAATTTTGGGGAACAGTGAATAAGAGGAAGGTTCAAACTCAACGCAGGGCCTGAAATATCCATTTCACCCCAGAAATAAATTCTAACGAAATCAAGTGGCATTTAGTAATTGTAAGTCAGGTAGGCAGATGACTGCCACCCAGGAGATTTACCCCTGTTCTTAGTCCTCCAGCCATCATAACACATTTTTCTTCCAAAGACAACTGATTTGACCAACTTGGTGCAAAAAAGTGCTAAGCAGAGGGCTGAGCACCAGTTAAGATTTTAGAGGGAAAGTAACTGTATCAAATTTGGAGGGGAGACAAAAACTCTGTTCCTTCCTTCCATCCATCCATCCATCCATCCATCCACCCACCCATCCATCCATTTGTAATTGCCTGCTTACTTGATTAATTCAATAAATATTTAACTAGCCCCTTCTTTGTATGAGGCACTGAGCTAGGTGCTGGGGATACAATAGAGAGCAAAACAGTCACGGTCTCTGCACTTACAGTCCAATGAGTGTGATAGAGGTTAATAAATAATGATAAAAGTAGAGTTACAAACTGTGAGAAGGGTTCTGAAGCAAGGGTAGACAAAGCTGTGAGGAAAAATAATAGGAGACTTGAACTGGTTTAGGTGATCAGGGCACATTCTCTGGTGCAGAGGTGATTGACTTGAGGTCTGAGAGACAAGAAAGAGTTACTAGGTATGAGAGAGAACACGTGAGGAACAAGAGCCAGCTTGTGGGTTGACATCAGCTACGGTGGGAGTATTTACACCATGGAGACCTGAAAACACTACAAACAGGACTTTGTTTTGGAAGCCTGGTTGTCATGTACGTACCAGCTCATCGCTGGGAGAGTGGGAAGGTAATGAGCGACCTGTGTTCTAAGCATCCACTGGGGCCCAGGCAGTATGCTAAATGGTTGATGTACTACGTCATTTAATGCTCCCAATAACCCTGAGAGTAGAAATATTTATCCTCATTTCATGGACAGAGAGTGTGACCTAGAAAAGAGTGAAAGGCCCCAAAATGTTAAGCTAGAAAGTTGACATGGTCATATTTGAACCCAAGTTTGTCTGGCTTTAGGGTCCACATCCTTTTCTTGATCTGGAGCAGTGGGAGGTGCCAAGTAACACCTCATCCCAAATTTAATTGACTGTGAAAAAGACAAGTAACACCTCATCCCAAATTTAATTGACTGTGAAAAAGACAATGACAGAACAGTGCTTGCAAATGGTTTACTCACTTTTTTTTTTTTTGCATTCTGTATGGCGGGGTCACATTTCATTCTTTTTCCACGTGAGCATCCCCTTATTGCAGCACCATTTGTTGAATTTTTGTTTTGGTTTTTCATTTGTTTGCTTGCTTGTTTGTTTGTTTGGGAAGTGCATGGGTCAAGAATTGAACCCCGGTCTCCTGCATGGAAGGCGAGAATTCTACCATTGAATTACCCTTGCACCCCCTGGTTTACTCACTTTTACAGAGCCAAAGTATAATTTTCAGAAGTTAAAAACACAACTTTTTTTTTTGCAAACAGAGAATGAACACGTGTCAAAGATTATTTTTTCATTAATTAATGAGGGAACCAGTATTATACTAAAGCTTGTTAAGCTTTAAAGATCTGGATAATTATAGGCAATTTAATCAAGAAATGTTACGGCTTCTAGATTAGATAAAGCTGATTAATGTCTCTGAGGACAATAATCCTAGTTTCATCCTTTAGTGGTTGTGCCAATTTGAAGCTATTATGTACCCCAGACAAACCATGTTCGAATCCTGATCCAATTTTGTGGGGTCACCCATTTCTTTTAATCCTTATTCAATACCGTATGCTGGGAACCTTTGATTGGGTTATCTCCACAGCACTGTGATATGCCCAATTATGTTTGCAGCCTTTTGATTAGATGGAAGTGTGACTCTTCTCATTCAGGAAAGGTCTTGATGAGTTTATTGGAGTCCTTTAAAAGTGGAAGCATTTTGGAGAGCTTTCAGAAGAGAACTGACATGGATGCAGATGCTTGGAGAACAGCTGTTTCAGAGCTGACAGAGACAGGGGCGGCGACAGAGAGAGATGCCTAGACACAGGCAGAGCCCAGCACACATTGCCATGTACCTTCCTATGAGAAGGTTGGTGCCTTAATTTGGACATTTTCTCAGCCTTACAACTGTAAACTTGTAACTTATTAAATTCTCTTTATAAAAGCTGCTCCATTTTTGGTATATTCAGGCTGGCAGCTTAACAAACTAATACAGTGGTTCTATGACCTTGGGCAAAAATAACTTCTCTTTAATTTTCACATCTATAAAATGAGCAGACCGATAATAATAATTTCTCAGAGTAGGAAAATAAAATCTGTCTATAGATACAAATTATTTGAATATATACAGCTGATTGAAATATTTTATAGACTATCTGCTGGTGGACAGATTATTTTAGAATTGAATAGTTTAAACAGAGTGATTCAGAAATGAAGGATTAGTCTAAGATGTATATATTAATGGTGCTTATAAAGCGAGATGTCTATCGAGTAATTCACATAAAAGGTTTGTTATTCACTAGTATTTTTGCTCATGCTCTACCCTAGTCTTAAATTTTAAACTTAGTTTTTGTAAAGTTTGTACTTTCAATCAATCAGTTACTGATATCTTTATCATATATGCAGAGAAATGTTCCATTAAGTATTAGACAGCTAAGGAAGTGACTAGTACAAGTTGGGGCCATATTATAACCAATAAGTACTCATCAAAAGGATATATACTGATTAAGGAGTATATCGGAGCACCAGAAGGCCAGGTAAAGGAGAAAATCAAAAGAATACCAGGCATGGGGGGCATAAAGAGTCCAAAGTGGCCAGGTGGCAGTCCTAACTTCCACTTCATTGGAATCACGGCTGTGTCTCCTGCTGTGAGTACTTCTCCTTTTGAAACTAAGACTTGTATACCAGCAGAACTTAGGGTTGCAGGGACAGGAAGCAAAAACTTTTCAAGCAGATCACGGGGGATAGTGGAGTAGTGCCACTCTCATTTTCACCCTTGATTCTGGGACCTATGAATCCTGGCTGTGGGAGAAACAGTACCATGGAGCTGATTTAGGGCATACACTGCCTCCTGGAGAATATTGCCCCAGCCCTGAAAGGTATTGCCACCTAGTTAGGCCACTATTGAGTCTTCAAAAGGCCATTGCACTCTTCTACCAATCCAGCCTCTTCAGAATCTTTGGAAACGTGATAAAACAAGTGAATTCCTTGAGCATGTGTCCGTTCCTGCACTTCATTTGCCATGAAGTGGGCTCCTTGATTGGAGGCAATGGTGTGTGAAATACCATGGTAGTGCATATGTTTTTTATAAGTCAAGGGATGGTAGTTTTGCAGGGAAGGCAAACCCATATCTGCACTACATATCTATCCCAGTTAGAACAAAACACTGCCTCTTTCATGATAGAAGTGGCCCAATGTAATCCACCTATTACCAGATATCAGGCTGATCACCATGGGGAATTGTGCCATACTGGGGAGTAAGTTTTGGTCTCTGCTGCTGGCAGATTGGGCACTCAGCAGAGCTGTAATTAGGTCGGCCTTGGTAAGTGGGAGTCCATGTTGCTGAGCCAATGCCTAACCTCCATCCCTACCCCCATGCCCACTTTGTTCATCAACCCATTGAAAGAGGAAGGCTTCCTGAAGGAGAAAGTGTCCATGGATTCCTAATAAATACTGGATATCTTAGTTTGGGTGAGCTTCCTGGGTTGGCAATTGACCACATGTATTATCACCCACTGATATTAGGAAAGTAACATGTTCATAATTCCACAGGGGAAGGTAACTAGAAGCTCTGCATTTGGTGCTTTCCAGGACTCTATCCTGTGTGCTTCTTCCCTTGGCTGATTTTAATATGTCCTTTAGCAGTAATAAACCATAACTGTGAGTATAACATTTTTCAGGACTCTATGAGTCCTTCTAGGACATTATTGAAATTGTGGGTAATTTGGGGAACTCCCTGAACTTGCAATTGGTGTCAGAAGGGAGGACAGTCTTGTGGAATGCCCTCCTTCTAACTTTGCTGTGGTGATAGAAGTGAGGCTGGTCTCATTGATAGTTCTCCCTCAAACGGCACAGGTAGCACGCCTCGTGGTTTGGTGGGGCACACAAGGACAAAAGAGTCATCTTGATGGTAAGTGAGACCAGAGATCCCTGGACTGCAAAATCCTTGCTTTCTGATTATGCAATAGGGAACAGAACCAGGCAACAGTTTTCAAATCCTTTAAGTCATAGAATAAAAAATGTCCTCAGACTCTGCAATTATTAATAATTAATTTACTGTAGATCAACACCCTGCTTTGTTGCACTTAATGTTCACCTTAAGGAAAACACTATCATTCCCACCATTTTCCAGATGAGGAAACTGAGATTTAGGGAGGTTAAGTAACTTGGCTAAGACCACACAGCTAATGGCAGAGCTGGGATTCTAATTCTGAGATCTTGACTGAAACAATGGACACATATTTTCATTTCAGAATAATCACTTAGGTAGCAAAGTTGAACGTAGATTGAACAGAGTTTTGCTAGATGAAGGTGATAGAGTCTCTGCCCAATGCACTCAAACGATCAATTCCTGAGACACCCGGGTTTCAAAGAAAGAAAGAGTTTATTGCTAGGCATGAAGCAGCAGATCAGATGGCTTCCCAAAGTCTATCTCCTCAAACTGCACTAATTCTCACAATTTTATAGCATCAAAAGATGGGCAAGTTTTAATATAAACAGCATAATGGGTCCAGATAATATAATCAGAGGTTATCGAATTATTGAGCATTTGCAGATTGATTACATGCTCAGTCACAAAATATATGTAAGAAAATGGTGCCCTTAATATGTTGATGGGTGTGATTTTTAGTATTATAATAAGGTATTAACTTATGTATAGGTTAAAGTCAAAGCTACTGCACATATCAGGCAGGCCCATTTTGGTTAGATCCAGTTTTGGATACTTTTGGAACTGATGTGGGTTAGTTTTGGGCTGAACCAAGGCCCTTTATTAATACACATAAGGGGATGTCTTTAGTGATCTTAAGACTCTGAAGTAAAAAAAAAGACTGGATAAAATAGGTACAAGTGAAGGTTAGTCACAAGGGTGCAAAATAAAGGGTATACAGTTAGTATCAGAGATCAAGACAGCTGAATTATAGTTTAGAGATTTCAGTTATTTCCTTCTGTCTACTCTAATATACCAAGAAAGTAAAAATGAATATCTATAGAATGATTCAGTAATCACAATCATCCCTTAATTCCTAATTTCTCAGTTATAAGAGGGGTGAGAAAGGAAGCAGTGAGACCAAAGAGAAAGATGATATAGCTGTCCAGATAAGGGATGGCTGGACCTGAACTTGGGTTATAACAGTTATATTGGAAAGGATATGAAGGAAGAACAAGACATTTGGAGATAGAATCAATATGACTTGGTGCAACTTTCATAATCAATTAGATTCCTCCTCATCAGATACTTATAGGTAAGGGTAAATTCTCTCCTGCAGTTTGTCACGTACTAATTTAAAACAATGTGAAGATTTACAGATAAGTAGAAGAAAGGCAAGCAGGAAGGGTGCCCCCCAAGTTTTTAAATAATGTGACTTAGAGGAATCTTGAACAATTCTAGTTTTTAAGGGTTTCAATGTCCTGTCCCACTGTGTCAGGATGGCATTTCTGGCTCCATTCCATTTTCCAGGGCCCATCAGACGATACTGGTATGGAGTACATGGTCCAAAGAAAACTTCCCAAGCTAGCCTGGGATCCTTGAGGAACAGAAATGGGATATTGGGCTTTGCGCCTATGCATGCAGCGAGGTCATCCATGTAGGGAATGTAGTCGAGTTTGTCTTTACTGGTATCTTTAATTGCACCCCTAAGAGGAAAAAAGATGGGTCACTTTTTAATCTTCAGCCCCTGCCCTGCATTTCTCAAGTGGTAAGACCCACTTCTCCCCCCACTGTATCACTTTAGAATAAAATTGTTAGCAAATGTTTTTCTATGGTAGAAAGAAAAGATAAGAGTTTATCTAGAGAAATGAGGGTAATTAATTTGGTTAATAGATATGGTAAAAGAAGGCAACTAGGGAGAGCGGCTGTAAATAACGTATTAGAAATGAACAAAAAAAAAAAAAGAAAAAATAAAGAATATGTTCAATTCTTGAATTTGATATGAAGGTAAATTCTGGTCAGACCAAATATATAAACTGTAAAGGTGAATGACCACGAGCAGAAACCTGCACGTGTATGGGCAACTGAATTCCTTTTAATGGTGGTGATCATGCGTTGAGAGGATCATACTTGTGCCAGCATTGAACATTCACATATCCGAGTATAGTGTGTCTATGAAGGTTAATTCCCAGCTGTTTCTTTTGTTAGTAAACTTTCATGATGTCCCCCCAAATTAGTAATTAACTAAAAAGAATATTAAAAGTCTACTGCATGCCAGACACCATTTAGGGGCAAGGGTTCCAACGTGAACCAAGCAAAGTTCTTGTTCTTAAGGAGCTTACATTCTAATGGAGGAAATCAGCAGGTTATTTAAAAGATATCAAGCAAATAGGTCTATAATAGGTATTAACAACTATTATGAAGAAATATAGAAGAGGGTAAGGGAAAGAGTCAGTGGTGAGACTAGGGTGTTTGTTATTTTATGTGGTATTGTCAGGGAAGGCTTCTCTCTAACATGGTGACATTTGAGCAGAATGAGCTATGCAGATATGTGGGGAAAGAACATTCCAGACAGAAAGAATAGCTGGTACGAAGGTTTTGGCCTGTTTGAGGAATGGTGAGGGGACTGTAGTGACTGAGGTTGCATAGGTAGGGTGGGGAAATGGTTCCAATGAGGGCACAGAGAAAGAGTTGAGTGTAGGGCTGAGGAGGCTGCAGTGAGGATTCTGTGAGTGAAATGGAAAAGAATTTGGAGGGGTTTTGACAGTAGAACAACTTGATGTGAGTCACTGCTACTGCTGGTTCCAGAGTGGAAGAGGGAAACCAGATAAGAGATGATTCCAAGTGTCCTGGTGAGAAATGATAGTGGCCTGGTCTGGGGTGGTAGCAAAGGGGGTAGTGAGAAGTGTCTGGATTTATTCTGAGGGTAGGAACTGTCAGGATTTGCTGATATGAAGTATGAGAGAAACAGATGAGAAAAGGATCACTCCAAGAGTTTTGGCTGATCAACTGGAATAAGTAGTCATTTAGTGAGCTGGGGAAAAGCCATTTGAACAGCATATTTGTGGGAAATGTGGAGTGGTGGAAGCGGTCAAGAGTTTGTTTTTAGATATATTAAATTGGAGATACTAAATATCTAAGTGGGGCTATCTAGAGGGGGATAGATTAGGAGTCTGGAATTACAGGGGAGATTTGGTTAGAGACATAAATCCAACCTAGGAATGAGCATATTTAGAAGATAGAAAAGGTCTGAGGACTAAGTTTGGGGTTCACTAATTTTTAGAAATGAGAAAGAGGAGATACATCAGCAGCCAGAGAGATGGGAGGAGAATGAAGATAGAAAGGAGTTCTGGAGACCAAGTGAAGACAGGATTTGTCACCTGCAGGAGGCCAGGCTCTGTGCTCCACTTGGAAGACTTGGTGTCCCTACATGAAGCATCCAGGGTCATGCATCTGGTGGGTGGCAGAGTTAGAACTAAAAACATATTCTCAAATTCCTTTGACTCCTAACGGAGAGGTATTTTCAACTTGCCATACTGCTTCTCTAGCAATGGCTTTTTAAATTGAGAACTGTTTTTTTCCTGAAATGGAACATGTTGGTAGTTTTCCCTGTAGCAATAGTTCATACCTTTCTATGAGCTGCTCCTTTTTAGCAGCATCAGCCATCAATTTTTGGGATGGAGGTATCTGACAGAGTCCTATGAGCAAAACCAGAAATAACATTAACATCACAAGTAACTTTGCTTTCATTTAAGTCCTTCTCCCTCTCATTTCTGGCCTCCCACTGCCCCGGACTCAGAACATAGGAGAGTTAAAGCTTAGAATGGAATTGGAGTGCAGAAGATAATTTTCTGCAGGTAAAATCCCTGTTCAAACTTACTTCATCAGGGGTCTCTACCTCCAGAACAGAGACCGCACCAGTGGCCCAGCCCTCAGCCCTCAGCCTTCCATATATTGATGCATCAGCTACACCTGCCCCACCTGGTCTGCTCCACCTGTCTTCATTTGCTCCCACATCAAGAAGCATGCATAAAGGGCTGGCACAAGGCAAACTGCTCTATGTCTAGGATGCAGAGTCATATTCATTTTCAGTGCCTACCTCTGGCTGAGGGACTGAGGGATGGCACGGGATGATCAATTTGTCAAGTCCTCACCTTCCTGAAGCAACTTGAATGTAGATTTTGTGATATTCTTTCTTCAAGTGAAATTTAGTGTATGTATATATATATATTTTGTGTTAAAGCTATTAATATGACCCTCATTTTTATAACCCTGCTGTGCTGGTTTGAAGCTTTTATGTACTCCAGAAAAGGCTGTGTTCTTTTTAATCCATTCCTGTGGGTGCAGATCCATTGTGGGTGGGACATTTAGGTTATTTCAATTGTGATGTGGCCCACCCCATTCAAGGTGGGTCTTAATCTTTTTACTGGAGTCCTTTAGGAGAGGATAGAGGATAGAAAAAGCCAAGGGCTCATTAGAGAAAGAAATGCCCCTAGAAGCTAAGGGAGGACCCACAGAGAAAGCCACTGGAACCAGAAGCTGAAAGCAATGAAACCCAGGAGCAAAGGACCAGCAGACACCGGCCACATGCCTCTCCATGTGACAGAGTGGTGTCCTGGATGCCAGCGGCTTGTCTTCAGAGTCCAGGTATCATCTTGTTGATGCCTTAATTGGCACATTTTCACGCCTTCAGAACTGTGAATTGTAAGTTAGTAAATCCCCATTGTAAAAGCCAATCCATATCTGATCTATTGCATTCTGGCAGCTTTAGCAAACTGAAACATCTGCTCTGGCATGTCTTCATATCAGTTATGCTGGTAGCCTCAGACATGGATGAGGCCTGGCAACAGTCAATCTTACAGAAATTCTGTCTGCTTGAGCTGTTGGGAGGATGTGCTCACTCTCAGTGTCCTATGTAGATAATCATCACACTCGGACTCTGCCTTTCCCGTCATTCTAAATCCATGAACCTTGTTCTTGACTTAAGTGCTTGAATCCTGGCCAGTCTCTCTAGCTGGTCAGCTGCCTCAGAGTCTAAAACTCACTCTGTCCTCTGGGCTCCTGGACCTTCCACACCCTCTCTTTCTTCCCTGTCTCCCCAGCCCCCACTGGCCAGTTAGGACCTCGATAGTTCACCGTCTTCATCCTCTCATTCTAGCCTGGCCGGGCAGTTCAGTCCTGCCTCGCCCTTATTAGATGCTAAGTGTGGACACTAAGAGGTGGGTTCACTATCCACAGGGGATAGATAGGATCTGCCTGATGCTGTAGTGTACTTGCCACCAGGGTCATTTTATCCTGTAAAAAATCAATAAGACTTTAATTGGTGGTTTCTGGATTGCCTCTTGGAGGCTCTCTGCATAAGCCTGCACTTGCTACTATGGCATGATCTAATCGGTTTCATTTTGTCAGCCCAATTTTTCTGATAAGCATTTTGGAGCTCATTATAAAATACATTAAAAAATGAGGAACTTAAGAATCTTCTCTGAGTCTTTATGCCATTTTAATATAAATGAATAATAAATGGTGTGGAAGCACTTCAACTGGCATTCAAGAATTAAAAATCTGTGATAATTTAATGAAGGGTTATGGAACAATACTTAGCACAGTATTATATGCAATTTATAAATTATTGGTAATTATTTTTATCCACTAAGGACAGCATTCTGCTTAAAGGACAGTGCGTTGGCCCAATTGTGATTGCTATTTATATTTAAAAATAATACAACTGCAATTTAAAAAAAAATGGCTACAAATCTAAACTCTATCCTGTTTTAGAGTGCTACGGCAATATTACTATTAGTAAGAGTAATAGCTATCACTTAACGACCATTTACTAAATTCTAAGTGTTGTACTAATTGAATTGCAGACATTATCCAGTTTACAAAATCCTTGTGAGTAAGGTTTTATTATCCTCATTGTATGGATGAAGAAGCTGAGGTTTAGAGAAGCTGCAACATATGTAATAAGTTTCAGCACTGGGATTCGACCCTTAGTATCTCTGAGTTTCGCAGCTGTGCTCTGGATAATAATTAGTGTTCAGTGTCTAAAAATTAGTTTTGTGCATTTCCTAGAGGCAACTGTGTTTCCAGATTTCAACATTATTCACAGTGTACACTATTCCAATACCTTTCTTTGAAAGCAATATAAAATTCTACTTCTGGTAATAAATGGAAAGACAGAAGAGAGGAGCAGAGAAAATAGAATAGGAACCAGAGGCTTCCAATGATTTCGATTAACCTGAGGGACCTGATTTTATTCTGTTGCCCAAATTTATCTTCTGCACTGAATAAAAAATCTCTTTAACCACTCAGTCACACTGAGTGACACAGCACACTCATTGTGCTATTATACTTACATAAAATTCATCGTCCAATTTTTCCCCTTTCTTTTGATGTGTTTTATGCTTCCTTAGCTCGTCTCCTTGGTTTTAAATAAATAGCAGGACATTAACGTTAAGATTCACTTACTGACACAGGGCTTTAAACAAAGTCAAGTTACCTTTGAATACTCTTGTGACCCATCGTGCTTGCAGTTCTGTGCCTGTTAAAATGGATCCTTTCAGGCTGATGAGGCCAATGATAGCTAATGTTGCCTTCTCTAGGTTTGCAGGGAAGACCAGCTTGTATAGGAATATCTTCTTTGTACAAAGGCTTTTGAGAGGTTCTTCAAAAAAAGGAAAACAAAATGCATATCCAGTCGTGAAGATCACCACATCAATGTTTTCTTCCACCGTCCCATCTTCAAAGAGAGCAGAGGTTTCTGTAAATGCCTTCACGCCAGACTTCATAGTGACTGCCCCACAGAGGATACAGGTTGGCAGCTCATCATTCACAATTAACTTTGCATTTTTCCTTTGACACAGAGGGGAAAATTATTCACTGTAACGATATCTACAAGACATTTAAGCACATGATTTATTTGGTCCGTTCAGGGAAATGTTCTGCCAAGCAGAGGCTGTGAATCAACTGATTTCTGATTCAGAGTTGTCTACCTGACAACTCTGTAGCATGTTTTGTTTTCCTGCTCCCAGTAGAAAGCACGTGGAAAATGGCTAAGCCTGCTGTTTCTTGGCTGCCAGGGGTTAAAATGCTAAATCTCTTGGGATTAAGAGTTCTGGGATAAATTCTTTTATCAAAGCATCAGGAAAGAGTACACAGCAATCCATTTGATAGCCAGTTTTGGGTCTCACATCTTACCCGGGCCTTCAGAGATCGACACTAGGCAAAGAGAAGATCAGCAAGAAATTTTTTGAAGAAAAATAAAAAATGTGAATCCTACATTAAAAATCATATTTACATGACTGCTATTCTGAACATCATTCTACTTAATCACATCAGACATAAAATTTACATATTGAATCATTCTTTGCCTTTAATTTTTCTTATTTATGTTGAGAAAAGAAAAATATTTGGGTCAAGTATATAATAAAATTCATACTTAATGACCTTACATGCATATCAAAAGTCTTCTTTTCCTTGCCAATGTGGAACTTTATACAGATGCATATTAAAATATTTAATTCCAGGAATTTCTATCGGAAGATTCATACATCTCTAATCAATGAGCTGGAGTAAATATTTATTATATGTAGGCAAAAGCTGGCCATTTGCATTCACTGATGCTGCAGGTATCATTACTTCTGATGGTAATAATTTCAAGATCACTCAATTTAAATTTCCTGATTTTCAAGTTGGGTATGAAAGTCTTTCATCTAGCCTCATGAATTTCTTTTAGCCTCACAGATGGTTATTTTGTTACCAGGGAGAAAATAGTCTACTTTAGACCTAATGGACATTGTCTTAAAGAAGTAAAATTACAATGAGTACTTAGTGTTTGAATTCTAAACTTTTTGATTTCTGAATATAATTGAGTGAAAAATATTGATTTAATAATTTTTTTCCATTAAATAACAAAATTGAAATACCCTTTTATAATATTTAATCCATAGTTCTCATGGTTAAGTCTTTTATTCAACTGCCTCTCTTGAATCCACCTTAGTACACATGAAGGCAGAACTTGTGCAATAAAATTATGGCATCTTCTTGTAACCATCATATTGTAAGGGTAGCCCCCATCTGAAGAGCGGCCAATAACCCAAGTACCAGTTCTAGTACTGAGAAGTACCTAAAAAGTAAGGCAAGAAGAGTACATATATCATCAGGCATTTTATAGTATTTTTCTTCAAAGTGTTTCAAATGAAAGACCCCCTGGTCTAACAACAGCAGAGCACTGGCGGGTTGTATATAGGTTTACAAATCAGTTTACAAATGGGTATCCAGCCTGTTGCTTTCACTGGTTTCATGATCTAAATATGTTAAATATGTTAAAATAACTGTCAATGAGAAAGAGGGAGAAAAAGAGAGTGTGATATTGAGGAAAAATCAAAGGTGATGCAAAGGAATTTGAATGTATTTTACAGCTGTTTTCTCAAGTATTATATTTCCATCATGTTTAGTATAAAGAATTATAATACTTGGAGATATATAATATTGATCTGGCTTTTTTTCACATGTAAATAATGCAGAATTTAAAGTGAGGATTTGGGAAAGCAATTTTAACTGAAGTGAAGAAAAATCTATTATTTCAAAATCTTATCATTAATGCTAAATTGGAATAGATTTCTAATTTGTGAATTTATGTTTGGACTTTCAAAAATGAGAGACACTTTTATCTTATTTCAAAAATAAGGAATACTTTTATCTTAAGACAAGGCATGGGTTTGTCTTTCCTAATAAAAATGAATTGGAGACTCGCAGAAAACAACTGCCTCTTTCTATCCTTACCTGAGGTTTTACCAGAATTTCAAAGGTGGAGAGTTCAAGTTCTACTCCAGAACCGTAATTGGCTTGGGGGGAACAATTTGCCCATTTGGTCTTGTTCTTAAAGGGGCACCTTTGACAAATGCATAGTAGCCTCACCTTCATGCAAATTGCTTAGACTCTTCTTGGAGATGGTTCAATTCTTTGTAGAGTGGTTTGTTAATTAGGTCATAGAAGACCACAGGAGGCTTTAAGGATTTCCAGTTGCTGCTGGGTTTTTTTTCCCACTTACCTTAGTCCATGAGATTTAGCAATTGGCCAGTGTGTTTTATGATCTTGAGTACTTCTTCAGCAATCAGAAATGATGATGGGGGTGGGGGTGTGGATTCAGAGATGGGGTACCTGAGCTGCCGTTCGACTCAACTCCACTGCAACGTCCCCTCCGGTGTTCCCAAGACCGATCACTAACACGCGTTTGCTTTGAAAGACTTCTGGGACCTTGTACTCTTGACTGTGCAAGATCTGCCCTTTAAACTTATGGATTCCTGGTGGGAAGGAGGGAGTCAGAAAATTAGAAATATTCAATGTCAGAATTCTCCAATATGCAGGGATAGGATCTATGGAAGACTGGAAGTCCCAGTTTTCCCTGCCATTGTAGCATCCCATTCGATGCTGTGAGCCAAAGTACAGATTTAGCACAACCTGTCTAAAAAAATACAGAAGAGCGTATACCTCCATCTGAGTGTTCCCTTTCCAAATAATTACTTTAGGAAATCAAATTCACCACAGACAAATAATAAAAGCATTTCATGGATGATCCTGAACATCTTGGGCAAGAAGCAGATTGTGGATGCATGCTATTTTACCTAATAAATATATTCTATAAAAATATGGTTTGTGTACTGTGCCAGTTTGAAAGGATTTATGTACCCTAGAAAAACCATGTTTTCATCTGATCCCATTTTGTAAAGTCAGCCGTTTCTGCTAATCCTTATTCAGTAATCCCTATGCTGGAAACTTTAATTAGATTATCTTCATAGAGATGTGACTCAATCAAGTGTGGGTATTAAAATCGATTAGGTGGAGACGTATCTCCACCCATTTCAGGTGGGCCTTGATTACTTTACTGGGATCCTATGAAAGAGAAGATAGTTTTTGGAATGAATGCCTTTTGAGAATGACGAGAAAGCCACAGCAGAGTCACAAGACTGAGAGAACCACAGAGTCCATCAGCCAGTGACCTTTGGAGAGTCTGAGAGAGCAGAGAAGGATGACAGAATGATGAGCTGTGCAGCAGAGTCTACCAGCCAGTGACCTTTGGGGATGAGGAGAATGCCCCTGGGGGGAACTTTATGAGGCCTGGAGAGGAAGCTAGCAGACTACGCAGTGTGGCCTGCCCTACAGAATTTGAACTCACGTATCCCTACGACTGCATGAGATATTTTATAAAATCTTATATTTACAGATATTTCCTAGTACTTCTGTTTGCTTAGAAAACCCTGAGTAATACAAGTTCCATGGATTTTTTTGAAAAATTATTATTCTAGTAACATACATACAACCAAAAATTTGCCTCTTAACTACATTCATATATTTAATTCAGTGCTGTTAATTATGTTCACAATGCTGTGCTCCCATCACCACCATTCATTGCAAAATTTTTTCCATTATCCCAAACAAAAACTCTGTTCATTTTAAGCTTTAACTCCCTATTTCCTGCCTCCACTCCAACCCACCAGTAACCTATATTCTAGATTCTGATTCTGAGTTTGCTTAACCTAATTATTTCATATCAGTAAAATCATACAATAGTTGTCCTTCTGTGCCTGTCTTATTTTACTCAACATCATGTCTTCGGGGTTCACCCATGCTGTGGC
Organism: Tamandua tetradactyla; assembly: GCF_023851605.1. Taxonomy (NCBI): domain Eukaryota; kingdom Metazoa; phylum Chordata; class Mammalia; order Pilosa; family Myrmecophagidae; genus Tamandua; species Tamandua tetradactyla. The sequence continues at coordinate 25,102,269 of NC_135330.1, read as the reverse complement.
ATGCATCAGGACTTCAATCCTTTTTACAGAACAATATTCTACTGCATGTATATGCCATGTTTTTCATATCCATTCATTGGATGATGGACACTTAGTTTGCTTCCATCTTTTGGCAATTGTGAATCATGCTGCTATGAACATCAATGGGAAAATATCTGCTCAAGTCCCTGTTTCAATTCTTTTGAGTATATGCCCGGATGTGGGATTGCTGGGTCATATGGAATACTATACTTAACTTTCTAAGGAACCACCAGACTCTCTTTCACAGAAGTTGGAACACATTTTCCCATAGAAAAATTGCTATAAGAGGTGGTATAGATTCCTTTAGTACTATATTATTGTGTATTTAGCTGTCAGCCGAGCAGCAAGCCTGAAGCCCAGCCACCATTTATGATATTGCTTCTTTGCAAGATTATGTTTTGAGTTCTATCTATTTCTAAACACATTACTTTTTTGGAATCGGATATTTTGTTAATTCGGAGTTGTAATGATAAGATCCATCTATCCTTTCTTCCTTTGTTCCTCCCTTCTTTCTTTCCATTTTTTTGGTCAAAGTTTGCGAGTTTTACTCTTCACATTTTTCCTTCCTTAAAAGTTATTTTAATTCCTTGATATTTCACTCACTCAGTTGACTTTAGGGCTACTTATAAGTGATCAAAGAATATTACCTTTACTACAATTTAGTAAAATGATCAATTTTGACCTCAAAAGATGAAGATTTGCCAATCATGAGCATTTTAAAAAAGAATGTGCTGTTGGAGTCAAAAGTATTTCCAAAAGAAAATTTTCTAAAACGTATTTTGTTGCTAGCCCTGGTTTAAGAGGTAGATAGATTATTATTGTGGTGGCTCTTTTGAAGGATGAAAATATTCCTTTGCGCATACACTTCTTATTTGTTTCTTTACAAACATGTCAAGTTTTCTTATACTCTCACTTTGGATTCTTGAATTGCAGGTTATTTCCAAAACAAACAACCTGTAATTCAATCACAAAAATCAAAGCCTGCCCTTTTTTATGACAGAACTGTTAGTTTTCAGTCTCAGGTGATCACTGAACTTGGATTAGACAGGCATTACAAAGTGTAAATAAAAATAATAATAGCAATAGCATTCATATTAATAATCAAATAGTATCTTACCCATACATAGCACTTTATACCTTTCAAAATAATTTTATTCTTGAGAGTGAACATACAGTTGTCTATAATCAAGAGGAGGGATTTTCCATTAGATATAAGTAACTTTTCTTCTAGAAGAACTAAAAAAGGTAGACAGGTTCCTAGGTAAAAATGACTCACCAGGAAAGGACTCCAGTGGTAAATGGGGATTCAGGAAATGTCCAGTGCAAACCATGACAGCATCAAAGACAGCTCTATTCCGCTTGCCCTCTATCTCTGTGACAATGACCCATTGACCAGTTTTGGAGAAGTCTGGATGTTTTGTTATGCTACACACAGTGGTCTGAAAGCAGAAGACAAACACTTGCTTCCTACCAACACCTTGGAACCTCATGGAATAACCAGTAATGTAAACCATGTTTTTTTTATTTTAAGTAGGCCAAGTTTCATGGCAGGGTGTCTATAATGGTTTATTTTCTCCTCAGAGAAGTTTAAGCAACTTGCACAAGGTCCCAAAGGGGTAATACAGACTAGAACGCAAGATGTGATTCCTTCCATTGGAAGGAAGTTAGTTTTCATACCTAGGGAGAAAGAGATGAGCCACAATAACCGATGCATTTGAAAAATTTAAGAAAATGAGTTTGGACCCACTGCAATTTTCGTAGGTCAGACTTCAGGTCATTTTCTCACAATGGATTTTACTGATGAAATTTCTTTTCCTTTTCCTCTCAGAAAACTCTAAATTTCATCCTGAAGATGAGTGTTGGCATATAGGGGAGGAATTAGGATATTCAGTATTTTAATGATTTTTTTGAGTAAAATATGAGTCTCAGGAGAAATGAGGCATCTTTATTATTTGCCTAATTCACACAAATAAAATCAGGAAAAATGTTACTTAATCATCGCATTTCCATTAGATTGTTGGATAAGAAAGTCCCCATTATTCTTCCGTAAACCAAGGTGCCTTACCTTAAGCTGAATGTATTTCAGAAGATCAAAGTGCTCGGCAAATTCTTGGAGATAGTCCCAAAATTTTCTTTGATTCATGAAATTTGGATAATCTTCTTGGAAGGGGAAGTCACTGTAACATGACATTTCCTTGCAGATATTTGTCACTAATGACCTGTAGACCCTGGTCATTCCATCTTTAGAAGTTTCCTGTGGTGAAGGCATAGTTAGCTTGATGGATAAGATAGAATGAAGAGAACAGAAATCATGGTGGTCATGGCAGCCCCACTGAGAAGGGCTCTCAGCAGTTAGTATTAGTGTTCCACCGCTAATTTCAGGACCCTTAGCATTGGGTACCCATGCTGTAGTGGTCAGCAATCACCATGGGATTGGAATTATTAAAGACAATACCTTTCTCAAACCACAAAGAAGTTAACAACATCTAACAGGACTCCAAGGTTAACAGGCCTGGGAGTGCAGGGCCTATGTTCTGCCTTGATCCTCTCATGTTGCAACAGAAGTCATCTCTTTTCTCCTCCTTTTTGCCACAGCTGATCTCTTCGGTGACGCCCCGGGCCTCTTTTCAGAGAACCCCTCATTGATTTTTCTCACTATCAGATCTACGTACATTTTCAATTTCTCTCTCTTTATTGGCTCCTTCTGGTCAGCACTTAAAATTCCAAAGATTCACCAATCAAAACTAAACCAAACCCACTCTCAACCAAGTCCTCTCCAGCTCTGTCTCTCTCCTCCCCATCTCAATCTTCATGGAAGAGTCATCATATGCTGACAGCCTCTGTTTCCTCCCATACTCCTCAACTCGTTGTTTTGTCTCCATTGTCAAAATTCAAAAACCAAAAACAATAAAAAAAAAAACAAAACAGAAAAGAACTATATTAAAGGCATCAATGAACTCCATGTGGCTAAAGCCAATGGACACCTCAAAGTCATTTTCTTCTTGACTCGTCTCTAAAATTTAACAATGTTGAGAACTCCCTTTTTCTGGGTGTGTGTGTGGGGGGAAATTTGTATTCTATGCACCGCATTTCTGGTTTTCATTCTGTATATCTAGTTGTTTCCCTTTGTTAGATAAATTCTCTTCCTCTACTTTTTTTCTTAAATATTAGTATTCCTCAGAGTTTTGCCCTAAGCTCAGAACTTCTCTTTGACTAGGTAGTTTTACCAGACCATTTCCTTTTCTGCTGATGGCTCATAATCTAAATTTTCAGCCCAGATTGCTATCCTGAGCTTCTGATCTGTATATCCAATGGCTTTCTGAAAATTGGCACTTGGACATCACAATTGGTACAAAGAAATTTGTCATCTTTAATCCCAAATTGCACTTTTTTCTTATTCTCTACTTTAGTTAATTTCTCTTTGCCCTTCAAGTCTGTTTCTTAGAGTCCTTTTCTTTAAGAAGTCTTCCATAACCCAACAGATCAGGGGAAGGTAGTTGTGACTCACAGCATCCTGCTCTAATATGGAGCTGATCACACTGTATTGGAATGATTTGTTTACTGTTTCTGTTCTCCACTAGAGTGTAAGGAGGGCAGGTTTCTGTGCATTTTGTTTACCATTGTTTCTTGGTAGAGAAACATGGTAAGTACTTGGTGAGTGAATGCAAATTAATATTATGACACCATTTAAAAATATATACATATATGACTAGAAGAAATCACAGCAACGTATTACATTAATAGTGTCCATCTGTGGGCATAATTATTATACTTAATTTTCCCTTTCATTTAACTCAACATTATTTTCTAAAATTAATCTGTATTACTCCAGAAAATGAAAAGGAAACTAAACAAAACATGGGGATGAATAGCAGAAGGAACACTAATCAGATCCAATACTTCTTTCTACATTGACATGTGGTGACTTGATGAGGCTCCCAGTTCACCAAAAAAAAAAAAGGTTTTTTTTTAGTACACTATAATTCTAAGGTTGTGGCAACTTCTACGTATGTACTTTTGCTTATTCTGTTTTCTTCACCATCCATCAAAGATCTGCGAAGTCACCTCCTCCATGAAGTCTTCTCTCATTATACCAGTTAGAATTAGTCTCCCCCTTCTTGAGTTCCTACTGAATGATGTGTTCCCTTCCAGTGAAGCAGTTAGTCCTTGGGCCGACTTGGCTCCCATTTTCTGACATTTTCTTATACCCTACAACTGTGGTAGATCCCTTAAAACCCACTGAAGACCCTGCTACTCCCCAAGCACCAGAGGCTGGTGGTGTTAGCCATTTCCAGCCCACTTTCTGGTGCTCAAGTCACCTTACGACTGGCCTGCCTCTGAGACGTGCCCTCTTGGCTGCATACCCCAGTTCTAACATGACAGGCCTGTGACTGCATTTTGCTTATTCTGGTAATGGGAAAGCCACAACTTCTCCTGCCCCCACCAACCTTCAAAGGTTTGAGGTCCTGCTTCACTTGTGCCAGTTCTTATCACAGAGACCTGAACAATGGCTGACGGGTGGGACTTGACTCTCTGTTCCCAATGTCCATCCCTCGTTGAGTGTCATCTGCTCTGTATTCAGACATGCCTTCCAGCTTACCTAATGTGACACTCTGCTACTCTGTCTTAGAAGGTTCCTGGTTCAGAAATCATTGCAAACTTCCAGGACTATGTTTGTCTACCAGTCTTAACTCTTTCTTCCTCTCTCTCCCCACGTTTCCTGGCCATGCTCTGCCCATTCTCAAAATTCCTCACTTAGCAGTCTGCTTCCTGCACAGTGTTTAGCACTGTGCTCTGTGGATATCTGTGCATTGTTGCAGTGAACTGTATCCCTCCTTTATCACCAAGATAGGCTAAAGCCACCGTGGCTGAGTAAGGACAAAGCAAACTGTCAGATTATGGACAGTGAAGGTTGGAGGATGTGAAGCACATACGGTAAACTTCCACAGTCCCCCGATGTCACTGCTTCTCTCAAAGCAGGTAGGCTCCAGGCCCTCGTCCAAGCAGCATTTGATGGAGGACAGGCCACTCACACCAGCTCCAATCACTGCAACTTGCTTGACCATGGCATGTGCTGTTAAAGAAAAGTTAAGCAAAGCTGCTTTATATGACAAGGCTGGAAGGAAGTCCTTGTCACAGGACCCAACTTTTTTCTTTTTTATGAGTGTGTTAGCTTGTTTAATTTTAATTTAATTTAATTTTTTACAATGTTTATTGTGAAATATAGCATATATACAAAACAATAAATTTCAAAGTATGTTGTAACAAGTAGTTATAGAACAGATTTCTCAATTTGGTATGGGTTACAGTTGCACAATTTTAGTTTTTTTTTCTTCTGGCTGTTCCAAGACACTGGAGACTAAAAGAAATATTAATATAATGATTCGGCAGTCATACTCATTTGTTAAATCCCACCTTCTCTGTTATAACTCCTCCTTCTTCTTTGATCCTTTTCCCAATGTTTAAGGGTATTTGGACTATGCCCATTCTAACTTTTTCATGTTGAAAAGGAGTGTTGATAATATGGTATAGGGGGATGGAACTAGTTGATGTTCTTGGTGAGGCTGGCCTCTGTGGGTTTCAGACTTATCTGGCCTAGGAACCCATTTCGAGGTTGTAGGTTTCTGGAAAAGTTACCCTAGTGCATGAAACCTCTGTATAATCTCAGATGGAGCCCTAGACATTCTTTAGGGCCAACAGGAATGGGGTTGATTGAGGTTTGGCAAACCATGGCAATTAGCAATATCTATCTGAAGCTTACTTCGGAGCAGTCTCCAGAATAGTCTCTTGATTCTAGTTGAACTCTCTCAGCCACTGATACCTTATTTCGTTACATTTCTTATCGCCCTTTTGGGCAGGAAGGCATTGTGCCAGGGCCAGGCTTGACCTAGGAGCAGGACCCAGCTTTTGTAGTGAAACCTTCCTTTTATCTTTGAGTAGAGGCAAACTAACATTTGGTTTAAAAAACAAAAGGCAAGTTCTGAAATCAGACTGTTTTGATTTAAATCCTGGCTTCATCACTTACTAACTGTATGATTTTGGGCTAACTGTTTATTACCCTCTCTGCACCTTAGTTTTCTCATCAGTAAAATGGAGATGGCAAAAAATAATAATAATGATGACATCTATTTTAAAGATTTATTATGAAGATTAAATGACTGATATATACTTTCAGGGTCTTAGAGATGTGACTGCTACATAGTAATGCTCAAATACATTTAGATATTAATATAGGCCTTTGACCCTCTCATAAATCTAGATCCCCTCAGTTTTAAATGGGCCCCTTGATCTCACTTAGCCCCTTTGAATCCTAGGAATTGCAGCAGAAACATTAGCTTTTATACATAATGTCTAGAAGCCTGAAAAATATCTGGCTCTGGGCCATATCTCTCTACGTAACAAAGATTTTGCATAAATCAAGTGGGGAGGCCCTGACCTTGTACTGAGGCAAGACGTCCTGGTCACAATTCCAAGGTAAGTCATAAGGAACATTCTGAAGTCCAAGATAAAGTTAAGTGCAAATGGGAATGCCCCATTGCTTGCTAGGAGGAAGTATGGAGATTTATAACTAGTTTTTCTAGCAAATCAAGTTTACATCATGCTCATGCCATATATGTCGGGTGGACTCAGTTGCAAATGTTGCTTTCCCCTGCAATACCTTTGGTCAGTCCAGAAAACATGGAACGAGCAGTTAAGGTCTGGGAAGACATGGTGTTTTTCGAGGAGAGGTTTTTGCTGCATAACCCTTATGTGATTTCTGTCATACCATGCTGCTTATCACAGTGGGATCTGCCTTGGAGAACCAAGAGAGCCAATATTTCTTGAGCCCGTGGCACCAGTAATTAGGAAAATGAGTAGCATCACCATTTCTCATAACTAAGGCCGCACTGCTACTAAGAGGCAGAGTTTGGATTTGAAATAATGTCTGTGGCTTCGAAGCCTGGGTACTCATCCTGAGAGCCTGGGGTGTCCTGTGATTCCTGTCACTAAGCCTCACCTGGGGCTCAGGGTTTGTGGCAGCACTTCTAGGATGGGCTTGAGGGAGTTTGTCCTTACGGCATTGCAACTTGCCTCCCGAGCAGACTGGAATCCCCAAGCATAAAAACAAATTGAATTTATTGGCTTCACAGGCTCCAGGAGGAAGAAGCTGAATCCTCTGACCTCTTGGGCTCATCTGGGTCTGGCGCAGAGCCATGGATTTGCCAGGAGGATCAGAGGGATTTCCCAGGGTTCCCCATTTCCAAATCGTATTGTCCATCCTGCCCTTTGTGAAGTTGAGATGTTTATGCCTGTCTTCAGTGTCTATCATAAAATTTACACCTCTTCCTCCTATATCCTTGATTTATTTGGGAGTTTCTATTGGGGAGAGGTAGGTGGGCTGCAATGAGAATGAACTTTGGAGACAGCAGAATTGGGTTTGTACCCTGTCTCTGCTACTGATTAACTATAGGTCCCTGAGCAACCTTCTTAAATACCAAGGTTTATGATTTTGTAAAATAAGAAAAGCACTTAGGTGGAAGAAATGAGTTTTAAACAATGCGACATTACTTATGCAACATTTAACCAGTCATCTTTCCCCTACCTCCTTGTTTATCTCCCTGCTTTCCTCTGTGGAAAAGACAGTTTACACAGATAAAGTATATAATCAAGATCTGTAAACAAATGTACCTTTGCCTTCCTTCAGGTTGACGAGCAGGAAGTCCTAACAGCTTCTAATAAAAAATAAATGACCCACATCAATAACTAAATAGAGATCTGTAGTTGGCAGACCTCGGCTGTGCTTTGTCTTTGCAATAACAGAAAAGAAATGGTTGCTAATCAAATTGGAAAAGTGCAACATGTGCAGAAATGTATACATTGGCAGAAAACTATTCACAGATGCAGCTTAGCTATCTCAAAGTGCAGGTACTGAACCAAGTATGGGGGCCCCAAAGGTGATTAAGAACCCGTGACTAAATAATAGAAATAAAGTCTTAAAATTAAGACCCAGTGATTGTCCTTAAGGAGATGCAGGTATATGGAGAGAGGCAGGCATGCCCATGGTACTATGTGACAATTGCTCTAATAGAAGTATGTATTGGGTGCAAATGCTTGCAGATTCTCTCTTGGACTGTTTAGTCCTGCCTAGAGACCTAGTAAGAGACACAGAAGCAGGCTATGGATGAAAAGGGTCCTGGGAAAAAAACACCTCATCTTTTGCAGACTGACTTAAAGACTGAATGGGCGGTAAAAACAAATTGGGAACTTGCACCTTTTAAAATTACACCTTATTTACAGACTATTAATTTACGAGTGGAGGGCAGCCATTTAAAAAATACTTAAATTCAGTGAAGGCGGTAGGTAGTAAGTGGAAATTGGGAAAGCTGAGTTCTAGTTCTGCTTCTGCTTCTAACAAGCTGTGCCATCCTCGGCAAAATCCTTGGTTTCTTTGTGCCATTGTTTACACATTTGTAAAAGAGAGGGTTGCAGGTATAGGGAGAGAGGCAGGCATGCCCATGATACCATGTAGTAAATTTCTCTTTTCTCCCTTGCAACTTGAAAGGACTGATTTTATGCCTGAATGCCAAATCATTAGTAGTAAAAAATAGATGTGATAAGTAAAAAACATAAGAAGAAAACAAAGTCACAAGGATAAAAGGGAGGAAGTGGAAGTATGCTGTTATAGTGCCCTCATGCACACATGAAGTGATACAGCATGTTTAAGGGTAGAATGAGACACTTTAAATATGCTTATTGTAAGTCTTATAGCAATCACTAAAATTTAATAAACAGCAAAGTATTATGTCAATAAATATGAAAAATGATATGAAATGCTAATTTAAGCCACGGGAGAGAAGAAACCCATGCCCAGAACAAGTGCTGTTGACTGAGGACAGGTGGCAAAGCCTGAGTAAATAGCCTCTGATTCTTACCATGTGAGTGTTTCTCATTTATTTCCACAATGCCAGTGAGGCCAAGTCTGTTGAAAATGTTTTTCAAGCCTTCAACATTATTGATTTTTGTTTAATTTTCTATTGATCATTGAGAAAATGTTGGAATTTCTCATTATGATTGTAGATATCACTCCTTGTAACACTGTCAATTTTTTCTTTCATGTATTCAAAGCTCCATTATTGGAATCATACGTAATTTGTGCAGTTTTGCATGACTGATTAACTGATCTCTTTATCACCATGAAATATGCCTCTTTATTTCTCATAATATTCATTGTTCTGAAGTCTGATTCATCTAATAGTTAATAAAGGCACTTCATCTTAAACAAAATCAGTCGGGCATAAAAAAAATAGATGTGACTTCAAAGGTAGTAGAGAATACTGTTTGCTATACAGTTGGGAGGATACACAGTGTGTGCAATTTTTTGTAAACAACAAAGTGTGCTACAAATAGTACAAAGAATCCTTTGTAGTTCAAAGATTGCTTAAATTTAGCTCCTTAGCAGGAAAGCACCCTAATGGTGAAGTGGACTTTTGTACAACACGAAAACTCCACTCCGTACCTGACTGACCAGCAAATATGGGAATCATTAATGAGAAATGGAGAGACTTGGATGATTTGCAAATTGTAATTGAGTTTATCTGTTAATACTTCTTAACACTATGCACTGTGTTACAGTATTTTCTATCACACCAACTGTGTAATATTTTGTTTCCTAATGCCTGAACACCCATTCATGCACAAGATGAACTCAGAGATGATCATATCATCTCTGAAAGTCTTATGATTCTATATTCTCACTGACACCTTCCTTTCAGAGAGTCTTCCCTCAAGCATAGCTAGCTCCATTTCCTTACAACTTTCCTTTGCTTCCAGCTCCTCTTCTTAACGCTGATGCCCCAACCCTAATCAAGAGGCTTCAGAAAAAGGGAATCCCATTCAGTCTTAAGGAATATATTCTCCAGGGAGGACACTCACCCTCTGCAAAAGAGCTTCTGGAAGGCCAAGTGATAAAGCATTTCCACATTAACAAAACAGACAAAAATACCCCAGTACACTTACCTTGTTGGAATACAGCAGATACTTAGACTTGTTATTTCTCAAAGCTAAATAGACAAAGGTAGTGTTCACCTTAAAAAAAAAAAGTTGTGACCCGATTCTTCCTTCTAAAAGAAAAAGAAATGGAATGCTGAATGCTGACTTTAATCAAAATGCTCTCAGTTTAAAACAAATGCCATTTGTCTTTGCTGTCATGCCGGTGACGGTATAAAGTGCTCTCTAAGTAAAAATAAATAAATTAATTAAAAGTTGTGTAAAACAGCTTGATAACTTCCGTAATCTTGAGGGCGGGATTGGTAACTAATTAGAATACTGCTTTTGGATTCGAAGGAAGGACTCAAACATTGCCCCACCCTCCAACACGTCACAGTTCCGGCCAAATCCGAAAATTTACGGAAAACCTGTGGGGAGCAGGGCTCATCTCATTCGCTGCAGCCTTTAGAGGGCGCCAAGTCACCCCAAATCACAGCTCTTCAGCAAAACAGGCATTTGAATGTCTTTTGGAAACAAACTTCTAAACCACTATGCTTGTGTTGGTCTCCTGAACTTCACAGGAGCTGTGCAACACAGAAAGCAATCTAGGCGGCTATTATCTCATCTAGTTGTACATCTTGGGGAGTCTCTAACCCCAGAATGATGGACTCAAAATTAATAATTTATAAGGAGTTTAAGTAGTTCCAACCTTTCAGACTGTCAGCAGAGCACTGGTAAAATGTGTCTGAGAAAACATAAAATTGTTTTTAATTATTAGCCTAGGGCACAAGAAGAGGAAAAATTACAGAAGTGGTGGCAATAATGGAATAGCTAAGTAGTCATTTATTTATTTTTCCCCCTCCACTGAGTGCTTGGAAGTTAAATGAGTTTTATAAAAGACCAACTTAGGTTTTATGTTTGAAGACATTTTCCAGTGTGGTTCAGTGAACAGTTTCTAAGATGGGATTTACAAATGCAAATGCCGACAGGGGTCAGAAGATTAAAATAAATGAGATAAGTGGGCCAGATAGGGTCTGATTGGAAAGCACATCCCCTCTCTTCAGGTCACTAAATGTTGCCATATGAGAAGGTAAGCCCAGTATTAGGCTCTTTTCAACACCAACTGCAAATTCAGATTTTTATATGAAATATGTTGGTAACACATTCATCTTTTTTCTTTTGAAAAAATCTTGAGCCCACTAAAAGTTGAGGAAAGTCTAATGAACACCAATATATCACTCACTCGGGTTCACCAACTCTTAATCTCTTGATACATTCACTCCATTCTCTCTCTTTCTCTCACCAAGCTACACCCCCACCCCATCCTCACACACTTTCCTTTTGCCAAACCATCTGAAAGCAGTGTGCAAACATCAGGATTCCATCAGGACGCTTCAGCATGAATCTCACAAGAACAGGGACATTCTACTATATGATTACATTGCCATTTGTACATTTAAGAAAGTCCATACGAATTCAATAATATCATTCAACATGTAGTGTGCTTTCACAGTTTTCCAACTGTTACTAAAATCTCCTTACAGAAATGTGCTGGAGCTGACTTCTGCAGCGAGAACCTGTGCATTTCTACCCAGCTCAAAGTTCAGTGACAGCACAGTGATAGCTTGACATTGGCCATGGAGGGACTATTTATACCACTGGAATTGGAAAATGCTACATAACCAGCTGTTATTTCCCTCTCAACAAGCCAGTTGTTAAACATTTACCAGCAAACCACTCTTTACGGTTACATTTTACCTGTTCATGGAACCAGTCAAAGTTTAACTTTAACTGCTGTATCTCTTTAGATCTCTTTAGTGCACCCTAGTCTGTAACAGTCCCTCAGCCTCCAAAGTTCAGGATTGATCATATTGTATGCTTTTTTTTTTTTTTCACTGCTGGAACTATGTTCCTATAATAGCCTTTTTTTTTTAGCATGGGCAGGCACCGGGAATCGAACCCGGGTCTCCGGCTTGGCAGGCAAGAACTCTGCCTGTTGAGCCATCATGGTCCGCCCTACGATAGCTTTTTAATAGTTCTTCTTACTCCCATTTGCTCCCCTATAATCCATCCTCTAGGATTATCTTTCTAAATTGTAAGTCAGATTTTGTATCTCCATGTGTAAAATTCTCAATACTTTCTTGAGAAAAGAAAAATATACCCAAACTTATTGTCATGGCCCACAAGGCTCTTTTCATCTTATACTTCCACCCCCCACTAGCTGATCATGCTTCCTACAATCTCTTCTTGTTAGTTCCTTCCATAGGGTTTTTGCACATGCTATTTCTCCTGCTTGAAATGCTCTTCTGCTGTCTCTTCTCTTGACTGACTCATTCACTTCATCAGGTCTCAACTAAACATCATTGCCTCCAGGAGAATATTCTATGACCAGATCATCCAGTCATTCTCGATCATATTATTCTCTATTCCTTCCTTTATGGCTATTATCACCAAAACCAGTCTATTTATAGGTTCCTTGAGAACAGGGTTTTTGTCTGACTTATGCACTGCTGTAAGCACAGCACCGGGCCTAACGCTGGATGGAAAGCCAGTGCTCAATAAATATTTGTTTAATGAATGAATGTGTCTTTTCTCCTCTTCCACCCTGTGTCTGCTTTGTTTGTCTCTCCTGTTTCCCTCCATTTTAATCTTCCAGCTTTTATCTAGCACTTTCTTTGCTATGACCACTTTCCCTAAGAATCTCTGGAGAATGCAAAAGTGATATGATGGCGAGTGACAAAGTGCATACTTAGATTGGAAGTTGCATTTAAGCTGAGCTCTGAATGATAAGAAAGAGCCCATCATGATTTCAAGATTTATTCTCAGCAGAGAAATAGTCCATGGCAGCAGGGATCAAAGCTCTGGTCTCGAGAGCGCTTTCTACTTCTAAATATTGTTGGAGACTGAAAGAATTTTCATTTATTCGTACTTACCATATTAGGAATTAAAACTGAGAAATTAAAAAAAATTTCCTTGTAATTCACTTTAAAATGACAAAATAACCCATAATATATGCTAACATAATTCACACATTTTAATAAAAATAACGTATTTCCCAAAATAAAATAGTACAAAAGCATAATTGTGTCACATTTTTGCAAATCTCTTTAATGTCTAGCTTTCGATAGAAGGCAGCTGGATTCTTTTTTTTTTTTTTTTTAAAGGAAAGACAGAGAGAAGGAAGGAAGGATAGAAGGAAGGAAGGAAGGAAGAAAGGGAAACATCTTTAAACATTTTCTTGTTTTATTGTATTTTGTTTTTCCGTTTTTTGTTACATGGGCTGGGGCCGGGAATCGAACCGAGGTCCTCCGGCATAGCAGGCAAGCACTTTGCCCGCTGAGCCACCGCGGCCCGCCCGGCAGCTGGATTCTTATATTTGTTTTTGCTTTGATTTGTTCAGTATTACACATCACATAGCTTTTGGGAAACTCGATTGTATACTTATGAGAGAAAGAGAGGGAAAAAGGAAAATAGTAGCTTAATATTTTTATGAATATCATTGTTTTGTTTGCTGTATGGCCGGGGTCACATTTCGTTCTTTTACCAGGTGAATATCCCGTTATTGCAGCACCATGTGTAGAATTTTTTTGTTTGTTTATTTGATTTTGGGAAATGCATGGGCCAGGAATCGAAATGAATATTGTTTTGACCTTGTGTAAGGATTTTGAGAACCCCTGGGGTTCTCCGACTACGGTCTGAGGACCTCTGATCTGGTGCAACTGCCCTTATGTGAATGAACACCCCGGTATTCAAGGAACTGAAAGAAGTCCAGTGTGGCACAAGGTGGTGGGTGAGGGGAAGTGTAATAAGAGATGAATAAAGTCGAACATAGGCAGGTGCCAGATGTCAAAGGTCTCTGTAAGTCAGATTAAGAAACTTGGATTTCATTCTAAGAAGTATGAGGAAACTTCGGAAAATTAAGCAGGTGTATTAGTTATTTATTGTGGTGTAACAAATTGTCACTGTGCCGGTTTGAAACTGCCGTGTACACCCGAAAAGCCATGTTCTTTAATCCTCATTCAGTATTGCTGGGTGGGATCTTATTGATTGCTCCCATGGAGATGGGACCCATCTAATTGTGGGTGGTAACTTTTGATTAGGTGGTTTCCATGGAGATGTGTCTCCACCCATTCGAAGTGGGGTTGCTGACTGGAGCCCTTTAAGAGGGAACCATTTTGGAAGAAGCTCAGAGCCACCAGAGTCACACAGCCAGAGACCCCTTTGGAACTGCAAAAAGAAAACGTCCCCCAGAAAGCCATATGAAACAGGACAGAAAGCTAGCAGACATAGTCATGTGCCTTCCCAGCTGAGAGAGAAACCCAGAACTTCATCAGCCCTTTCTTTGGAGTTAAAACATCTTTCTCTGGACGTCTTAATTTGGACATTGTCATGGCCTTAGAACTGTAAACTTACAACTTAATAAATTCCCTTTTTAAAAGCCGTTCCATTTTTAGCACATTGCATTCCTGGCAGCTTACGAACTAAAACAGTCACCAAATTTAGCAGCTTAAAACAATGAACAGGGCCCTTCCCCTGTGGCCGCCATCGCAAGGCAGCAACCATGGTTCTGTTCCCCTCTCCCGCCGCTGGCTTCAGCGGAGGGCCGTAAGGTGACAAGTACGTGCATGAACAAGCGGAGGCACAGTCCTGCTGTGGGCGCCTCACCAAGAACACCAAGTAAGGCACAGAATCTGGAAAGTGTGCAATTGGCATGCCATGGAGCTACTTGAGGTCTCCAAGGACAAGCAAGCTCTCAAGTTTGTCAAGAAAAGGGTGGGGACACCCACCCATGCCTAGAGGAAGAGAGAGGGGCTGAGCAAAGTTTTTTCCTCCATGACGAAAGCAGCCACCAAGAAATACTGAGACCTCACCCCGCGTGTGATAAAGTCTTTGCAGAAACAAACAAACAAACAAACACACAAAAACCAGAAAACAATGAACATTTATTCTCTCATGGTTTCTTTTGGTCAGGAATCCAGAAACAGTTTACCTGGGTGCCTCTGGCTACAATCCAGGCTTTGCTGCAGAGAATCTGCTTCTGGCTTAACTCATGAGACTGCTGACAGGTCTCAGAAGATCTAGGCTAGCTCGGTGGCTGCTGGCAAACTTGCAGTCTTCAGTGCCTGTTGGTTGAAAACAGCTTCTTGCTATTTGAAATGCACTATAGAACTGTTTGCTACCTCCAGTGTGCATGTGTGTGTATGTGTGTTGTGTGTGTGTGTGTGTAAGAGAGAGAGAGAGAGAGCATCCAAGACAGAAGTCACAGTCTATTTATAACCTAATCTTAGAAGTGAACATTCCATTGCTTCTGCTATAGTCTCTTTGTTAGACATGAGTCAGTAAACACTGTGCACACTCAAGAAGTGGTTACAAGAGGAAGTGAATATCAGGGGGCAGGGAGGAGTGGAGTTCGTCTTAGAGGCTGCCTTCCATGGCAAGGGAGTAACATGATATCACTGATATTTTTGAAAGATAACTTCGGCTGCTATGTGAAGAATGGGTTGCAGGGTGTGGGGGTGGGGAGCAAAAGTGGCAGCAGAGAGACTAGCAAAGAGCATATTGTAGGAGTCTAGGTGCAAGATACTTGGACTGATTAGTAGTGGATATTGAGAGAAGATTTTGGGATCAAGATATATATATATATTTCTTTATTTTTGCATGGGCAGGCACCGGGAAGCAAACTCAAGTATATGTTTGAGGGCCAGAACTTGCAGATGGATTACATGTGAAGGAAAAGAGAGAGTAGACACCTAAATTTATTTCTCAAACAACTGGGGTTTCAATAGTTTCTAACAGAGGGAATCTGACTGAGAGAGGATCAGTTTTGGGGGTAGAGAAATGTGGTAGTTAGATTCAGTTGTCAACTTGGCCAGGTGAAGGCATCTGGTTCTGTTGCTGTGGGCATGAGCCAATGGTATGTGAACCTCATCTGTTGCTGACTACATCTGCAGTTGGCTAAGAGGCATTCCTGCTGCAATGAATGATATCTGACTTAATTGGCTGGTGCTTAAATGAGAGAGTACAATATAGCACAGCCCAAGCAGCTTGGCATATCTCATCTCAGCACTCGCAGCTCAGCCCAGGCCTTTGGAGATGCAGAAAGGAATCACCCCCAGGAAAGTTGTTGGAACCCAGAGGCCTGGAGAGAAGGCCAGCAGAGATTACCCCGAGCCTTCCCACATAAGAAAGAACCTCAC
The DNA here is from genome assembly GCF_023851605.1 of Tamandua tetradactyla. Classification (NCBI taxonomy): domain Eukaryota; kingdom Metazoa; phylum Chordata; class Mammalia; order Pilosa; family Myrmecophagidae; genus Tamandua; species Tamandua tetradactyla. The sequence continues at coordinate 25,086,085 of NC_135330.1, read as the reverse complement.
ATGAAAGTTAGCAGCCTTTCCTCTAAAGAACTAACAAAATAAATCCCCTTTTATTAAAAGCCAATCCATCTCTGGTGTGTTGCATTCTGGCAGCTAGCAAACTAGAGCAAGAAATAAAAATGTTCTGTCTAGATTATTTTAAGTTTGAGATGCCCATTGCACATCCATACGAAAATGTCAAGTAGATTATTGGATATATGGGCCTAGAGGCTTGGGGGCAGTCTGAGCTGGAGATAAAAATTTGGGATTTTTTAGCATAGAGGGAGGATTTATAGTCACAAGACCAGGTGAGATCATAAGGGTCTGATAAAAATAGAGAAAAGGGCCAAGGACTGGGCCTGGGCCACTTCAGCATTAAGAGGTCAGAAAGATGATGAGGAAGCAGCAAAAGAGAATGAGACCACTGAGTAGCCAGTGAGATGGAAGGAGAACAAATAAAAAGCCAAGTGAAGACGGTTATTTTGAGAAAGAACAAGTAGTAAACTGTGTTATGGGTGTTATGGACTAAGTTGAAATGAGAACTGAGATTGACCACTGAATTTTACAATACAGAGATCATCGGAGGCCCTTGCAAGAGCTGCTTAGGTAGAGTGGGGGTGACAAAAACCTGTTTGGTGTGGGTTCAGGAGAGAATAGAAGAGGAGAAAGGAGTGATAGCAAAAGCAGAGACAACTCCTTAGAGGAGTTTTTCTGTAAAGAGGAGGAGAAATTTTAATCAAAGGGGATGTGTGGTCCAGAAGAGTTATCCAAAAGTGGGAAACATGGCATATTTATATATTGCAGAGAATAATCCAGTACAAAGGGGAAAACTGATGATTTGGGAGGGATGTGAGACAATCATAGGAGTGATGTCCTTGGGTAAGTGTGAAAGGAAGGGATCTAGAGCACTAGCACAGGAATTGCCATTAGGAGCACAAGCAGTTCATCCTAAGCAATAGAAAGAGAGTATATGGGCACAGCTGCAGCAGATTGGGAGATGTGCTGGTGGAAATCTATTGACAATCTCTGCTAATTGTTACTATCTTCTCATTTGAGAGTGAGGCGGAGAGGAAGTGGTATAGGTTTGTGGTGTGAGGAGTGATGAAATAGTCATCTAAGAGATTAGGGAGTGAACAGATTAGGGAACTCTAGTAGGGTTTAGGGGCAGTAGAGCAGTATCAGAAATTGACGAGTGATCAGTTACGGTGCCGAGTGTTGAGTGTGTTTCCTCCAACTGAGGTCAGCTGCTCAGGTAGAGGTTTGAAATAGGTGGACAGTTGGATTTTGACCAGGGTTGGTGTTCTGCATGCAGATATGAATGAGAGAGGGGACTATGGAGCTGAGAGTGTGTGTAAATGTGAAATTACACTACCAGGAGTTTGAAGAGGATACCACATTAGAATACGACATCTATAATATGACATTAGGATGGAGAGGGGTATGCTCATAGTGCAAACTCTGGAGGCTTGTGTGTGTTGAGAATGACAAGATCAAGACCTGCGGCATCTAATACAGCAGCCACTAGCCACATATAGCTATTTAAATTTAAATTAATTAACATTAAATACAATTAAAATTTCATTTCCTCATTTGCACTAGTGACATTTCAAGTGCTTAATAACCACAAGGGACTAGAGGCTACTGTGTTAGAAAACAAAGACTAAACATTCCCATGGTGGCAGAAAGTTCTTTTAGAAGCACTGGTCTAGAGTATGAACAAGTCATGACTGGGAGAGACAAGGTGGAGGAGAGAATCCATAGAGGTAACCAATCAGGTTAAGGAACTGAGAGAACACGGCATGGAAGAATTGTCTACTTGGACTTTGAAATCACTGAGGATTATGACAGGAATTGTGGTGAAGAGAGAGACACTGAGTCAGAGATCTATTCAAGGAATGAGTGGGGATAACCTGGGAGTCTGTAAAGTTCATAGGTAATGGCAAAAAAAAAAAGGATGGAGGCAGGAGGTACAGTGTAATGGCCTGAACTTTAAAGGACTTGAAGTTTTAGGGAAAAAGGAGAGAGGTGGTTTCAAAGCTTCAGTGAAGAGTAAGGAGAACACCTACTCCCAAATCCAACGTGATAGTACACAACAGGGGATTATTTCCACTCTCCTACCCTGACGGGAACAGAGAAGGACCTGTGGTCCCGACCCAGCTGCAGAACGAAAGGCCCAACGAAGGCCTTTGGGGATGTGGAAAGTTGCCCAAGTAGAGGAGCCTGTGCTCCAGATGAATCAGCTTCTCCCAGGACACAGGTTGGCCTACTTCCAGATTTTCTCATATCCCTCCCTCTTTCTCTGACTTCTTGTCTTCCTTATTCCCCATTAAAAAAAAAAATGTCAAAAGGAATAAAAATCAGAGGAAAAATGTGACATAAAAGATTATAATTAAAAGTGAAAATTCTCCTCTGCCTCTCCTGACGATTTCACTCTCTAGAGGTAACTGATGCTATAGGATGGTACTTCCACACCATTTTCTATATATGTATACACACACACACACACATATTCATACACTAACATTTTTTTAACTTTCCATGATATTGTAGGCATGACTCCATGCCAACATACATAGACTTGCATTCTTTCTAAGAGTTATATATAATTTTACAGAATATTGGATGTTCTTGGTAGTTTTTCTGTCCCATCCTCTTTCTTTTCTTAAATAATTCTATTTCATTTAAGCTTCCACCCTTCCTCTGCAAAGCAGCCCTGTGTATCTCTGGGAAAGGTGACATTACCTTCCAGCTCCAGGGTGGGTCTTTTGGTATAAGGGGAGTCTATTCCCCTTGCAAATGATTGCCTTAGAAGGAGGTATTGATGGAGTTCAGTCCATGAGGACATGAGACATGAGGAAGGTTTCACTGAAGACTTTTGGGAAAGTGCATCCTATGTATTAGTTGGTGTAAAAGCTAAGCCGGTGTGGCAAAAGCCTTCCAAATATAATGGATCAAAATAAGACAGATATTTATTTCCTTTTCATGTAACAATTTTATCAGTTTGTCATTTCATCAAGATGGCAAGTCAGCTTTGTTTTATGGGTCATTCAGGGAACTTTGTTCCTTCTATCTTGTTGCCCTGTCATCTTTTAGGACATTGCCCTTGTCTGCATGGTTAAAGCTGACTTGCTGTCATAAAAGAGGGAATTGTTTAAGATGCTACAACCAGCCCAAAAGAGAATTTAAAGAACAGACACACATTTATAGATGGGGAAAACTGAAATGAATGGCTAAAGGAGACAAAGCTAATTTTTACTACAGTGGGAGAGGGAAGTCAATTAAATCTCTACCAGACATATGTATATTTATAGATAGTATTGCCATCAGTTACTTATAATTTACAGGGTTGTAAAATAATTCCTATGAAATTAAAATAAGGTATCCCAAAAGGGTGTGCTCTAGACGACGTAGATTTATTTACTGAAATACAATTTTTCCCTACAGAGGGTAAGGAGGATGATATCAGGAGGTGGGGGCTATTGGGGAAAACAATGAAGTTAATTTTGGAGATAGTGTTTTGAGAGGCTGATGACATACTTTGGTGGAAAGTATGAGAGCTAGGTCCAGAAGAAATAAAGCAAGTAATAAAACATGCATCCTGCTTAGGCCTTGATAGTACTAACAGCTATCATTTATTGAACATTTACCATGTGCAGTACTCATACTAAGCACTTTATAAGGATCATGCCATTTAATCATCCTAATACCCTTAACTCTCATCCTATAGAAGGGAAAACTGTGACTTAGGAAAAATAAGTAACTTGCTCAGGATCACATTGCTGATAAGTGGCAGAGTCTGGGCTCCTGAGCATGGGGCCCCATTGTCTGAGATTCCCCTGCAGTGGGGCACATTGAAAGATCCAGAGCATCGGTATATAAAGAAATAGACATCTTTATTTAAAACTAGTCCAGCAGAGGGGACTATTTGTATACATTTAAAAGAATTTCAGAAGATGTAAAATTGCCCTTGGAGATGAAATGTCTCAGATGAAATGCCTAGTGGAGTCCAGGAGCCAAATAAGAAGAGGGAGGGATAAACGAGGAAAAAAGACGCATGTGGAGATTCAGACCATGGATTCAGAAATAGAGACGTACATAAAGGGCCCGCAGAATCCCAGACACAGTGGGAATACTGGGCATCAACAAAGAGACAGGCAGGTAGACAGGCCCACACACACCCAGAGGGAGACCGAAAAGGGAGAGAGACATACAGATTCTTTCATGGAGTTATACCTTTGTAACGCGATTTTTATGATAGCACTATCGAGATTCTTGAAGGCATTTGAACATTGGAAACCTCGGGCTTAAATGGTAAAGAGCCCTTCAATGGTGGCATAGAGATGTATGTTCTGGAGACATGTATCCTGACTTAGACACTTATCGACTTTGTTATCTAGTACAAATCACTCGACATCTCCTTGTCTTGGTTTTCTTACTTGTGCAGTAAACTATTTATATTGTTATTGTGAGGATTAAATGAGATAATAGTTGGCATTTTATTCATTTAAAGTATTATAAAATGTGCGGTTGTTATAACTGCTTCTATGGTCATATGTAACCTCTTTATACAATATATTTAAAACTACTGAAATAAACAAAGACAGGCTATGAATTTAGAGTTTGCTATAGCAAGGGATTCACTCACCATAACTTGCATTTGGCAAAGATTCAAAAGCAGACGGGGGTGGAAAAGCTTTATAATGAAAACAAGGGAAGACTTCAGATATGCTATGATTGGAGATTGTTGGTATGGAGAAGCTGGAGTGGGCTAACGAGAAGCAGGGTATATCATGTGACTGGTTTGGGGAGGATATTAGGCTTTCTGGTACGGAGTTGGAAGCAGGGACAAAAAGTAGGGAAGCTGACGGTCATTGACCAAGTTCTGAATGTTGTAGAGTGTTTGCTACAGAAGCTGTGGTTTGACTTCTCAGGCTGGTTGATGCAGAGGTTGAGGGTCAGCGTTCCATTGTTCTAGATGGTTTGGTCATCGTCTATTTGTATTGCCAGTCTCAGTATGGTAGATGAGATTAGGTCCAGGAACCAGTCTGTGTCCTCATAGTTTGCCCTGTGGGCAGGGTAGTTCACCTTTCCTGTCTCACTTTGGACACTGAACTTCTCTCTGCTTCAAGGGAGAGAAGAGGATTCCCAAGAGGAACCTAGATTGTAATTTGTAGGGCAATTTTTCATTAAGAGTTGCTATATTGAGAATGAAATGTCAGGGGGAAAGTTAAGAAGGAGGATATGATTGGCTAGAAGAGAAGACCACAGTTGAAAAGTTATCTGCATCTGTACTTATCTATAGAACTCTCTCTTCCCTGACTCGATAACTTTTTTAACACTTTCCCCCCATTGAAACCATGGATCTCTGTTTGAGATGTTTGCTATCTGGAGTTTGCCATCTAGGCCCATCAATGAAGTGAAATGAAGGCACAACCTTTTCTGGCTGTGAATCACATCTTCGCCCAGGTGAAACTGTGAGAAAGAATCAAGGACTGGGTCTAATTTGGCCCAAACCTGCTTTTGACATGGAGTTTATTTTTTCAGAAGCCTAAGGCCTCCAGATTAATCCTATGCCAGATAGGCCCTGAAAACTGTCTTTCCAAGAACATCAACCAGTTTCATTCCTCTACCTTATAAGGTCAGTAACCCTTTCCAGCACGAAGGAGTTAAAGTGGTCATTGCCCAGATATCCCCCAAAATATAGAGAGAGCTCAAATGAGCGAGACAGGAGGTGTAACTGAGAAATTAGGATTTAACAAATGACTGTGACTACTGACTCATTATATAGATATTTCTTTTTAGTGACAAGTGTTTCAGGATAGCCAGAGGGAAACATCTGAAGTGGATGAACTCTCTATCCTTTTAGTGGCTTCATAAATAGACCCCTCATCCCCTTTTCTCTTTCTTTTCCTCTTTTCCCCAACCTTTAAACAAAAGACCACTTGAAACAATGTTTCTAGTTTTTTTCTTTCTTTTTAATAAATTGAGCCCATAATAGCCTCATTTAAGTACAATGCAATCTTTCATGAAGTAGGGAATTTTAGTTGTTATCTACAAAAATAGTTTATGTGGAAAAGAAGTCTGACCACTTAGAATGCTGTCTAGGACAGCTCTCCTACAATGAACCTGGAACCTCCCAGCACTCTTAAAGCACAGAAAGATATATTGGTAGCTATCCTCTAGGATTAGATGCAGGTGGAGCTGGGAGAGGCTCAGGAATGCCAGTGGTAGCCTTGGGGCCAGCCAGGGATGGGCGTGGCCTTCTCTATCTGGGTGTGGTCAATGGCTAAGAAGGTAATGCCGTCACAGTGGAGGAACTACTCTGTGCACCTGCAAAGCCATTTAAGAAATCTTTACTTAAAGGAAAATCAGGAAGATGGCTGCAAGCAAAGCCAGAAAGCAGAAGAGTCTAAGGAAGCCTGCAAAAGGAGATGGGGGTTCTTGTACAACTCTTGTTTTGGTGACCTTAAATGTTCGGTTCCACTGATTCATGATGGCATTTCTGGCTCCTTCCCATTTCCCTGGGCCAGTCAAACGGAACTGGTATGGTGAGCATGGGCCAAAGAAGATGGTCAATGCCAGGCGTGGGTCCGTCAGGAGCATAGAGAACAGGTTGGGTTTTGCATTCATATAGGTCAGGAGTTCATCTATGTATGTGATATAGTCTGTCTGTAAGGCTTTGCAGAAGCACAAACCATACCTTATAAAAGGAAGATTGGGGAAAAAGGGGAAGACAAAAAGAATAAAAATCATGTAATGTTAGCACAAATTAACAAATGCTGTTGCAGAATTTAGAATGGTTTCTATGTTCTTCCCTTCAATCCCACAGGTAGAATCATAACTGCTAATGGTCTCATTCTATTTAATTGCAGGACGGGACCCTTGAAGTGATACTTCATATGTGTGGTTTTCAGTGGTGCTCGAAAGCTCACAATAGATCTAGTGCTCTGAAAACTCGCAATGCATATCATGTATGCATCTAATACACAGTATTTTGTGTAATTCCTCTATTCCTAAATCCTTCTAAAAAATATTACTAGATCTGTATAATGTAAAAAGTCACAAAAACCAATAGAATGGAATTCCCTGTAATACTGACATTGGGTGCTAGGATCGTTGTTTGACCTTTGTGACCAGAAGCATTTGCATTGCTTAGTTCTACCCTTTAGGAGTCATGATTTTGTAAGTTATCTATTTTACGCTCGAGTTTCACAATGGGGGTCAAATCATATTCCAAGTTGAGGATGAAGAAGAGATATCAAAAATGTTTTTATTGTTCTGGGACTTAGCACTTTGACAAAGTTAGGACCGCATTTGATGTGGCTGAAAGAAGTAACAAGTATTTTAACTGCAGTGATTTTAAAATTTTATTTTCTACCACCAAACCTTTCTTCAAGGGAAAATTTATATCAAAGCCCAGTTATGGGAAACAGATAAAACCCAAGACGTTTTGGTTGAATTAGGAGTGAGAGTAGCGGGTACCAAGATTCCTTGCTTCACTGGTCATCTTCCTACCATGTTCCTCAATCTTTAAGTTTTAGGCACAGGGCAGAGCAAAAGTGGACACAACTCCACCAGAGAAGGGGTTGGGAAGCTTATTTTGCAAAAGGCCAGATGGTAAATATTTTAGGCATCGAAGGCTATATCATGATCTTCGTCTCAGCTACTTCAACTCTGCTGCTGAAAATGCTCATAGACATCTAGATGGATGAGTGTGGTTATTTTCTACAGAAACTGTATTTATGGCCACTGATATTTGAATTTCATATAATTTTCTTGCATCGTAAAATATTATAATTCTTTTGATACTTGTCCCAACCATTTAAAAATGGTAAAAGGCAAAAACGTGTCTGTCTGGAAAAGGCTTGCACCCCTTCGTTTGCTGACTCTTGCCATGGAGCAACTGGATGTAAGCCACGATCTGAATAAGGACTTGTTGAATAAATGAGAGAGCAGATCCTTCTGGTGACAGAGTGGATAAACACAATCGTTTGCCAGCTGGCTACCAATAAGCTATTGAGTAATGTATCTGGTAGATGAGGGTCAATCACTTTTGGTCTAGAATCTCACTGAAGTGCTGATGGTTAGGGACATTAACACTTTACAACATCCCTTTCCTTCCTCTCTTCTTAAACAGATTATCCGATTTCTTTTCTTGTCTTCAGTTGCTTCTTTTTCTCCAGTCTAACTCTTACACCTTTGCCATTATTTTAGTTATAATTCAAATAGGATGTATGAATTATTAACTTACCCACTGGGTTTGTTTTCTTTCCTTGTATTAACCTCTTTGATCATGACAGTTGATGGTGGTAACTTATTTACACCTATAAGATAAACAAAAAAATGCAACTTATCTTTAGGGCTAGTGTTTACTTAGTGGGTAAAGATGGTTTGCTATTGCTCAACTGTCTCCTCTTAGTATCCAGCTACTTGTTTGTTCTTCTGAAAAAAAATTTAGGCTGACTGGTGGCGTACTCCTAGCAGTAATGCTGCCAGCTAAAAAGAGGAGCATCTTTCATATCACTAGTTATTTGCTATGACAAAATCTCACAATGGATTTGACTGAATTTTGTCATTTAGTTGATTGAATTTTATTGCACGTTCATTGAACCAGTTGATGCTGTCAAAATAACTCAACAGGTGAACACAGCTTATATATTTTGACCCCTGACTTATCTTTTGTATGGGTAATAACACAAATTGATTATGATTCTGCAGCTCAGTGAATAATAGAACGGATACCTCTTTTAAATATTCCGTTGTTTAAGATGGAAGCTCGGGATGATCTCAAAATTTTCAAGATTCCGAATCATGTGACAAATGTGCCCCACTATTTCTCATATACTTACCTTTCAGGACTCGAACAGCCCATCGAGCTTGCGTTTCTCCTGTTGGTATTATGGAGCCCAAGGGCTTGATGAGGCCGATAACAGCCAGTGTTGGCTTTTGCAGATGTACAGGAAAGATATACTTGTACAGCGATGCCTGTCCATCTTCAACCTTCACGATAGACTCATCAAGGAAGGGGAAAGCAAAGGTGTATCCAGTGGCAAAAACAATGATGTCAACAGGCTCTTCCTTTGCAGTGTTATTAAATATGACTGAGTTTTCCTTCACTTCCTTTACACTTGGCTTGATGAGCACTTTCCCAGTGATGATACGGCCTGGGAGCTCATCATTTATGACAGGCTCTCTCAGCTGAATCCTAAGCAAAAAATGGACAGTGACGAGATCTGCCAATGAACAACACTGCCAGCCCTCTCTCCTCCTTCCCTTCCCCTCTTCATTCTGGTGCTTTTCCCTTTGTCTGGATAGGAGTTGAGAGTCTTGGGAGAAGTTAGGTCGGTGGGAGGAGATTCAGGAATGTCCAGGAAGGATTATAAAATCTATTTATCATTTACTAGAGTTTGGAAGCCTGTGGAGAAGGAGGCCAGAGCTCTTTCTAGGTACAGCTCACTTACTGACTCTCAGAACTCGATTATCTCTGTGATTGTAAAGTGAATGCTGAAGGACTAAGGGAAACCAGGGATTTCTGTGTCTATTGAGAACTGTTGGAAGATTTTTCCAGGCCTTCTTTCTCCTAGGAAGCAACTATGTAAGGAAAATGTGTGTATTTAAAAGGAACAGAGGAAGAATTGTCTTTTTTCTGGCTTTATCTTTGGACTCACAAGACAGACCCTTTGAGAGAGGATTTTTTTATAAGCTGAGCATCTTTGGTAAATTCACAGAAAGGGAGAATGTGGTAAAATAGAAAGTCAGTGGAATAGGAGGCAGGAAGGTAGGGAGGGTGGCTTCTTGTACAGTCTCAGGAAAGTGACAAAGTCTGTTAGGTTTTATTCTATTCATCTTAAAATAGGGATACTAACATTTGTCACTCCTTGTTCATTGTGTAGGATGAATAAAATGTGAAGTAGTATATATGCAAAGACTTTGGAAATGGTAAAGGATTAATGACTAAGGGAGCAGGAATCATAATTCCTTAGGCTTCTTTCACATTTTATATGATATATGGGATCAAATCAACTTCTTTAGAGTCCATGAGACACCATCCAGGCTAGACAAAGCTAATGGTTAAAAAAATTCCTGTAGAAAGTGTCAAAACTCCTTTGAGGATTGGACATAGGAGACAGAAGACAGTAGGTAAGAAATAAGGAGGAAAAAAATAGAGGCAATAAAGAGGGAAAAGGACAGTAAGGCTAGAGGAAGGTATCTGAGAGAAAAACAGAAGGAGCAAGAGTAAAGCAGAAGTGCATGAAGTTGGGAAGGGGGCTGTGCATGTGGGTCCCACCCAATCCATCTGGTCCAGAGGGAAATCTGGAGGGAAATCAGACCGGATCTCCAGGAGGTGGTGCCACCTGGTAATGGAATGTTATGGTTCAAACTTTATGAATGAGGAAAGACCTTCGGTTCTTGTTAGTGGGGTAAGTTGTAGGCTGCAACTGAAAAGACAGACTGAAATCAAGACCACTTTGACAAGGGCAAGAAGTCACTGCCATTAGAGAGATGGTAAAGGGCAACTATAGGATTTTTTTCCATTTTTTCCACATGATGGAACAAGGTGTGTTGCTATTGACAACAAAGTCATTGACAAATTCTTTTCTTTTGATTGCTGCAGTTGAAGTTTACAGAGCTTCTGTAGCCTTAACGAGGTTGCAGAGCTCACCTATTACTGAAGGAGCCTGGGCAAGTGACTGCAATTTGCTAAGATGCCTTAGGTTCTCCACAATAAAAGGGAGATCATAATAATATTTATTAAAAGGTGGTGAACTTTTCACTTTCTGCGTGCTTAAGATCCATTAGCTATTATTGCCAAGTAAATTTCTACCAAGTTTTCCTTTGTAGTTGATTATATTGCTGTGTTATTTTCTGGTTTGTGAATGCCGTTGGAAGGATCTCGTCTCTTTCTTCCTAATCCCCCTCAGCAGAGATGCTGTAATTACCTGTCTTCTGGTTCTAAGCCATAATTTGCATGATTGAACCAGCCATTCATTTTTTTCGCCAACAACCAACTCATGATTGGAGTTGGGAGTAAATTTCTGAATGCGTTCTGAAATCGCGTCATGAACACCATGTCCCATGGGTACCCCGAGTCAAAGACTCTGCTGATCACCCATGCCCCTCCAGTCGTGCTGAGCGACACCTGCAAGCAATCACAGAGGTTACTTGGGTTGACGTGGAGATGCGAGAAGAAGTGTTTTGAATTTTAATACACCAAAAAGTCAATCACATTCAAAGTAGTCCCCGGACAAAACAGTCTTAGTTCTTCCAAATCCAATATATGGTTTGAATATGTAGAGCAGTACAAGGACATGGGGCATATTATCGAGCACCTATTTTCTGCCAGGCTTGCTGCTAGGCACCTGGGGAATGATACACTGTGTCAAGACATAGGGAGCTTAAAGAGTCGTGTTGACAGATAGCAAACCCTTGGATTACAACTTTGTACACTAACTATAATCATAGCCAATAAGAACAGAGTATGGCAGCAATTGGGAATTGTCTAGAAAGGGTTTCAACACAAACTTTTGGTTGAACTGATAGTAAAATTCAAGACTAAAATTAGCTTTGGTGTTTTTTTTTTTTTTCCTATAGGTTGATTGATTATTAGAGTTTACTGGCTGAGTGAGCTCATTGGGCTATGAGTTGTGCTGGTACCTACACAAAAGGAGTTGCCTGTACAACTACTTAAAAAGTAAAACAACAGCAACAGAAACCAAACAAAAAAAATATTAATCAACCAAACTGTTGCTTCGCAGATGCAAAAATAGCTAATTTAATAGATTTTCCCCCCACCAAACTGGGCACGGTGGCCACAGCTATAATATCAGTATTTTTATTTATATATATTCTTTGACCTTATAATATAAAGGGGCTGTGTGTACAACATGGGAAATGCGGTGGCAAGAACGATAGAGGCATCTGTGGTTCTGACATGAAACATACTTGCACTGAACCTGCCTCCCTGTATCATGCAGAATTAGATACAACATTTGATAGATGTGAATCATATCATAAACTGAGGTGAATTTCTTTGTGGATATAGAAATAAGATGTGTGCCAAAGCACATTTTCTGATTGAAAAATTTCCAAATGATTAGAGAATTACAAATAACAACATGCTACCCACATGTGGTGGGCAGAGTGGATGGACTCGTGGAATTTTTGGTTCAGGGCCCCCTTCCTTTTCCTCCAGGATAACTCCAACAAATTCTTTTCTGAAAGTCCAGAAGGGAGCATCAATCCCAATCATTTTCTTCACAGCTATTTTCCCCTTGCAACCGTTGATCTAGTTATTTATATTTCTTTCTTTGGTATCTGTTTTTGTTGTCATGTTCTCCAGTGTATCCCCAGTACCTTGTATAACACAGCACATCAGAAGCCAACAACTAACATATATTTGTTGTGTGACGGGTCTCTGAGTTTACAGCATCGTTGGAAAGAGGACACATATAATAGGATGGTAATTTACAATACGAAGAATTAAAAATTTTCAACTGAGGACTGTCAGTTACAATTATCTCATCGATTCTGAATAAGGAGAAGCCACTTTGTGTTAAGATGAGATACTTGGGCATTTTAAGTACTCCAGAAAGGGCAGTGGGCACTGCAGGAGGGAGTGAGCAAAGGTGAAAACAGAGACACAGAAACTGGAAGGAGAAATTTGAGCCTGGGCACAGATTAGACCTGTTTGGCTGCAGTTGTAGGAAAATAGTGGGGGTAAAGTTAAAATGGCAAATCTGGGCCAGATGATGGGGAAGCCTGTAATGTGGGCTTATGCATCTACAATTTATTTATCTGGATTAGGGAAATTATTATAAGTTTTTCAATATGAGAACATAATATTGAGAGGAGGATTTTTGAGAATTTGTTGGTGTTGGGGATTTGGATGGACTGTCATGAGCGCCTGGGGGGATAGACTATGGCTGGGGTTGCAGCGATGGAGCCTGGGCTTTGAATCAAAGAGACTTCGCTCTACTGTCTACTAGTGGTAGGACTTTAGGCAGGTAACTTAATCTCTCTAAGCCTCAGTTTCATCATCAGTTGTCAGAAATACTAATAGTATCTATTTCAGAGACTTGTTCCGATGATTGGTGGACGTCATTCAGTATAAAGTACTGGCACAAAGTGAGCTCCAATTAAACATTAACTGTATCTACAGTTATTAGGTGGACAGTGAAATAGCCTTAATGTGAGGTCACATGGACCTGATCAGGGTGGAGGCAATTAATAGGGAAAGGAAGGATAAATGGGAGACCTTTGCAAGGAAAAACTGTCAGGATTTTCTGACCTCTGGGACTGAATAAGGAAGAGAGGTCTCCTGTGGCTCCTGTTGGTTGACTTGGAAAATAAGAAAAATAATAAGTCAGAGAAGTTGGCTTTGGAGCAATGATGACACCTAGAATCTACAGTGAAATTTATGGACATTCACAGAAAAAACAAATATTTTTACAATCTATTTTGTGTTTCTGCGTGTGTATGTGTGTGTGCATGCATGTACACACTTAAGGTATTTTAATTCCTTTACAGTTGATCAAGATGTCAAACCCTGTTTACATGAGACATGCATCTTAAGATAAAGCTTTTTATTAAATAACATAAAAACTGTACCTGTTTTGCCAGGTGGCTGGCCTCTACAGCGATGTCTGTGCCAGAGTTCCCCATTCCAATCACAAGGACTCTCTTGTCTTTAAATATATCTGGATGTTTATACTGTTGGCTATGAAAGTATTGGCCTTTAAAGGTATTTATACCTATAGAGAGAAATAAATCACATGGAGAATTTACAGATCAGTGAATGAACCATGAGTATGGTTCAGTTGATGGCATCCATTTGATCAATGATTTAAGTTGTTTTGACTAGTTTATTCCTAGTTTAAGAAAATGTTGAAACACGAATACATGATTTTACCAGACATAGAAATTAGCAGGTGATTATTTCTTTACTCCATCTCACTAGATAGACTTACTTGATGGTTACTTACTAAGCTGAAATATTTGGTATGAAGCATATTAAGCGAAAGTGTAAGAATTCATTAGAAGTTGATGGAAGTCAATGGGACACTTGGGTTCTACTTACCAATACTTGATTTATTTGTAGTTTTTCACAAGCAAGAAGCAATAGCAAATAAATTAAAGGGAATGATGAGTCAGTACTTATATTCAATTCAGCATCCTTTTTTAGGGACACCTGCTATGTGCCTGGTTCTGTGCTAGATGATGTGGGGTAATAAATAAAATATGGTCTTAATTTGCAAAGATCTGTGTGAGTGGGGCTGTTTACTAATAGTTCACCTTGGTGACTGTAACTCAGGCTGAGTTTGTTGAGTTATCCAGAGTTGGCTCTGAGAGAAAAGGGACTATATTGGTTATACCAAAATTGAATCTGCTGGTCTTATTAGATAGCATATCTCAGGCAACTGATGCGAAATCTTATAAAAAGTGTGAATGGAGAGAGTTTCAGAGAAAACTCTCAGTTGTGTTATGCAATTGAAAGTAATTCATACTGGACACAGAACCTGTTTTCTTCAGAAAAAATGATAATACATTTGGATTCTGAGAGGATAAATGAAGGAGGTGGCCTTACCAAGACCTCGTGGCTCTTTAGCTCACTTTGAATCATTAGAAATCTAAAATGAATCTCAGTTAAAAACCGACCACTATCCAGGGCACTTAAAATTTAGCAAGGAAGCAACCCAATTTAAATATTAATGCAGTGCAGGGTTCCAATATAGATTAGAAAACTGCTGAGAAAAGAGAGCTGAATAAACCTGAGGAAATTCATAGAATTATGAGTCAGATTATTTTAGATTCTCTTTGGATCAGGCTGTTTTGCGCCACAAAATGGACAAAAAAGAGACTCTGTGGCTGAGTTTACTATGGGTCTAATACTCTCCCCGCCTATCTTATAGGGGACAAAGTGAGAACTTTTATTAGGGGAATGTGATTGTGTTCTTAAACACACAAGTACATATATACATGAATGAATAAAAGTAGTCATCTTGGGAAGGTAAAACTTATTCTAACTGTAATGCCTGTTATTTTTATTAGGTCTTTTTGGAACTCCTCCTTTAAATTACCTCCAAATTCTGTGGCACAATTAAAAAAAGTATCTTCAGTGAATTTGAATTTTGTAACCATTAATAAGCACCCTAGCAAATATATACAGACTAAGCAAGTCTGTTGTGAGGCAGGAAAGGAGATGGTGGGGGTGGGAGGACTTTATTTCAAGTCTAGAATCACGCCACTTTAGAGTTCAAAGAATTCTTTACTCTTTCAATCCAGGGATTTCAAAGGCTCACTTGGTAGTGGCTGGTGAGATAGATATCGAGAATGACTGCAATTCCATAGAGCTTTGCATGCTTGATTTGTGATGTGGGCTGTTGCATAAAGTAGTCCAAATCCCCTAGTTTCCCAGAAAACAGAGGTTTAGAAAGGTTTAGTGGCAGGCTCAAGATTACACAGCTAGTTAGTGGTGTAGTCTGGAATCCACACCTCCTGGGTCCCATGCTCATCCTTTTCAAATGAGCACAATGCCTCAGTGCCTTTTAAGATATGCTTTATACTAATCTGACCTTAATTGAGTGACCTCTGGGGTCAGATCCAGAACCACTGAGGTAAGTAAGTTTATTTTAAGGTAAGTCTTGGGATCATGCTGGGACATATTTAGACTGTGATTCCCCCATTGGACTCCCACAAACCTCTATTCACTCATTTAGTACAGGCTACATGTTGTCCTAGCCACCTCTATATTCTTAGTACCTCATGTAATATACTATGGGTGCTAAATAAATGCAATGCATTTTCTATGCCATGGAACATTTTGGATTCTTGGAGGCACTTCTTCCTGGGAATCTGGAGTGGCTTACTGCTCAAGGATTTGTTTCACAGGCAAGAGCTGACAAAGGATCAGGTTGTCTTATGGGGTGGTGAGTGTTCATCATTGAATATGTTCAAGCAGAGACAGTCGTCTCCCTGCGTTGGGAAGAAGATTTAACTTGGTGCTTTCTAATTCAATGAGACTGTTTTATGACATTGTTTAGTTTGGTTAATGGTTAGGAGAAAGAGTCCTAAAATTTCAACTCTTATAAATTCGTAGTGCAAATGAATACACAAAGCCTTTGCATTCTCTGTTCCCTCTGATTGAAATTCAATTGAAGTTTGGCATGGATTAACATGAATCGTGTCAAAAGTCAAAGGAAGAAATGGAGATCCAAAGATGTCCTAACTTCTCTCCCAACACTTGTCTCCCTGTTGACTATCAACCCAGTGCCATAAATCTCTGAACTTGCTTTACACGAAGCAAAACAAAACAAGACAATTTTTTCCCCTTTATTCACAAATTTAAATTTGTGTAAATTTAAACTCAACTCTGACAATGTGTAGCTGCTGCTGAGACTAGCAACTTGTCTAAGAATCCCATGTCATAGAACAGTTTCTGGGTGCTGTCAACCATTTAAGGAGGAACACTGAATCTCAGTGAAGCATAAAACTGCTTCTGAAGTTCGTCATTCTATTGTTTTGTGGTCATATGGTGTTTGGGTCAATATACACCAAACGAAAGCCAAAAAAACTGACCATAAAGTACTGATAAGGGGAAAAAATACCTTACAACTTCAACAGTTTAATGTAGCAGCCATAGGAATTCATCCCCAGACCAATCAAGCCTCAGAATGGTTCCCATAAGACAACAGTTGCATAAAATGCAGTACCTGGAAAGGAGTCCAGTGGCAAATACGGGTTAGTAAGATAACCTGTGCAGACCATGACAGCATCAAAGATGGCTGACTCTTGTGTCCCTTCATGCTCTGTGATCACCTCCCACTGGCCAGAGACAGTAAAGTCTGGGCGCTTTGTTATACTGCAGACTTTGGTCTGAAAAAAAGAAGCATAGACATGATTAGCCATTGTCAAGATTCCAGTGAGGGCTTCCTAGCTGATGTGTCAGTTGACCTTTCAAATGGACTAGAGCACAAACTGAACATAATAAACATAGTCTTAGAAATTTAATTGGGCAATCAGATTAATCATGATTTCCTGGATGGAGTTGTAGAGGAGTATCTAAGAGAAGTGGAGAGCTTCAAAGATTTTAAGTGGTTTGCTCAAATTCTCACAGCAAGCGATAAAATCAAGATTATAACCTAGGTTTTCTAATATCTTTTTTTTTAATAGACTTTATTTTTAATGGCAGTTTTAGGTTTACAGAAATCTTGCACAGGAAGTACAGAGAATTCCCACATACCACACACATTTCCCCTGGCCTTCTTTGCCACCCTGCTACCCTTGAAACACACATACAGTTTCCCCTATTATTAATATCTTAACTAAGTGGGGTGCATTTGATGAACCAGTAAGGATATATCATTATTATCTCAAGTCCATAGTTTACATAAAGTCCACTCTGTGTTGTATTGTTCCACGTGCTTTTTAAAATGCACAATGCCATGTATTTACTGTTATGATATCATATAGAATAGTTTCAAAGCCCCCAAAATACCCTGTGCTCCATCTATTCAAGCCTTCCCTGCCCCCCAATCCCTGGCAACTACTGATCTTTTTACTGTGTTTGTAGTTTTGACTTTTCCAGAATGTCATATATTGGAATTATGCAGTATGTAGCCTTTTCTGATGGGTTTTTGTGTTTTGATAAATTCATTTCTTTTTTATTTGTATGGGCAAGCACTGGGAATCAAACCTGGGTCTCCGGCATGGCAGGCAAGAACTCTACCACTGAGCCACTGTGGCCCGCCTGATAAACTCATTGCTTTTTATCACTGAATAATATTGCATTGTATGGATGTACCATAGTTTATCCATTCACCTATTAAAGAACATCTTGGTTGTTTACAATTTTAGGCAATTATGAATAAAGTTGCTATAAATATTCATATGCAGGTTTTTGTGTGGATTTCATTTGTGTAAATACCTAGGAGTGCATTGCTGGATCATGTGTAAGTCTATGTTTAGCTTTGTAAGAAACTGCCAAACTGTTTTCCATATCGATGGTACTATGGTGCATCCCAACAGCAATGAATGAGAGTTCTTGCTCCACGTCCTGACCAGCATTTGGTGTTGCCAGCATTTTGGATTAGCCATTCTAATAGGAGTCTAATGGCATAGTATTATTTTAATTAGCAATTCCCTAAAGATATAAACTATTGACTATCTTTTCATATGCTTACTTACCGTCTATATATCTTCTTTGGTGAAGTGTCTACTCAGATATTTTGTCCACTTTGTAAATAGGTTGTTTTCTTATTGTTGAGTTTTAAGAGTTTTTTTTAATCTTTTTTGAATACGAGTACTTTATCAGATCATCAAATACATATTTTTTGCAAATATTTTCACCCAATCTATGGCTTGTCTTTTCATTCTGATGTCTTTTTTGTTATACTTTATGCAACCTTTTTTCTAATAGAGCTTTCTGGCTTCTTTGAATAGAGACATGGATAATATATAATTGAAAACAGAAATTTGGTCCCAAGTATCTCAGTTTATAAAAGGTCTTATAGAATATATTGCTGAAGTTTTATCACATCCAGAGAACTATTGAAGTGTGACAGTCTTCTGGCCTAGATATTATAAGAGTAGTACATAAAATTCTGATTCTCACTAAGTACCTGCATGACCATGAGTAATAAGTTTTCTGATTCAGAAGATAATAAATTTAAGACAAGCCAAATTTTAAAGCATAAATCATCCGTTGAGCAAGAGGCTTCTTGCCCTTCTTTCCTTTTCAAAATTTTCAAAGAGGACAGGCTTTCAAGTCCTCTCTAGTGGGTCCCCTGCTTGGTTTATAGTGTTTGAAATGCTTCTTGGGTTTTACATATTTATTAGCAACCTTGTGTTTTTAAAACATTGATCTTCAGTTAATTAAAAGCCTTTCAATGTAAAGTTAATTTTTCATTAGAAAATAGTAAATGTTCATTATTGCAAATTTGGAATTTGTGAAGAGGGAGGAGAAACAGAACAAACAAAAATCAATTACAGACTATCTCTCAGAGACAGCTGCTTACGTGTTATTTTTTCTTCTTCTTCTTTTTTTTTTTTTTAACATGGGCAGGCACCAGTAATTGAACCCAGGTCTCCGGCATGGCAGGTGAGAACTCTGCCACTGAACCATCGTTGCCCACCCTATGAGCTGTTTCTTAAAACTGGTTGAACATCTTTTAGTTCTTCTTTTGTTGTGATAGAATGGGCTTGGGCAGCATGGAGGAAATGTTCCAGACTCAGGAATTCAGATACGGTTTTTTTCCAAAGATTTCATTCACTCCAATACTGCTTATTTTTACTGTGTCCTTTGCAAGATAGGGGAGTGGGATGAAATACTCCGTGGTTAGGTGGCCCTTATTCAATGTTGCTTACTCTGTGTAATTCCCTTTGAGTTCTTCACTACCCTAACCTCTGATGAAGGAGGGAGAGAAAAGAATGGAAACACATGAATTTTCATGTTTCTTGGGCAGGGATGAAAAAAAGAAACAAAAAAAAAAGAGGGAAAAGAGGATATATGTATTTGCCTCTGTCCTTGTGCCTTCCTCCTGGATTCAAAATCTGAAATGGAAAGGGAAAGGGGTACCACCCATGAAAAGAGTAATATTTGAAGATTTTTCTTTTTACAAGCATACTTAGAGCAGATTTTCTTCAAATACTGAGCCTCCTTTGTAAAAGATTATTGCACCTGAAGGGACAATCAAGAAGAAAGTATCCAGGGAGTAAGTAGGAGTTCTCAGTGTAGCTACCTGCAGGGCATTAGACCAACCTGAAAATGTGGTTTGATCTCTTTTAGGTCCCTTAAAATACCTGGATGTGAGCATTGCAAACTAAAAATTTGTACATGTGAGTCATGACACTAATACTTCCTTTCCCCTACATCCAGATTTCCTTGGGTTGGTGTATGAGTACAAGGTAAAAAAGGAATCCAAATGTCATTAATCTTGCCACTGGATTATCTCATCCACAGAGCTCGGGGAGATACATAGAGAATGGGTAGGCAGTACCTTCTGACTACCAACTGATGTTTAGCACCTTACCTTGAATTTGATGCATTTCAGAAGGTTGAATTGCTTTGCATACATTTTGAAATATTCCAGGAATAAGGAATTTGGCACATAGTTTGGATAATCTTCTGGGAATGGAAAGTCTGAATAACAAGACATCTCCTTGCAGCTGTTGGAAACCACAGACTTGTAGAGACTGGCTCTTCCTTCCTCAACATGTTCCTGTACATAGAGTCCACATACATGCACACAAAGGAAACACAGGTTAATTTTCAGAAATTCAAACATTAACTAAACTTATGGTGGCACAGAAGTGCTTCTTGCCAACCCGTCTAATGTAAATTTCTATCCTGCACTTGGAGATGATGAACATTGGACCCCAGTATGAGTTTCATGTTTAGAATTTCAATTCAATTTCAAATAAAACTGGGATCAATTTAACTGTCTATATTCTCAGAGTGTCACTGCAAAACACGGGAGAATAAGAAAATAGGCAAGAGCCAGAAAGTAGTATTTTGGAAGATGGGTAATTGCTGGGTATTTTGGCTTCACAGGTATTGTGGAAATGATTTTGAAGATGGTTTCAGATTATGAAGGATCTTGTATCTGAAGTTAAGGAATCTGGATATCATAGGAAGGTTATGGCAGTCCACCAAATGTCTGAAGTTTGGAAGTGGTTTATATTAAATTTTGGAAGATAACTCTGTTTTTATAAACCATGCAGTAGAGCAGCTGGAAAGTGGGGGAAGGGAGCTAGTTAAGAGCCTAAAAAATGAATCCACTTGACTGCTAATGAGGGCCTGAGTGGAGGCAATGGTGTTTGGAACTGAGACAGGGGACAGTGAGATGGGAATAAGGTAGAACCCATTGGATTGGGATTCTGACTGGATTTAGGGAAGATAAGGTCAAATAGTTCCCAGTCCGGACAACTGTGTACATGAAGTACCACTGATCAATTTCCAACCTCTGTTTTCAACTTGAATAACTAGCAAATATCAAGATCTCAGAAGACTATCACTAAGTTGAAAATTGAGCAGTTTTTGTAATGTCTTTATGTACATCGCATTCATTTTTTTTGGATGGCATTGAGAAAGTTTTCTCCTCCTTTAATGGGAATGTCCTTTGTACCTCAACATTATTTACACTCTTGGATATCTATTTCCTTTTCCCTGTGAAACAAAAATTATTTTATTGTGTGAATAATTGAAAATATAACCTCACAAATTGAAAGGGGTTTTGCTGTTCCATCAAAGGGTATGAAACCAGATCTGTATGAAATGCCGCTATCACAGAAAATAAAATTATAAGCATATCTCTGTGGTTTGAATTAATGTTACTGATAACAGCTGATATGAGTTAGCTGTTACAGAATGCCCTGCTTTCTATATCCTCGGATCTGACAACTTCACCTATCCTGAATATATCTAGAAAACTTAAAGCTAACAGGCTTTTGAGAAAGATGGATACACAAATCCTGATTCTTTATTCTGCAGGAAGATCTAAAGCAGTACAACTAAAAAGTGTAGTCTGCAGGTGGGTACTGGTATGAACTATTTGTTACTGGTCTATAACAAGATAGTTACAGAAATTGAGATTATTTAGAGACTTGTATAGCACTAGACATAGTTCAGTATTAAAGCATGTGGATTCCTGTTTGTTGAAGAGGACATAGTTCAGTTTTGGTTATATCTGTCTCATGTGATAAATTGCATGGGGTTCAAGCTGTGTATTAGTCAGGCACCAGAGGACCATGTTTCAATGTGTGATATTTTAAGGTTAGTTTGTCAACTATTCTCCAAATGTCTATAAAATCTGGAATTATTTTGTCTCATTGAAATATAATTCAGATTTAATTATAACCTTACAAGATAAATTTTTAGAAATGACTATTGGCAAAAGATTGAAGAAAATAGATTTTTAAAATATATCTCTGCTTGCATTATTGCAGATAGTTGTTAAAAAAAAATGATATCCTGGCTTGCTAAAATTCCTCTAAAATCTGTTTTTCCATTTCCATCAGCCTACCTATGTGGGTCTCATCTCTCTACTATGAATATTATTAAAAAAACTTAGAAAGAGTTTAGATGGACATTACCTTCTGACAATAGGGCTGTCTCAATCCAATCCAGATAAGATAAATTGACAAACAAGGAACAAACGTAATTACACATTAAAAACCTTAAATATTAATATACACAATGCATATTCAAAGTGTGCCTATCAGTGTTTAATGTGGAGAATTGCTGTTTTATGCATAACATTTTGCTTGTTTGTTGTGCCTGTTTGGAACTGTCATGAACCCTAGAAAAGCCATGCTCTTTAATCTTCATTCCATATTGCTGGGTGGGATTTTTTTTTTTTTTTATTGTTTCCGTGGAGATGTGGCCCACCCAATTCTGGGTGGTAATTTTTGCTTAGGTGGTTTCCATGGAGATGTGTCTCCACCCTTTCAAGGTGGGGTGGCTTACTAGAGCTTCTTAAGAGGGAACCATTTTGGAAAAAGCTTGGAACCAACAGAGCCCACATAGCCAGAGATCTATGGAGATGCAGAAAGAAAACACTCCCAGGGAAGCCTTATGAAAAAAGGAGAGAAAGCTAGCAGACAGTCTCTATGTGCCCACCCAGCTGAGAGAGTTGTCCAGAAGCCAGAGATCCCAGCAGATGCCAGCCAGGTGACTTCTCAGTTGACAGATGTGTTCTGGACAACATCAGCCTTTCTTGAGTGAAGGTAACCTCTTGATGGTGCCTTAATTTGGATATTTTCATGGCCTTAGGACTGTAAACTTGCAGCTTAATAAGTATCCTTTTTAAAAGCTGTTCCATTTCTGGTATATTACATTCCAGCAGCTTACAAACGAAAATATTTTGTAAAAAGTTATAAGTGTAATAGTGATTCTCTTCGTTAATTGCTGATGTACTCACTTGCAAGGAACAATGTGCCCTCTTTTTTAAATTGTTTCATTTCTGTTACATTTTTCTTAATATTTATCAAAATTACTTTTATGTCTTTGACTCTAAATATAAAAACTTGCATCTTATATTTTGTGTATTTTTGTTTCATTTTTCCTAGTTCATTTTATTGTATTTTATAAACATAGTCTATAATAAATTGGAAATAAAAGGTAAACTAGCTCTTTTCTACAGAGAGTTTGAGAAGCACGTCTCTCTGGAGTGCTTCTTAAGAGTTAGTGTACCTAGGAATCACCTGGGGAATCTTGTTAACATGAAGATTTTGATTCAGGAGTTCTGGGCAGGGCCTGAGACACTGCATTTCTAATGAGCTCCCATGTAGATGCTGCTGGTCTATTAGACCATACTCTGAGTAACAAGGCTTTGGAGCAGCACTTGTCCAATGGGAAAACGATGCAGACCATATATGTAACTTTAAATTTTCTTGTAGCTAATTTCAAAAAAAAAAAAGGTAAAAAGAAACTAGTGAAATTAATTTTAACAGTATGTTTAAATTATGTTTTATTTAGCTCAGTATATCCAGACTATTGTAATTTCAACATGTACCCAGTGTAAAAATTATTGAGATATTTTGCATTCTTCTTTTTGTACTACGTTTCTGAAATTTGGTATGTGCTTTACACATCTCAGTTCAAAGCTACATTTTCATTTCAAAATGGATTCACATATCCAAGTCGTTCCAAATATCTTTAAAAATTCTCCAAGAACTGAATTAAAAATTGGCTTTAAAATTAAAATTTTAAATTCATCAAAGTTAAATGAAATAAAAACTTCAGGTCCTTAGCTGTATCAGCTACATTTCAAGTGCTCCACAGCCACCAGTGGCAGGTGTCTGCTTTCTTTGAAGTACAGTTTTAGAACACCTCTAGTCCTCAGACAGGCATTAGAACCAAACATAAAGTTGGTTTGATTCAATCTAGTCAGTCATTAGTTTTCCTCCGGGTTACAGGTAAAAAAGAGATTAGGAACACCTGCAAACAGAAGTAAGAGCAACTAGCAGGGGAAGCAACTGCACTATAAGCAGAAAAACATCAATTATAAACCGCTCTGAGATCGATTAGCGTAGGACCATCGTTCCCTCATTTTTCTCTGGCAGCCGATAGCATCATCATGCTGTCAATTTCTAGTCCCCCAGAGCAAAAGCCTAAATTTGGTATATGTACTCTTTAAAGGTGGTGGAGATGTGAATTTTATACTTTGAACACACAAATAGTTAAAAAAAAATGTCAAAGCCGTTTGTAATGGCATGCTTAAACATCAAAGAGTAGGGCAGACTCATTGGAATCGGATAAGCCAGGGAACCATGCCCTTTAAGTGACCTTAAAGCAAATAAATGAACAAACAAACAAAATAAACCTCCAGTTTCTAAAATTTCGGGAAATAATTATAAAGATAGGAAAGAAAAAAGCCTACAGGAAATGATGAAGCTGATTGTGAGGTAATGTATCACAGATGTCAGCAGATGAAAAGTGTGGTTTAGAGCGGAAAGAGGTTTAGAGGCTTTAAGTGTGGTTTAGAGGCTTTAAGAGTCGGATCCAAGACCACTTCTTTGCTCTCATCTCTCTTTCGACTATTTCTCATGGAGAAGTACAAGGTCTGGAGTGCTTAGCATTTAGATCAAGTCTAATCCATGCCACTTGTGAATGCTACTTGCAGGTCCTGAGCCCTCCACTCCAATGCTCACCCCACTTAGCAACCTCCCCTAGTGAATCCCAGGCCCTAGAAGCCCCCCTGGCTGCAGGCACCTTTGGCATCCTCACTGTGTGGGTCTGTCAGTTGCCCTGGCACTCAGAGCGCGGAAGCACATGCCCCTGGGAGTTCACGGAGCCACTCCAGGGAGGATTTTTTTCCTCATTAAGGGAGTAGAATGGAAAGGGAGAACGAGGAGATGGATTGCAGAGAGATGGAAAAATATAATAAGTATGAATAAAGGGGTTTCTGGCTTCTTGGTCGACTTTGGTCTTGCAGCATAGAGGTCACCATCACCCAATGGGACACTCAGTGGGACCCCATGAGCCAGAACTCTGTCCAGGATTTGCCTGTCCTCAGGCAAAGTGAACAGACTTTGCAAATGCATGGAGTATAGTTGCTGGCAGTACGGACCCTGGAGTCACACTGCCTAGGTTCATAGTCAAGCTTGATCAGGTTTTAGCTGGATCATCTTGGAAATTTTCTCAACCTCCCTGTGTCTCAGTTTCCTCATCCGTAAAAGGGGAATAATAACAATAGCACATATCACTTAGGATAAACTGAAATTATAGAGACAATGCATTCAGAACAGTGCCTAATAAGCTCTAAATTAATTTTAACTGTTAGTTGTATTCTTCTACAGCTGCTGTGGAGATTTACTTTCTTGAACTTTACTTAATGTCATTAAAAGAGGAGTACTGCAACGGGAGAAAAATTTTGTTAGGTCAGAAGTCCTTTTGTTATCATTCTTAAAGTAGTATATAAAATGATAATGACAATCACTCCTAAATAGAGACATTCTCTCTAGTACTTTCACACTCCTGTTCTCCATGAATAATTAGTTCCTTCTTCTTTTCCTCTTCCTTAAGACAGCCAGACCTCACTTTGTTTACATACCGCTTTTCCCTGGTGTGGCGGACTCTCCCTGTATGACAATGTCCAGTTCTTTGATCTACAATACAGGATAACTAAGAGGAGATTTGAAGAAATCCCAAGAATAGAAGGCTCAGGAGGCAGATACCTGTCAGACACACCCCATTGCAGATAACAGGAACTTAATAAATATTTGTCGAATATATGGATAAAAGGAAACCTACCAAGATTACTGAAGTTTTAGAAAAGAGCTTTTAAAGAAAGATTATAGGGGGCGGGTCGCGGTGGCTCAGCAGGCAGAGTTCTCGCCTGCCATGCCAGAGACCCGGTTCGATTTCCAGTGCCTGTCCATGTAAAAAAACAGAAAGATTATAGGAATTAGGTTTAACAAGCCGAAAAATGAAATAGCAAAGGAGCAATTCCTCAATGATTTAAGGAGGTAAAGTATTTTAAACTTCATCATTGCCCTCACTGAGTCTAAAATTGTATATATTAGACAGGTACATAGTAAGTGCTCAAAAAAATGCCTTTGAGGAAACGAAAGAATGAATCTGCAGAGGAAATGACTTTGATGCACATGAAGAGGGGCCTCATTCAGGATAGAATACATTACAGAGGTTTGAAGGATGGAGAGGAGAGAGAGGCTGAGAATGTGTTTCTCCTTGTATAAAATAGATAATCCCTTCTAGATTTGTCAGTATGGGTCTGCCTGAAAGTTATAACTTCTCAAGGATCCCCCACACTAAAAGTCTCTAAAAGTAATATTAATTTCTAGAATTTTGTTCCTTCAATTACCACTTTAACCGAGGAACACACTCTCTCTCACTTTCAAGAGTTTGAGAGAGTTGATTGTGGGACAGGCGTCCCACTGCCATTCGTGTTGGTGCTCAGAGGTGATTCTTTTTCCGTGTATCCCTTTTCTTTTCAAAGTTTCTCTTCCCCCACTGCCAGTGATTTCAAGGAGATCTTTTTCACTGCAACCTCTGTGCATTTCCTCTTTGATGAAGCTGTGGTAACTGGAAGAAACCAACCACCCTTGGTGAGTGTCTAATGAAGTTCTGTAACTTATAATCTCCAAAATCACAGGACCCGCTCCCTATTTGGAAATGAAATCTGCCTCCACGTGTGTCTAATTAGATTTCTTTTCTTGCCTTTCTATTTTTGCACAATGCCCCCTTCTGTCCCAAAGATGGATTAAGGACCCTCTTTGTACATGTTCTGGCAAGGACAGTCGGTGCTAAAGCAGGCTCTTTCATTCTGCAGGTTTTGAATGGGATATCTGCTTTGGGTTCAAAGACCCCTCTAACCAGCCTTTTGTGTTGTGTTTCGTGTGTGTGTGTGTGTGTGTGTGTCTGAGTGTTGGGATGGGAAGAGGAAGGGATGCCACTAGATAGACCCAGGAGAATGACAGCCTGTCAGAGCTGAAAGCACCTTCAAGTTCATCTAGTTTGAGGATTTTCAGTCAGGCTTAGAGGAGCCTCAGGGTATTGCAGAGATGCCTAAGGGCTGCTGTATCAAGATATGGCTGCTGACCGAGGCTGGAAATGAGTTTTCCTACTTCCTAGCTCTCTAGTAGTTCAGCTATTATCTATTTTTCATCCTAGTTCTCACTTTTATGAATAAGGTAATAGAGGCTGATGATTTGTTAATTGGGTGACATTTTATCTCAGCTACTGCTTGATAATTCTTGTACTTATCTTTTTGATGTCCTATCACATTCTCCATGATATTTTTTCATGACTTTCTCTATTTTTCTTAATTCTCCAATACCATTTACCACCGTAACCCACTCTTAACCGTCCACAGATGCCATATTTTCCTGAAAGAATTGAGGTACCTGGTGTGTACCCTTTCATCTTCTCCCCCTCTACCTCAAAATTTCTCTTTAGTATTCACTTGCCCTCCTTCTCCAGTCTCTGCTGAAACTGTGAACTTTCTGGGGCTGACTCTGACATCTATGCCTACAATTACACTACTTCCTTTTTCTGCTAGGATCTTGTCCCAAGTTGGACTTACATATTCTATCTTTTTCTATTGTCTGAATTGTTTTCTTTACCTACAGACAAAGTGGTGTCTTCCCATCACACAGCAATACAAATAAAAAAAAAAAAACATTAAAAAAAGACACCTTCTTGATTTTGCCCAAGTCACACAGCCAGTTGAATACAGTTAGATCTCTATTTCTCCTGATTCTTAGATCAACGATTTTTGGGGTTAATTATTAGGTGTCTGTGGCCTGTTTAAGAAACAATTTTGTCTGGTGACCCAAGGGATTAAGTACAGCTTTTGCTCTCTGAACTCACTTTTAGCTTTGATTGAGATTACTTGAACCAAATAAATCTGTTAATTACCCTTCTTTTGGGGGTGGTTTCATCTTTTAAGCCAACATCCAACTTTGATGGATTAGTGTTTGTCTGGCGTACTTTACTGAGAAGGATTCTGAGACTCGTGAAGGGAAAGGGATCATGCTGGATTATCAATGTCTTCAGTGGACATGGGAGGGGAAAGTTACCACACAGGCATCAGGCTCCTGCCATCCTGGTGGAAAATAGAGTGTTTGAATTACAGGCATACATGTGCTTTTTCATCTAGTCCCCTTTGGAAAGAACTGTATGCACTGGTGAGAGAGTTAGTCACATTTCAAGGCATATAGTTCTTTATATGAACCAAGCTGGCCCATATTGAAAGTATTGTGACCAAACCAGCAGCCTCTGGCCTCTCTGGAGATTTGCTCACTCTGTTAGAAAATAATTACTTTATTCCAGTTCCAAATTCTAGCCCTTTGGTAAATAAAGGTATTTTGTGTCTTTCTTTTAGCCCCTAGGGGATCTCAGGTCATGATATCTGACGTGTTTCTCCTTTTCACTATTCCTGATAACTTTATCCTTGGCAATTTAAAGCTTACGGCAAATGTTTTTGTCCTCTCCAGAAGGAGGGAAAATAGGAGCTATGGGCAGAGTTGATGCAAATGCTTCCCTGGCTGAGCCATGGAGCTCACAGGTTGTTTTCTCTGCCTTGATTAGGGTTTTGATGGCCCCAAACAAGAACCTCTGTGATCTTCTGGGGAGGATCAGTCAAGTCAAGGGTGGGCCTCACTGTTCCCTGTAATTGTTTGTTCTCCATTACCTTCTCTGATCCAGACTTTAGCCCTGCTGAGATTTGAGAATATTACTTATTTTTTTGCACAAGGAAAAAAGAAACTCTCCAAATCTACCTTCTTTACTTTGGGTTATTCTTGGCATGGACTGGTATTGCCTGGGCATCAGGGGCTACATT
Source organism: Tamandua tetradactyla (assembly GCF_023851605.1). Taxonomy (NCBI): domain Eukaryota; kingdom Metazoa; phylum Chordata; class Mammalia; order Pilosa; family Myrmecophagidae; genus Tamandua; species Tamandua tetradactyla. The sequence continues at coordinate 25,057,304 of NC_135330.1, read as the reverse complement.
TGCAACTCATCCTGCACCGAGCCCTCAACCACTAATACAGAGAGGTCAGGGCTGGAAAAAGAAGCAGGTAAAAGCAGTTTGGTCTAGCAGGCAGGGCCTGGGACTCCAGTTCTGTTTCAGACCCTCATCCCATGCACAGCAGTTTCTGGCCTTGCCTCAGACAGCCTGCTTCTGTTCCTGCCTTTCTTGTCCTGGGCAGTTCTGATCTGTCCCAGTCACTCTGTCCTCTTCCAACCTTCAAGGGCATCTTTGGAAACATTTCTCCCTCTTAGTTCTGTTCAAAGTTTGTAAGGCAACTGATGCACCTCCCCCCTCACCCCCCCACCCCCAAGTTCAGCCTTTGCCCTGCCTCTTTCTTTCACCAATTTCAATGGCCCTTCTTGGGACCCCTGTTCAGCAGACATTTCTAGCAGGACAACCACGGCCACCAGCTCTTGTGGAATAAATGCATACTTTTTTTTTGTACTGGTCAAGCCCTTTTCCAATAGACAAGCCATTTTGAAACCCTACTTACCGTGAATCTCCAGAGTCCCCCAAGGTCCTCGCTCCTTTCAAAGCAAGTGGGCTCCAGTCCTTCCTCCAGGCAGCACTTGATGGAGGACAGGCCAGTGGCCCCAGCTCCCACAATTGCAACTCTCTTGGCCATGTTCTCCTGTGCTGGGAAAATGAAGCAGAAGTTTTTATTCACGAGTAAACGTGAAAGCCCCACCCCCTCCTTGGCAACTCTAGCAAACCAGGAAAAAGATTTTGGAAGATGAAGGGATTTGCTCAGTTTGAATCCTCTGTAGCTGGTGTCAAATGCTCAGGTCACTGGTTTAACCCCCGTGCTTTGTATGTTCCCACCCCTCCCTTGGAGCTGGTGCCAAATGTTAGTACAGTTGTTGAGGCTGTAGCTTCTGGCAGCCTGGCTGAAATTGGACCCTGGGCAGAGGTGGGCAGACTCTTGCATTCTGGACTGTGCTACTCTCTCCTGCCTCCCTACTCTAATCCTAGAATTGATTAGTACAGCAGACCTGAAAACGATCATTTTGTTAAACATGTTCTTTTTGTAAAAACATATAAAAATGAAGCTCAGATTGGTGGGGTGACTTTACCCAAGAGCATAAAGCAGCTGGTGCAGCAGAGTTGGGACCAGGAGCTGAGACATTTGTGGCCACTACCTGCGCTGCCACAACACTGCCTGGGATGAATCCCAGTCGATGGTATACTACCAGGGCCTGGCTGCACTGTCCATATGGCCTGCTACCAGTGGCCACTGGTGGGTGGTCGCCAGTGGAAGAGGGAAGATAGCTACTGGGGAAGGTCTGTGGTGGGAAGGGGACATGGAAAACCATGCCACCACGGTCAATTTGATGCTAATTCACCTCCATGGGACATGGCATATAGGTTGGTGAATCACTTGGCACTGGCCATTTTAATGGCCAATAGTGTATTGGATAAGCTGTGGATCTAGGTTACCTGGTTATCCTGGTTATTAAAGTCCAGCTCTGTCAGTCATAACTGTGTGGTCTTGGGCAAATTACTTAGCCCCTCTGTGGATTCAAATAGAAAAAAAAAATAGATACAAGTGTAGTCACTTCCTAGTGGGGTTGTTGAGGAATAAGTGAGTCAACACGTGCAAAGTGCCTTAGAACATTTCCTGGCACATAGTAAATGTTTGATAAATGTAAGCTATTATAATTTAAAAAACATTTTCCAAAACTGGTGTCCTTTTCTGCCTTTCACATTGAAGAGCTTCTGTTCTGTTCATTCTTATGGTATTCCTGATCAACTTCATAGCCATTTAGCTTTAAATCATGGTGGTATTTCCTAATTTGTTTTCATGACAGCCCCTCCTCCTGCTCTAGACTGTAAATTTTTCAAGCATGGGGTCATGTCTTTTTGATCATAGTATATGCTAGAAATGCCCACCTATCCTTCCCCTCAAACGTAGATTCCCTGAACATTTACTACTTCCTTGTCTCACAGTTTTGATATGCATTTTTCACTTTTTAAGATTGGCATCCTGAGGGAATTGGCTCATTCACATGTAAGCAGCTCAACAGTAAGGACTTAATGCTTTTTGTTCATGCTTCAATGTCTAGGGCAACACTTGGATCTTAACATAAATATGCAATAAATACTTTCTGAAAGAAAGGAAATGTTCATCTTTTTCTTTTTATATTTCCTACAAGGGCCGGTTTTCCCCTGTACCCCAGAGACGAGGTACACCTACTGGAAAAGATTTAGTAGAGAAGGGTTAGTAGAATCCCCTTAGGGGAAGTCATGCTCTAAACCCTGATGGGCAATATGTGAATCACACCCTTGTATAATTTTCCCTTTTCTGGGTTCTAGAGGAGTTGAGTTACCTACATTTAGAGAGGCAGCTGATATGATAAAATAAATGTTGGTATTGGGATCACACATATCTATTTTGGATACTTGTTCTATCACTGACCAACTCAGTGACATAGGAAAATTGCTTACTCTCTTTGGGCCTCAATTTCCTTATTTGTAAACTGGAATATCAGTGGTATTCATTATTATGTTTTTTATGTGGCACATACTTGGCATTCAATAAAGAATAGCCACTTTTATGGGAAGAATGGCTATAGGGGGAAAAAAGGGGAGAATTGCATGCATCAATATATTTCAGCTGTACCCAAAAGCATGCTGGCTCCATAAAGACAGTGGTCTGATCATAGCAGGACACACAAGCATTCGCCAGGACTTCAGGAAAAAAAGCAGTTTCCTCTTGTAAGGAAGAGTGAGGAGTCATTTTTCCGTAGCTGGATCAAGAAAGAAGGTGGGGCAATGTCTCCACGATGACCCCCCTGAAACTAGAGCTGAGGTCAGCACTGGGAAGTGTAAGTTCCCTGGAAAAGGGCTAGCACTTATGTTTATCTTGCCTTAATGGCCAGGGGAGGTGTCTGTGCTAGTTTGAAAGGATGTATGTCCCCTAGAAAAGCCATGTTTTAATCTAAATCCCATTTCATAAAGGCAGAATAATCCCTATTCAATACTGTATGTTTGAAACTGTAATCAGATCATCCCCCTGAAGATGTGATTTAATCAAGAGTGGTTGTTAACCTGGATTAGGTGACGACATGTCTCCACCCATTTGGGTGGGTCTTGATAAGTTTCTGGAGTCCTATAAAAGAGGAAACATTTTGGAGAATGAAAGAGATTCGGAGAGAGCAGAGAATGTTGTAGCACCATGAAGCAGAGCCCACTAGGCAGTGACCTTTGGAGATGAAGAAGGAAAACGCCTCCCGGGGAGCTTCATGAAACAGGAAGCTGGGAGAGAAAGCTAGTAGATGATGCCACGTTTGCCATATGTGTTTACCATGTGCCCTTCCATCCAAGAGAGAAACCCTGACCATGTTCACCGTGTGCCTTCTCACTTGACAGAGAAACCCTGAATTTCATCAGCCTTCTTGAATCAAGGTATCTTTCCCTGGATGCCTGTGATTGGACATTTCTATAGACTTGTTTAATTGGGACATTTTCTTGGCCTTGGAACTGTACACTAGCAACTCATTAAATTCCCCTTTTGAAAAGCCATTCTGTTCCTGGTATGTTGCATTCTGGCAGCTAGGAAACTAGAACAGCGCTCCAGGGCAGGAGGGTTGGGTTCTGGGGTAGAAAGGAACAGTGTTATATATTTCCTTGCCTACAATGGTGTGTTTTCAGATACAAATTGCTGATAAAAAAAAAAAAAACCTGGATGATTGGTCATGAAAAAATGTGTCTAATCCAATTTTGAATTCTGTTAGAGAGAAGCCCAGCCAGGGACCTAGCTCCATGGTGAGTTAACCGAGGAGGTCTTAGGCAAGGAAATGAACTGCCCTGAGCTCATTTTGCAGAAGAGGATGATCAGTGCTGACTCTTACTCCAAGGGCCTGGCATAGTATTGCAAACTTCTGCCTTTAAATATTTGAAGGGTCATCATGTAGAGAAGGATTAGAACTGTGGCAAGTGGTGGAATCAAAGAAGTTACATGGAAGTAAATTTTAGCTTAATAAAAGTACTTTCCAGCATGTCAAGCTCTGAAATTGGCTTTGTTTAAGCAGAGTCTAGAAAACTAATTATTGGAGACATTGTAAGTGTGAGATTAATAGATCAGGTAGAGGGTAGAATTAAATGACCTCTAGGGTCTTGTCAATTCTGAGATTCTACTATTCATTTTTTATTAATTCAGGCATCTAACACTTATTGAACCAAGCCCTACTGCAAATGATGGATAAGGTATGAGGCTTTCTCTAGAGAAGCTCTCAGTCTGTTGTCAAAATTAGGTTTGAAAATAAATAATTGCAACATTCTGGGTAGCATGCTAAGACAAAGGTATGTTCAAACTGCAATAAGAAAATGAAGGAAGGAAGTGCTAATTCTGACTTTGGGGTGGTAGGAAAGCAACACAGAGGAAATAATATTTGATCTGGATTTTGAAGGGTGAATATACTTGAACAGGTGGAAGAGGGGAAGAGGTACTCCAAAGACAGGTAGCAGGGAGAGTAAGTGCTGGAGATGGTCCACAGAGCATCTGTGATCACTTGACTCCACAGTGAGCTCGCTATTCTCTTGATGGTTAGAGGAACTACAGTGTGTACCCAACAATAGGAGACTGCATTATAGTGTTGATTAATTTGATCATATATGTTAGTGTCCTCCTTACACAAGAGTATATGTTCCCCCAAAGCAGGGTGTTTTTTTTGTCTCTGAATTTCTCACAGCTCCTAACATCAGACTTATCCTCTTTTTAAAAAAAATTTATGTATTAAAAAAATAAACAAACAAAATAAAACAACATCCATAATCAGTAAATTCACAATATCATCACTTATAGTTGCATATTCATCATTTCTTAGAACATTTGCATTGATTTAGAAAAAGAAATAAAAAGATAACAGAAAAAGAAATAAAAGGATAACAGAGAAAAAAGTTATGCATACCTTACCTCTCGCTGTCACATTTAATTACCTTAATTAGTTTATTCTGGAGATTGCTTTCACTTCTCTTACCTAGGGTTTTCTTGCTAGATGAATTTGTTGTCTATCTGTTCTTTGACCTTCAGTTTAGCTTTTTCCGGACCTCTAGCTTAGGTTTTGTTTAACAGAGGATAATTTTTCAGTTCTTGTTTCTTGCCCTGCTTGTATGGTGCCTTTTCCCTCCCCACCCTTAGGAGGGTCTGCGTAGATATTATAGACTCCAGCCGGGTTTTCTCAGACTAAACTGGCCTCCTATCAGGGGGAAAGAGTCACCTGCATTAGTTTTCCCTGAGGGTGAGACTCAGCAGGTTAAAAGACTTTTCTGTGAAGTCTCTGGGCTCTGTTTTTCTTATCCTGCCCAGTATATGGCACGTCTTCCTGTGGGTCGCACCAGCAAAAGATGTTATGGCACTTTTAACTTTGGAAGTCTCTCCCTGCTGGGGGCGTGGTGGAGACAGAGGAGAGGTTGTAGGCTGGTTTTAATGGCTTCAAATTGCCAAGCCCTGGTGTCTGAATTCCTTGAGAGAGGGATTCCACCTGAGTTGGGCTTCACCTCTCCCCTGGGGAAGGCGCACGTGGGAGACAGCCCTGAAAGCAGCCCGTTTCTGCCTATGCCTAGGGCAGTTGCAGCCCGAGAAGTCCTGCCACTGAATCCAGAGGCGGCCAAGTCTCCATAGAAGCACAGCCACTAAAACCTCTGTTTCCTCCCCCTTTCCTCTTTTTCCGTGAACCCAATGAGCAAACTCCGCTTGACCAGGTTTAGAGTCTCTTTCCTTTCCCTCTGGGAAGCCTCCTGTGGGGGAGGGGCACCAGGTGCTGGCCGCCTTGGCTTGGGGAACTCACTGTTTTGGGGAGGCTTGCAGCGGGTCCGGCTGTCAGACTGGGGTATGCTGTGTGTCCGGTCACTGACGTGGCTCCGGGAGCTGTTCTGTACTGTTTCTGGTTATTTAGTAGTTGTTCTGGAGGACGAACTAAAACGCGCGCATTGCTAAGCTGCCATCTTGACTCCCTCAGCCAGACTTATCCTCTTCATAACAGCATTATTCACACTGGCCAAAAGGTAGAAATAATCCAAATGCTCATCAACAGATGAAGGGATAAGCAAAATGTAATATATGAATATGATGAAGTATTACTCAGCCATAAAATCGAATGAATAAATGACACATGCTACAATATGGATGAACGTTGAAATTATTATGTTGAGTGAAATAAGCAGATGCAAAAGACTCCATTCATATGAAATATCTAGAGTAAGCAAATTAATAGAGACAGGAATAGATTAGAGTTTACCAGGTGATGGGAAGTTATTACCTTATAGGAATAGTGTTAGTTTGGGGTTGTGAAAAGCTCTTAGTAATGGATGGTGGTGATGAGAACACAATATTGTGAATATAATCAAAACCATTGAAGTGCATACTTAAATGGTTAAAATGCAAAATTTTGTGTTAGACACATTATACCATAGTTAAACAAATCTTAAAAATGATTAATTGAGAAAATACTTGCTGAGAGCTAATATCTTAGGTCAGAGAGTCCTTCTTCAAAACTCTCCTTTTCTCAAATGTATAAGAAATAGAAATTCTTTTTCCAGGCTACCAGTGTAATTCAGCCAGGATCAAAGCAGCCAGCCTACTCAGATTGGTAAATATCCCTAAATTCATGGGACATTAGGAGGGATATGAGTCAGAGACCGGATTTGAAATACAGTATTGGCAAATTATCAATGGTGTGACTTTAGGTAAATAATTTCTTGAAAGGAGACTAGATATGGAACTTCTCTCAGAGGTGTATTATAAGAATGAATCAGCTAATATAATGAAAGTATTTAGTATATTACTTGGGACATGCTAGGCCCAAGATAAATGGTTTCTCTGATTATTTTCACATATTCAGGAGATTTTTTTTTTAATCTGATATTTTTGTGAATATCTGCCTTGATAATTTTGGGTGTATTTACAGGGATAAAGTTACAGGATACTTGGAATCAGAATCATTAGGAAAACTAGGAATAGAAATATAAAAGTTGTCTTCTAGAAAATGAAAGGTAAGAGTAGGAAAATATAAGAATGATGATCAGAGAATGGGAAAGAGGAAAAGAGAAAGAAAGGGCATAAAGTCAGACTGAAATGTTTTTACTTTTCTTTCTTTTGTTTATTTTTAATTCAAATCTGCTTGGTTTATCACCCCCCAAAGAGGAATATCTTTTCCACCCCATTTGTACTAAACACAAAATTTGGTAGACAAGTCCCCAAACCACTGTCTCTAACGATGCTGGGTCTATTGAGAAGCACGTAAGAAAAATTCCTGATTTCCCTTTCACCTAAATCCAGTTTTCCCCCTTTGATCCAATCACTCGCTGGTCTGCTCAGCAGGATACTCACCAGTGTACACAGAAGACTTGATACCTTTGACTTCTGTCCCATTACAAATACTGAAGCATTTACTCTGCTCGTTGTACTTTAGGTAGGGAATGGCTTAATGGCTCCTGAGGGTGACAGAGGGAGGGGCATCTGCTGAGGTGGTTCCACCCTGTTGCACAAGAACAAAACAGGAAAAATCTGGTCCCCACCTTTCTCAATTCAAGGAATCAGAGATTATATCTGGTTATTTATTTTACATACTTGTAATTCTTCGTGCTGATGGATTTGCCACAGTTAGGGTACTGAAGCTAGCAGAAATAAAAATGGATCTGGATGAGCCAGTTCCCAGCACACTGCTTGAACTTGGTCTAAGAGATAAGGAACGCTACGTAGATTTGAAACCTAAAGTTAGATGATGTATTTTAACTTATTGATTAATTGCAGGGCTTATTCTCACTAAATTGTACTTTAGGCCATAGGATGAAGAAATATATCCAGGACCTTTATTGAAGTAGACCCAGAGTCTGAGAGCCAGATTGGTAGGCAATTAAAATCTTTGGGAATTATTTTGGACTTTCTGCATATGATAGTATGGTATTTCCTAGCCCCCGAGTGATTGTTTGGGACCATGCTACTGGTTCTGGTCAACAAACTGTAGTTCATTTTTGGACCGGCATTTAATGACCAGTGTGAGATCCCGCAGAACTTTCTCTTCCTTTAGCAACTTCAAGGTAACTGATCCATTAGCCTGGATATCTGCATGGCTATGAAGACAAAAACCTATTCCCAAAGGACATACAGCATGGAAGAAAAATACTCTTAGTTATTTTAAGCTATAGAGATTTGGGGATTGGTTGTTAAAGCATCATGCGTACCTTTTACTGGGTGGTGTGCTAGAGGGATTTATTTTTTTTGGCTTTCTCGTTGTGTTACTTTTATAATCTCATCTCCTTTCCTTTTCCCCCTGCTTTGAATCAGACTCAGAATCACTGAATCTTAGAGATGAAAGAAAGTATAGAATTCAAATTCACATAGTTTTAGTTCTGGTTATAAATTTGACTGACTTAGTGTAATTTTTTCTTTCTTTCTGCTAAAACTAATGAGAAACAATGAAAAAGCAACCCTCCCCCCCCCTCCCATATCAGTAGGCCCCCTTTCTACACACTTCTCTGCAGATGACTTTCTCCTTAGTGTTCTTTGAAAAACGCACATATTCCTAAGGGGTGTGGGGATATTTCCCACAGTCCTTAAACATTGAGGTTGTCTTTTTTCTTTTTGTGAGGCTGTATCTACAGATTGATAACTGAAAAGGGAGGTAGGGGTTGCACCATGCCTATTGGACACCACTTATTTTGCCTGAAACGGGTCTTCTATCTGCTAATATGGTCATTCAAGGACTCACTCTTCTACCGGTAAGGACAGAGGTAACTGGCAGCCACTTTCTTTATTTAAGGCATCTTCTTAAATGTCTTTATAGATTGAGCAGAATTTTGTGGGAATGCCTGCAACAGTGACTTATAGACTGTCATTTCACTTAGAGTTGACTCTTGGAGCCTGCCTAAGGAGTTTTGCAAACAGTGGGAAATGCTGACATGGTGACATGATTGAAATAGTGAGGCATACGGGGGTAAAGCAGAAAGGATACTGATAAGGAATTAAGGTTCCTTAACTTTTTTTACCTGTAGAGTAGGATAATCATCCTTGCTTTGTCTCACACACAAGGTTGTGGTGGGGATTAGGTGAGACAATATTTGTGAAAGTGCTTTATATGTGCTGCAGATGTGAGCTCCGTGAGAGCAGAGTTCTCATCATTTCTGTTCACTCCTATTTGCCCAGCATGTAGTATAGTGTTGGGACAGGGTAGGTGCTTGCTAAATATTTGTAGTATGAATATTGAAAGGAAAAAGCAATGATACTAACCTATGATATTTTAATCTTATATGGAGAAAGAATAAAATTCAGTGCCTCATATTCACCATACTCCAGGCTACTTCAGATTAGAATGATAGTTACCTAGTGTTTGATGTTCTTTTAGATTCTGGAACCTCTTTTTAATATTGAAGAATCCCCCAAATGATGAGTTTTGGGGATTTTGGAAACTCAAATATGGGAAATCTACTTTCACCTCATTCCGTTATATTTAATGCTTAGGTGGGTGACTCAGGCTTGGTCAATTTGATGCCCTTAGTTGGGATTTAAAAAGAAATTCCCCTGAGGGAATTAGGTTTTGATCAAGTGATGCAAAGATGAGGGGGCAGTAAGACTAGGTTCTTGGTAGCTTGTAGTAATGATAATCATGACCGGTGGAGGCAGTGGAGTACAGCGACAACCACGTCCACGGGTTGTGATGTGAACAAGTGGCGTGATGTCCAGGACAGATTGTTTCTGTTATCCATAGCCTTCTGGTTCCCATTTGTCTCCCAAGCCTGCTCTTCCAGCCTCCCATCCATTGGAGACTGGCCTTATCCCTACAAGAATCCCCACATTTGCCCAAGATAGTAGAATTGACTTCTGTTATTTGAATACAGAATCCTGTCTAATATAGCTCTACTATTCATCTTGTCAGTCCACCGCTCAATTTTAAGTGCATTATTCTTCTGCATACGTTGTTATTGGGGATCATAGGAATTTATTAGTTTAGTTTTTTTTTTTCAGTAGAAGCTGTGTAACTAGTTAAAAGTTTCATTATTTTTGAAGGACACAAATTTAAGAATACCTGGCAAATAATGGGCAATCAATAAATAACTGCTGAATACAGAGATGAATGAATAGAAAAATGACTGGTGAATTCAAACTAGATAAACTCAATTATCTAAACCTCAAAGATTGGCATCTGTTTTTCTTCTTCATTTTGGTATTCCGGGTATAGCACAGTGCCTGACATATTCAATGAATAAATGAACTGCAGCTCAAAATCCCCTCCTTAAAGGGGATATCCAGATTTGTACAAATGTTATAAGTCTTGTAGGAGTAAGAACTCCAAGTTGATATTTTGTGAAATATACAGACCCTTTAAGAGACTTTCTAACACTTAGGCAACCTGAGAACTCATTTGGAATATAATATGTGTAATGTAGATAATATATGCAACATGGCTATGCAACCTCCTTGTCCTTTGGCAATGCCCCCAGTTTCATGGCCTGTGAGAGTCTATAGCCCTCCTTTTAACTTCTGCTTATTTCCTTATGGTCACCTTATATCTGCATAGACCTCTGACTGTGCTGTCATTGTTTTATTCTGTGACAATCTAAGTACAGAGCTCAGCTCCTTTTCTATTCCACAAAAAAGTCCACCTCCACTAAGTGTTTTGTGAGCTTAATAACTTTATTGAATATCTAAAGGGTGCAGGGAGAGGTCACAATGCACTCTACACAGCATTCTGCTACCCACTGATTCTACTCCCCCCTTTCTGTTTTTATTTTCTTTTCTTCCTTCCTCTCTCAAATAACTTGAAAGCTTTTTCCTTTTCTCCAAAGAATCCCATTCTGCTCAAGCCCAGGTCTTGCAAAGTCTCTTTTTCTTCCTCTAGGCATTTGTGAAGTTATTTTCCTTAACAAATAGTAGTTTCCATTCTTATTCAGATACTTTGCTATCTGAAATAGTATAATGTTTATTAATGCAAGCATTAATATGATTTTATCATATTAGATATAAAACATAAAAATAATTTTCAAATCTTCTTTGACAACTTGTAGTTTATCAACTCTTTAGTGCTCCTGGGCATCAGTTCTATTTTTGATGTGTGGGAAGGGGATGATATCGGTTAACATGATATTCTATCTTGGTTACAAGAAAGACACAGAAACATGCAGAGATAATGTGTGATATTCTTAATGGGTTCATTATTTTATATACCATCAATTTCTATAGACTTCAGAGTCAGACAGTCATGGGAGTAAAATCCAGTGGGCCCACTTATAAGTCACATAATTTGAGAAAGTCATTTAACTTTTCTGAGCCTCAGTTTCCTAATGCATAAAATGAATGGTCAGGATTAAATATAATTCAATAAAATTGAATTATTTAAAGCATCCACCGCATGATAAATGATCCATAAATGTTTTTTTTTTTATCTTGTCCAGGTTATTTAGGTTGCTAAATCTTGAAATAGCTCAATATAAAAAGAAATTTGTGCTCTTATACAATTACTTTCTGCTAACCAGCAGCTCAAAGTTTAGAACTCTCTAATTATAAAACTCTTCTTCATTAAATTTAAGATCCTTTTTCCAGAATACATAGCATAGATAAGTAGGCATTTAGTTATAAAAACATGATGTCTTGGTACTCAATTTTCATCAAAGCAGCCAAGTCTTGTGGTGGTCTATTCAGGCCGGATAGTGGAAGGAGGGCCAGCTGGTATTCAAGAGCCCTGATTGGCCAAGGGGACTGGGCAGTACTTTGACTTCTCTGGGCCTCTGTTTCCTCATCTGAGAGAAGTCTCTTTGGTTCCTTCCATTCCTAAAATGACCCAATGACTGTTGCTGATCCTTTGGTCCCAAGTATAATTGCTTTAATCCTGAAGAGCACCAATTATACTAATCTGTTTATTTTTCAGAAGTTGGATTTGTTAGCCCCCAGGCAGAAAATTGCCATCTTTGCCATTAGTGCCAGTGAACATGAAATAAATTGCATTAGTTTAATGCTCATTAAAAAATTGACACGTTTCTGTCCTTAAGAGGCTTACAGTCTAGTAGAGGAATTACACTAGGTTCATAGAATTGTAGAATACTAGATTGGATGACCTTCAGATCTCATCTGAACCCTCTCTTTTGTTGTCAGATGAGAAAACTAAGCCCCAGAAAGGCATCGTCTTTAGAGACTGTAAAAGTAACTTCATGGGAAAAGGCAAAAGGGTGACCATTACTGCAAAGTCAAACCAAAGTGGTTTGGTAATACAGAGGTAGAGGAGATGTATTTTGGCTGGAAAGACTGAGAAAAGCTTGATGGAGAATAGGCCATGAAGGGAGATTGGGATTTCAATTAGTCAAGGTTGGGAGGCAATAATGGAGTAGACAATTATGGAATAGTTTTTGCCCATGTAAGACAAAAACATGGGTAGCAGTTGTTTAAAAGTAACAAGCCATGTACTTTGGCTGGATGACTGTTGTGGTTGGCATAAGAGTTGAAGGTAAGGCTGGGAAGGTAGGTTGGAGCCACAGGATGGAGAGTCTTGAATGACAACGGAGATGAAGCAATGGATTATTTACCATGTAAATTAACTAAAAACTATAATTCAATTAATTTAAAAATACAAAAATAATATGAACCTGTGGCAGCACCATGGCAAATGATATTATGAACCTGTGGCAGCACAGGGGACAAAACTGACCGTAGTTGCTGGGCTTGAGATATTTTGCCGTGCTTGTGCAAAGGCCACTTTTCCCCAGAGGGTGCCCTTATGATGACTAATATGGCAAAAAATCTTGGGACTCCTCTAATGTCCCATTTTGGCTTGAGGACTCCCCAATGGCTTTTCTGAATCTTCCCTGGTTCACACAACCCTCTAGGATGTTTTTACCCAACTTTTCTTACCTCTTACCTTTACTCAGGGTCAGACTTGCATTGCAGTCTCCTGACTTGTCTAGCATTTCCCTCTCTGTTTTTCCTCATCCTAGCATTTCCCCTAACAAAATCCTTGCATGTTTAATCCCATCTTGGTATCTGCTTTTAGAGTACCCAGATTAAGCAGAATCCCACTTCAGGAGTCTCTTTGTTAGCCTCATTAATCCATTGCCTTGGACATAGGACAGACTGGCCAAGAGTCTGAGGACTGCCTGTATAAATACATTTCTTCCTTCAGGGAAACAGCCAAAATCTCTGCCATAGGACTGTAGGTTGGCAACTGCATCTTCTAGGATGAAAGACTGGTTATAAGGCAAAATCATCCTTTGCCATCTTCATTATTATGTAGATTCTGGGTTTCCCTTGGAAAAGTTTTAAAAATCTTTATCATTTGAAATTACACATCAAGGTCCTCAAAAAAAATCTTTGTTTTTCCCTATAAAGAAGGAAACATGCCATATATTTGGCTTTTGACAGAGAAAATCAAGGAGCTATCATATGGAGAAGGATAGTTAAAATGAAAGGTTAGTTAAGGGGACAAGCCCAAGGAAAGATTTTTGTGGAGGGTGGTAACCAGGTAATCATCCTTTGCAGGAAAATAGAAAACATTGCAAGCTGCTCCAAGAAGCATCAAGGCTGAACCTATGGAGGAATTTGGCCTAGGGAAGTAGAAAATGTGATAGACTACTCTCTGAAAGCAACTTTTCTGGAAAGACCCCAAACCAGTGGTTCCTAAAGTTAACACGCACAAGAATCTCCCAGAGGAGCTTATCAAAACTTCAGATTCTAGCAGAACTTTTGATTCGGTAGGTCTAAATTATTATTAAATTTATATTGGGAAGTCTTTGCTTCTACATGTTCCCAAGATATTCTGATATAGGTGCTCTGTGGGTCATAATTTGCATAAGCCTAGAGCAGTTTGTTTGGAAATGCATGGAGACAGAAGGATAGAATAAATGTCTTCTTTAGACCTTGAGTCAACCTCATAAGCAGGGTTCTCTGGAAATGAACAATGTTTTTTTTTCATACCAGAATATTTGGGATAATTGTAAGAGATCATCCTCTTTCTATAAGCTTGCAAGGGTTTAAATTTAATCATTTGGGCCTAATGTAGTTATTCTTCTCCACTGATACAACATCCATCAAGGAATTATTTCTCAGTTTCCTCCACATTGGAAGTAGGATAATAACCATAACTACTTGATCGGATAGTAGTAAAAATGAAATGAGACATATTATGCAAAATGATTAGGACAATACCTGGCACACAATAAAGCGGTGGCTGACAAACTTTTTCTGTAAAGAGCAAGGAAATAAATTTGTTAGGCTTTGTGGACCTTCAGGCTTCTGTTGCAGCTACTCAACTCTGCCACTGCAACTCATAGACAGTATATAAATGAATGGGCATGGCTGTGTTCCAATGAAATTTTATTTGCAAAAATAGGTGGTGGCCCTATCCTATATTGAGAATCACTACCCTGAGCCAGTGTTCTCAATCTTGACACCTTAGGGTTCTTAGGGGAAATGTTCAACTAGTCCATGAAACATCTGAGGATCCAGGTTGAGGAACTCTACATGAAAAGTTAAGCACTGTTTGCCCTCACTTCGTGCCGCAGGGGTCAGAAACACAAGTGCAGATGCTGCAATCATGTGGCAATATTCTTATGTAAGATGCTTGTCCTGGTAATTCTGAATGAGTATGTGGTATTTTGATTTAGATTATCATCAAAATTAAAGTGTAAAGTGAAAACAAAATCATAGAATCTTGTCGTCCCTCCCCCAAGAATATGTCTGTGGAAGGAGTTAAATTTGAGAAACACTGTTGTAAATGATTCTCAGTTTTTCTTTTCTTTTTCCACTCTTTGAAAATTTAAGCATCCCTTACCATATAATTTAATTTTGTGTCTGAGAATTGCAAGATTATGTTCATTTCCTTTTGTGATCTCTAGTATGAATAGTTAATTTCTCTTCTAATAAAGAAGATGGCACTCAGAGATAATGATTCTGTTATTTAAAAAATTTTTTTTCCATGTCTCAAGCCCTTAAGAAATGGTATTAGTGTGAAATACACAGACTTAAAGTTTATTCATGTTTGCCTCCTGCCATTATAAAAAAAGGCATGTGTTGATGTCAAGAAACAAAACATAACAAAACAGGCAGTGGGATGGGTTTGGCTCTCAAGTAATAGTTTGTCAATCCCTGCTACAAAGACTTGAGAAAATGTATTATTACTAATATGATGGATTGAGAATAATCTTTAATGATTAGCAAAGTAATCAGATTTTAATCTATAACTAAGTATATACACTGTCTGAAATTTTTCTTTGAAGAAATCTGTCTATAGGAGCAATGAAATAACTATCTTGCATTCAAATGCTGTTGTCATTTCAATACACTTGAAAGAAAAAGTTTCCACTGACACAGGTTGACACCACATTGTTGTAGGGCCTTCAGGAGGAAATTTAGGACAAAATTCAGAACAATATTCACTAAGGCTTTGTAGGAATAAGAGGAGAAATTTGCCTAAATCTTCAATCTCTCTCTTACCTTTGCTCTTACTTTGAGATCTTTGGTCAATAATGAAGTGTATCTGGCCTCATGGCATAGTTTATACACCAAAGCACAATTAATGGAAAAAACAGATGATTATCTGTTATGTTGCTCAAGGTCTATTGACATTGAACTGATTGTGTCTTTTTTAGATGTCAGTTTGAAGAAAATGTTTGTCCCTTCCAACGAATTGTTATGCTTCTTTTTATCACATGACAAAGATTACACAATTGTTTAGCTTTTTGCTTTGGGTTCTCCTAAGGCTAGAAACAAGCCTCACTCATTGCGATGCTTTTCATCTACCTGGGAAATGTTCTTTTTTCCCCTGATTCTGATTATTTGAAAATTTCAATGATTACCTTAAATGTCATTGTATAGGTGTCTTTACATATATATATATAAATTCTTTCAAATGTTTTTTTAGATCTATGCAAAATATAAACTAAGAATTACAAATAAAATTTATCAGATAATATTTTTAAGAATGGAGTTATCTGTGTAAAGATCCCCCAAGTAACATATATATATGATTATAAATAAGCTAGTCTATTAATAGGTAGTTTTTTAAAAACGGTGGTTTTGTAAATATGTAAATTATGGGTAGAAGTTACTGAACTTCAGTTCTAGAGTCAAACAGTTCTGGGTTCCAGGACCAGCATCATCACATACCAGACTGTGTGGTCTTTGGCATGTTACCTAACTACTCTGAGTTTCAATTTCATCATCTGGAAAGTGGGTATAATAGTTGTATCTATCTCACAGAATTGTGAAGATAATATGTAAATAATACATATAATATGCACAAAGCACAATGTCTATGATAAGCACTACATATATATCAGGTAGCTATTATGGCATTTTAATTTTTATAGTAATGCTTCTGTTAAAATATAATAAATGTGGCTATTTGCTTAGCTTTCATTAAGAGTCCCTAAAAATCTGTCTCAGCATTGCCACTATCCTCTCATTTTTGTTCCAATGTTTTGAAGAGCCTCTCCTACTAAGAAAATGTAGTGTAATCTAAGAGAACTTTTTTTTTTAAACAAGTAGAGTCCAGACAAGAATACCATCAAGAACATTGTGAAGGAGTCTTAAGTATTTCCCACAATTTAAATTATAATTTAAACCCCAGGGTTTGCTTTCCATTCTGCCTAATTCAACTGTTTTCCCCATATACATTAGGGCTGGCAGCAATATTTACCTGGGTCAATGTTATTTTGTTGCCCTTTTTGGAGACCCTGGTGAATTAGAGGGAGGGGTGGGATAGCAAGAGATTTCATGACACAGATTTGGTTTTATACACAGAGCAAATTCTACCTTTCCACAATTACTCTTCTCACTCCGTTCTTCTTAATTCTAAAATTTAGCGTATATGTTTATTATTATTTCTTTTAGTCTTTTTCTCCTGTAGGGGGTACTGAATGACAAGATTATAAGGCTAAAATTTTATTCAGACAGACTAGAACCACTGAAGTTGGAAAACAAAGGCCACAGCTATAGCAAGAAGCCCAAGAATGTTCACCAGGAAGGAAACTGGGAAATTAGATGGAGGCTTCAGAGCACGGGTCTTTAAAGGCTTCAGTATCCTGTGTTTCTGGGTGAAGATGGCATCCCGAGCTCCTTCCCACCGCCCAGGCCCAACCAGGCGATACTGATAGGAGTTACAGGGTCCAAAGTAGAGTTTCACGGCCAGTTTAGGATCTTTTAACATGAAAGAGAAGAAGTTTGGCTTCACACCTATCTCTAAGGCAAGCTCATCCAAGTAGTCGATGTAATTGGTCTGCAAAATTTGGCTCAGGCTCTCTCCAAACCTTAATAAAGCAAAATGGGCAGATTCATAAAACATTCCGAGTTAGATAAATGTATTACGTATTCAACAGCTGCTGAAAGAATGGAAGAATGAATGAGTGAATGAATGAGTTTTTGTGTGACTCTATAGTGGGAAGTGTCAGTTTATTCCATCAAAAGGCCTATATCTCAGATGGAGAGTAGACCATAAAGCAGCCAAAAATTCATTGACCACCATTATTATCATTTGGCGTAGAAAATAATAATAATGGCTTATTATTACTAATTACTATTACTATTTACTAAGGCAGTTGCTTGGTAAAAGCAGCTGCCAGTCTCTAGGCAAGTATAAAATAGTCAGGATTTCTGCATAGATTCATATGGAAGCAGAGCTCTGTGCCTTGCCTAGAGAAGATACTTGATATGTGTTTGTTAATTATTAGTTACTTGACATTCTGGTTGGCATATAGCAGATGCTCAAAAAATGTTAGGTGATTTGAATTTGAAGATGGGATAACCTCCACAAAGAAGACTGGAAAATTCCTGTGATGTAAGTCCCCAAAGTCAACTTTCCTATGGTTCTTGATTACCATTCCATCGCATCACAAATCCTAGAACTTTCAGTTCACATCAACTCCTTTCTCTTTTTATTTCGGTGGGAGACCCCCCAGCTAACTTTCCATGGATACTCAGACCACCATCACCATCACTACACCCAACTCATTCCCTCTTTAACCAAAGCATGAGTGGTCTGAGAAAAGAAGAGTGGGATCTGACATGGGCATCATACAAACTGAAATGAAATTATGTCAAGGAAAATAGTTCTGCTGTACAACTGCTATCTTTAAGTGGTTGGTTTTTTTTTTCCATGGGCAGGCACCGGGAATAGAACCCAGGTCTCCGGCATGGTAGGTGGGAATTCTGCCACTGAGCCACCATTGCACCACCCAATGGGTCTGTATGAGAATCATACAGGGGCATGATGATGTTTAGAAACAACATCAAAATGCAAACTTCAGGTCTTATCCACAGAGTTTCTGATCCCAGGAATTTGCACTTTTAACAAGAAGCTAGGTGGTTCTTATAGACAGTTGGATCACTATACTTTGAGAAACACTGCTCTATGTAAAAAAAATTTTAAAAAACATTCTTACAGATCAATTCTTTTATCCTTCCTCTTGATAATGTCAGCCATCATGGTACTCTCTGAGGGCAATGTACACAAGCCTAGAAAATAAAAGGTTGGCTTGAGTGGGGGGCTTGATTCAATATCATTGCCTTACCTCGTAGTTGATACGTAAAATATTCCATATTATGTTGAAATGAGCTATGTAAAATTCTCTCTATCCCACTAGACCCCAGGACAAGGCTAGGTATTCAATGAGTTTTTGAACAATTGGGGGCAGGGACATGGCAGTCTTTTGAGGAGCTCAAAGTGCTGCACAGATTCTCAGACAGAAGACTTTCAATAATTCTATAACTTTGTAGGGATATCTGAGGTTGAGCTACTTACATACTAAGAGTTCACTTGGAGTTAAGTATGGACTAAGCCCTAGGTCTTTTGATTGATACATATTCTGAGGTATTTATAAATGCTCTATACATAAATTGTGAGATATATTTGCCTTCTTAATCTGATCTCTGGTGATTTAAAGAAAGGATAACATACTTAACTTTACGTCAATTGAAATTCTCTGAACTGTCTAATATTTTGAAGGTATAATTGCAGGTATCTGTTATTACTGTATTCCTATACCTGCCGTTCTTTGAATTCTCCACTGCTTTTTTTTACGATGTTAGTCTTTTGAGAGCAGCCAAAGTTGACAACTTTCTTGATGGCAACCTTCTTATCTAAACTTACTATTCACCAGGCGTGAAACCCTCAGATGCCCACTTATCCACTCACTCACCTTTGAAAATTCTTGTTGCCCAGCGAGCTTGAAGTTCAACAGTTGGGAAGATGGAACCCAGGGGCTGGATGAGGCCAATGCATGCAAGAGTTGGCTTCTCTAGGTGAGGAGGAAACATGTATTTGTACAGTGACACCATATTATTCTCTACTTTAACAAGCGAATCTTCAAGGAAGGGAAAAGAGAAAGTATATCCTGTTGCAAAGATAATGACATCAATGTTCTCCTCCATCGTTCCATCCTCAAAAATGGCAGAAGTTTCTGTGAGTTCCTTCACCTTTGATTTCACCTTGATAGCTCCACAGAGCAGACGGCTTGGAAGGTCATCATTCAGTATTGGTTCTTTCATAAGGAATCTGAGACACACGCAACAGAACACTCAGAAGGATTATTTGCTGAAGAGACTTGACCCCTCTTTACGTTATATGGGATTGGCTCTGAAAATAGAGGAGTTCATCCAAAATCCAAGAAATTCTGACTTAACTAGTTGGACTGCCCTAAACCTTATTATCTGACTTTTATCTCATATGAAAAACTCTCCTCTCAACAAACAGGAAAAAAAAATGTACATGACGTGGTTAAAAGACATTTCAAAGAGTAAGATACTCCAAAGGGCTTAGGCAAAATGCCAGGGCCTACGGTCACCCCCCTGATTATTTTAGTCCTTATTCCACTTGAAGATAATGTTGTTATTGATGTTTTTACTGTTTCTTTTATACCTTCTACCATTTTAACTAATTTGCTTTTTTATATCAGTTATATCTGGTCATAACTAAATTTAGTTATGATCATAGCTAAATAAATGTCTATCTTTTAAAGCTTTTAAGGGAACAGTATAAAAATTAATGTATGAGATTAGGTTTGAGGATATTTGTTGATCTCAAATATCCATGGTGTGTCTGTTTATATTATAGAAAGTAGAATATAATCTACTTGTATTTCTGAACTTTTTTTGTAGATTTGGGAACATTTTCTTTTCATAAAAGAATAAATGTCTGGGCAGGCCACAGTGGCTCAGCAGGCAAGAATGCTTGCCTGCCATGCCAGAGGACCTGGGTTCGATTCCCAGTGCCTGCCCATGTTAAAAAAAAAAGAATAAATGTCCTATGATTGTGTTTCAGTTATTAGAATATGGCAGACACATGATATCTGATAAAAGATTTTTTTAAACAAATAGCTCTTTTTTTTTTCAGAGGAAGGAGTCTTATCAGCTAAAGAAAAATAAACATCCATGTTTGTTCATGCTTAGAAAATCAGTGCTGTGTAACTCTGAGATCAAGAGAGATTTGTATTTTGGCAAATATACAATGAGTACGTTCTCAGAAGCTGCCCCTTAGAAGAGATCTCATAGTGCACAGAGTTGCCGTAACAAAAATTGTCTGGTGGAGAATTTGGGACATGTTTTCCCTGCACTCTCAATGAGAATCATAGTCATGAAATCTCAGTGCTTCAAGGGACCTTAGGGGCATTCTAGAACAACCTCTAGCCTAAGCAAGAATCCCCTAACAATTTTCTGAAAGGAAAGTCCCAATCTCTTGAAGATACCTTCTCCAATATGGGATAGCTCTGGGTATTAGAAAGCTTTTTTTCCCAATCACTCTAGTTCTGCTTTCTGGGGCAGCTGATAATATCTCTATTTCCTCTTCTTAAATATTCTTTTGTTCTCTCTTTTTCAAAAACGTTTATTGAAATACAATAAGCAAATTCTTGATAAAGTTTTGCAAACTGAAATCACTGTAACCAGCACCCTGATTAAGAAACGCACCCAACCAGCACCTCTTAAGCCAACCTAGTGCTCCCATTCAGACTTTATAACTTCAGAAATAACCCTCCCCACAACCCATGTGAGCACGGATTCAGTGTATTGTCTAAATAATGAATTTTCACAATACGTGCACTTTTGTGTCTGGCTATTTTTGTTTCACATGATGTCTGTGAAGCACATTCCAGTTATTTATGGATTAGTATATCATAAATTCACATTGCTGGATAATGATTTGCCTCCTATTTGTTGATTTATTTATCCATTTTACTGTTAATGGGCATATGTAATATTTTAGGTTTTAGTTATTATAAATAGTGCTGCTATGAATGTTTTTGTCTATGTGTTTGGAGACCATATGGAAGAATTTCTATTGGAAGTGACCCAGGAGTATAAAATACTGCCACAGGACATGATTATGTTTATCTTCAGTATAGACTATCAAAATGTTTGCAGAGAGATTGTCCTGATGCACACACCACCAACTCATATGAGGGTTTCAACATTATGTGAAACTCTGTGTTACAGAATTTCAGTGTTTTTTGTTGCTCAAGTTAACCGAAACACTAGAGAGTAAGGAAAACAGTTTCTCAGTGTTGTCATATATCATCTCAAAATAACTTTAAAAACAGTTGCTCATGGAATAGCAATGAAACAAATGCTCTCTCTCTCTCTCTCTCAATATCTATTACTATGAATTTACAACGGGTTCCTTCCTTCAATGCATTCATTGTGGAAGTCTCTGATTTCGGTCTTCCCCATGGGAAGTTAATACCATCTTAGTGTTGTTGTTTCATATCATTATGATTTGAAACATCTCAGCAAAGTGTGGTTTATTGAACAGCAGAGTCCAACCAGATTTAATAGCAGTCATGGTAGGATTCCCTGATTGGGAGGTGCCCCCCTTAGCATCACAGCAGAGATTGTGGGTAAGTGGGGTTCAGGGGTATCCTGAAGAACCACCTGTTTGGTCACTCCCCATCCTATGCACACTATTGCCCATTATAAGAATTTAACAATACTTAAAGAACAGTCGTGTATTCTGAACAGATACCCTATATCCTTGTGGTATATTTATCCATGTGAACCTGCAATCATCCCTGTCACTTAGACTTGTATCTTCAGATGATGATGGGAACTAAGTTTTTCTATCTTGATATGCTTCAATATCACACAAAAAAGTCTCCAATACTGGTCCTAGTGTGGCCAACTCAGGAAACCACAAGTCTCCCTTTACCCACTACTCACTGGCCCTCCTTATTACAGTACCCACAGTCCATTCACAGGTTTCTGAGCAATCAGTGTTACAGCAAAAATAAGAAATTTTCCAGATTCTAGTTTTTACCACACAGCAGATGTTTTCTGGGTGATAAACTGTGCTCTCTGTTTAGAAGATTAATATCAATTCTACCTTAAAAATTCAAATTTATCTTAGTCAATTAATTCTTGAAGACAAATGTCACAACTGTTCTTTAGAGGAAAACTGAACCTCAAAGAAAGATCCCCAACAGCCAAAGACATATTGTGAATTGTACCATGACATTTTTCCTGGACAGGTGACTGAATTTCTTCATAGATCATCTTGAATTTTTAATGCTTTGGAGATTATTAATGTAAGTTTATGGTATCACTATCAATTGATGCACTTTCAGCCTTCATGAAGCTGTAGAGTTGTCTGTTTGTGGAGACGTCCTGATATACCTGCACCTAAATAGATTTTCCCATGCCAGCTGGGTCTGACCCTGTACTCCCTGAGACAGAAGTCAAGATGAGACGTGACTTCTAGACACATCACTAAGTACTGATTTATCTGAAGAAGCTCTTGATATTGAACATTCCCGAGTGACCAAGTGGGGTCCAAAACAAAGCACAACACAGATCTGGGCAAATTACCCCTGCCAAAGATGTGATTTTCAGCGCTCTGTTCTGAATGCTTTGTCTACCAATCTCCTTATTACCCTGCTTGCAATCAAATCTTTTTCTATGACTTTTATTTTCCTTGACATAAAAGCACATGATTTTATGGATTTTCATATGATTTAAATTCAATCAAGGAATGTTTTAGGATTGGTTTGGCAGGAAGAATGCAGCAAATGCAAAAACAACCCCTAGAATATCCAGCAAGGATAAATGGAAAGATATTTAGCCTGATTTCATGGTGTCCTTAAATTACAAAACAAAACATTTTCTATGTTAATTAGAATAATTGCCAAACTAAGCTGTCAATACACAATAGGCAATCTGAGTTTCAGCATACATAAGCATTCTCTTTTATTACAATTTTTACTTCCTCAGTGAACAGGGAGAGACTTATGAATGAAAAGGAGAAAAATGGCGAAATTAGAAAGTAAGGAGAGATTTTATATTGGATTTATGACTCTTCATGTTTCCTAAAGGCAAGGTGTGTGTTGAGACAGAAAATAGCAGAACAATATTGATTATCAAGATTTTTCAGTGTTCAATAAAGTTGGCTGGGGGCAACAATATTGGCATTCTTAGGATATATCCGTGTAAAATTTCCTTTCATCACATCAGGAAAACAATTTTTGCATATACGTGTATAGAGAAACCTGGAGAAATTTTGACCAGTTATTAAGTTGACATTCCCAGGGCTGGGGTGAACAGCTTTTATGTCCCTCCTGATGGGGGTATGCACTGAGGAGAGGATAGCATCAGGCTTGGGTGTTCCTGCTGGAATGAATGCCCACGCCTGCTTAGGACGAGGCAGTGTGCAGACCCAGGCCAGAGTCATCTGTGCCTGCCAAATCTATCAAGGACCTGAGGGACTGTCTCAGGAACAGAACCCATCTGAAGCAGCCTGAACTGAAATAGACAAAGAAACATTTTCCCACTGTAGGTAAAATTAGTAAAATTTGAAGAGGATCTGTGGATTGGATCATAATATTGAAACTGTGTTTGGGTCCTACTCTGGGTCTGTGTGATTACCCAGGGGGTTGTTCCTGTTTTGAGAACATACAGTGGAGTATTTTGTGTAAAGGGGCAAATGTGGTGACACTATAACCATTGGGGAATCTGAGGAGATCAGGAGTTCTTCATACTATCATTGCAATTTTTGTATAATAGCTTTAAGTTCTATAATTATTTTAAAATAAGACATTTTTATAACTACCATGTCAAAATCATGCCATTAAGGGGGAAGGCAGGATTAAAACCCATTATAGAGACTAAATCCACATAAACCCATGCCAGCCAAAGTTGTGAAACTACTAGTCTCCTAAGAGTTTGCATTTAATAGAGGAGGCAATGTATGAATATTATATTAATGGTCACTATGCCATTGGTATTATGAATGATTTTGGGATGCTGTGGAAACAGCACTAAGTCCGGATTCCATTTTTGCAGGCCCTTCATCTACAGGGCACTCTGAAGATTGATGGCCATTTACCTGAGGCTGAAAGCTGCAGAGAAAGTCATTTACTTGTGTAGCTGTGTCCTACATTTTATCAGCAACCCCTATAGTCTCAGCTCCACTGAGTCAGGGCTATTTTCAGTTTGAAGTTAGACTTTTCAACACATGACCATGCTGGTATTCCTTAAAAAGGAACAAAGTGAGATCTGTTCCAGAGTTTGGCTGTAGTGGTATTGCTAAAAAGTTGATGTGCCTTTCCTGCAGATATGTTGTATGGATAGCATTTCTTTGTTTTTTAAGACTGCTTTCTCTGTCTGAATACTAGTTTTACAAAAATACAACTCCTTCTCTCCACAATTCCTTTCCTTACTTCAACTGGGAACATATATCTGATTTGCAGATCTGATGTCCCACTGAGACCACATGACTGATATTCTCCAGCATCACCTCTTGAACAGCTTTCTCTGGGATGTGTCTATCAGCTCTCACTCTTCCTGGATGAAGTCTATAACTACATCTTTCAAGTTCACTAAATCTAATGATTGCATTGTCAATAACTCAGTTGATAACTGTCTCCCTCTGGGTTTTTGCTCACAGCCAGATAAGTACAGAACCCAAACAGACTGAAAGGGCAAGGAAATCAAGACTTATTGATGATGCTTTCACCACATTCCAGTGCTCAAAGCTTCTTTCTTGCTCTAAAAATAGGACCATTTTCATGGAGGACTACGCTGGTTTGAAGCTGTTGTGTATCCTAGGAAAGCCATGTTCTTTAATCCTCATTCAATATTGCTAGGTTGGATCTTTTTTATTGTTTCCATGGAGATGGAAGATATACTTCTGAAGAGGCTTTAGACAAAAATGATGAATGTGTCTTTGCAAACCGGAAGGAAGGTGTTCTTTGTGGATGGAAGGTAGAATCTGAGAGTGATGAAGTTGGATATTTAGCAGAAGAAATTTACAGACTAAATGTGGAAAATAAACTCTGGGTGCTCCTTACAGCTTGTGGCAAAATGAGACAGGAAAGAGATAAGTTGAGAACTGAACTCTTGGGTACAAAGAAATCAGAAATTGACAGTTAGGTCCCATGTGAGGATTTAACCAAACATAGAAGCAGTCAGCCATTACAGGACAAGCCAAGATTGGAGATAGATTTATCCAGGAAGAATTTGTGGAAAATCTTATTGTCAGATGGTTATGATCCCTGCATGCCACATAGAAAACTGAGAGTGTTGTGGAATTTCTGCAAGTGGAACCAATGCCAGCCTGTACTAAAAGAGATAGAACAGACAAATTGGAGGAAAAATAACTTCAAAGGCAGAAACATGGAAGCTAAGGTCTGAAGCCAGGAAACCTCTGGCCAGGAGAGACCCACTTATGTACTTGGAGAGGGTGTGTTTGCCTGGAAGGCAGAGGGTGGGCCTTCCACCCTGATGTTCAGGGAGAGTTGTGCTGCCTCAGGCCTTGGAGAAGGTGGAATCTATTCCTTGGGAATTGGAGAGAGCCTGGCTGTCAACTCATTGTTCTGGAGGGTTGAGAGTGTAGTGTGTCCTTGAGATGGCAGAAAGCCTGAGTGCTGCCCTGATGCTTAGCGAGGGTAGAGCTATGAAAAAGGTAGCCTTCCCAATGTCCCCCAAGGTAGCATTTGGAGAGAGCCTGGCGTCTGCATGGGCCTTTAGAAAGGGTGATTCTCTTTCTAAAGCCCCAAGGATAAATGATTCTCAGACTTTGAAATTTAATGCAGTTTGCCCTGCTGGTTTTAGGAACTGTTTGGGAAATTTGACCCCCATGTTCCTTCCAATTTCTCCCTATGGAAATGGAAACATTTATCCTATGACTGTCCCTCCTTTGTATATTGGCAGCAAATAACTTATTTTGAGTTTTACAGGTCCAGAACCAGAGGAGAATTTTGCCTTAAGCCAGACCATACCAGTAGCTGACTTTGATGAGATTTTGTTTCTGACTGTATATTGCATTTGTATTGTTACTGAAATGGTTTCAGGCTTTCTGATTGTAAGAAAGCTTTCTGATAGTAGCTTTCTGATAATGGAATGAACGTCTTTTGTAAATAGAGAGAATATGTCTTTTGGGGGTCCAGAGAACAGAATGTGCTGGTTTAAAGCTGTTGTGTATCCCAGAAAAGCCATGTTCTTTAACCCTCATTCAATATTGCTGGGTGGGATCATTTTGATTGTCTCCCTGGAGACATGAGCCACCCAGTGGTGGGTGGTAACTTTTGATTAAATGGTTTCCGTGGAGATGTATCTCTACCCATTCAAGGTGGGGTTGCTTACTGGAGTCATTTAAGAAGCATTTTGGAAAAAGCTTTAGTGCTGACAGTTTCCACATAGCTAGAGATCTTTGGAGATGCAGAAGGAAAATGCCCCAGGGAAGCCTTATGAAATGAGGAGAGAAAGCTAGCAGATGCCACCATGTGCCTTCCCAGCTGAAAGAGGTGTCCAGAAGCCAGCGAACCCAGCAGATGCTAGCCACATGCTTTTTCAGCTGACAGAGGTGTTTCAGACAGCATTAACCTTTCTTGAATGAAGATAAGCTCTAGTTGGTGCCTTAATTTGGACATTTTCATGGCCTTAGAACTGCAAACTTGCAACTTAATAAATTTCTTTTTGAAAATCCATTCTGTTTCTGGTATCTTGCATTCTGGCAGCTTTAGCAAACTGAAAGAAGGACTATTTTTTTTGATGCAGTTGATAGTGTCATCGGTCCTGTACCTGTGGATGCAGTCTGAGATGTCCCAGAGCCACAGGCATCCCCTGTGGGTCCTGCTGAAATGGACTTCCTGTTTTCACCATGGAAGCAGCACCAGCATCTGGGGAACTCTTAAATATTCTTTTTTAAAAAAGTACACTGAACAAATATGGAATTCAAACTCTGGGACCTAGATAACATTTTTACTACTAGATTGCAATTGTAAGTGTCATGTTAGCAATTTGGAATTTTGCAAAGAGGGGCACCCCAGACAACCCTGCTTACCAATGAATATACTATAAAAAAAAGCAAAATAACTCTACTTGTTTTGAGGCACAAGACCGTAATTTTCATGGTTGAACCACTGATTCCTCCACTGTTCCGTCATCCATTTCAGAATCCTTCGCGGGAGGACATTTTGAAGCATGGAGAGAAACCTGGTGTGGACCACACTGTCCCAAGGGTAGCCATCATTAGAGATACGGCTCCTGACCCAGGAACCTTGTCTGGTGCTGATAAACACCTGGTAGTAAAAAGGGAATGCAGTTGGAATTAGGTCATGTGTCCTTTGGGAAGGATCTAGTCTATAGGCAATGTGTCATGTGCTGACTTATGGCCCCATATTTCCCTGAGATTCTCTGTTCTGAAAATGATTGACCTCACAATGAAATGCCTGTCTTGTGGCAGCTTTAGCCCGCAAAGCAAAAGGGGTACCCCATGGCATCTGCCCCTGACTGAGTGAATACTATACCATTATCTTGAGAACTTAATGGAGACGTGGGACAATCTCTGGGTTAATATTGATGCTAGGATCCAAAAGTCTTTATAGTGCTTATGGTTGTGGCTTGCTTCTCCTTATCAGAAAGATCCTTCTTCCTTCCTCTAACCTTGTCTTCCCTCCCCTTGCCCAACCCAGGTTAATACTCACAATCCTTGCCAAAGTGTGATTATAGCTTAATTACTGCACAGCATAAATTTATGGATTTGTACATCCATAGAGAGGGAGTGATGAGAGAAATCATTCCCCTTCCATAATTAAAGAAACTTATGTTATGCATTTTAAAAGTTAAAACACTGAACTCAAATTGTGATTCCTTTTATTGACTGCCATAAAAATACTTTTTTGTGCATATTCTTTACTTGTTCACTCAGATTTTCCATTTTCAAAATGTACATTTAAATCTCTTTTTAAACATATATTTTACCATCTTTACTATTCCTTCTTCATTGTCAAAATACATACTTGAATTGCTTCTTAAATGTTTACATACCATTCTCTGAGTTATTTGATTAAGGCTACCCTTGATAAACATTTTAATGAGATTCGCTTGCAAAGAAATTGATTTATTTAAAAGACATTGGAACCAGATGGTCTGGGTTTGAATCCCAGGCCTCCTACTTACTAGCTCTGTTAACTCTGTTAATTTGTGTGAGTTGTTCTACCTCTTTGTGCCTTAGTTTCTTTCTCTATAAAATGGAAATAATATTAGTACCTACTTCATGAGGTTATTGTACGGCTTGAATGAGGTGATATATGTAAAGTACTTGAAATATTGCCTGGCAACTGATAAGCATTAGTACCTATTATTATTTTATAAATCTAGGTTTTGGGAGAAGAGTCTTACCGAGCACCATATATCTGGAGTGAGCCAACATTTGGAGATATGCGTATGGCACTATAGCAATACATTTTTATATGACAAGACCCTCGCAAGGAGTGGCTTTTGCAATTCAAGTGTTTATATTTTTGGAGTACCTGTTCTAAATCCAAATCACTGATGTGCCACTGTCTAATGATCTAGCATAAATTTTCATTTAATTGATAGTTAAGTTGGCTTCTATCATCTTGCTGCATAATAGTTGATTCCTCAAGGTTTGCAGTTATTCTCAACAGGAAGGAGACTGTAGCTGCAAGCTCCAGCTGACTCCCCTGTGTCCCCTTCTCTGGCCCAGTTCTGATCCAAGCTTCTAGGTATTGCTTCCTATTTGTTCTTCAAATTGAGGTCTTAAGTTTAAAAATTAAAAAGTGATTCCTTTTCACATGAAAGGTGAGGACATTTTGGGTCTAGTGAATTTCTTTCTGGTGTTCAGAACCTGTTCCATCCCTGGGCTAACACTAATAGGTGACTCTGACAAATCCCAGTGTGCCATCTTCATTTACTTACTGAGAAAGCACCATGTTTGCTTATCACGTTTGCTACTGGGACAGGGAAGTTTTGCTTTTGATAAATCATGGTCATGGGAAGTCTGGGTAGCTAGGAGACGCCCTTAGTGAAAGGGATCCTGGGATCAGGGATCAGGACCTTGTTGAGAAAGAATACTTTGGGGGGAGGAACCTTAGCTAGTTTCCCACCTTTGCCTATGTTTGTCCTTCTAGAAGGGACTTATTTTGGGCCATTCCTAACCATCTGTTAGTGTTATCTGCGTCTTGTATTATCTACCTCTTTGGCTGCTCAGCTGGTGTCATTCCTGAGCAGGTGCAAAGGTGACAGTGGTTGGAAGGCTTTGGGGAGAATCTAAACATCTGTGATCTTGACTGGGTATCTTGCTAGCTATTTAATCTTCCTTTTCAAGATTGTTTGTGGACTGAGGATTACCTATAGATTTAAATAGAATTCCAGTGAGCACTAAACTTCTAAAAGGCATCCCCCAAATATGAGCAGGTTAACCCTTCATTAAGCCCCAGGTAGAAACAAGACCTCTTGTTCTGAAAGTCTTTCATTCCAAATTTCCCATCGAACACACGGGGAACCATAGCCTGGAGATGTGTAATGATTTGCACTAGGGCTGCTTAGGGGCAGAGCTGAGAGATAAATTCTGGCCTCCTGACTTCCTGGTTTTCTATGATACCACTTTGGGCAACTGAACAACCAATTAATGAGTAACAGAGCCTCGATTATATGGCTGGGATTCTCCAATACGTCCCTCCTATTTCCCCCCCCCCCCCACCATAGCACATGGTATGTAGAGAACACCTCACCTGCGCAGCCTTCTTACTCAGCTCAACGGCAATATCTGAGGCCGAGTTTCCTATTCCAATCACCAGGATGCGTTTCCCTTCAAATCCCTTTGGGTACTTGTACTGGCGGCTATGGAAATACTGGCCTTTGAATCTCTCAATACCTTTGAAAGGAAGAAGAAGAATCTCATGAACTTCTGAGCAAGCAACATGTCAAGTTAATCCCTATAAAAATGCATTGCCAGCTCTTCCTTTTTGAGGTCAATCATTTGTTTTGGCTCTTCTCCTCCAAGAGGAATAGCAGTAGGGAGGCCAACGTATGGTACAGGACCGAAGGAGTTGATTTCAGGGACTTCAGCTTATGTTTTTATCAGAGACTAACAAATGATTTTTGGAAGAATTGAGAGCCAGCTTCTGCCTACTTCTGGACTGTATAATGACACTTATTTTAAAAAATATTTCTTAAATTTTGAAGTGATCTTATTCCAATAGTGTAGTAAACACAATATTTACCGTTCTTATTTTGCAAAAGCAAACAAAAGGTAAACTAAACTACACTAAAAACTGGGCCCATGGAAGGTGAGGGATAGTCTGCAGGTTGCGGAAAGTCGGTGATACCTGGTGGCTAATTGCAGACAATTAATCACAGACTCTCCATGCCCTTTTCTAGCTAGCACTTGTATACTTTCTAGAAATACTCGACTTTATTATTTTCCTTTGATGAACCAGATGGAGTTGCTTGAAAGACTTCTAGATTGGTGGTTCCCAAAGTGTAGTCACTTGGTCAGCATCCTACCTGGGAACTTGTTAGAAATGTAAATTCTCAGCCTCACTCTAGACCTACTGAATCAAAAACGCTAGGGGTAGGATGGAGCAATTTGTTTTAAAAGGCCTACAGGCGATTCTGAAGCTAAATTGGAAGATTGAGAACCACTGCTTTAGATCAGTAGATTTTAATCCTAGCTGCATTTTAAAAGAATTTG
Source organism: Tamandua tetradactyla (assembly GCF_023851605.1). Classification (NCBI taxonomy): domain Eukaryota; kingdom Metazoa; phylum Chordata; class Mammalia; order Pilosa; family Myrmecophagidae; genus Tamandua; species Tamandua tetradactyla. The sequence continues at coordinate 25,026,381 of NC_135330.1, read as the reverse complement.
AGCAGCTTTGACATAGCCCTACTTACCACTAATTGAAAAACTTTGGGAGTGGGGCCCAGGCATCAGGGCTTTTAGCAGCTCCACGGATGATTCTCATATGAGGCCTGGGTTGGAAACCACTGTTCTAGATGTTTTCCAAGGGTCTTGGAAAGGAAATGAACTCTCTGAGGGAAGGGCTAGGTGGAGGTGAGCCAGGACAGATGGTTGCAGGTTTCCTTGCTACCTGCCACTTCTCCCTGCCCATCTCCTCTGATCACTGTCTGGTCATAGCACTTATTTCCAGAACTCTCCCAAGTAACCCTGATCTACAGGCATGGCTTCAGTTAAAAGGTTTTAAGGACACAATAAGATCACAAGTGTTTGGCAGGATAGAAAAAAGGCCAAGCTAGGGATATGAATAAAAGGGCCTCTCCAACAGAGAATCAACTCGGAAGAGAATTCTCTGAAATTCTGGGGAAGATTTTGTCACTTTTGAGGAAGTTAGCTGAGCTCGCTGTATAATGGAGTCCCAAAGAGGTCAATAGAAAAAAAGATGGATTTGGAGTCTTTCATTTTTCCAGCTCTATCCTCATCTTAATATTAAGCCAAGTCACAGCAGCTAATCCTGCCTCTTAATCTAGGCTGCATATAAAGTACCTGGACATATACTGTAAATAAAGGACAGAATCCCTGTGACCTCACCTGGAAATGACTTCAGTGGGATGTGAGAGAGGATGTGATGGCCAGTGCAAACCATAACTGCGTCAAAAACAGTGCTTTGCTCCTTGCCATTGCTGTCAGTAACAATCTCCCATTGGCCAGAGGATGAGAAATTCGGGCATTTTTTCACACTGAGGACGGTTGTCTTAAACAAACACAGAGAAGGCATCATTTCGAATTACTCTGGGTATAATATGGGCCTTGAACAGTGTCTTCCAAGTGGGGCTGGGCAGAGTGAAATGCACAACTCCATTTAGGTTTCATTCGAATCTGTTTCATTATATGTGCTCTTCTCTTTCCTTAGTAGGAAGTTCAGCTCTTTTATACAAAATAGTTCTAAGGATCTGCTGCTTCATGCAAGAAGCCTGACTCAACATTTGGCACTAGATTATTAAGGGTGTGAAGTGCTAAATAGGACTTGAGAGAGAGAAAGGAAAGGGAGACAAGTTTTGGGCAAGGATACAAAATGCATGTCAGATCATTCAAGTGACCACACTTTCTACATTTACTAAGAATCTATCGTGTGTCCACTTCTGTGCACACTCTGAGAGAAGATATTACATGCGAAGCACTTTTCATAGTGACTGGTATGTGGTCAGCACTCGTGATGATAGATGTTAACATTTATTATTAAAAAAGAGAACATAATGATAGAAATACAGTTCATGATCTAATTGGATTGAAATAAATTATTGGTTCATTGTTTTTTTTAAATGCAGCTTGCTGCCTATTAAAAGGTCTGTTTAAACAACATTTAAATTTTTAAAATGTTCATACTTTGTGTCTACTGCATTTAAGAGATAATGTCATTCCTAAAGGAATGATGTGCTCATCTTCCTGTTTACAATAATTGAGACCCTTTTCAAATTTTCAGATTTTTTTGTTCAAAATGGTAATTTTTGAAGCTGTCTCAATTTAAAATACTACAAATAATATTAGCCTAAAGTTTGTGAAAGGATTGTACACTGGGTAATCTTCAGCTGAGAGTGAAGATTTCAGATATGTGGTTGAAATTAGTATAATAACCAAAGGACTATAGATCCTTACTATTCAAAATGTGGTTTAAGGACTGGCATCTTTGACATGCCCCCAGGAGCTTGTTAGAAATGCAGAATCTTAGGCCTCACCTTAAACTCACTGAATCAGAATCTGCATTAAAAAAAAAACAAGCTCTCCCAGTGATTCACGTGCATATTAAGATATAAAAATAATCACAAGCACTAGAGCTTTTTACTGTCTGCCCACAATTTGTGTTGAGTCCTAACATCTTTTACTAACTCAGAGGCTAATAAACTAAAATGAGTCCATCCTCTCCCCAACCTCCAGAAAACAATATCAGCAGTAATAATAAACAAGAGAAATAACTTCCTTGGAACTCTAACAATCTTTAACAGATACTATAAGTTACATTTCTTAAGAGGGCAATGTATTTATTAGACAGATTGATAGCTTAGCAGAAAAGACTTGTAAACATTTCTAGAATCTGTCATTTATAGGATGGGTTGTCTACCATCCTATTCCTACTGCAACTGGGGGAAAACTACATTAGTTAGAATTGGACATTTTGATGGTAATTACAAACATATATTTCCACCAATCTATGTATTGTATTAATATAATACAAACCTGGCTGCACAGAACTAGAATTTTTCAGAAAATAAGATGTGCTAAAACAAACTTCACAAAGTTATTTGTAGGAAGATATAATTGAAATATTATTTTCTGAGCACAGTTATTAGTTCTTAGAGTGTAGATTATTGATAAAAATTCAGCATGTTTAGTGAAAATATTATTTCTTTCTTGTTTATTTGTTTTTGAGGAAGAACAGCAAAAGGGAATTTTAAGTGTATTCAAAAATGATCTAGTCATCTTAATGTTGATAGAGATTTCATCCAGAAAAAAAGAAACCATTAAAACATAGTTGCTACAGTCTTCTGTGATGAATGGAGAGCAAAGAATTGATTGAGCACATTTTCTAAGAAATCCCATTTCTATAGGGAAGGCATGATAAGGAAACAGCAATGTTTCATACGTTCTTTCAGGGGAAATGAGGCTAGGAATATACAGTGGTGATGGATATTAGTTTAACTCAAGTTTCACCATCCATATCATCATCATTCAAACCTCTACTTTTAATAGATGAATTTTCTTTTCTGTTAGAGTATAACATAAAGAGTAAAGACTTGGATTGAGAAACTTAATTTTATTCATTTCTATAATTATCCAGCAACTATTTCATTCAGTATTAACTGACTAATGTAGAGAAGCCCAGCCCCCAGATATAATACCTGGAATTGAATATACTTTAGAAGATCAAACTTTTTGGCAAAAATCCTGAAATATTCCAGGAGCTTAGAGTTGTGAAGAAAGTTTGGAAAATCTTCAGGCATTGGAAAGTCACTGAAACAGGACATTTCTTTGCTAGTATTGGTGATGACAGATTGATAGATACTCGCTCGACCATCTTCAACATTTTCCTAGAGGATCAAATAAAAATTATCACGTATTAAAAAAAAGTCCTTGGGTCCTGGCTCTTCTTTCCACCTCTAGCTCCTTGGTCCTTTCACTACTGTAGTGTGTTCAGGTGATGGGGTGCAGCATCTGTGCTCCATTGTGCGTGGTTGGGCTTGGTTGTTTAATGTACTGGTGTTGCTCGCTGAGGGTGCTATTAGCATTGGTGGGATTGCAAGGTCATTAGCATTACAGGTCTCTACCTATTAAATGTCAGCTGCTCTGACAACCATCCTCCTTTTTTTCTAAATGCCCCCTGGGGAGGTTATACCAACCCGAGCTTTGGGAACCAATAAACCCTGGGATGCTAATAAGAGAACATAATAGAGAATTTCAAGTAAAATGAATACTCTAGGGGGCAGTGAGTGGTCACACCATGATGTGAATCTCTCTGCCTTCACTTTATACGTCTCTCCACATTGACCTTCTTCAGGTGATAAAGGAGAATAGCAACTGATACCAATCAAATCTTAGACTTGATTCGAAATGTTAGAGGTTATGCCTTCGTAAAATGGCTGAATTGATAACGTCCTCTACAAGAAGTGCTGAGCATAAAGTCCTTCATGTTAAATCATGAAAAGAGTCAATATGGGGATTCAGTGTGTCCCTGAAATCAGTATATTATCAAAGAGGCTTTTATAAGAAAAATGCTACTCAAGAACTCCTCAATGTTTGCTTCTGCATATGCAAAGACTAAAGCATAATCTTGGCAAATAGCAGTTTCTCTTTTTGACTCAGCATTAGGATGGGGTGTAAAGAAGGGGAAAGCTTGTAGGATCTCATTAATTAAAAAGAATTACTTAGCCTTACTTAAACAGCTCTATAGACTCTTTACAGAATGGTAAATAAAAGAAAATAGATATCTGCCTATAATCCTGTCGCCATGATAAATCATCTGTGCTCTTTTCTCATCATTTTACATAGAAACACATCATTTTCCTGCCAAATATTTGGATTAGATTTTTGGCAACACTGAAAGAGTCAGGCTGACTAGCAGAAGGAATCTGGGCTTTGGAGCCAGATACGAGTTTGATTCCATTGCTTTTATATTATGTGAACCTGGGTGAGTCAGTGCCTCTGAACTCCAGTCCCATGTGTAAAATAGGGATGTACTATTAGATATTATTAATAGTAGTATCCACTATTATTGATAAAGCCATTGGATATAGCAGAGCTGTCAGTTACTGTTCACTGTAGTATATTTGACAGGCACCCATCTTATACCGAAGGAACTGATACAATGGCACACACGGGTTTTCCATTTCCCGTACAAGAGGATATACTTGATTTTAAAGAGTTAAAAGAGTTGGGTTGAACTTGTGTGTCTTGCCATTTTATCAGCATAGCTCTTTATATGAATTGGACCTGCCTGTATCCTAATTACGGAAATTGGTATGCGTCACTAAAGCGAAAATGATGTTTTTTTCTCAGATCCTGTCATTTAAGAGCAGCATGTAGAGTCCTTGCTAAGAATGGGTTTAAATTTGCAAATATCTCCCTCCCTCCCTTCTTGGCTTCCTTCCTTGTTGCTTCCTTTCCTCATGACGCCCACAGGCCAAGAGTCAAATGCCTTTTTCCATAAGCAATGTGTTTATCTTTCGTAGTCCAGAATCAATACTTAGATAACTTTGTTAAAATTTCAAGCACCTTAGAAAAAGTTAGTCAGGTAAGATTTTATGCCGGCTTTCTAGGTGGTTAGTTTAGTGTGGTGTTATTGCTAACTGTGTGATCAGCATCTGAAGGGGGCTTGCATTAGAATATGAAGCAGTTTTCGTCTCAAACATAAGGATAAAATGATCTGAACTCTGGATGAATAAACTATGGTAGTTTTATTTTCAAACACTAGTTTCAAATGCCATGCCAGAGACAAATTTGTTTGCAAACCGTTTCTGGATGTTTCAACATCATTGAACGCAATGTCCTTGGCAAGACTGAATGTCTGAATTTCTTATCCAATAACTTTCTTGAAATGGGAAATATTTCATGAAGAACAGAAATATGATTTGTTTTTCCCCCAAGACCAGATAATTTCATAAGTACTACAGAGTAGAATTAAGCATGAGGGCTCTGGAGTCAGACTGACTGGTGAATTCTACCACCCTTAAGACCCTGGACAAGTTACATAATTCAGTAACCTTTTATGTAAAATGGGGTTTGTTAATAATTCCACCATCAAACACTTGTTGGAAGGCTTTAATGAGATTGGTAAAGCGCTGGCACATTTCTGGCTCTAAATGAGTGATTAATAAATGTTTGCCTCTATTGCTATTATTACAGGCCACTAGAGGTGATCTTACTAAACCAGCCATAGTTTTGAAACAGCTCAAAACAGTTTAACTGTTTGCCAAAATATTAGTATTTTCAAGTGCCACTAAATTGGCACTAAAATGTGATGGGATCTGCTGTCAGTTCAATTTTAAGAGGAATTTAAGTAATGAAAAGAACTGATTCTGACATCTGAACCCCTCCAGTAATTTTGGGGTAAGGGCAAGACCCCCTTTTGGGGATTTTATTTGTGTAGTTTGTGTCTTTGTGAAGATCCCACTGTTAGTCTTTATTATTGGGCTAATAGATTGGTGGATAACAGTTAAAAAGTAGTACTTGTCTTTATGTGTGCTTCTTGCCACATTTGGTTGGCTGAGATAGATGTGTTTGTGTTTAGACAAATCCGGATAAAATCAGTTGAGTTTGCCCAGAATTATAAAAAGAAGATGATTCTCATTAATTTAATAAGTCAGCATATAACAAATGTCCACCCTGGTTCCATCTCTGTGCTTGGAGTGGAGGATAAAATGCCAACAGGACAAACACAGTTTTTATCTTCATGGAGCTTATCACTATATTGAATGAACACGCTCAATTAGAGATATTTGCAGTGACAAGACAGAGCCTAGCATTAATAAAGTGTGAATAATGTATAATTATTTGGAGAAAAAACTTTCAGTTTTTCCTTGTTTAATTACACATAAGGCCATGTGCAAAGAACAATTGTCTGTACATAGATTTCCACATAATAACACCAAGTGAAAAGTACCTTCACAATGCTTCATTATTCATTGTTTTTAGTGTTTAGAATATTCTTAAATTTTCTTAGTTCCACAAGTTTAATGCATTAATGGCTAATGTCTGATGCTATTTACAATGGAGAAGTGTAGAAATTATATGGCTGACTCATTTCTGATAAAGTCCAAGATATAAAACTTTATTTACAAAAATAAGATTAAAGCGTATGTATTTCTAAACATCCCTAAACATCTTCACCTCAAATAATGTAAGCTTCCTGAAGCATAAAGCCTACAGTTTTATTTTTCAATTAGATGTAGGGTTTATTTGGGTGTTTATTTCAAAAGAATGGATATTTATTAAGTTTCTTCTGCGTGCTGGTCACTTTACCTGCATCATACCATAAAACTTTGACCCTAACTTTGGGAAAGGAGATGTGATTATCCTCATTTATGATAAGGAATTTAATTCAGAGACATTAAATATCTTGCACAAGTCCTCACAGGTTGTTAGATCACAGGTCTTTTGGCTACTCTCTCCTTTCCATCACACTACTTGGGGTTTGGTCTTGATCTTAATGGGAAGCTGTGACTTGTTTCCTAAATCCCATTTTCTCCGTGGAATACTTTACTTCACAAATGAATCCCTATATCTACTATTTCACTTGAGAATAAGTTAAAGAACAACAAGTTGAGAGCTTGAGATATAAAAAAGAGAAGGCGTAACTGATGAAGTAAGGACAGAAAGAAGGAGGAGGGGATTGAATCAAGCAAAACGGATGGTGCTATCACCTTTATAGACAGACCTGATAGACATTTATCACTGGCAATGGAAAGAAAGGAAATGAAGATAGGTATAGATGTAAATAAGTTTGTAGATAGGGAGACTTGAGGAAGACCATACCTGAATGTTGCAATTATCTCAATGAAATATGAGGCTATGATTTTCCTTCCCTCCCTCCTCCTTTTCTTTCTCTCTTTCCCGTCCTTTCTTTCTGGTAAGGGAGGGGAGAGATTGGGAATCGTGGATGGGGTGAAGTATGCGGTCTAGCCAAGAATGATGGGCACCTCAGACTCTGGATTGAAATGGGATTCTGGACTGGAAAGTCCTACCTATGTGGCAATACAACATCAAGTCCATTCTGAGAAGATAGCCATATTGGATGTGGTGGTTTGAAGCTGTATATACTCCAGAGAAACATGTTCTTTAAGTTAATTCATTCCTGTGATTGTGGACCCATTGTAAGAAGGATCTTTTGATGATGTTACTTCAGTTAAAGTGTGACCTACCTCATTCAGGATGGGTTTTAATCCTATTACTAGAGTCCTTCAAAATGGAATAACTACAGAGAGAGGAAAAGAAAGCCATGGAAGCAAGAAGCTAAACTCAGTGAAACCTGGAAGAGAAGGGAGAGAGCATAGAGGCTAACATGTGCCACGTGACAGAGGAGCCCGGATTATGGCAGCCAGGCTTCAAGAGGAAAGCATCACCTTGATGATGCCTTGATTTGGACATTTTCCCAGCCTCCAAGCATAAGTGAATGAATTCCCATTGTTTAATCCAAACCATTTCATGGTATTGCGTTAAGCAGCCTATGAAAGTAAAACATACGGCTACTCATTTCTTTAAGACTCTTTGCAGTGAAACACAAGAGAGAGTCCCACAAAAAGTCTTCTATACTCTGACTGTTCTCTAGAAAAACTGCTCCAGTAGATTCATTTTTTTTTTTTTTTTAAATCAGGGCAAGTTTCTCAAGACATTTTGGGTAGTGAGGTCAAAGTCCACTTATTTATTAACAGGTCTTCTTTGTTTTGGGAAGCCTCTTTGCTTCTCTTTATTGTTACCATGACAACATGGTAGTTCTGACTGAGGATCTGATTTATATGCAATTTACTGTTCTCATTCTTTTCCCTTTTATGTGTCAGTGACCACTCAAGCAATGATGATACTGAAAGTTATGTCTCAGTATCAGACATCTCCCCAGTCTCATATGTCCATCTGCCTGCTAAACTCATACTCCTGGATGTCCCAAAATTAAAACTAGGGAACAGTAAAAACTTTCATTTGTAAGTAACAAGAAACAGCCTATTGTGTGTGTATGAGTGTCTATGCATGTATGTCTTTTGTTTAATTCTGATAACACTGAGATCTCTTCTGTTGCCCCATACCTAAAAGTTCACTTGGTCTCTTCATAGTAACTCTCTTGGATAGTTTTCCATTACTTCATCCTACTACTCTCTTATTTAATGGAGGCTACTTCTGAGGCAAAACCATTGTTTTCTTTCCAAGCCTCCCCCCATTTAAAAAATTTTGGGGTAAATCTGCCACTTACCATCTATATCATCTTGGGCAAGCCATTTAACATTCCTGGGCTTGACTTTTTTTTTTTTTTTACATGTAAAATCAGGGGTTTGGTTAGATTCTCTTCTAGTTCTAAAATCCTGATATTCTGTGATTTTAACTTAGTTTCACATGCCCACCCCTGCCTCCTCACTAAACGCCATAGTTGGTCTGTGATCATGTATCCACAATTCAGGGGCATATCCCACATTTTAACTTTCCATTTACACATGCCTAGAAACATCCCACATTGACCTGAGATCTTTGCAATTTTTCTCTTGGTGGGGGTGAGAGAAGAAGAGGGTAGCTAAGGAGTCATCACAAAACACTGTTTTGATTTTGGAATTTCAGTGACTTAGTGGCCGTCTTTCTACTTTGCAGAAGGACCTTACATCCATCTGCTCCTCGCCTGAAATGAGTATAATTGAAACTCTTTTTTACATCTTTGAATTACAATTAGAGCCCAAATAGTTGTTCTCAAACACCAGTCTGTGGAGTGGTTGCATCAGAAGCACTTGGAGGAGAATATTTAAAAAATTAACAGCCCAAGTAGGTCTTGGTAGGGCCCATGTATCTGTATTTTAGAAGGATTCTCCAGCTGATTCTGATGCAGAATGATCTCTGAGAACCATTATGTCTATTAGGGTGTCACTACATTTTGCCATCTCTCCATTAGGCTGACCCCTCCCTAGCACTCTGGACTTGATCACTAACAGAGCTCCTTAATTGGACTTCCTGACTCAGATATTGTCCCATTTCAGAGTAAAGTAAGCATGACACTCATTGTCATTGGATATAAGTTCTCATGATTAGACCTTGACCATTCTCTTTAGTCTCATTAGTTATCGGCTACCACAAGCATCTTTCATTCCAGCCATACCATGTGACTTTCTATTATCTGAGTCAGCTTTTCTTCAGCTGCCATATCTTTGCATGAGGCATTTGCTCTGCCTAGAACAGTGCTTCCCCTTATCCGTATGCTTGATCCTTACTTATTGTCAAGACTAAATAAAAGCTAAATAAAAAACTAAATAAAAACACTCTAGGAAGATTCCCTGTTCTCTTCTGAGTAAGGTTCTGTGCTTCCACAAAAACATTTAGAGTATTAGCCCTTATAAAAGTGCACTATAATATGGATTTTTCTTAATACTTCTCCTACTGAACTGTGAGCACTTCAAGAGCAAGGACTGTGCATTTCTGTGTTCATAGCACTTAGTACAATGCCTGGTACATAGTAGGCACTCAGTATGTTTGTTGAATGAATAAAAAAATCAGTAATATTAACAAGAAGCAATTTTCCACCATTGCAAATAGGGCTTAATGATACTAAAATGGACATTCAGTTGCATGACGGGACTGAGTAAAGTGTTTTGCTATTTGCTATAAATTGTTCTCTTCTGAACATGCAAAAATCACTTCTTTAAAAATATGGAAAATTAACCAAGACATATCTTAGAATGTTGGTGAAGAAACTTAAAGGACCATGGCATTTTATATTTTATTGCCCAAAAAGTTGGAAATATATAGCATATTAAATTTGATTCAGTTAAATGAACAGCAGGATGCAAAAAACCTAGGTTGTATAGAATTATGCTGTGATAGACTCTTCAGATAAATTTATCTGAGAAAGGAGAACTTCCGAATAGAAAACAAAGATGACATTTATCAGTTCTGGACAGGAAAAGGGCTGTTTGTTCTAAGGTATCTCTGTATAATGTTGATGTATTTTAGGTGAACAGAATGTACTGTTAAAAAGCACAGACCAAGTGAAATGGAACAGAGTCTGTGAGGACTAGAAAAAACAGAATGGAGGTCATGTTTAGGTCAGTGAATGGGATTTGGAAAATCCCATTTGGTTATATTCCAGGTGCTTTAGTCACATTTTTATCATCTTCTTTTGCACCCAATTTTTATCAATAACTTTGATGGAGATAAATACATATGATCAAATTAATGTATACCCCAAACTTGGAGACATAGCAAGCATGACAGATGATTAAAATTATAAATAAATAATTCTTGACCATGGATCAAATCAACTATGTGATATTAAATATGTACAAATCCAAATTCCTAAAATTAGGCTTAAAAATATCAGTTTTGCAAGTATAGGATAATTTATCAATGGCTTCAATGAAAAAGATCAAAGGGAATTATTTGACCCCCAACTCAGTGTAAATCATTAGGAAGGAAGCATGACTGTGAACCCATGTATATTTGATCTCATTTTGGTGGCCAATCTATCATCTACTACCACTTTTTAGTGACACTGGGCAAGTCACTTATAAATTTGCTTGAAATATTGGATTTGGGGGAAGTTACATTTTAAGAGAAAAAGCAATATTTCAGATGGAATCTACTACCTATATTTCCCTGGGGAAGTTATTTATCCCAAACCTCATTTCTTCTTCATATGTAAATGAGGATAGTCATAAGACATACTTCCTAGGGCTGTTGTGAAGAAAAATGAGATGATCCATGCTAAAAATACATGTTAATTATTCACCCTTCCCATGTTCCAAAGCTGCCCTGAAGGGGTACTGGAGAACCTTTCGAAAGAATTCTGCTGTGCTGAGTTGGGTGTGGGACAAGGACATTTAAACTATTATTTTTTTTTAATTTGTCATCACTAAATGTGTTAAATGATTACAGAAGGATTGTATTTGTGTATAGAAATTAAGGAATTACCTATGTTAAAATTAAATCTGAATGGTACAGCTGTAAAGTAGGCCAAATTTCCCTGAAAGTGGGCCTGGGGGCTCCCAGCATCCTTTACTGTGCACCTTCCTCCCGGCAATCCAGTTTCCTGGTAACCAGGTCTTTCACTTGGCCCCATTGGCCGCCCATTGGCGCCCCCTACAGGGGGAGTCTTTGTCTTCTTTGGGTGGAGAAAATTGTTTACATTCTCTATCGGAATATAGTTTTAAGGAGGTGATAGTGATATGTGATATTATTACAGTTATCACAGAGTTATATATTAACCCTTGGGACCTAATAAGACTTAATTTAGTCAAAGTTTAATCTACCTTTTCTAACCCACAAGAAGATATCTCTAATTCTAAAATTTTAGACACTGAGAATAGGAAAGTTGGAGAAATTTTATGGAGCAAGGAGGTACCTCCTGGAAATCAACAAATCACATTGTTGACAAGTCACTCAAAATAACTCTCACCTGTTCTGCTGCCAAATTATTGCTATTCAAATAAGAGACATTTGCTCATTAAGATTGAGTTCTTAAATCCTCAATCAGGTAATAAAACAGTAATAGCATTTTTAAATGAAAAAATTTTAATAAACTCTACATTGCTCTTGCAGGTTAAAATCTATCTGGTGACAAAAAAAAAAAAGTCCCATTTTGAATCTGTATGTAAACCTTGAATGGACAAAAATACCCCACACTTTTGATTAAGACAGCAATGACCACCATACTATATTCCCCTCTGAGTTGAAAGATATCATGACTCCTCTAATAACCAGTTGTTAGTAAGAAATGAATGTGATTTGATCTGTTTTTTCAGTTTTCCTCTCTGTAGTTACCTGTCCAGAGTAAGAATCAACTTTGCCATCATTAACTCTGAGTCTGTTTGGATAGTTGGATGAGTAATTTGGTATTTAGTATTTGTGTAATGTTTGCCAAACTTCCCTCATCATAGGATTCATTTGAGACTCTTCTTCAAAACAGATTTCCCTCCTCAGAAAATTTTGATTCAGTAGACCTCGCATGGTACCCAGGAATCAGCATCCTTCAGAAACCTTCTTGGTAAGTCTTATAGTCATATACAGTTAGGAAACCCAGTGTCAAAAAATCCTTTTTGGCATGAGATTCAGTTCAAAGTGGCAAAGCACATGTGTTAGATGGTTCCTGTGATCTCCCTGAGTCAGACTGTAGGAAGAATTCCTTCTTTGAGTCCTCTGAATGGTCTCTCTGATAGGAAAGTCTGCTCTGGATGTATTTAAATCTGATGCATTTTAACACCTCACTTAGGTAAACCTGACACATAATCCTAAAGTTATTGCTCATGAGTTCTGAGTTTAAATTTTTCTTTAACCTTTTCAAGCAAGAATGCAAGTCAAGGCATGCTTAGTAGGAGGCTTAGCTGCTTAGAATTCTTTAAAACCTGGGTTTGAATGTCAATTCCTGTAGCTGGGGCAGTCACTTAGCCTTCCTCAGTTTCTTTTTGCCCATCTATAAAGTATGGCTATAGCTAGGATTAGTAGCTAGCTTTTTTGAACTCTGTTATGAGTCAGGAACTCTTACTGACCTAGCTTTACCAGGTCACTTGGAATTGTAAGAAAGTTATCATCCGAGTCTTGATTCTGAACTAGGAAAGATGAGCACATTGCACGCAGAAAGAGGCATTTGATTCCTGGCCTAAGGGAGGCATGAGTAAATCAACCTGAAGAGAAAGATGCCAGCCCATGACTCAGTCCCCGCATAGTTGCATGAAATAAATCTGATTAAAGTTGCTCCAGAAATTCCTTAGTCAGTAGCTATGATTCACCTTGAAATAGTAGGCACAACCTGTTCAAGAAACAAGAAAAATCCTACTTACTTTGAACCTCCAGAGGCCTCCAATATCTTCAGTCCTCTCAAAGCAAGTGGGCTCAAGTCCCTCATCCACACAGCACTTCAGGGATATCAGGCCACTGACCCCAGCTCCTATCACTGCCACCTTCTTTGCCATGGTCTCTTGTCAAGGAGTTGATCAATCAGTATTGCTTACGGTGTGGTCAGATAAGTGACTCTAAACGTAATAGTAGTAGTAAATTAATAAGCAACACGAATGGGACAAAATGAATCATTAGTCAAATCTCCCCAGTCTCCCCTTCGCATGAGAGAAACTGACTTCTTCCTGGACTTTGAGGCAAGTCTTGTTTAAACCACTTGGTTTAACATTTAAAATACAACCCATTTAATAAAGCCAAACTATCCAATAATGCAGTACTAGCAATATGAGCCAAATCTCCAGTCATATTTGGTAGAATGCTGAGCTTTTCTTTTTCTGCTTCTTTCCCCAGCTAGCATACTTACCCTTGTTTTTTGTTGCTGTCCCTTTGACAGATAGTTTTTTTCTGTTTTGTGCTGGAGGGAAGCCTGAAGCACTTTAAGAGTTGGAGGAGGCTTTGAGAAATGGGAGGAGCTGCTCACACCTCCTTCAGCATTCTGCCAGCTGAAACCCAGAAATAGGACAAAGCCTCTGTAATATTACACATCAGGGCAAAGAAAACCTTAAAACTATCCACAAACATCTATGGGAAAGCATTAGCCTTTATATCAAATAAATAGCCTCAACTTGTCCCATCTGCCAAGAACAAAAATTCTGATAAAAATGATTAGTGGGACAAGGAGAGAAAGGCAGCTCTTTTGTGTAAATTAGTGAGTTCTTATTTCTATGTTTCTGTGTTTCTATGTCTGATTCATCGCTGAAAAATTTTAAATTGAAGAAACTCTAAGGACTTAGGTCTCCTGAAATTAATAATCTTATCCAATGGGAGTATTTAGGCTATCTCACTTTGTGCTACTACAAAAAATGCTACCACAAACAATTCTTGGATTTACTTACATACACACATGTGTAAGAGCTCCTTTGGAGAACATACCTGGTTGGAGAATGGCTAAGTTGTAGGGTATACACATCTTCACCTTTAATAGATACTTTTATATTGTTCTTCAGAATGTCTGTACCAATTTATGCTCCCTGCAACCGTAAAGGATGCTCTTTGCTTCACATCCTATTTGGCAGTTGGTATTGTCAGACTTTTCAATTTTTTGCCAATATTAAGGATGTGAAATGATATTTCATTGTGGTTTCATTGCATTTCCTTATTTACCAGTCAGGTCTATAAATTTAAAAAAGGCTTGGGGGTAATAGTACAATACAGAGAGTAATTAATTTTTGATACTATAATTGACCTTTCTTAAAACCTATATGCCTAAATGAGACCTCAGAGTCCCTAACCGTGTTGAATCTTTGCTTACCTTCTATTAGGGACTAACCCGAGAACCCAGATCCAAGTCCCTCTGAGCCCCAGAGATCAAGGTCATCAGCGTCCACCTCATGTGCTAACAGAATTATCCCCTAGACACTATGATTTGCAACAATTATGTCATATTCTTCATGGAAAATCCATGTCCCTAAAGAAGGGTGCCTTCCATCTTCATTGTCTGGCCAAGATATAGTAAAATAATAGAATAAGAGTGTAATAGATCAATAGAATGACAGTAGATATATCTCAAAATTGGCATTATGGCGCCTTTGCACCATCTAGGTAACACCAAAGGTTGGGGCCAATTGTGCTACCAAGGCCAGTCTCTTTATATGCCACTCCTTCCTCAAGGAAGGGTGGCCTCCATGGTCTTTTGCCTGCATTCTCTTTAAAACCGTTCTGCAAAAGGGCAGAAATGGGATAAAATAAGGTATATTCAATCCTTTATTTGTCACTCTCAAAAGTATTCATGCATTTCTGTTTCTTGTGACAAACTCTCTATTTGTGTGTGTCTGACTGTTCAATGTATATTCTCATACCTCTGAATGATCATAACAAATTAACAAAAAAATTCATAAAAAGCTCTATTTAAATTGATATATATATCAATTACTAATATAACAGTAATACATATTATAATAATATATATACTATTAGTAATCCTAGAGTTTCAGAAGGAAAAAAACCTGTCCTGGCACAGGGTTCAAAGTCCTAGTTTTCGTAATTACTGTAAACAAACATGGACATTAGAAAGAAAACACCCCTGGAATTTCCCTAAGGCAGCAGCAGGCTGTCAGAGGGTTGCCGCTGGAAAATGCAAAGGCCTTTTCCTGGGCTGCAGCTTTGAGTGAAATAGATCTAATAGTTGGAAATAATTAAGAGAAAGGCATAGAACTCTCAAATCCCACCACCCTCACCTAAAACTTTTAAATACAAGTTCAACAGGCCAAGCCTCATTCTCTCTGTCTCAACTGTCCCTGCTTCCGGGGTCTAACCACCTAAAGTGGCTATGGAGGAGGAGGGGCTGAGTGCAGAAAGATGGGGGAGGTGTGGTTTAGAATTCTTTTTTCAAGGGCCTGGAGATTAGAAATGGTAGGCACAGAAAATGCTATAGAATAGGCCATGTTTGTTAAATTATTTTTTTCCAATAATACCTTTACAATGATAACCATAGTAATCAAATCATTAGTAAAATATAAATAGGCTTGGAACAGGGTAATTGAATAAATCTAATCGCTCAATTTCAGTAAACAAAATGAAAGGTCCTGGAGAGCTATGGAAAAGTTTTCCTGAATTTAGGCTTGGGACCAATTAAACAATTGCAGTCTATTTCCAGAACTTGATAGTCAATGTGCTGTTAAGGTTGCTCAGAATTTTAGGAAATTATGAAAAAAAAAAGGGATTTAAAAAAAATCTCAAATAGAAGGAGTAAAAAACAAATACAGCTGCAAAAAATTGCAGTGGCAAAGTCTAGTCTGACTCCTCTTTTTGTGGTGAATTTTCTAATTGAACAAATGCAATTTTATTCTGCTTAGGTATGTTCTCCCTAAATTTACATATGCTTACTGATAAAATAAGCTGGTAATATAAGTACATTCTCAAAATTTCTCTTAAAATAGCCTAACTAGACAGGTTACATAAACTGAGCAATATACCTGGTAATGATGACACATATAAAATATAATAAAAATAAAGATGTGCTTGATGCTTCCAATATATCTTATTTAAGAAGTCAGTTAAGTTCAGTAAGAAATATAAATGAGATTTTTGTAACCTTGGTTACCTGGATTTCAAAGAATCTGGATTTTTAATTACTTTGTCATTTGTTATCCACAGTATGTGGAAGAATTAGAATTTGTAGTGACTTTGTTAATGTCAATCAGTAGATTTTTGTTAGTAAGCGCTGTCATGAATGGGGAGGGCATGATTCTTAGCTTCTAAGAGTTTATGTTCTATTTAGAATTATACATGTATCAGGGGATAGTGTAAGACAGTAGTAATAAAGGAATAATAATGCTGGAAGAATTTTAAAAAGCAGTTAGATAAAGAATGACCTAAGAAGACCTCATAGAAGAGATGACACTTGTAAGACCTCTAAATAAGAAGGTAGCATTTGAATAAATAGAGCTCTGAATTAGCTTTTTTAAAAAGCAATAACATAATTTTATGAATTAACATATTCCTGGTATTATTTAGTACTTGGGACTAATGTTGAAAAATATTGTTTTTTTTTTTTCTGATATAAAACTGATTATATTTCAAACTTGGACTCTTCTGACATTTGAAGGTAATGCAACAAACAGGGACTTTATAAGAGCAATAAGACAATATATTAATTGTCTTATCTGTTATTAACATAAATATAGTAAGGGTGTAAAGTTGAAACAGGATAAAACCTCTGCTATGGTTTGTCTTAATTTAAAATGCTTTTAATAAAATTAGGGCTTAGATTGTAAGCTCTCACAGCAGTGACATTTACTCTTGAGATTTAACTGTCAAATTCTGAGATGCTTTGCTCTTTGTATAACCTGATAGCTCCCTGGAACTTTAAGCATCTGTGTGACTCAGAGTTAGCATTCCCCCACTCTGAAAGTCAGCATTACTACATATATCAACTGTCAATGGAACTGAAAATGAGATCAGACTTTGAGATGTGAAGAAAGCCTATCCGGTTAAGACTAAGGTAAATCAGAATACAAGGTGAAAGATGATATTGTCTGTATTTTAAGACTAACTTCTGTGTCAGACCAAAAGAATAGTTCTTTTAAGGATTAGGAGCTCTCAATTTAATATGCCAAGCCCTCAATTTTGAGGCTTGCCCTTATGAAGCTTATTTCTGTAATGGCAAAGCTAAGCCTTCTTGTAATTAATGCCTAAGAGTTATCCCCAGAGAACCTCTTTTGTCTCTCTCTGTAAGTCAAATAAACTCAATACCTCCTCCCCCACATGGGATATAACTTTCAGGGGTCTAAGTCTCTCTGGCAACATGGGACATGACTTTTAGGGATGAACCTGGCCTTAACAACATGGGACATGACTCCCAGGCATGAGCCTGGCCTTCGCTTCATGGGATTGGTTGACCAAAAGGGAGGAAAGAAGTGGCTACAAGATTTCAAATCAAGTCATGAGGTTATTCTGGAGGTTACTTTTATACAAGTTTCAGCCAGATATTGCAAACTGCCACAAAATGGCAAGCCCCAGCCAATACTGTTCCTTGAAACCCTAAAGCTCTATAAAAGCTCTATAAACCCTAGGCTCTATAAAAGTTTTCTTATTAAATTTGCTTTTCAGGGTGGGCCATGGTGGCTCAGCAGGCAGAGTCCTCACCTGCCATGCCTGAGACCCAGATTCGATTCATGGTGCCTGCCCATGTGAAAAAAAATTGCTTTCCAGAGACTTAAAGCCTCTGATTGTTCCTATGCCAGATAAACCCTGAAACCAAGAAGTACCAGTCTCTCCAAGAACAGCAATCAGTTTCATTCCTCTGCCCTATAATGTTGATGCCTTTTTCAGCATGAAGAAACTAGAAGTTTTGTTACCCAGATATCCCTCAAGATTGAGTAAATTATAAAATGAGAGGGAGGAATTGTAAAAAGAAGTTAGGATGGAAGAAATGATTATGATTACTGAATTATATATACATATTTCTTTTTATTTTCTGGTGTATTAAAGTAGACAGAAGGAAATAACTGAAATCTCTGAACTCTAATCCAGCTGCCTTGATCACTGAAAATAATTGTACAACCTTTATCTTGTACCTTTGTAATTGTAAAACCTTTTGACAAACTTTCACTTGCACACATTTTGTCCAGTTTTTCGACTTCAGAGTCTTATGATCACTAAAGATGGCCCCTAATGCTTATTAATATAGGGTCTTGGGTCACTCAGGAACTAATTCACCCCAAGTCCAATGTTATTTTGATAATCTGACGCTGGATCTAACCAAAAGGGGCCTGCCTGACATGTACAGTAGCTTAGACTTCAACCTACAAGTGAGTTATACCTCATTATAATACTAAAAATCATGCCCATCTTCATATTAAGGTCACTATTTTCTTGCATTTGTTCTGTGACTAAGCATTTATAATCAATCTGTACATACTCAATAATTAGATCACCTCTAATTACATCATCTGAAGCCATTGTGCTCATTATGCAAAAATCTGCCCATCTTTTTTTTTTTTTATGCCCATCTTTTAATACCTTAAAACTGTCAGAATTACTGCAGTTCAGGGAGACAGATTTTAGGGCTGATAGGTCATCTGATCTCCTACTTCATGCCTAGCATTAAACTCTTTCTCTTCATGAAACCTGGTGTCTCAGGAATTGGTCATTGTGTGCATCAGGCAAAGAATTCACTGCCTTTCTCTGGTAACAGAGGTTCAATTTCCCTAATTTCTGGGACTTTAGGAATATTGATTTATATATGTGTTTATTTATCTTTAAGTCAATTTGAATAAAGCTCTTTTAAGAAGTGTTCTAGTTTGCCAGCTGTCAGAATGTGATATACCAGAAATTGAATGGTTTTTTTCAAAAGGGGAATTTATTAAGTTGTAGGTTTACAGTTCTAAATCTGCAAAAATGTCCAAATTAAAGCAGGGATATAGAAATGTTCTAATATAAGGCATCCAGAGAAAGATACCTTGGTTTACGAAGGCTGATGATGTTCAGGGGTTCTCTTTCAACTGGAAAGGCACATGGCAAACATGGCGACATCTGCTATCTTTCTCTCTAGGTTTCTTGTTTCATGAAGCTTCCCCACGGGTGATTTCCTTCTTCATCTCCATCTGGCTACTTGGCCTTTGTGTCTCTCCTCTCATGGTTTTTCTCCAAAATACTTCCTCTTTTAAAGTCTTCCAGTAAAGTAATCAAGATCCACCTGGAATGGGTGGAGTCACTTCTCCATTAATCAAAGGTTAATACTCACAATTGGGAGAATCACATCTCTGTGGAGATAATCTGATCCAGGTCCCAACCTACGGTACTGAATAAGGATTTAAAGAAACAGCTGCTTCCACAAAATGGATTAGGATTAAAACATGGCTTTTCTAGTGTATGTAATCCTTTCAAACTGGCATAAGAAGTTTGATATGCTAATTTGGTATTATCATCTGAAGGTATGAAAATACCCATCAAACATACTGATAAACAGAGTTTATAGTTTTAATTTAAAAATTTTCAGCTATGAGTCAAACATAAAAATGCAGCAACACAGAAACATAGAAGTACAGAACTCACTGACTTATATTAAAGAGCTGCCTTTCTCTCCTCACCCTGCTCATATTTTTTATCAGAATTTTTGTTCTTGGAAGATAGGACAAATTGAGGTTATTTATTTAATACAAGAGCTAAAACTTTTTCATTGATGTTTTGGAGGATAGTTTTAAGATTTTCTTTTCCTTGATGTGTAATCTTACAGAAGTTTTGCCCTCTTTCTTGGGTCTATTTGACATTTAGATTTATTGTGGAAAGAGGGATTTTGGAGGTCTCTTTAGGTCATTCCAACCAGCTTTGCCACCCAGGATTTAGCATATAAGGTTCTGACCAGCAGTGTTCTAGCTGATATAGGTCAAATGATCTTAGGTCATATATACTCCAAAGAATTCTAAATTCTTCTAGAATATTCGCTGGTTTTCTTTAGGGAAATCTTTCATGATAGCTGTTTTTTTTTTTTTTTTTTTTTAAAGAGAGAGGGAGGAAGGGAAGGAAAGACAGAGAGAAGGAAGGAAGGATGGAAGGAAGGGAAACATCTTTAAACATTTTCTTGTTTTATTATATTTTGTTTGTTTGTTTGTTTTTTACATGGGCTGGGGCCGGGAATCGAACCGGGGTCCTCCGGCATGGCAGGCAAGCACTCTTGCCCGCTGAGCCACCGCGGCCCGCCCTCATGATAGCTTTTAATTCAGTTCAGGTCCAAGGTTTAACTCTAGTGGTCATACCTGATTCAGCAGAAGATTTAATCTTTAAAGGAAACTGGATTATATCATCTTCCCTAAATCAGTCAAGAGGAACCTGTTAGGCAACTGTGGAGGAAGGGCCGAGTACAGGAAGCTGGAGAAGCTATAGGTTTTGTTTGGAGTTCATTTACCTTTGTTTGGTTTTTGGCTTTTTCTTTTTCTAGCGAGCCTTTAAGTGAAGTTGTTATGGAAGAAGATTGTCATCTAGGAGCCTCCATATACCATTCTTGGATCCTTTTTTTTTGATATCTGTGCTGACTTGAAAGGATTTTAAGTACCCTAGAAAAGCCATGCTTTAATTCTCATCAATCTTGTGGAAGTAACCATTTCTTCTAATCCCTATTCAGTACTGTAGGTTGGAAAACCTGATAGGTTATCTCCACAGAAATGTGACTCAATCAATTGTGGGTATTAAACTTGACTAGATGGAGATGTGTCTCCACCTATTCTACGTGGGTCTTGATGAATTCACTGGAATCCTATAATAGAGGAGACATTTTGGAGAGAGTCCCTTTGAAGAATGAGGAGAAAGCTGCAGAAAATTAAATATTTTATAATTATAAAAATAATTATATTTTTTTACTTCTCTCTCAAGTGGAAGAGCACATGGCAAACACAGTCAGAGTTTCTCTCTCATCTGGAAAGGCACATGGTGAACACGGCATCATCTGCTAGCTTCTTCTCCTGGCTTCCTGTTTCATGAAGCTCCCTGGAAGGCATTTTCCTTCTTCATCTCCAGCGGTCACTAGTTGGTGGACTCTGCTTCTCATGGCTATGTCATTCTGCTCTGCTCTCTCTGAATCTCCAATTCTCCAAAATGTTTCCTCTTTTATAGGACTCCAATAAACCGAACAAGACCCACCCAAATGGGTGGAGACATGTTGTCACCTAATCCAGTTTAACAACCACTCTTGACTAAATCACATCATCCAGGGACATGATCTGATTACAGTTTCAAACATACAGTATTGAATAGGGACTACTCCACCTTTATGAAATGGGATTTTGATCAAAACATGGCTTTCTAGGGGACATACCATCCTTTCAAACCAGCACATATGGTGAATTTATCTGGAGGTTGTTCAACTCACCCTTAGGCCCTCTTGGTAGATTTCCTCTTCTTCCTTCCACGCAGCTCTTCTTGGTCTGCCTCCTCAGTCTTGCAACTGCATGAAGTTGGGGTGGCTGCGTGAGAGACAACACACTGGGATTTCCTTCTACTCACAGTTATTTTGCAGTTCTAATGTTCTTTGTGTTCAAGATGTAGTGAGGAGGGAATACTTCGGTGTAGAAATTATATTTTCTTCCTATAGTCATTTTGAATTATTTGATGAGGGGATTTGGGGAGAAAGGTCACTATATAGCCACCACTGTCTTCAGCTATGCCAATTTTTTTTTTGGTATAATCATGTGTTTGTGTGTGTATTCATTAAAAGAGTAAATTTTTGGAAGCTTGGGGCTAGCTATTTCCTCTTTACCAGATCAATATCCAGCACATACTAGATGTTAAGTGATTATCTCATTCAGTATTAATCGATTTGTAATGAAATAGTACCTAAATCTACCAGGATGCTTTGGATATTGTTGATATACTCCTGTTAGTTCTGAATTTAAGGCATTTTACCAGTCAATGGAATCAAAAAGAAAATAGGCTACTTTTAACTTTTGGGAGTGAACAGTGAAAGTTAGTGAAAAGTTTAAATAATGACATGTTTAAAATAAATGAACTTTACTGACTTTCAAGTGTGGTAAGGACCTTGGAGGAGTGGGATTTCCTTAGCAAAATATAGTCATTTATAATTGTTATATACTTATTTTTATGGAATTTATTTTACTATAGCACTTGATTTGCTTGTTTTCTTAAATAGGCTGTGTCCCCAATTGTAATCTCGTTGACTTTATTCATTTGCTTATCAAACTTAATAATAAAAGTCATTGTTAGCAAAACTAAACTTTAGAACTATAGATTCATTTATATCATGAATTCTACATAGTGATTTAATCATGTTTTTGAAGTTGAAAAAATCAGATTTACTTTTAGGAAATGTCCTTTGTCCTGATTTAAAGTGAAAGCAGGAAGAGGTTGCCAACAGGATTAATTTGCTTATTTAAACCCAAGGTCTTCCATATTAAAATGTGTGCGTATGAAAAAAAAAACAGTGTGGGTATGAGAGGGGAAGGCGTAATGGGAGAATATGGACGTCTTGTGGTTTGACTTTCCCTTTTTCTAGTTCCATACAGGTCTCTCATTTATAGAACTAGCTAATGATAGAGAGAGAGAGACAATAAAGATTGTGTGTAAGGTTTTACAGCCTTATGGACAAGGAACAAGAGCCTTCTTGGTGTAGGGTGATTGAAATCCAGCTTTAGAATTGATATTAGGATATCTCAGAGGTAGCAGAGGACGTGGGTCTGGTTAAGAGCTAGAGTGATAGTAATAGAGTAGACTTGGGAATCATAAGAAGAGATGGGAGAATTGTGGCAGAAAGAAGATAGCTCTCAGGAATACACATTTGGATACGCTAAAGTCAGAATTAGGAGAATGCCATTCTCTCAGGACGTAACTCAAGAGTGATGAGAAGGCTCTGGCCAGATAACGTCTTCTCCATCTGCTGTTTAATACTTGAAGTTCCACTTTCGGGCCTTTATTCATTTCATTTAGGTGATGTTTTTTTCACTTTGTCTTCCCTGTTTTGCTTGAGTACAGTACCTTATGCAGTAGCTACCAAATGTTTGCAATCTGGATACTCCAGACTAGGATTGCCAGATAATACAAATATTACTTGGGATATACTTGTACTATATAAGTGTAGGAAATATGAACAGTCCAATATTACCAGCGATAAAGAGAGTCAGGGAGAGGTAAAAACAAGGTGGACTGGGACCAGAGCATCAAGGGCCTTGTATGCTACAGAGCTTGCACTCACCGAAAGGCAGTGACAAGCCTTTGAAACATTTTGAGGAGAGCCATGCTGTGGTCAGACTTTGCAGGAGTGTGGAGTACAGGTGGGGGTCACAGGGCATTATCAATACCTATGGAGGGCATTATTGATGCCTGTGATCATCCCTTTTCCTTATCTCGACATTTATCTGGGTAATCTGTTATAAGAACAACTATATAAGTCAGAGTTCTCTAGAGAACCAGAAGCAACAGGAGAGATCTGTAAACACGAGATTTATAAAGGTGTCTTATGCAACCGTGGGAATGGAAGAGTCCAAAATCCCTAGGGCAGGCTGTGAAGCGGGCAGCTCTGCTGAAGGGTCTGGATAAACTTCAGGAGTGGCTCACTGGCTGAAGAAGCAGCAAAGGAGTGTTTCTTCTTCCTTAAAAGCCTCCAGCTGATTGGATTATTTTGTTGGTGGGAAACATGCATTAGTTGATTGCAGATGTAATCAGGCACAGATGCAAGCAGCTGACTGATGACTTAATAGACCAGACTTCTGGTTTATCATTCAGCCATGAAATGTCCTCGCAGCCATGGTCAAGCCAGTGCTTGCCTGACCAGATAACTGGCAATAATCACTTGGCTAAGTTGACACCAGAACCTAACCATCACAATATATTACCTGGAGACTTTCATGATTTCATCATTCTTACCTTTCTCACTTAAAGGACAAAATGTCCTGTTTTATCGGCCTGAGTATTTCTGGCCCCTGGATTTTAACCACAGGCTGGGCATTGTGAGTTTACTGTTTGCTCAAGGTATTGACTCGAACTTTTGTTAGCTCATTCATGACTGCTCTGATAAAGTGCATTCCAGTAGTGGGTACAAAACTCATGAATCACAGTTCTCTACAGAATACATCACGAGTTCCAAATTCCTTAGCTTCGAATATGAGCCCGTTAATAATTTGTACTTGTCTTTCAGTGCATCCATATCTAGAGAAGGTAGGCACTTAGGGAGAAAACAAAACTTACAGTTTCAATACATAAAATCCACTTTCCCTTTTATACCTATATTTCTGTCACTGAACTTGGTTTATCATGTATTTGCAGAAAGTGTGCCCTCTGATTAGAATCCTCTTTTCTATCTTCTCCTACACATTTTTCATAATTCAGATCAAATGACACCTCCTCTGGGAAGCCTTTCTTGACATCCCTAGGAAAAGATGCTTAGCTCCCTATAATGCTCTCTTCCTCTCTCCTAGTCTTGGAGCTCCAAGAAGGCAGGGACTGGCTCACTCAACTTTTGGTGTCCTTAATGCTGACACTTAGTATTTATTATTAAATAAACAAATGAAGGAAGAAAAATGAAAAGTAAATGGACACACTGTATTTAATCTTGTTTTGAAGAGTATTAATATGTCTCATCTGAAGACTATTACATGGATGGTGATATAAATATATCCTTTTGGTTCTCAATGCCCTCCTCATGTGCTGTTTTGAGGAACTGGTTAAATGATGATAATTTATAATCATTGACAATAACTTACAAAAAAAGTTTATTTAATTTGTTAACGAGAATTACCTGCTATAGACCTTACATTGGGTCAGTCACAATCACACTCACACCCATACACATGCATTCCTGTACACATAAACACAGATTTCAGAGAAGATCAGGCTCAAGCCCCCAATCTGAAGTATTAAGTGCCCTTTGAATTAGCATTCGCCTTAGCACTCTGTCACTCTTTAGGGACCCTCTGTTTTCACCTTATTTTGCATAGTTGGTAAAGGTGATGAGAAGGGCTGTACTTATGTCTACTTACTGCACAAGACCAAGTATATAGAGCTTGTAAGTAGCATTCCATCAAATATACGTTCATAAAAATAATATGCTTCATATAATTGAATTAGACATCAACAAGTCTAATTTAACAAGGAAACTCAGTTGGTTCAAATACACTGCATTTAGCCACATCTCCACATGCCTTATTTGGTGAGAACACCCTACAGTAGTAAGGGGTGGGGATGAAATTCCCATACCCTGAAACATGTTCTTGAATCACAGATACCCCCACTCATGTAAGTCTCTTTGAAGAACTATTAAAACTTGCCTCTGAGACAGAAGCATTTCTGGACTCTATATATGCAGTTTTTGTTGAAAGATTTTATGTACTGAAACTGTAAGTTTTGTTGTTCTCCCTAAGTACCTACCTTCTCTAGATAACTCTCCATTTGTTATTCCAAGATTGAATAGAGGATTCTAATATAGACCTGAGTATATGCAGAGGATATTTGGAAAATCATTCTGTAGGTCTTACAGATTCATTTTCTGATTATATATCCTAGTATCATAAAAAAGAAAACAAACTAAAAACTAAACAAAGCATACACACACACACACACACACAGGCAAATACTTTGGAGTTACATATGAGTTGAACCTATTTTGACTACTAGAATCTACTTTATATTTCCTAAAACTAATCTAAGATAGATTGGTATAAAATTTTCTTCTTAAATCAGTGATTATTCACTCATCCATTTTCAATTTCCTCTACCATATCCTGTGCATTTCTCTAATTTGACAAGTTAAGTTCGATTATTCATCTTGCATTTTATAGATACAATCTTAATGTGGATGTCATAGATAGCAATATACTTTCTCTTTCCTTTCCTAAGGGAATATTGGAAGTGTTGAAATGGTTTTATTTATTTATGTTTAGCTTATTTGTGATATTCTCTGATATTTTACCGGTGGATAGCCAAGAAATACAAGCAATCAAGTACTCTATAACCTCCTGTGTCATGTTATCCAAAGCAAGGATGCATAGTATTTTAAAAATAGCTTAATTGAGGTATAATTGATTTAAGTGAACAAAAAGATAAGTTTTTATATGTGCAAACAGCTGTGAAGCCATAACCATGATTAAGGTAACAAAATAACCCATTGCCCCCCAAAGTTTCCAGAAACCTTTTTGTAGTCTCTTTGCCTATCTTTTCCTACTCTGAGCTTTATAAAATGATAAGTTTTGAAATCAGTTGGTGTAAGTACTCCAGTTTTGTTCACTCTCAAAATTGTTTCAACTCTTCTAGGTCTCTAGTATTTCCGTGTAAATTTTAGAATGAGCTTATCAATTTCCTCAAAAGAGCCAGTTGAGATTTTGATTGGTATTGCTTTGAAATTGTTGATCAGTTTGGGTAAAATTGACTTCACAACAATATTGAATCTTCTAACCCATAGCATGATACAACTCTCCTTTTATTTGTCTTCTTTGATTTCTCTCAGTAATGTTTTGCAGTTTTTAGTATACAGGTATTACCCGTCTTTTGTCAGATTTAGCTCTATGAATTTCATATTTTTGATGTTATTATAAATGACATTTTTGAAAATTTCAATTTCTGATCATTTGTTGCTAGTATATAGAAATGCAGTTGGTCTTTATTTATCTTATATCCTGCCACCTTGCTAAATTCATTTATTCTTGTAACTTTCTAGATTCCATAATGTTTCTATATAGACAATCACATTGTTTGAAAATAGAGATAGTTTTGCTCTTCTCATTCCATTATGGATGACTTTTATTTTTTTCCCTTGTTGTATTGCATAGGTGAGGCTAGAACCTCCTTTTTTAGTTTCTTAGGCTGCTCAAGCAAAAAATCTTGAAATGCATTGGGTTAAACAATGAGAATTTATTAGCTTGTAGTTTTCAGGCCAAAAGAAAGTACAAATTGAGTCATCAAGGTGTTACTTGCTGGTGATCCTTAGCTCCTCTGTCACATGGTGAGGCACATGATGGCATTGCCTCATCTTTCCCTTCTATTCTGGGTTCTGTGGAATCCCAACTTGCCTGAGATTCTGTGGCTTTTCCTCTGTCTGAATTTCACTCTGCTCATAAAGGACTCCAGTAATAGGTTTAACACCCATCCTGATTGAGATGTGTCATGCCTTAATTAAAGTAGATTCATTGAATGGTCCTACTTACAATGGGTTCACACCCACAGGAATGGATTAGCTTTAAGAACATGTTTTCCTGGGGCACATACAGCTTCAAACCACTACATCCCTGTAAAATGTTGAATAGAAGTGGTGAAAGCAAACATCCTTGCCTTGTTCTTGATATTAGGGTTAAAGCATTTGCTCTTTCACCACTAAGTATGATGCTAACAGTAGGTTAGATACTCTTTATCAAGTTAAGGAAATTTTCTTCTATTTTTAGTTTACTGAAAATTTTCATTAGGAATAGGTATTGACGCTTGCCAGATGTTTTTCCGTGTTTTTTGAGATCATCATATGTTTTATATTTTTTAGTTTGCTAATATGATGACTACGTTGACTGTTAAATCAACATTGCATTCTTGGAATAAACCCACTTGGTATTGGTATACTATCTATATTATCTATTGTTAGATTCTATTGCTAAAATTTGCTAGGAATTTTTGCATGCATGTTTTTAAGGTATAGTGAACCCGGGTTTTGTTTCTTACAATGTCTTTGGGTGGTTTTTGCATTAGGGTAATTCTAGTCTCAGAGAATAAATTGGGGAATATTCTGAGTATTCTGTCCTCTACTTTTCTGGGAAATTTGTTTCAAATTGGCATCATTCATTAGTTTGTATAACTAACCAATGACACCATCGTGGCTTGGCATTCTTTGCAAGAAAGCGTTAAACTACAAATTCCATTTATTAAGTAGAAATAGAATTATTCAGGTTATTTATTTCCTCTGCAGTAAATTTTAGTGGTAGTATGTGTCTTTCAAGCAATTTGTAAATTTTATCTAAGTTGTCAAATTTGTTGGTGTGCTGGTTTGAAAGAAAGTATGCCCCCTAGAAAGGCCATGTTTTAATCAAAATATCATTTCATAAAGGTAGAATAATCTCTATTCAATACTGTATGCTTGAAACTGTAATGAGACCATCTCCCTGGGTGATGTGATTTAGTCAAGAATGGTTGTTAAACTGGATTAGGGGATGACATATCTCCATCCATTTGGGTGGTCTTGATTGGTTTATTGGAGTCCTATAAAAGAGGAAATATTTTGGAGAATGAGAGATTCAGAGAGAACAGAGAATGCTGCAACACTACGAAGCAGAGTCCACAAGCCAGCGACCTTTGGAGATGAAGAAGGAAAATGCCTCCTGGGGAGCTTCATGAAACTGGAAGCCAGGAGAGAAACCTAGCAGATGATGCCGTGTTCGCCACGTGCCCTTCCAGATGAGAGAGAAGCCCTGACTGTATTCACCATGTGCCCTTCCACTTGAGAGAGAAACCCTGAACTTCATTGGCCTTCTAGAACCAAGGTATCTTTCCCTGGATGGATGCTTTTGACTGGACATTTCTATAGACTTGTTTTAATTGGACATTTTCTCGGCCTTAGAACTGTAAACTAGCAATTCATTAAATACCCCTTGTTAAAAGCTGTTCCATTTCTGGTATATTGCATTCCAGCAGCTAGCAAACTAGAACAGTTGGTATAAAGTTTTAATAATATTCCTCTTGTAATTCTTTTAACATCTGTAGAATCTGTAGTGATACCATCTCCCTCATTCTTTACTTAGCTAGTCTTTTCTGTTCTTGCACATTCTGGATAGAAATTCATCAGATTTACTGATTGTGCCTCTTTGAATCTGTTGTGTACCCCAGAAAAACCAAGTTCTTTAATCCTCATTCAATATTTGGGTGGGATATTTTTGATTACTTCCATGGAGATGTAACCCACCCAATTGTGGGTGGTGGCTTTTGATTAGGTGGTTTCCATGGAGATGTGTCTCCACTCATTCAAGGTGGGGTTGCTTAATGGAGTCTTTAAGAAGGAACCATTTTGTAAAAAGCTTTAGGGCCAGGATAGCCTACAGAGCCAGAGACTCTTGGAGATGAAAGAAAATGCCCCTGGGGAAGCCACTGAAGAAGGTGAGAAAGAAAGCTAGTTGACATCTTCATGTGCTTTTCCAGTTGACAGAAGTGTTCTGAACCCATTGGCCTTGCCTGAATCAAGGTACCCTTCCCTGGATGCCTTAATTTGGACATTTTCATGACCTTAGTACTATAAACTTGCAACTTAATAAATTCTCCTTTCTAAAAGCCATTCTGTTTTTGGTATATTGCATTCTGGCAGCTTTTACAAACTAGAACGCTGATCTTCTCAGAAAAAATGATTTATGGTTTTATTGATTTTATGTATAGCTTTTCTCTTTTTTATCTCATTGGTCAATGCTCTTAAACCTATTTACTATCTTCTGCTTCCTTGGGATTTACACCGTTCATCTATTTATAATTTCTTAAGTACAAATAGAGGTCATTGACTTGAGACCTTTCTTCTTTTGTAAATATAGGTGTGTACCGGTTTGAAAATATTATGTACCCCAGAAAAGTCATGTTTTAATCCTGATCCAATCTTGTGGGAGCAACCATTTTGTTTAATCCTGATTCAATACTGTAGGTTGAAAACTTTTGATTAGATTATTTCCATGGAGATGTGACACACTCAATTGTGGGTATGATATTTTGTTTAGATGGATATGTGACTCCACCCATTCCAGGTGGGTCTTGATTAGTTTACTGGAATCCTTTAAAAAAGAAAACATTTTGGAGAAAGTCAGAAACAACAGAGCCAACAGACACTTCAGAGCAGAGCTGGCACAGATGCCAACATTTGGACAGAGACACAGAATTGGAGATGCTTGGAGGCCAGTAGACTTTGCCATGAAATTTTTTAAATTTCAGGTTCTGAAATTAAACAGAACCTGGAGACTGCCAAGGGAAGTCAAGAGATGAATGCCAGCCCTGGGGAAGCAAAGTGAGGAACCCCCACAGGAACAGAGGCCGAAAGCAATGGAGCCCAGGAGCAAGGGACCAGCAGATGCCAGCATGTGACTACCCAGATGACAGAGTTGTTCCTGACACATCAGCTTTCATTCAGTTAAGGTATTTTTTCCCTGTATGCCTTAGTTTGGACATTTTTATAGGCTTACAACTGTACACTTGTAACTTATTAATTCCCCTTTTTAAAAGCCATTCCAGTTGGTATATTGCATTCTGGCAGCTTGCAAGCTAACACAAGGAGTTAAGTGCTTTCTTTTTTTTTTTTTTTTGCATGGGCAGGCACCAGGAAATGAATCTGAGTCTCTGGCATGGCAAGTGAGAATTCTGCCACTGAGCCACCATCGCATCGCCCTAGTGCTATATTTTTAATGTACTCTTTGCAGCACCACCCGCATTTTTATGTATTTTGCTTGTATTTTAAGTCAGTTCAAAATGTTTCTGATATCCATTTTGATTTATTCTTTGACTATGGTAACCCATGGTGAATAAAGTGCATTAATTAGTTTCTAAATGTTTGGATTTTTCCCCAGAGGTCTCTGTTGATTTCTAATTTAATTCCATTGTGATCAGAGAAAAAACTTTGTATGAGTTGAATCCTTTTTAAATTATCAAGTTGTATTATGGATCAACATATATCTATCTTGGTAAATGTTTTGTATGCACTTGAAATGAATGTGTATATTGCTTTGGTTCAAGTGTCCTCTAAATGTCATTTAGGCTTACTTGGTTGATAGTGTTGTTAAAGTCTTCTATTTCCTTATTGATATGCTGTTTACTTGCCCAGCAGTTATTTAGAGAGGGGTATTGGAATCTCTGAGCATAATTGTGGATTTATCTATTTCTTTTTGCAAGTCTGTTAGTTTTTTCTTTATGTATCTGAAAATCATATTATATATATAACTATTTATCCTTTTGATAAATTGACTCCTTAGTCATTATGGAATGACATTCTTTATTCTGGAAATGTTCTTTTCTTTGAAATCTATTTTGTCTGATATTAATATGTTCACTTCAGATATCTTTTGATTAGTGTTAGCATGGTATTTTTTTTCACCTTTTTACTTTTAACCTATTCAAGTCTTTATAGTGCATTTCTTGTTGTCAGCATATAATAGGATCTTCATTTTTTAAACTAATCTGAAATATTTGTGTGGTAGTTAGATTCAGTTGTCAACTTGGCCAGGTGAAGGCACCTAGTTCAATTGCTGTGGACATGAGCCAATGGTAGGTGAACCGCATCTGTTGCTGATTTACATCTGCAGTTGGTTAGGAGGCGTGCCTGCTGCAATGAAGGACGTTTGACTTAATTGGCTGGTGCTTAAATGAGAGAGCACAATGTAGCACGGCTAAGCAGCTAGGCATTCCTCTTCTCAGCACTCGCAGCTCAGCCCAAGCCTTATGGAGATGCAGAAAGAAGTCACCCCTGGGAGAGTTGTCGGAACCCAGGGGCCTGGAGAGAAGACCAGCAGAGACCATCCTGTGCCTTACCACGTAAGAAAGAACCTCAGTGGAAAGTTAGCTGCCTTTCCTCTGAAGAACTAACAAAATAAACCCCCTTTTATTAAAAGCCAGTCCATCTCTGGTGTGTTGCATTCTGGCAGTTAGCAAACTAGAACAATTTGTTTGTAATTAAGGTGCTTTGATCATTAACATTTAATGTAATTATTGATATGATTATGTTTAAATTTACCATTTAGCTATCTGCATCTCTTGGTCCTATCTGTTCTCTAGTTTTTCCTTATTTGCCTTCTCTTGGATTATGTGAGTATTTTTTTGTTTTTTAGGTGTATGCTCTGGGAATCAAATCCAGGTCTCCTGCATGGAAGTTGAGTTCTATCACTGAACCACCCATGCACCTGTGAGAATATTTTTATGATTCCATTTTATCCTTTTGTTAGGTTTGAGCTAAAACTTTGTTTTCTGTTAGTGGTTGTTTTAAAATTTATAGCATAAAATTTTACTTGTCATAATCTAACTTCATGTGATATTATATCATGTCACATATAGTATAAGAACTTTTCAATAGTATATTTCCATTTTTTCCCCTCTTGGCCTTTAGCTATTTTATCATATATTTTATTTCTGTGAATGTTACAAAACTCAGTATATTTTGTTATTATTATGTCAAAACAGTCAATTATCTTTTAAAAGGATTTTAATAATAAGATAGCACTTTAAATATTTACTTATGAGGTTATCAAATATTTATTCATATAGTTACCATTTCTGGTTTTTCTAGTTTGCTAACTGCTGGAATGTAATACACCAGAAACAGAATGGCTTTTAAAAAGGGGAGTGTAATAAGTTGCTAGTTTACTGCTCTAAGGCTGTGAAATTGTCCAAATTAAAACAAGTCTATAGAAATTTCTAATCTAAGGAAAGATACCTTCTTTTGAAGGCTAGTGAAGTTCAGCATTTCTCTCTCAGCTGGAAGGGCACATGGCGAACATGGTGGCATCTGCTAGCTTCTCTCCAGGACTCTTGTTTCGCGAAGCTCCCCGGGAGATTTTCCTTCTTCATCTCCAAAGGTCATTAGTTGGTGGACTCTGTGGTTCTCTCTGTCCTTCTGTCGTGGTTCGGCAGCGCTCTCCTCGTTCTCAAAAAGAACTCCCTCCAAAATGTCTCCTCTTTTATAGGATTCCAGTAAACGAATCAAGACCCAGGTAGAAAGGGTGGAGACATGTCTCCATCTAATCAAGTTTGATACCCATAATTGATTGAGTCACGTCTCCGTGGAGATAACCCAATCAAGTTTCCATCCTATAGTGTTGAATAGGGATTAGGATTAAAACATGGCTTTTCTAGGGTACATAAATCCTTTCAAACCAGCACAGTGGTGCTTTTACTTCCTTTGTGCAGGTACAAGTTTTCATCTAGAATTTTTTCTTTCTGTCTGAATGACTTCCTTTGACTTTTCTTTTGGGTGGGTGGTGAGGCATGGGCAGGCACCAGGAATCAAACTCGGATCTCTGGCCTAGCAGGTGAGAACTCTGCTTGCTGAGCCACCATGGCCTGCCCGACATTTTTTTAATACTGTGGGTCTGCTGAGGTTGAATTTTCTGCTTTTGTGCACCTGAAAGAAGTCTTTATTTTGCCTGTTTCTAAAAGATGTTTTACATGGTATGAAATTCCAGTTTGACAGTTTTTTTCTTTTTCAAAACTATAAAGATGTGGCTTTACTCTCCCTGCTTGCATTGCTTCTGATAACAAATCTACTGCCATACTTATCTTTGTTCCTCTGTAGGTGCAGTTCTTTTTTTCTGGCTTTTTTTTTTCTTTTTTTTACATGGGCAGGCACCGGGACTCAAACCCGGGTCCTCGGGCATGGCAGGCAAGCAGTCTTACCTGCTGAGCCACCGTGGCCCACCCTTTTTCTGGCTTCTTTTAAGACATTCTCTTTATTACCTGTTTTGAACAACTTGATGCTCTGGTTTAGCTTTATTTACTGGAGACCCTTTGAGCCTCTCAGATCTGTGGTTTTAAGTTTTCACATCTGGAGAACTTTTAGCCACTACTTTTCCTGTTCCTCTCTCTTTCTTCTTCAGGGACTCCAGTCTCACGTATACTAGGCAGCTTGTTGTTGCACACAGCTCACATACGCTGTTGTTGTTGTTGTTATTGTTTTCTTTAGTGTTTTTTCATTTTGTATAGTTTCTCTTATTATGTTTTCAAGTTCACCAGTTTTTTCTTCTGCTGTGTCCAGTCTCTTGTTAATCCCCCTCTATCTTGAGAATTTTTCATCTCGAGACATTGTAGTTTTAATGTCTGGAAGTTCAATTTGGGTCTCATGTTTCTGTTTAATATGTTTGAGTTTTTCTGTAGCTTTTGAGTAAAATGGTAACTATTTTAATGTCTCTCTCATTTTTTTAAAACCTTTTCTACTATCTGTGTCAGTTCTGGCTTGGTGTAGATTGATTTTTCTCACTGTTCTAGTTTGCTAACTGCCGGAATGCAATATACCAGGAACAGAATGGCTTTTTAAAAGGGGAATTTAATCAGATGCTAGTTTACAGTTCCAAGACTGGGAAAATGCCCCAATTAAAACAAGTGTATAGAAATGTCTAATCTAAGGCATCCAGGGAAATATACCATGGTTCAAGAAGGCTGATGATGTTCAGGGTTTCTCTCTCAAGTGAGAAGGCAATGGTGAACAGTCAGGGCTTCTCTCTCAGCTGGAAGGGCACGTTGCAAACACGGCGTCATCTGCTAGCTTTCTTTCCTGGCTTCCTGTTTTATGAAGCAACCTGGTAGGCGCTTTCCTTCTACATCTCCAAATGTCGCTGGCTTGTGGACTGTTGTGGCTATGTTGTTCTTCTCTGGCTCTCTCTGAATCGCTCTCATTCTCCAAAATGTTTCCTCTTGTATAGGACTCCAGAAACTTCTCAAGACCCACCCAAATGGGTGGAGACATGTCGTCACGTAATCCAATTTAACAACCACCCTTGATTAAATCACATCTCCAGGGAGATAATCTGATTGCAATTTCAAACATACAGTATTGAGTAAGGATTATTCTGCCTTTATGAAATAGGATTTAGTTTAAAATATGGCTTTTCTAGGGAACATACATCCTTTCAAACCAGCACACTCATCATTATTGATTGTACTTTCTTGCCCCTTGCATACTTGGTCATTTTTAATTAGATTAATCCATAGGTAGGTACTATGGATTTTACCTTTTTGGGTGCTCAGATTGTTGTATTCCTGCATTTATACTTGATTTATATCTTGGGATGCAGGTAAATTACTTCAAACCATTTGTTCAGTTTAGGTCTTGCTTTTAAGATTTGTTAGGTGAGGTGAGATCAGCATTGAATTTAGAGCTAATTTTTCCTAGTTACTTAAACAAGATGCTTCTGAGTGCTCTACCCCAAGCACTCTGAATGATGAGATTTAGCAACCTGACTGGTAGAAGTAGGCGGTATTGGTGGCCCCGTGTAGTCCTAGGTATTGTTCCTTTTAGCAATTTTGAATGGTTCTTTCCCCAGCCTTGGGTAATTTCCTCATATGCAGTCACTGATTAGTACTCTGCTGAATACTTAAGGGAACCCTCTTCAAATCCCTGAAGTTCTCTTCTGTGTAGGCATTTCCTTTTATGTGTTCTAAGCTGGGAGCTCTTCATACCCTTATCTCTCTGGATTGTCATTTCCATTACTCAACTCAGGAATTCACGACTCCACATAAGTTTTCTCTATCTGACCTATGGCAGGACACCTTTACAGGGCAGTTCACTGGGGCAATCATAGGGATCACTTCATTTGTTTCCCATCTTGCAGGGATCATTCTCCTTGGCTGCCTGATTGTCAATGTCTTGAAAACTACTGTTTTTATATTTTGTCCAATTTTACTTGTTTCTGATGGGAAAGTAAATCTGATCCCAGTTATTCTTGTTACTTCTAGCCCAAAACAGAAGTCCCCATTGCATTTCTTATGAGTTGCTAATTTCAAGAACTAAGTGAAGTACTGCAAGTTTTAGGTTTTTCAGAAATGAATGGAATTCAGCTGATGTTCTTAGTGGTTGCCATTATTCACGACTGCTTATAAATAAAAATAGAATCAAAATGAATTAACTTATCTCTTTATTAGATTTATTGACAGGAACTTCAGTTAATGTTGTAGCAGACACAGTAGTTGTAATACTATAATTGGCATGATAAAACACCCTTTAAAATAGTGTATTAAACTTTGTTAAACCTGCAAATGGGAATCACTCCCATACAACTTCCCATTCCTTTCCTTATCTCTAGCATCCCAAACCTGCCAATTTAGCATGTGCAGAGCCTTTTAGAGTACAGCTTCCCACTAGAAAGAGAGAGACTGGATATTTTCCATTTTACTTAGACTTCAAGTTAAATGGACCAGGACTCATCTTTATTTCTGCAGGAAGGGAAAGAAGAGCGATGAGTTGATATATATATATAAAACTCTATGATTAAACTTCTAGGCTGGGCTTTGAGACCTAAAGGACTTTAGCACTAATAAAATGTAAGCAAAACAGCCAGAAGGATCACAGGGAATGAAAGTATTTTAAGCAAAATGTAAAATGGGTGGGGTCTCTGAGCATCACTGACAGCTCTTGTCCTGGTTACCTTCACTGTTCGGTCCCATTGGGTCAGGATGGCTTTTCTGGCCCCATCCCACTTCCCTGGTCCCATCAGTCGAAACTGGTATGGGGTGCAGGGGCCAAAGTATACCTCCAGGGCTAGCTGGGGATCTGTAAAGAAGAGCCAAGGTATGTGAGGCTTGGCTCCTATGAAAGAAGCCACCTCGTCCATATATGTGATGTAATCTGTCTGTAATGTCTGGCTCTGACCAAACCTGAGGAAAGAAAAGAAAATATGAGTGTCACAGTTGCCAAAAGAAGCACCGTTTTCTTATCTTGTATCTCAGGAAAATAACATTTTAATTGGCACTTCCAGTAATACCTCCCTTTCTCTCTTTTTTTCATAACATTGAGATTATGGTTTGGTTTTTGGCTGAGAATGAGATTTTTTCTCTTCCTTCTAATTTCAATCCAAGTTTGATATAATTTTGGATTCTTGCTTCTGGCCATATGGCCTGGAGTGAACTGGGGTTCAAGACGACTGATTAGCTTAGTTTACTCTTTAACATATGATTATTCTTTTTATGACATTGCTTAGGAACTGTCCCAATGTTACATTTTTTAATATTGATGTGTTTAAAATTAGGTTTATGTATGGTATTAATTTTGCTGCAGTTTATGACTATAAATTGTTTTTTAAGTTGGAGTATGGCTTCATTTGTTTTAATGAAGATAGCCTATCATTTAATCAATGAGAGTGACATTTAAGCCTTATTTTTTCCTCCTTGGTCTCTTGCAGAAAGGGTAGCATGTAGAAGGGTATGAATTATTAGCACAGAGGAGTGCCCATTTTACAGAGCTGAGAACTGGATGAGGTAGTGTCGGTGAGGTGTTTGCTGAGTCTGTGGATTTCAATTCTGTAGGCCCTCTTAGCCAATGATTACCTTGGGACATTCCATGAATACCCTGTTAGAGGCTTGAAAGTAGAAAGACATTTCCTACATAGTGATTAATTCACTTAATATGATCCATTATCTTATTAAACTGTCAACAGACTTTGATATATAATTTGAAAAAGATTTACATTCATCAGGGTAATTAACACAAAAAAAGTACACTTAAATGCCTGATGTCTAGCCACTTAAATGATTTTCTACAAATCCCATTTATGTTGTACTTGAAAAACATATTTGGATGAGTCACAAGTGACTACTTTTTTAGCCGTAACTATTACCAGATATTTAGTTAAAAAGTCTTTGCATGTCTTTTCTGCAGAAAAAAAAACCAAACAAACTTTACAAACAATAAGTATTTAATCCTCACACCAAGCCTATGAAGTAGCTATTATTTTCACTGTCTTATGTATGCAGAAAATGAATTTTAAGTGACTTGCTTAAGGTTGTACAACCAGCTGAATGGCAGTTCTGGGATTCTAACAAGACTAATGCAGCTCGGTGACAGGAACAGGGCTTGGTAAGTGGTACAGGCTGGATTTGTAATCCCAACTTGGCCTGGCCCCTTGGACAGTGCAGAAGTACAACTATTTGTGGTTATCCTGTGGCCTTTCCTGTTTCTTATCTGAAAGTAACATTGGTTGTGTATAAGTGCAGTTATAGGGGATTCATGAAGAGTTCCCTGTTTCCAAGATGCTGTCCAACTTCCTTTTTCTTTTTTTTAACACTCCTCAAAGACTTTATATTCCCTGTGTGAGGTAACAACTCATCAGTCATTTACACTGTTGTGAAAAAGCCTGTAAGAGATTCTTTCCAAAAAGCAACTTTTAGATAGAGAACAAAGTGTAGAAACACCTGAGCCTTCCAGTGTGTCTAATGGACACAAATATGGTGGCCTTAAGGGAGGGGACATTTGAGGAACAGGCAATTCAATGGAGACTAAATGTGTTCAGTAGTGGCTTTACTATCCAGAATAGTGCTGTCTGTTGATTACTTTATTGGCTGATTAATAGTAAGCTGAGCAACACTAGGGTAGGTGTGCTGGTTCAAAACTTTTAGGTACCCCAGAAAAGTCATATTTTTATAATACAATCTTGTGAGGCCAGACCAGTTATGTGTGGGACCTTTTAATTAGGTTGTTTCCATGGATATATGACCCACCCAATTCAAAGTGAGCCTTAATCCTTTCCCGGAGCCCTTTATGATAGCGAGCTGAGAGAAATTAAGAAAGAAAACACCCCAGGGAGAAGCAAGGAAGACCCACAGGAGCTGAGAGAGTCATTTTGAAATCAGAAGCCCAGAAGAGAAAGATAGCATGTGCCTTCACATGTGACAGAGGAAACCTGGATGCCAGATGCCTTTCCTCTCAGAAGGTATCCTCTTGTTTATTGCTTTAAATTGGACATTTGCACAGCCTTAGAATTGTAACTTGCAACTTAATAAATTCCCTTTGTAAAAGCCAATCCATTTCAGGTAAATTGCATTTGGCAGCTTTAGCAAACTGCAACAGTAGATGTTTCAGTTTGGAATGCAATGTACCAGAAATGAAATGGCTTTTAAAAAAGGAATTTATTAAATTGTAAGTTTACAGTTCTAAGGCTGTGAAAATGTCCAAATTAACACACCAACAAAAGGTTGCTGTCCTTTTAGAAAGACTGATGCTGCCTGGAATACCTCTGTCAGTTGGAAGGCATGTGGCTTGCATCTGCTGGGGTCTTTGGCTTCTGGACACCTCTCTTAGCTGGGAAGCACATGGTGAGGTTTGCTAACTTTCTCTCCTGGCTTCTCACTTCATAAGGAATCCCTGGGGGTGCTTTCCTTCTCCATTTCCAAAGGTCTCTGTCTGTGTGGGCTTTCAAGCTTTTTCCAAAATGGTTCACTCTTAATGGACTTCAGTAAGCTACCCCATCTTGAATGGGTGGAGACACAGCTCCATGGAAACCAACTAATCAAAAGGTCCCACCCACAACTGGGTGGGAAACAACTTAATAAAAAAGATCCTACCCAGCAATATTGAATGAGGATTAAAGAACATGGTTTTTCTGGGGGTACACAGCAATTGCAAAAGTTTCAAACTAGTACAGTAGGTGAACTCAATTTAATTCTTCATTTGGTTTTCTTATTATAGAAACTAGATGATTCTGCTCATTTTTTTCCAGATAGCTTACTTGCTGACAGACTGACAGGAAAGGAACTCATGGGGAAAGCTCCAGAGCTGTTTCTCAACTATAGCAATATTGACAGTTTGCACTAGATAATTCTTTGTTGTGGGGGACTTCCCTATACATTGTAGGATATTTAATAGCATCCCCGATATGACATGTACCCACTAGCTGTGGAAACCAAAAATGTTTCCAGATATTGCCAAATAGACTCTCTCCCCATTTGAGAACCATTGTTTTAAGAGTTATAAAAGAGAAATGTGATGATTGTTATTTCCCCATCTAATACTGCTTGATTATAGCAAGTGTTCCAAAAATATGAACTTAGGCTAGTGACAGTATTATAGAATGCATATGAGGGAGAATTTTCTTACATATGAAGGGGAATTTTCGGACTCATTTCATTAGCAAGTATGATCCCTTACCACTTGAGTTTTAACCCCATTTTTTCATCAATGTCATCCATCATTTCATTCACAGTTGGCAGCACACATGAGTCTAAAAATAAGTGAGAAAGATGAAGAAAGATGAAATATACCATGATTAGATGAAACTCATTCAATATTTTATGAACTATGTCTTAGAAAGAGTTTGTATCTAAAGGACTATCACTGTCTTTAGTATCTTTAGTGGGAAAATAATCCACAGAAATAAAGACCTGGAAATGGTAAATCTGGCCTGCAGTGAGATAATGATAGTGGAGAAGGTGGTGGCTTCAACTCAGCAAGCTTCATAATATTTTATCTTATGGTGCACCTTATTCTCAACTTACCTTAGGCATACCTCAAGCGTATAATAGCTTAAAGATTTCTCCATATTTCTTGCCTGCATCCTCTTATTAAAATTTTTCTCAAGAAATAATTTGGTAAAATAGTTTACTCTAAGGTACATGGCAAATAAAATGAGATCATGGAGGGAGATATGGAATTTCAAGTATCAACCTGCCACCAGGGACAACATTTTGAGTGGCAGCAGATAATTTTGACTTTTTAAAAAATCTCACTTTTTTTAGTAGAGGCTTTTTCTGTTTGCTGATTGTAGCTCTTGTGCCTTTGTAACAATGGCAGAAAATCATTATGACATTTGTAGTGCATGGACACTTCTCGGTCATTGTCAGCATCCTATTGCAGCCTGGTGGTCCCCTGTGGTCAGATATTTGCTGTAACCCCTACTAGAAAGTAAACTCCATAGGGAGAGGAGTTTTGAGTTGTTTTTGATTGCTTCTGTATCCTAATTGTAAAGATAAAGGCTGGCAGGTAATAAGTGCTCAAATATTTGCTGAATTAATGAATTAATGATGCCTGTGTTTCGTGTAAATTTCTTTGGTTCACAAATCATATCCATTCTTTCCCATACAAATTTAGATCCTTGGTACTGCTGCATCTTTCAAGAGAAAAATACAGTGGAAGTATTTTACAGGGGAACCCCTGTAAAAAAAAAAAAAAAAGATGTTTTTTCTTATAAAAGATTTCATGGGAAGGCTCCTTTAAATAATGATCACTTGTGGTGCATATAAATTAGAAACCTATTTACCCACAACATTTCTGGAAAACATATGCACACACTCTATGACTCTGATATTTTCTTTATTGCATGTAGCCCAAGTTTTTATAGACATTATTTGCATATGATAAAGAATATATAAAGGACCAATTAAAATTTGTCTTGGCATTTAATATGTTAGGTAAGATATGACTATTTGGTCAAAATTCTCAAGCCCTTGAATAAAAGAATGTTTTCAATAATAATGGTGATGAACATAATTGGAGTAATTTAAATCAATATGTTTGAGGCATTGCCTTTTTCTGTGTAATCCTCATATTCCCGACTTCCTACAATAAGCATGCCACAGCCTCTGAAGACCATGGGATCTATAGTGAAGGGAAGGGGAGAACAGTATCAACAGAGTAGGTATCACCTGAAATTCTTATTTGGACAAAATTGACAACAATGATGTTTCCAGTATGTCTCCCAAACCTATCAGAGCCCTTTCAATCCACACAAACTCGTCAATGGGTCCTTGACATAGTAGTTACCCTATTGCTGTTCTTTTCTTGCTTAAAAGCTTGCAAAGCCCACAGTTTTCCCAGGAAGAGCCTAAGTTCTTTAACACAGCTTATAAGGTCCTCCATGCTCCCCCTTTTTACTACTCCCTGACTTTGCTTTATATTTCCTTATACCAAATGTTTCTGTTTCTCACATATTCCACAATTTTGCTCCTGTATGGAATAACTCACTGCCTGACTCCACCACTATACTCCTAAACTACCCTTATTCTGGCTTTCCTTACCACCCCTAACCTCCACATTTTAAAGTTCTGTGAGGCCAAGGGGTACATCTGTCTTCCTCCCTTTGTGTCCCTAGCACCTAGCAGAGGGCTTGGTATACAATTGGTGCTCAATAAATGTTCATTGATTAAATGAATGAACGAGAGAATGGTCTACCTACTTGTGAATACTTTAACAGCCCAGCGGGCCTGAAGGTCAGCTGTGGGGATGGCAGCTCCAAGAGACTGGACAAAGCCGATCACAGCCATGGTGGGTTTCTCCATTTGTGGGGGGAATATGCCTTTAAACAAGGTGACCTCATTGTTTCTGCTTTTGATGATAGAATCATCAAGGAAGGGATAAGCATAGTCATAGCCTGTTGCAAAGATGACTGTGTCAATAGCCTCAAACACAGTCCCATCCTCAAACACAGCTGAGGTGTCTGTGAACTCCTTCACACTGGGTTTGACGGACACGGTGCCACACAGGATGCGTGATGGAAGCTCATCATTGAACACAGGCTCTTTCCTCAGAGTTCTGTGCAGAAAGAAGAAACAAAGGACCTCATTTCCAAGAAATAACTTGTAATGGCCTGCAGCACTGAAGCCACATTTGAGCAGTTAAACATCAGCAGAAGTCCATTGAACTATCTTTTCTTGTAGCAATTCCTTTCCTGTGGCACGTAATCCTTAAGTATTTCTGAGCTGTCCCTTTGCCCCCTCAAAACTTGAGGATGCTCTCATGGGTACTTGCACTATGAATGTAGGAGATTCATTAAATAGATCAGAATAAAATGATTTCCTAGACATAAAAAAGTGGTTAAGCGTACAGATTCTGAAACCAGGTGGCCCAAGTTTATATCCTAGCTCCGTCTGTTACTAGCTATGACTTTTCCCTGTCTGTTCCCTTATCTGTAAAATGAGATAATGATAGAATCTACCTCATTAGGTTGTTGTGAAGATTAAATGAACAATTGTCTGTAAAAGGACTTAAAAACAGTGCTTGGGACATCTACGCCCCTTTATTAAAAGTGAACTGTTATAACTTTAATGTGTCATTAGAAATTACACATTTCTAATTACAAATCAAGAAATCTGATTTGCAATGTTGGGCTGTTTTATTGCTATGTTTTGTGTTGTTTCATCAACTATGGTCATAAAAGAAATAATATCAACTTTGATACTGCACTTAAGTTGCCAAAATTCCAGGAATGATATTTTTCTTGGTAATGTACTTAATTTAACTGAGGTTTCCTTCAGGGATTCTGGAATTTCCTCTAAGAATCTTGCACAAAGATACCCTGTAAATCTTGGGATTTCCCTCTAAACTTCTGTACCTTTTGCCACTTCTACAACTTTACAACCTCCCATTTTACTTTATAATGTGTCAAAAGTGAGTC
The DNA here is from genome assembly GCF_023851605.1 of Tamandua tetradactyla. Lineage (NCBI taxonomy): Eukaryota > Metazoa > Chordata > Mammalia > Pilosa > Myrmecophagidae > Tamandua > Tamandua tetradactyla. The sequence goes on along the minus strand of NC_135330.1, from coordinate 24,983,350 downwards.
ATAACTCAACCTGTTTTTCTTCCTCTTGGCGCTAAACCTACCTCTACTCCCCAGGGAAGGGGAAGAATTCATCAACAAATCAACAAATGACTTAACGGAATTAGGAACCCTTTCAGAGGGAGAATTCAATTCTTGCAATGAATGGATTTTATGTTTTAATTGCCTAAATGGCAAAGTCGAAATATAATTTGAAGTTATACTTTTACAAGACAAAAAATCTTAGAATTAACAGCTCAGGCTCTGGGGTTTCTATTTTACTAGACCTAATTATAAATGCACAAAATCAACTTTTTTTTTCTTTAAGGATATAGTAATCTTGAAGACTGGGTGGGATAATTGCTTTGGAATGAGGGTTTGGCTCTTAAACTTGGCATTTAGTACTCAGATTCACTTTACTTTTCCTTAGTTTGTTTTCTCTAAACTTGTTTTGTTAGCACGACCCAAAGATTAAATTTTTTAGTGGATTCATTCTTTTTCTTACTAACTTAAGTATTCATTTTTTTTCTATTGATAAACTCATTCTTCTTCCTAGAATACCTCCCTAATTAGTCAGTGTTGGACTTTGTCTCTCTAGAGAGGTAAATAAACAATTCATATTAATTTTATAGGCTGTAACTGTTCTATGAATTTCCATTGCCTTACACATTTCATGCCTTTTGACTGACATGCAAAAGTATCACTCCTTCAGAGTTGGAGGGGTTGTGCATTTTTGCTTTGTGACTTCCTACTTACAGAGACATGTTTACTATCATTACTTTATTAGTTGCTCCTTAAAAGTATATTCGAATATTTGTAAAGCTTTATAGGTTACAAAGAAATATTTGTACTTTATCTTATTGAATATTATAACAGTCCCGAGAAGCTGGTATTATTATTGCTAGTGGGGAAGATATTCATCAAGAAAATAATTTGAATTTGTTCAGACCATGGATGAATGAGTCATGTAAGTCTCAAAGTTCCAAACTATAGCTCTTAGCTGCTATAAATGAATCCTTCATGGTAATAAGGTGATTTAACTGCTTGATTCATCCCTATTTGGGGGTCATAGACATTTGGAGTCTTCACTATCTCTTTTCTCTAGTAGACTAATTTCAATAAGATTTCTACCCTATGCATGGTCTTTGGGTATACTGTGACATCTGTACAGTCCTTAATTTAATCCCACCAGCTTCAATAAGGCAACTAAAGTAAGACCTAGAGAGAAAGGAGTCAATTTAAACCAGTACCACATGTTTTTGAATGATAAAATATGAATTATTTGTAGTACCCATTTAAAGGCATCAGGCCATAGTTCTCATGCTTAAACCATGTGTTCATCTTCTTGACATACAACCAGTCAGAGACAAATGAAGGAAGGGCATTCCGGAGAAAGGAGACAAAGCGGGTAACATATACCATGTCCCAAGGATAGCCATCATCCCAAACCCGACTCATGACCCAGGAACCACTTCTGGTGCTGATAATGACCTGATGAGGAAAAGCAACATAGATTTTAACATCACTCTTTAAGAAATAAACAACATGACACAATTCTGATGGGCACCTCCATACATTTCCCTAAATATCTAGGCAGGAGCACTTTTAAAGAGATGGGTCAAGATTAAAAGTCTGTAACTAAAACTAGATGAGAGGGAAGATGACTTCCTCTCACAAGAGAGGGTAGTGTACAATGGTTGAAATCATTAGAATTATACATTTTGGAGCAAGAGGGCTCTGCATTTAACTGTAATTGGTTTAATCTTCATAGACTTTTTATTGACCAAGATGGCAGATCTGGTGGGGACCATCCCATCCAGTGAACCTCAGTGGTGATGGGTAGTGATAGCTGGTAGGTTGGGTGGGGAAAGTTAGCTAAAATCACTAGCTGAAATTAGATTGAGGAGATGCCAAGGATTTAATTCTGTTCTCTGTTCCTGATTTCCTCTTCCAGTCCTCCTACACACCCACCCTAGGACTTTTTCTGGTTGTCCCAAACCATGGCATCTGGCTCAGCCCTGACACAGTCCAGCTGCTTAACTATTTTACAATTTTTGTGATAACTCAGGGGAATTTTCCTTTTAAGAAATTCTTTTGGTTTGATTTACAATCCATTTAAGATTTTATTCATTGAACACCTGTTTCCTTAAAAAAAAAAAAGTGTCCCTTAAATGTCGGCTGGTTAAACATGACTTGCCTTCAAGTCCTTTGGAAAAATTTTCCTTGACTTCACCTAGGTTAAGCTAGGTTCCCTTTCATGGTGCTGCCACTGCCATACCTAGCTCCACTGGAAGACTCATTACCTCCTTTTGTGATGCTCTATGTTCCTGTCACCCCACCTCAGCCTGCTGATTGCTCCTTGAAGTCAGGAACTAGGGTAATTCATTTCTGTGTCCCCAGAGCATCACATAGTCTTGACACATACTGGTTGCCCAATATTGGTTGAGCACTGGATGTTGAATGAAAACCCAAATCTTAAGTATTTTCCAGACCTTCAGAATTGTCAGCATAGTACTTTTGCATTATAGGTGATAAGAAATACTATTATATAAAGAAAGGTAGGGCTTGACTAGCAATCAATCTACTGGGAGGTGATCAGAACACAAAATTGAAACAAAAATGCATAAATACTCACACGCATGCACACGCACACACTCATATACTCATCCACTTCTGGTTTCAGTAATGTTCTTTACTATCATGGAACATATTACCTTGCCTCCTGTGGAGAATGTCTCAAGGCATTCTTGATTTAAGGGTATAGATGCCAATTGGACCTCTTTTGGTATGACATGGTACACACCATCCTCAGTGCCTAGGCCACTGATGTAGGAGAGAACCCATACCATAGGTTTGCTTCCCCAAACTTTTTACATTATGTACCTGTGCAGCCTGATGACTGAGCTCAACAGCAATGTCAGATCCTGAGTTCCCCAGGCCAATCACAAGGACCCGCTTCCCCTTGAAGGCATCTGGGCCCTTATAATTCCGGCTGTGGAGGTAGTTGCCTTGAAATCGATCTAGGCCTAAGTGGAACATGGGGATTGGTTTCAGTTGATTTTCAAAAGAAATTATGAAGACTCACTTAATTTTTTTTTTAATCTGCAATAGTTTAATCTAACAGACTTATTGACCAAAATGGCAGATGTGGTGGAGACCAGCCCACTCGGTGAGCCTCAGTGGTGATGGCTGGTGATAGCTGGTGGGCTGGGTGGAGGAGACGCAGCTAAATCACTAGTTGAAATTAGACTGAGGAGATGCAAAGGATTTCACCGAGTATCAGTGTTGATTTAAAAGAAGAGTTCCCAAGTTGAAATGTGTTTGCCTTTTTAGTGGTTTTTGACACTAAGATCTCAAATATTTACTTTTATTATTATTTTTAAGTATGGGCTTTATATTTTGATGGTAATAATAGTTAATATTTATATAGTGCTTACTGTGGGCTAGATCCTCTGTTAAATTCTTTATAGATTTTAACCTATAAAGGAACTGGTGGAATAATGAATTGAGCCTCAGTGATTTCAACCTTTAAGTCCATATTCAGAATCACTCAACATACTGCTTCTTAGATCTATTCTTTTTTAAAAAATTCACATTAGTCTGTGAACATAAGATGGGATTTCTAATATCTTTGCATAGAAATGTGTTCCGAAGGGAGGAAGGGAGGAAGGAAGGAGAAAGGAGAGGATGTTTGTGTATTTGATGTTGGCCACTTTTGGGTAATAATGGAGTTTGCTACACACACACACAATCACTGTGATTTCTAAAGTAAATTTACAAATTGTGGCTGTAGATGAAATTAGAAAAATCAGGTTTCCCTTATAAATAACATAAGAATGTAACTCTCTTTAAGCTATTTGGCAGCTATTTCTACTTTTTCAAATGTAATTCCTCTCAGAGACCCCACATACAATCAGGGATTATATTTGAGTTACTTTCTCTAAAATAAGACTCTGTTTCTCAGTCTGATCTGTGACTTGTGGGTCTTTGATAATTTTATTATAGATGTTTAGAAGGCCGTTTATTACTACATTCACATATCAGTAGGTTTTAAAAAACGGAAATCTTTGGGACCTTAAGAATAATCATTAAGAAGAATCTATGGAAAAATCTATATAAACACTTGATGTTTGTGTATAAATCCCCCAGATTATTATATATTTTCCAGACTTACCAGGAAAGGAATCAGTTGGCAGATTGGGGTATACATGATGGCCTGAACAAATCATTACAGCATCGAAAATGGTAGATTCCCGCTTCCCATCCTTTTCAGTAACAACATCCCATTGGCCAGTGACTAAGAAGGAGGGACATTTCTTTACACTGGTAACCAGAGTCTTAAAGAAAAACAGAAATAAAATTCTTCCATTTATAATTGTATGTTTTTTTCCTTGCAGTGCTTATGTGAGGAAATAGTTGTTATGAGCTCTCCTGGTCACTGAGGTATGTTTAAGAAGCCATTCAAATGGTTTTTACAGTTCAGTGAGCCTTCAAATCTCATGAGGAAAAATTACTCACTCTCACTAGGGTATATTTATTTTTTTGATATCTAGTCACTTGGTTTGGGGTAAATAACACTGAATTTTCTGGTGAAAAACGTCATGGAACAAATCTATGCCAATCACTTCCAACCTTCACTGACATCTGTGGCTTCTTCCTTCTCTGACTTCACCTTCCATCTACTCAACAAATATGGAACTATCTCAAAGTTCAACCCTTGGTCTGTATAGACACTCTCCCCTGTAAATAATAGCCATTTCCAAAGTGAATATATGAATATTCACCTGAATATACTCAGCCTTGGTCTCTCTTCCACTATTCAGTACAGCTTGACTTTTCCTCATGCTTTCTCAAATATAACATATTTGTGGTTCAAAAAAAATTTACTAGTTAATCAGTCTTTTAATTTACTAGTAAATCAAAATCTTTTGATTTTTGTATAAAGTATGGTTTATTCACATTTTCCCCGAAACTGGCTGCTGACTTTCATGATTCTCTTAAAGATAGCAGGCACCTCACAGCCTCCTAGCTTCAGACCCCCAATATGTCTTGACTATTATTCCTCCATCCTTGCCTTATGCCTAAACAATCATCTCTCTCAGGAACTCACTTTCTTCCTTTCCACGACGTGCCTTGGTTCAGGTACTTACTGCTTTGCAAGAGACTTATGACTAGCTCTTTCCAGTTTCTGGTTTCCTAAGAGCCATCCTTAATGCTACTTCTCAGATTAATTTTTCCAAAATGCCATGTTGATCCTGTGTCCCCTGTTCACAGTTATTTCTGTTACATTACAGCCTATAAGATTTATTGCACATTTCCAACACTCCAATTCAAAGCCCACACAATTTTGTTCAAATATACTTTTCTGGTCTTATCTTTCTGATATCCCCACAAACATTTCTAGGACAGAGCCTGCCAATTACTTCCCCAATATCCATTTTCCCCTCTTCTTTACTAACAGAGCCCTGATTTTATGTGGAGTGGCAATGTGCCTAGGAAAGGGATACATCTCCCAAGCTTCTGTACAACTTGGGTGGCCTATGAGAAACAAGCAGATGTTGTTAGGTAGACTTTCCAGGAGAGTTTGTGAAGGAGGACTGATTCAGCTGGGAGGCTGTCCCTTTGCCTTTTAATCTTTCCTCTTTGTTCTTTCCTAGAAGGTGGTTATGAGGACTGAAGCTCCAGCGACTACCCAGGGACTATGAGGCAACCTTGAAGATGTAATCTTTATGCTACGAAGGGCAAAGTTGAATCCCTGCTGACATGGTGCTCCCATAACATTCTGGGTGTTGCCACCCCCTCCTTCTTTGACATGATTGCAAGATAACCTTGCATCTTTTTAAAGCCACATACACTGGTTTCCTGATATACAGTCAGATATAATCCTAGCTGATACACCTCCTTTCTTGCCAACTTGTTTGCTCACTGTTCCCCAAACCCACAGGGCTTTTTTCCCCACCTCTCTCATTTTAGTCATGCTATTTATTTATCTAAAGCATCCACCAAGTACAACTCAAATCTTACCTTCTCTAGAAAATGTTTTGTCTCATGATTTCCTCATGATTCACTGTATCTACAAAATGTAGACTGATAAAAAAACCACAACATTTTCCTTTCTTTTGATTTACATTTTTACTTAAATCTTATAATTTTACTCAAGCCATACATATTTATTTTGATCCCCAATTAGATTATAAGCTTTCTGAGGGCAGAGTCATAGACTTGTTTTTTGACAGACAGGACATAGCATAAAGTTTAGCACCCAGTAGGGATTCCATTTATACTTGTTGATATTACTACCATAAATTGAGGCAATAATGACAATTGGAAAAATGTATTCTAACTGTACTTTTGGATTATTTCAGGCAAGTAGTTATCCAAATATAATTTCAATTTATACTTTTCTGTTTATTTTTTTCTCACTAAGTACATGTGTTCTGCATTCAAGGTTATGAACCGAGGTTGAGTTCCAATAAATTGTTAAGCATTATTGGGGTTTAAGAAACAAGGCCTCTGCGGAAATCTAATGAACTAAATAGGTGAACAATTGGGGTGATAGCTACCTTCATGAAATGGCAACATTTTTAGCAAATGCCATGTTTCCTTGAAGCACAGCATATTGACATTAACCCCATAGAAGTTTAAATCTGGACTAGAGAATCTGGGATTGCTTCTGAAACATCAGAGCATGTGGGTGGGAAGTGCACGATGATGGTACAGCTGCTCTGATATTTTCTATGATATTTTTGAAGTTCCTAGAGACTAGTAGAGAAAAAAATCAATGTGTGAATTCTTTACCATCTGAACCAACATTTGGTTGTTGAGGTGTCCAAACATTTAGCTCTGATTTCTGTTATAGTGTGCTGTATCCATACTCCTTACACACTTTATATCAATAGCACAAATACTGAGGACCTTACCTCAAACTGTATGTATCTTAGAAGATTCTTCTTTTGAGCAAATGTCCTTATGTATTCTTGGAGCTTGCTGTGGTGCATATAGTTAGGAAAATCATCGGGGTAAGGGAAATCTGGAAAGCACATCATTTCTTTGGAAGAGTTGGTAAATACAGACTGGTAAATACTGGCTCTGCCTTCTTCTGCATGGTCCTAGGAAGAGTAACAAAGCTTAAAAAAGAAGCTGAGAACGGTGGTCCCCTCAGTGAATATTCAGTTCTCAGTTGGCCAAAACTTTTTTTTGGGCATGGGCAGGCTCCAGGAATTGAACCCACGTCTCTGGCCTGGCAGGTGAGAATTCTGCCACTGAGCCACTGTGGCATATCCCAGCTGAAACTTTTTAAATAGTAAAAACAAAAAAACAAAAAAACATGAAAAAACTTAAAAGCGGTCTGTAAAACATGGAATTGAAATATCTTATCATAGTACCTGGCACAGAGCTAGTGCTCTTTCCACCTTGGTCTTCTTCCTCTAGCTCCTCCCCAGTATTGGCTCTATTTTTATAGTCAGTTAACTTTTTTCTTTCTTTTTCTTACAACTGATACTGGTTTTGACCTCACACCAAGCAAATGGTCAATAAAAACACACACAAAAATGGTCTGACAAAGACTGCAACTCTCAGTCCATCTGATTGGCTAAAGGCAGTTCAGTGAACCATTCAGTGGCCAGACAGCCCCGTACTGAAGTGGTTTCCCCATCTGGGTGTATTCAGAATAATCTGGAGGGTCCCTTAGACCATAGATTCCTGGACCTCACCCTTAGAATTTCTGTTTCAGTAGATGGGGTGAGGTGGTATCTGAGTATTTGCATTTCTAACAGGTTCCAGGTGGTGCTGACATTGCTGTTCCGGGGAACACACTTTGAGGACCATTACTCCATTGTAAATGAATTCTGTCCTTGAGAAGTTCCTTAACTCAAAGTGGATGGCATTGACTCATCAAAGCAATGTAAGAAACCAGAGGCTTTAGAACATATGTTAAATCTTGGCACTTCATTTTAAAGCTGTTATGTAATTGAAAAGTGGCTTCTTTTTGAGAAGCAGTTGAAGGCTAAATTGAAAATAAACATTTCCTCTCCGTTGCAAGGACAGGATAAACATGCACACGATGTGCTGCCCTGAAAATATTATTAAAAAGCTGGGGGCCTCTGCCTCCCCAAGTCCTAAAGGAATGCTTGTGAAATGGAGGAAGTGGACGGAATGTCACGTTGCTGGATTCAAGACAACTGTCTCCCTCCCAACTAACTGATCTCTGAAGGTGGAGCCAAAAGTGCTGGAAAGGTCTGAGAAGATTGTGTCCCTGAGTGACTGTCCAAGGCTTCACGGCTTCCCCTCACATTGAAAATAAAACCACTCATACTCATGGTTCCTGCATTTCTCATAAAGAACTAACTAAGCTCAGAGGTTTGGCTTTTTTTTTTTTTTAACCTCCCTTTAAGATTTCTGCTGAGTTCAGAAAAGGGGTGTGAGGGTTCATGCTGGGCTCATTCTCACCTTTGAGCCTTTCCTGGTCACCCACAGCCCAGTTCCCCCCCCCCCCCCCCCCCCCAGTATTTTCTACTGGTTGTGAGAAGAAGCAGGAAGGAGGTTTCTCAGTTGCCCATTGAAGGGAGGGAGCTGAGCTGTGGGTTGGGGACTGGTTAAAAAATGTGAGTCTGCTCTGGGAAACGGAGGTGATAAAACCTTGGATTACTTCCATCTTTAATGAATCTCTGTTCTTTTGCCTCTTTGACCCCGCCAGTCATAACATGAGGAGAGAAAAGTATGTGTTTTATCGTTCCTTGGAATTTTCCCTAAGAGGCTGTTCTCCAAACAAAGGGAAATAAGGGTGTTACATAACAACAGACAATTGTGCCAAAGAGTTCATATATTCATTATTTCAATATGTGGGATAGTTGGAGCTTGTAAGGAGGAAATTAAGCTCAGACTCTGCCTCTGCCTTAGAGGGCTTATGCTTGAGCAAGAGGTCTGAGCAATTGAGAGCATAATCTTTCCATTTGTCTTGGATGATAAGTATGTTCATCTCTCATCTTCACCACTAGAACGTAAGCCACCTGAGGGCAAGGTCAGAGTCTAATTCAATAATGTAATGCCTGCATTTTAGCAATTTGTTTTTACTCCCTTTCATATTCCATCTCTGATTATCAGTCCCATTTCTACTTGTCTGAGTATCAACTCAAAGGTCCAGCTCAAAAGTTGCCTCCTTCATCATGCCTTTCTTGGCTCTTGCTCCCTCTCATTTCTGCCTCCATTTAGCTGCCAGTTGTCTTTCCTTCCCTAATCACATACTCACTTGCATTATAGTTATTCTAATACTTATTTTATCTCTGCTTTAAAACAATTGGCAGCCTGCTGTACCTTTTATATGCAGCTGTGCTTAACATACTACTTGACGTGTAATGTACTCTATAGGTATTTGTTGAAGGAATTACTGAATGAGTGGAAAAGTAATCCAGATAGTCCTGGCTCCATATTTCCCTCCTTTGGAATCAAAATGACCTTACTAAACATGGCTTATTAAAGCAACAATCTTTTGAGGACATTAAATCCTATAGAGGAATATATGAAATTAAAATATGCTCACGGTCAGCCTGCTAGTGCTTAAACCTCATTTGGTGTTTAATTTCTCAGAAAAAACCCACAGTGAAAAGTTCAGAATCATCAGGTTTCTCTCTTCCGGAATACTTTCTGCTTAATAGAAACTTGTAAGATAAAAACTTATATAACATAGCTTTCAAACTTCCCTCTCTGAGGGCATATTATGTCAAGTACATTTCTTTTTCTTTTTCTTTTCTGTTCTTATTTTTTTAGAAAAGAAGGAAGAATGGGGATGTGTGGAGGGGGCTGAAGTTTGGAGTACTTGTATGTGTCCCCATGCCCACTGGATCTTTGGGTAGAATTCTGCTTATATGCAATAACCTTATATAAAATAGACAGTCCTTCTTTGGATAACCCAGAGTCCAATTTTGCTTCTTATCTACTGCTTCCCTAAGTAAACTTTCTTATCTGGCTACACTGGTGAACTCGTGGGTCCCTGGATACACCATGTTCACTGCCTTCTCTGTGTCTTTCTTACATTCCTGCTTATCCAGGCCTAGAAATGGCTCTCCACTGGGCCACCTGATACTGCCACACTGTTGCAACCGCACAAATCCATGGGGTGTCATGCAAACAATGAATGGAATTGCATTCTCTGGAATTGTGTTACTCAGTGGTCCTGCCTCCTCCTCCACTTCCTTTGTCTAGGGATATCATTTAAGGCTTGGGTAAGTATGTTCCCTAAAGGATGTTTTCTTGACCTATGTAATATACCTTCAGTCAAACCTCTAAAATCTCAAGGCATTTTTTCATCTATACCATTGAGCCAACTGTCACCAGGGGCTACCTGGTTGGCATAAAGTTCTATAATCTCTTATCTGAAATTCTGGAGACCAGATGTATTTTTGGATTTGCAGATTTTTGGATTTTGCTCTGTAAGAGTCCCTAGTAAGATCTGGGGCAGCAGCCTTTAAGCAAATTCAGTACATTTCTGCTGGAAAATACTACAAATAGACTATAAATAAACTTATGTTGATTCAACTCATGTTTTGAAGCCATATAACTTCAATTTAAGAGAGATGTTTCCTATCAAATGAGTTTTTGCTCATTTGCTATCAATAAATTATGGACCTATGTTGTGTCTTTTTTCACCAGTTATGGTACAAACTATTCATGCAGAGTCATTCATCACGTGTTTGTCATCCCAGTACCTAGCACAGAACTTGGCCAGTCTGGGTGCTCAGGAAACTTTTAATTGTTAATATAGACAGCCATCTCATAATTTGGTCTAAACTGATCACATCTCCCTGAGCCAGAAATACAAAACTGAAATCTTAAAAACAACAACAACAATAACTCTTGGTTTCACCCTACTGGAAAAAGTATGGTGATCTTATATCATTATATTTTAGTAATATTTTAATGGATGCAGGATCAAAATATTTCTAAAAACCTCTTGAAAGGAATACAAAAGGATTCTAAATTAGTGCTGAAATACTGTCAGGGCAAAGTATGGTTGCAGGTTGGGCAAAATAATCAAGATAGAATACGATTGCAATATAAATTATGTGGATATAGTGTCTTCAAGCCAAATATGCAACTTCTACACCCAATCACAATGGAAGGAAATTTTAGACAGAAAAATTTAGACAAAATATAAATTGTGTTTATGAGAATATATTTCCAGATTATATTATTTCTACAACCATGGGCCTGAATGACAAAGACTATCATTTTCTTCTGTGGATTTGTCATCTTACCTGGAATTGACAGACTATTCAAAAATCAAATATTCACAGTAATCATTTATAATGCCACTGCCTGCCCAATAAACACGAGTCAATTATAGAATCATAGCCTTTTAGAATTGGAAGATATAGTAGAGGTCACTCAATTTCCACCTCTGCATTTGACAAATGAGGATTTGATGTCCAGAAAGAGTGCCTTGCCTAAAATCTACTTGCCTATAAAGCATGAGTTGAGACTAGAATTTAGGACTACTGATACCAGGCTGAAATTTCTTACCACATTCCTATGGTTTCAAAGATATGTCCAGATAGAATCTTTTTAGTTACTCGGGAAAGCGTTGGTGAGTTTTAACTGATTATGGACATGAGCACCCTTTTACAGCCTGAACACCTGGGCTCTGCCATGCAGATGACAATGTTTAATGAGCTGGAAATGTCCTTTTCAGGAGAAGCTCTGCAGATGTGATATAAGTTTGAGTGATTGCTCATTAATGTGATAGGAGAGGCATGAGTTTACCTTCCAGGTGTGGAGCTTTGGTGTCCTGCCCTTTAAGTCTGGAATTAGAACTGATTGGATTGGATTTGCAGTGGAACTCAGCTGCCTTCCATTGGTGTCCCAATGATGTGTCACTCACCGAGAATTTCCACAGGCCTCCAATATCATTGCTCCTTTCAAAGCAGGTGGGCTCCAGCCCCTCTTCCAAACAGCATCGTATAGAGGCCAAGCCGCTGACACCGGCTCCAATGATGGCCACTCTCTTCCCCATGGTCACCTGTAGGAGGCCTGGAGAAAACGTCAGAAAAGGGTCCCTTGATACTCAGGGTTTTTCAGCAGAAATAATCAGCCAAGATTTATGTAGCAGGATCCCAACCTAAATACAAGAAAACACAGTTTATACTCATTAATTTTATGACCTTTGTGCTAAGAATTTCTAAATCAGTTTTCTTCTGATTATACAAGAAACTCTAAATGTCACTCAGTGAATGCTAGAGCAGGAAGGACCTCAAATAACTATTAACCCACTGCTCTCAACTGCAAATGAGCAGTTGGCTCTCCAAGGTTAGAAATTACTTCTTCAAGAGCTCGGTGCAAACAAGTAAGTAAAGGAGTCAGAACTGGAACTTACGATTTCCTTATGAAGTCACTGTACCAAATCATCCCTATCCATTTGGAATGCTTGGATCTCGGGGTCTTACCTCTTAATCAACTGTTTTTATCTCCCTCACAGAAGGAGCAGTTCTCTAAATGTAGAAGAGAATGGCCTCTAACAACGTTTTTTTTTTTTGTTTCACATTGACGTAAAAATTGGGGAAGTGGGAGGAGTTATTAGTCTTAAAGTAAAAATTCCCCTTTCCCTGTATTTTTCATGATGTAGAGTGTGACAAAACCTGGATGAGAAGGACTGAGTATGGTAGTGATAAGAGAAGGGGGGAGGAGATGGGGGGTTGGGGAGCAAGGGGTAGGAAAAGGGCAGGCATGAGGTCCTTGATCCTGGTTCCAGAGAATAAAGCAATGACTGATATGGTCACTGGCGCTGAAAGGTGAAACTCCTGGGAGATTAGCGGACAGTGATGTTTTTGTTTATTTTTGCTTTGGAACTATAGAGTGTATAAACAAAGGCTCTGCACCTGAACCATAATGAAAGGTTTAGTTCGCCAATAGCTCACTATTCTGAAAACCTAGAAGGGCCTCATTTGAGGAGCTAAAACTAACTCGGAACAAAAATTAAAAAAATAAAAATAAATAAAAAATTGAAAGCTAACTCTTGGAACAAAAAAATAAAAAGCTAACTCTTGGAGATGGTGAGTTTGTAAAATTAGTGAACTTAAAGGATAGAATTTTGAAGCCACTGAACCTTGTCTCTGGTTCCTTCCTTCTTCTATAATCTGCACTGCCTGCTTCTATCTCCCTCTTTCCCTCCCTTCTTTCCTCCTTTCTTTTGTTCCTTCTACCTCACTGAGTGTCTACCATATTTCAAGCATAATACTAACCTCTTGGGAGGGAGGGTTCATAGAGGTGAAGACACAGGGCTTTTCATCCACAAACAGTGGTGCGAGAGACAGATGACAAGTGTGATGGTAGTATGAGTCAGTGTAGTACCAGTACTGAGGAAGAGCCATCTGAATCCACCTGAGAGAAGAGTAAGGGAGGCTTCAAGAGGAAGTGATAAGGGAGCTAAGTATTGGAGGAAGAACAGATGTTTGTCAGGTGGAAACAAAAGTATATGCAAACGCACAGAAAAGTAAGTGAACATGACAGGGTGAGCTAAAATTAGTTCAGTGTTGCTGGACCATAATGTGACAAGAATAGCAATGCATCAAACTTGCAGGACACAGATTATGAAGGATATTGAAGTGCCACACTTAAGGATATGGCCAGCATCCTATAGGTTATGATGCTTCATTAAAGAAATTTAAACAAGGAAATGACACGATCAGATACACTTGGAGAAGAGAGTGGATGGTGACTAAAATCAGGGATAACAAAAGCACAGTTATTTCAATAGTCTGGGCCCAGAGATGATGAGGACCTAAATTAGGGCAGTTTTAGGGAAATGAAGATATAAAAGATATTTAGGAAGTAGATGTTTGGGGACTTGCTAACTGGCTATTGGCTTGATGTCTTAAAGAAGATCCCTTCCATCTTTGACGTGATTATGTCACAGCTTACCATTTAGGGCAGGAAGTAGAAACTCCTCTATTTCATGAAGAAAGGAATATAATACAGGGGATTGGGTGCTTTCTTACACTATAAATGGAGGGTCTGGAAGTAGAAGCCAGGAGGCCATCACAGATTTCATAATTGCACTACTATAGATGCCACCCAGAGGGCAACTGCCAATGCAGATGCCTCATATTCACAAGCAGGTGACCAAAAGATGGGACGTGGGGTTCAGCTGATGTATGCACCCCTATTGAAAGGTACTTGCCCATTGCCACAGCCACCTGGATTTGACCTCTGCTTCCCTTTGTGTTTCAATTTCATTTGTCTATTTCACTGGCAAAACCTAAATTGCATCCTGAGCCCTTACTATAAGAGAGCTCAAAATGCACCTTTGAGAAATGAATCGGAAATGTAGTCTTTGGCCTCCTAGTCTTTGCCACCTGGAAGAAACTGAGAAGGAGGAGGAGTAAAACCCATCTTAATTGGGATGGGCCACATAGACCTTACATGAAGTAGCCTCATCAAAAGGGCTGACTTAAAATGGGTTCACAATACAGAAACTAAATAAATTTAAGAACAGGTTTTTCTGTGGCACATTCAGCTTCAAACCACCATTCTATGGTATAATTTTCACTATGATCACTTGTCATAAAATAAAAGACCATCCAAGACCAAAAGAGTAAGAGATTTTCCTTGTGGAGAAAGAGCGCAAGATTAACCCTGAGGACTGGAGAAAAATCTCCAGTTGCATCAGATTTTTTTTTCTCAAGGCCTATGAGATCGGCCTTGAGAAATGAAAAGAGAGAGTGGGGAGAGTACGTGGGGCTCCAGGGACCACCGGAGCAAAGACACAGACCTGGGAGAGGGCCTGTGGAGTTCCTCTGAACCTTTCAAAGCCCTCTGTCTGGTGACCATTGCTTCTTTGGTAGGGATCTGAATTACAGTTACACTATGTGGTTAATGACTAAGAACGTGGTGGTATAGCAATAAATCATGGGGAAACTTGGGTTTTAAGAGATAGCAATGTTTGAAACCAAAAGGATATATTTCTAATAAAGGAAATTCAAGCATTAGGGGAAGGTCAGGTTGCAGAGAGGATATTCTCCCAGAAGTAACCTGAGCGTGCATACGCGTATGATCTGGAAAGTTCCGGTTTGCATCAATTGTGCTGGCGTCTTTATTAATAGTGCTCCTTTTCCTCTCAAAAGTGGTCTGGTTTGGGCAAAATTGATGTGTTCTTTTTACTTATTATAAGAGATGCTCCTACTGCGGTTCAAATACCATTCCTGAGGCTTGTTCTGTCTCTAACAAATACAGCTGGCTTTCTTCCTGGTGTTGCTGGCTTGGACTAGACATTTGGCATATGAGTCTATTTCCTGGAAAAGTTTTATCTAGTAAATAAAAAACATTTGGCCTTATGTAAAAATCAGGTTTATTTATTGGGCAGTTCTACTTTGCAAAAAGACAAATCTACCAAGGAAAATTTTTTCTTAAATGATACCAGCGTGCCTTCCCTTGTTTCCCCAAAGCACTGACTCAGCAAATATCTGCAGTTGGGCTTGTCTCTTTGCGTGTTTGGGTTTGCATTCATTTCAGTGGCAGGGTCCTATGGGTAACTGTCTTTTCTTGATATTACAGTTTCTGCCAGACTCTCCCTTTTTCTGACCTGACCTCCCTATTACTTTTCAAACCATTTTCACAATATTCTAAAATATTCTTTAACTTTGTCCCCACAATTAGGTGGTGAGCTCCTTGAACTCAGCAGCACAACTTATCTTATTCCTGTGCAGTGCCATAGGAGACACATGTAAGTCATAGGAGATGCTCAACATACGTTTTCATTAGTTGGTTGATTAGCTACTTAGGCATTATAAAGTGCTTTGAAAATACAGAGCCCATCTCTTTATAGGATACTGGAAGGGATTTAAGAAAGTAGCAAAAGCTCAGTATGTCCACTTAGGTCGTAAATGAGACAGGCTCTTGATATTTTATAGACCTCAGATCTCTGTTTTTCAAAGTTCTCAGGCATTGTATCTCACATGCTGAATGGAGTAGGAATGGTTTGATCAGTTATCTGGTTTCTCTGGGAAGCAGATTAGGATTCTTTTGAGGGTGAGGGACTTTGCTGTGAACCGAGTTTTAAACTGTGGAAATCACTTGGTACTTGCCAGACAGGCCATTATGAAATATGTGAGAGCTCAGGGAGATTTTCCAGGTCAGTTTATCCCTTGTAATTCTTGATACTGCATTTTTGCTAGACCTAGGGGAGTCTTAGGGGAGCTTCAACTCGAGTCAGAAGCCTTGATTTTTATGGGATTTCTACATGTCTTGGCTTCAGCCCATCACATTTCCTTCCATTCCCACTCTCATCAGAATTCTCCCTTGCCTGGGCCCACACTTAGCTGGCTCTGTCTTATACCTGGGATGGAAGCAAGGAGACAGGGAAAAATATTTAGCTGCCTCTTTCCTGGAAGTTTTCTTCAATAGCAGATGTTATTGCAAATCACCTTGCAATGACTCCTGACGTCAGCCAAGAAGACGCCCTGGGTCAAGCAGAGAGAAGCTGTCCTATGAGGAAGGCAAAGGGGTCAGAATGGTAGGGCCCTCTCTGCTTTCTTCAGGAACCACTTTATTTTCCTAGCACCACCTCTACCCTGTCAAATAAACTTAGGCTCAATTCTGTTCATTTTATGGAGCTCTTTTGCTTTGAGCAGTAACTTTTCTTTTTGTCTTCTTTCCAGAGGCCATTCTTCTGAAGCTGGGATCTTAAACGGCTTCAGGAGATTAATCTCCTCAAACCACCTTTCTATCACATCATACCTTTCCTAGACGTCGACAGAGACTTCCCACTGGCATTCACATCTACTTCACTTTACCAACCTCGCTATTTCTCCACACATACCCTCTCTACTAGGATGGCTGATAATCTTCTGCCCATCCTATACAGCACTTTCCTTCTCCTCACTCTCCCTGGAATCATGCCCCTTCCTTACTCAGGCCTTCGAAACCTGGGAGCAGGGAATGTCTCCCAATTTCAATGTATCTGCAGAAATCTTATGCATCATTCAAGACCCTGCTCTAAGGTCACTCTTCCCAATAAAGCTTCTTAGCACTTGCACATTTTGCTCCTGAGGTCCTGTAGATCATATACTCTGTACCACACTATCTAACATTGTAGAATTCTGGGGGCTGTTTGCCAATTGTCTGGTGAATTTTCATTCTTATCTCTGTAGACAGATTTCATATTCCCCTTTAGGGACCATCATGTGTATTTTTTATCTTTCTCAACACCCAGTAGAAAGTTGGGAACTCAGTGAGACCTCTAAGTAAATGCTCATTTAACTTAATGACTCTTTTCTAAATGTTTTCCTATTAGTAACACAGAACAGTGATTAAATTCATTTGCTTAGAAGTTTGGCTTCTAGGCTCTCTGTTCTCCTGATTTTGGAACAGATTTAATATCTTTCTACAGGAATTGCTCAGAGCCATTCTTCCTTTGTTTTGAATGTACTATATTTATCTCTTCAGGAAAGTCTATGCCAATCACAGGTTTTATTACTGTTGCTAGTACCAGTTGCAAAATACATTCTCTAGATTTGTTGTATTATGTGGAGGAAACTAGCTCCAGGCTTTGGATACACTTAAATCCATGGAATTTTGGCATGCACCTTCTTTAAGACATGGTCAGAAGAGGACTGAAGGAAGGCAGTGAGTTAGAGGCTGAGAAATTTTCTGACTTTGAGATGAACTCAATCAGTCAACAAAGACATTTTCTTTTGTGACTTCAAATGACATAAAGCGTTGAAAATTCTTTCTATATTAAATAACTCCCAGTGTTACCCAAATCTGATTTTTCTAGATCTCCATTTAATTCAGATATATTCATTAACTAATTTAGTTAACCATTAATAAATACTTATTGGATGCCTTCTTTGTGTCAGGTCTAGTTCTAAGAACTGGGGATTCAACAGCAAACAAAATCACCAGTTAGTTATTGAAAAGTCACCAGAGATATGAAGAAAATGAGGCACTGTCTCAGCACTCACTGATCTTCTAAAATGCATGTTTTCTTGTACGGAGAAAAGGTGGTAGTTGGGAGGGGAAAGGATAAGACAAATATGGGCATAACTGCAGTACAGGGCAAAATATGTGACACACAAAGGAAACCAAATTACTGTATTGATTCAGAGAAAGGTCATATCTGTATAGAGATAAATTAAGAAAGCCTTGGTGGGATTTGAAATGGGTTTAAAGGATGCCTATTAATTGATTATTAAGTTATTTTCTCTCAACTTCCAACCTGTTCTATTCTCTGTTTTAACTAAAGCTAGGTACCTGCAAACTGCATTCTCCTTTGCCAGCCAGCTCCTTGTCTAAGGGAGTTTGGAAGCTTGGAGAAGGAAGAAGGGGCTTGCTCCTTCTGTTTGCTTCCTGTTACCGTGAGCACCACAGCAGCAAAATTTCTTCAACCTGGCAGCCAAACTGGTGCTGTAGCTAGTTCCAGTTTATAGTTATTCTGACACTCCCAGAACCAGTTTCTTCACGCTGCCTCAGACATATAAGCACCAGCCAACCAGCATCCTTCTCAGAGATTGGGTTCCAGTTCTGCAAGTTCCCCCTGAGTTTCTAAATTTTAATACTTTCAACCTCTTTCCATAGGAGTGGTAGCTCCTTCCAAACTTATTTCCTCTGGGATACCTCCAAGTTCCCTTTTTGCCTATTAGTTCTCTAAAACCTCGCTAATTCTTCAAATATTTGCTATGCTAAAATAACTGGTGTGATTTTTGTTTCCTTACTGGACCTTAACTGATGTAGAAGTTAGCGCCAGGAAGTGGACACTGAAAGATAAGATTTGGAGATCAGTTTGGTCATGTCTTTGAATGCAGTGCTGTACTCCTTGACAACTGTGAATTGAGATTCTAGACATCAGTAGTGATCAGTGGCATCACAATTAACCATATTAACAACATTGGTTAATCGTGAAGTACCTGCTTGTTTTAGTTTCCTAGGCTGCTCAAGCAAATACTGTGAAATGGGTTGGCTTAATCAATGGGAATTTGGCTTCTGGTTTTGAGGTTAAAAGAGAGTCTAAATCAAGTCATCATCTAGGTGATGCTTTCTCCCCAAAACTGTGGCACTCTGAGGCTGGCTGCTGGCAATCCTTTTGTTCCTCTTTCACATGGCAAGGCACATGCTACGTTGCCTGGTCTTTCCTTTCTCTCTTGGTTCTGTTGATGTCCAGCCTCTTTCTTCCTATGCCTTTTTCTCTCTGTCTGTTTGAATTTCACTCTGTTTATAAAGGACACTAGTTATAGGATTAAGACCCATCCTGATTAAGGTGGGCCACACATCCTTAACTGAAGTAACCACATCAAAAGGTCTTACAATGGGTTCGCACACACAAGAATAAATTAAATTTAAGGACATGCTTTTCTGGGGAACATATGCTTCAAACCACCATACGACTGAAGCAAGGCCCTTGGGGGGCTGCTGCATTTACCTGTATGACAAAAATGATGACTGCAAATTTAATGGGTGGATGGTTACTTTTGAACGCACTTAGACATTTAAGAAAGAAAATGACAAAATCTGGTCTTTGAAACCTTAGCTCACATCATGATGGACCAGAGAGAGCCAGACAGCTTCCATTTTATGGTGGATCTTAAAGAATCTTATTTCTTGTAGCTTCAGGGACAAACTTGCTGAAAATGAGAAATGAATTTTAAGTTTTCAGGTTTCAGAATTGTAACATAAACTGAATTCTCACCTCATTAAAGTCTTGCATGTGTAAGTCAGGCATTAATTGAGAAAAAAATGAGACACTGAGATCTGGAATGGAGACAAACGAGTGGATTCAGAAGAAACTGATTAACTTAAACCTTTGAGCCACTCTTATCCTCTTGCCAGTGGAAGCAGACCACCCTCTGGTGTTTGATGGAGCTTAAAGATCCTATAATAACCTCACCAGAGGCAACTGCTTTGCAGAAGGATGCCTATTCTTATTAAGATATGTCTCAGTCTATCCTTGTCATTAGGCTAGTTACCAGGGTCAAATCTCAGCATGCTCCATGGGAACAAGTAAAAGTCTGATGCAGGGAGAAAGGGTTTATTTTTAAGGTGGGTTTGTAGGATGGCTGAATCCTAGGTGGGACAGCGGGGTGCCGTGAATGAAGCCTTGAAGACAGGTTTATTCAGGGAATATGAAGTCATACAGTTTGTCTGGGGTATAGTTATAAGTAAGACTGGAGATTTAGGCTAAGCCATATTGGAAAGCACCTTGAATGTGACTCAAGGCAGGGAAATGAGAGGCAGTAGAGGATTTGAGCAAAGGTTTAAAGGTTCAAATTTTTAAATTTAAAATTTTTAAAAAATTTTAATTTTAAATACTTACAAATGTTTGCAGGCTCACTTGAGGAAGTTTCATCTGGCCAGTGATGTATAGGACGGACTGTGACAGGAAACTGAAGACTAGCAGGCCAGTTAGAGGCCTTATTCAGTAGTCTAGGAAGTGACATCTGGAAATAGCTTGTGGGCACTGGTAATTAAAAGATGTGTGGGGGGGAGGCAAAAGACACATAGGAGGTCGGCTTTATAAGACATATCCATAGATTGCAAATGGGGATTTAAGTTAGGGGAAAGAATTAATAGGCTGAAATTATGCATTTGCTATGATGAGAGAAAGTGTAATAGAGAGGGGAAGAGAAGAGAGAAAGAGAAAAAAAGAAAAAGAAGGAAAGAGAAAGAAAGAAAAAAGAAAATGAATGAGAATGAATAGGTAAAAGGAAAAACTGGGATGGACACAAGCAGTGAAGATTCAAAAATGGAGCATTCTCCTGAGTTAGATTGGGATTCTTCTGGGAGAAAATGATGGAGTTGTAGCTGAACCTTTGCACTGGAATTAATCTCCATAGACTAGAGAATTATGAAACTTCAGTTTACTGTTCAGTTTACTGATAAATTGACTAGAAATGTTTCAGGTTTTGGGCTGGTGAACTGTAAGTCATATGGTTGAAGCAACTTAAAAGAAAAAGGCACATCTGGAATTCAAAAGGGGCTGGTAACTGCTGATCTTTGCATATTTCCCAAATCCCCTTGGTCTGAAGTTAGTCTGAAGTTAGAGGACTGAAGGAGATAACTTTTCAGTCCCTTATGCTATAATTTAAATCATTTTCTCACATGCTATTTTCTTCCTTGTTAATTTGTGTGTGTGGGTGTTTATTGATGGCTTTCCCCCCATGGAATATAACATTCTTAAGAATAGGGACATTTTCTAATTCACTGTTGAATCTCCAGGATCTAGACCGGATTCTGGAAAATAATAGATATGCTATAACTGGAAAGCATGAATTCCATTTGCTACATACTATTATCATTTCAATTGAAATTTTCAGATGAGAAAACATAGTAATTGCTTTGGAGCTGAAAACACTGGTATTGAAGAGTTAAGGAGATTAACATTCTCAGAAATAAGCTCATTGCATCACCTTTACTGGGGAAGCAACCTGAAATGTAGAATAGGAGTAGAGTTGTCAAAAAGGATGCACATGCATAGTGATTTTTTTTTCTTAGAGAAGTGAGGGATTTACAGAATAACATGTTAAAATACGAGATTCCCATACACCACCCACCACCAGCAACTTGCATTAGTGCAGAACATTTGTTACAAATGATGACAGCATGTTTTTATAATTACACTATTAAAGTCCATGGTTTAACTTAGCAGTCATTGTTTATGTAGAGTAGATCCATGGATTTTAAAATATTTATATTCTGTTACCCTATATATAAAATACCACTTGCCCTCTTAATCATATTCAGATGTATTTTTCAGTGCTATTAGTTCTGCTCACAATATTGTGTTACCATCACCAGCATCCATAACCAAAACCTTTCTGTCATTCCAAATAAGAAAGCTGTACTTTTTTAAACTTTAAATTCCCACTCCCTAAAACCTTCCCATCCCCTGGTAACCTATATTCTAGATTCTGACTCAATGAGTTCACTTATTCTAATCGTTTCAAGCCATTTAGATCATAAAATATTTGTCCTTTTGGTTCTGGCTTATTTTGCACAACATGATGATGTCTTCAAGGTTCATCCATGTTGTTGCATGTATCAGAACTTCATTCATTCTTGTGGCTGAATAAGATTCCTTCGTATGTGTGTACCATATTTTATTCATGCATTCATTGGTTGATAGACACTTGGGTTGCTTCCATCTTTCGGCAAATTGTGAAGAGTGATACAAATATCTATTCGAGGCCATGCTTTCAATTCTTCTGGGTATATACCTAGTAGTGGGATTGCTGGATCATTTGGTAGTTCTAACTTAATTTTCTGAACAACTGCCAAACTGTCTTCCACAGCAGCTGCATCATTTTATATTGCCATCAGTAATGAATGTGTGTTTCTATTTCTCTGCATCCTCGCCAACACTTGATTTTGCATTTTTTAATAGTAGACATGCTAATGGGTATGAAATGGTATCTCATTGTGGTTTTGATTTGCATTACCATGATGGCTAATGGTGTTGAATGTCTTTTCATGTGCTTTCTGGCCATTTCTTTATCTTCTTTGGAGAGAAGTCTGTTCAAGTCTTTTGCCTATTTTTAAATTGAGTTGTCTTTTTGTTGCTAAGTGAAGGATTTCTTTTTATATTCTGGATAATAAACCTTTATTGAATAGGTAGTTTTCAAATATTTTCTTTTATTGTGTTGGTTGTCATTTTACTTTAATGATAAAGTCCTTTTAGGCACAGTGGTTCTTAATTTTGATGAGGTCCAATTTATCTATTATTTCTTTTATTGCTTATGCTTGGGTGTAAAGTCTAAGAAACCATTGCCTAACAGAAGGTCCTGAAGATGCTTTCCTTTATTTTCTTCTAGAAGCTTGATAGTTCTGTCTCTTATATTTAGGTCTTTAATAAAATTTGAGTTGATTTTTTTATATACACTGAGGAAGAGGTCCTCCATCATTTTTTGCAAGTCAAGATCAAGTTCTTCCAGCTTCTTTCTGTTATGAACACAGAATATACATTGTATGCTTTAATATTTTTGAATTTATTGAGAGTTGTTTTGTGAACCAACATATGGTCTATCCTACAGAAGGAGTGGGGATTGGGTGCTAGTAGCTACCTAACTGTTCTATATTGTAATGTATCAGTATCTTCTTTCTGCTCTTCTCTGGATGCTGTCCAGTATTCTTTTGGCCCCCACAGTTTCAAAATAGCTGTTTCAGGCGGTTCCTGCATGTTTAATAGTTGTTTTTGTGGAAGGACTGGGTCTTGGAGCTCGCTATTTTGCCATCTTCCCACAATCCCCTTGAAAAGTGAAATTTAGATAATAGTTTTCCAGTATTGTGTTGGAAAATTTTCAAGAAGTTGTAATTTTATTACATGCTTGAAGGTCCTGAGTCTGAAATTCATAGTTTAGAGCCTCTCCTTAATTTATGTAAGCTTGAGAAAGGAGGACTAATATAGCCAGTTGTGTCTTCCTCAGAACTGCTCACCTAGATAGAGAGTTTTCAGTCCATTGATTTTGCTGCTCTTAAACCCTGAGCCATCCATATTAAGGCAGAAGGTGTACCCTGGCCAACTTCAGGGTGTGGAATGAGTCTTACTTTGGTATAATTGTTATCTGTGCCTGTACCCTCACCAAGCCTTTTGGCAAATCTTATTGGACTGGTCCCCTTTGTCAGCCATGAGAATACACCTGGCAAACCTTCAACTACATAGGCATAATAACCCAAGGGTCCAAACTGCTCATCGCTGCCTTTGAACCAAGTTGCTGCTTATTTGGGCTGTTCCCAGACAAAGACCAAGTATGGCATGGTACTAAGCAGGCCTAGTCCTGGAAGACACAGGACTCATTTGACACATGCCTTTCGGCCTGAGAACTCCCCTATGGCCTTGTCAAACCTTTCTTAGACTTCTGAGAAATCTAGGATGCTTCCATGCTACGATTCTCCCCTTTATCCTTTTCTTGGTGTTAGACTTGCCTCACATTTTGATAGCTCTCCCACTCTTTTCCAGCTCCTCTCCTAATAAAATCTTTGCATGTTTAAGTCCTTTTGGCATCTGTTTCTTGGAGGATTTAGATTAACAAACCCATTCTTATGGCTAGACTTTTACCCTGTTTTTCTTTTTGTTTTGTTTTGTTTTGTTATGTTTTTTGTTTTTTTTAAGTCAGAACTGGAGCTCTATTCTGATCCTTAGTCTATTTGATTGGGATTCTGGTATCCTGTGTGCCTCTTAGCAGTGTCCCTTGGTCCCCAATTAGTAACTGGAACTCTTCATTCCATCTACTTCTGGCTGGAGTCTTACTCAAATGGGTGGTTCATCTAAAATCACAGTGCTCACCCGGAACCATCTGCAAGAGTTTTACATTGTTACACCTAAAAATTCATTGCTTGCCCTCATCTTGGTGATCCACCATGGGTTGAATCAAATTGGACACTGGAATTTTGGCCATTGGACACAATTTAATGAGGTTTCCCTGGAATGAGCAGGAAAGTTACACTGGCTTGTGTCCTGTATAATTTTGTGCTTTGTTCTCTCTCACACCAGGCTGAAGTTGAGACCTCCGCTTCCCATAAATCAAGAATTAGAGTACCAGTCACCTAAATGAGATGCTAAAATGCAGTCCCCACAAAAGTGACATTTTCAGCTGTTGTCAGTCATCCTTAGTGGGAATAAATGACAGATCCTTTACTGAGATTAGTGTGAGAGCAGAAGAATATGAAGACAATGGATATTTGAGGAACCAGAAAATAGTCTAAGGCACACACAATGAAAAAGGGAAAACTAGTGTGTCAGTTTGAAAATATTATGTACCCCAGAAAAGCCACGTTTGAATCTTGATTCCATCTTGTAGAGGCAGCCATTTCTTTTAATCTCTATTCAGCCCTTTAGGTTGGAAACTTGATTAGATTATATCCACAGATATGTGACACTCTCAATTGTGGATGCAACTTCTGATTAGTTGGAGATGTGACTCCATCCATTCCAGGTGGGTCTTGATTAGTTTACTGGAATCCTTTAAAAGAGGAAACATTTTGAAGAAACCTCAGAAATGACAGAGCCAACAGAAACTTTAGAGCAGAACTGACAGAAACGAAAGAAGGTTCAGAGTCAACAGAGAGAGCACATCTAGATGCTTGGAGAATAGTTGCTTCAGAGAACAAAGACACAGATGTCTGGAGATTCTTGCAGCCCAGCAGATATCGGCATGAGATGTTAAGCAAGCCAGAACCTGGAGAGACCCAGGGGAAGCCAAGGATGAAAGCCAACCCTGGAGAAGCAAAGTGAGGAATCCCCACATGGACAGAGACTGAAAGCAATGGAACCCAGGAGCAAGCGACAGCAGATGCCAGCCACATGACTTCTCAGTTGACAGAAGGGTTCCTGACCTATCGGCCTTTCTTGAGTGAAGGTAACCTCCTGTTGGTGCCTTAATTTGGACGCTTTCACTTCCTTAAAACTATAAACTTGCAACTCATTAAATTCCCCTTTATGAAAGCTGTCCCAGTTCTGGTATACCGCATTCCAGCAGCTAGCAAATTAACACAATTGGTAAATTTCAAGTAAACCTCATTGTTATCACAGTTTTTCCCAGGGTCAGAGAATGCTTAGGTTTTCCACATACCTTTGTTGTGGACTCAACGCAAACAATTTAAACGTCTATTTGTCAGATACACATACAGTTGCACAACAAGCAAGAGGCTACACATTTCACTGTGAAGCATAGTATTACAACTTAATCTTTTTGGCACTTAGGGATGTGAAATTATCCTGACCAACTTATGTTTCCAACTTAGCAGGTTCTTTATTTTCAAGGCTTCATCACAGATCTGGTAATTGAGTCTGCAAAATGAGTTGTGAATACAAGTACAAAAGCCTGTAAGAACAGGTTTGAGCAGTATAGGTGCCATTTTAGGATTAGAAGATGTGGTCAGAATCTCCTTTGTTAAACAAAGTTATTTTAACCTAAGGAAACTGTTAACATAAAGCTGAGTTTCTAGATTATAGGTGGTTCCGTCCTATTTCTCATCAGAAGATTACCAGCATCCTCCCAGGAAATTGGAAACTTTCTTGCCCTACCACTTCCTCTTGGTGAATTATTTCCCCACCTGTAATGTGGGTGTAGAGAAATGCCCTATTAATCTTGCATTATGTTTGTGAAAATGAGGATGAGAAAATAAGCATGAAGAACTTGAAAAGAACTTAGTGTCATACAAATTCAAGGTAATGCTCTCTGTACAGAGCTGGTGATGAGGGCAACAATGAACTTCCAGACTTTATACAACAAGGACATTAGCTTCATGATCTAGTAACAGGATTTCTTTCCATTGATTGACTACGGACTGGAAATTTTTTTTCAGCTTCTAGATGATATCCTTGGTTGGGATAAATTGTAAAAAAAACAAAAAACAAAAGGTATTATTTTTAAGACTCTAACTTCCTTAGTCTTTCCAGTATTCTGATTGCTTCTATAAACATGAACATATCAAATACAGAGTGTGAATTTGACTCATTCTGCTCAGTAATCTGTCTTATTTAAAATCCCTTTGAAAGACCAATAGATTGGACTTGGAAGGGGTTGCTTAAAAACCATGTACACATTTATTGATATAATTTGTTATAAGTTAATTTTGATGTGGCTCCTTTTAAAACGCAACTGCAATACTTAGAAGACCTAAAAGTAAGTTTATATTGTATTACCCAAACATTTGTGAAAATATAATTTTATATAATGAATATATTAATTTGAGGGCAAGTAATGGGCAACATTATTTATTTTACTGAAGCAAAATGTGTCCAAATGTACTTGTTAAAGAATTTTACTTAAAAACCT
The DNA here is from genome assembly GCF_023851605.1 of Tamandua tetradactyla. NCBI lineage: Eukaryota > Metazoa > Chordata > Mammalia > Pilosa > Myrmecophagidae > Tamandua > Tamandua tetradactyla. The sequence goes on along the minus strand of NC_135330.1, from coordinate 24,956,618 downwards.
ACATTAATAATGTATTAGAAAGTATATTAAAGAATATGTATTATAGGAAATGTATATATAAAAATTATTTTAAAAATTAATAGGTATTTATCAAATGTCTACTATGTGCAAGATACCTTGAGGGAATTAAGGGTACAGTGCAGAATAAAACAGGCAGGATTAATGTTCTTTTTCTAGCTGGGGATGGGGGAGAAGGAGATGAACAACAAATAAGTAAACCAAAAATATAAGAGGATTTAAAAAAAGCATCAAAAAATAAATTAAACAGAGAGATTTGAAGTTACAGTGATTGGGGTAATTCTGATGGAAATTGGGTAGCCAGGGAGAGTGTCTTTTCCTGAAGTGGTCTTATATGAGCTGAATGCTCCAGCTGTGTGAAGATCTTAGGACAAAGCACTCCAAGCAGAGAAAGAGCAAATGCAACTGCTCTCACTTGGGAGTGAGTTAAATGAATGCCAGCTTTTGAGAATATAGAAAATCAGGAAAATTGTATGAAATGGGGCTGAAAGACACAGAGGGATCTTGTAGGTCATGGAAGGATTTGGGATTTTATCCCATGTGTAATGTTCAACCATTATTGGAGTTTAAGCATGGGGGTGATAGATTCTATTTGTGTTTGAGAAAGATCACTCTGGCTGCTGCATGGAAAATGGCACATTAGTGTGCAAGAATGGAAGCAAGGAGACTGTTTAAGAGATTGTTAGTGCAATGAGTGAGGGTTAATGATGGCTTGGACCCAAGTAAAGTTTGTGGAAAAGGGAGACATAAATGTGTTTACTGATATTGTGGGTACGGGGTGATGGTGAGATAAAGTAAAGAATAAAGGACTTATGCCTAGGTGTTTGCCTTGAGCAACTGGATATTCATCTCATTACCAGGATGAGAGAGGTTAGGGAAGGAATAAGCTTAAGGCACAAATGTGGACGCTAGTAGAAATTAAAAGTTAAATTTAGCAGTTTGAAGCTTGAGATGCCTATCAACATCACACCAAAGTTATCAAGTGGGCAGTTGGATGTATAAACCTGGAAATTATAAATTAGTATATAAATGATCAGATTAAAAAAACTTACATCTCTCATTCATCCCCAACCACTTTTTGATGTCAACACAAACAGTTGGTTATTTGAGGCCATCATCTATAAATATCAGTAAGTTGGACTCTCTGTTATTTTGTATTGAAGGGAATTATGTGCTGCCTGATTTCTCTGATTCTAATAGTCATGGGCTGACACAAAAGGATCAATGTCAGTAGTTGTGGCATTCAAAAAAAGATACTAGATTAGACATTGTGAGATGTGACTTTGGGTCCTAACTCTGCCCCTTCAGAGAGGCGTGTATAATCTTGGGTCATAATCTCTATTTGCTTTTGTTAAGGATGATTTTTCTCCCTTTGGGAAATTTAAGAATTTGTGGAGGCATTTTTTTTTGTCATTACATAACTTGGAAGCACTAGATGTTGGAGGTCCTGCAAAGTTCTGCACAATGAAGAACTGTCCCATATTTCACACAACTTTTTAATGACCCATTGGATGTTTATACGTAGGTAAAAAAAAAGACCTGAAGAGAAACTGTATATTACAGTTGGGGCACTGAAGTGATTGTCCTTTTAAAATTATGTATGTTGGTGAGTTATATTATCTATAAATTCCACTTGAAGACCATAGAGAGGGTTACAAAATATTTGTTATTAAAAGGGGACATTGGGTTGAGAACTACTGACCTCTAACATGGTAATAAGAGGGGCTGTCCCAGGAGGTGCAGGGACACTTCATGGCCAAGGGCTCGTGTTTATACTTTCAATATTATCTCCAACTGGTCACAGATTCACACTGGTAGGACTGAAAGAAAATGATCCTAAAACTTTGAACCCGAGACTCTATCCACTGCCAGTGTATCCTAAATTCTGATTATAATACCTGTACTTATCCTGGGAATGATACAGTGATGTTGCATTGTAATCTTTTGTTGTAAAGTTTTAATTTGTCCTAATAAACTACAATTTTTATACTTTTTTCTGAAATGTCTTCATGAAAAAAATACTGATACAAAAAAAGAGGAAGTATCCACAGGACTCATTTGACCTCTAAGAGGCTCCAGTGACAAGACCCACTTCAAAGGGTTATTTTGAAGATAAGCTAAACTGAAATATTTCAGTTGAACTCTAACACTATAGCAGGTAGTGGAAATTTCTGGAAATCTTGGGAAACTGAGACCACAGACTTTCTGACCACAGAGCTTCTGATTATTCAAGGTGAAGTCAGTTTGTTTTCTGCTGCACTCCAGACTGTAACTGACTGAAGACAGGGTCAGCTTCGTCAGCCTAGCATGCAGCGTGCTGACTCGACCGTAATAGGCTCTCAGTCAATGTTTGGGCAAGTCATCTGAGATGTTGGCAAAGGGGATGCTTTAATAAAACACTGTCGAGGGGGTGCGAGGGTAGCTCAGTGGTAGAATTCTCACCTGCGATGTGGGAGACTTGGCTTCGATTCCCGGCCCATGCACTTCACAAACAAACAAAGAAACCAACAAAAACCAACAAACAAACAATTCAACAAATGGTGCTGCAATGATGGGATACTCACATGGAAAAAGAATGAAATGTGACCCCACTATACAGCATACAAAACATGACAAAGGGCAGGCCGCGGTGGCTCAGCAGGTAAGAATGCTTGCCTGCCATGCCCGAGGACCCGGGTTCGATACCCGGTGCCTGCCCATGTAAAAACAAAACAAAACAAAAAAAAACACGACAAAACAAAACACTGTCCACCTTAGATTGCTTAGATTGTTTGTTGCAGCTGTTGCTGAGAACAATGGTTTCTTGACTTTTCTTTTACTAAAGTGTTAACACCTGATCCAGACTATCTCCAGGTGGTAGCATAGTAATATCCAGGAATAGAGAATCAGACAGATTTATTTGACTAGATATAAAGGAATAGCTAGAAATAACAACTACTTATCACTCAAAGGTAAGGTCCTGAAAAGGAGTAAATGTGAATACATCCTTGTCAATGTCTGTCCTCTCCACACAGGCTGTAAACTCTGCAGAGGCAGGGACAGTGTCTATCACAGCTCAGGGTCCAACATGTAGAGAGAGCTTCATAAGTGTGTGTTGCATGCGTGAATTTAAAAAATGTCACTATCACCTTATTTTTTAAGTATAAACTTTGGCCATCAAGGGCCCATTTCTGCACTTGGCGTGTAACAATAGTAACAAAACAGCCATTCAGAAATCAGAGTGCAAAGTTCTAGGGGGTGGAGGTTATAGGGGACATTTACTTAACTCTTCATTATTAGACACTTGGATTGCTTCCAACATTTTGTTATTACAAGCATTATAGAACTGGCAAAATTAACTGAAAATGAGTTTTACATTTCGAAAACACTTAAGGAAAAAATCCTGACAAAGGTCTGTATGCATTTTTGATTCAAATGGATGAAAATTAATTTTATAGACAAAAATGCCTAAATACATACAGATATGCAAAATTACCCAGTTTTTTTGTGAAAAGCCAGTTGCATTAGTTTGCTAGCTGCCAGAATGTGATACACCAGAACTAGAACAGCTTTTAAAAAGGGGAATTTAATAAGTTATAAGTTTATAGTTCTAAGCCTAGAAAAATGTCCAACTAAGGCATCCAAGAAAAGGTACCTTAACTCAAGGAAGGTCAATGGGTACAGAATACCTCTGTCAGTTGGGAAGTCATGTGCTGGCATCTGCTGGTCCTTTGCTTCTGGACTCCATTGCTTTCAGCCCCTGTTCCTGTGGAAGTTCCTCACTTTGCTTCTCCAGGGCTGAATTTCTCAGCTTCCCTTGGCTCTCTCCAGGTTCTGGTTTGCTTAACATCTCACGGCAATGTCTGCTGGGCTCCAAGCATCCCCAAGCATTCATGTCTCTGTTCTTCAAATGTTAACATCTGTGTCAGCTCTGCTCTGAAGTTTCTGTTGGCTCTGTCAAATCTGGCTGTCTCCAAAATGTTTCTTCTTTTAAATTATTCTAGTAAACTAATCAAAACCCACCTGGAATGGGGGAGTCACATCTCCATCTAATCAAGGTCACACCCACAATTGGGTGGGTCACATCTCTGTGGAGATAATCTAATAAAAAGTTTCTAAGCTACACTGTTGAATCAGGATTAAAAAAACAGCTGCCCTCACAAGATTGGATTATAATTAAAACATGGCTTTTCTGGGGTATGCAATACTTTCAGACTGGCACACCAGTGATAGGAACATTCATCTTTTGTTTAGCTAATTGTCTTTGAGCAGATGGTTTCCTACTCAATTTTCTGTCTTAGCAGCCGGAGCTCCCAGGCTCTTGTCAAATGCAATGTGGCCCTCTGGTGGCTACTGCCACCACTCTGGTGCCAGGGAGTAGGTTTTGGTGCTCGCTTTGACTGCTGTCATTTGGCTCCCGGGATCACTCCACTCTTCTAGGGTTAGATTCCACCTATTTTTCTTCCCAGAGGACAGAGTCAACCCTCCATAGCCCAAAAACAACTCATCCCCTTACACTTATTGCTTACTGTCTGGAACATATAGCTGAGCCTGTATACTCTTAGCTTTAACAAGAAAACAACTTTTTGTTGGCTGCTGTGTTACTGTTCCAGGTACTGGGGATAAGGCAATCAACAAAATGGGGCTTACATTCTAGTGAGGAGACACAGATGATGCACAAGTAAGTATAGACTATTTCAGATGCCAGGAGGAAAAACAAAGCAGGTTAAGTGGGTAGAGAGTTGCAAAGTGTTGCTATTTTTAGTTGAGATGCTCCCGGAAGACCTGTAATGCAAAACTGAGTTTAGCTAAGGTAGTCATGACTGGGGGAGCATGCTCACTTCTTGGAAGGCAGTTTGGGGTAGCATCGGGGCCAACATCTTAGAAGATGTAAGAGTCCTTCAAAATGAATACTCCCTTCTCTCATTAGTTCTGCTGAAGAAGGAAGAACAAAGAAGAGGGAGAAGAATGACAAAAAAAAAAGGAAGAGAAAGGAAAAAGGAAAAAGAAGTAAGAATAGTAATAAAGAAGAAAGAACAAAAGGAAAGAAAAAGAGGAAGGTGAAGAATATTGATTGAAATTCACATTTGGTCTCAGTATTTGGCTTTGGAAGCTTGGAAGGCTGAACAGCGAGTGCCTAGTTCAAGGTCATTTTTCCCATCTTAGAAACTGGTCATGAAGTTTAGATTCATATCTAAGCATAAACCATGTCATGGAAACAAAAAAAATGTTCATTTTGCTTTATTTTTAATATCTGAACAGTCACTTTTAAATTCTGGTAAGAATTTCTAGATGAAACTTGGAGTGAAAAAAATATTTTTTGGCTTCATATGTTCAAACTGTATAAATCAATTGAAGTATAAATAAATATATATTGTGATAATTAATTTTACAGCAATGATGAATGATTGTAGACATCATTGATAACATATGAAAAAGTAATTATTATGATCTTTGTAGCAGTTCATTAAGCAAGGAAATAGATCAATATTAACAGGGCTATTAAGAGAATGTGTTAGATTACTTTAGGAAGAAAAATATATACTTTCTGAGCAATTAAACTTTCCAAAAATTTAAATAATCATACAAGGAAGACTAATAGAAATTTGATTATATCAATTATAGTCTTCAAATTATTCTGTGTACTTGTATTTATAACATTTTAGACAAAATAAACTTTATGGGTTGTATTTAATTTTTAGTTAGTTGAATCCATTTAGGCCACAAGGTTTTCAAGTTCTGTTTGGAAATATTTTCCATGTTATGAGAAGTAGAATGCTACCGGCTACCTTAAAATATTAAGAAAAGGAAATGCTTTAAAATTGTGCACAAGAGCCATGAAAAATCTTAGCTCCAGCCATAAAAAATATAAACATAATAAAAAATGGAAAAGAAGAAAGTATTAGAGAAAAATGTGGTTCCCCCTTCCTGAAGATCTTGCTGCTTTACGACCTCAGTTAAAAGTGAAGGTGTAGTAAGGAGTGGGTAGTAAAACAACTGGAGGAATCCTCTATGACTGACAATGCTGATGAATCATTTCATCTGCTCTGTAACATCACACTTTAAAATGTTTTTTTTTTTTGCATGGGCAGGCACCGGGAATCAAACCCAGGTCTCTGGCATGGCAGGTGAGAACTCTACCTGCTGAGCCACCATGGCCTGCCCACACTTTAAAATGTTGTCTATCAAATTTTTAAAAGCAAATTTCCACTCAGCTGTGTATTTGTTGCTATCATCACGATCATCTGTATCATCATCCTCATCATTGTTCTCGTCATCATTATTTTGCCACTACATATTAAGAAAGTTTGTTTCTTTATTTCTACTAAAAACAACTTTTTTTACTTTTTTTTATTCTACTAAAATAAAATGAGTTACTTCCTGCTAACTTTCAGTAGCTGCGCTTTGGGGTTCTTCATATAGAATCATGCTGTTTCTTGGCCAGAGAACAGGAGGTGCTGTCCAAAGGATGCTAGGGGAAAAAGAGAAAAAAAAAAAAGGAACAGAAGTCGAGTATAGCCAAAGTCTCTCCTTGACCCTGCAAATGGTTTGTAGAGGTAGCTTGAGGGGACCATATTATAACTACTAATTTACCCTTTGTTCTGATATGAAATATACATTTCAAACATAGCTTAAAGGAGAAAAGGAGTCATGTCAAAGTGCTTGAGAAAGATGATTTAGGTTAGACATAAAGAACACATTGTAAAATATTGGTGGAACCTAAAGAGAAAAGATTCATGCTCTTTCCAGATCATAACGTCATTCCTATGGGTGCTTATTTAAAAGCCTAGAAATAGCACTGTTTTATTGACTAATGCCTACACAGAACTCATCAAGGATGCTAAATAGAAAATTAGGAGGTGTTAAATTCTTAATTTTTAAATAGCAAAGTTCCTGCCTGTGTACTGTTAATTATAAGTGTTAGAGAGAATGGTGATTACATTAACAAGGAAAATAGCAAGTAACAGAATAGGTAGAGCAAGAAGTCAATGGGAAAGTAAATAGGGCATCTGAGAACCCCCCAATGACTCATGTGCTCATGGTTTCAGAATCTGGCCCTATGGGATCAGGATGGCATTTCTGCTCCTAATCATTCATTGGTAGGTCCTGTGCCTACCAGTCTAAACAAGTATGGGCTGCAAGGGTCAAAGAAAACTGCCATGGCTAACTTGAGATCTGTGAAAAACAGCCACAGGATGTTGGATTTTATCACAATGGAGGCAAATTCACCCATGTAAGTAATACGTTGTCTGTCTGTATGTTCTATGTTCTGCCAAATCTGGAGGGGAAAGAGAAAACTTTACCATGAATATCCAAGCTCTAAGCAGAAACAAGAACAAGGAAAAAGCCTTGTACCATTTTACTTGTGGGAATCAACATCAAACCCTTGTGCTAATAATGAGAATCTTTCTTGTTTATGCTGTACTTTGCAGTTTTTTTAAAAAATGTTCATAGCGATTTTATTTGGACATTCTCCAATGTTTGAAAGAAACTGAAAAAGGCATTTTCCCCTCATTTAGAAACAGATAAAACATTTTTTTATCTTAATTTACAAAAAGATAAACTGACTTTTGCTCAAGTGAAGTTATGGCACATGGCTACATGTAGTGACAGAGTTAGGACTGGGATCAGTTCTCCTGAATGCTTTGACTCATTTTCATTAGAGACATCTGTTGGAAGGTATCCTCTGCATCTTAGAGTCACTTTGGTTTCGCGAATAGAAGCCCACATCAATGTGCTCCAAACTTCTCGGACTTCTCACCCTTTTCTCTACCTCCTGTGTTATATTGCAGGATCCATGGAAGGCTAAACCTGCCTCAGTAATGTAGGTTTCCAGTCCTACTGTTCACTATGTCATGCATGTAACAGGATTTAAGATGGTGTCAGGTGCAAGGTAGATCTTCAATACCTGTCTGTTGGATGGATGGATTTCGTTCATAGCTGTCACCTTCATTACCTCACTCAGGATTACCTAAGACTAAAACAATACTAAATATTAAAAATTTCTGACTTTTCTGTGGAAATCCTATTCCCCCCATTACAACAGGCACTCTTCCAATTTAAGCTTGTTCCCCCTTTCTGTAAAAGACAGCCATCGTGTCTTTTACAGAAGGGAAAGTACAAGTTCCTAAAAGAAAGGAAAGTCATAATAAGTAAGTCTAGCATATAGCTAGCCTGCAATTTCTCTTTTTTGATAAGGGGTTATGAATCATTTTTTGTCACTATCCAGCAAAATAGAATCTTGAACAAATGAGTTGATGATCATTTTGAGATAAAAATATAATTCGTTTCCAGCCTTCTCAGGACTGCTACTTGTCACAATAATTAACCAAAGCTACCCAGATAGCTTTGTTATTATAAGCTTTGCTCTTAAACCAGTCACCAAACATTTAAGAACAGTTTTAAGAAGTTTATTTTCATTTCTCAGCAATCTTTTAAAGATTATCTGATATGTTATAGCCAAATAAGATTCGAGTAAAGCAATAAACTTCATAGGAATTAATTCAGCTTTACCAAAAAAAAAAAAGGGACTCTCTAGAAGTTAAGATGTAGAATTTAGTGAAGCCCAAGTCTCTCTTTGGAGATCTAATGGTATTTGAATCAGACTAAAGATATGGACTATCCGTAAATCACTACAATCTTTGGGTAACCTCAGGAGTCAAGAGCCAACTTGTGGCTGCTCCAGGATTTCAGCCTCATTTGGGCATAGGCTTACAGAGTTCTCTGAAATACAGACGGAAACATCCTTTTGAGCCAATCTGAAGACCCAGAAATACAGGGAAGCCAAGTTTAGATTGATGTCTATGGCAATATTGGGATCACCTGGAGCAACATAGAACTCCCAGTCTAGCTCTCATTCCCAAGTACCTGGTACATGGTCGGCTCTCTATATGATCATGGGGTGAAAGAAGGCAAGAATGAATGAATACAGAAATCTGTTTGGCTTAAGTCATGTACAAATGCTTTAACACCTTCACAAGCCCAAAAAGTAGACTCTGTTTTTATCTGTTTTACCAATGAGAAAACTGAGACTCAGAGGGACTGATGGACTTGCCCAAGAATCTCAGAGCCATAACCTGAACCCTAAATCCACATTGGTTTTGTGGGAATTGATAATGTTAAACACCAAATGTCTTGAGGAGGCTTGTTGATTTTCCACATCCCTCTTTGCTGATGTTCTGCCTTTTTCTTATATCAAGCTATTTAAGTTCTGCCTTTGCTTATCAAGCTATCTAAAATCTCAAACATTACCGAGGGAAGCTGAGCTACATAAAATACTACTTAGTTTTCACATCAAGGGAGCTGTGCCAAACCCCATTTCATATCATGCCTTTCAAATGATAAAAAGAACTGTTTTTATCCTTTTAAAGGCAGTCTCCTGAGCACCTAGGATGCTGTATGGCTGAATTCCCTGGCAATATTACAACTCAAATTTCCCAAGTCAATCACCAAGACTCACTTCTCCTTGAATATTCCTTGTTCCTTATAGTCTCTGCTGAGGAAGCATTTGCCTTTAAAATGTGTTAATCCTGAGTGAAAAGAGGGAAACGTTTTATGTGAATCATTTTGAATTTCATTAAAAAATAATGCTTTAATAGAAGTGACCTTGTGAGAGGCAAGCCGTCACAGTAATGGAGTTTTAACACTTAAATTTCCTTTGGTAGACAGACAGAAGTATATTTTAATTTAAACAGTTTGTTCTTTCATTTTAAAAAGAATGTTATCAAAATATTCATTCTTGCCAGAGGGATAGATGGCAGCCTAAATTTTGGGCTTTCCTAAAAAGGACTCTTTAGTCACATTAGGGTGCACATGATTTCCAAGAACAGATCAATACAGCAGTAAAGAGAGCTGATTCCTATTTACCATCCTTGTTAGTGGATACATCCCACTGACCAGTGACTGAGAAATCAGTGTGTGTTATAAATTAAAACTTACCTCAAAATAAGTCAACATTTTAATTGATATATATATATATAATATAATCCCTTCAGGTTTGTTGTGCATGACAAATATTTTCTGCAATACAAGAATGACACCCCTTGGAGATATGACTGAACCCAATTATGGTTTAAGTAAAAGAGGCACAAACCTCAGGGAGTAAGTAATTTGGTAGCCAGTAGTTTTTGTAATAACAACTGTCTCCTAACTTCTCTCTTTTGTCATTTCATTTTAAAATATTTTTGTCTTAAAATGAAAGATATCCTATATATTTAGGACATTAGTTTTTCTCAGACTTTAGTGTGCATGATAATCACCTGTAAAAGTTATTAAAGTACAGATTCCTGGATGTGACTTTCACAGATTTTCTGATTTCGTAGGTCTGAGGTAGGGCATGGAAATTTAAATGTCTAGCAAACTTCCAGGTGATGTTGATACTATTTGGACTACACGCTGACTAGCACTGGATCAGATTATCAAATAAATATTTTTTCCACATTTCCATTCCTAACATCATTTTTCTCTTTCTCTGCTCTTCTTTCCCCTCAAACTGCCAACTATTTGCCTATTTTATTAGACTTTTCAAAGAATGAATTTTGTTCTTCTACTTTCTTTAACGTTTTTTAAACTTTTTTTGTTAGAGAAATTATAGGTTTGCAGAAAATTCAAAGTTCCCATATACTTTCTTCTCACTCATGCAATTTTCCCTATTATTAACACTTTGCATTAGACAGTAACTTTGTTTCCATGTATGAAACAGTATTATTATAATTATACTACTGGCTATACTCCATAGTTTACATTAGGGTTCACTGTGTTGTACCATCCTACGGTACTTTAAAAAATCTAATTACATATGTGCAATATAAAATTTTTCCTTTTAGACATATTCAAATATATAATTCAGTGGTGTTAATTATATTGACAATGTTCTATTACCATCACCATTTATTACCAAAACTTTTCCATCACCCCAAGTGGACACTGTACCATTAAGCATTAAGTTCCATTCCCTCCCCCACCCTACCCCGGTCTCTGATAAATTGCATTCTATTTCTGATACTATGAATTTTCTCATCTAATTATTTTATATCAATGAGATCATAGAATATTTGTCCTTTTGTGTATGGCTTATTTCACCCAAATGGTGTCTTTAAGATTCATCTGTATTATTGCAAACACCAAAACTTCATCCCTTTTTACAGCTGAAATTTTCTGGATCATTTGGTAATTGTCATGGGCAGATTCTTGTGTCAGCTTGGTCAGGTGGTGGTGACCAGTTATCTGGTCAAGCAAGTGCTGGCCTGTTTGTTGCTATGAGGACATTTCTTGGACTTAAATCATGATTACATTGCCACAACTGGTTGCACTTGCAATCAGCTAAGGGGAGTGTCTTCTGCAATAAGTGATGCTTAACCTAATCACCAGAAGGCTTTTAAGGAGGATTCAGAAGAGACAATCACTCTTCTGGTCTTCAACTTTTCTTATGTTTCTAGACCTCAGAAGTCCATGATTCCTTAGAAGGAAGTTGCAGTACCAAGTAAACACACCATTTACAACTTGCTTTTTTTTTTTTTTAACTTAAATAATATATCATGGCTATCTCATTGTGATTAAAACTATAGGTCTATATATTCTATATATATCTCATGGACATTTGAGAATAAGGTATATTTTTGTTTTTAAAGTATAGAATTTGTTATATTTCAACTGGATCTTATAGTGTTTTTGAATTTCCTCCATGTTCTTATTTTTTGTTTACTTCATATATCATAGTCTAAAAAAAGTAAATCACAAATCTTCCACTTTGGTTTTTGCATTATGGGTTTTGATGCTATGTTATTTGGTATATAAATATTCAGGACAGAGCTTCACTGTGTATTTCATCATTATACAATGTCATTTTAAATCTTGTTTGTTGTTTTGTTTTTGGACTTGCATTCAATTTTATGATAAATATTGTAACCCTTGCTTTCTTTGTGTTTGTATCTTCTGAATCACCTTCTTTTACTCTATGTTAAATAGAGGATATATTTGGTGATTAAAAATAATTGAACATCCTCCAAAATTTATTACATCATGACGTTCGTCTTGTGGGATTATGTTAACATCTTCATGTTTGCATTATCTCTTCTTTGCAGCCTTGAGAAAATGAAGGAATGCATCATTGCTATCATTTTATTCATTTACAGAAGGTATGGGATAAACTGGACTATAGTATTTATTTGTGTTGCATGATATCAAATGTATATATATATATTGAATGACTGGCTATTTGTAATATTCTTACATCATAATTTCTTTGCCCGAGAACTTTGTATATAATGTATATATTTTTCCACATTATTTTAGCATTAAAGGCCTAAGTTTTGTCTACTTAAAGATACATTGATTATTGCTATTTTTAATGCCTAAAGGATTCTTTATTTTGAGGTCCGGTATCTGTCTTGATATCTGTCTCAGTAATCTGGGTCAATATTTCTGGAGACATCCTGCCCTCAGAAGGGTGAATGGAGGAGGGGCCGATGACTGTAGGAGGGGCTGGAAGGGTAAGTTGATATGTATGTAGCCTGAGGACAATGAAGCTTGAATTTTGGTCTGTCATCTTTGGGCACTTCCTCAGTAGCATATTGGGATAGCAGCAACATTTTAAAACTTAGAATTAAGCCCCATGTGATAGAATGTGTGTGCACATGTATGTGTTCTGACTTTTAATATTCTTCAGTTGATAAACTTTGGAGTTGCAGGACCTGAATCTGCATCTTGAGACCTGCATCTGAAGTTTCTCATCTACTCTGAGGCATGATAAGAAGCTTCTTATAAAGATGCGCTCTGTGGTGTGGCCGGTCTCATTTTTACTGCATTCATTTACTATGGTTTGGGGTCATGAGAATTTCCTAATTTCATCAAAGATGAATTTCTGTTTCTGTTTCTCATTGTCCCTTGCTCGTTTTGGTTGGCTTCAAAATAGAGAAGGCAGCCAATGCATCTTTGTCCCATGATCTTAAACTGGAAATCACACAATGTCAAAATTTAAAACTGAAGTTTACTGAATTTAAGAATGATTAAATTCATAAAGTGTGCTTTTTCTTTTTTAAGTTCAATGAATTTTTTATTAACTGTTACCTTGAAAATGGTTTGACGGACTTATTTGCTGGCACATCAAGTTAACCAAACCATAATTAATATACACAATTTAAATACAATTGCATTTCCATATACTTTCTTTCTGAGACAATATTTTTTTCTTTAATTCCATAAAATTTTTTGCTTGTAGTAGGCAAAGGATAATTTTAGATTGTTAGCCTAACTTAATTCATAATACCCCTGGAGTATTATAGCATTCCCAAATCCTCTTCCTAGCTTACTTTTTCTTTGCTGAATCTCAGTTCAGCAACTTACAAACTGTGTGGCTAATTTAACTACTCTGACTTGAATTTAATCATTTTACATATATATATATATATATATATATATGTATATATATATATATATATAGAGAGAGAGAGAGAGAGAGAGAGAGAGTTAGATTCTAGATCATCTTTAAGGTCTGTTTTCCCAAGATATTCTGTGTTACCAGATTGTTTCAAATTGGAAAAATATTTAGGAAGGACTAGAAATGGCCCCAGTGTGTTATATTTACATTCTATATTTCAACCCACAGATTATTTATTGAGAAATACATTTTACAGCCAAGAAATTCAGGAGATTAATATTTTAAAATCAGTAAATTATGCTGATATGACTTGAAATACCTCTTTTAAGATATCTGTAATTTATTTTTAAGTATTTCATTAAAAATGTGATATAAATGTGCATGTTGGTTTTAAGCTACATATGCAGTTTAGGAGTGGTCAATTAGTACTTAATTGGAAAAGCTCCATTCCACAAATTGTTCAAAAATGTCTTCAACTATTTGTGAAGTAAAAGTTTTTTTTACTTATTAAATGCTAGAAAAGGGTTTCCATTTGTGAAATTGATGACTTATAGCTCAACATATGGATGTTAGGAATGTACTCTCACCAGGGAAATGAGTGGTGTTTCATGCATCTGGGTTGAATAAAGCACATTAAAGATGTTCCCAATACTTGCGTGGACATTATGTAAGAATACAATTAGTTCTTTTGCCTTCCCTCTTGGGATTAGCATCTATGGCTGATTCCTAAGTGGTTTTATTCCTAAAACATCAATTTAGAAGAGACTTTGGTAAATCCAAAGGCAAGATCAAGTGGATTCTGTCTGTAGAACAGTTCTTACTTAAAAGGACAGAAGGCGTGGTCTTTCTTGAGCATACAGAGTAAGTCACTTGAACTATCTTGGGCCACTTACTGATATTTACTTATTTATTTATTTTTTATCATAAGAATATGCTGAATTTTGTTGAATGCCTTTTCTGTGTCAATCTAGATGATCATGTGGTGTTTTACATGAATTAATGTTATTGTGTTGAACCACCCTTGCATACCTGGAATAAAACCCACAAGGTCGTGGCGTATAATTCTTTAATTAGCTCTTGGATTCTATTTGCCAGTAATTTTGTTGTAATTAGTTTTCGGTAGGGAGATTGGTCTGAAGTTTTCTTTTACTGTATTATCCTTATCCTGCTTCCATATTAAGGTGGTGTTGACTTCATAGAATGAGTTGGGTAATGTTTCCTTTTCTTCAATTTTTTAGAGAGATTGAGCAGGATTGGTATTAATTCTTCTTGAAGTCTTTGGTAAATATCACCTGTAAGTCCTCCATTCATGAGCTTTTCTTTGTTGGTAGGGTTTTTTTTAATTAAAATTTTTTTTAAACATAACATACAAACACGAGCATTCTTACCATATGATCATTCCATTCTTGGTATATAGTCAATAATTCACAACATCATCGCATAGTTGTATATTCATCACCATGAGCATTTTTTAGAACATTTGCATCAATTCAGAAAAAGAAAAAAGAAAAAAACTTATACATACCACACCCCTTACTCTTCCCTCTCATTGACTGCTAGTATTTCCAGCTACCCAATGTATTTTAGCCTTTGTTTCCCCTATTTTTTTTCTATACCCCTTACCACTCCCTTTCATTGATCACTAGCATTTCAAGCTACTAAATTTATTTTAACATTTGTTGCCCTATTATTTATTTATTTTTAATCCATATGTTTTTCTCATCTGTCCATACTGTAGATAAAAGAAGCATCAGACACAAGGTTTTCACAATCACACAGTCACATCGAGAAAGCTATATCATTATGCAATCATCTTCAGGAAACATGGCTACTGGAACATAGCTCTACGTTTTCAGGCACTTCTCTCCAGCCTCTCCAATATACCTTAACTAAAAAGGCAACATCTATATAATGTGTAAGAATAACCTCCAGGCTAACTTCTTGACTCTGTGTGAAATTTCTCAGCCATTGAAACTTTATTTTGTCTCATTTTGCTCTTCCCCTTTTTTGCCAAGAAGGGTCTCTCAATCCCTTGATGTTGAGTCCCAGCTCATTCTAGGATTTCTGTCCCATGTTGCCAGGAAGGTCCACACCCCTGGGAGTCATGTCCCACATAGAAAGGGGGAGGGCATTGAATTTTCTTGTAATGTTGGCTGAGAGAGAGAGGTCACATCTGAGCAACAAAAGAGGTTCTCTGGGAGTTACATTTAAGCCTAATTTTAAATAAACTTAGCTTATCCTTTCAGGGATAAGTTTCATATGAGCAAACCCCATGACTGAGGGCTCAGCCTATTGCTTTGGTAGTCCCCACTGCTTATGAGAATATCAGGAATTCTCCACATGAGGAAGTTGAATTGTCCCCCTTTCTCGCCATTCCCCAAGAGGACATTGTAAATACTTTTTTATTCACTGTTCAAATCACTCTGGGATTTATTGGACCATCACTGTGGACAAACCTACAAAATCTCATGCTGTACTCAAGGTTCCATGTACTTATGGTGCTCAATTAAACTGTCCACGTAAATTATATTAGGAAATACACTAGACAAAATATAAATTTTGTACCAAATAAACATTTTTTTTTGCTTTAGTCTCACACATAAGTTTAAAATTTAAAATATGAATTACCATCTGTCATGGTCAGGGACATGTGTCAACTTGGCCAAATGGTAGCACCTGTTTGTCTGGTTGGGCAAGTGTTGGCCTGTCTGTTGTGATGAGGACATTTCATAGAATTGGATCATGATCATGTCAGCTGCATCCACAGCTGATAATATTTGTAATCAGCCAAAGGGGAGTGTCTTCTGCAATGAGTGATGCTTAATCTAATCATGAGAAGCTTTTTAAGGATGATTCAGCAGAGACAGGCACTATTTCTGCTTCAGCTGGCAAGCCTCTCCTGTGGAGTTCATACAGATCCTCCATTGGAGTCGTCGGCTTCACAGCCTGCCTTGCGGATTTTGGATTCTGCATTCCCGCAGTCATGTGAGACACTTTTATAAATTTTATATTTGCTAGTGTTCCCTGTTGATTCTCTTTCTCTAGAGAACCCTAAGTAATACACCATCTATTTTCAATACCCTGCAATATTGACATTCCTTTGTTCTTCCTCATGCAGAAACATTTTTAAATTTGTACATTTAGTCACTATCATTGTGCATTCTAGACATTCCTAGATTATACTATTTCAGTCTTTATCATCTATCTTTCCTTCTGATTTCATTTGTGTCCCCCGCCCTCCTCCCTCTATCATTCTCACATTCAGCTTCATTCAGTGTACTAATATTATTGTATTACAATTAGGTAGTATCGTGCTATCCATTTCTGAATTTTTATAATCAGTCCTGTTGCACGATCTGTATTCCTTCAGTTCCAATTACCCAATGTCTACCTTATTTCTATCTCCTGATGGTCTTTGTTCTTAACTGAAATTCTCCAAGTTCATTCACTAATGTTAGTTCATATCAGTGAGACCACACAGTTTTTGTCCTTCTGTTTCTGGCTAATCTCACTCAGCATAATGACCTCAAGGTCCATCCATGTTGTATACTTCATAACTTTATTCTGTCTTATGGCTGCATAATATTCCATCGTATGTATATACGATGGTGGGAGCATAATTAACTTCACATCTTTCACTAATGGACTACCCTAACTACTAAGAAGAACCAGACTGACTGGTTTAGTTTGAAATGAATCCTAACATAAAAATGGAAGGAATGAAAACTGGGACCACAAAGCAGGAGATATATTAGATAGAGAAGAGACCAAGATAAAACAGGATTTAAATATTTTCTGTGTGTATAGAAGGTTTCTTTCTTCCTTCTTTTTTCCTTTCTAACTTCTGTTTAAATTATAAACATGGCATGGTATATCATCATCAGGAAAAGCATAGTCAGAAATTTTCTTATTAAAATAAAGATCAATTGTTTCCATGTAATTTCCAGGTAGGTGACACTAAATCAACAAAACCTTGTACTTTTAGGATGAAGTGGTATTATATGAGGCGTTATGACTCCATCAAAGTCAAGACACATTTCTCTTTTTAGAACACTAAATCTAGGAAAAAGAAAACATGTAAACTTCCAAGGCAGTTGAATAATTTCCCTTCAGCTTTGCTTTGCATAGCAAGCCACTTGCTCTGACACCCTTTAACAGAGACAAGATTCATTCTAAATGTTTCCAAAGCTGAGAGAGGGAAAAAAATCACCCCCCTTTGACTTATGCTCTCTTTATAAAGAAACCTTAGATTGGGCTAAAAAATTATTTGGGGTTGGAGAATTGGCTTTATTTTATATTTTTCCCCCTAGCTTTTATTTTTCCATATCTGAGTCCATTAATTTTTGTTCTAAATAGAGCAATCTAGGGAGAAAAGGTAACAAAATGAGATTTTGGAAACAAGAACTATGGTGGAAATTTTGACTGTCCATTTATTATATCAGCATTGTTTATTTTTACAATTCTTTGGTATATTTTAGCATAATGAACTCCATTACTTTATCACCCAGGCATATTAGATGGACAGTAAATATACTATACAAACTTTAATAACCTTTACAACCTAGAGAGTCAATGCTTTTATATTGTCTTTAATCCTTAATATTTTAAAAGCTGTTAGAATCACTAAGGAAAGACAAAAGATTTTAAAAAGGCAATTTACAAGAGAAAAAATTGCATATGGTCATGAAATTTTTTTGAAAAGATGTATGACTTCAAAGAAACATAAATTCACATAATGATATACTTCTTTGATTATCAAATTGAAAACTATTTTTGAGAAGTTATAATGTCCAACTTTGCAGGGAGATTTGACAGTCTTTTAATTTGATAGTTAGGAATGCAAATTAAAATAATATTTCTGGGATGGTAACTTGGCAATGGCAAAAACTTGGTTATAATCTAAATGATCAATGATGGGGATGGTGGAATTAAGTCAGTAGAATGTATAAAGGTCCACAAAGAAACCATTAAAAATCACATTTTCAAAGAATATTTGAAAATATGGTGAATGCTTCTGACATATTGCTTAGTAAAAATAAAAGATTACAAAATTGTATTTTGTAAGAAGAATATATTTGTATGCATTCCAAAAAGGAAATAAAATTTTAGCAGTGGCTAATTCTGGATTGTGGGCAGAGCAATATTCAAAATATTTAATAAGTATAATTTCTGTAAGCCATTGCTTTTTAAAAGCAGTCAACTAAGTTTGACCAAGTAAGTCTAGACATGTTCAATCTTTTAAACAATTTATTTTTTTAAAAATTATACAAATAATGTTAACTGTAAAGAAATCAGAAAATACAGATAAATATAAAGCAGAAAATATAAATCACCCATAATTAGTCTCTTCAGACCTAACGTCTCTATTAACATTTTTTAAACTTTTTTTATTGTATAGTATAATATATATACAAAGCAAAGAAATAAAAAACCAATGGTTTTCAAAACACTCTTCAAAAAGTGGTTACAGGATAGATCCCAAAGTTTGTCATGGGCTACCATATGATCCTCTCATACTTTTCCTTGTAGCTACTCCAGAATATAGGAGGCTAGAGGGCTTAAATACTTTTTTATCATCACAATAGACTTTTTTTTCTTTCTTTTTTTGTGAACAAAAACATATATACAAAAAAATTTTTTTTTTTAAATTTCAAAGCACAGCACCACAATTAGTTATAGAGCATTTCTCAGACTTTGACATGGGTTACAATTTCACAATTTTGGGTTTTTACTTCTAGCTGCTCTAAAGTACTGGAGAGTAAAATATTAATTTAATGATTCAGCATTCATATTCATTTGCTATGTCCTATCGTCTCTGTATAACTCCACCATCACCTTCGATCTTTCTATACCTTTCTTTGGGGTTGTTTGGGCTATGGCAATTCTAAATTTTTGATATTGGAATGGTCTGTCACTAATATGGGGTAGGGAGATGAAACTATCTGACGTTCTGGAGAGGTTGGGCTAGGTTTCAGGACTTATCTGAACCAGGGACCCATCTGGAGGTTGTAGGTTTCTGGAAAGTTACTCTAATGTCTGGAACCCTTGTGAAATCATATATATTGCCCTAGGTGTTCTTTAGGATTGGCTGGAATGGTCCTGGTTGGGGGTTCGCAGGTTATGACAGGTAGCGAGGTCTACCTGAAGCTTGTGTAAGAGCAACCTCCAGAGTAGCCTCTCGACTTTATTTGAACCATCTCTGCCACTGATACTTTAGTAATTACACTTCTTTTCCACTATCTGGTCAGGATGTAATTGCTGATCCCACGGTGCCATGTCTGGATTCATCCCTGGGAGTCCTCTCCCACGTCACCAGGGAGACTTTCATCCCTGGATGTCATGTCCCGCTTAGCGGGCTATATTAACATTTTAGCTATACTTTTCTCTATGCATATGTATATGAGTTTTTCTTACAAAAATGAAAGGAATACTACAGGTACTGTTTTAAGTTTTTACCCCTTTAATATATCAGAAACTTCTTTCCCTATCAATTAATCTGCTCCTAAAAATATCATTAATATTATTTGATTAGTTAGTATATTTGCATGCAGTCTTCTATGCTGCTGCATTCATACAAGTTATAAGTCTTTAGCCATATCAGATGTAGGTCAAATTATAGCCAAGAGAACAGAGGTTCAGCTGAACATGGATTAACCATCCACGTTACAGAAAATTAATGATTGGGTTCAATGTAAAAAGGCTATCTTAAGGAGACATGGATTTGTGAAAACTATTTGTATTAGACATTTGTCATATTTTAGTCACCAACTTCATATTCTCTTTCTTAGACAGCATTTAAAATTCCTTTTGGGGTCTGACTCCCACCCCCCTCCCATATACCCCTTCCCATACCTTCACTTCCTTCCCCTTTCCCCCGCCCCAATGCCACTTGGTCTGTATTTCTTGGATGGTAAGTCCAGGGCCTGCTCTCCCACTAAGGAGGCAGAGGGATCCCAGAGGCTCCGCTCTTCATTTCTCTGGCACAGCCAGGGGTGGCGGGTAAATTCAGTCAATCAGACTCTCTTTGGAGAAACTTTGACTTTTGAGGGGGTCAAGCAAGGATGGACAGAATGGTTACAATTTCTTCATTCTGGTGGAGTTTGAGACTGTTGAGTGATTCCTGTTAACAAAACTTTCTGGAGTGGCCGTATTCCCCTCTGTTCCTGTGAATAGCTCAAGTCCTCCCATTTAATTTCCTCGATTCCTCAACTAAGCCTTCGTGAATTTCTGTGGCTTATGAACAAAGAACCTAAATATTACAGTAGCTACTTTATTTTAGGCATACATATATAAACTTGAGGTTGAACCTTGTTCAAAAGTTTTCACATAGAAAAAGAAAAGTGTTGGTGAGCTCAGTCTGTGGATGAAAGGTGCAAGGTCACACAGAATGCTGTACATTTCCCAAAATTCTACGGCTTTATTTTGAAGTTGAAAATGAGGATGAAGTGGAGAAAGCCTTTTATAATATTCCAGCATACATTGTGTGTTCCATATAAGTATGTGTTAGATAAAATAAATAAATCTTTAAATCTGCAACTTCATGTATAAAAGTGTTCTATGGCTGTACAAAACCAAGTGGCTAACAGACCTGTTTCTTGAAAGTGCTCTCACCTGGGAAGGTGGGTAAAAGACAGTGCAACTTCTGTTTCATAACAGAAGAAACAGAATTAAAGCTAGGAAGTAAAGTAGAATAATGTAGAATTAGAATTGGGAATAATTACACTGTTCTTCCTAGCTTTAAATTCTTGATGTTATTCAGCAGAGTTAATGAGAAATTTGGATAAGGACAGAAGCTTCCCAAGACTTCCCTCTTGGAGCTGCCATCTCACCTCTGCAGGTATGAAGGAGAGGGCATCTTGTAAGCAGCTGCTTAGTGGTAGAACAAAGTACAAGATGCAATGTTTGCTACACTATTATTTGGTTCACAATGACCATGATCCTTCAGAAATGAAAAACAAAGAAAACAGTTATCTAATTTTTAAAAATAACATTTTCAATTTTAAAAAGCAATAAAACCCAGAGAATATGCAAAAGAAAAACATTTTTCTTTTAAAAAAATATAGCAGTAGCAGCTGGAGTCATCATTTTCCACCTTAAATGGTTTTCCCTCTAAAGAAAGACCAAACTTCGGATCTCTATGGATAGTTGCTAGTTCATAATGGAAAGCACTGAGCACTAGAAATTTCTAATCAGGGTTCATAATACACAAAGTTATCAGAGCCCCCAGAATAATACTATTATGTTATATTAAAGGGAAAGAAGATATACCAAAGAACACACATAAATATACACCAGAAAAGATTGAGGAAGCATTAACAAAGAGTTGTATGTTCAGAAAAAGGGGCATGTATACTTGAAACTTCAGGGCAAAATCCAGAGAATTTACTGACTTACTGTTTGGGGAGCTCTTGAGAAGTCAAGACATTTCACCTAGACATGTGGCCTTTTCATAAAATACTCTATTTTTTTCAGTGACCGAAGATGGTGAGAGAAAAACATTGCTCTGGTTTTAGATTAGGGTTAGAAGTACAAGAAGAGGTTAAGGAAGTGCTTTTGGAAACAGCTACAAAAGTCTGAACAATCTGTACCCTTTACTCTTCCTCACGTTTAACTAATGTTTGGCTCCCTCTGAAAGAAAAACAAAATTGAGAGAATGTAAAACATTGACTCTAGAAATTTAAGGTATTAAAAATACAAAAATTGACATAGTTTTATAAAATAATACCATAGTGTAAATCCTGGAACACTGCAGGAGGCTCTCAGTGGTGTTTGAGAGACATGCAATTCACCCTATTTGCAATCTGTAAGTTCTCTCACAATAGTAAAATAGCTAGGGAACTCCTAATACACAACTGTATTAGTTTTTTGTGATCACTGTAATAAATTAGCATAAATCTGGCAGCCTAAAATAAGAGGCATTTATTCTCTCACAGTTCTGGAGGCCAAGAATCAGAAATTGATATCACTGGCTGAAGTCAAGGGGTTGGCAGAATCACGCTCCCTCCTCAGACTCTAGGAGAGAATCCATTCTTATTTCTTCCAGCTGCTGATGGCTGTCATCATCCTTGGTTTCTCAGCATCTAGTGGCCACCTAGATTCCTTAGCTCATGGCCCTTCTCCCCTCTTAAAAACCCTCAGCATAACATCTTCAAAGTTCTTTCTTTCTTTGCAGAAGTCATCATATCACTTCTCTCTTCTGTCTATGGCAATTCTCCCTTTGCCTCTCACTTATGTGGATAAATTTGATGGCAGTTTGGTCTGACCTAGATAATCTCAGATAATCTCTCTATCCCAAGCCTCTTAATCATACCCACAAATAATCCTTTTCACTAAAAGGTAACATTTACAGTTTCCTTAAATTGAGACTTGAAGTCTTTGGGGACCATTACTCAGCTTACTACACCAACTAAAAATACGACAGTAAATTTGAGAGGGTTGTCGAGACATAATATAAGAATCAGAGCAGGGAAAAGTCTGTGAGGGTTCAAAGACCAGATTTGGTAGCAGAATCCCTGCCCACTAAATAGTGGCAGCAGAAATCTGCCCAGGTATTTGTGAAATGAAACAAGAAGTCTTTGTTTTGGGAGCTGCTCTTGCTATACTCTCATTGACCAATCATCTCAGAGGTGGGGAGGTGAAAGGTAGGGTTTTGGTGTGGGTAATGCTCTAATGGAGTAAACCTGTGTTATCCTCTGAGACTGGTGAAGTGAAGACTACAGTGTTTTTGTAAAATAGATACCTGATGCCAGCTTCAAATTTTGAAGTCTTCTTTGAGTACAGAGAGAGGCAGCATTCTCTTTGGCTGCGTTCCTCTCAATAGCCACTTCAGCAATGTGTGTTGTCTTTAGCATGCTTTGAAAAGTGAGTTTGAATAGGAGGTCACTGTGTGAAAGACCTGGAAGCCCAGAGGACCACTTTAAAAAAAACACCCAGCAACTTACAAAGTGTTTAGGGATTCTGGCTGAATAGGCAAGCAAACTTGTATTGGGGTCTTGTCTTAGTCATTTACTAGCTGTGTGGGTTTTTTTTTTTTTTTTTTTTTTGCCTTTTTAACCTTCAGATTCATCTTTGAAAAGGAGAAAAATCACACTTGGCTTAAAAGATTTTTATTATGATTGAATATGTGGTAAAAGATGCTTGGTGCATAGAAAGTGCTTGATAAAATAACACTAAATTTGTCAATGTGCTTTTGAAGCCTGTCAGCACATTCCAGTAACATTAACCAGGTTCCACAAGGTTAAATAAGAAGTCAGGTGATTTATGGAGTCTTTACAGTCCAGAAAATATTTTATATTAATAATAATAATATTGTATGTCAATAATATTTAAAGAGCTGAAACAGACACTCTCATTAAATGTATGCTTTTTATTGATGCATATCATATACTAATTTTGCATTCGAGGAAGATATAGTGGCTTAAAAGGAATTGTTGATTGTGCTGGTTGAAAGGATGTATGTCCCCTAGAAAAGCCATGCTTTAACCTAAATCGCATCCCATTTCATAAAGGCAGAATAATCCCTATTGAATACTGTATATTTGAAACTGTAATCAGATCATCTCCCTGGAGATGTGATCAAATCAAGAGTGGTTGTTAAGCTGGATCAGGTGATGACATGTCTCCATTCATTTGGGTGGGTCTTGATTAGTTTCTGAAGTCCTATAAAAGAGGAAACATTTTGGAGAATGAAAAAGATCCAGAGAGAGCAGAGCAGAATGACATAGCCATGAGAAGCAGAGTCCACCAGCCAGCGACCTATGGAGATGAAGAAGGAAATGTTTCATGCCCTCATGAAACAGAAAGCCAGGAGAAGATGATGCTGTGCTCACCATGGGCCCTTCCAGATGAGAGAGGAATCCTGACCGTGTTCATCATGTGCCTTTCCAGATGAAAGAGAAACTGACTGTTTGCCATGTGCCCTTGCACTTGAGGGAGAAACCCTGAACTTCACCAGCCTTCTTGAACAAAGGTATCTTTCCCTGGATGCTTTAGATTGGACATTTCTATAGACTTGTTTTAACTGAGACATTTTCTCAGCCTTAGAAGTATAAACTAACAACTTATTAAATTCCCCTTTTAAAAAGCCATTCCATTTCTGGTATATTGCATTCTGACAGCTAGCAAACTAGAACATTGATCTTCATAAATTTATATATAATGGGTTTATCAGAAGAAGAGGACTAAGATACAGGCTGAGGTAGGCCTGGCCAAGTAGTGGTCCTAAGGCTGAAGACTCTGAGGGGTCAGAGGGCACAGAAAAGTCCCCACACCACTGACGAGGTTGTCAGGCAACATGGGAAGTGATGAGTTTACACATGCATGTTTACCGCTATAGTTTTTATTTTACATCCAGAGAAGCAAAGGGGTGTTGAAGAACTCCAAATTAGTTTGTCCTCATCTTGGTTCCACCTTTAGTTGTATAATTAATTATGCTGTACTTGGAAGACCAAAGTCAATACCCAAAACTTTAAAGTCTGTGGTTTGAATCACAAAGTAGACTTTTGGTAGTCTTCACAGAAGAATGAGACTAGTCATTGTTTTTCAAATGAGTAGAGAAGGTAAGCATATTGACGAAAACCTCTCCAATATTTGACCCCTGATTTGCTCTCCAAGTGGATCACTTAATGATGATTTAACCAGGGTGAATTCTACACACCAACAGAGACCTTCAAAGCTCAGCCACTAATGTGCTTTTGACTTGGAAGTAGCTTACCTTCCGACCTGCTCCTGATGCTGTGCTTCTTGGATCCCAAACCTAAGGGAGATTATAGCTGCCATGGCAGCTAGTTTGAAGGCCTTTATTTAAGCAGTGTGTTCTCACAAACTTCCTACCTCCCTTCACTTTCTATTGCAATGCTCTCTCTTTCAGAGATAGAGAATGTCCATAGACCCCCAATGACATCACTCCTCTCAAGGCAGGGGGGTCCAGCCCCACTTCCAAACAGCTCCCGATGGAGGCTAAGCCACTGATGCCAGCTCCGATGATGGCCAATCTCTTCCCAAAGGTCACCTGTGGAAAGGCCCACAGAGAATTCCAGCAACAGTACTGCTTAAAACTTGACGTTTTTATGTGAGTCTCTAGCTTAAAAAGAAATTTTATTTTTGAGCCAAAAGAGCAACATTTTTCTTAACAAACATGAACTCATTTTAGTCATCTGACAGTTTGAATTTCTCTATAATTTCTAAAAGAAAAAAAATTTCTTCCCCCCAAATTATTTTGTATTTAGTCAACTCTCCAAAATTAAGAGGCTGACGATCTTCATATATCTTTGTCTTTTTTACCTCTGACATTTTGTCATTTACTCTCTATCAAAGAGACTGAGCAGGAGAAAGGAAAGGAGATTCATAATTTAGCCTCTCCCTCCCTCCCTCCCATACATGCCTATGCACACAGGTATGTATTTCTTCACTCTTTCTCTTTTGACATGAGACTTGGGGAAAGAGGCTAAAATGGGATTTGGAGATGCCTGTATTTGTGAATCAGGTAGTTAGTCCTTTTCTTCTTTAATAATGTTCTTCATCCTCTCAATTAGAAATAAAAGTCAAGCCCCTTTACCTAGCTTCCTCCCCTCACCTCCATTCTCTTCCAAGAAAATTACATTTGACAGCCTCCTTATGCTCCTAACTTTAGGCGCTTTAGGCCCTGCCATTCCCTCTATATATGATTTTAAGACAAAAGCACATAAGTATGCAAAGAAATGGGTTTGGATTAAAAGAATCATGTTACATAAGTCTTGAAAAAAAAATCTGTCTGAATGACATGATATTCTCCTTCCAGCCATATTTGGTTTAACACTGCAGCTAACTCCTCCTCCATTTGCCAGTTCCATATGCCTCCCTCTGAACCCTTTCCAGCATCATTCTGTTTTCATTTATTTTTACCTTGCCTTTGTCTCCTCTTCTTCGGTATGCCTGAGTCCTGTCCAAGTTGTTTGGGCAGTTGGAAAGAAAACATTCTTTACATGAGCCCACACTCTAGGGTGGTGTTGGGAACTGGGAGGTGCTGCTCTTACAGAACACTATTTAACAGGTCCTGCAAGAAGTGTGCCCAAGCCATGAGCTCTCCATGGTAGGCAGAACTCCAGGCCACCTTCTCTGACCGCCCAATCTGCACCTTCCCTTTGGTCATAGTAAACACTAACAAGTTACACTTCTGGCTACTTGGCCTTGGGATCAGGCAGGCATCTCTAGATGACTCTGCACTGCTCTATTTCATTATGTGTTATTTCAAATTTACCTTTATTTTCTTCATTCCTGGTTATTTTGTGAGTACTTCACAGTAGCTCCTGAATGTTGTAGAAAATTAGCTATTTTACTGTGATATCCTAGTCATGAAGATGGATTTTCTACCCTCTTTCTTCTCACATTCTCTCTTTTGGACCTTTGTGATGTTAAGTGAAACAAAATGGCTGCATGCACTGGGCATTGCCAGAAGAGAACCCTATCTAAGAAATGGTTTTGCAGACAAAATAAATTGACTTGAAGGGGCTTTCCCAAGTATATGGGACAATGGAACACAACTTACAATTTTGGAGGCTAGAAGTCCAACATCACAGTCTTGCTGGGCCATGCTTTGTCCTGGAGCTCGTAACCTTCTGGTACTGGCAGTCCTTGGGGTTCCTTGCCCTGTAGATGCATTTCTGTCTCCATTACATTGTGATCTCTCTCTCCTTCTCTGGCTTCTCCGATGTTTTCTACTTGTGTGTCCAATTTCCTTTGCTTGTAAGGACTTCAGCCATACTGGACTAAGGCTCACCTTCCTTCAGTTTGGGCACATCTTAACTAATGACATCTTCAAAGGTCTTATTTAGAAATGAGTTCACATCCACCGGACCAGTGGAAGGAGGTGATTGGGACTTGAATATGTCTTTAGTGGGGGACATGATTCAATCTCCAACAGTGGGATAGTGACTTTTTTGGAAGGTAGAATATGGTATTTTGAAATATTTAAAGTGCTCTGGAAATGTGAAATCCATACCTCTCATTCCCCCTGCCACAGTCTTGACAGAGGACCTGACGTGCACTCATATCACCCGAGTGGAGGTTTGGCTGGGTTTCCTACTACACTCACTGTGTTCAGTTTCTGGCAGATTGCCATCAAACCAATTTCTCCTGATAGTCTACTTTATCTCAGGACTGTTCCAAATCACTACGTCATGCTCAACATATCTAGCCTAAATTCATCTGCATGACGTGATTTTTTCATTCCCAAAATATTTCTCCAGTTCCTAATGTTGGCCAGGTGCTATGCAGGGTGCTGGGAATTTAATGACAGATACGGCATGGTCCCTATCACAAAATAGTTCATCGATCAATGGTGAGAAAGTAGGTAATTTCTTTATTTCCTTTACATGACATTAACTTTTAAAAATATATTATTCATTCATTCAACCAATCAACATATATCTGCATGCATGCTAAATGACCAGTACTATTCTAGGATTTGAGATCACAGCAGTGGACAAAATTAAATGCTCAGCTTCCGATTGCTCACATTCTAACTTAGCTTACTCATAAAAGTTTTAAATATATATATATATATATATATTTATTTAAAATATATATATATTAAAAATAAAAAAAAAAACATGAGTGGAAAGCATCTGCTTTCTTATTCCATCTCCCTTATTTCTATTCCTTAGCCTTAAAATCAATACTATCTTACAAATCATTTGGCAGAATGATTTCTGTTTTCTTTGTGGTACATAAAATAAGGGTGGGTCTTAAAATTGAGTCAATAAATATGATATTATAATAGAAAAGGATTTGGATGTCATTAAGGAAAACCAATATTGTATCAGTCAGGAATTACACCAGGCTGTAAGTAACAGACATAAAAATCGGTAGCTTGATTCAGGAGTTGTTCTTTTTCTCAGCTAACAAAAAGTGCAGGGCTAGGAAATGCAGAGCTATTGCACCTTTCATGTGCCAGCAGGACTCAACCTCTTTTTGTCTTTCCGCTCTTTGGTAGGTACGACACAGGTCCTTCTTTTCCTGATAGTGTGACCACATTCCAGGAAGGAAGAAAAACCGTTACCTCCTTTTAACCTACTCATTCTACAGTGGGGGAGAAGGAATAGGTTAAATGCAGTAAAAATACCTTTCAGGAAAGGGCAGGATGGGAAACACGTGGTAGTCCCTGGTCTATAGATATTGTCAAAGCCTGTTGAGCAGAGACAGTGAAGATTCTGGGTCCCAGCACTGGAGTAAACTCTTTGGTTTGGCAATCTGGAAATTTCTTGTTCTGATTTCTGAGAGAAATCCCTTGCGCCTTGTCCTCTGTGGCCCTGGATCTCTCCTCTTCAAGGTGGGAATTATGAAGGCACTTCTAGGGGTTTGCCAGGCTTATGAAACCCACTTCTTTTGGTGTAGGTTGGATATTTATTTCAGCAATTGCAAACTGTTGTAGGGCAAGCTTGGGGCTTGTTTAACAAATCTATTCCATGAAAACTTAGCAGGCTTGCTGTTTGCTTCTAGTCATTTCTACACATATGAAACAACAGTCAAGACATACTTTCCATTACTGAAAATTCTTATCTGTTACCTACTGGCTTCTGTGCTAGCTTTTTAGATTGTTCCTGTTGTGAAGAAATAAGGGAATATGGCAATTTAATCTAATTTATAATGGAGACTTTCTGCTTTTGCATGACTATTGCATTGGTTTTATCAACTAAACTTGTGGCTTTTTTTTAACCTCTGCTTGTGATGACTTCCACTTGAGGTACAGAAGCAGCTGGCTTTCTTAACTCTGAAAATTCAAACTGTGGGACTGAAGCAGACAGTATTCTCCAAAAATAGGTATAGTAATATCTCTAATCTCCCATTTCTTCTTACCATCTTACTCTGACGATTCTCCCATTGTATGAGCCAATCCATGCCATCCTACAGAATCTATGGAACCCTTCTGCAAACATCTGTTGGTTTATGTCTACAGCAGAAGTGACACTTAAGAATTTCCAAGGAAAGATCACTGCATAGGAAAAAATTTGGCCTTTCCCAAATAGAAGTCTGGCCTTTGGCCTTGGCTTCTGGGAGGTAAGCAATGTCAGACCTGATAGGAGTGTCTTTGTCTGGGGAACAAACAGAGACTGACCATACTTAATATTTGAGGGCCATGACCATACCCGATAACCTTAGAGTGGGGCCTGGCTTCTGCCAGAAAGACCAACCATGTGATTCAGGGTGGAGGTTTTGGGTCAAGCTGGAGGCTGACAGTTAGGCCTTTGTAATGGAACCCTAGTGAAAACTCTAAATATTGAGGCTTGGTGAGCTTTCATGGTTGGCAATGTTCCATGAGTATACCACACACACAGATACGGAGAGTAATGTAACCTGACTTTGTGGGGAGAGAACAAGAGAAGTTGCACATTTGAGACTCCACCCTATGTGTTTCTTCTTTTGCCTGATTTTAATCTGTGTCCTTTTCCTGTAATAAACCATCACCGTGAATATAGTACCTTTCAGTGAGTTCTGAGTCATCATAGAGAATTATCAACATTGAGGGTAATTTTGGGAATGCTTTGCACTTGCAATTGGTGACAGAAATGAGGACAATCTTGGGGACTGTGCCCTCAAACGTCGCAGTTTGGCTAACTTTGGACAGTCATAGAAAGTGATACAGTCAGTGCCCTCCTGACTTTCTAGGGATATTTGCTCTTGGAATACAGACATTTTGCTATGAGGAAGCCCAGAACACATGGAGAGGGCAAGTGTAGTTCTGGCTAACAGCCTCAACTAAGGTTCTAGCTAACAGTTCACATCCATCTCCTTTCACGAGAATATTTGGAAACATTCAATAAAGGAAATAAAAGAAAAAGGGCCATTTTTAAATAATACTGAAAGTAAATACATTGACAACATGTTTGTGACAAAGAGACACTAGTCTAGAAGATGGTTAAACAAAAATATTTTAATTGCAGATTGATGAGTTAAAGATATAAATAATTGTGATTAATTAGAATCTCTGAAGAGAGATACTTGGATGACTATTATTTGCTCTGCAGAACACTGAAATTTGCTGTTTGCCCAAAGAAAGAATTTTATCAAGATAACTGACATATAATTTTTAAAAGTTTGAGAATTCTCACTTTGCATACTTTTTGAAAGCTGGTTGATAATTTGCTAAGGGGAATAAAATATTCAAAATGAAAAATTGAAATGCAGAGATTTTAAGGAAACACTGAGTGAATGTTTGTATATTGAGGGTGCAATGCAATGAGAGGGAAATATAAAGATTTTTGATCAATATCAATTTTGAAAACGTATGTCTCAAATAATCCATTGTTTGAGTCATAGAGAAGCCGTCACATGTAACAATTTTCCCATATATATGACTTTCACATTAAATGTTATATTAGAATGTATTAGGCTACAGTATGGGAACATACAAATCCTGAAATTCAACAGCTATCTTAGTTTTTGAAGTTTGCTGTAACAAAGTACTAGACAGTAGTCAGTTTAAACAACAGACATTTATGGTTTCACAGGTCTTGAGGCTAGATGTTCAAAGTTAAGGTGTCAGCAGGGCCATGCTTCTCATGGAACTGAAAAGGGAGAATCAGTTCCATACCTCTCTCTTGGCTTTTTTAGGTGGCCAGAAATCCTTGATGCGCCTTGGCTAATGGCAACATAACCCAATCTGTCCCTTTGTCAGGTGGCTGTCTCTTTTTCTGACTGTATCCAAATTTCCTCTTCTTATAAGGACACTAGTCACCCTGGATTAGGGTTGCTCTTAATCCAGTTTGGTCTCATCTTAACTAATTATACCTTCAAAGATCCTATTACAAAATAGGGTTGCAACCCCAGAACCAAGGGTTAGGACTTGAATTTACATAACTTTTGGAGGGACACAAAGCACACCATAACAATAGCTTACATCTTAATGTAATCTTTTGCTCATATAACAGTCTTTTGTTGGCTGGACATTCTGGGAAGTATTGATCCAAGGATCTGGCTGGCTGCCTTTCATCTTGTGATGCCACGACCTTCAAGAAATGATCTTTGATGCAAAAGAGGAAAAGCAACCAAGAGGAAGCCATGCTTGGTAGTTAACCACTTAGACACAGAAGTGACATTTATCACTGCCACTCACATTTGGTTGGTCAGAACTAGTCAGTCCCTTGGCCAACCTAACTGCAAAGGAGGCTAGGAAAACTCACCTTCCTATGTACCAGAAAGAGAAAAAGAAATTGCTAAGTGTCAGCCACTCACTGTCGCTCACAAATGTTATTATTAAAGTGCTTAATTACCTTAATAAAATCAAAGCTTCCCTAGATGGATTCATTTTCAGCACTATAAAAAAATGGAGCAGAATACAAACTGCCTCATATATGTTGCCACCACTGAAGCCCATGTTCCAAAGTTATACTTTCTCTCCCCTCCTTGGAAAAGATGGTATTTCAGTTGCTATGAAAGGCATAGCTTGATAGACGAACCATTCTCTAGAGTGTGTCCACAGCTTGGGGAAGTAAGTTACTCACGGGTTTGGCCCTGAGGTCCTCAGTGACTTGCAGAATGATGCTGTTCACAAAGTAAATTCACCGGCTTATACTCTTTTGGCCTCAGAAGGATGCTATGATCAGATAAACCCTAATTATAGATACTTTCCTTCTAATTTAAGTGTATCTAAAGTTGCATAATAAGGAAGGTTCTCATGGGGCATGGCCATCTCTGGCAGAGTGGGAGTGATGCGCATTCCAGCAGAGGCTAAAACCAACCCCAGGATCCTGGATGGGGGATGATAACAGGCTGGGCAGGCTGGGCCTGTCTTCTCAGCATTCAGGCAGAAATGGCTGTTATCTAGGATTCTTTTTTATTGTTGAGGTAAAATGTATACACCCTAAATTAACCATTTTAAAGCATACAAGTCAGTGGCATTTAGTACATACATAGTTTGTACAGACATAACTTCCATTCAGTTCCAGAACGTTTTCATCACCCCCAAAAGAAACATGTACACACAAAGCAGCCACATGCCATTTCCTGTCCTCCCTCCCGGCTCCTGGCAACCACGAAAATTTGCTTTCTGTTTCTCTGGATTTGCATATTCTGTGTATTTCAGATAAATAGAATCATTCAATATATGACCTTTTATGTCTGGTTTATTTCACTTCCTTCACTTAACATAATGTTTTTGAGGGGTTTGAGGTTCATCCCTGGTGTGCTATGAATAAGTGCTTCAGTCCTTTGGATGGCTTAGTCAGGTTACCTTGTATGAATTTACTGTATTTTGGTTATCCATTTATCTGTCAGTCAACATTTATTGATGGAGATTCTGTAAGAGAATATTTTCCTGAGAATCCCATGATTATCTAAAACACCAGGTACCTTTGCAGTTTAGGTTCTTGGGGAAAATATGTCTCAGTGCTAGAGGAAGAGGCCAGAGAAACCCCGGCCACATCCTGTGGGAAGCAGAGCTGCCTGTGAATCCTGTGCTGCTTGCCTAATTCTCTGTCCTTAGTCAAATCTTACAGCAGACTTTCTTCATTGTCAACCCTTGGATAATAAGTTCGCCTCAACATGTTATTGTGAGAATTGCCGTGGGTAAAATTTATGTGAATAACTTGTGCAGTGACTAGCTTACTAAAACTTGTCAGTTTTTCTTCAAATCTGGGAAGTCCTGGAAAATTCACAGAAGACTGCATGCCAAGGTAGAAGATGTATTGGAATCACCCTAACATGCTTCCCT
The DNA here is from genome assembly GCF_023851605.1 of Tamandua tetradactyla. NCBI lineage: Eukaryota > Metazoa > Chordata > Mammalia > Pilosa > Myrmecophagidae > Tamandua > Tamandua tetradactyla. The sequence goes on along the minus strand of NC_135330.1, from coordinate 24,923,556 downwards.
ATCCCAGATGCCAATTCCAGGTCTTAAGATATAGCCCAGGTATGTCTGGTCAGCAGGAGTTTCTGGCATCATGCCATCTTAGTGATTTCAGGGTGATGGTTGCTACTTACAAATTCCTATTCCTTTGACTGAACCCTCTTCTCAGGTCTCATAGTTTGCTTCATTAATTTATTCTTCATTCACTCTTTCATTAAACCAGGTGCTCCATTGAGAGCACAAAAATGGATGAGAAAGAGTCTTTTTCTCAAGGAGCTCTCATCTAGGGGAGAAGCAGACCTGAAAATGGGCAATGAAAATATACTGTAGTAAGTATTGTGATGTGTATGGAAGGGTAGGGTCTCCTAGCCTCAGAAATTCAGAGACGGGTGTCAGGAAGAGTTGAAGAATTAATTGGATGCCCAAACCAAGTGGAATTAGTGAAGAAGGAGCATGGAGTCAGATCAAGCAGGGATGAAACCACTTGTTTTTTCCGGGCCTTAGTTCTTACATCTGTAAAAGGGGAATAGTGTAATAATAACAAATAAAACACGCAGATACTATGTTGAAAGTTCATTGGACAGTACCTAGAAATTAGTAAGCCCGTGATAAATGGGAGTTCTTGATATCATTATAATGAGCAGGGAGAGGAAGGGGAGGGTTGTGAGAGAGTATTCCAGCATTAAAAATATCCAGAGGCAGGCATAATAATATAACAAGTAATACTAATGATAGCACTGATTTATTAACGATTAGATGATGAGTTTAAGAACTCTGTACCTATTTTCTCGTTTAATTCTCAAAACAGCTCTAAGGGTTGTAACAATTATCATCACCATTTTAGAGGAGAAAACCAAAACATGAAGGTATGACACATCCAGCCCTCAACCATTCAGCTAGCAAGTGATGGAATCCAGACTATCTGATTTCAAAGTTTTGCTCTTCATCATTGCATTTTGGTAACTGCAAATTGTTTTAAGAGAGTAGATGATAAGAGTGAATCTGGTGATAATAGAAAGGTAACAAGACCACAAGATGAAAGGCATGTATGCCAGTTTGAAATGATTATGTACCCTAAAAAAGCCCCCCCCAACACTTTTTTGTTGTTGTTTGGGCAGGCACCGGGAATAAAACCCAGGTCTCTGGCATGGCAGGTGAGAACTCTGCCTACTAAAGCACTGTGGCCTGCTCAAAAAGCTGTATTTTAATCCTGATCCATTTTGTTGAAGCAGCTGTTTCTTTTACTCCCTATTCAGCACTGTAGGTTGGGAAATTGAATAGATTATCCCCACGGAGATGTGACACACCCAATTGTGAGTATTAACCTTTAATTAGAGGGAGGCGTGACTCCACCCATTCCAGGTGGGTCTTGATTAGTTTACTGGAATCCTTTAAAAAAAGTGTTTTGGAAAAAGCTTGAGAGCCATGAGAGAACCATGAGACCAACAAGAGCCCATGCAGCCAGAGACATTTGGAGATGTAGAAGGAAAATGCCCCTGAGTGAACTTCATGAAACAAGAAGCCTGGAGAGAAAGCTAACAGACGTCACCATGTTTGCACATGCGTTTCCAGTTGAGAGAGAAACCCTGAGTATCATCTGCCTACTTGAATCAAGGTATCCTTTCCTGGATGCTTTAAATTGGACATTTCTATAGACTTACTTTAACTTGGACAATTTCAAGACCTTAGAACTGTAAACTTGCAACTTATTAAATTCCCCTGTTTAAAAACCGTTCTGTTTCTGGTATATCACATTCTGGCACCTAGAAAACTAAAGCAGTGTGCCATACTAAGGAGTTAAAATTTTATCCTGAGAGCAATAAAGATTCACTAAAAAAGTTTTATCAGGAGAATAATGTGGCCTATATTTTTGCTGGAGATATTATGTGAATAGTATAGGACTCCTACTGATGAACTAAGAATCAAGTGGATGCTAACTGAAAAGGCTCAACCATCTGAGAGAGCTCTGCTGTGTAAGGCCTAGAGATTCTCTTCATCTTTGCAACTTGAATAGCTAGGGTCTGGAGGGAAGGCACATGGAGAGAACACCTCTTCATATGAGAGGCTTCCAGTAATAGTCCAGTAATAGTAAAAGTCAAGAAGACAGACTAGAGGATTGGCTAGTCTGCCAATTGACCCACTGCCCATTGCCTTATTTTTATACAACACAATATTTTATAAACTGTTCTTGTATGATTATTCCATTAAAGCTTCTCAACAACCCTGTGCAGTATGTGGGAAACTTTAACTCCACTTCACAGAAAGAAAATCAGAAATGAAATGAATTACCAGCTAGTGAGCAGAGACCCCAAGACTCAAACTCATGTCTCCTCAATTCAGAGCATGCTGTGGGAACACACTGAGAGTTAGGGAAGGCCTCTCAGTGAGAAGATACTTGTTTTTATTGCATAAAATGGAGATCAGATATCACTCCTGATAATAACTCACATTCTTTCCAGCAACATAGATGTCAAAGCCAGTAGAGTCTATGCCACTGCCTAAACTACAAAATGAGTCAAAATACTTCTTTTTTCTTGGCTTATTGTGTGGATAAATGACGCAACCACATGGAAAGCTTATCATGCACTAGGTTGACCACCAATGCTAGTCTCATTTTCCTATTCCATGGACCACAACAATATGCCCAATCAAGCTAAGGCTGACTCTTCCCTTGTAAATATTCATACTGACATATCTGGCCACCCACTGTTGGAAAATCTGGTCATGTATTCACTCATGCCACAAATATGTATTAAACACTACTGTGTGCAAGGCACTGGGAGATAGGTGTGAACTAAGCAGATACAATTTGTGGTCTCATGAAGCCTACATTTTAGTATTGGGCTCAGGATATAGGTGACTAATTATAAATTGAATTACTTTTTCCATTAATTTGTTCCACAATTACTTTTTCTAGTTATTGTGTGAAGTACTTGTTTTTGTTTTCTAAAGCTGCTAGTATGCAAAATACTAAAAATGGATTGGCTTCTATGAAGGGGATTTATTAAGTTATAGATTATAATTCTAAGGCCATGAAAATGTCCAAATTATGGCATCAGCAAGAGGATACCCCCATCAAGAAAGGCCAAGCACATCTGGGGTTGTGTCACATGGGAAGGCACATGCCAACATCTGCTAGCCCTTTTCTCCCAGCTTCTGGTTTTTTCAAATGGCCCTCAGCTTCTGTGGGTCCTTCTGGTGTTTCCTGGGGCATATTCCTTCTGCAGCTCTAAATGTCTGCGTTCTCTCCAAAATGCCCCTCTTTCATAGGACTCCAGTAAGCAGATAAAACCCACCTTTTTAATAGGCAGGTCATCTCTCCATGGAAACAATGTAGTTAAAAGTTCTCACTTACAACTGGACACATCACATTTTCATGTAAACAACCTAATCTAAAAGACCCACTTACTAATAGGTCTTCCCCGACAAGATTAGATTTAGAAAACATGGCTTTTCTGGGGGTACATAACAGTTTTAAATCAGCACATTCTACCCTCTGCTAACAAAAGACATGTTCTTTCCAAATGCAAAATACATTCATTCCATCACAATATTACAAAAGCCTAAATCACTTCAGTAACAATACAAATACAATACAAGATAAAAAAATAGTATAAAGCTTCCATCAGAATCATGGCATGGTCTGTCCTAAGGCAAAATTCTCCTCTGGCTGTGGCCTGTGGAACTCAGAACAAGTTATCTGCTTCCAATATACAATGGAGGGACAGTCATCCTCATTTCCATAGACAGAAATTAAAAGGAAAACAGGGGTCACTGGACACAAACAATTCCAAAAATCTGCAGGGCATACTCCATTAGATTTCAAAGTCTGAGAGTCATTTATAGAATGACATTTCATTCTCAGGGCTTGAGAGAGCAGCAGTCCCACCCTTTCCAAGGACTTACACAAGGAAGAGGGTTGCAACATTGGGGAACATCAGGGAGACCACCTTGTTCTCAGCTTTACCCTCCTCAAGCATCTGGGTAACATGTCTGCCATCTTCAGGGCACATGTTCAACTCCTTCAGAACAGTGGGGTGGTGACCAGGGTCTCCCCAATCCAAGGCTGATGATTTAATAAACCAGCCTTTTCATTTACTAATCAGCTACAAAATGTCCTTGCAGTAATGCTTAGTTCAGTGTTTGCTTGACCAGACAACTGGGCACCATTACTTGGCCAAGTTGACACATTAACCTAATCATAACAGTGCTACAAAGCAATGTAGGAGTCAGAGACGTTTCCTTGCAGAAATAGCTTTTGAGTTGGATTTTGAAAGACAGGGAAGACTGATTAGGTGAGGGGAAAGAAGAGTCTTTCAGGCGTAAGAAGAACATGGTGAAACCTCTAATGCATGCTGTGGCATGGAAGAGTTGAGCAGACCAGAACCTCCGAGGTGCAGGGAGTAAAGGACGGTGGGTGTTACATGAAGTGCAAACGATGCAGGTGCAGGTCCTGCATGGCCTCAAAGATCATCTGAACGAGTTCCATCTTACCCCTAAAAACAAAACGCTAATTGTAAACCTTCACAAATGTGAATAACATAGTCATGTGTCAAGGAGAAATTTGCTATTTATAACCAAAGTGTCTCCTCCAGAAGGAGGAATCTGCTGAAAGCGTGTCCTTGTGCTTTGAGAACATATGGAGGATCTAGGTGTACAGCCTGGAGTTGGAACCTGTGGAGACCTGAGGTTTCCACAAAATAAAGTGAAAGCAATGCAGAGATCCTGGGGAAATCAGGGTGAAAAAAGGCATGGGAGGTAGAAAGAGGAAAAAGGAACCAGGAAATGATGAAGGAGGTTACCGTAAGGGATGAGGATGAGGGAGAAAAACTGAATTCTGCTAGTGGGGCAGCTTAAAAGACGATGAAGAACATGTCTAATGCAATTATCAATAAATATCCATGGAAATTTCAGATACCTCAAAATTCCCATAAAGGATCACTATAAAGATCTTTGTATTTTTTTTTTTTCTGGGGGTGGTGGTGAGAGGTTTGGTTTGATTGTTCCATTTTGTAGTAATCTAGATATATTAGATTCCTATTGCTACTGTGTCAAATTAGTGCAAATGTAATGGTCTCATAGAACACAAACTTATCTTAAAGTTCTGGAGATCAGAAGTCTGAAATGGGTTTCACGCTGCAGAAATCAAGGTGTCATTCTCCAGAGGAGAATCTGTTTCCTTGTCTTTTCCAGCTTCTAGAGCTGCATTCTTTGCATTTCTGGGTTCAAAGTCTCCTTCTTCCATCTTCAAAGCCAGCAGTGTGGCATCTTCAAAAACCTCTCTCCTCTCTGACTTCCCTTTTATTTAGACCTTTATGATTACATTGGGCCCACCCAGAAAATCCAGGATAATCTCCCCATCTCCAGATTCTTAATTACATAGGTAAAGTTACTTTGGCATGTAAACTAACCTATTAACATGTTCCTGGGCTTAATACTGGACATTTTTGAAGGGGCCACTATCCAACCTATTACACTAATCATCCTGCTAGTTTAGCAGGTAGGAAAGGAAATGTGCCCAGATTTTGAAATGTGAGATCTGAGACATCAGGTAATGTACAATGATTTAAGTGTTAAGTTAAAACCATTCATTTTTTCGCCACTTCTATTATTAAGTAGCATTCATAGATATTTGAAAAGGTTTATTGAAGCAGGAGGGTAATAGGCCTGTTAGCATCTTATTCATGTAGCATATATTCATTGGACATGCACTGTGTGCCAGGCATTGGCATTCCAGAGTAAACAACCAAGTTTTTCAATACATTTCAATTTGTGAGGGCACAAAGACAAGCGTATTTATCAGGGTTCCACAGAGAAACAAAACCAATAGATTATATATCTTTATCTATAGATGGATAGATAGATAGATATTAAGAAATTGATTACAAGGAATGGGTTTATGTGACAGTAGGTGCTGGCAAGTTCAAATTTTTAGGGTAGACTACATGCTGGAATCTGAATCTTGCTAGTGGGGCAGCTACCATAAAGGTGATACTGAGTTGAATCTGAATTCCCTAGGGGAAGTTACCTGATTGAAACTGAGGCAGAAATTCTTCTCTGTGATTTCTGAAATCCTCAGTTTTGTCTTTTAAGACATTCAATTGACTGGATGAGGAGACTCCCCAGATAACTGAGAGTAATCTCCTTTATTGATTGTAGATGCAATCAGCCGTAGATGCAATCAACTGATTATAGATGCAAATCCATCTATAAAATACCCTCACAGTAATAAGCAGACCAGTGCTTCTTCAACAAAACAACTGGGCATCATAGCCTATGGTCAACTGACATATGAAATTGACCATACAACAAGTAAATAGGTAATTTTACTATGATCTCATAAATAAAATGAGTTGTGTAAGCAGAGGATGCTAAGGGAAAGCATAAGAATAAGCAATACCTATCTAACTTGATCAAAGGGGGTCAGCAAATGCATCTGATACATATCAAAGCCAAGTAGGAAATCAGAACCAAGGATTTGTCCTTATACAATTGTGAGCATTGGTTTAAAAGTCTCTGTTAGACTGTTTTTATCACATCTACTGGAGCTTGAAATCTGCAGGGCAGGCAGTTGGGAAAGGAAGACAGATGCAAAGTGGGGTGTGCAAGAACAGGGAAGTAACCCTCAAACTCAAGTTGATCCCCCTACCAGTCACTTACTGCCTCTACCGTGAGTGACATGGGTGTCCTATGTCAATAGAACTAAACTCACACCTGACCCAAAAGTCAGAGAAGCTGAAGGAGGATCCACGGGAAGCTGGAGTGGCTGGTGCCTCACACGAGTGAGGTGAACCAGTAAATAAGTGAAAATGTATGTGAACTGCAGGTGGACACATTACAAAGCCATGACACCTGAACCAAGAGAGGAAGCGGGTTTTCATCTAACTACAAGTAATTGGATGTTGATGGATTGGCTTACGGTAAGGTAAGGATGCGGGGTGAGAGAAAGGTCAGGGGGAAAAGTGAAAGATGAGCCTGCAGCCTTAAATCAAGCATGATCAAGGAAATGCTTTCATCCTCCAGGACAGAGTGTTTGACTTGATCCTGATGGGCAATGGTTGGATACCCAATTTTCATTTTAAAATGTTTTAAGCCAATTAGCACAGCACAACCTTCCCCTCAGGCCTCAGCTCTCCCTGTCCTTCTCTCCTTACCCATAGTCCTATCCACAACAAACTCCCAGCTTTCCCCGAACCCATTTTAGCCTCAGTGCACCTAGAATATATTTCCCTCTATCCCTTCACCTTTCAAGTTCCATCTCCTCCTTGTGAACTCTCTCCTAGGCAGTATTCCTCACAACAAGATAGAAATGACTGCACTGGGTGTCACGAGACTGGGATTTGTCTATACCACCCACATGTCTGCACTGCCCAGCACAGGGATGGCATTTAGATGGTGCCCATCAGATGTTTATTGACTGACTCAAGTTCCAAGTTCCAAGAACACCCATCAATACTTTGCTTACATGGAATTTCGGTTTTATTAATGGATTTGTTGAAGGAGAGCTTCCGATCGCTGTCAGTCATACATAGGCAACAGGTTTCTCAGAATCCCATTTGAATAGAGAATGAAGCCAGGACAGTAAAATCTTCTAACATCCTTCAGAAACACATCAACAAACAAGTTCACATCAACAAGAGGGAAAGAAAAATCATTTCTTTTCTGGGGTCTGCTCCTTCGCACAGCTTTACTAAATCTCTTCAAAATTCTTCTCCTTGAGGCCTTCCTTATCACTCTTGGTTTCTTTAATCTCCTCAAGACTGTCTTTCAGGTCCATGGCACAATAATTATAAATAGGCTTCATTTTTTTGAAATAGAAGTGCTTACATAGTTTTCGGAAACTTTGTTTAACATCAGAGGTGGTCAATCCATAGGCCGTTTCCTGTAAAAGCTCGTAGGTTTTTTCTACCAACTCCCCGATCAGAGGGTTTGCATCCCACCTCATTCTGTCTACAGCTGAAACAGCAGAAGGGTCCTTAGTTCAAGGCATCAATCTCTCACGGCTCTAAAGGCTCTAACCCTCACTAGCTCTGCCACCTTTCGTAGAGCCGCTGTCACCCTCACCAGCCTCACCCCATCCTGCTACTTTGACTAACGGCATCAGGAACTTTTATTCTCTATCCCCACCAGACTCAATTAAATATTACAATATCCCCATCCAACATACTATCCCTATGAAAATATCCACTAAAAATTTACTGAGTGCTTATTATGTGCTGAGCACTCTACTAAGTAGCATAAGCATAAATTCATAAAAAGCAACATTCATATATTGTTCAATAATAATAATAATAAAGCTGGAATCAATTGAAATAATCATCTCTAAGAGACTGCTTCTACTAAGTTAAGATGTTAATTAAATAAAATACTACACACATTAACATGATGATGTAGACCCATATTTCTTGATGTGGGAAGTTGTTTATATATATGAGTAAGTAAAAAAGTTATAACAAATATGGTTCTCTTTTTAAAATAAATATGCAATACACTTATACTCTATCATATTTCTGGATAGTGAGATTAAGGTTAATTATTATTTTCTTAATAAAAATGAAAAGAAAAAAGAGGGTGTTTATAAAACAGAGAGAAGGAGTAAGAGGGGCAGAAGGAGGAGGAAAGAAAAAAGAAAAAGATTCTAAAAGAGAAAGAGGGATAATTACACTGTCTGGCATTTAGTAGGCAGTCGAAAACTTTATGTTGAATGACTGAATTAATGAACAAACAAATGTAAAACAAAGGAAGGTAGCCACTCTATTTTCTACTCAACTGTTTGTAATTGTAATCCTGGTAGGCCAATAGACAGTGGTTTGAGAGAGAAATGCTGGAGGCCCAAACATTTTGATAGAATATACATTATCTTTTTTAATTACCTTTACTGCAAATGTACATTGCTATCTGTGAAAGGTATAAGTTTCCTGAGGGAAGGTACTTGTTTTTTTTTGTTTTTTTTTTTTGCATGGGCAGCACCGGGAAGCGAACTCTGGGTCTCTGGCACGGCACGCAAGAACTCTGCCTGCTGAGCCTTTGTGGCCCACCCAAGGTACTTGTTTTGTTTGCTGCTATATCCCCAGTGTCTAGCACTGGCACACAGTATCTAGTGTGTGGATATAGTGTGGATCCACATTTATGTAGGGGATGAATGAATGAAAGAATCCTTAAATTGCTGTCATTCCTACAGGCTCTGGGAAGATAGCTAGGTTCAGACTAATGAAAGGAACAGATGGAGAGAGTGAAAGAGCAAGAGATGGTAAGAGAAAAAGAAAATGCCCCTTAACCCATTCCTTTCATTGATCTCCCCTTACCTTCTTACTCATTACTAAATCTTCTCATCCCCCAGCGTAATCATAGAACTCATATGTGACAAGAATCACAAATAATGAAGGTTTAGGCCTATGCATAAAACTTCATCATAACTTCAACACTTACCATCAAGCATGAATTCAAGTTCAGCTCTGTGTAGTAAATGGCCACTGAATTTTGCCAAGTATCCTATGTACAAAGTAAAATTAAAGACACTCATAAAACGTTACCAAAATATATATTCACATATTATCTGGCCACCTTCTTTGCTTTATTCAAAGCAAAGCATTTATAGATAATCCTTGGTATCTTTTAGTGCTTTCAAATGATTATTGTTTTTTTAATAAAAACTTTTATTGAAGTATATATGTGTATAAATGTGCAAAACATAATTGTGCAGCTCAGTGAGTGACCAAAAAGTTCACACACTAACTACCACCGAGGTCATTCAATAGAGTATTACTAGCATCCCAGAAGCTTTCCTTATGCCCCCCCCCAATTTCCCCTACACCCTTCTGAATGGATTCCTTTGTGTGTGGCTTCTTTTGATCAACATGATGTTTGTATGATTCATCTATGTTCTTGCATGTAGCAGCAATTTCCCTTGTTACATGGCAGGGTTTAGCAAGTAAAGTGCTCCTGAAACAGAGCCAAGCTAATTCACTCATTCACCCACCAACTGCTTTCTCACTATTTAGCAGAGTTGAATAGTTGCAACAGAGACCATGTGGCACTCAAAGCGTAACCTTTACTACCTAGGCATATACAGAAAGGGTTTGCTGGTCTCTGGTACATGGTATTCAATCTTATGAATGCACTATTTTTTATACATTTTGTTGTTAGGTTGTTCCCAATTTGGGGCCATAACAAATATTGATGTTATCACGGACATTTCTTGCATATGAATTTTGGTATATATTTGTGTGCATTGTTTGGTATATAACTAGAAGTGGATTTATTGGGTAATGGGGGTACACTTATGTTTCCCTTTAGTGGTTAAGCCAGTTTCCCAAAGTGGTTGAACCAATTTTCACTCCCATCAGCCTTGCATGATGAACATTTCCATTTATCTACACATTATCCAACAGTTGATATTGTTAGTCATTTTCTTTTCAGTCATTCTCATGGGAGTGGTCATAGTTTCACATAATGGTTTCAATGTACATTATTGTGATGATTAATGAAACTTTTGTGTATTTATTGATCATTTGTATATTATCTTTTGTGATGTGTCTACTCAGGTAAGTCTCTTGCTTGTTTTTACAATGAGTTGTCTTTCGTTTATTATTAAGCCTTCTTTAGTCTGGATATTCATCTTTTAAAGTATTATATGCCTTACAAATATCTGCTGCTATTCCATGACTAAATTTTTCCAGTTGTATCGGTGTTTAAATAAACAAAAGTGTTCATCTTAATATTAATGTAGTCCAATTTATCTTTGCATTGATGTTAGTGAATTTTGGAGTATTAGGAAATCTCTGCCTGCCTCAAGGTCATAAGGATATTCTCCCATTCTTAATTCTAGAAGCTTTATTGTTTTAACTTTCACACTTCAATTTACAATCCAACTTAAATTATAGGACATGAAGTAGGAGTCAAGATATTTTCATTTAGCTGTATAATTGACCCATTAAGTGAGAAAAGTGTCCTTTCCCTACTGCTTCTCAGGGTTACTATATTATAAATTGTATTCATGTATTTGTGGGTCAGTGTCTTGACTCCATTCTGTCTCTCAATCATTATGCTGCTACCACACTGCCTTAACATAAAATTTATCTTGTTATCCAGCAATATAATTTCTTCAATTTTGTGGTTCTTCAAATAATCTTGGCTATTGGTAAGTGGAAAGCTAGAGATCAGATGGCCCATCAGCCCAAAATCTGTCTCTTTGAGTTTAGGTGGGTCAAACTTTTTATCGATTCTAACAAGGGGAGATGAAGTCATTGCCATTTCACATAGTAAATTCTAAGTAGAAAGGGGGACAGAGTTATTTCAAAAGTACAGATGGGAAAGAAAGGAGACAGAGTTATTTGAATAGAAAAAAATGTAAGCTGAAAGAAGGGGAGGTAGAGGTATTTCAGTGGCAGAGTCTAGCTGATACAATTTATAAATGTAAAGGGCTGAAACTAGTTAATGGCTGGCTCCAGTTCTTTATTAGCTTTAGGACCTTTGCTCCTATAAGTCACTTTTTTAAACAGACTGGATAAAGGGAGTAACAGCTCTTACAATCACAAAGGCACATGATAAAGGGTTTTACAATCATTATCAGATATCAGGGCAGCTGAATTATTGTTCAGAGAGTTCAGATATTTCTACTTTAATATACCAGAAAGAGAGATAAAGGAATATTTATACAATGATTTAGTAGTTATAATCATCCCTTAAATTCTAACTTCTTGGTTACAATATCTTCCCTCTAATTTGTTAATTTTCTCTCAATCATGAGGGATATCTGTGCAATGACTCTTCTAATTTCTTCATGGCTGAAAATGGGTGTTCTCATTAAAGGGCAGAGGGGTGAAGCTGGGGGTTATTCTTGAAGACCCTGATATTTCTGGGTTTCAGAGCTTATCTTCCATTGGGAAAATCTGGAGGCTTTAAGTCTCTTAGTTTTCACCAGATCAGTTTCAGTCACATCTCTCACCAGAGTCTGATCTCTTTTTCAGTTTTTAAACAATTGCTGTGTGGAGTAATGCTGACTTTTCAGTGATGCAGAGCTAAAACAAGTCTCAGGTGTCAAACAGATACTTAAAATTCCAGGGAACCAGTCAGATGTCCAGACTTGGAGCTGGAAATGAGTTCTCTCTGAAACTTCTAAGGCATCAAAAAGCGCTTGGAGTGCTGGCAAAACAGACAAAAACCTGGATGCTGAGCCTCTTAGCAACATCTAGTTGTCACAAAAAGGCTCGGTTACCATGCTTACCTGTTTTACTGGGGCCCCCAAACCTTGCAGACAGCCTCCTTACTTCTTAGGACCTTAAGGTCTCACCAGAGTTGCCAAATTGTTACCAGACACAGTGGTGGATTCTTTAACCTGTGTTCTCAAATGACCAATTATTAGACATTGAGGTTTCAAAGAGAGAGAAAGTTTAATACTTGACACGAAGCAGGAGATCAGATGACCGATCAGCCCAAAATCTGTCTCTGAGTTTAGGGAGTCCAAAGATTTTAAGGATTCTAACAAGGGGAGATGAAATTATAATTTCAAATAGAAAGTCCTAAGCAGAAATGCTATTATCTCTTTAAATGTTTATTCTTCCTAATTCTCTCCACTTTCTATTTCTGAAATATGTCAACTAGACCTTTAAACCATCTCAGTTGATCTTATGCTCTTTTCTGGATTTTCCTTTTTTTTTTTTTTTCTGTAAGCCTTGATCTTGGGGCTGGATATGTTATTCTGACATATCTAATTTTCTTTTCAGCTCTTTCTTAAGTATATCCTGGATTCATTTTTATTGTAAGGTTTCTTCTGGTAATTAAAAAAAAGCTTTCCTATGTCTGGCTATTTTTTATTAAATTTCAAATATTGTATGAAAAACTGAGAAGAGAGAACTTCTGGGGAAGATGGCAGAGGAGAGCAATCCAGGACTCACTCTTTTCTCCCAAACAGCTAGGAAACAGGCAGCAGCTGTCTGAAACAGTTCAGACATTTCTGTTTGGGGCTCCGGAGGCCGGAAGAACACTGTACAGCCTCCAGGGAAGAGTGGGAGGCAGAGGCTGAGAAACTGCAGCAAAGAACTGTGACTAGCTTGCTCTGCAGCAGTTACCAGTGCCCATGTCCCATTCTCATAACCAACCACCTTGGGGTCCAGAACCTGGCTGCTGCAGGCAGAAAATTTCTTTCCCAAGAATAGGGGTATGTACTGATCATGGCTTTTGATTAGCCAATTTGGATCACTGGCTCCCAGCTCTGAGATACTGCTTCAATGCACCCCAGACTAGCTGCAACTATTGTTTCACTCCACACCTAATACTGAGGCAGTGGAGGTTCAAAAACACAGTGCCTCCTTAGGACTACTGGAAATAGTCAGCTAAAAGACACCATTTGTGGGGCAGGCCAGGAAAGTACAGCTTGGAGAGCCATCAAAAAGGCTTTTGGGTGTCTTTCCTCCCTCTCTCCCCAGGGATCTCTGGAGGCAATGTGAAAACCTTTGTGGTTTCCTGGCCTTATTATGGCTGAGAAATACTGACTTGGGAAAATTCTCTCTGGAGTGACCTACTCCCAGAATTTTATCTCCAGGCAAAAGCAGCTAGAAGCAGCAACAGTAGTGTTAAAAAAAACTGTAGAGGCAAAACAAAAACAAACAGAACAAATCAAAATTCCAGGAGAAAGAACAAGGAAAACAAAGCATTCTTCTGGGGGTGAAACAGTAGCACAAATAGCACAATCTTAAAAATTGTACCACATATCCTGGGCAAAAATCAGATATGTGGTACAATTGAAGAAGAGCTGGGAAAAAAATATGATCAGGTAAACATGAGAAATTCTAAAGGTCTAGAATAAATGGAAGCAAGTGTCAAAAAAGAGCCTTAATACAAAGACAATCAACAACAAAATCTTAGGTGAGAGAGGGAAAATGATTTTCAGAGTAAACTTTTCAAGATAGTCAGATGCCTAGGCATCAGCAAAAAGTTATAAGCCAGACTAGAAAACTGGAAACTATGGCCCAGTTTTCAAAGGAACAAATTAAAACTTTGTAGGAAACACTTAATTTGGAGCAACTAATCAAAGATGTTAAATGGATCTCCTAAATCAATGCCAGGAGATGAATGAAAATATGATTAAAGAGATAAAGGTATCAAGAAGACAATGGGTAAGCATAAAGAAGAATTTGAAACTATAAAAAGAAACATAACAGAAACTATGGGAATGAAAGGCATAAAGGAGAGATTAAAAATATACTAGAGACATACAACAGCAGATTTGAACAGGTGGAAGAAAGAATTAATGAATTAAAAGACCGGACAATTGAAATCATACAAGCAAAAGAACAGATAGAGAAAATGATGGAAAAAATCTAACAGGGTCTTAAGACGAAGCACAGCATGAAGAAAATAAACATATGAATCATAGGCATCACAGAAGGAGAAGTGAAGGGAAAGGGGGATGAAAGAATATTTGAGGAAATAATGGCTGAATATTTCCCAACTCTTATGGAAGGCATAAAGGTAGATGTCCAAAAAGTGCAACAGACTCTAAACAGCCTAAATAGACCTACTCTGAGAAACATGCTAATCACAATGTCAAATTCTAAAGATAAAAGGACTCCTGAAAGCAGCAAGAGGAAAGTGATTTGTCACAAACGAGAGAACCACAACAAAACTGTGCTGATTTCTCCACAGAAACCAAAGAAGCAAGAAGACACTGTATGATATATTTAAGATAGTGAAAGAGAAAAACTCACAGTTGAGAATTCTTTTTCCAGCAAAACTTCCTTCAAAAATAAGGAAGAGCTCAAAATATTTACTGATAAGCAGAAACTGAGAGAGTTCATCAACAAGAGACCTGACTTTTAAGAAATGCTAAAGAGTCCTGCAGGCTAAAAGGAAGAGACGAGAGAGAGAGGATTGGAATACAGTGTAAAAAAGAAAACTATCAGTAAGGGTAACGTAAAGGGTAAAAAGAGAGACAAAAACAAGATATGCCATATAAAAACCAGAGGATAAAATGTTTGAAGTAAGTATTGCCTATTCAGTAAGAACATTGACTGTTAATGGATTAAACTCCCCAATTAAAAGACACAGATTGTCAGAATGGATCTAATTATATGCTGTCTACAGAAGACTCATCTTAGACACAAAAACACAAATAAGTTGAAAGTGAAATGTTGGGAAAAAAATTCCATGCAAACAGCCACCAAAAAAGAGCTGGGAGTAGCCATTCAAATATCAGACAAAATAGACTTTAAATGCAAAAACTGTTATAAGAGACAAAGAAGGATGTTATATACTAATAAAAGGGCAATTTGCCAAGAAGAAATAACAATCATAAATATTTATGTGGCAACTATGGTGCCTCAAAATACATGGGGCTAATGCTGGCAAAATTGAGGGAGAAATAGGCATCTCTACAATAATAGATGGAGATTTCAGTACACCACTCTCATCAGTAAATAGAATATTTATTTATTCTATATAGAGAGGATCAATAAGGAAACAGAGAACATTAATAATATTATAAGTGAACTAAACATACAGACACATACAGACAATTGCATGCCAAAACTGCAGGATGTTGAGCTCTGCTCAGTTGCTACTGGGCAGAAATTCAGATTCAGTGTAGCACAATCTTCCTTTTTTTCAAGAAAAAACTGGAAATCCCGATACTTATGTGAAGTCCTTCAAATTTTAAATGTTGGCAATCGTGACAGACACTGCTAGCTGCCAGTCCAATATTACTGTCCCCTTCTTCCTGCCCAAACAAATCCTTATTTACATAGGCGCTTTTAAAAAAACATATTTCCAAGAATCTCTTGCAATAGAGGGTGGTCCTGTGACAGTTCTGGCTATTAGGAGTAAGACTACTCATTGGTTGTTGGGACTTTGAAGAAAACACTGTAAAATGGGGCAGACTCAGGTGGAAAACACACCTCTTGCCCTATATTTTTGTTTTGTTTGTTTCTCCATGGGTAGAACATCTTTGAAATGCTGGACTTGATCCAGACTCACAAATAAGAATAAAACTCACGTGTTAAGTATAGATAGCATTGTGAAGCTGGTGACAATGATGCAATAAATAGTTATGTACACAGAAAATGTGTTTCATGTGTGCAAATGCTTAAAGAGTTAAGTTCTCTCAAGAGTCATCTGCTGAATCAAAATATTGTGCATTTCACATTTTGATGGATATTACCGAATTTCCCTTAGAAATTATAATCATTTACACTCTCCAGGATTGTGTGTGATTGCTCACTTCCATGCAGTCTGGTAAAAACTGTATGTAGTATGATACTTTTCAATCTTCGTTAATTTGATAGGTTGAAATGATATTTCATCACTTGAATTTGCATCACTTTTTTTTCATCACTTTTTGAGTGAAGTTGTGAAACTATGTTTAAAAGCCAAATGAATCTTTTTTTTTCACATCCTTTGCCCAATTCTCTTGGATTGTTTATGTCTTCTTAAGCATTTTGAAGGATTCTTTATACATTAAAAATGAACATTTTATCTGTCACATGTGTTGTAGATATCTCATCCTATTTTAGCTTTTGACTTTTTTTTATAATGGTTTTGCCTTGCAAGAAGTTTGATATTTATTTTTACAAAAGTTAATGTATCAATCTTATCTTTGTGGTTTCTGGACATTGACCTTCACTTAGAAAGGTCAGATACGATTTTATCTAATTTTAATCATTATTTTGTTTTTACTTTTCGCATTTAAACCTTTGACATCTGAAATTTATTTAGAATAGAAGTGAGATAGGAATAAATTTTTTAAATGGCATGTGGTTCACCAGGAGTCCCCAGATCATTTAAGGAATACTCCTTATTTTTATTACTGTTAATTAAAATCAATGATTCAGTTTTAAAAATATTGCATGTGTTTGGGTTCTGGATGGTATCTTTCTCTATTTATCTGTCTATTCTATTTCAATGTATCTGTCTATTCTATTTCAATGATTTTTTTTTTTTTTTTTTTGCATAGGCAGGCACTGGGAATCGAACCTGGGTCTCCGGCATGGCAGGTGAGAACTCTGTCATTGAGCCACTGTGGCCCGCCCTATTCTAGTGATTTTAACTTTACTGTCACTATATTAATACTTAGTAGGACTGGTCTTCTTTCACTATTCATTTTAGTTGAAATTTCTTGCAAGTGAACTTTCTTATATTAATTTTAGAATCATCATGTCAGTTTTGAAAAAAGATCCTATTGATATTTTAATTAACATCTCATGCCACTAATGGATTCATTTAGGAAAGAATTTAGAAATATTTTTATTTTGATTCTTTCTTCCCAAAATAGGATATGCCTTTTTATTTATTCATATTTTCTTTGTATCTTTCAGTAGTGCTTTCAAGTTTTCATCATAAGAATATTGCATGCATTTTTAAGTTTTCCTCTCTTTCTTCCTTCTTTATTTCTCCCTTCCCTCTCTTTCTTTTCTCCCTCCCTCCTTTACTTTCTGATTTCTTTCTCACCTCCCTCTCCTCCTCCTCTTTCTCCTCTTCCTCCCTTCCTTCCCTCCCTCCCTTCTGCTTTCTTTCCTTCCCTTGTTCTTTCTTTTTTTATCTGTTGCAAATGGACTCTTTCTTTCCACAGTATTTTCTAATGAGCTAGTTAGTTTATATAGGAAGTTTATTCATTTTTAAGTTAGCATAATTTAAAAGAGTATAACAGATACAAATGAGTACATTCAAAAGAATGATAATAAATTGAACATTCATGTACCCAGCCATAAGCTTAAGAAATAGAATAAACCAGTGATTTTTAGGCTTGTTATGTATTATTCTATAAATGAATCTGTTTCCCTTACCCCTCCTCCCAGGTAATATTATATTGGATTTTGTATTAGCATATTCCTGAGTTTAGACACAGTTTTCCAGCAAGTTAATATAAATTTCCAAATAATTTACCTTTTAATTACACCTTCTTTTATCTTTATATTAATGGTATATCAGTTTGCTAGTTGTTAAAACAAATACCATACAATGGGTTGGCTTGAACAATTTATTGGCTCATTGTTTTGTGATTAGAAGTCCAAAGTTGAGGCATCAACAAGGTGATGGTTTCTCCCAGAAAACAATGGCACTCTGGATCTGGCTGCCAGAGATACTTGGTCCTTGACTTTTCCACCACATGACCATGCACATGGTGGCATCTTTTCCTTTCTTTTCTGGGTTCCATTGACTTCTAGCTTCTGGCTGCTCCCCATGGCTTCTCCTTCTGTGTCTAATTTCCTCTCCTCATAAGAACTTATTCAGTTTGGGCACAACTTAACTAATAAGGTCCTACTTGCCCATATCTACAGGACCAGGGGATGGACCTGAATATGGCTTTTGTGGGGGGCATAATTCAATTTCTCCCAAATGATATATATATTTTTTGTCTTTTTTTCCATGTAACTTTAAGTTCTTGGTATTCATCTGTCTTGATGAGTAGCAGTATAGAATTTTACTTCTCTGATATCTAATGTTTCAATGTGTTGCCATATGGTAATTTACATTTCCATTCTACGTATGAAGAAAGTTAGATTATTTCTACCTTTTTATATTAAAAGTGATATTCAAGTGAATTTTCTTGCATATGTCTCCTGGTCTAACTATGCAAGAATTTCTCTAAGGTGTTGTCTTAGTTTGCCCGAGTTGCTATCACAAACATCACAAACCATTTTGGCTTCAGCAGCTAGCATTTATTGGCTCATGGTTTTAGAGGCCAGGAGTTCCAATCAAGGTGTAGGTAAGACATTTTTTTCTTGTGTTGATGGCATTCTGGTGATAGTGTCACCTGTCACCAGGTGATGGCCTTGGTCTTCTCTTGTGGCGATTCTCTAAATCCTCTTTATAAGGCCTCCATTAATTCAGATTAAGACTCACGCTCATTCAGTTGAGCCACACCTTAACTAAAAATCACATTTTCAGGAGGTCCTATGTATAATAGGTTTGCACCCACAGAGATAAGATTAGGAACATGTCTAAATTGGAATAAATAATTCAATCTACCACAGCAAATACCTAAAAATGGTATTGCAGGGTTAAAAGGACATTATGCTTATCTTCAGTTTACATCATATTGTCAAACTATTTTCCAAGCTTTTGTATCAATTTCTACTCCCATTATTACCAACAATAGTTCCCATTATTCTACATCCTGGCCAACCCTCGATGTATGTGTGTATGCACACACACACACACACACACACACGCACACACACACACACATGCACACACACACGCACACACACACACACATGCACTTATGCATATATGTATATATATGCATTATGTATATATCATAAGTGTAAAATTCATGGACATTCACTCACTCACCACACCCATGATAAGGACGTAAGGCATTACCAACAACCCAAAAGCACCCCTGCGGTTTCCCTTCCAGTTTCTTCACAAGGGTAAACTATCAAGAGTAGTGATTTGTTCTAGCTATTTTTGTATTTTATATCAAGGGTTTCATACAGTATATCTTTTTTTTTTTTCTTTTTTTTTACATGGGCAGCACTGGGAATCGAATCCAGGTCCTCTGGCATGGCAGGCGAGCATTCTTGCCTGCTGAGCCACCGTGGCCCGCCCAGTATATCTCTTTTGTGGGCTCCTCGTGCTCAACACTATGCCCATAAGGTTCATTCATATTTCTATACATAGTTGTGGATGTTTTCCCTTTCGTTACTATATAGTATTTCATTGTATGACCCTATCATCATCTATTCATTCAACTGTTCATTTATTTATTCAATGGGTGTTCTAGTTTGCTAGCTGCCAGAATGCAGTATACCAGAAACGGAAAGCTTTTAAAAAGGAGAATTTACTAAGTTGCTAGTTTACAGTTCTAAGGCTGAGAAATGTCCCAATTAAAACAAGTCTATAGAAATGTCTACTCAAAGGCATCCAGGGAAAAATATCTTGGTTCAAGAAGGCCGATGAAGTTCAGGGTTTCTTTCTCAAATGAGAAGGTATATGGCGAACATGGTCAGGGTTTCTCTCTCAGCTGGAAGAGCACATGGTGAAAACGTTTTCATCTGTTAGCTTTCTCTCCTGGTTTCCTGTTTCATGAAGCACCCTGGGAGGTGTGTTCTTTCTTCATCTCCAAGGGTCGCCGGTTGGTGGTCTCTCTGCTTCTTGTGGCTATATCATTCTCTCCTCTCTCTGAATCTCCAACTTTCTCCAAAATGTTTCCTTTTTTATAGGATTCCAGTGAAACAATCAAGACCCACACAGAATTGGGTGGAGATACATCTCTATCTAATCAAGTTTAATACCCACATTGATTAAGTCACATCTCCATGCAGATAACCCAATCAAGTTTCCACCCTATAGCACTGAGTAGGGATTACGAGAAACAGTTGCTTCCACAAAATTTCTTAGGATTAAATCATGGCTTTTCAAGGGTACATGAATCCTTTCAAATCAGCACAACAGGGTTATAGCTAATAGTGATTCTTTGAATAGTCTAGGACATATCTTTTGTGAATATATGAATGCATTTTTGTTAGTATTCATACAGAATTTCTGGGTCATGTGATATCTATGTGTTCAGCTTGAACTGCTACAGATGAACAGTTTTCCAATGTGGTTGTACAGACTTTCACTTGCAACAGCCTGTAAGAGTTTTGACTGCTGCACATCCTTGACAACACTTGAGATTGTCAGTCATTTTCATTTGTAGTGGTATTGTACTATGGTTTTAATTAGCATTTTCTTGGTGTCTAATATAGTCTAATATCTTTTCATATGTTTATCAGTCATTTGGAAATCCTTTTCTGAGAAATATCAGCTCATTTTTCTGTTAGTGGTCTCCTTTCTGTTTATTGATTTAGATGAGTTCTTTATATATTCTGATATGGTTCATTGTCAGATATGTATGTTGTAAATATCTTTTTCCATTTGGTGGGTGCATTTCCATTCTCATAATGTCATCTTTATGATGAAGAGAGATTTACAATTTTAAGGTAAACTTTCCTTTCCTTATATTTATAAATAACTTTGCCACTTTGTTGTGAAATGGAATCTTACTGTTTTAATTTCAATTCTTTTCATTATTAATGTGGTTGAGTATCATTTCACATGTTGATTTGAATTCATATTTTCTCTTCTATGAAATTATTTTTCATGAGTTTTATTTTCACCTTTTATTTATTTGGTCTATTGTCTTTTTGTTTTTTTTCTTACTAAGTTTTACTTAATGTATTCTGGATATAACATTTTTTAGTTATGTGTGTTGCAAATACCTTTTCTCATCTAGTTGCTTGTTTTCATGTTTTATGTCTTTAGAAATATTTTGCTTACCTTAGACTATAAAGGTATTCTCTTACATTTTCTTCTAAAAGTTTTAAAATATTTGCAATTCACATTTAGTTATTTGATGTACCTTGAATTAATTTTTGAGTAGGGTGTCAGGTAGGAATTCTTGGTGTGTGCAGGTGTGCCTCCATGCTTCTGTGTGTGTGTGTATTATTAATGTCTAGCACCTTTTATTAGACAATCCACATTTTCTGATCTGATCTGCACTGACATTTCTGCTATATATTATGTTTTTGTATATGTGTGGATCTGTTTCTAGGGTTTCTATTTTCTTCTCCAGTTCTGTTTATCTTATCCTGTGTGAGTAACATTTTCTTAAATTTTATAGTGGTATAAGAAATCTATATATCTGGTGGGAAGCTCACGTTTTTCTTCTTCAGGAGTGATTTGGGGTTTTTTTTTTTGGCTTTTTTAGTCTTATACAAGCATTTTAGAATCAAGTTATCAAGACGTATGAAATTATCTGTTGGCATTTTTACTGCAATGCATTGAACCTGTAGAATTTTTAAAAAGGTACTCAACGAGCATTCTAGGTGAGACAATTTGCTTCTAAGTAGCACTGTCACAACTGTTACAGAATATTAAGCATTTCTGACCACTTCCCATTAAATACATCACACTCCCAGGACTTGAAAGTCAAATTTGACGCCCCTCCCCCATCATGCAAATACACATCACACATTTTCAAGTATACCCTGAAGGAGACCAGCCCTGTATGACAGTACACTGTTTCAGAAAAATTTTATAACATTGAGTCTTCCTAATTGTAACTGAATGTTGATAGCATGGATAATGCATTTTCAATTTAATGCCAGCACATGGAAATGCAGTTGACTTTTGCATATTGCTCTTATATCTACCAACTTGTTAAACCACTTTATTAATTATAAAAATTTATCTGATGCCTGCTTTTTGTTTTCCCTGGAGATTATTATATCATCTACAAATAATGGTAATTTTATTTTAAATTCACTCTTCTAGTCTCTCATTGTGTATTTTTCACTTCTTTATTCTCCTGGTGAGAATGGGCAATGTTTAAAAAGGGTGGTGATAGTGGGCATTCTTGTTTGGTCCTTTAATTTTTAAAACATGACTTAAATCTTTAAAAATGACTCCTGATTTTTTAAAACATGACTCCAGGACACCACTGAAAGATGTTTGCTTTGACTTTTGGTTATACCTCTTAACCAAATAAGACTTCTCTGGGTTTGTTAACCTTTTTAAAAATAAAGACTAGATAATGAATATTGTCAATCTTTTTCTGCAAATTCTGAGGTGACAGTGGTTTTTTTTTCCCTCATCCATAAAATCACTTTGGCCTAGTGTATATTTTGGGGGAAGATTTGTAAACCACTAATTCAATTTATTTGAGAGTTAAATATCTGTTGGTGTTTTCTATTTTAACTAGTATATTTTAGGAATTTATGTCTTCATTCTAGGAATATGATAATTTAATCTATTCACAATTTTTCCTTTTTTAAAAAAATTATCCTACATCTGTAATTATTTTATCTCTGTTTTTCTTCCTAATATTGCCATTTGTATTGCATCTATTCTTATTGATCAGTATCAACATAAGTTTATCAATTTTGTTGGTTAATTCACATAAATTTCTTTTTTTATCCTGTTTTACATTTTCTACCTATCTCATTTTTCTCCTACCCCTATTGTTACTTTCCTTCTATTTTCTTCTTATTATTAGTCATATTTATTTATTATTAGATTATTATTTTATATATTTATTATTTCATCATTATTTTTCTAACTTTTGAGATTAATACTTAACTATAATAATTAGTTTTCAGGTTTCTTCTTTCCTCCTTAATGTTATATTGTCCCTCAAACTCACAAAATTTAATAATGAGTAGCGTATTTGCTTAAGTATTTTCTAAATTCAGCTATGAATTCCTGTTTGAACTTTGCATTATTTGGAAATATGATGCAAAATTTCTAATCATAGAACATCACTACAGACTTTATAGAAATAAAAAATATTTCTATAAATTAAATCTAAAAAATATTTCTATAAATTAAATAAGAGAATATTACAAGCAGCCATGTGCCAAAAATTACATAACTTAAATGATATTGACAGATTCCTAGGGGAGCACAAATAGACTCAAAAAGAAATAAAAACCCGAATTTATCTATAAGTATGGGGATTGGATTAGTAATAAAAAATTTCCTACAAAGAAAAGCCCAGGAACAGAGTGTTTCGTTGGCGAATTCTATGAAATGTTTAAAGATCTAGTACCAAGACTTCACAAACTCTTCCAGAAAAATAAAAGAGGAATGAACACTTCTCAACTCATTCCATCTGATTGACAACAAAACAAAACAAAGATATAATAAGAATAGAAAACTAGAGACCAATATCCCTTATGAATGTAGATACAAAAAATCCTCAACAGAATACTGTCAAACTGAATTCAGCAACATATAAAAAGAATTACACATTATGACCAAATTGGATTTATCTCAGGAATGAAAGGTTGGTTCATCATATGAAAATCAAGCAATACAATATACCATATTAATAGAATAAAGAACTAAAAATACATGATTATCTCAGTGGATGTAGAAAAAGTATTTGACAAAATCGAACACCCTTCAATAACAAAAATACTCCCCAAAGAATAGAAAGAAACTTCTCAATCTAATAAAGAGAAAGCTTTTCTCCTAAGATTAGGAACAAGACAAGTATGTTCACTCTTGCCACTTTTATTCAGTATTATACTGGACATTCTGGTCAGGGAAGTAGGCAATGGAAAGAAAAGATTTACAGATTGGAAAGGAAGAGGTAAAATAATTTCTATTTGCAGCTGACCTGATCTTGTATATAAAAAATTCAAAGGAATCCACCAATAAATTATTAGAAATAAAAAATGAGTTCAGCAAGTTTGCATGCTATAAAGTCAATCCACAAAATATTTTTCCAGACACTAGAAATGAAAAATCTGAAAATGAAATTAAGAAACAATTCCATTTGCAAAAGCATCAAAAAATAAAATAAAATAAAATAAATAAATGTGCTTAAAATTCAAGAGATATACTTAAATCTACAAAATATTAAAGACAAATAAGTGGGCAGATCTGTATTAATGGATCAGAGACTTAATATTGGTAAGATACCAATCATCACACGTTGCTCTACAGATTGAATGCAGTCATTTTTTTTGCAAAAATTGATGAGCTGATTCTAAAATTCATATGGAAATGAAACAGATCCAGAACAATCAAAACCACCTTTAAAATGAAGAACAGAACTAGCTGACTCATATTTCCTGATTTCAAAGCTTACTAAAAGCTACCATAATCAAAACAGTGTTGTATTGGCCTAAGGATTGACATATATTTCACTGGAATAGAATTGAAAGAGAAATCCTTTCATTTATGGTTAACTGATTTTTGACAAAGGTGCCAATGGTTCATATAATCACCTGCCACAATGTGACTGATAGTCCTTATTGGGGAATGGGACCATATCTAGGGGCATTATGTTGGCCTCTGCTTTTAGGATGTAGACTTCTCAGCAGTAATTGCAGTCAGATCAACATTAAGCAATGCCCATGTTGTTGAGTTCATGAGCTTCCATCTCTGAAACCATGGCCACTTTGTACATGATCCTATTGAACAAGCAGTGGTGTGGCTATGGGAAAAGGTTGAGTGATGTTTACATGATGGATCACCTCATTCACCTGATCACTGAGTGCCTTCACTAAATTGAATGCCTTCCATTGGGCATTCCATGGGACAAAAATAGCTTCACATTCTGTGCCGGGTTTTGAGAGGTATCAACATACCTCTTCCACAGACCTCCTATACACCAATCTTCTAATCTTGTTCTTTACCAGTCTATTAACATGTTAGCCAGTGCCCATAAATCTATCCTGATTTGTACTTTAACTTATCTTTCTTTCCAAGAAAAGTGGAAAGCCAGACATTTCAAATGAAAATACTTTAATGAAGAAACCATCCTAGATTTGCAGGGAGAGTTAAAGGGAAACTAGGATAATGAGGCACCCTGAAACCAGCAAAATTGGGAAGCCATTAATATCACTAGAATAAAGGGAGGAAAAAATGCTACCTGAGTCTAGTGAGAGCTAGATCAATGGGGAAGTGAATTTTAGAGGGACCTAGATAATGGCAGACAACTAGCACTTAGGCTGGGTGGTAGTGGGGAGGTCAGGGTTACCTTTATTTATACCTACACTCTGATCTCCTGATAACTCCCATTGACTGTGCCAACCAAGAAGCTAGTCCTAAGGGAGCTTGGGATATAGACCACAGAGGCCAACCTCTCAAGGCATTAAAAAAAAAGGCAAATATATATATATATATAGTGGAGAATGGATTGGGGATAAGAACCCTACTGTTAAGTAGATTTAATACTCACTACATGCCTTTTTTGCACTAGTTTAGCCGTACATTCTTAAATTGGCTGAATTCCAATCTCTAGTAATTTCTTCAAGAAAGATTTATGGCAATGCTTTATCCTGAGTTCTTATGTGCTTGAAAATACTCTTCTGTTATCTTCTTAGTTGGATATATTTTTTGCTGGATTTAAAATTCTTCAGTTACAATTTTTTTTCCACTGAGGTTTTTGTAGGTCCCTATGTTATTGTAGTTTAGAGTTGAAAACTGAAGTGGAGAAATCTAATGTCAGACTTATTTTTTTTAAACTTATAGATGATGTGATTTTTTTGCCCAAATGTTCAAAGAAATCTTTAGCTCTGAAGTCCATAATGTTACTAGGAAATATCACAGTGTTGCGTTCTGATTAAAATAGTCTCGAATCATGCCATCTCAGTATATTTAATCAAGTGCTTTTTATTTCTTGAATTCTATATCTGAATATTTTTCTTTATTCTAATTGTTCATTTCACTTCATGGATATCATTTGTGCATATTTGCTTTTATTTCTTATTAAATATTTATATTTATTTCATCTACCTTCTATATCTATTATTCCTTTCTAATTTTAAAATTGTTTGTGGTTGATTTTCATTTCATTTTGCTAGCATTTATAAACCCTGTACTCCTTCCCCTTACTGCATGAACACAACTTTGTTTAGTAATCTCTCACACAGCTACACTCATGCATTATAAAACAAAACTCTACTCCTTCTATATATATTAACCTGTTACTCATCATAGGAGCTGTTAATCATAATAAAGAAAAATTTTCCAAGGATTCCAACTGCTACCCCATTTCTGTGCTTTTTAAGGTGAACAAATTAGGAAATGAATGTTGAATTTTATTTACCTAATAAAATAATCGATGCTTTCCTCAGATATACTCGGGAGCTCCTCAGGAATCTCAAGGTACCGGAGATCAAATCTGTAATATACCTTGCATGATAAATGAGCTGGGAATAAAAAGGGCAAAAATACCCTCTCAAACGTTGAAAAAGCACATTTGCTGCTTCCAGAGAAACTTCAAGCAAAAAGAACTTGAGTGCTCATACCAAATTAAGACCTGGTTAAAACTTGGGGATTCCCATATATGATGTTTACTTTTCTGCTTGCAAGTATTATTCACTTTATTATATGAATCCCAAACCCAACTTTGTATTTTTAACCTTTGGTTAAGTCTTCCTTCCCCACGAAGCTATCACTCCACTTCATGCTGATCTTCAGAGGGCCAGCTCATGAAGCTGTGGCAAAAGAATTCCAATTTCCTTTTTGGTGATCTGAAATGCATTTATACCTATTCATAGCTCAGGGTATGTGAGCTGGAGGAAGGATGGGAAAATACTGATGATCAGCGTGGAGGAGGAAACATGGAGCGTTTCAGTTTTCTCTGGTCTCAGGCCCAGGCTATAATTACAAATTTATTATCTTTTCTTCACATTTCCTCTCCAAAATCCACCCTTAAGATCACACTTTTCATCACTTTGGCTATCCTTCAGTTTTGTCTATAACTTCTGGGAGTAGAAATTGAAGGGCCACTTACAAAATTGTTACAGATGTTGAGCACCACCATCTCGAAATCGTAATCTTCGTCTTCCAGCAAACTTGTTATTGGCCAATTTAGTTGTGAACCACAGATTCCTAGTGTATATTTACATGCCTGTCAGAGAGAAAAAGGCCATTGAGGAGATGTTCATCTGAGGTTACGTATAACACTGTGATTCTCAGGAAAACAGGATCACAAGACTTACTTTAACTACCCTTATCTCTGTATCCTCCAAGAACAGGATCAGAGGCACCAAGGCTCTAAAGACCACCCCTTTCAGCATCCATGTGTACTGGCTCATATCTTTGAGCAATTCTCCAAAGTGTCGGATGGCCATACTCCGAACGCCTCCATTATTCTGGAATATGTACACAGAGAAAAGGCCTTGCTTAAGGATAATAATAGGGTTTATTTCTTTAAGCAATGGGATATATATGCGAAATTATTATCTTTATTTTATTTTTGTTGTATGCTGTGCAGCAGAGTCACATTTCATTATTTTTCCATGTGAATATCTGTTATTGCAGCACCATTTGTTAAATTTTTGTTTGCTTTTTGTTTGTTTGTCTTGTTTGTTTATTTGGGGAAGTGCATGGACAGGGAATCGAACCCGGGTCTCCTGCATGACAGGTAAGAATTCTACCACTGAATTACCCTTGCACCTCTATCATTTATTTTTAGAAAACATAATCTTGCATCTGTCTAAATAATCAGTTCCCTCTTTTATTTTAAAATAAGGTTTGATTTACCAAAATTCAGGTTACACTAAAAAAAAAATCCTCTGTAAAAAAGTGAGCTTCTTAAATTCAGGAAAAATGATTAGGAATTAATAACATCCTGAAAGTATAAACTTGAATGATCTTCATGATTTGGAGGTAATTTCTATAAAGATACTTATAATAATGTAACCATCCTGCATCCAAATGCTGGAGACCTGTGCAGAGTTGGCAGTGAATATCAATGGTAGCTCTTTGCGTTCTGGCATAGAACTAGGTTTCCGAGGGCTACTCATGCCAAAGAACATGACTGGATTACAAAAATTCTAGAAGAGAAAACTATACATCAGAGGAACAGGTTAAATTTTTATATAATAGAACTTTCCAGCTTTAAAGAAATGGTTATGATATCATCTGAAAATAATTTTTACATGGACATTCCAACCACTCACTGGCTTTGTGATTTTGGACAAAAAGTTCAATTTTTCTGCCCCAGTTTCCTCACCTATAAACTGGAGATAATAGTAGGATTGCTCAGAGGGTTATATGTAAATATGTTCATGTAGATACCTTAGTACCATGCCAGGTATACAGTAAGTGCCCAGTAAATTTTAGCCATTATTATTGTTACTATTATTATCATTACGTCTTTGTGAAAATCATTTTTGGCACTAAATTCCTTCATTCCATAATTTAAGAATATGTTGCCCCTTTTTAATGAAATGAGTACTTAAGAGCTTAAAGTTTGGCAAGATTATTTACTAAGTAATAATTCTCTGATTCACAAAGAACTCATCATAGAAGTCTGAAAATAAATAGATTATTCATGGCATATCAAAGTATTCTTATTTTAAATAAACTTATTAAAAATAAATAAGTACACATACATTGCTGTCATCCAAATTTTTTGGAACATATTTTCCATGCAAAATGAGAATTTTCAAAACATGCAATTTTCTAATAAAATGATTTTTAATTAAAGGCTTATATGATAATAAATATTTATATGGGTCATGGCACATATCAACTCTAATCTCCAGAGAAAACGTGTTAACGGTCTCTATTTTACATATGGGGAAACTGATGCATCAAGCAACTGACTCATTTCCTGAAGATCCCACAGCTAGTAAGAAGCAAAACAGGATTTGAACCCTAGCAGTCCAGTCCCAGGGTTGGCTCATAAACACCCACTAAGCTATATTTCCTCTTTTATCCAAGGTCAAAGGCTGTTCTTTGATTCTCCTTTCTTATGGAAAGACTTTTTCCATGTTCTCTGAGTATAGTTTAAAAAAAAAAGGCAGTACTTACCTGACAAATACTGAGTATCTATGGAAAAGAAGTGGTAGCTCTGTACAAAATGCCTGTCTTCTGTTGACTTATTCTGGGATGTATTATCATTGCCTCAACTGGGGCTTCAACTGAACTAATCTAATGACTTTGCATATCTAAGGGTGTAACTCACGTGATCCATCAGAGGACAGTAGCTGCAAGCGATTCTGTTACACACAGAGGAGTACGTCACCTTGTCCAGTTTGACTAAAAGTCTTCGGAGGGTTAGCAAGGCCCGAATTATGACAGTCTTGTCTTTGGACGAAAAGGCACCCACGATGGACAGTAGTAAGTTGCAGACATTTTCAATCTACACGTGACAGGAGGAAAACGGTGGGATTTTGGAACTAGAAGGATGCTTGTGCTAGCATTTGGTCTGCGTGTCTCTGAGTCTGGGCAGCACATGGTGGTGTGTTAGAGCTAGCTCATAAGAGTCATATATCAGCTTGTCAAAAATATTGTGAGTTGGTTGTTAAAAAACCATTACTAAACCTTAGACTATATAAACTTACAATGAAGTAAAAATGGCAATAAATGCTCAAAAATTATTTCCTAATTATTTTGCTCCATTTTACTGTACTCTATGCTCTGGAAGTTATTTACCTTATTATATCTGTAGGGTGGAGATACTAAATAATGGTGTCCTACTTGTACCTCTTCCAAAGTCTGTGTTTGGTGACATCACATTGATGGCTTGAAATCAGTCATGTTGGGAGTATTTGCATCAAGGCAATTGGCTTTGTTTCCTGCAGAGCCAGTGCTTAAACATTTATTAACATATCTCTAGCACTATGACATCTAAAGAAGGTGACAATGATCTCTGGGGAGAAGAAAGTCACCGGTGATAGGGCTGAGCTAGATCATGGGTGCCAATTGCAGACAGGACCTAAATAGCAGATAAGTCAAGGAAAAACATGTAAAGGGGCATCTAGGAAGAGAAAGACAGGCACCAAAGAAAAGTAATGAAGGACAGAAATAAACATCCATTGAATAAACACTATTGGCTGAAGAAATATTTTTAAGTAGGAAAAAAGTTGAGGAAAGGATGAGATCAGTGCCAGAGGCAGTTTGTATCTGGCTAGGGAGTTGATTCACAAATAGATTGTGACAACTCAGCCCAGAATATTCATTATTACTTCTCTCTCACTCTCCTAGTGCCACAGAATCTCCCTCTCACTTTTTAATAACATTGGGAAGGGCATTAGACAAGGCAATAAACAATTTTAAAAGAAGAGTGTGCACTGTTAATAAATCCATTGACTTCTATGATTTAAAGCCAAAGGACCGTGACTCATTTCATTCTAAATGCGAAATGGGTGTTCATGACTTCAAGCTTTTAGAGACTATGCTTAATAGATAAATAAGGATTTATTATTAGATTTATTATTAAATCAACAATTATTTATGGAATATCTATACTCTTGGAACGGTGCAAGTTACTTTAGAGCTTACAAGGGAATTACAAAGCATAAGAGCATGCTTAGATTCAGTCTATCTGGAAGACAAGATACATTCATATGACACAGTGGGAAACATCACCTGTCAATGGTTCTCAACTTTAGCCTGTATCTGGATCACCTGGAGGACTTTTGAGACCACACTGCTGGATCTCACTGCATGAGTCTCAGATTCCATAGGTCTGGGACGGGGCCTGACAATTTGCATTTCTAACAAGTTCCCAGATGATGGAGATGCTGCTGGTTCAGCAAGCATACTTTGAGAACCACTGAGGTAAAACACTAGGCAAGCAAGAGCTCATAGTTGATATGGCTCTGAGAGGGATGCTGAAGATTAGAATGTTCAGTGAAGTATGTCATAGAAAAATGAGAAAAATGTGAGTATATATGGAGGACAATACAATGAGTAGAAGAAGAAGCTGGAGTGAGTACTCTGAGATAGAAATTGTGTGTTTGTGTGTGTGTGTGTTGGAAGAAGAACTAACCTGTGTATTAATTCTATTAGTCTGTCTTAAAGTGAGTGTCCTTATAGGGCAATGCTGATAAGTAAGTTCTGTGTGAAAAGAAGGATATCCTGGAAAAAATATAAACAAGGTGATAACATCAATAACCTGACGCCTCCTTTCCATTCAATTAAATTTCCTTATTGTAAAACACTAGATTTTGATAGTTTTGGCTGTAGAGAAACTGAAAATATCAATAAGTATATTACCAATATCAAAACCTCAGATTATGACTTTGTTGGTGAGGGCAGACACAAATCCCCCCCCCCCCCCCCCCACCAACGCACACACCTCATTGACAACTGGTGCCATGCTTGCAATTTTTTGAAGGCTCAGTTTGCAAACTGTAGGATTTGAGTCATTAATCCAGTTTTGGAAAAGTATCAGAAATTCTTCTGGGAATGGGTCCTCAAAGAAGTTATTCAGAAGCTGAAATAAAACAGAGTTAATAAGTTCATAAGCAGGTTAAAGACCGAAGTGCAGGATTTTTGCCTTGGTCACAAAAATCTCGATGGTTTCAATAAAACAAGAACACAAGTCGTGCAAAAACCTCCAACTATTTATATCTTCTTCCTACATATATTTCTGTGCTCAAAGAAGGAGAGAGAAATAACAGTCAGGATAGGGAATAGCTGCTCTGTTGTACACATACATTTTTTTTCTTTATTATTAGAAACGGCACAACCCGACCTAAACCTTCCCCTCCTGAACTGTAGTAAGGTATTCAGGTGAGTGATTTCCTTGACAAGTGAGTGTTTACATATGCTAGTGAGGCCTGCTATGGACTAGCCACGGTGCCGTTTAATGGGGATATAGTAGTAAGCAAAAGTCTGCATCCATGACCTCGGGGAGTGTGTGGAATAGCTGGGAAGACAAATACTATACAATGATTTATACTATATTATACAGTGCAATTTTAATAAAATAGAGTTGCCAACTGTAATCATTAATAGAAAAGAAAGCTTTATAGGATGCCAAAAGAACATTAAAAGGAGAACAAAATTTTGGTTGTGTGATCTAGATTGAATTTACAATTAGGAAATGGTGTTTAGATTTGTATTGAACACTGAGGTGGCATTCAAGTATTTGGAAAGGAACTCTCCAAGAAGGGTATATTAATCAGAGATTTCTGGAGACACAGAGCCGACTGGAGATATAGATATATTTGCTTTCTGCTATATGATGATATATAATCTAGTTTTAAAATTTTATCAATATACAATACCACTAAATCTCTTAAGTGTTAAAATATTTTTACAAATATTTTTGTCTCTAAAATATATCTCATTAAGGATATATAGTCAATACTATGTTCATATGCTACCTGAAGTGAGTATATTATCTGTGTAGTTATGTTATTAATTTGATATACAGTTAAATTCATTTGAATCTGCTTTAGGCTTTGTTTATTTATTTTGTTTTCATTTAACAACATCTCCTGGCAATCACTCTGTGCCTATACATACGGATCTTTTTCATTCTTTTCTATGACTACATAGTACTAAAAATCATATGGAGTTCAAATGGCTTTAACTACAGAATTCTTCCAAAATTCCAAGGAATAGACAATTTTCAAAATTCATAATTTATTCAGTAGTATGGAAAAATATTTCAAATTACCTAATTGATTTTGAAAATCTAATGTAAATTCCATACCAAATACTGAGGAAGGCAAAAAATAATAGATAATTGTAGAACAAAATCATCTCTGAATATATATGTAAAAATCCTTAATAAAATGCTAACAAATTAACTTCCAACTATATTACATTTATATTGTATTCCTATATCTATAGGAAATTGCAATGATAGTTTTCATAATAGTTCATCTAAAATATAATACATTTTTTAAGTCACATAAGAAAAATAAGATACTATTAACTGTTAAAAGGCAGTCAATCGCCCGACCTCCCTACCCCCTCTCTCTCTCCGCCGGACCGCCGCGCGGCGCACACGCCCCGCAGCAGCCGAGCCGCCCGACCTCCCTACCCCCTCTCTCTCTCCGCCGGACCGCCGCGCGGCGCACGCGCCCGCAGCAGCCGAGCCGCCCGACCTCCCTACCCCCCCACCTCCCCCTCCTGCTCCGGCTGCTCTCCAACCAACACGGTGCCCTCTTCCCCCGCCTTCACCGTGCTCCTCCGCCACCAGCCTCGACAGCCTTGCCGCCCTCACCTTTCCTCCTCCAGAACAACTACTGGGGAGTGGAGATAATACAGAGCAGCTCCCGGAGCCATGAGGGAAATCAAAGGGACAGCGTACCCCATCCTGGAACGGCTGACTATCTGGGAGAACCAGCTCCGGTGAGATCACCAAGGGGCACGGGCTTTCCTGGGTGGGACAGCAAGCGACCGGAGTCCCTCCCTTCCACCTTCCCAGGCCAGCTGGTAGAATTGGACAGGCGGTCCCCTTAGGCCGCGGCGGCTGGTGCCCCCACCACACGAGGCCCCCCGGAACAACTGAGATAGTTGGGTCGGAAATCCCCAGACTGCGGAGAACAGTGACCGGGGGATCCCTTCCAAACACGTGACTCCCCCGTCGGCTGGGAGCAGTGCACTCTCCCGGGCTGCGACAGCTGGCGCCCTCCCGCCACGCTTGGTGCCCCGGGCCGACTAGCTAGTTTGGCCGGACGCTCTCCTGTGCTGCGACAGCCGGCGACCCTCCCCGCGTTTGGAACCCCGGGCCGGCTGGCATTCTTCCGGGACGCTTCGGTTGCCGGGCCCCCCCTACGGCGAGAGTTTTCCAGAGTTGAGGGACCCACAGCAACTTTCGCTGGTGGAACCCACAGACAGGCGTGTGCCACGTGTGCCACCTACTGGGCAGGATAGGAAGAACAGAACCAGAGACTGCGCAGAAAAATCTTTCAACCTGTGGGATCGAACACCCGGGGAAATCTGACTAAATGCCCAGACGCCAGCAGAAGATAACGGATCACGCTCAGAAAATTGAACATATGGCCCAGTCAAACGAAGAAACCAATAGTTCAAATGAGATACAGGAGCTGAAACAACTAATGCTGAATATACGAACAGAAATGGAAAACCTCTTCAAAAACGAAATCGATAAATTGAGGGAGGACATGAAGAAGACATGGGCTGAACATAAAGAAGAAATAGAAAAACTGAAAAAACAAATCACAGAACTTATGGAAGTGAAAGATAAAGTAGAAAAGATGGAAAAAACAATGGATACCTACAATGACAGATTTAAAGAAACAGAAGATAGAATTAGTGATTTGGAGGATGAAACATCTGAACTCCAAAAAGAAACAGAAACTATCCGGAAAAGAATGGAAAAATTTGAACAAGGTATCAGGGAACTCAAGGACAATGTGAACCGTACAAATATACGTGTAGTGGGTATCCCAGAAGGAGAAGAGAAGGGAAAAGGAGGAGAAAAACTAATGGAAGAAATTATCACTGAAAATTTCCCAACTCTTATGAAAGACCTAAAATTACAGATCCAAGAAGTGCAGCGCACCCCAAAGAGATTAGACACAAATAGGCGTTCCCCAAGACACTTACTAGTTAGAATGTCAGAGGTCAAAGAGAAAGAGAGGATCTTGAAGGCAGCGAGAGAAAAACAATCCGTCACATACAAGGGAAACCCAATAAGACTATGTGTAGATTTCTCAGCAGAAACCATGGAAGCTAGAAGACAGTGGGATGATATATTTAAGTTACTAAAAGAGAAAAACTGCCAGCCAAGACTCCTATATCCAGCAAAATTGTCCTTCAAAAATGAGGGAGAATTAAAACATTCTCAGACAAAAAGTCACTAAGAGAATTTGTGACCAAGAGACCAGCTTTGCAAGAAATACTAAAGGAAGCACTAGAGTCAGATACAAAAAGACAGAAGAGAGAGACATGGAGAAAAGTGTAGAAAGAAGGAAAGACAGATATGATATATATAATACAAAAGGCAAAATGGTAGAGGAAAATATTATCCAAACAGTAATAACTCTAAATGTCAATGGACTGAATTCCCCAATTAAAAGACATAGACTGGCAGAATGGATTAAAAAACAGGATCCTTCTATATGCTGTCTACAGGAAACACATCTTAGACCCAAAGATAAATATAGGTTGAAAGTGAAAGGTTGGGAAAAGATATTTCATGCAAACAACAACCAGAAAAGAGCAGGAGTGGCTATACTAATATCCAACAAATTAGACTTCAAATGTAAAACAGTTAAAAGAGACAAAGAAGGACACTATATACTAATAAAAGGAACAATTAAACAAGAAGACATAACAATCATAAATATTTACGCACCGAACCAGAATGCCCCAAAATACGTGAGGAATACACTACAAACACTGAAAAGGGAAATAGACACATATACCATAATAGTTGGAGACTTCAATTCACCACTCTCATCAATGGACAGAACATCTACACAGAGGATCAATAAAGAAATAGAGAACCTGAATATTACTATAAATGAACTTGACTTAACAGACATTTATAGGACATTACATCCCACAACAGCAGGATACACCTTTTTTTCAAGTGCTCATGGATCATTCTCAAAGATAGACCATATGCTGGGTCACAAAGCAAGTCTTAACAAATTTAAAAAGATTGAAATCATACACAACACTTTCTCGGATCATAAAGGAATGAAGTTGGAAATCAATAATAGGCGGAGTGCCAGAAAATTCATAAATACATGGAGGCTCAACAACACACTCTTAAACAACAAGTGGGTCAAAGAAGAAATTGCAAGAGAAATTAGTAAATACCTAGAGGCAAATGAAAATGAAGACACAACATATCAAAACTTATGGGACGCAGCAAAGGCAGTGCTAAGAGGGAAATTTATTGCCCTAAATGCCTTTATCAGAAAAGAAGAAAAGGCAAAAATGCAGGAATTAACTGTCCACTTGGAAGAACTGGAGAAAGAACAGCAAACTAATCCCAAAGCAAGCAAAAGGAAAGAAATAACAAAGATTAGAGCAGAAATAAATGAAATTGAAAACATGAAAACAATAGAGAAAATCAATAAGACCAGAAGTTGGTTCTATGAGAAAATCAACAAGATTGATGGGCCCTTAGCAAGATTGACAAAAAGAAGAAGAGAGAGGATGCAAATAAATAAGATTAGAAATGAAAGAGGAGACATAACTACTGACCTCACAGAAATAAAGGAGGTAATAACAGGATACTATGAACAACTTTACGCTAATAAATACAACAATTTAGAAGAAATGGACAGGTTCCTGGAAAGACATGAACAACCAACTTTGACTCAAGAAGAAATAGACGACCTCAACAAACCAATCACAAGTAAAGAGATTGAATTAGTTATTCAAAACTCCCTAAAAAGAAAAGTCCAGGACCAGACGGCTTCACATGTGAATTCTATCAAACATTCCAGAAAGAATTAGTACCTACTCTCCTCAAACTCTTCAACATAATCGAAGTGGAGGGAAAACTACCTAATTCATTCTATGAAGCCAACATCACCCTCATACCAAAACCAGGCAAAGATATTACAAAAAAAGAAAACTACAGACCAATCTCTCTAATGAATACAGATGCAAAAATCCTCAATAAAATTCTAGCAAATCGTATCCAACAACACATTAAAAGAATTATACATCATGACCAAGTAGGATTCATCCCAGGTATGCAAGGATGGTTCAACATAAGAAAATCAATTAATGTAATACACCATATCAACAAATCAAAGCAGAAAAATCACATGATCATCTCAATTGATGCAGAGAAGGCATTTGACAAGATTCAACATCCTTTCCTGCTGAAAACACTTCAAAAGATAGGAATACAAGGGAACTTCCTTAAAATGATAGAGGGAATATATGAAAAACCCACAGCTAATATCATCCTCAATGGGGAAAAATTGAAAACTTTCCCCCTAAGATCAGGAACAAGACAAGGATGTCCACTATCACCACTATTATTCAACATTGTGTTGGAAGTTCTAGCCAGAGCAATTAGGCAAGAAAAAGAAATACAAGGCATCAAAATTGGAAAGGAAGAAGTAAAACTATCACTGTTTGCAGACGATATGATACTATATGTAGAAAACCCAGAAAAATCCACAACAAAATTACTAGAGCTAATAAATGAGTACAGCAAAGTAGCAGGCTACAAGATCAACATTCAAAAATCTGTAGCTTTTCTATACACTAGTAATGAACAAGCTGAGGTAGAAATCAAGAAACGAATCCCATTTACAATCGCAACTAAAAGAATAAAATACCTAGGAATAAATTTAACCAAAGAGACAAAAAACCTATATAAAGAAAACTACAAAAAACTGTTAAAAGAAATCACAGAAGACCTAAATAGATGGAAGGGCGTACCGTGTTCATGGATTGGAAGACTAAATATAGTTAAGATGTCAATCCTACCTAAATTGATTTACAGATTCAATGCAATACCAATCAAAATCCCAACAACATATTTTTCAGAAATAGAAAAACCAATAAGCAAATTTATCTGGAAGGGCAGGGTACCCCGAATTGCTAAAAACATCTTGAGGAAAAAAAACGAAGCTGGAGGTCTCGCGCTGCCTGACTTTAAGGCATATTATGAAGCCACAGTGGTCAAAACAGCATGGTATTGGCATAAAGATAGATATATCGACCAATGGAATCGAATAGAGTGCTCAGATATAGACCCTCTCATCTATGGACATTTGATCTTTGATAAGGCAGTCAAGCCAACTCACCTGGGACAGAACAGTCTCTTCAATAAATGGTGCCTAGAGAACTGGATATCCATATGCAAAAGAATGAAAGAAGACCCATCTCTCACACCCTATACAAAAGTTAACTCAAAATGGATCAAAGATCTAAACATTAGGTCTAAGACCATAAAACAGTTAGAGGAAAATGTTGGGAGATATCTTATGGATCTTACAACTGGAGGTGGTTTTATGGACCTTAAACCTAAAGCAAGAACACTGAAGAAGGAAATAAATAAATGGGAGCTTCTCAAAATTAAACACTTTTGTGCATCAGAGAACTTCATCAAGAAAGTAGAAAGACAGCCTACACAATGGGAGACAATATTTGGAAATGACATATCAGATAAGGGTCTAGTATCCAGAATTTATAAAGAGATTATTCAACTCAACAACAAAAAGACAGCCAACCCAATTACAAAATGGGAAAAAGACTTAAACAGACACCTACCAGAAGAAGAAATACGGATGGCCAAGAGGCACATGAAGAGATGCTCAATGTCCCTGGCCATTAGAGAAATGCAAATCAAAACCACAATGAGATATCATCTCACACCCACCAGAATGGCCATTATCAACAAAACAGAAAATGACAAGTGCTGGAGAGGATGCGGAGAAAGAGGCACACTTATTCACTGTTGGTGGGAATGTCAAAGGGTGCAACCACTGTGGAAGGCAGTTTGGCGGTTCCTCAAAAAGCTGAATATAGAATTGCCATACGACCCAGCAATACCATTGCTAGGTATCTACTCAAAGGACTTAAGGGCAAAGACACAAACGGACATTTGCACACCAATGTTTATAGCAGCGTTATTTACAATTGCAAAGAGATGGAAACAGCCAAAATCTCCATCAACAGAAGAGTGGCTAAACAAACTGTGGTATATACATACGATGGAATATTATGCAGCTTTAAGACAAGATAAACTTGTGAACCATGTAATAACATGGATGGACCTAGAGAATATTATGCTGAGTGAATCCAGCCAAAAACTAAAGGACAAATACTGTATGGTCCCACTGTTGTGAACGGACATTCGAGAATAAACTTGAAATATGTCATTGGTAACAGAGTTCAGCAGGAGTTAGAAACAGGGTAAGACAATGGGTAATTGAAGCTGAAGGGATA
The DNA here is from genome assembly GCF_023851605.1 of Tamandua tetradactyla. Lineage (NCBI taxonomy): Eukaryota > Metazoa > Chordata > Mammalia > Pilosa > Myrmecophagidae > Tamandua > Tamandua tetradactyla. The sequence continues at coordinate 24,884,499 of NC_135330.1, read as the reverse complement.
CAGATTGTGCAACAGGACTAGATACAAAAACTCAAAAATGGACAGCACAATAATACCTAAAAATTGACTGAAATGTTCATTCAACATTTCAATGAACACTAGGATAAGAAGCATAGCTAATTAATAACAATGTTTTATAGTATTAACAACAATGTATTTCTAACAACAGTTAATTTCTTAATGGTGAACCAGTTGAAGCACTTCCATTAAAATCCAAAGTGAAACAGGAATGGATTAAAATTGCATGATTCTTTAAATCTGTATTTAGAGTTAAGTCCTGACAAAAGTAAGGATTTGAAGAGGCAGCAGTATATTCTGTCATTTTTCATATGACAGGATCAGGTAACTAGAAAAGCAAAAAGGAGCAACTAAAAAATTATTAAAATTACTGTAAGAGCTCAGAAAGTAGTTAATTGGAGTTAATATAGTGTAATAATTAATTTTCCTGAATACCCAGCCATAATGAGCCAGAAAATATAATAGAAAGATCACATTTATACAAATATTATAAGCTACTTAATAATTCCAAAATTCATATGTGTTTTATACTAAAATGATAATGTATTGAATGAAAATAGAGAAGTAAAAATATTATAAATATACTCAGAGCTTTAATGTAATTGCAATCATAATTTTTAAATCATTTTAAAAAAATTTTAAACCAAAGTTATTTTTAAAATTTAACTAGAAGAAATACTTAGGAAGGACTAAATAAATTTTGGAAGGTAGAGTTATGGGATGTTGCATTTCAATATTTTCAAATTACCAAAACTTAACAGTGTGGTATTACTTCCACAAAAATAAAAAAATATAAATAAATAAATGGAACCTGATAGAATATGCTGAGATAGACCCTAACGTGTGTGTGTGTGTGTGCATGCACATGTATGAAGTAAATGATAAAGGTATTATCACCATTAAATGGTGAATTTAAGGCTGTCAATAAAAGATGCTGAAACAGGTGGCTTATTATATAATAAAAACTTAAGTTAGATCCCCACCTCATGGAATACCAAATAACTCCATGCAAATAAAAAAAAGTACACATAAAATTTATTATATATAAATATATGTTATATGCGTTAATACATGTTAAAAGAAAATTTAAATGAATATTTATTGATTCTTTGGTCAGGGTTAACTTTTATGAAAAAAATCAAATTCCATAGACAGAATTAAAAGAAAAACCCCAAACTGAGTATTGACTCTCAGCAGATATTGTATTGAAATGTATAATATCCTTGATATTCTTCACATATTGTGTGTGTGGGGGTGTGCTGGTTTGAAATAATGTATGTACCCTAGAAAAGCCATATTTTAACCCTAATCCCATTTTGTTAAAGCAGCCATTTCTTCTAATTCCTATTCAGTATTGTATATATGAAACTGTAATTAGATCATCTCCCCGGAGGTGTGATTTAATCAAGAGTGGTTGTTAAGCTGGGTTAGGTGGAGGTGTGTCTCCACCCATTTGGGTGGGTCTCGATTAGTTTCTGAAGTCCTATAAAAGAGGAAACATTTTGGAGAATGAAAGAGATTCGGAGAGAGCAGAGACTGCTGCATCACTGCAACGCAGAGAGTTCAGGAGCTAGAGTCCTTTGGGGATGAAGAAGGAAAATGCCTCCCAGGGAGCTTCATGAAACCGGAAGCCAGGAGAGAAAGCTAGCAGATGACGCCATGTTCACCATGTGCTCTTCCAGCCAAGAGAGAAACTGTGACTGTGTTCGCTATGTGCCTTCTCACTTGAGAGAGAAACCCTGAACTCCATTGGGCTTCTTGAACCAAGGTATCTTTCCCTGGATGCCTTAGATTGGAATTTCTATAGACTTGTTTTAATTGGGATATCTTCTTGGCCTTAGAACTGTAAACTAGCAACTTATTAAATTCCCCTTTTTAAAAGCCATTCTGTTTTTGGTATATTGCATTCTGGCAGCTAGCAAACTAGAACAGGGTACATGTGTTTGTGTGTGTGTGAGAGAGAGAGCAAGATAGAGGGAGATCATATAGCTCATGGGAAAAACTAGAGCCATAATAGTTAAGTGGGCAAATGAGAAATCAGATTGTTCACAAAGTTGAACTTTAAATTACTAATAAGTATATTTTAGAGATTTTCAACCAACTCTAGAATTAAAAAATTAAGGACAAATAAAATCAACCTACAAAGCACCATATCTACCTATTAAATTGGGAAGTTCTTCAGCAGTGGTGAAAGTGCAATGAGGTGAGCTGTGGGGAACATCCATTGGCACTGCAGAAATCAACGTGGTATTAAAATTCTTAAGTTGGAATGTTTATAACCTTTATTGTTTCAGAATCTGGGACTCTTTTAGAAGGAAATAATCTAAAATATCATAAAAAATATTTTGGCACAAAAAGGTAAACTATAGTGGCTTTTAGTAAAAAATTAAAAATATCAAATGCTGTGGATACTCTTATTCATTCATTCATTATTTTCAAAATTTTCTACTCCTTGAAATATATCTGTAACCCCCAAATTTACATTTGCTTCACTTTTGTGGCCATTTGCAGACATATGCAGAGTGGTGAAAAATCACGTTTCCAGCTGAGGTTGAATAAAGGGATATTCTGTCTTATGGTTTCAACTCTCATACTGTAAACAAGGGACATTTTAGTGGTATATTTAGTGCCACCTTTTTCACATTTTTGTGCTTTTTCTTGATGATTTCTCTATTTAAAATGGCCCCCAAGCATAGTGCTAAAGCGCCGTCTAGTGTTCCTAAGCATAAGAAGGCTGTGATATGGCTTTTGGAGAAAATACCCATTAGACAAGTTATATTCAGACATGTGAAATGATGCTGTTGGTCCTGAGTTCAACGGTAATGAATCCATACCTTATTCAATGAGTTCCAACTACCTGTCACCCAATGCCATTTGCGATGAAACTTTCTTAAACTTACATTCAGAGACTTAAGTACTGCTCTGAAATGTTCTAAAGCCAATGATACTGTTTCTAGACAGGGTTAAATGGAGGCAGTCTTTAAAAGACTAATGAAATTAATAATTTCCTAGGAAAACATTGTATGCAAATTTAAGGCTGAAGCAAAAGATAGAAGGTATATTTAAACAAACTCACATTAAAAACATTATGTATTGGGTGCGCCACAGTGGCTCAACAGGCAGAGTTCTTGCCTGGCGTACCGGAGACCCGGGTTTGATTACCGGTACCTGCCCATTCAATAAAGCAAAAAACAACAACAAAAAAATGTTATGTATTTATGAGTTAACAAATATTGTGAACTGAGCCTGCAGTAACTAGCCTGGTATTTCCTCTATGGGCAGTGGTTCAGTGATAAGCCACAGAGAGAGCAGCCAGAAGCTTTGAACATCAACAGAACCCAGAAGAGAAGCAAGAGAAAAGGTGATGCCACACTGTGACTTGCCATGTGACAAACTAAGGACCAAGGATTGCCAGCAGCCTGCCCCAAATGCCACAGTCTTTGGGGAGAAAGCATCACCTTGATGGTGTCTTGATTTGGACTTCTATCTTGGCCTCAAAACCATGAACTAATAAATTACCATTGTTTAAGCCAAACTATGACCTGGTATTTGCTTGAGCAGCTTAAGAAATTAAAACAAGAGCTATGCCAAACTCCAATAGCTACAAGCACTAAATTTATGATGTGAGAGGCAATTAGGTTTCATTAAATATTATGTCACATTAATGTTAATATAAATTGTATGTAGTTGTAAGTTGCTGTGGAAAGTACCATTTCATCAGAGCTCTTATTTCTTAAGGTTTATAAATACCTAAAGGAAAAAATACAATAAAAATAATGACATACATTAAAAATAATGAAAGATCCAAAGGGATTAAGCACATTTGAAAAACAGTTATGATTAGTTACTGCAATATTCACTTAAATTGATTCACATATCCTTCAGAAAGCTTTAGAAATAGTAGAGTGTACAGGCATATATTTTATAGTTAACTGTTTTTCTGAATATATTTGAAATCATCTCAAATTTTTTAAAATATTGGGCATCACACCTGAGTTCAATAATTGTGCATTGTAATATTTTATGGAAAAATTGGACTTGACTTAGATAATTTCAAGTTAAAGTGTATTTTCTGCATACCTTTTGCAAGAAAGGGACTTCCTCAATTTTCTGGACACAGTACCACATTTTCATTTTACCCAGTTATTTGGCTACATCCTCTTTTTTTTTTTTTTTAAGGCAGTTGAAGTACCATTTTGATCATAAATGTTACCTACCATATTTAGTAAGTTGAATTATCCCAGGATATACATTAACAAGCGAGCAGAGATATATGAACGGGTACTATAAAAATAATTAGTGTTTGTGGCAAATCCACACCCCCTAGGACATCTCCTATAATTCAGATCTAACTCTACACCTAACTTCATGTCTGTCATTCTCTTAACTTGTGGTAAGAACCAATGTTCAGAGAGGGAGGAAAGAGGCTGGAGAGCTGATTTATTTTTGGATAAAGAAAAGGAATGAAAACCCTGTTGTTCACAGTCTCCTAATAATACTCACTTCAGTGAAGAAAATTGTTATGACGACACTGTCCTCTGACCTTCTGGGACCTTCAACTGAGAGTTTGTAGAGATAATGCAAGGTTTCTGGAAACTGCGGAAACTTAAATTCACTGAGAGTTCTGTATGGGAGAGTAAAGTGCTGAATTAGCAAAGAAGAAAAATGGTTCTGCATTAGCAAATACTAATTGTGATAAAGAGAGAGTTCTTATCCTTATATTTCACAAAACCACCTAGATACAGAAAAAGATAATCCCCTAGTCCAGGGTAGACTGCATCCTCACTACGAATCCTACATTGACTCTGGGGTATTATATGTATTTGCATCCTTGACATTATCCATTTTCTTAATATCATGTTTCTTTCTTTTCTCCTTTGCCACAGAACAGAACATCAATTCCTGCCCAAAGGAAAGGAAAAGAAATATCTTGTGTTTCATCTGAGGTGGCTGTGTAGGTCACCTTTGTGGTTTTGGACCAAGTCCTTCCTTTGAGTGATAGAACGAAGAACAGTTAGCACCGTGGGGCTACCCTGGGTTACTCAGGAGAGGAGGTGGTGAGCCCTTCTTCATTCAGCCATTCCCCATATGCCTTTTGGACAGTGAATGACCAGCCTCACAATTATCCTGACACTCTGGCCACTTGACTCAGATTGGTAAGGACAGGATTGGGAAGGATGATAGGGCAGGGATTTCATTTCAAGGTTCTCGGTTGGTATTCTGAAACAGTGCTTATGAAACTATGTGCATTCAAATCACCTGAGGCTCTTCCTGAAATGCAGATTCTGACTCTCGTTTGGGGATGGGGCCTTAGATTCTGTATTTTTATAAAGTTCCCAGATGATGCTGTGGCTGCTGATCTGTGGACCACACATTGAGAAAGAAGGTCCAAAGTGACCAAGGAGAGAGTGGCTCTTAACTTGGGACCATTTGCAGGGGGCAGGCATGCTATACAAAGAGATATGTTCCCAGAATGCATAAGATGATATTTTAAGAGCACCGTGAATACAGAGACACCATAGACTCTCATTTCTGGGTCATTCACAACTTCAAATATTCTGTCATGATCTTGTCAAAATCATGTATTTTGAGTCTGAAAATCTGAACCTATAAGAAGAGCTTGCAATTCCGAAAGGGCTAACTACAGATGCCTCCATTCTAATACAAGAAAACCAAAAGTCCTCTTCCATTATACCTTCCCAAATTTATTTCTCATTAAGCTCAGGTTTTGCCAGACCTCTTTAAAGTAGGAGCACATCTGTAATTGTGTGATGCCTGAAGAACAGGAATCACCTAACATTAGAGAAATAAAAAGGCAGACTTACCTCTTGTCTTTTATATCTGAAAGAGAAATCTATTCTGTGGAGGGAGGGGAGTGGGTTATTTGTCTCATTAGGTCAGAGGGTAAGGAAACAGAAAAATATACCAAAGACAAGAACTCTGAAAATAATTGGAGAGAGAGAAATCAAACAGCAACTCAGTTCATTAAGGGAGATTTTGTAATTGGAGTAGATGCTCCTCGTGCTCCCAGATGGCTTAATTGAAAGGAGTTGCAAAAGGTGGAATGAAGACTGAAAACCCTGCACAGAACCCGCTGTGCTTACTTTGCAATAATATAGACCCCATGATGGTGAAATAGCACAGCAAACTCATTCCAGTAATTCTTTCTTTGAAGAGCATAATCCACCTGTTGCAGTCCAGAACATTTCAGCAGGATTCTCAGGGCATCCCGGGAAAATCTAAGACCCCAAAGAATAGAAAAATCATTACCTATGGTGATCCTCACATTACTATGTACACGTGACCTGCCTTTTCATCTGCTCTGGGCCAGAAGGCAGGTTTTGGGAAAGGGGATGCAGTTTTGGTTTCAGAAGAAGATGACTGGTAAATGTTCTTCTTCTCCCCTGATTGACACAGGATGGGAGGATGTAAGGGGATAAATTGTAATTGCAAAATGTAAAATCTGGAGTTAATAGAACAGTGTATTAGAAGGAGATGTTCAACAATGGCATGACTTGCCAGGAGTGTTTGTTGATTTTTTTCTTTGGATGTCTTAAATTAAATAGGATATATTCTCATCTGCTTGGGATGATTTGGAGTATATCTGTTTAGAGGTCGTTGAATGGATTAAATGGTCTTACTGGGACTGATTGTGTTTTGGAGTTCTGCCTGGTTTAGAAGCCCACACCAAACAAGAGCAAATAGCAGACAATTGGGTTCAGATGTCACTACAGAATGGAGAAACATACTGTATTCATTTCAGCAAAGGGAAAGAACCAAACCTGCCAGACCCTTTTCACCCTAATATGGACAGAGTGACTGTACGCTGTCATAAACCAATACATCACATCATCAAACACAACTTTACAGTTCACAAAGCACATTCATGCACATTATTTCATCTGACGTAGGATGATTCTGAAAGGTTACTATCAGAGAAAATTAGTGGAGCTGGAAGGTGTCAGACTTTGGAATGTGGATTTAATGCTCCTCTCTGCTCTCTCTTCCCTTAATGGCCTCGATGGCCTCTCATTGATCTAATAGTGAGTGGGGCAGCAATAAATAGTGTTCTGTAGCAGTGTTTCTTTATACGTTGCACACACACTCACTGAAGATCCTAGCTAACTTCTAGGTGTTCTGTAGAGTTACTGTCTCAAAGGCCTTCTGCCCTTGAGAGAAAGTGGTGATAAATCAATGCACTGCACATGGGTATTATAAAGAGTTTCCACATGAACCCAAGGGAGAGGAAAGAGTTGACAGCTGGAAGCTTATTTCTTTCTTATTCAATCTGAAGTAACTTCTACTATCTCACAAAGGCCAATCCTTTGCAGTCAGCTTCGGGTCATTGGCATAAAAGAGTTGAAGCATGAGCGCCACCAAGAGCTGGGGAAAAAGCTGGGCCACAGCTTTTTTGTAAGAACCAACAGGCAGCAATGTGCACAGGGCCTGGGATGCCTATAAGGGAAAGAAAAATGAGTTAAGAGTGTAACCCTGAAATTCTCTAGTCTCATCTCCCTTTATACCCAGTCAGCCAAAGAAAGGGGAAAAAGAGAGCTCTTCCCCCACCTCCTTGAAGGAAGCCTGAAGCATAAAACTGAAAGCATGTATGTGCACTCTATCATTCATTCAATAGTATTTTTTAACTCAATTATGAGCCAGGAACCATGTCAAGCCTTCTATACCAAAGAACTTCCAAAGACTATAAGCAGCAAACCAGAAGGAAGCAAGCTGCAAATGCTGCCAGCTTCCCCCCAGAGACATACATCCCAAGGTCTACTTCATATGCAACCATGAGGAATAATCCTGCTAATAACCCAGGTTATCCCTCTCTTGAAGACAATATGGGAGACTGAGGTACTTCAGGGGCAGAAGGACAGGTCACTAAAAGATCGTTTGGTCCTCTAAGCAAAGCAATACCCACCACATCTGAAATAGACACCTCACATTTGGTGATGCACTGTTGATTTTTTTTTTTTATTGTCTCTACAAGAGCTAAATTTACTCCCAGGAATAAGTGAATTTGGTCCTTGGGTGACATACTATGATGGATATGAACAAGATTAGATGTTTACATGGCTACACATTCTATATGATCTAGCCTGTGGTACCTGTCTGATAATCATCCCCATTGTTTTTGCCTTTGCCTAATTCACACCAGATTCTCTGGTCTCCTGGCATCCACTGACATGCCAGTTAAACTCGCACTCACTACATGGCTTTCACCCTTATCTCTGTCCAGAACTCTATCTCCCTGATAGATACACTTTCCCTGTGACTCTCTTCCCCCCACACTGCTTTAAATTTCTTCTAAGCTTTCCAGCATCTGACATGTTACCCACTTATTTGTTCATTGTGTTTCTCGCTAGACATGATCTGGGCCTCCCATAGCAGGCACTCAGTAAACATGTGTTGGATGAATGAATGAATGCAAGCAGGACTGGAGTAAGGAAATATGAATAAGTCTGTAGACAGAAAAGGATTAGCATGATGAGAAAACAATACTGAGAAGAACAAACACTTATTGCATTATTTACCGCCACTGGCATCATATTAGTAGCATCGATAGAGAAATGTCTTCTTTCCATTAGGATCTCCTGCATTTCCCCAGGCTTTCCTCTCAGTATCAACAAGATTGTCTTTAGCACGTGAGGGGCCACGCTTGCTTCAGAACCCGCTGCCTGCCACATCAGTATCAGCGTGCTGCAACCCCGCCGATAATGAGAAATAATGAGAAAGTTCTTCATTTCCCACTCAATACAGTGACATGAATCAAGAAGATTCTTGGTTATACATATCCAATATTTTATAAGGCAAAGACTGTGCAGAAAACTCCAAAACAAATTGATATTCCTTTTCTGGATGGTCTCATTAGTCTCTTGTCCTTGAACTCAGAGGAATAATTTAAACAAGATCTTAAGGAAAATAGTCTGAAAGTTCATTTCCTACTGCTATGTAAATATCCATCCAACTCAAAGTCGAGAATTGATTTGACTATTGTACCCCATATCTACTCTACTCTACTCCTCACATCATGTGAACTTGTCTGTCCAGGGATTATAAGGGTATTTAAAAACTGATATGGAAATAAAAATTAAGATGTCGATATGTAAATAAAAACCTAAAGAACATTAGAAACATTCCTTTTCTGTTTTCTAAATAAACTAAATTATATGTGTATATTTATATATGCATGTGTATGTGTATATATATATGTGTGTGTGTATGTAAGAGTTGCTGTATGGAGTAATGCTACTTTCAAAGTTGCAGATCTCTAACTTTGAGTCTCAGGTATCAAATAAATACCCTAAGTTTCAGGGAATGACCAGGTTACATACAAAGAGCTTAGCATCTCAGAATTGAGAAATAACAGTTACAATTCAGGAATAGGTGTGACTGCTGTAAGAGCTGACAGTTTAGGAACCTTTACATTTGGCCTTCACCTAATAACCTATGCTCTTGAATTCAATTTTCAGAGTTCACATATCAGAGTTGGTCCATATTAATGAGGCATTATAATATTTGTCTTTTTGTTTTCACCTTATTTCATTCCACATGCTATCCTCAAGTTTCATTCACCTACTTGCATGCCTCACAACTTCATTCCTTCTTGCTGCTGCTCAAAAGTCCATTGTATGCATAACCAGAGTCCCCTTCCATTCCTCAGCTTATGTACCCTTGGACCACCTCCACCCATTGCAAATCACAAATACTGCTGCCATAAACACCAGAGTGCAAATCTCCATTCCTACCCCAGTTCTCAGTTCTTCCAAGGATACACCTAGCTATGGATTGCAGGATGATATGGCAACCCCACCCCTAGCCTTCTATGGAACCACCACACTGCCCTCCAAGGGACTGCACCTGTCAGTTTTCCTACCAACAGTGAATAGGTACATGTCTTCCTCCACACTTTTTTCTGGCACTTGTTTCTTTCTGTTCATTTTTAAACAGTTTTATTCACATATCATACAATATAATCTAAAGGTATAGACATCCCTTCACCACCATAATCTATCTGAAGACATTTCCTTTTCTTCCACAGAAAATCCTTACCCCTTCTCCATGCTCCCCACCTGCTGGCATTTAGTTTTGGCATAACGCCTTTGTTACATTCAGTGGAAGCATCTTACAATGTTACTGTGGACTATAGACCCTAGTTGGCATTGATTGTATTCTTCCCTACCATCCGCTTTCAATCCCCTGCAATGTTAGCTTTCATTTGTTCTGCCTCATGCAAATACACTTTTTTATTCATACCTGTAAAGACCATCATCTTCCACTCTAACATTCCTAAATTATGCTGTTTCAGTCTTTATCCTCTATCTTTTCTTCTGGTTTCTTAAGTGCCCCCAGTCCTCCCTCAACCATACTCACATTCAGCCTCATTCAGTGTACTTATACTATTGTGCTACAATCAGGTAGTACTGTGATGTTCATTTCTGAATTTTTACAATCAGTCCTGTTGCACAATCTGTATCCCTTCAGTACCAATTGTCCAATCTCTACCTTATTTCTATCTCCTGATGACCTGTGTTCTTAACTTCAATCCTCAAAGTTCACTCATTAATGTTAGTTCATATTAAGGAGACCATACAATATTTGTCCTTTGTTTCTGGCTAATTTCACTCAGCATAATGTCTAAGGTTCATCCACATTATTACATGCTTCATGACTTTATTCTGTTTTACAGCTGCATAATATTCCACAGTATGTATCTACCACAGCTCATTTGGCTATTCATCCTTTGATGGACATTTGGGTTGTTTCCGTCTCTTGGCATCATAAATAATACTGCTATAAACATCAGTGTGCATATGTCTGATTGTGTCCTTGCCCTCAGGCCCTCTGATTATATATCCAGTAATGGGATCGCTGGATCATATGGCAATTCTATACTTAGCTTCCTGAGGAATTGCCAAATTCAAAGCTGATGAATCATTTTACACTCTCACTAACAGTGGATAAGTACGCCTCTTTCTCCACATCCTTTTCAGTACTTGTCGTTTTCTGTTTTTTTTTTTTTTTTTGTAATGGCCACTCTAATGGGTGTCAGATGATGTCTCATAGTGGTTTTGATTTGCATTTCCCTAATAGCCAGTGAAGTTGAACATATTTACATTTGTCTTTTAGCCACTTGTACTTCCTCTTCTGAGACGTGTCTGTTCATGTCTTTTGTCTATTTTTAAAATGGATTGTTTGTCTTTTGTTGTTGAGTTGGAGAATCTCTTCATATATTCTGGAACTAAACCCTTATCTGATATGTGGTTTCCAAATATTTTCCCCATTTTTACTTTCTTGACAAAGTTTTTTGAATCTCAGAAGTGTTTAATTTTGAGTAGTTCTCACTTCCTTATTTCTTTTTTCAATGCTCGTGCCTTGGGTATAAGGCCTAGGAAACCACCTCCTATTTTAAGATGTAGAAATATTTCAAGATGTAGATAAATGTAGATATTTCTCTACATTTTCTTCTAAAAATTTTATGGCCTTAGCTCTAACGTCTAAGTCTTTGATCCATTGTGAGATATGAATCCTCTTTCATTTTTTAATATATGGATATCTAGTTCTCCAAATACCATTTATTGAAGAGGTTGCTCTGTCCCAGGTGGATTGGCTTGACTGCCTTATGAACATCAGTTGTCCATAGATTGGACAATTGAACACAATTAGATTCTAATGATCAGTATATGTATCTTTATGTCCATAGATTGGACAATTGAACACAATTAGATTCTAATGATCAGTATATGTATCTTTATGTCAGTATCGTGCTGTTTTGACCACTTTAGCTTCATAATGTGCTTTAAAGTCAGATAGTGTGAGAGTCCCACTTCATTTTTCTTTCTCATGATATTTTTAGCTATTCAGGGTACACTTACGTTCCAAATAAATTTAATTACTGGTTTTTCTATTTCTGCAAAAGTTGTTGGGATTTTAATTGATACTGTATTGAATCTCTGCTAGAATTTACGTCTTAACCATATTTAGTCTTCCAATCCATGAGCACAGTATGCCCTTCCATTTATTTAGGTCTTCCATGATTTCTTTCAGCAATTTCTTATAGTTTTCTCTCTAATGGTCTTTTGTATACTTAGTTAAATTTATTCCTAAGTATTTGTTCTTTTGGAATTTTTTAGAAAAAATTCCACCTCAGATTGCTCATCATAAGTGTCTAGAAAAACTACTGATTTTGGGGTGTTGATATTGTACCCTGACACTTTGCTATATTCATTTATTAGGTTTAGTAGCTTTGCTATAGATTTTTCTGGATTTTTGACATATAGTATCATATCATCTGCAAACTGTGAGAGTTTTACTTCTTCCTTTCCAATTTGGGTTCTTTTATTTCTTTTTTTATTGTCTAATTGTTCTGTGTATAACTTCTAGCACAATGATGAATAACAATGGTGACAGTAGATATCCTGTCTTTTTCCTGATCTTAAAGTGAAAGCTTTCAGGTTTTCCCCCATTTAAGATGATGTTAGCTACAGGTTTTTCATATAATCCCTTTATTATGCTGAGGAAGTTTCATTCTATTCCAAACCTTTGAAGTTTTTTCATCAAGAAAGAATGTTGAATTTTGTCAAATGCCTTTTCTGCCTCAATCGAGATGATCATGTGGATTTTCTGCTTTGATGTGTTGATATAGTGTATTAGATTAATTGATTTTCTTATATTGAACCCACCTTGCATACCTGGAATAAATACCACTTGCTCATGGTGTATAATTCTTTTAATGTGCTGCTGAATTTAATTTTCAAGCATTTTGTTGAGGATTTTTGCATCTATATTCATTAGAAAGATTGGACTGTAATTTTTCTTTTCTTATAGTATCTTTGTCTGGCTTTGGTATTAGGGTGATGTTGGCTTCATAGAATGAGTTAGATAGCTTTCCCTCCTCTTCAATTTGTTTTTAAAGAGTTTGAGCAGGATTGGTACTAATTCTTACTTGAATGCTTGGTAGAATTCATATGTGAAGCCATTTGGTCCTAAACTTCTTTTCTGGGATCTTCTTGATGAATCAATCTCATTACTTGTGATCGGTTTGTTGAGGTTATCTATTTCTTCTCAGCTAAATGTGGGTTGTTCATGTCTTTCTAGGAAGTTGGCCATTTCATCTACTTTGTCTAGTTTATTAGCACATAGTTGCTCATAGTATCCTCTCATTACCTCCTTTATTTCTGTGGGGTCAATAGTTATGTCTCCTATTCCATTTCTGATTTTATTTATTTGCATCTTCTCTCTCTCTCTCTCTCTGTCAACATAGCTAAAGGTCCACCAATTTTATTGATTTTCTTAAAGAACCAACTTCTGGTTTTGTTGATTTCCAACCTTTCACTTTCAATCAATTAAGATATTGTTTTCATATTCTTGATTTCATTTATTTCTGCCCCAATCTTTGTTATTCTTTCTTTTTGCTTGCTTTAGAGTTAATTTGCTGTTCTTTTTCTAGTTCTTCCAAGTGAACAGTTAATTCCTCGATTTTTTCTCTTTCTCTTTGTTTAATATAGACATTTAGGGCAATGAATTTTCCTCTCAGCACCACCTTTCCTGCATCCCGTAAGTTCTGTCATGCTGTATATTCACTTTCATTTACCACAAGATATTTACTGATTTCTCTTGTGATTTCATCCTTTACCCACTGGTTGTTTAAGATTATGTTTTTTTAGCCTCCCATATATTTGTGAATTTTCCTGCCTTCCACCTATTATTGATTTCGAACTTCATTCCATTATGATTCAAAAAAAGTGTTTTGTGTAATTTCATTCTTTTTTAATTTATTAAGACTTGCTTTATTACTCAACATGTGGTCTATCCTGATGAATGATCAATGAGCACTTGAAAAAAAAATGTGTATCCTGCTTTTGTGGGGTGTAAGGTCTGAAAATACCTGTTAAATCTTGTACATTTATCATATTATTCAATATCTCTGTTTCCTTATTCATCTTCTGACTAGATGTTCTACCCATTGATGAGAATGGTGTATCAAAGTCTCCAACTATTATTTTAGGGTTGTCTGCTTCTCTCTTCAGTGATGTTCATGTGTGTCCCATGTATTTTGGGGCACTCTGGCTCAGTGCATAAATATCTATGATTGTATGTCTTCTTAATGAATTGTTCCTTTTATTACTATAGAGTGTTCTTCTTTGCTCATTTCTGATTGTTGTTTGTGTGAAATATCTTTATCCAACCTTTCATTTTCAATCTATTTTTGCCCTTGGTTCTAAAGTGAGTCTCTTGTAAACAATATATAGTTGGCTCCTGTTTTTAAATCCATTTTGCTAGTTTATATCTTTTGATGGGGGAATGTTTTAATTTGTTAATGCTGCAAGAAATGCAATATACCAAGAATGAGTTAGCTTTTTTTAATGATCATTCCATTCTACATATATAATCAGTAATTTGTATCATCACATAGTTGCATATTCATCATCATGATCATTTCTTAGAATATTTGCATCAATTCAGAAAAAGAAATAAAAAGACAACAGAAAAAAATTCATACATATCATACCCCTTACCCCTCCTTTTCATTGATCACTAGCATTTCAATCTAAATTTATTTTGACATTTGTTCCTCCTATTATTTATTTTTATTCCAATTGTTTACTCTTCTGTGGATAAGGTAGATAAAAAGAGCATCAGACACAAGGTTTTCACAATCACAAAGTCATATTCTGAAAGCTGTATCAGTATACAATCATCTTCAAGAAACGTGGTTACTGGAATACAGCTCTACATTTTCAGGTAGTTCCCTCCAGCCTCTCCATTACATCTTGACTAACAAGGTGATATCTATTTAGTGTGTAAGAATAATCAGCAGGATAACCTCTCGACTCTGTTTGGAATCACTCAGCCATTGACACTTTATTTTGTCTCATTTCACTCTTCCCCCTTTTGGTTGAGAAGGTTTTCTCGATCCCTTGATGCAGAGTCAGCTCATTCTAGAATTTCTGTCCCACATTGCCAGGAAGGTCCACAACCCTGGAAGTCATGTCCCATGTAGACAGGGGTAGAGCAGTGAGCTTGCTTGTTGTGTTGACTGGAGAGAGAGGCCACATCTGAGCAACAAAAGAGGTTCTGTTGGGGGTGACTCTTAGGCCTAGTTTTAAGTAGGCTTGACCTATTCTTTGTGGGGTTAAGTTTCATATGAACAAACCCCAAGATTGGGGGCTCAGCCTATTGCTTTGGTTGTCCCACTGCTTGTAAGAATACCAAGAATTCAACTTGGGGAAGTTGAATTTTCCCCCTTTCTCACTATTCCCCGAAGGAGACTTTGCAAATACTTTTTTATTCACTAGTCAAATCACTCTGGGATTTATCAGGGCATCACTCTAGAAAAACCAACAAAATCTCATGCCCTACTCAAGGTTCCATGTATTTATGGTGTTCAATTAAGCTGTCTACTTAAGTTATATTAGGACATGCACTAGTCAAAATATAAATTTTGGGTCTGAAGTCTGTCTGATGTAAACTTAAGCTTTGGACCCCCTGATCCCATCTGTGTCTTTTTTTCTTCCTTCCTTCCTTCCTTTCTTTCTTTCTCATCATTCCTTAATAAAAAAAATATAAATTTTGTACAAAATAAACATTTTTTGCTTTAGTCTCACACATAAGTTAAAATTTTAAAATATTCATTACCATCTATTTTCAACACCCTGCAGTAATGACATTCCTTTGTTCTTCCTCATGCAAAAACATTTTTTTAAATTTGTACATTTAGTCACCATCATTATACACTCTAGGCATTCCAAGATTATACCATCTCAGCCTTTATCATCTATCTTTCTTTCTGATTTCATTTGTGCCCCCAGGCCTCCTCCCTGTATCATTCTCACATTCAACTTCATTCAGTGTTTTAACATAATTGTGTTACAGTTAGGTAGTATTGTGCTATCCATTTCTGAGTTTTTACAATCAGTTCCATTGCACAATCTGTATCCCTTCAGCTCCAATTACCCAATATCTTACCCTATTTCTATCTCCTGATGGTCTCTGTTACCAATGAAGTTCTCCAAGTTTATTCACTAATGTCAGTTCATATCAGTGAGACCATACAGTATTTGTCCTTTTGTTTCTGGCTAATCTCACTCAGCATAATGTCCGTAAGGTCCATCCATGTTGTTACATCCTTCATGACTTTATTTTGTCTTACAGCTGCATAATATTCCATAGTATGAATATACCACAGTTTGTTTAACCAATTGTCTGTTGATGGACATTTTGACTGTTTCCATCTCTTCACAATTGTAAATAATGCTGGTATAAATTAGTGTGCAAATGTCTGTTTGTGTACTTGCCCTCATGTCCCTTGAGTAGATACCTAACAATGGTATTGCAGGGTTATATGGCAATTCTATACTTAGCTTCCTGAGGAACTGCCAAACTGGCTTCCACAGCAGTTTGTACCATTTGACATTCCCACCAACAGTGGATAAGTGTGCTTCTTTCTCCACATCCTCTCCAGCATTTGTCACTTTCTGTTTTATTGGTGATGACCATTCTGGTGGGTGTGAGATTATATCTCATTGTGGTTTTGATTTGCATTTCCCTAATAGCCAGTGAAGTTGAGCATCTTTTCATGTGCCTTTTGGTCATTTGTATTTCCTCTTCTGAGAAGTGTCTTTTCAAGTCTTTTGCCCATTTTGTAATTGGATTGTCTGTCTTTTTGTTGTTGAGTTGAACGATTTCTTTATATATTCAAGATACTAGACCTTTATCTGATATATCATTTCCAAATATTGTCTTCCATTGTGTAGGCTGTCTTTTTACTTTCTTGACGAGGTTCTTTGATGCACAAAAGTGTTCAGTTTTGAGGGGTTCCCATTTCTTTCTTTCTTTCTTTCTTCAGTGCTCGTGCTTTGGGTGTAATTTCTAGGAAACTGCCTCCTATGATAAGATTTATAAGATATTTCCCTACATTTTCTTCTTACAGTTTTATGGTCTTAGATCTATTGTTTAGGTCTTTGATCCATTTTGAGTTAATTTTTGTATAGGGTGTGAGATATGGATCCTCTTTCATTCTTTTGTATGTGGATATACAGTTCTCTAGGCACCATTTATTGAAGAGACTGTTCTGTCCCAGGTGAGTTGGCTTGACTGCTTTATCAAAGATCAATTATCTATAGATGAGAGGGTCTATATGTGAACACTCTATTCTATTCCATTGGTCAGTATATCTATCTTTATGCCAGTACCATGCTGTTTTGACCACTGTGGCTTCATAATATGCCTTAAAGTCAGGTAGCGTGAGTCCAACTTCATTTTTTTTTCTCAGAATACTTTCAGCTGTTTGGGGCACTCTGCCTTTCCAGATAAATTTGGTTGTTGGGTTTTCTATTTCTAAAAACTAAGTTTTTGGGATTTTAATTGGTATTACATTGAATGTGTAAATCAGTTTAGGTAGAATTGACATCTTAACTGTATTTAGTCTTCCAATCCATGAACATGGTATGCCCTTCCATCTATTTAGGTCTTCTGTGATTTAACAGTTTCTGGTATTTTCATTGTATAGGTCTTTTGTCTTTTTAGTTAAATTTATTCCTAAATATTTTATTCTTTTGGTTGCAATTGTAAATGGATTTTTTTTCTTGATTTCCCCATCAGATTGGTCATTACTAGTGTATAGAAACACTACAGATTTTTGAGTGTTGATCTTGTAACCTGCCACTTTGCTGTACTCATTTAGTTTTGCTGTAGATTTTTCGGGGTTTTCGACATATGGTATCATATCATCTACAAACAGTGAGTTTTACTTCTTCCTTTCTGATTTTGATACCTTGTATTTCTTTTTCTTGTCTAATTGCTCTGCCTAGAACTTCCAGCACAATGTTGAATAACAGTGGTGATAGTGGACATTCCTTGTCTTGTTCCTGATCTTAATGGGAAAGTTTCAGTTTTTCCCCACTGAGGATGATGTTAGCTGTGGGTTTTTCATATATTCCCCTTACTGTTTTGAGGAAATTCCCTTCTATTCCTATCCTTTGAAGTGTTTTCAATAGGAAAGCATGTTGAATTTTGTCAAATGCCTTTCCTGCATCAATCAAGATGATCATGTGTTTTTTTCTGCTTTGATTTGTTGATATGGTGTAATACATTAATTGATTTTCTTACATTGAACCATCTTTGATTACCTGGGATGAATCCTACTTGGTCAAGGTGTATAATTCTTTTAATATGCTGCTGGATTTGATTTGCAAGAATTTTGTTGAGGATTTTTGCATCTATCTTCATTAGAGAGATTGGTCTGTAGTTTTCTTTTTTTGTAATATCTTTGATGGCTTTGGTATGAGGGTGATGTTGACTTCATAGAATGAGTTAGGTAGCAGCTTTCCCTCCTCTTCAATTTTTTGAAGAGTTTGAGGATTGGTACTAATTCTTTCTGGAATGTTTGGTAGAATTCATATGTGAAGCTACTGGTCCTGGACTTTTCTTTTTGGGGAGCTTCTCAATGACTGATTCAATTTCTTTACTTGTGATTGCTTTGTTGAGGTCATCTATTTCTTCTCAGTTCAATGTTGGTTGTTCATGCCTTTCTTGAAAGTTGTCCATTTTATCCACATTGTCAAATTTATTAGCATAAAGTTGTTCATAGTGTCCTCTCATTGCTTTCTTTATTTCCATGGGGTCAGTGGTTATGTCTCCTCCTCCATTTCTGATTTTATTTATTTGCATCCTCTCCTCTTTTTGTCAACCTCACTAAGGGTCCATCAATCTTATTGATTTTCTCATAGAACCAACTTCTGATTTTGTTGGTTTTCTCAATGGTTTTCATGTTCTCAATTTCATTTATTTTTGCTTTAACCTTCATCATTTCTTTCCTTTTGCTTGCTTTGGGGTTAGTTTGCTGTTCTTCCTCTAGTTCTTCCAAGTGGCCAGTTAATTCCTCTATTTTTGCCCTTTCTTCTTTTTTGATATAGGCATTTAGGGCAATAAATTTCCCTCTTAGCATTGCCTTTGCTGCATCCCATAAATTTTGATATGTTGTGTTTTCATTTTAATTTCCCTCGAGATATTTACTGATTTCCCTCATAATTTCTTTGGCCAACTGGATGCTTAAGAGTGTGTTGTTGAGCCTCCACACATTTGTGAATTTTTTGGCACTCTGTCTATTATTGATTTCCAACTTCATTCAGTGTTCACCTCATGTATTTTGGAACATTCTGGCTCGGTGCATAAATGTTTATGATTGTTATGTCTTCTTGTTGAATTGCTCCTTTTATTAATATATAATGTCCTTCTTTGTCTCTTTTAACTTTCACATTTGAAGTCTAATTTGTTGGATATTAGTACAGCTACTCCTGCTCTTTTCTGATTGTTATTTGCTTGAAATATCTTTTCCCAACCTTTCACTTTCAATCTATGTTTATCCTTGGGTCTAAGATGTGTTTCCTGTAGACAGCATATAGATGGGTCCTGTTTTTTAATGCATTCTGCCAGACTGTGTCTTTAGATTGGGGAGTTTAATCCATTAACATTTAGTGTTATTACTGTATGGGCATTACTTTTTTCTACCATTTTTCCTTTTGAATTTTATATGTCATATCTAATTTTTCTTCTTTTACCTTTACTGAAATTCTTCATTTCTACACTATTCACACCTCTCTCACTCCTGTCTTTTTGTATCTGCCTCTAGTGCTTGCTCCCGTTAGTATTTCTTGCTCAGTCACAAATTCTCTCAGTGATTATTTGTCTGAAAATGTCTTAATTTCTCACTCCTTTTTGAAGGACAATTTTGATGGATATAGAATTCTTGGTTGGCAGTTTTTCTCTTTTAGCAATTTAAATATATCATCCCACTATCTTCTTGCCTCCATGGTTTCTGCTGAGAAATCTACACATAGTCTTATTGGGCTTCCCTTGTATGTGATGGGTTGCTTGTCTCTTGCTGCTTTCAAGATTCTCTCTTCCTCTTTGATGTCTGACATTCTGATTAGTAAGTGTCTTGGAGTATGCCTATTTGGAGTTATTCTGTTTGGGGTATGCTGCACTTCTTGGATCTGTAATTTTAAGTCTTTCATAAGAGTTGAGAAAATTTTCAGTGATAATTTCCTCCATTAGTTTTTCTCCTCCTTTTCCCTTCTCTTCTCCTTCTGGGACACCCACAACATGTATATTCATGCACTTCATGTTGTCATTCAATTCCCTGAGTTCCTGCTCATATTTTTCCATTCTTTTCCCTATATTTTCTTTTACGTGTTGGATTTCAGATGTTCTGCTCTCCAGTTCACTAATCCTATCTTCTGCCTCTTGAAATATGACATTGTAGGTTTCCATTGTTTTTTTCATCTCTTCTATTGTGCCTTTCATACCCATAAGTTCTGCGATTTGTTTTTTCAGACTTTCAATTTCTTCTTTTTGTTCATGCCTTGCCTTCTTTATATCCTTCCTCAATTCATTGATTTGATTTTTGATGAGGTTTTCCATGTCTGTTCAAACACTCTGAATTAATTATTTTAACTCCTGTATCTCATTTGAATTGTTGGTTTGTTCCTTTGACTGGGCCATATCTTCAACTTTCCTAGTTTGATTCATTATGTTTTGCTGGTGTCTAGGCATTTAATTACCTTAATTAGTTTATTCTGGAGATTGTTTTCACTTTCTTTACCTAGGATTTTTTTGCTGGATGACTTTGTTGTCTATCTGTTCCTATGTTCCTTGACATTTAGTTCAGCTTATTCTGGACCACTCACTTAGGTTTTATTTAACAGAGCAGAATTTTTCAGTTCTTATTTTCTTGCCTCTTGCCCTGCCTGTATGGTGTCTTTCCCCCCATCCCCCACCCTTAGGAGGGTCTACTTAGGTATTATAGACCCCAGCTGGATTTTCCCAGATCTAACTGGCCTCCTGTCAGGAGGAAAGAGTCACCTGCATCAGTTTTCCCTGAGGGTGAGACCCAGCAGGTGGAAAGGCTTTCCTGTGAAGCCCCTGGAAGCATTTTTCCTATCCTACTCAGTATGTGGCGCTTGTCTGTCTGTGGGTCTCACCAGCATAAGGTGATGTGGTGCCTTTAACTTTGGCAGACTCTCTCTGCTGGGGGTGTGGTGGAGACAGAGAGGTTGTAGCCTGGCTTTAATTGCTTCAATTTTCTAAACCCTGGGGTCTGAATTTCTTAAGGGAGGGAATCCACCTGAGCTGGGCCCCACCCCTCTCCTGGGGAAGGCACAGACTCCAGACAAGCTCTCCAACAAGCTTGTTTGTGCCTATGCCTGGGGCAGTTGCAGCCTGAGAAGCCGTGCAGTCAAGCCTTTGTAGAAACACAGCCACAAAAAAGAAAGAGAAAAATCGTTCTCAGAGCAGGACCCCCATTCCTCAGGTTTGCCAATCAAGAGCATAAGTTGGTATGTTGTTTTGTGTATCTTCATATCTTATGTGCCCCCTCCTTTCCTTCAGGGCCCAGACCCTTTCAAGTATTATGTGCTATCCAATCCAAAAAAACCTTTATTTTTTTCTTTTATCTTTTTACATCAGCCCTGCCCCCTTGGCACTGGGGCAAAAATCAGCCTCTGCTTTGACCAGGTTCAGCTGAGCTGGGGGCCTATTTTTAGCAGTTAGAATTTGTGAATTAATTCCACAATTGAAGCTTAGTTGCACTTAGCCCCTGTTGCTGTTCAAGTCCCTTTTCTTTCCCCTCTGGGAAGCAGTCTGTGGGGGAGGGGCGCGGCCACTGTGGCTTGGGGAACTCATGGTTCTGGGGGACTCACAGCCGGTTCAGCTGGTCCAGACTGGGGTACACTGTGTGTCTGGCCACTAATGTGGCCCCAGAAGTTGTTCTGTACTGTTCCTGGCTATTTAGTAGCTGTTCTGGAGGACAAACTAAATCCCACACCTCACTAAGCTGCCATCTTAGTACTCTCCCTCTAGGCTTCTTGAGGGTTAGCTTTTATAAATGCAATTTATTAAGTTATAAGTTTACAGTTCTAAGGCCTTAAAATGTCCAAACTAAGGCATCCAAAGAAAGATACCCTGGCTTAAGAAAGGGGTGATGACATTTGGGGTTTCTCTTTCAGTTGGGAAGGTACATGATGATATGTATTCGCTTTCTCTCCTAGCTTCTCCTCATCTCAAGTGATTTCCCTGGGGGTGTTTTCTTGCTGCATCTCCAAATGTCTCTGTCTGTATTAGCTCTGAAACTATTTCCAAAATGGTCCTTCTTAAAGGACTCCAGTAAGCAACCCAAATTCAATGGGTGGAGACACTCCTCCTCGGAAACCACATAATCAAAAATTCCCACCCACATTTAGGAGTCAGATCTCCATGGAAATGATTTAATAAAAAATATTCCGCCCTAAAATATGACATCAGGGTTAAAGAAAAGGCTTTTCTGGGGAACACAACAGTTACAAACCAGCACAGGGCATTTAATCTATTAACATTTAATGTTATTATAAAGGCAGTACTTTCTTCTACCATTTTTTTCTTTTGGATTTTATGTGTCATGTCTTTTTACACTTACTTATTGGCTTCATTTCTACAATTTTCTCCAGATCCCTCTCTTTTCCTAACTGCCTCCACTGCTCCCTTTAGTATTTCTTGTAGAGCTGGTCTCTTTTTCACAAACTCTCAGTCACTATTTGTCTGAAAATATTTTAAACTCCCCCTTATTTTTTTTATTTTCACTTTTTTGTATGCTGTGTCGCGGAGGTCACATTTCACTCTTTTTCATGTGAATATCCCATTATTCCATCACCATTTGTTGAATTTTTGGGGGGAGGGAAGTGCATCAACTGGAAATTCTCCCTCATTTTTGAAAGCCAGTTTTGCTGGGTACAGAATTCTTAAATAAATCATACCACTGCCTTCTTGCCTCCATGGTTTCTGCTTACAGAGCCACACATAGTCTTATTTAGCTTCCCTTGTATGTTATGGATCACTTTTCTCTTGCTGCTTTCAGAATTGTCTCTTTGTCTTTGATATTTGACAACCTGATTAGTAATTGTATTGGAGTAGGTCTATGCATATCTATTCTGTTTGGAGTACACTGCTTTTCTTGGATCTGTAATTTTATGTCTTTCATAAGAGATGGGAATTTTCGGTCATTAGTTCCTCCATTATTCTTTCTGCCCCTTTCCCCTTCTCTTCTTCTGGGACACACACACACATACCATACACACATGCATATATCCATAGCATGTATATTCATGTGTTTCATGTTGTCATTCAATTCCCTAAGAAACTACTCATATTTTTCCCTTCTTTTCCCTATCTGTTCTTTTGTGTATAGGATTTCAGATATCCTGTCCTCTAGTTCAGGTTTCTTTTTTCTTCTTCTTCAAATCTGCTGTTGTAGACCTCCATTTTGTTTTTGATCTCTTCTATTGTGACTTTCATTTATTTTGCTGATCGTCCCTCAATGCATTGATTTGATTGTTTAGTTGATTTAGCATGTTTGATTGAACCTTAACTAGTTATTTCAACTCCTATATTTCATTTGAAGTGTTAGTCTGTTTTTGTGACTGGGATGTGTCTTTGTTTTTCCTTGTATGCCTTCTAATTTCTCAACATCTAATTTCCTTGTTCAAGTTTATTCTGGAGGTCATTTTTAGTCTTTCACCTAGGATTTTCTTGTTGGTTGGCTTTGTTTTCTGTTTTTTGGTATTTGGCTCAACTTATTCTAGACCTTTAGCATAACTTCTATTTAACTGTTCAGAATTTTTCAGCTCTTATTTTTCTGGTGCTTTCCTTTCCTAAACAGAACCTTTTTTTTAGAATGGTCTCCCCAGATATCATTGACCCCAGAAAGATTTTCCCAGACAAGATATGTCCAGGTCTCACGAGTAGGGTGTAATATCAAGTTTCCCTGGGGATGAAACCCAGCAGGTTGCTAGAGATTTCTGTGGAGTCTCTAGACTCTGTAACCTTCCTATCCCTTCTCATCCTTCTTAGAGCTGAGAAGATTTAAATGCCTTTAAATCTAAGTAGTCCCTGTAGCTGCTAGGGACATTGTTGAGACAGAGGTTGAAGTAGAAAGTGGGCTTAGGGCTTAGCCCCTAGGGTCTGAATTCTCTATTGAGGGTCATAAAAAGGAGTGAAGACAAGGCACAAGCCAGATCTTTGGGTCTCAGGGCTAAATAGTCGCGTCTAGGAGGCAGGGCTTTGGGAGGGGCAGGGATTGGCATAGGTACTGGCCAATCAGTAGACACTTCAGGTCTAGAGAACGGTCCCATAGGTGTGGTAGGGATTCACCTTCTAGTTGCTCAATTGTGGCAAAGTCAAGAGGATTCCAGGAGAGGACCTTGGCATGGTCAGGCTGGCAGGGGGCTCAGGATAGCAGCTCTTTAGAATATAGTACAGGAACACTTTAATATTTTGATGAGTAAGGTAGTACCAGTGTTCCTGTAGGTTAGTAATTTGTTTTTTTCCTTCTGTGGGCTCTACCTTGCTGATATCTTATACCTGAGCAGAAAGTATATTAGGAAGAGTCTTTGCCTCAAAAAATGTCTTCTAATACTAAAAAAAAAAAAATTAGAGCACAGAGACAATAAACCAAAACATATTTACAACTAGTAAAATTGAGCTCAAAGATGTGAGCCATTTTGCCAAAAGTCACACATTTACTTAGTGACTCAGATGTAACTAGAACTCCAGTTTCCTAGTTTCTTTCCTTGAACACCTGACCACTCTTTGAGATAATTCTGGCTGTTTCAGAAATAGGTACTCCCTATGAAATTCACAGATCTTATTATGATACCCAACATCTTAAAGCAGCTGGTTGATAGAACCATGAAATGGCTTTTTGAAACCTCAATTATGGTGCCAATTAGGTGGCAATACCTTGCAGGGCAGGGACAGTGCTTTCCAGGAAACTGTGCATGCTCTGAATCAGCGTTCAGTCTACAGTGCTGTTTCTCTCATAGTCAGGATTTATGGGTCCAGGAATCAAGGGGTGGAGACTGAGTGGTACCACTCACTATTACCCCTAGTAATGCACTAGAAAAATTTTGCTTTCTGTCCCCATAACTTAATGATTATCTGATCTAGGGGTCTAAGTTCCAAAAGAAGAAGTGCTTCTACCAGGAGACACAATAATTCCATTGAATTGGAAATTAAGATTATCACCTAGCCACATTGGTCCTCATGTCTCTGTATCAACAGGCTAAGAAGGTAATTACTGTACTGACTGGGGTGGTTGATCCTAATTATTAAAGAAGACTAGGATTGCTATACATGATGGATGTAAAGAAGAGTTTGCCTGGAATACAGGTGATCCCCTAGGGCATCTCTTAGTACTATCATGCCTTGTGATTAAAGTCAATGGAAAACTCTAACAACCCAATCCAGGCAAGACTACTAATGCCTCAGACCCTTTGGAGATGAAGGTTTGGATCACCCCACCAGGCAACTGGCCACTACCAGCTGAGGTGCTTGCTGAGGGTAAAGAGAATATTGATTGGGTAGTGGAAGGAGGTAGTGATAAATACAAGCTATGGCAATTTTACCAGTTGTAGATATGAGGACTGTAATGTTTATGAGTATATCTTCCTTCTTTTGTTATGAACATGTTTGTATATACAAATCAAGCAAATATCTTTGCTTTCTTCCTTACCTTATCCCCCGTCATAGACCATAAGTTGAATTAACTTTATTTCATAGTATTTGATTTTACCTTCCGACTGGCCAGATCCTCCACGTATTTCTCTGGTTTTGCTCAACTCCAAATCCTGGCCTTCTCTTCTCCAATCCCCTCCTAGGTTCTAACTTCTACCGTTAAATTCACCTAATGGGAATTATGCCTGCTTTCTGTGCTTCCTCCACACTTACATACTGTTTGCATTGGAGCCATTGGCAGCTTCTATCTTATGTGTGCATATTCCCTCTGCTCAATGAAATGCCTGAGGGCTGGTAATACTTCACTTTACACACAGTGGCTACTTAGTTTCTGAAGGAGAAAACACTTAGAATTATGAAGAGCTTTAGTTTCTAGAAATTTTCTGAATAGTAAAATACATTGAGTTTAAGTTTCCTAAATAATTTTTCAGTAGGTCAAAGAAAGTCTGACACTTTGTTAATTCCAATATCCTATCACAGGCATTAATTAATTTAACCAAGATACAGCTTTAAAAATAGATAGAACTTTCTGTATTTCACAGATGAGGAGGTTGAGATTCAATGCCTTTATGTAACCTGCATCATGCCACACAGATTGTTAGGGTCAAAGTTGGGATGGAATCTGAATTCATTTGTGTCCAAAGCCTGAATCCTTTCCATAATATAATTTCCTGCCTTACCAGTGTTTTAACAATGGAAAGACACAACCTTTCTTTCCAATGTATAAGCTGTAGGAAGAGAGTGATGGGATTGGCTAAACTCTTATAATGTACCTGCTAGATCACTCTTTGTGTTCCTATGCAGCTGTTTTTCTTCTTAGACATTTCCTGTGATCTTTGATCACGAATTTCAGATGAACAGTAAAGGGACAGAGGAGTCTCAATTATATTTTGGAATTTTTAATGTATCTTTACTTTCTTGGAGGGTTAGTAATATCTTACCTCTCTTCACAAATGAGAAAAACACTGTTTTTTTTTTCTTCAAGAAATGTGAGTAAGTTCATATAGGGAAGAAAAACCTGTTATCACTTGGAGGAGAGGTTAGTTCCTATGAGATGAGTAGCAGAACACAATTTAAAGCTTCATACACATAATAGAGACAATGGTAATTTAACAAGGGGCAACTGTGTGCTTGGTATTGCACTAGAATATGAATAACATGCATGGTTTTATTTGAGCTTTACCCTCCTATCCTGTGAGGTGGGAAAATAAATCTTCATTTTTAAGAATAAAAGAAACCCAGGCCTGACTGTGACAGAACAAGATTTGAGCCCAGGTCCACGTGACTGAATGAGCCCTCACAGTGGGGTGAGAAGGCCTTCCTTACCTGTCCGCTGGGACTGGGTAGTCCATAAGCTGAAAGATGACTTTCTTCGGTGACGTACGTGTCAACAATGTGACAACCCGCAACATAGCATGCTTCGTAAAGATAGAAGCCTCTCCACACAATTGCTTATAAATGGTATCCACAATCTTAGAGACCTGAAAGGGGAATTGCACAGGTTAGCAAGAGTCTCCTGCTCCATGGTCACTCTAAATAAAGATGTTTCTTGAATGTAAGATTGCAGTCATTCTCAGAATTACCAAGGAAACAACAAATGTATGAATAAGCATTAGCAGAAAATAAATTTATGAATGTGACTACATGATGCAAAGTATCATTTGGATGAGAAATAAACTTGTGCATTTATGGTTAGTGGGAAAATATTTTTCTTTCTCTCTCTCTCTCTCTCTCTCTCTTTCTTTTGCATGGGCAGGCACCGGAAATTGAACCTGGGTCTCTGGCATGGCAGGCGAAATTTCTACCTGCTGAGCCACCGTGGCCTGCCCAAAATATTCATTTTTTTAAGAGTTAAGTTTATTTTATTTGGGGGTGATGGTTAGAAATTTATTATGGAATTCACACAAGCTCAGTAGAAAAAATATACATATGATTCAAGTATTTAAAGAAGGTGAAAAAATGGAACAAAATAACAGTGGAACTGTACACTCAATGAACTTTCTGAAAATTAAACAAAATATGAATCCACACATTGAAAGGGTGAACCAGGGGGCAGAGGAATGGCCCAGAATGGTAAACACTGAGCCATAATCTTTCCAGCTCTCTTTATAGGTCCATGTTAGTGTTTTTTTTTTCCTTTTTATTCATTCTCAAACAGAATTCTAGCAAGACCTAGATTTGTCTCAAATCAATGGTTGTATATTCAAGATCAAATTTAACCCACTCAGATCACCTCAGTTCTTGCTTTGAAAATATTCCTGGGAGCGTAAGCTGATGGTTGGCTATGTAAATTTACATTACTTTGCAGTTGTATCATAAACATGCTCCTCTGTATGTGTTCCTCTGATCCAAACTAACGAAAATAAGGGTAGGGTTAAGCAGTGCAGGACATTCAGCTTAAAGCAGTGCTCAAAGAACTTATGCTTCAAGGTGAGCATGAAATAAGAGATATTAAATCATTGCTCTTGTTTGAGGCCTCTTAACTATAGGATTGTGAGCTTCTCCTCCTACTCCTTTAAGCAAACATACCCTTAAAACGAGCTAGGGGAGCCGCTGTTTGTCAACTATAGAGATTATGATATGTTATAATCCCTGAGGCTAGACATAAATTATTTACTTAAAGGTTGCACGTCTTATATGTGAAATTTGGGAGATTTTTAGGGACAATTTTAACCATACACAACTTTTAATTATAACTGAATTTAGAACCTAACCTTGCTGAAGAATCCCCTGTATTCAGTCATTTAATAGTTTGTGTTGCTGGAATGGGCAATTGCCTAAACTGATGAACTCCATTTTGCTCAGTTTTCCTCAGTGTTTAGTGCCTTCACTCTAGGGGAGGCTAGTTTGACAGGTCTAAGTCTCTTCCTCTGCTGGAGCATGGCATGGCTTTGTCTAGCCTGCTTTCTTGGGCTCTTTCCCACTGCAGTAGAGGAGGGCTCTCTTTTGTTAAGGAGGTCACTACTACCCTCCAGTCTTCCCTTCACTGTTTTGTCCTTTATAACGCTCCCTCTGTAGCTCAATAAGAAAGCTTCTCTCTCCTTTCTTACCCTCTGCTTCTGTGAGTGAGAGTTCTGCCTTATTTTTAGTCACATTACACTGCTTTGTCAGGAGAGGAGACTGGGAATTCAGCCCTTCATGTCACTCTCCGAGGCTGGATTCTTGGGCAAGTGATCTGTGAACTAGCACAGGGCCCCATGCTCAGAAGGTCCCTTCACTTTGTTTATTGTCTGCCGTCATTCCCTTGAGATCCTTGATAATTTCATCTTTGCACTTGAGTTTTGTAGGTGACGTCCCATGGGACAGCGCAGCATGAGTGTAAGTGGAGGAGTCAAGCAAGATACGTGCCTCTGCTGTGGTTCTCATGGCCCAACACGTGCAGAGTTCTCATGTCCTGTGAGCGCAGGATTCCAGCAGAACCACGATGTGTGCGCAAGCTCAGTGGGAATAAAAGTGAATACAAGGGAGGCATCTTATTAAAGCTCCCAACCACTCATGCTGAAAATTAATGCATAGAAGGACAGAGAAAGATAGAGCAATCCACAGATCCTTTTCCATCCGTCCTTCCTTACTCGTCAATAATCTGAAAGCTGAGAGAGTTGGTAGAAGGTGTGCATGTCAGACAGCGAAATAAAGATAGTTGAGTTAGTCTTATGCAGTGTTTCCACTGTTCTGGTGGAAATATGCATTGCATAGTCTCAATGATTCCACACATGAGTAAAATGTAAAAAGCATTTACATTTTTAATTGTCACTGAATAATACAAAGATGAATATAAACTCAGTACTAATAATTTAAAATTTTATTTTTCTTTACTTAGAACATAAATAGCACATTCAAACACCATGACTAAGTAAGAGAAAGAGAGACAGAGGAAGAAAAGAAAAAAAAAAACACTTTACATACTAGCATGTTTGATGGCAGTTTTTTTTCCCAGAACAAGGCCCACATTTTCATTTTGCTCTGGGTCTCACAAATTACATAGCCAGTCCTACACCAAGCTGAGGGGTTGAAAAACCTTCCTTAGGGGTCACAAAGGAGATTTCAACTATAGCTGTACTAGTTTATCTTTGCTAATTTATCACTTTAAAACTCTGAAGCAAATATACTAAGGATTTGGTATGACAGAGGATGGGTACGTGAATGTTCATTACATTATTCTCCAAACTTCTTGCATGCTTGAAATATTTCTCAAATAAGCCTGATTTAATTAAAATGCCATACTGTGCAAGGGTAAGAATTGTGTATGAAGAGAAATGGGCATAGAACAAAGGAAACAAGAGAGCTGTAGAGAATAAACTCTACAATTCATTGTCAGGTGTCTTACCATGGTGACTTTATGGGCGTAATGTTCCAGAATCAGTCTGAGCATGGTCGCTGCCTCCGATGCAACTTTATAATCAGGTGCAGAGAGCTTCATCAGGAGATTCCACACAAAGTCAGTCAGCAAAGATGGCATTAAGCTCTGTCCCACACTCTGAAATCCAACAGGAAAGCTGTGACCTATGGCCTCACCACACCAACCTAAGAAAGACAGCTAAACTCAAGACACTATGGGGGAGTCAAGGGCCAGGCAGGACCTCCCAAATTTTACGCACCTTGGCCATTGTGGGCCCTTCCTCTGGAAATAAATGCTAAACGTTATATTTCAACTGGAAGAGGAAGATGAAGACATCACCATGGGGCAGAAAAGCCAAGGAACCCTAAGGATAGCTGGCCTGACATGACTGACCCCAGGAGGAAACAAGCCTGCTTTGTAGAATGTGTGCATGTCAGACAGTGAAATAAAGACACTTGAGTTAGTCTTATGCAGTGTTTCCATTGTTCTGGTGGAAATATGCGTTGCACGGTCTCAATGATTCCAAGCTGTGAGACAATGAATTCCTGTGCCCCATTCCTACCATGCCAACGGATAAATTGGCGCTAGGGCGAGGGCAGGGAGGAGTGGGAAGCCATGCCATTTAATTTCAGAGGAATAGTAAAATGTTCATTTTACTCCAGTTCTGTTGTTCAAATGTTAAAAATAATCCTGAACCTCTTCAGCTTTGAAAATGGGTCTGCTCAGATCAGAAATAAGCATGGTTAGTAGATGTTGGGGTTCTGAAGCAGGAGTAAAGCAGGATTCTGAGGACATAGGAGGGGATGGTGTGGGAAAGGCCAGGGGACTCGAGGCTGTGGACTTTAAGCAGAAAGGGCTCAAGAAGCAGGAAGAGAGAAAAGACAAATATGTCTGTGTTTGAAGTATAAGAGCTACAATTTACATAATCCTTTTTCAGAGTTAGAGGAATACCGATGGACCATCAAATGTGAAAACAATTTCCTGATTATGGATCTGTCAATTAAGTTGAATAAGCAAAATTTTCTCCTTTTGTCCTTGTATAGGAAAAAAAGAGGTGCTTAATGTCTACAATAAAAGAGCTTTTCTGGGTCCCCTTTAAAGGGATGGTGCAATGTTCCTTTTGGACAATAGGGCAGGATAGAGGTCTAAGTGAGAGCAAGTGGCTAACAAGCCCCCTCCCACTGGGCAAAGGGGGAGGGATGTTATTCTTGGGAAACTAAGGAAGAAAGATAAAAGCAAGTCACTAAGGCATGGTGAGGTGAACTCAATTTCATAAACAATTTGCCCTACTTTAAGAAAGCCAGGTCTAATTATATAAGATGCTGAACTTAAAATCACTGGAAGGGGAAATATTCTCCTGTAAATATTTATTTATTCAATGAATAATTATATATATATATATATAGAATTCTTATAAAAATAATTGCTTTAGTATCTATTTAAAAATATTAAAAGAGATAATTCCCAGTGAAACTTAGTGCTCCAGTGAGGAATCTTTGCCATGGGAGGGCACAGATATGGCAGTAGGAAATATCAAATGATAGGGTCTGCTTTATAAAATATGACTTACACATAACTGTACAGGAATATATCAATGATATTAACTAGTCTCTCTACACTTTACCTTTATCTCTCCTTTTATTGTTATACCACATTGCTACATTTTATTAATTTTAATGGCTATTAATTTTATTATTAATTTATAATTAAATGTTATTAATTTTAATGGCTGTATAACATATTATTAACTTATGTTCCACAATTTATCATCTTCTTTTTTTAAAAAAAACATACATCTGTAGATATATACACCCAAGTAAATTTATTATTTTGAGTTATTTTCTCTCTCCATAAATTCCAAGGAGTGAGATTACTAGTTTATTTGGTATACGTTTCTTTTTTTTTTTTTTCAATTTGTGACATTTTCATAATCCTCTGTGACTTCTTTACAAGAAAGCATCCTCCTTACCATCTCTTCCCCATGTAAAACAAGAGTATCTTAGTTCATAAATTGCTTTTATTTCAACCCATTCTTCCCATTTAATGGTATCCTGCTTCCAGCTCCTGCTTGGCTAACAATTTTGTGGCTTGTACTCCTATTTGCACTCCTCATTGGTAAGTACTCATTGCACTTTAACCTTGGATTTTCTCAGCCAACATGTTTCAATCTACCTGTGAAAGTCACAGAATGTAGTCACTGCTGTGGCACTCAGTGCTGCTGCTGGCTCTGAGTTAGTCTCTCAAGTAAGAACTGAATCATGGTCATGAACACAAGGTTACAGGGGCACCTCCTCCCACCCCCCAAAACCAGAGCCAGAGAGAATCTTGCAGACACCCAAGGATTTCTAAACCCAATGGGCATTCAATTCAGATAAGAGACAACACCAACCTGGAGTTGGCAATGGTGAGCCTTATGTACCTCTTGTAAGAAGCGTGGAGGAGGCTGCCAATCCCAGGCTCACTTGCCCAATCATGGCACTCAAGATTTCAGTCTCTAGGGCACTGGAGTGGAGGATGGAGGGGTGAGGAAGGATTTTCTAGTAAATCTATTCAGATATCTCGTTTGTTAATGTAAACGGATGACTTCACAGACAACCCGACTTTTGTTTTTTGAGGGAGGCAGAGTGAGAATAAACAAAGGTTTATGCCTGATTTTGGAATGGTACGACATCATGCACGTATGTATTTAAGATGTAATTTTTTTTTTACCACATCATGTAAGATGTGTCACTTCTGCATTCCCTCAGACTTTCGCAATTCTAAACACCTCAGCCATGAGAGTGGAAGGAACTGCTTTATATATGTAGTTTATATATGGAGGAATCACCAGACCTTCCCACCCCTAAGGCATGGGCTAGCCTGAAAAGACTAAGCCAGCAGCTTTGCAAGGTAGCAGCTTTTGGTATTATAGCTAGAATGCCATCTCTGGGACTGCCCAACCAGAGTCCCAGTCCTGGGTAACTTCTCAAGCCTATAAATAAGCCCACATACTTTGAAGAGGATGAGGGAATATGTAAAACTACAGAGTCACGTGGTTCCAAGGAAGAACACGGTTTACTTGGTACTGAGGTGTATCACTTAAACATTGTTTTGTTTGTTTTCATTTAATAGACCTTTTAAACAAATCCAAATCATGATGTTATTATCATGTTTGCTGAGTAAATGATAACAGCATTAAAGAGCCTGTTAAGTAACGATTCCATGAATTTTCCTAAATAATGAGAAGTTCCTCATCTTCAGTGAACTATTTGTTAGCCAAACAAAAGGAAGTGTAACACCCACTTTACTTGCATTTTATAAGGATAAAATAATTTCAGTATGAAAAAATAATGCTTAACTTTTATTAATAGAGATAGCAATCAGGAAGCCAGATGCCCTGTGTATCATTTACTCTTTGCCTCTCTGAATTTAAAAATGTGAAAAAATCTTTATTAAAAACATAAATTTTGTTAATTAAGTCACCACTAAGAGTAGTAGTAATACACATGAAACAGAAGCCATAGGATAAAATGAGGGCTAAGTTACCTGAGCAATTTGACTTCTCTCTTTTGACAACAACTTTGGAAGTAATTCAATATCGAAGGGATGTAACTGCGTGCTATAATATCCAGATTTCTTAAACATTTTATGTTTAGTTTTGGCAAAATCCGCTGTAATTAAGGAAAGAGTTTAAAGTATTTATATGTGATTGGATATTTTTATGGTACTGCTATTTTCAGTGTCCTCTTCCTCTCTAATCTTGGAGACCTGAAGTTTCCTGATTTTAAAACACTCTCCTGATCATTTAGGCAAATGAAATATTTTGACTTCACAAACCCAAAACTGTAAAATGTTTAAGAAAAGCCTATGTGAAATATGAAAGAAGTCCATACATAATTTTCATAAATTGACCAGATATCAAGTAAATGTAGGACACCAAAATGCATTGTTTAGTGCCCTGGAAAAGCTATTGCTAAATTTTAGAATCTATCAATAGAAGAGCAAAGTTGGCAGCATTTTTCAAATAGTAGAGAAAGTGGTATAAAGCCAAATGCTCTCAACAATAGCTCCAAGTGTAGATAAGAAATCTATTAAATATTCTATCTGATGCCTTATTAAATCTAAGTGGACTTTGAGGGAAGAAGTTATTAATAAACTTCCTAATTGCCCACAAAATTATCCATTTTGAAGTAAATTTACTATATCGTGTGAGGTATATGGTGTGAATAGGTCTTTTGCAGCTCTTTGGAGTTCTTTGTGCAAGCTCTCCTCTTTGTAACTCTGTTCTGTGAATTCTAGCCACCCAGACCTCCATGTACTACCAGTTCTGTTTCTTCAACTCAGAGAGACCATTTTGGCTCTGCCTGAGTTACCCCTTTCTGTACTTCAACCTGGAAATTTATTCTAGGGGTTAAACGGGGGCAATTATAGACCCTATCTCATTTGTTCCCACTCTCTCAGTGCCATTGTCCTTTGTTCTCTTATGTCCAGTGTCTTAATATATAGATGTTTCTAGTGGGAGGGTAAATTTGATCTCTTCCTTGAAGCACTCCATAAATAAAAGCACTCCATAAATATTCTTGAACTTTGTTCTCAGATGTAGATAAGTTACTCAGAAATAGTTTGAAACATATTTTCAGGTCTTGCTTTTATACTTTGTTAGGCAAGTCAGAGCAGTCTGTTTTAGTCTAGAAATAATTTTTCTCCACCACTGAAGTAAGAAATCTACTAAGTATTCTATCTGATTCCCTATTAAACCTAAGTGGATTTTAAAGGAAGAATTTATTAACTTCCTAATTGCCCACAAAATAATGGAATGATTCCATGATAATGCCAGTCCATCTTGTTGATAGGAAAGTTGAGACATCCTCTCAATATCTTGTACATCTTTTTAAAGTTTAGTGAATTAAGACAAATTTTCATTATTCTTATCATGTAAGCATAAATTTGATAAAACCATCGGTCTTCCCTAAAATTAGGGGATATTTTTTTATGCCTAGCCCTTTTCAAATGGGCAATTCTGAACTTGGGTAAGTATGAATGTGTTGAAGGAGCACCACGGCCTTCCATTTCCTCTGAGTTGCACTTGTCTTAAAGGCTGATTGAGATTGAAAGTCACTTAATAAAATTAGTGGCATTATCATGGGAAAATATATCTTTTTAAAAAGTCCCTTGATAATCTTTCTCCCTCTCTTTCCTCCTTGCCTCAATCACCACCCTGCATTCCCATGACCCCCTCCCCACATTAGCACCCAACACTCATCTGAGCACAAGATGTTATAGATCTTGAAGGACCAACACTATACCATTACTGGCATTTGTTGATAATTCTATAAAGATTAAAAAGCACATTTTAAGAATGGAAGCTGTAGATCTTGGAACAGGACTTAGAAATCCATGACATAGACCCTTCCTGAGATACATGGGTAGAAGGAATAGGGACAGGTTCTTAGTAACCCTTAGAAAAGGTGACAAACAATTTTTACCATTTTGGCACTTTGCAATGCAAAGGAGGTGATACATTCCAAAGGATGCTTGTTGTGTGATTGAGGGATCAGCATGGGAACATAAAAGAGCCAGCTCTGCTGCCAGATCACCCAAACACGGAGCATCAACACTTGTCTAATGGAGAAACAAAGGAGCAAAATGAATTTACTATGTATAGACAACATTAAATGTCAGTATGGACTCTTCTTGCCTATCAGACTAGGATTAGAGGGTGGGTTTCAGAATTTGGAAAATTTGTTTTCAAATCCTGGCTTTGTTACTGAGTCTCAATTTCCACATCTGTCAAATGAGAATAACAAGTTCTGCCTTGTGACAGTTATAGGGATTAAGAAGGTAAACTTTATGACAAAAATTCTCCTAGAAAAGTGCCTGCAAATAACAGTGACTCAACTAATCTCAGTTTGAATTCTATAAAGCAGGGAGAAAACTCTCAGGATGCCCAGACATTTGGTAGGTTTCTCACAACTTTTGTGCTCCCTTCCGCCACAAGAAACCGTTCAGAGAACCATGTAAATCACTGGGGCAATGCCTCTTTTCCTTATCGAGCACTCTGACTCTGCCCCAGACAATATTTTAACAACCTTCTGATGTCAAATTTGCTACATCAACATTTATATATCTTTTTCCTACAGTTTCCTTTACACATGTGCTGCTCAAATATTTAGATTTTCATCTCCGTTCACATGTTTGGCCAGATCAAATATGACTAGAGAAGGAAGTCAAGAAAGAAGAGAGAGGAGAGGTGGGAGAGACATTTTGATTTTATGAAAGTGTGAGTACCTTAAGAAATTGTGTGGGTTTTTTCTTTCAGAAAGAAAAGGCTCAGCAAAATGGTGTCACAGCCTGTAAGCTGTTCTTGTTTCTAAGAGAAGTGATTACTTCTTCTACATAGATGCTTTGATGATTAGAGTAAATGGTGGTGGTATAAGTTAGGGTCCATCTGAAACCTCTGGAAGCAAACTTAGGCCTACTTTTTTATAACTCCTCCCACACCTCCTACTCCCAACCCCCATGTTGCTTGACCCACATAACCTCTGACACACACACACACACACACACACACACACACACACACACGGAAGTACTCCTGAAGAACTGTGGAATGACCCAGGTCATAGCCTAGGGTTGGTTGAGTTGGGATGTTGAGAGTGATGGTCTCAGTGGGAGGAGGGAAGACAGTAAATCTCTTGCTTCCATGCATGTTCTCCTTAGATTCTTTCTATCCATACTCTTTTGTTTCAGTTTCCTGGCTGCTAAAACAAATATCAAAAATGAGTTGGTTTAAACAACAGAAATTTATTGGCTCACAGTTTCAAGGCTAGGAGAAATCCAACATTGAGGCATCAGCAAGGCAATGCTTTTCCCTGAAGACAATGCCATTCTGAGGGGGGCTGCTCACAGTCCTTGGTCACTGGCTTTTCTGACACATGGCGATGTAGGTATCAGCATCGTCTTCTTTTTTCTTCTGGGTTTTGTTGACTTCCAGCTTCTAGCTGCTTCCAGTGTCTTCCTCCTCTACGTCTAATTTCCTTTTCTTATAAAGACTTCAGCTATATTGGACCAAGACCCACTCTCATTCGGTTCGGACACACTTTATCTAATAACATCTTCAAAGGTCCTATTTACAAATGGTGTGCACCCACAGGTCCAGGGGGTGGGACATGAACATGACCTTTGTGGAGGAGATAATTAATCCCCAACATCCTCTGGGGACTGCATGGGGCTCCTCCTCTTAGGAAGTGGAGACTCCAGAAGTGGACAGTACTAGTTCCTAGGGAGAAATGCTCTCTTGGATTGGGTGTTCTGTTGTTTGGATTTGAACTCCAGGTTTCTCCTTTTCATCTGATGACATGACCTTAGGACCATCATTGTATTAAAGGCCTAAGATAAGAGGAAAGGAGTTTTCTTTCTCTGTTGGGCATGATGGAGAGGAAGTACTTCTCACAGCTGAGTTCATGGAAGGAAATAGGTCTTAAAATCTTATAGTATTACAAATTTTACCATGCATGCCCCTCTCCCCTGCTATTACTTCTTATGAACTTATGGATGTGCAATTCTTAGCAGCTGTTTTTGTAAATGGAGCCACTAGTTGCATCTGTCTCTTCTGTTTGCTAGACAGGTTCTAGCTAAGTTAGTGTTTCTAGCAGAATAGGTGTGTACATGCCTAGATTGCATTTCTATCTATTCTAACTGATTAAAGAGGAGTGTTTGAGGAGGGTGAGACATGTCCTAGGTTAAGCCAGGGCTGTGTGGACCATGGAGCAGATGGATTATGCCCTTCACAGTCCCTTCAAAAATACACCAAACTCACTTACACCTCCTCAAACACCAACCTTCAAAAACTTTCAATATAATACAGCACAGCTGACATAGAAAATCTACCCAAGTGCTGCAAAGAAGGAGAAGTAGCTTTCAGTATTCACTCTTAAACCTCAGTATTCTTGCCTAGTTTTCTGACTGTTTTTTAAATCTCTTTTTGTGTGTGTGTGTGGATTTGTTCTCTCTAGTTCCTTATCTTTAACAATTATGGTAGATTTAAGTTCTGAATTTCAGGAGCAACTATTTCTAAGTTCATTTTAGCTACCTCTTCCAGAGGTTACCTCTATGTCTCTAAATGATATACGTCTACTTCAATTTCTGATTTATCAGCTTGGGACATTCTCTATTGACTATGCTATGATAAATTAGGATTTAGCTCACTTACATCCTCCCGTGCTGCCATGTTACAAATACAATTATATCTCTATTTTTAATACTCTGCATTGTGTTTTAATAATACAGGGCTACTTTTATTTCTTGTTTCATAAAATGGAGATTGTTTTTTGATCCCCTACTTTCCGATAGCGCTTCAAATTTTTTCTGTTGCTTCTACTTTCCTTCTTTTCTTCCCTGCACTCTCATTTTTGCATTGTTGAATAAATTTATGCTCAATAATTCTCTCAATTTTTGTATTGACTTAAAAAGTTGAAAATAATGAAGAATATTCTCATTATTGTGACTAAATAAAATTGTTCAATGCATAGACCATACCCAGTTTAATTAAATTTACTTTTGCCTATAGGAGTCTATGAATATGACTTCTCTACTCTTTATTTTTTTATATTTTTATTGAGAAATCATCACACACATACAGTCCATCCAAAGTATGTACAATCAGTGGCTCACAATATCACATAGTTGTGTATTGGTCACCATGATCACTTTCAGAACATATGCATCACTCCAGAAAAAGAAGTAAGAAGAAAAAAATCTCATACATGCCATACCCCTTAACCATCCCTTTCATTGACCTATGTATTTTAATCTACTCAATTTTTGTTATCCTTTATCCCACCCCCTATTATTTATTTGTTTGTTTGTTTTCCTTATTTTTTTTCTTATTTGTCCATATCCTGGATAAAAGGAGCACCAGACCTAAGGTTTTCACAATCACACAGCCACATTGTAAAAATTATATAGTTACACAATCATCTTCAAGAATCAAGGCTAATGGAACACAGTTCAACAGTTTCAGGTACTTCCCTCAAGCCACTCCAATATGCCATATACTGAAAAGGAATATCTAAAATAATGCATAAGAATAACCTCCAGGATAACCTCTCAACTCTGTTTGAAATCTCTCAGCCACTGAAACTTTATTTTGTCTTATTTCTTTTTTCAAGAAGTTTTTCTCAATCCCATGATGCTGGGTCCTGGCTTATCCTGGGGAGTCCTGTCCCACATTACCAAGGAGATTTATACCCCTGGGAGTCAAGTCTTATGTAGGAAGGAGGGCAGTGAGTTCACTTGCTGAGTTGGTTGAGAGAGAAGCCATATCTGAGCAACAAAAGAAGTTCCTGGGGGTGACTCTTAGGCATAATTATCAGTAGGCTTAGCTTCTCCTTTTCACAAATAAGTTTCATAGGGTTGAACCCCAAGGTTGGGGGCCCAGTCTATTGAATTGGTTGTCCTCACTGCTTGCGAGAATATCAGGAATTCCCCAGGTGGGAATGTTTAATATTTCCTCCTCTCTTCCCAGCCCCCCACGGAGACTTTGCAAATACTTTTTTATTCTGTGCCCAAATTACTGTGGGATATATTGGGGCATCACACTAAACTGTACAAACCAACAAGAGCTCATGCTCTATTCAAGATTCCATGTAATTATGGTGTTCAAATAAATTGACCATACAAGTTACATTTGATAATGTGCTACCGAAAATATAAATTTTACAACAAATAAACATCTCTTCCTTTGGTCTCACACAGAAGTTGAAGTTTTAATATATGGATCATATCATCATACAATCCAACCTAAGTAAACAGCCATGCCTTCACCACCATAATCTAAATGAAGACATTTCTTTTGCTTCTGCAAAGAATCTATACCCCTCCCCCATATCCCCCACTTGCTGATGTTTACTTTTGACATAATGCCTTTGTTACAGTCAGTAGAAGCATATCACAATGCTGCTGTTAACTATAGACCTTAGCTTGCATTGACTGTATTTTTTCTTGTATACCATGCCATTTTCAACACCTTTCAATGTTGACATTCATTTGTTATTGTAACATGTACAAAATGTTTATATTTATCAAATTATATTTGAACATTTAATCCCCATCATTGTCCACTCTAGGCATTCCTAAGTTATACCATCTCAATATTTTTCTTCTATCTTTTGTCGTGGTGTCATATGTGCCCCCTGCCCTTCTCCATAATCCATATTCACATACATTATTGTACTACAATCAGATAGTATTGTGCTATAGATTTCTGTATTTTTACAATCAGTCCTGTTGTACAGTCTGTATTCCTTCAGCACCAAATGTCCAATCTCTACTTCTTTCTTTCTCCTAGTAACTTGTGTTTTTAAGTTTAACTCTCAAAGTTCACTCGTTAATGTTAGTTCATATTAGTGAAACCATACGTTAAAAAGGCAGCATACACAATGGGAGACAATATTTGGAAACCACATATAAGATAAGGGTTTAATATCCAGAATATATAAGGAGATTCTACAATTTAACAGCAAAAAGCACAAACAACCCAATTTAAAAATGGGCAAAAGACATGAACAGACACTTTTTTATTTTATTTTTTTTATATATATTTTTAAAAAACACTTTTCAGAAGAAGAAATACAAATGGCTAAAAGGCACATGAAAAGATCTCAACTTCACTGGCTATTAGAGAAATGCAAATCAAAACCACAATACGATATCATCTCATATCCACTAGAATGGCCATTATCAAAAAAACAGAAAACAACAAGTGCTGGAGAAGATGTGGAGAAAGAGGCACACTTACTACTGTTGGTGGGAATGTCAAATGGTACAACCGCTGTGGAAGGCAGTTTGGCAGTTCCTCAGGAAGCTAAGTATAGAATTGCCATATAATCCAGTAATCCCAATACTGGGTATATATTCAGAGGAACTGAAGGCAAGGACACAAACGGACATTTGCACACCTATGTTTATAGAGGCATTATTTACGATTGTCAAGTATTGAAACAGCCCAAAAGTCCATTAAGGGATGAGTGGCTAAACAAGCTGTCATATATATGTATGGTGGAATATCTACTCTTTCTGAGAATAAGTTCTCATCTGTACCCTGAATTATCATTTTTTGATGATTATTTGTTCTCTTTTAATTTACCTTTTTCTGTCTTTTAATCTGGTATATTTCTCAAATGTCTGGTAAATCTTTGTTATCTATCCATGTTACGAGCAAAATGCCTCTTGGTGGGGCTTTGTGAGTGGGCAAGGTTAGTTGATGGCTGGGCTTTGCTTTAAGGTGGTTAGGTGAGAAGGCTGCCATTGTGCCGTAGTATATCTAAACAACAGAATGCAAGGTTCTCTTCTCAGAGTACTTGTCAGTTTCGAGAAAAAAAACCCTCAAATTTTGCCCTCCCATGGGCACTTGTCCCCATGAAATATAGTAAATAGAATGGTGTAAGATGGGAAGTAACATAGACTTCTCTGTATAAGCTTTCAATTAATCATTTCAATTAATGCAAATGTTTTCAGCTCTCCTTCGACTCCCATCCTCCATCATGATTGGGCTTCTGAAGCTCCAGGATCTCCAGGGTTTTGTAGGGCAACTGCTTCTCTTTCCATCTGCCCCAACCTCAGTGTTCATATGTTCCTACTATTTAACTCTTCTTGCTGGGCTTTATCAGTTAGCATCTTCTATCTACTCTGTCTTCTAAAAATTTGTTAACATCTCTAGCCCACGAATTCTCTTTGTTGTTACGGATTTATAACTTTAGCAAATTTTACTACTATCATTTTTGTGAGGACTCTGAAAGGAGAGGTGATACATACATGTGGGCAAACTGCAGGCCAGATGGGAAATCCTCTAACAATCTTTTAAATGCTCATGTGCCAAAGGAAAAAACCCTAAGAAAAATCTTTCTGCTTATGCTATAGGATGGCGTGTTTAACTCACATTTCTTTGTCTGTTAAAAATTGATTGGTTGGAGGACAATTATTCTCTGAGTGTACCACATGGGTCACATGTGGGAAATTACCACTTTAAAAAAATGCTACTGACCGAATACAAATGGCAACCAGGATCGCTCAATGAAGACAAGGGTCTCCAAAACTCTGAAAGACCTAGAGTGATTTATGAAGAAAAGAGTCTTTATCCAGTATATGGTCAGATATGTAAAAAATGAATAATTATTTATATTTAGAGAAGGGCAGGACAAATTTTCATTAATCATCTGCAATTGTCAGGTACAGACATATCTAGGTCTGGGCTATGAGACCCTCAGCTATATAATATAATTTATCATAAAGTTGATATTTTGGTCATTTTGTTTTGTATAATTGGTCTTTCATTGATTTTACTGACTCAACCATCTCTAGACATTATTTTAAAAAGAAAGGTAATTTAGTAAAATTTTATATGTCCATGACTAAGATGAAAAGAGCTGGTTTACTCTAGCTTAGTTTCAATATTCTGAAAAATGTTGACTTGCTTCCACCTGGTGGCATCAAGTGAACATTGCGGAATAGAGTAATCGGTTATCCCATCTGGCATTTCAAACAAATCTCAGCTGCAGCTACAAGTTATGAGAAGCTTCTGTTGCACATGTGAAGTTACACATTTATCCTTTCGCAGTTGAGGGGGCAGGTTGTATGAAAGGAAGAATGAGCTTGACTACAAGAATGGAAGGAGAGAAGAGAAAGCTGATTGTTGAAAGGCAACTCGGGTTGAGTTTGCAGATTACTGTATTTTATTTGGAATGTCAAAAGTTTTGCTGCGGCAAGGAGACCGGATCACTTGCAAAACCAGAAGCAACTTCCTGCTTTTAGGGATGGCAAGCGATTTTTATAGACATAAGAGGGAAGTCAGCTTGAGTCCTATTTATTGGATGCAGTTTCTTCCCATCCTATAGAGACAGGCTTAGGGCAGGCAGGATTTATTTTGTGTTGGATCAAATGTAATTAACTAGAGGCTTGACTGGTTGTCTGGGTCCCCTACCTTGATGGGACTATCAAATTTCAAAAAGATTTCAAGAGGAACTTCAAGACAAGTTCAAAGAGGAAGGGTTTGTTTTTGGCTCTGGGGGCCCCTAGGACTTTCTCTATACAGTTTTGTGGTAGAAGAAGAAACTTTGAAATATTTTACCTGCTACCTGACTGGGACGCAATAGAATATATTCAAATGCAGAGATGAGCATGTGAATAGGTCCTAATCAGACAGTCAGTCTGCAGGAAATATTTGCTGAGTACATAACACATGTTAAGTGCTGTGCAGAAAACAGGCTACAGTATTGAGCTACACTTAATCTTAAGACTCACTTGCAAACTTTGCTGCGATGAACATTTAAATACTTGAATGGACAGAGCAAGCCATTTTAGAAGCAGAAGGATTCCTTCTCAGACCAGAGAATTAGAAGATCTAAACAAGCCATTCAGTCCCTCTTTTGGACATTGAAATGGGGTATCAGCACGATATAAAGAACATCATGGACTATATTCCCACTGTAAGAAAATTGTACTTATGGTATTGTTCTAGTTTGCTAGCTGCTGGAATGCAACACACCAGAGATGGATTGGCTTTTAATAAAAGGGGGTTTATTTTGTTAGTTCTTCAGAGGAAAGGCAGCTAACTTTCCACTGAGGTTCTTTCTTACATGGGAAGGCACAGGATGGTCTCTGCTGGCCTTCTCTCCAGGCCTCTGGGTTCCGACAACTTTCCCCAGAGTGATTCCTTTCTGCACATCCAAAGGCCTGGGCTGAGCTGCAAGTGCTCAGATGAGGAATGAGCTGCTTGGGCTGTGCTACGTTGTGCTCTCTCATTTAAGTACCAGCCAATTAAGTCAAACTTATTCATTGCAGCAGGCATGCTTCCTAGCTGACTGCAGATGTAAATCAGCAACAGATGAGGTTCACATACCATTGGCTCATGACCACAGCAACAGAACTAGGCATCTTCACCTGGCCAAGTTGACAACTGAATCTAACTACCACAGGTATAAAGCTGTTTTTTTTTTTTTTTTTTACATGGGCAGGCACCAGGAATCGAACCTGGGTCCTTGGGCATGGCAGGCAAGCACTCTTACCTGCTGAGCCACTGTGGCCTGCCCCTGGTTTTAAATAAATTAGTAAAAATTAAATTATATTATAAGGCTGCTCTAGGCTTTTTTATCTCAGTGTGTCTGGGGACAGTT
The DNA here is from genome assembly GCF_023851605.1 of Tamandua tetradactyla. NCBI lineage: Eukaryota > Metazoa > Chordata > Mammalia > Pilosa > Myrmecophagidae > Tamandua > Tamandua tetradactyla. The sequence goes on along the minus strand of NC_135330.1, from coordinate 24,840,447 downwards.
TGTGAAAGTAGTGATAAATGGATACATGAAGATAGCATCCTGGATGCATATTTTCTGACCTTTTATTCTGAACTTTCATTGAAATGATGGAAGCAGCTAGAAAGCAATTAAAGGAGGATGTTTAGAAGTCACTGCAAAGGATGAGTTGGGAAACCGAGGCTGAATATACAGTATGTACAAAAGAGAGAAGTGTCCATAGATAGTATGACGTTTCTGACAGTGGTGTCATTCAAAGTACAGAAGTCTCAGTAAAAATTGGCAATTGTGAGAAGTGTATTTGTTCTCCATTTGAAAAGTAACAATTTAAAAGTCTGATAATATCCAGTGTAAAAAATGGGCACTTTAATATTTATAGGTAGGCAAATTGAAGAACAATTGCACATTAATAAGCCTTAACCTGTTCATACTTTCTGAGCTGACCATTATCTTTCTGTGATGATTAGGTTTATGTGTCAACTTAGCCAAGTTATTGTATCTAGTTGTTTGGTTAAGCAAGAACTGGCCTGATTGTTACTGTGAGGATATTTCATGGATTTACTCATCAGTAAGTTGGTTGCATCTATGGCTTATTACATCTACAATCAACTGAGGAAACTGCCTTCAATGATGAGAGAAGTCTCATCCAATCAGATGAAGGCCTTGAAAGGAGAAGTGGTGGTTTCAGCAGTCAGAAGGTAGAACTTCCATCTCTACTTCAGCCAGCTAGGTTCTTCTGGGGAATTCATCAAAAGCCTTTGTTAGAGTTACCAGCTTGAGGCATGCTGTATGGAATTTGGAGTTGCCCAGCCCCCAGTCCTGTGAGACAATAAAAGTTGCATAATATTTACATTCTGTCCATTCTCTATTTTCCTAGAGAACCCTGACCAGTACAACTCTGATACCAGAAGTGTTTTTTGAGACTCTTAAGGATGCAATTTCTGAGGCTTTTGGAATTGGTTCTCTAACCTGTTTAGATTTAAAGGCATTAATGACTCTATTTCCAACAATCAAGATGACACTGATAGTTCAAGGCATGCATTGGCAATAGAGATATGCAAAATATCACCACTGGATATGGCTACTTATAAGAGGCAAGGTTCTAGGTAAGAGGGTTTTTGATACCTTAACAGAGTTTTGTGGAGTTAAAAAGTATAATGACATTGGCTGGTTGTTCCTAAATATGCTGGATACAGTTGTAAAAGAAAGGGATGAGTGCAAGTTTTCAAACTCCCAACTTAAGCACTACATGAAGGACAAAAATTTCTATATGTTCCCTGAAAGAAAATCTTATTTCATTTAGCCACAGACTTGAGATTTCTGAAAACCAAACCCAGGTCTCATTGTGCGTGTGGCGTAACTACAATGTAAATCCCCAAACTTGCAGTGTGTCTGCTGTTAAAGTGAAGGCATTGATTGGAAAGGAATGGGACCCTGACAACACGAATGGAGATATAGGAGATGATTAAGATGATGATAGACATTGAAACCCTAGATTCTGCTGAGCCTTTGGCAGATAAACCCGTCTGCCCTAAGGAATCAGCCTCTCTACCAACAGTCTGCCCCCGGGAATCAGTCTCTGAACTTCCAGTCTGCCCTGAGGAATCTGCCATCCAACCTCTACCTGAAGAGATTAACTTCACAGTAATTTATTTTAGCAAAAACTTTCATACTTGCATTTTTATGTTGTTTGAAGTAGTAAAAATTAAAATATACCTTGGTGTCTTATAGAAAACATTAATAAGAATATTCTTTAAAAGAAGATTGTAAGGTCTTACAGCAGTCACATTTATTCCTGATCTTCATTATTTGTAAATTCTGAGATGCTGTGCTTTATGTGTATAACTGGTATTTCCCTGGAACTTTGGGTGCCTGTGTGATATCTAAGAGTCAGAGTTAGAATTTTGCCGCTATGAAAGTCAGCATTAACCCATACAGCAGCTGTTAAAGAAGCAAAAAAAAGAGATCAGACTTCAAGTATAGATAAGAATGAAGCTGATCTGTTTGAGACTAAGGTAAATCAGAATATAGGGTAAAGGATGATATTATCTGTATTTTAGAACTTCACATTCTGTGTAAGATCAAAGGAAGAGATTTTTATTTTGCCCAAAACTTAAGTTTTCTGTAGTGCACAATCTAATTTAACCTGTTTTACCAGTTCATTTAACAACCTAAATAGATGGAGACCAGAATAGGGAATGAGATCTTGTAATTCTGTATAGCTTAATGTAATATCCTGACACATTCGAGAGTATGGTAGGCAGATAATTAAAAAGTATTCACAAAGTTCCTTGAGGGACTGAAGAAAATATATGGAACTATTGAACTTCCCCACCTGGGAAATCTCTGACACTCTCTCAAGCATTGACATGCTGGTATGAAACTGTCATGTACCCCCCAAAAGCCATGTTCTTTGTTCTTTAATCCTCATTCAATATTGCTAGGTAGCATCTCTTTTGATTGTTTTCATGGAGATATGGCCCACCCAGTTTTGGTTGGTAACTTTTGATTAGATGGTTTCCATGGAGATGTGTCTGCTCTCATTCAAGGTGGGGTTGCTTACTGGATGGAGCCCTTTAAGAGGGAACCATTTGGGAGAGTGCAGACAGAACCCACACAGCCAGAGATGTGGCTAAGAGATCTCAAATAGAGACAAAAGGCTGTTCTAGAGGTTACTTTTATACAAGCTTCAGCTACATAAATTGCCATGGTATGTCAAGCTCCAGCACAGTATTCCTGAAAACCCTAAAGAATACCTAGGGCTCCTTCTGAGGCTCCACATAAGCTTGACTCACTAAGCTTATTTTTCAGAAATTTAAATCCTCCAGAGTGTTCCTACATCAGATAAACCCCGAAACCCAGAGGTGCCAGTCTGTACAGGAACATCACCTAGTTGCATCCCCTACCTCATAATGTTGACACACCTTTCGACATGAAGTTAGAATGGTCATTGACCAAATATCCCTGAAGATTAGAAGGATAAAATGAGAGGGAGAAATTGTAACAGAGAAGAAAGAATTTAACAAATGATTGTGACTACTGAATCATTTCATTGATACTGCTTGTTAGTCTCCAGTGTATTAGAACAGGTAGAAGGGAATACTTGAAGCTGTGAATCTGTAACCGCTTCCAAACTTTGAGAATTGCTTTATAACAACTTCTTAAACTGTACTTTGAAGTTTGTCACTTTTCTGCACATATGTTTTATTTCACAATAAAAAAGTTAAAATATACCTCAGGGTCCATCAACTGAAGAATAGTTAGGTTATACAACTTTAAAACTGTGGGATATATACTGTGGCTAAAAGAATTAAATAAAGCTACATATAATGACATGAAGATATCTGTAGAACATGAAAGAGACAAACTGCAGAACCATATATGACTTTAGTAAAGAACATTAAGTAGCAGACATTAAGTAACAATTAAGTAATAAAGCTCTGTTTTGCATGTCTGTTGGTGTGAACATAGAAAGAGGCCTGGCAGGATATATCACACTGTCGACTAGGGAGAAGGTAGGGGTGGAGAAGATAGTAAAGGAAGACTTATGCTCTATCTCTAGCATTTTGCATGGTAAAAGTATTCAAGAATTACTTGTATAACTTTAATAAATAGAGGGTTTTTAAAAACATTTTAGGAAAAAATAAAAAGGAAAAGAAGGATCGAAGAATTTATAAAGTTAAAAATAACACCGATTTTGTAAATTCATAGAGGTGAATCCAGATAGTTACTGAAAAACTGATTTTGGTGCACTTGTGCTCATTTGTGCAAAAAATGGGTGTTTAAATTGTTTGAGAAACATTGCACTGATTTATAAAATCTGGTGGGATATTGACTCTTTTCCTGATACCGCAACCTACCAGCACAACGATACCAGGCAGGCATCTAACGCTCTCAAGACTTAGACTTGGAAAGCAGCAGTAGAGAAATGTGGCCTTCAGAATCAGGTGGCACAATTGCACTGTGTGACTTACATATCCCTTAACTTTCTTGAATGCGAAGCTTAGCACCCTGCTTATGATCACCATGACTCTTTCTTGCAGGAATGATTTATCTTGACTCATCCACACAGCCATTTCCTGTTAAAAACATGAGTCATCTTAGTACTGTGGTGTGTCCATTTCCCAAATCCCTTCCTTTAGTTGCCAATTTCACCAATTCAGGATTCCCTGTCATCTTTCACACATTTCTGATTATTTTACACCTTATCTGTTTTTATCTCTAAAATATGGATAATAAATATTTGGTATAGTAACTTCTACTAGAATAATTTCACCTGGGTTTTATTTTATTGAATTCTATTCAACAAACATTTACTAACACCGACTTGCACAGTCATTTTGTCATGCATCAAGTAGAGTTTATCATGAGGCTATGGACTTGTTATCAGCTGCTTCTCCTTCTTCTTTCAAAGTATATATGCCTCCTTATTTTTATTTCAATTGCAGAATTTGAGTTTCAGCTTTAAAAAGGAATTGAAATGTTATCTGATCCTGACATATTATCTTATCCAAGAATTTTCTCTGCAAATTTACCACCCAGAAATTTTTCTGTTTATGGCTGGAGAACACATTACTGGAGGCAGCTTGAGTAGAAAGTTCTTGCTAATTTTAATTCATATCTCTCTTGCAGTAACTTCTAACTATATGTTCTTAATCTTTAGTTGCCAGGATATATTTGGGGAGAGAAGAAGACTGCTAGTTGGCTTCACATGCCAACCATTACTAACAGACTTTTAAGGCAGTCTGTTGGAGTCCACAGCATTAATGCCAATAAATAATCTCTTCCCTTCACATGCCATCATCATGGAAAACTGTCTTGACCTCCCTTTGTCAGTGAATAAAAGTCTTTAAATCTCAGAGGGGTCAGCAGTTCATACCCTTTCCAGATCCCAGTGTTCAACTCAATGTGAGGAACAAGAGAGTCTTTAGAGGATAGTAGGTATACAAACAAGGTAGTTAAGTAACAGGTTCCCAAGTTAGTGGCTCTTCCATTCATTATCTTCAAAATGGAAAAAAATAATGGTAAATCCCTCATAGGATTATATGAAGGATTAAATGAGATAACCTACATAATTAATAGGTATTAATTATTAATTAATTAATTAAATATTCAGCATAGTGAGTGACATGAGGGAAGTGGCATATGGTTTGGGTAGAAAAGCATGGGCTGGGGAAGAAGGATAATAATAACCACTGCAAAGAGGAGCGAGGACAAAACAAAAAAATAAACTAAGTATTTGGCTCAAATTAGGCCAGTTGGCTCAATAAATTTAATTTTCCTTCATTTTCCTTCTTGTCTTCATGGATTCCAATCTTAATTTTTAGCTTGGATATCTTTTATTATTTGCACAGCCAATGGACCATAGTGTTTCCATGGATGCTCCTGGTGAGTAATTCAATCTTTTTTTCCAGTATTTTCAGAGTCCTGACCCCTGATGCCATCTTCTTAAAAATACAAAATTGAAGACCATGAAATATCCCGAGCAGTCTTGCATCTCTGGCTGGGATAGTAAAAAGTCAGTGAGATCTTAGATATGGTGGGGCTTTGGGCATTTAGACCTTATTCTGCTACAGTGGTAGCTGTGAAGATAGGACATTCATGAGATTTCATAGCACCAAAGTTGGTAGGGAAAGAAGGATGCATGTAGACCCTATCACAGCATGGTTCATTGTTAGGTGGACTTGACTAAAGTTTAGGCTAATGATCCTCCTTTTCACTGCTACCTCATACTCCATCTACCCTTATATTGCCACATAACACTTGGCTTCTCAACTGTCCATTGATGCCATCCCCTAAAATTCAAATGCTTAAGAAAATGCCTCTGTATTTCAAATAAAGAGGAATGATTTCATTTGGGAGGTAATCTCACTCCTTGAGAGGTAAAACAAACAAACAAAAAAACCATTTCCATCCATTAAGTATTTGAGGAAAATGCAAATCTGGTAAATGGAAAAATAATAAGTGAAATTTAGTGAACTCTTTAGATTTATGGTAAGAAAACAAAACTGTTTATTTTTCCTTTATTCACAAACAGAGAAGATAACCTATACTCAAAACTGTCTACTTTACCTTCAAGATCTGTAGCTTATAGAGGTCTTTAGATACTAAGATCAGAAGAGTGTCCTCATATATGTTTAAAATATTTTGATATAAACGCTGAAAAACAACAACAAAACAGTTACAGCTGGTCAGCTAGCTTTGGATAAAATTTACTGAATGTCTATAGGTCCTAAATTAACTCCATGAATGGAAGGCAAGAAAGAAGAGAGGTAGCTATGCTGATGAGACCTCATGCAATTGCCATATGCCATGAATTGCTTCTCCAGCTTACAGGGCAAGTGCACAGAGCAGCAACACCAGGGACGTAGAGACCACAGATGTTGCTGACCTCACCATAGGACTCTTCTTACTGCCACCTTTCTCTGCTCCTACTTTCTTATTTTTTTGTGTGGCACTTGCTGGTAAGCTCCATTTATATATTCTAGCTAAGAAAAGTGAGGAAGAGGATAGCAGGGTTTATTAATTGCTGGGAGACATTCCAGGGTATAAGGTAGAGAGGGGTTGCTCTGGTATAAAACACAGTGTCACCATGACTAGAAGACGACAGATCTTACCTCCAGGTCTTCATAATCATCATCACTGGTCACCATTTCTTTCAGGGTCTTAACATTTGGCACAGAAAATGCAAGTTTAAAGGATGACTCCACTATCTTCAATTGAGCTTCAAATTGCCATAAGGGATTCACAAAGCTGGCAAATGAGAGATGCAATTATTACATTGATGAGAAAACAAATGTAACCTATCTGTACTGTTTTTTATCAGTGATGACTGTGTATGAGAAAATGTGTTCCAGTTTCTTGTTTTATATGGCACATGGTCTAACATGTCCTCCTCAAAATCAAAATGGTGCATCGAATATAATGGAATGGATTTCTTTATAAAATCAGAATGTATTTCTCCATAGACTAATATATCATAACGAATGGTTACATTCCAAGCTAAGCCCAGAGAAACCATGTTGAGTTACAGACAGCTGAGCTCTATTACTGACACATTTTCTCTAATCCGGGTTACTAAGTTTTTAGCATTTTCATATCTCGATATTGGAATGCATCTTCAAACTGATAGCAAATGAAACCTGTCCATCAACATATAGAAAGTTAAGTTGCAAGACAGTTGTTATTCCTTGGCATGTGTAACTGGAATAGAATCTCTTGGAATATAGCGGACAATTTTCCAATCTAAGAGGGACTGATTTCACTCATTCATGGGCTCTAATAGAATATCACTTAGACTCTGAGCAGCTATCTATCAAAACATCAAGTAGAACTTTCAGTGGAAGGTATTTAACTTCCAGGAATATATATGATTCAGTTTAGGAAAATGCAGAATTAAGATGTTGACAACATAGGAAACAGTCTTTCAAAATGTTCTGCAATCATATTGTCAATTATACAGATGCTAAAATGGTCAAGGTCTTGAATAAGGATTAGGAAAATAGCATGTCATTCTGATGCCATGCATAAATGCTCAAATTTTAAATGGAAAGAAGGCTGAGAATCAGACTTTAGTTGTGATACTAAAGAAGAAAGACATGTAAATATATGGGCAACTGTCAGCAAGTATGCTTTTTGTCTACATATACTTTATGTTCCAAAAAGAAGTTATTGAGTATGTGTCTTACAACAAATGGCATAATAGAATTAAGAAATGCAGTTTAAGTCTTTCTTATCTTACCAGCAGGATGGGGAGGGAAGTCAGGTGGTAAGGGATGGAACTTGAGAAGGAATAGAAGCATCCCCCATTAAAATATTGTATTTGTTTGCTTTTGGTGGATTATTGAGCTATTTGTTTCAAAGATTGGTATGGAGTAAGAAGTGGAAGAAGAGTGAACAAATACACTAAAAAAAGACAGATAAATGGTTAATGTTTTCATATTATGAAGCAAAGAGAATCAATAAGAAAAAACTCAATATATACTTTTACAAGTACAATTTCAAGAATTATAATTGAAAAACAAGAAAGTAAAAGTTTCCTAATAAAAGAAGGGAAAAATTACATTTTTATGTTAATAGTATATTAAACATCAGAAGTAAAGGACTATATTAATATGGAACAAAGTATAATTCAAATGAAAAATGTTAAGTGAGATATAGATGTTGTTATAAAATAATAAGAGGCATAGTTAATAATTAAGACAATATGAAATCTCCCAAATGATATAGAAAAAAATTAAACAGTGAAAATTATTAAAGACACAAGGAGAAATAAAAACACAGTTCTAGTAGAAGATTTAAATTTATGCAAAAATGGTGCTTTTAATATAATTAATGCATTGATGTAAATAAATTATGTTAAATGGGATAACAAGAGATGCTGATGAAAGGTAATCATGAGATGCTGACAAATATTTATCATATACTCAAGAATAAAAATATCAGTATATATAGGGTGGGCCACAGTGGGTCAGCAGGCAGAGTTCTTACCTGCCATACGGTAGATAAGAACACCAGGTTCAATTCCCGGTGTCTGCCCATGCAAAAAAAAAAAAAATCAATGTATATATATAAAAAACCATATGCTTTGTTCTGTGATCACAAGGATCTATTTTAAAAATTAAAAAAATCAAAGTACTTAACCTTACTTGAATACTATCCTGAACAGAGTTGTTCTCATTTAAAATGTGAGAAAAAGAATAAATTAGGTATATAACTCAAGATTTTAAAAGGAACTAAAAATACAATTCAAGTAATGAAGAATATAAGCAAAATAAATACATTATGAGATGAGAAAAACTGAAAACAATAAGTATAATGATCCTCACTGGCAAATTTAAATAAAGATTTAAAAAGATAGAGAGAAAGCAAAAACTAAATAATAACTAAGAATGGCTACATTAGTCAATAAAAGAGGTAAACTACTAGATGGGTTTGATAAAAACAAGCTAATCAATTTATATTGCTAAAATATACATGTATACATGAAGATGTAGCATAGGTGAATCTTTATGTACAAAATAACCTTGGCCAATAAGTGAAAGCAAATTCTATAATAAATGTAAAAAGTTAAAAGCAAAACTATTATGTGGGAGATTCTTAAAATGTTTAGGTAAACCAAACAAATTTTAAATAAAAATACAGAAGAGGGGACCCTAATCTAGGGTCTGCCCTTCCATAAACCATGTAAAATAGTATGAAAAAATATATTTATATGTTTATTTTTCTGGGGAAAAGAATTTAAGTTTCATTGATTCCTAACGAAGTATTGAAAGAGATGAAGAACCACTGATATAGTGGATTTTAACACTAAGCACTAGGTTTTACATACTTTACATGCATGAATATCTTAATATATCTTCCCAACAACATTAGAAGGTAAGTATTATTATTATTTCCAGTTAATGGATAAGGAATCTGAGGCTTAGAGAAACTAAATAACTTCATCAAAATAATAAAAGCTGGGTATGGTAGAGCTGGCATCAGGTGCTCAGTCTGCCTGACTCCAGAATCTTCATGCTTAACCACTGTTTCTCTTTCTCTTTAGTAGTATTCTGTAAATTCTGCCTAATTCAACTGAGCAAGATAACTAAGACAGATAGTACAGGAAAGGAATGGACAAAATGATCATTGTTTGCTCACTGAAATTACAAAAAAACACCAAAAAATAGAACAATACATGAATTTCTAAATTTAAGAAAATTATCAAAGAAAGAAAATCAGGCATCTTCCTGTATTAAATAAAAGACAATTGAACAATATTAACCCATTTCACTTATGAGCATAGAGTTTACCCAAATTTTCTAGAACAATTTAGCAAAATGATAAGACAAAAACATACCACAATCAAATGTGATTTATCATTGAAATTTAAAGATAGCCTAATACCGTAAAAACAATGAGTACATATCTAATAATAGACTAAATAATAAAAATAGACATTTAATGAATCCTGGAAATAAAATGAATAAATATCAGCATCAATTTCTAAGAAAAAAAAGTGAAGTAATTCCTTAAAAGGTTTTATTTAAATCAACATTTTTTAAAATGGAGAAATAGTGTACGTATTCTTATTAATAGTAGGAACAACATGATGGCTCAATTTCCATTTGTAAAATTTTGTGTTAAAAATTTTCTTATATTTCTAAGAAATGATCTAATAAGAATATTTAGTAAACCCAACCTAATACAGGATAAATATTCTAAACAACAAATCCAATTCCTTTCCAGTATATGAGTAATTGTGTGGAGAGCCGCCTCCCGGATGGGCCTGGTGGACTGGCTGCAGCCTGCTCTAGAGTTTCCCCCTCCCATCGAGTGAGCTAAGATGGCGCCCACATCCTGCTTCCGCTTAAAACGTATACCCAACGTTCGGGCAAAGATGGCGCCCGAACGTCACTTCCGCCCATGATGTATGCATCCGCCTCTCCTACCCACCTATCCCAACTCTGTACGTGGCTTTCAGCTATTGGTAGTCACCATGCTATATTTGGGACCCCGGGAAGGAAATCGGAGAGACGACCCATAGGGAGCTGTACCTGACGGCCGCATCGAGGTCGCTCTCCCACGAGGCAGTACGCCCCGTGTGGAACCTGTAATAAAGAATGTATGCCTAGCCTCAGTAAAAGCTGCACTCACAACTGCCGTGCGTCTTGAGTCGTGGTTAACCGCCAGGTCAGTGTGTCTGGAGCCTTCTTTCTCTCTCCCTCCTGTCCCCTTCGCCGGCCGAGGATCAGGAGCTGAGCGAGACGGCGCCGGACATAATTGTTTTCCAAAAAGATAAGATAAAAAAGTAACCAGAAATACAGCACATCTAAGTAATTAGTCTAGCAATGTGCAAGATCTATATTAAAAATACTCCAAACTTTCAAAGGAGATATAAAAACGAACTTGACTAATTGGAAAAATGTATCATGTTCTTAAGTAGGAAGATTATTACCATATGTCAATGTTTCACCAATTATTTTACAAGCTCTGAAACCCCAATTAATATTTTGGAATATTTTTCACCAGACATTGACAAAATACATGTCAATACATTCCTGTACTTGGAGGAATAAATGGAAAGGCATATCATGGTCGACTTTGATGAAAAAAGCTCAAAAAAATGAGGAATATTTAGCTCAATCAGATAATAGAACCTATTACACAATAACACTAAATTGGCACCACAATAGCACTCTAAATCTATGAAACAGAGTAGAAATTCTAGAAAAATACCCTAATGATGGGATGGCAAATAGACGAAAATATGCTATACAATGTGCAGGACAGCTGTCTTCATTGTGGCACTAATTTACTGTCTCAGTATTTCATGCTGGGCCAGAATGCAGCTTCAGAGCTCTTTTAAATTGAATATGTTATTGAGGAAATTGTAGATTCACATACAGTTGTGAGAAATAATTACAGAGAGAAAGCATGTAGTCTTTATCCAATTTCCTATGAATAGTTTCTATCTCCTTTTGCAAAACTAGAGAACAATATTTAATATAGACAGAATTGATATCTATGTATGTATCTGTCTCTGACTCTAACTCTGTATCTATGTCTAAATCTCTATCTGTCTTTATCTATATAAAATATCTCAACCAGGATAATGACATTTCACCAATCTTACTCAGATTTACCCAATTTTACTTGTACTCACTTGTGTGTTTGTGTATTTAGTTCTATAAAATTTTATCACATACATACATCTAACACCACAGTCAAGATACTGAACCCCTTTTAACTTCTAAACATTCTCTTATACAGACCAATATGAAAAATTTCAAAAGGCTAAATAAGTCGTTGGAAATGAAGTATTCAAAAATAAGTTTAAGTGCTTATCTGTATCAGGTGCTAATATCTTTTTCTGGATGGAACAGATAATAAATATATAATAAATATAAATATATTATCTGTATTAATTAATACAGATATTAATACAGATATTAATATCTGTATTAATATTATATATTATCTGGTTTTGCATGAGAGATGGTCTCTGTTGGCTCAGCTCTGCCATTGCAACACAGAAGCAGCTGTACAGAATACATAAATGAATGGGGGTAGCTGTGTTCCAACAACACTTTGTTTATGGGCCCTGGAATTTGAATCTTATAAACTATTCACACATCAGGAAATATTGTTTTTCTTCTTCTATTTCTCCCCAACTATTAAAAAATGCAAAAACTTTTATTATCTTGTAAACTGTACAAAAACAGAAACAAAAAGATTTAGGCTGTGCTTGTCAATCTCTGGTATGTATAATGGAAATTAGGAAAAATGAACTAAATTAGCTCATAAATTAAAACAAATATCATAGACTAAAGGGTATCAAAATCAATAACATAAAAAACTAAGAGAAATTTAAACATAGCATTAAATGCAATGTAAAAGTAATAATTTTATACCAAAGAAAATAGAAAAAGTATATAGCTATGACTTGACACCCAAACCCAAGCAACAAAAGAGAAAAAATAGATAAATGGGTCTTCATCAAAATTAAAAACTGTTGTGCCTCAAAGGACTTTATCATGAAAATAAAATGACAACCTACAAAAAATGGGGAGAAATATTTGGACACCACATACAATTATCCAGCATAGAAAAAGAAATCCTTCCATCTAACAACAAAGAAGACAAACCAATTAAAAAATGGGCAAAAGACTTGAACAGACATCTCTCCAAAGTGGATATACAAATGACCAGAAGGCATATGAAAGGACACTCTAGCTCATTAGCCAGCAGGAAAATGCAAATCAAAATCTCAATGAGACACCATTTTATGCCCATTAGAATGGCTGCTATTAAAAAATGGAAAATTATAAGTGCTGGAGATGTGCAGAAATAAGAATATTCTTTCATTGCCAGTGGCAATGGAAAATGGTACAACCAGTGTGGATGGCAGTTTGGTGGTTCCTTGGAAAGTTAAGTTTAGAACTACCATATGACCTGGCAACCCCACTACTAGATATATACCCCAAAGAATTGAAAGCAGGGATATGAACAGATATTTGTATACCAATGCTTATAGCATCACTATTCACACTTGTCAAAAGATGGGAGCAACCCAAGTGTCCATCAGCCAATGAATGTTCATATATGAATGTTCATACACCATGAACAAAATATGGTATATACGTATAGTGGAAAATTATTCAGCCATGAAAAGGAATGAAGTTCTGATATATGCGCCAATGCGGATGAACATTAATGACATCATGTTGAGTGAAATAAGCCAGATGCAAAAAAGACAAAATTGCATGACTGATATGAAAATAATTTGAGTAAGAAAACACACAGAATTAGAATCTAGAATATAGCTACCAGGGGATGGAGTGGGAATGGGAAATTAAGATTAAAATGTGCAGGTTTCCTATTTGGAACAATGGAAATGTTTTGTTAATAGATGGTGGTGATGGTAGCACAACATTGTGCACATAATTAACAGCACTGAAATATATATCTGAATGTGGTTCAAAAGGGAAAAATGTTAGGTTATATATATAGAAAGAGAATAAAAATTTAAAAAGAAAATCCATGGAACTACGCTACACAATGAATCCTAAGTTAAACCATGAACTATAGTTAATAGTACAATTATAAAAATGTGCTCTCATGAATTGTGGTACATGTTCCACACCAATGCAAGGTATTAATAATATGATGGTATATGGGAATTCTGTATTTTGTACATGATTGCTCCAAACCCACAATTTCTCTAATAAAAAAATACGTAGATATGACTACATAAAATCAATTCTAATAATGAAGATAAACAAGGAGGTAAAATTTTTAAAGCATAAAAATATCCTGAGATGTTTATAAAGTATATGCCATAACTAAAATCCTATATAAATTGGCAAAGAACATGATAAAATTCTCACATGAGAAAATTCACAAACACATAAATATGGAGTATACTGATCCTTGCTTGTATTGAAAGAAATATAAATTAAAATTATAATGAAGTATAAATAGAAAAGGTATGTGAGTAAGTATGTATATAGGTACAGCTTCTGGGTGACTAAGCTCTAAAGGAACATTTATTATTAGTGCAGTTCTTCTGGAAAGCAAACTGATAGCATTTATCAGAAGCTCTAAGAAGTTTCATCCCATCTGGATTAGTTTAGGTTGACAGAAAGCAGATGCCAAAATTGGATTCAAGGTGCAAAAAGTTTACAAGAGAAGGAGAGGGGAAAGGAAGGATGACTAGGATAGGAAGAGTTTTCAAATGCAGCAAGCTCAAAGAAATATTCCACCATGCTGGGTCATCTGTGAGAGAAGCCGGCAGGAGGCATGGCTTCCGTGGCCTTGTGGCTGCCACAACCGTGCTGGTAGGTGTGGCTGTGGGCCGTTGGTGAATTAGGCTTTCTACCCAGACGCACATTTTCATGGCTGCCACATCTTCTCAATCAGTAACCTTATTCTTAGATATTGTTGTGGGTTGGATTGTGCTCCCCAAAGAGCACATGTGAATGTGACCTTATTTGGAAATATGTTCATCGCAAATGTAATTAGTTGTTAAAATGAAGTCATACTCTAGTATGACTTCAGTACTCCAGTGTGAAGGTGCAATGACTGCACCTTTAATCCAATACGACTGGTGTCCTTATAAGAATAGGAAATTCAGACAGAGGAGAGCACTTCATATGAAGGGACACAGGGGAGAAGGCCACGTGACAACCAAGGCAGAGATTGAAGCTCAGGGATTGCCTGTGAACCACCAGAAGCTAGGAAGAGTGGTGGAAGGATTCTCCCCACAGATTTTGGACACTTAGCTGCCAGTACTGTGAGATAATAAACTTCCATTCTTTAAGCTATCCAGTTTTTGGTACTTTGTTACATCAATCCTAGGAAACTAAGACGGGTGTTTCGAAGAAGTATTTCAGAAAGAGATGAATTATTTTATGCACAAAAATGATTATTATAATATTAGTAAAATAGAGTATAATTCAGAAAAATTGGAAATGCTATGCCACCACCAAAATGAAAATATGATTTTTTAGAAAAATGCAAAACTATAAGACAGAATATAAAAGAAAAGTAGAACAGAAACTTGGCGATGCAACATGATTATAATTTTGAAATAAATTATTCATTTATCCACACAATACAGACCATTGTGAAGTGTGGTAGTTAGATTCAGTTGTCAGCTTGGCCAGGTGAAGGCACCTAGTTCTGTTGCTGTGGGCATAAGTCAATAGTACGTGAACCTCATCTGTTGCTAATTACATCTGCAATCGGCTAAGAGGCGTGCCTGCTGTAATGGATGACGTTTGACTTAATTGGCTGGTGCTTAAATGAGAGAGCGCAATGTAGCACAGTCCAAGCAGCCCTGCGTACCTGATCTCAGCACTTGCAGCTCAGCCCAGGCCTTTGGAGATGCAGAAAGGAATCACCCCAGGGAAAGTTGTTGGAACCCAGAGGCCTGGAGAGAAGGCCAGCAGAGACTACCCTGAGCCTTCCTATGTAAGAACCTCAGATGAAAGTTAGCTGCCTTTCCTCTGAAGAACTAAAAAAATGAATCCCCTTTTATTAAAAGCCAATCCATCTCTGGTGTGTTGCACTCCAGCAGCTAGCAAACTAGAACAGGAAGAAACACAAGGAAGAAATATGTAATAGTTGGCTTAATTTGGACGGTAGAATATGGAGTCTTTAAAAGTTTTCACCATAACGACTTGTAATAGAAATGTAATAGAAATATTACATTGTACAGATACTCAATCGGTGAAATAAGAGCATCACAGCCTGTCCTACCTGGAGTTTATGGCCAGGATCATAGCTTGATGACTTAACAGGCCTGAGTATGCATCCAAAAGGCTGGAAGCCAAATGCTCCTGCAAGTACCAGGAAAAAGAAGGGTCAATAATTAGAGACCTGAGAAGCTTATATCATGAAGTGTGGTTCTCTCATTTTAGCGACTAAAGTGAACCAAACTGTACTGGAAAGTAAACCCACGAGTTCACAAAATTGTTCAAACCAGACAAATTGTAATTTAAACCGAGTGCGGCATCTTACCCTAAATGGTGATTTTTTACAAGCAACTACTGTGCTTATATATTTAGCATTCCAAATGGAATTGTGTTAAGTGCACTCTTTACCAGGTGCTCTTCTGTTCAAAACTGTAACCATCCTGTGAAGTCTACGCAGCATAGAGTCAATCTACAGAAATACCAGCAGGTGGTTCAAGTCACACCTTCCTTGAGAATGACTAAATTCACATGATAGAATGAGAAACACATCCAGGTCACTGTCCAGCTGTCTAACAATTATTTGACCTTATAAATGATAATCAATGGGATCCATAAAAATTTTTCTCATTTTGAGTATAGAAACTGGAGAACTGGAGAAAGCTAATAGACATCTTTGATCCTCTGTATCTCCGCTTTTCATTCCACGCACGCCTATATTATGGTGTCACTTTTTTGTATCAGGTCCATCAGTACTGTCTGTAGAGAATCCTTAGCATCTACTTCTGAAAGAGGACTGCATTCTCTTTTTAAGCAGTGCTGTAAATTAATGATATTTCTATGAGGTTTCATTCCCTCCAATGCATAAATAAATACCTGTCCCTGATTGTTACCCTAAAAATGAGCTCTTTCCTCTTGTTCAGTGCTGCCCTACTCCTCCAACATTGAGCTGGAAATCCATGTTCTGTCTCTGATATGTAAGACCTATCAGTCAGAGAAACTTCCTGACTTGGTTATGAGCTAAAAAAAAATGCCATTTTCCCTTTAGCCATAAACATTCTGCTATGACTTCACAAAAAATAGCATATTTTACATTTCCTAACACACTTAACACACTCAGACGGAAAATATTTATATCTATAGCTGTCATTAATCCCTTATAACACCAAACATGATTTTACTTAATCATGAGAGAATAATTCTTCCCCATGTTGCTTATTAGCATATTGCACATGTTATTATTACTTAGAAAATACAAAATCTTCTGTGTGTTGGACAACTCTGAATATGAAACTATGTGGTGATTTGTCTGACTTGAAATAAGATATTTTTTCCTTTCCATCATTATCATTCACTTTGGCCAGAAATTCAGTAGTTCCATCTCTCTGGGCAGTACCTGGACATTCCATCTGTATGTAAGCCATAATCCTCTAGGGTTGTTGCCTCGATTGGTAGACTAGCAGCTAACTTCCTTGGAAGTCAATTTTGTAATGTGTTTTATATTCTAATATTCTAAATCACTGGTCCACAAGACTGGCAGTACATTAAGGGGCTGAAAAATATCGATTTTGAGACCTAAGCCACACTTCAGAGGTTTCGTTTTCAAAGGTCTGTAGTCAAGCCCAGACATCAATCTTTCTTTTTTTTAAACACCTTCCAGGTGTTTTTGATATGGAGCCAGGATTGAGAACCCCTTTTTAAGTGAACCATTTCTATTCAATCTTGGAGCTTGCTTGCACACTAATACATTGTCATTTGGTTGATCAATAATAACCTAGACTTCTTATTCCCACGTGTTAGCCAGCTTCTCTCTTTTTTTCCTACGTGTAGTCAAATTCTTTACTACAACTCCTTCGCAGGCTACTTCCCTCCCCACATTGCTTTAGCATCACATCTTTTGTTGATTCACTGACTTACAGCATGCCCCTGCCTTGTTATATGCATGCTTTCACCTGCACCTAACTCCTTTATCCATTAATACGTACTTAATGCCAAAAGCTGAAACACACATTGAAAATGTTGTTTAACATAATAAGCTGATATCTCCAATTGTGCCAAGGAGTTATAGGCATTAGCCAAGGATTTCACCTGCTTTTCCCAATTAGGCATTTCTGTTAGTGTTCAGAATATATAATATGCTCACCAGTGTTCCCAGAAATACTTTGATAAGATATGATTAGCATTCTAGCTTTAACTTCTACCACCTAAGTTCTCTTTTATCTCATTTTCAATTATGTCTTAATCACCATAAACCTTCACTGGAAACTCACAGTGAGTGATAAAATGTTTGTGATCCTGGAAATCTGGACTTTTGTGACATATTTTATAAGATAGGTTCTAGGATCAGTCTGGTAGGATTTAAGATTCTATATTCCTCTGGCTTCCTTCTCTAAGCCAACCATCTTCTTTATATATATATATAAAGACATATTTGTTGAATATCTATTTTCAATCTTAGCCAGAAAAAGTATAGTCATTTCAATTTGGTTAGTGTTTTCAATCTCAGATATTTCAGATCACATACATATAGTGTGTATTTCTAATGCCACCTTAGCTTGGGGAAAAATCGGGGTCATAATAATAATCATTATTCTGAGGGAATTTGAACTCCCTTTAGGAAATTCTCAAATTAAATCCATGAACTTAATCCTCTAGTATATTATGTGAGTCCTCACCTTTTCCTACTTCTCCAGTTCATTAAAATGTCTACTTTCTCTGCCAAGCGCAAAGTATCAGAGAGATGAGACATCTGAACAGAGGGCATGGATATCCACCACCCTTGCCTCTAAGGCTTCCTATCTGTGCTGGTGCCCCCGAAGGTAACAGTACTCTTTCCATTGCTCTCTCATGACCCTGCCAACCCTGCCAAGGCCAGAGGTTGAGAGCGTTGAGAGCTGCTCCCAGAATAAATTCACTCCCTACTTGCAAAGATAGTTAAATTATTTCTTGCTGCGCCATCTATACAGTGTGCTCTCAATGCTTCAGTTCTTTCTGTTTTTCCTTGCTTTTATATTCATCACATTGATTATGAATTAAGCTCTGGGAAGACTGTTAGGAGATTCCCTGAAAGACAGTTCCTATACTGCAAATAGAATTGTCTGTATTTCTGTCATTGGATCATTCTCTTTAGCCAGTGTGGGCCGACTCTGTCTCCTTAGAAAGTTCTTTTCCAGGAGGATGCTCAGGACCCACGTTTCCACACTCCTGGAAGGCCTGCCTCACTAATTCTCCAGATACCTCAGGATTTAGGATGAGCAGAGTCTGTGCTCAAGATGGGACCCCCAATGACACAATTTTGTCCATAAAAAGTCTTCGCCATCCTTACAAATTTCCCTTCTCAACCAAGAATCTTTTCATAGAAATGTGGAGCATTAGATAATTCTTTAATATATCTTCAAGGTTGCACTCCCAAGGCACAGGTCCTTTTAATCAACTCACACGTATTTGTTTAGTGTTAATGATTTGCTGGTCATTGTGCTAGGAAGTAGAGGTAGAAGCAGAAAGCTACAGTCTCCTGGGGAAGCAAAAAACAGAAATTGTGATAAGTGTTTCAAAGGAATTACAGGGATATATTAAAGGAAGATAAACTAATACAAGGATTTCAAGGAAGATCTGTTCTTTGTGTGGAAGCAAAATTTAAGCCCAAGCTTAAAGATTACTAGGATATAGCTTAATAAAAGATGGGAGAAGTGGGAGTGGGGGAGGAGTATTTTAAACAGAGGAAGAGTATGTTCTAAGGATTTGTGTTATGAAAGGAATTGTTGCGTAAGAGAAGTGGTTTTCCACCTTAATTCTCCACTATCTTAAAATCACTTTGGGGGTGGTGTGATGGCTGCTCGGTTGCAGAATTCTCGCCTGCCATGCTGGAGACCCAGGTTTGATTGCTGGTGCCTGGCCATACCAAAAAAAAAAAAAAAAATCACTTTGGATGGCCTTTAAAAAATAAATGCCTAGACCCTACTTGACACCAATGAATCAAAATCTTTAGAGATGTGGCTAGAGCAACAGTATTTTTTTCACCTCCACACATGTTTCTAATATGAAGCCTGAGTTGAGCTCTACTGCATTAAAGGAATGAATGGAGAGTATTATGGGGGGAGCAAAGAGAGTAAGAAGGAAAGTGGTAAGTCATGGGGTCAGAGAAGACAACAGTATCACAATAGTCCTTTGTGAGCCTCAGGTGAAGATTTCCTACTCTTCTCTAAAGACAATGTGGAGGCATGGGAGAAAAGAAGTGACAAGATTCATGAGGGATGCTGTGTAGATCCTGGATTGATGGATATGAAATGGTTGCAAGGATAACAGTTAAGAGGTTAATTATTAATTCAGGAGGTAGATGGTAATGGCCTAGAAATAAGGTACTGGCAGTGGAAATAGAGAAAAGAGATTCAAGAGATACATAGTGACTGATAGCAGAGTCACATGTTGCTTATCCTTTGGATTTGGGGGCGTGGAGACCTGGGTTGGATCAGTTGGGAGCTTCTGGAGATTGGCAGATGATCCTGCTGAACACTCAACCCAAGCCTCACATTTGGATCTGAGGTCTCATCTACAAATAAATCTATAAAAAAAAAAGAAATTCTATACTAGTCAAAATTTATTTTTCCTTTCTACATGACCAAAGTCAACAAGTGAGACTCAAAGAAAGCAAGATTTTATTGTTGAGGAAAAAAACATTTGCTTCCATTGCAGGGCATGTGTACCTGCTACAACACCTGCCATTTTCTTGATTCTGGTGTAAAATGTTAATACACATTGAAGAGACCTTGACATGCCTAGAGATCTCATACCTTCTCCTTTTCTACCTCTTTCAGTTGAAATTCTTCCCATTGTGCTTTCTTTGTTTACCCTACCCTGCACAGGGCTGTGAGTATCTGTTGGAGAACACTGCTGAAATCACTGAAACACACTCTCTGGAGACAATGCAAAAAGTATAGCACAGCTGTAAAAGCAGAGAACCCTTACAAAAACAGAGACTCACATGTCCCTGACTCCCTCAATGGGGAGAGTTTCCACATGCTATGGTTGGGTTCAGCAGAAAAAGGGGAACTTGATTTTAAGTACACATGAACATCATAATCAGTTAGTGCCCTCAACATCATCATTTGGTAATATTTTACTTGGTACTGGTTAGTCAAAGTATTGGCTTAAGTCCTACTCTCAATATGACTGATATATGCATTCCAAGCTGGTTGGTGACTGCTCCCTTTGAGGCCATACATTCTCTATACATAGGCTATCAGGTCTCGATATCTGAAATAATTCTGCTGATAAAGTTTACCGGTTTCTTTCCCTGTCATTGTTTTTATGTAATGCCAATAAACTGCCAGAACCAATGATACATAGTATTATTAGTATGTAAATCTCTAGAGCAAGAGCCTGAGTAAAATAGACTATGAGAATAATGATGTTCACATCAACCCCAAAGGACCCCTGATTTCTCTCTTATCTTTGGAATGTCCCTTTTGACTCCTCTCTAGTATCCCAGGTGTAGACCTGAATTAAACATTATTGTAAGAAAGTAAAAATTATTCACAACTTTCTGACGATAGCCATTAAAGCAGAGCACACTTCCAATTCCAAGTAATTGAAAAGATTTAGCCAGCTGGTGATGGCAGAAATCTTCTCATTATCCCCACATTTTACAAAGGCCTTCATTACTGGCAGTTATTTAAGGACACCTCCAAGTCAGCTTTACCCAGTTCACCTAAGACTTTAAGTTAGGCCACCTCTGGTGCCTTTTATTGTTCTGTCAAAGACAATAATGTCCCCTATGAATATTAATATTTCTAGGTAGGTCATATTACCAAGCAGATTCTCCATTAATATTGAAAGGTTACTTGAGATAGCCCTAAGCTAATAAATCTCCAATGGATAGAAAATGCCTTTGTTATTATCCTCATCAGTCAATGATATCTGATGGGAGAGGTAATATTGGCCTTAGCAAATCCAACCCGTGGAGAACCAAAGACATTCCAGCACATGGTCCAATTGCTCTCGAAGGTAAGATAGTGTGTACTGGTCACTACTGGTCTGGTTATTATGATCATGTTAGTATATTCATACACTTTACAAAAACTTTCTTTATACTTTTCCTGTTCGACATTAAAAAACAAGATTTAGAATGAATCACAAAACTACATTTTAATTCTGTGAATACTCAAGTCATTAACCTCTCCCCAGACAGTTCTTCTAGATCATCATTGAAATCTTTTCAATTGACATTCTGCTGTGCCACTTCACTAATACCCACACCTCAACCCATTCACATGGGAAAATAATTCAGCTCTGTTCTGACTTGATTTTTCAGTATATTTTCATATATTGGGGAGTACAAAATTCAAAGCTCTGATATCCTGACATTTCCTGATATGTTACATTCCAATATCTAACAAACAGGACTCCCTGAAGGAAAGAATGAAGAAAACATGAGGGAGAAAAGTATACAATTAATAATGTAAAATAATTTCTCAGACATAAATAACTGGAGTCTTTAGATTGAAAGACATGAGTGATTGCCTAGTATATTTGAATGAAAAATAAATCTGGGGGTGCAGGGGTAGTTCAATGGGTAGAATTCCTGCCTTTCATGCAGGAGACTGGGTTCGATTCCTGGACCATCCACAATTCCTGGATACACTGTTATGATTTTTTTTTGGTGGGGTGCATGGTCCAGAAATCAAACCTGGGTCTCCCACTTGGAAGATGAGTATTCTACCCCTGAACTGTTATGAAGTTTTAATATATCAAGAAGAAAGATAAATCTTAAAGGCTTCTGGAAAGAGAAAACAGGTAAAAAGGCTAGAGAATCAGAACAGCATCAAATTTTGCATTGGTAATACTGGATATTAGAAAATAATGGAAGTTACACTTTCAACTTTTTTTTTTTAAGAGAAGATGATGTGTACCTAGAATTCTTGGCCCTTCAAAAGTATAACTATAGAATTTTTTTTTTCAGATAGCGAAGACCTCAGAAAATTCATCACTCACACACCATTCTTTAATAAGTAATTTGAGGATGTACCCAGAAGAAATAAACAGGGATAAACCAAAAGAGGACCCAGGGGATAGCAAATCTAACACTGGAAATGGAAAAGGGAAATCCCACATGATAACTGGGGAATAGGCCTGGAGAGTAACAGTTCCTAAGTGAAGCAGAAGGAAACAGTTCTCAAGGAGTAAGAGAGCTTGAGAATTTGGAAAAAAATAATGGAGTCAACAAAAGAAAGAAAAAAGGCAACCAACCATCTATCAGAACATAGTTATTATATCTGCCATAGGACACTTATGGGTCCTATTTGGAAAAAAACCTCTGAAGGATAATTTAAAATAAAAAATAAGAAATGGGAAAGCTATGATAAAGGGAATATTGATTAATGTTTTATCCATTTAATTATAGAGCTAAACCTCATCTACTCTTTGAGACCAAAGAAAGAAAGGTTTATTTTGTCCAGATCCTAAATTTTCTGTAGCACATAATATAACTCAACCTGTCTGGATAGCTCATTTAAACAATCCAAACACAGGGAACCCAGAATAAAAATGAGGGCCTTTAATACTGTATAGCTTAATGTAATACCTGAATACACCCCAATATATTAAGCATATAATTAAAAAGTATTGGCAAAGTCCCTTGAGAGATGGGAGAAAAAATATAGAACTATTAAACTTTCCCACCAGGGAAACTCCTGATACTGTGTCAAACTTTAAGGACACTCAAATCAATAGGCCAAGTCCTTGATCTTGAGGATTACTCTTGTGAAGCTTATGTATATAGCAGAAAAGCTTAGCCTACCTATAGGCATGCCTAAGAGTTACATCTGGAGGACCTCTTTTGCTGCTCAGATGTTGCCTCACTCTCTCTAAGCCCAACTTTGCAGGTGAAATCATTACACTCCCCACTACATGGGACATAGCCTCTAGGGATGAAAGTCTACCTCATCACTCTATTGGCAATGATTATGTTTGCACTAGTATATTTTTCTAATAGTATTTATACCCAATTAGAACAAAATTGAGTCACGTTATCTCTTATTGATGACAATTCTGCTCTGATTTACAATCCCTAGAAATGTACCAACTAAAAACATAGTTTCAAATCCACATAGGAAGATATCATCTTGCTTTCTATTTACTTACTTTAAGACCCTCTGGGCAAGTAGTGATTTTAGGTGGCTTACAGACAAAGATAATATATTCAATGATATGAAAAGAATTAAAGGCTAAAAGAAAATAAACACAAAGATTAAGATAAAAGCAAGGATTTTACAGACACACATAGTAAACAGCTCACTTACAAGAGCAAGAGTTGGGCTGCAAATTTAGATACAAGGACACAGTTCTCTGAAAGGTAGATCATATGCTTTATCAGTAAAGCTTTCTAGTAAGCAGTGCTGGCATATTTCCACACAAGCCTGAAAAAATAACTGCTCACTTCTACATGGAACAAGTTAAATGGGTGAGTAGGGGCCAAAAGCAACTCTTTAGAATATGACTGCAATAGTATTAAGTGTGAAAAATTTCAAAGTGGCATTTTCCAGAGCTAAGCATAGTCATTAGGAAAATCTCAGTGCTACATCTATGCAGTGTGTAACTTTAACCTGTGAAATTCCCAAAGAACCCTTCAAGATAAATTGTAGGGAAGATAAGCAAATCCAGGCAATTGAAATATTTGACTTGCTCTTTAAGGCTAATTATATGCTAGAGACATTCTTCTAACCTAATGATTTGACTATAGAATAGATGATCTTGGTCCATTTGTTCTCACAACAACTAAACAGATGTATCATTTGTCTGTAGAGCTTCCTCACTCCTAGTTCATTCATGGGCACATGCTCAGTGAGCACATTCTAGTGTGAGGTACTGTACTAGGAACTGAAGACACATGATCAAAAAGCAGAGTCTCTACCCTCAGGAAGCTTACAGTCTAATGAGACAGTCAGATGTTGTTCATACACTTGAACAATGAGTACATCATTAAAAACTGTGATGAGGGTTGGGGAGGAAATATACAGCATGTTATACCATAAGAACCAACAGCAGGGCACCTCTACTGGGAGGTCAATGGCAGCTTCCCTGAGGAAATGGCATCTTAGTTGAGATTTGAAAGATGAATTGGAGTTAGATAAAGTTGGCAAAGAGGGATGGGATCAGGAATGGCATTCTAGTCAGAAGAAAGAGCATATGCAAAGGCCCTGAGGTCAGAAGAAGGAAGTGAAAGAAGGCCAATGAGGCTGGTGCACAGGATTAGTGCTCAACAGAAAGCCTAAATCGTAACTATAGAAGCAAATGCTTATCCCCCTGTCATTGCTAGTTGTGGAGTAGGATTCCAACTTTTCCAAAGGAAATCATAGTCCCCAAAAAGAACCCTGGTCCAAGCCACAGCCCCATTTCACCCTGCATGAAATTGTTATCTGTCCAGGCACAGACTCTTCTTCACAACACAGGGTCACACCTAACCCATTCTTTGCAGGGACATATGTGGTCCATATTTTGCATGTATTACAAATAATGCTCCACTTCCTTAAGGCACCTTTCTTCCAATTATTGGGAAACTAGCATCAAATACTGACTTTGTTAGAAAAAGACACTTTGCTGGAAAGTTCTTCATATTCATATCTTATGAATGTGAAATGTGAATCCAGCCCTTGATATGTTGCATCCTTTTGCAGTGCCCAAGATGTACAACAGCACACATAGCAAGCTCCAGAAATCACTTTCATCTATGAAAAGAAGAGGATTAGGGATTCTACAAGTTTCTACAGCTTAGTCCATGCACTTTCTACACTAGAGTGAGAGAAAGATTAGCAAAGCTTAACAATTATGTTAACAAAAGACTAAAGAAAGATGAATAAAGCTGAACAGTCATGTTATTCTTGTCTAATTTCTTTCAGGGTGATGAAATAATAACGAATGTCTAACTGAGCCTAATGAACACTTGTTCCTCATGTAGGATATTGACTGAGAAGACTAAACTTGGAATTTATCCAGGAGCAAACTAACTTATTGTTGAATATGCAGAGAATATTCATTTGGGACCATAGAGAATTTCTCTTTGTAGCAGTGAGATAGATTGTGCTCTGAACCCACCCAGGCAGGCTCATGCCAACAGAGTCCAGAAGAAGAAAAAATAGGTCAACTCCACAGGGTTCGACAGCAAAACAATTCCAATGACAGGAACTCCTCACTGGTAGATCCATTTAATTTCACTTTTATGTAAAACTGTGATGTGTGCTCTAACATCACACAGGTCTGGGTTCTACAAGAGCAAGTTCTCTTGGTTTTGAACAGCACTGTTGTTAAGAACAGCAGTCTCCTAAGCTCTTTGGATTTCCCCGATTCCAATCAATAGATTCAAAACATGGGTGTTATAGAGTCTGCTCTCTTCACTTTATGTAACAGTCAAACCTAGGTTCTACTAGAATTTATTATAACAGGATATTTTTGAGACAATGGTAAGTTTGCGGTATCATTATATTTGCTAAGATTCCGGGCATCCTCTTTCAACCTTTCCCCTTGTCAAATGGGATTGTTTTTGGCTGTGTGACAGTCTTCAACAAAATGGAAGTGTGACACTCAAATAACATAGTTCGATATTGAAATTTTATTCTTCAAGGCACCAGAAATAGAGTTTCAAAAAAGTTTTGGATAATAAAAATTCATCAAAATTAATCAAAAGCCTTTCATTACATCTCAATTTCTTAACCTTACCTGTCCCATTCTGACTACTAATTGTTTCAGGGATTTAGGCCAACGGTTAATGAGAGGGAAAAACAACTATTTTCTGAGAAGTCCAAAATGTCATTTGTGTCTCTGTTGAGGGACCCACCTCCTTCCAAAGAAAGGTTACTCTGGACTTCCCTTCTAGCACTAGACACGTAAGAGTTCTGAGATGAAACTCCATTGAAAATTTTTATCAGCCCAGTTCAGTTTATAATTCATTTTACTCTTTCTCTTCTATCGCCCAGTCATTCAATATTCTTGGCATTCAAAATTTCCCCTTGATTCCTGTCAGACCTTCCTGGGAGAGGGAAATGAGAATGATGGCCTTAATTTCGTAGAGGTTAAAGTGTGTATCTAACATTCCCTGTATTTTATTTTTCTCCTTTTAACTACAATGATAATCAGGTCATGTGGCTAAATAAGGGTGCTGCTGTGTCATTTTTAGGGTATTGGAGTACTCAGACAACATGTTCATGAGGATCTATTCTAATCCCTGGCACTTAATTTCTATACATTTACCCAAGATCAATGAAAATGACTCTTCAATCATTTTAAGGATTTGTATAAATGCCTTTTTGATATTGCTTCTAATAGACTACAAGGGTCAGGATATTATTTCAAATAATTTTTCTCGAAGTCCATCCTATAAACGTGACCAAGAAGACATTCTCTAATTTATTTCCTTTTCACATTATGAAAGTATGTTCTAATTTGCCACTATCCTTTCAGCTTTAACATAGTCCTTCTATTATTATTATCCCTAATCCCCATAGGTTAATTTAATGTCCCAGTGAAATGAACATTCCTTCCCCTTATTCCCACAGAAAAATTAAAAGTTCAAAATATGTATAATATATCTTCTCTTCCCCATTTAGTCCTTTTCTGCTTGGTCCCAGAGAGGGAAATCTCTCCAGTCCTTTTTGGAACCCAAATCTCTTCCCCAGAAGGAGAAGTCTGGGATACTTTCCATTAATGGGGTATATCTCCTTCAGCACCTCCAAAGTTTGATTACTCCAATTCCATGATCTCTCATGTGTTCCATCTACTCAAAGTTCTAGAGAGTCTAAAGTACGCCTAAGATTATTACCTACTCCATTCCCCACATATTTTAGAAATTACACAGAAATGTCAGAACTAAAGATGACCATCAAAACAAGTTATCAGATAAATACCAATTACATCAAACAGTAACATTTTCCCATGCTGTAGTGACATTCTCCAAATCCAGTATATATGGTCACCAAGACTAATATTATAATTATAAGACATCATGAAGAGCAGAGGCTTTTGACCTTTTTTTTTTTTTTTTGCATGGGCAGTCACCGGGAATGGAACCTGGGTCTCTAGCATGGCAGGTGAGAAATCTGCCACTGAGCCATCATCATATAATTACCAAGCAAGGGCTTTTTACTACCTGAGATAAAAATATAGCCTGAAAAAGCATGAGAGAGAAGAAGAGGAAGAATTTCTGGTTTAAAATTTTCTAGGGTGCTAGACTCCATGCCAATAATGGTCCATCACTTGTAAATTGAGTTCTTTTGAAAATCACTAAATGAGAGTTAAATGAGACTAAACTGCCCATATCCACAGAAAGGAGATGGAGAGATCCATGATCTTGTGGACTTCCATTTGCCTTAGAGCATAGCACATGGAACCCTCCTGTTTGCTGACAAATTCAGAAATTTCCAAAGATGGTGCCACAATTCCTAGGCCTTTCTGAGACTTGGACCATTAAACAACCACTAACATCCTACCCAAAGACAAGCACATCAGAGCTCTGCCAATTTTGAAATGGCATGTAAGAGAATGAAAGGCCTCTAGATCACTGCAATAACAGATAATGAGTCTTCTCTTTTACTGTTATCTGTAATTCTGTCAAAGCAACACTACTTCTTTGATACAATAAGTTCCCACAGTTTTCAGGATAAAGTTTGAATTCCTTAGCTAAGTTCAAAGAGACTTTCATGACTGGGTCCATACTTACCTTCCTGACTACAACTCCTACCATTTTCCCTCACATAATCATTCTAGACAAACCTGTTGTTGTGGGTGTGCTGTGGCGTAATGTTTAGACTCCTGTCTTCTTTAAAAGCCAAAGTGCTCTTTACCTGGCTGCTGGAGGTGTTGTCAGATGAGGCCTCTTTGATGGGTAATCCCCTTAACCAAAAAAACCCCTCATCACCTAAGATAACAACTCTTCCCAGAGAGCGAGCTTCCTCCATGACTGGTTAAAATGCATATATAAAGGTCCCATCTCCTTGCCCCAAAGTGGGTCAAGTCTGAATGGCTCTTCAGTTCCAGACCTCCCAGAGAAGTAACTAAGGCCTGTTTGGGGACGTTGCATTGCAGTTGAACTCTTCCTTTATTCAACCTTGCTTCCTTTACCCACTATCCCCATACAGGTTCTGATCCTAAGAGCACATTCACTAAACTTCTTAGAATCAAATCTCCACCTTTAAACCTGCTTCTAGGGAAACTATACCTAATATATTTGTAGTTGTACAGATGTATATTGCTATTTTCTTTTCTCATGCCTTTACAAGTGATACTTTCTCTGCCTGGAATGTACTCCACCTTCATCCAGCTACCCGGCTTATCCTTCACAGTTCAGTTCAAGCCTTGTCTGACCCAAAGTCTGCTTAAAACGTGCTTCCAAATGTCCTTCTATTCTTTTCTACCTAATGTGACATAACTAAAAACAATTTTAAATTACTGACATTTTTCTTTCTTCTCTATTAGACTATAAGTGACCTGAGGTAAGTGTTAAAGTTTTACTCTACTTTGAATCTCAAAGGGTAGCACCATATTTGACACAGAGTAGATGTTCAACAAATATTTCTTAAATGAATGAGCAATTGGATGAGTGAATGGATGACTGTAATAAAAAGTTGCATGCTTGAGATTCTAAGAGCCATAAAAACTTAAAGAGGTTAAAACAATAAAGTGGGGGTTTTATTGATAACTGTCTTCATGGCTGGCAAAAATCAATTTGTTCATTGACCTTAATTGGTTTTTTATGTCAATTATCAGTGATTTTGACCTAGGCATCATGAAATAACAGACTATAAAAGTTTTATTTTTTACACTGGCTTATTCTTCATACAACAGTAGAAGATTATATATCATCTAGTGGAGGCCTATTCTCCATTAATTTGAGCTTGGGTTTTAAAATGGTGGTAGAGTCAACTAGAGGCTGTGGATTTCAAGACAAAGAAAACAATTACTAGACGAACACCCAGTAAGACAATATGCTACCCACTGCAGGAAATATAAAGATGAATAGTCACCATCTCTGCCCTCAAGGAGGAAGGACAAGAAATCTTTCCAAAAGCCTACAAAACCTTGAAGAATAAGATAAATAGAAAAGGAAAGAGCCAAAATATTACAGCTTTCAAAGGAGGAAATGGTGCCATCAATCAGAGAAAGCATAAGAGTCTGGGTAGGAGGGATCACAGTTTGGTGGGAAAGATTTTCACAGTGATTATGGAATGAAGAAGATGAGTTAGGAGGAAGCACACCAGTCGGGAGATAGGAGGTGAGTAGGGAAGATAGTGGGATGGATTAAAGTTGAGTGTTGAAAATCACTGAAGGATGAACAAGAACATGAGTCTGCAGGGAAGAAAATGGTGACAACAGTTGTCAGCTAAACTGCCTTTCCCCTCCCTTCTACCCACACCACATGTATTTTAAACATCAATTGTAACTGCCTCATAATGGATACAGCGAATAAGTTTTGTTTTGTCTTTTCTTCCAATCAACTTCAGATAATTTAATGTCCTCATAGAATATCACTTACCATGTGGCGCCATTTGACACTGGCCTGCAGAATATGGAGACTACTCACTAGAGAGGAAGAAAAAACAAAAGACGAGTTAAAAGAGAATGAATACAATAACCTCTTATTACCTTAGTGGAAATTTACCCTTGAGACCAAGTTTGGTGGGTGGCAACCTATAGGTGGTTTAGAAAGAGTCAATAGTTAACCTGACCACTCAAGATGCCTGTGAGGCAGAGTTGTATGATCAGAGGGTGGGAAAGAAAATAGATAAGAAGTTAAGAGAATAGTTAGTAAAGATGACCTCTCCAATTTGTAAATTTTGAAGTATTCTAGAAGGGGTCCCATGGTAAGGTAACTTTCTGATGTATCCCTAGTTCTTTCTTTTAATAGAACAAAAAACTAGAGAAAGTAGTCAAAATCAAAATGAAGAAAGGCTCTTTCTTTGGCATGGGCAGGCACCAGGAATCGAACCCAGGTCTCCAGCACAGCAGGCAAGAACTCAGTCACTGAGCCACCATTGTCCAAAGAAAGGAGTTTGACTGAGGTTTAATAGGACACAAATCACTTACTTGTCTGGAATTTTCCTGTAATTGTTGAAGAGGCAATGTAGTGAAGGGAAAGTCAAATATTTTACCTCTTAACCAAAGGTAAACTACTCTGAGTAGGTATCAATGAATAGAATTCTTTGAGATGTTGTCATTTGTCATGGCAACTATGATTCCAAGGATTCCATTCTGGTAGAGGTAAGGTGTCTAGAAAGTGCTGGCATGTCCAAGTGGCTGCTGATGTTCTCATGTCACAATTTAATTTTCCTCTTTTGTGAATTTCTTATTCATATCCTTTGTTCAGCTTCTACTGGGAAAATTAAATGGCCAATAAACATATGAAAAGATGTTTAATCTCACTTGAAGTGATCATAATCAATGTAAAATCAACATTTCATAGCTAATAAGTAAGTGTAAAATAAAGAAAAAATAAGTAAAAATAAATAATTAGCTGATTTCAAAGATTGGCAAGGACATGAGAAACTGGAACAGCCACACACTATTGGTGGAAGTTTAGATGAATATGGAGCAATTTGACAAGTTTTAACAATATTAGAAGTCTACAACCCAGAATTTCCAATTGTAGGTTCAAAGGCTATAGAAATGTCTATATAGATGTACCAAGAGACATGGAAAAGAGTGTTCATTGTAGCATTTTAAAAATAACAGCTTTACCTTCTCAAGCAAAAGGGGGAAGAGAAAAGTGAGACAAACTAAAGTGTCAATGGCTGAGAGATTTCAAACAGAGTTGAGAGACTATCCTGGAGGTTATTCTTACGCATTATATAGATAATCACTTTTTTGTTATGGTATAATGGAGAGGCTGGCAGGAAGTGCCTGAAAATGTAAAGCTGTGTTCCAGTAGCCATGTTTCTTGAAGATGATTCTATAATGATATAGCTTTCGCAATGTGACTATGTGACTGTGAAAACTTTGTGTCTAATAGTATGGACAGATGAGAAAAACATACGGATCAAAAATAAATAAATAATAGGGGGAACAAATGTTAAAATAAATTTAGTAGATTGAAATGCTAGTGATCAATGAAAGGGAGAGGTAAGGGGTATGGTATATATGATTTTTTTTCTTTTTCTGAATTGATGCAAATGTTCTAAGAAGTGATCATGATGATGAATATGCAACTATGTGATGATATTGTGAGTTATTGATTATATACCAAGAATGGAGTGATCATATGGTAAGAATATTCATATTTGTATGTTATATTTTAAAAAGTTTAAAAATGGGGCAAAAAATAGCTTTATTTGAGATAGAATTCACATACTATAAAATTTTCCCTTCAAAGTCTACAATGCAGTGGATTTTGGTGCATTTACAGAATTGTAATTTTTTAGTATATTTATAGAGTGTATAGTTTTACCACTATCTAATTTTAGACCATTTTTATCACCCTTAAAGAAGCCCCATACCCATTGGCAATCACTCCCCATTTCCTACCTTGCCCAGCACCCAGCAACTACTAATCTACCTTCTGTCTCTACAGATTTTCCTATTCTAGATATCTCATATAAATGGAATCCTATAGTATGTGGCTTTTGTGACAGGTTTCTTTTACTTAGCATAATGTTTTCTAGTTTCATCCATTTTGTAGCATATATCAGTATTTCATTCCTTTCTATGGCTGAATAATAATCCATTTATGAATATGCCACAATTTGTTTATCCATTCATCAGTTGATATATATTTGGGTAGTTTCCAGTATTGGCTATTATGAATGATGCTGCAATGAATATTCATATACAAGTTTTCACGTGTACATATGTTTTCATTTTTCCCAGGAAAATTCACTAGGAGTGAATTGCAAGTTTATATGAAAACTTTTTTTTTCTAAACTTTTTGGGGAACTCCCAAACTGTTTTTCAAAATCATCATATCATATTACAATCCAACTGCAATGTACTATGGTTTCCAATTTTTCACATTATTGCCAATCCCTGTTATTTTCTGTCTTTTTCTTTGTAGCCATCCCAGTGAGTATGAATGATATCTCACTGTGGTTTTGATTTTCATTTTCCTAGTGACTAATGATGCTATGCATGTTTTTCTGTACTTATTGGCTATCTGTATATTTTCTTGGAGAAATGTCTACTCAAGTTTTTTGCCATTTTAAAATTTGGTCATTTGCCAGCTCTGCAAGGAAAATCATTACTCCCCCCTCTATGTGGGACATGACATCCATGGGTGAAAGTTTCCCTGACAACGTGGGAGAATGAGTCCCACTCATCCCACTCTAGGATGAGTCTAGCACTGGCACCATGACATCAACAATGCCTTCTGAACCAAAAGGGAGAAAAAATGTCTAATAAAATTAGGCATCAGTGGCAAAGAGAAATCAAATAGAGTTAAGAGACTATTCTGGAAACTACTCTTATGCAAGCTTCAGTTAGATAGTGCTAATTGCTATAGTTTGCTAAACGCCAATCAACATCACTCCTGTTGACTCTTAAGAACACCTAAGTCTCGAATTGAGATCCTATAAAGGTTTCATACACTAGGTTTTCCTTCTTGAAACATATAATTCCTGGAGGGTTCCTAGGTCAGATAAATCTTGAAACTCAGAAGAACCAGCCTCTCCAAGATTATCAATTAATTTCATCCCCCTATCCTTTAGTGTGGACATGCCTTCTCAACATGAAACAATCAGAATGGGCATTGTCCAAAGATACCCATAGATTGGGAGAAGGATTAAAGAAGAAGGAGGAGGTATAACAGAGAAAATGGGATTCAACAAATGAGTATGGCTGCTAAATCACTATATTTCTTCTAGCCTCCAGTGTTTTGGAGCAGCTAGAAGAAAAAAACTGAGATGGTGGAATGGTAGCCCATGACAAATTCTGGGATCTCTTCTGTAACTTCTTGTTGAAATATGCTTTAAAAATTATTGCTTTTTTCTTTCTTTGCTTTGTATCTATATTACATTTTTCAATTAAAAAAAGGTTTCAAAAAATAAAACATTTTGGCCATTTGACTTTTTATTGCTGAGGTGCAAATGTTTTTTATATATTTCTAGATATTAGACAATCATCATGTATATGCTCTATATCCTTGTTTAAAATAGACTTTATTTTTTAGAACAGTTTTAGATTTACAAAAAAAATTGGCAAGATAATACAGAATAATTCTATACTGCACACTCAGTTTCCCCATAATATTAATATTTAACATTAGTATGGTACTAATTAGTATGATATGTTATAATTATAATTAGTATTGTATGTTATGTAATTAGTATGGTATATTATGTAATTAGTATAGTATGTTATAATTTATGAGCCATCAATTATACATTCTTATTAAATTTCATACATTATTCAGAATTCCTTAGTTTTTTTAAAGGAAGTTGTAGATTTACAGAAAAATCATGCATAGAATATAGAGTTCCATATACCACACTATTATTAACAACATGCATTAGTGTGGTATATTTACAATTATTGAAAGAACATTTTCATAATTGTACTGTTAATGACAGTCTATGGTATATGTGTGTGTGTATATTTATATATATTATATTTCACTATTTGTGTTGTTCACTCCTATGGTTATTTTGCAAAAAAAACACCTTATTCTAGTAACATATATACTTAAAATCTCCCCTTTATAGCATATTCAAATATATAATTCAGTTTTGTAATTTCATTCATAATGTTCTGTTATGTAATTAGTATGGTATATTATGTAATTAGTATAGTATGTTATAATTTATGAGCCATCAATTATACATTCTTATTAAATTTCATACATTATTCAGAATTCCTTAGTTTCTTTAATGGAAGTTGTAGATTTACAGAAAAATCATGCATAGAATATAGAGTTCCATATACCACACTATTATTAACAACATGCATTAGTGTGGTATATTTACAATTATTGAAAGAACAGTTTCATAATTGTACTGTTAATGACAGTCTATGGTATATGTGTGTGTGTTCCATTACTAAAATTTTTTCCATCACCCCAAATAGAAACTCTGTATGACTTAAGCATTAACTCTCCATTCTCTACTCCCAATTCAGCCTCTGGTAACCTTTATTCTAGTTTCTGAGTCTAAGAATTTCCATATTCTGATTATTACATATAAGTGAGTTCATACAATATTTGCCATTTTGTGTATTGTATATGGCTTATTTCACTCAATATGATGTCTTCAAGGATCATCCATATTGTTGTATGTATCATAACTTAATTCATTTTTACAGCTGAAAAATATTTTATATATACACTACATTTTGTTTCTCCATTCATCAGTTGATGAGCACTTGGGTTGCTTACATCTTTAGGCAATTGTGAATAATGCCCCATGATCATTAGTGTGAAAATATCCGCATGAGTCCCTTCTTTTAGTTCATTTGAGTATATACCTAGTCATAAAGTTGCCAGGTTTTAATTTTGATGAGGTCCCATTTCTCTATTTTTGTTGTTGTTGCTGTTTGTGCTTTGAGTGTAAAGTCTAAGAAAACATTGCCTAATGCAAGGTCCTGAATATAATTCCCTATGCTTTCTTCTAGGAGTTTTGTGGTTCCAGTATTTTTAAGTCCCTGATCCATTTTCAGCTGATGTTTGTATATGGTATGAGGTAGCGGTCCACCTTCCTTCTTTGGCATATGGACATCCAGCACCATTTGTTGAAGAAATTACTCTTTACCAACTGAAGGAACTTGGCACACTTGTCAAAAATCAGTTGGCCATAAATTCAAGGATTGATTTCTGAATTCTGAATTTAATTCCATTGGTCTACATGTCTGTCCTTGTGCCAGTACCATGCTGTTTTGATTATTGTGTCTTTGTAATAAGTTTTAAAATTGGGAATTGTGAGTCCTCCAACTTCATTCTTCTATTTCAAGATGGCTTTGGCTATTTGGGGCCTCTTGCACCTCCGTATACATTTGATGGTTGACTTTTCCACTTCTGCAAAAATGGTAGTTGAATTTTTTATTGGGATTGTATTGAACCTGTAAATTGTTTGGGGAATATTGACATCTTAAGAATATTTAGTCTTATAGCCCATGAACATGTAATATCTTTCCATTTGTTTACATCTTCTTTCATTTCCTTTAGCAATGTGTAGGTTTCTTAGTACAAGTCCTTTACATCCTTGGTTAGATTTAGTCCTAGATATTTGATTCTTTTAGTTGCCATGGAAAATGAAATTTTTTCCTTGATTTCTTCATCAGGTTGTTCACTATTAGTGTATAGAAATGCTAATAATTTTATGTGTTGATTTTGTACACTTTCCTGAATTTATTTATTAGTTTTAGGAGTTTGTTGTAGATTTTTCAGGATTCTCTGTATGTAGAATGATGTCACCTGTAGATAGGGAAAGCCTTACTTCCTTTCCAATATGATACCTTTTATTTCTTATTCTTGTCTGATTGCTCTGGTTAGAAATCCTAGTACACTGTTGAATAAGAGTGATGACAGTGGGCATCCTTGTCTTGTTCCAGATCTTAGAGGAAAACCTTCCAGTCTTTCTCTATGACGCAAGATGTTATCTGTGGGTTTTATGGAGATTCCCATTATCATGTTAAGGGAGTTTCCTTCTATTCCTAGTTTTCTAAGTGTTTTAACCAAGGAAGTGCTAGATTTTGTCAAATGTCTTCTTTTTGCATCAGTTGACATGATCATGTTTTCTTCCCTTCATTCTATTAATTAATTTATACAACATTATATAATTAATTTACATTAATCTATTTTCTGATGTTGAACCACTCACATAGCTGGGAGAAGCCCAGTTGACCATGGTGTATAATTCTTTCAATGTGCTGTTGGATTCTCTATTTCTTTATGCCACTTTGATCTACTGTCCAGTGCCCTTGCTTTTCAGTCTGAAGAATGCCCTTTGGTTTAGCTTGTAGGGCAGGTCCAGTGGTGATGAACTCCCTCACAGAAGTGTCTAGTTAGGGCCTTCTCAGGTTTGTCTTTGCATGTGCACAATTCTGCACATGTATGTGACCTTCTAGATCCCCAGGAATATGTCAGGGCTTTTCAAAGCTGGCTATGGACATCTTTTTTTATTATTATTTTTTTTACATGGGCAGGCACCGGGAATCGAACCCCGGTCCTCTGGCATGGCAGGCGAGCATTCTTGCCTGCTGAGCCACCGTGGCCTGCCCGGCTATGGGCATCTTATTCCCCAAATTTTCTTTTTACGTTTTTTGGTCAGCCTCTTTTGCTACAATTGGTATTTCTTCCTCAGGCAACTGCAACATTAAACAACTGCTCTTGATTGTTTTCAGAAAACGCCCTGGAGCTAGGGCTGTTTGTCCTGAATGAGCTCTGAGTCAGGTTAAATAAAGACAAGTCCTATTAATGGTGCTTCTCTTGGAGGCTCTCAGTCAGGTTAAATAGTGATGATTCTGTGGGTGACTTTAGGGCACTCTGAACACATTCCACTGCCCCCACTAACTGCTCGGCAGCTCATTGTCCCAGCCACCGTGGTTGCGAAGCTGTTGGTTTCAAGACTACCATGGAATTGAGGAGAAGGAGGGTGGGAATAGAGTAAATTAAATACCACAGAGCTCCATTTTTATTGAAATCTAGACTTTTTTTGAATAAACATTTCTTGAATTGTTGCAAGTCTTCGATTAATTCCAAGAGGTTTGAAAAAGCTTATTTTGACAATTTTGCCAGTGTTCTTGTTGCTTTTTGGAGGAGCAGATTCTCAGAGAACCTTACTCCAACATTCCAAGAGTGCTTCCACAGCTTTGATTTTGATAGGAAAAAATATTGGAAAGAATTTTCAAGCAATAAGAGAATGGACTAAGAAATTTGTTATCTCTTCCTATGACTGAACTTAGCAGCTAAACAATGGACTAAGATTATATAAGTAAATCTGGATTGCTATCAAATAGAAATTATTAAACAAATTACAGGTTGATACCTATAAGCAATAATGTATGATTAAAGTACCCACTGAATAATATTTCTGATGTGTGCATATATATGGAGTGAATTTTAAATTTCTTAGACTGGGTGGATAAATGCCATTTGCATGATAATGATGAGGAATGGAATTGGGAGAGGAAAAAATAAGACCAACTTTTTCCATAATATTTTCTTTCTTTTATTAAAGAAAACCTGGACACATGAGTGCTTGTTATATTATTTTCAGTATTTAAAATATAGGAAGAAAATAATGAATTGGATCTCTTCTATGTCCTGGGAATTCCTTGGATAGTGTCCAACTTATAATTTATGGTGAAGAGAAAATAAAAGAGTAAGATAAATAACTGCTGTACCACAAGTGGATCTGTTATAAAAATGATTTTGAAATGGCTTTCAAGTCTGGAATGTCAAATTCTGGGTTTTACTTTGCTTTGAAATCATCAACCATTCAAACCAGACAGAAAAATGTGAACCATGAGCTTCTTCCTATCTAAAAATTTCCATAGTACTTCTCTGCTGTGGTCACGGTAGGAAAATTTCGACATTCTCTTCATGCTCCCACCCCCACCCTGACACACACATGCACATACACATACACATGCACACACACACTGTGTGTGTTTGTAATTCTTCCAGAATTCCAAAGGCAGACGAAGGGAAGTGATTTAGAATCTTAATTAAAGAATCTCTACTCCAGAGATTTTTGACAACCCATCACTGAAATGGGAGCACAAATATCATTTCTATTTTACAAGTAAGAAGTGGGAATATCTGAAAGGCCATGATACAAGGACATTTTTCTCAAATGACTATTTGACAAGGGTAAAGATGAAGAAGAAACCCAAGCCTTGACTCTTTTGACCTGTTAGCCAGAGAAAGTTTCAAAGCTGCTAAGTGCTCTCATTACAACGTGGAACCACTAGGTGTCACTAAAGAAAAAAACTTGTAGGTTATAACTGGTAGAAGAGAAAATGCCAAAGGAATTCCCCATGTTAATGGAAAAACTTGGAATTTCAACTCTTAGGTGATGTAATACAAAGTGACCCCCTTCTAGCCTAGTACTCCCAGGAAATGCTTTCAGGCCCCCTGAACCATTATCTGTGTAGTGCGTGAACCCATTTGGGTTGTTGGCATCAG
Source organism: Tamandua tetradactyla (assembly GCF_023851605.1). Classification (NCBI taxonomy): domain Eukaryota; kingdom Metazoa; phylum Chordata; class Mammalia; order Pilosa; family Myrmecophagidae; genus Tamandua; species Tamandua tetradactyla. Next base: position 24,801,705 of record NC_135330.1, on the reverse strand, counting down.
CTTTTGACAGTTTTAAGAGTAACTCTGTGAAAAGATGTAAGTTATCATAATGACTGCTGTCAATAAACTGGGGTTAGAATTCCGAGCCTTAAGCTTGCCGGAGTCTACGCTGGGAAATGTGTCTAAAATTTCAGTAACTGTCCCCAAGTGGTAGTGAGCCAGATAATTTGGACTCTCTTTGGATAAGGAGACCTGCCATAAGAGTTATTTTCTAAATCCATTTCTACTGTTCGCTATTATTTTTTCCCTTCTATGTCTTTATTCTGAAAATCATAACTGGCAAATGGTATGAATTCGGTACATATTTTCTGAATGAATAGTATGAACCAATAACATTTATTTGGTAGCTCTCTATGCCTTGCTTTCTACTGTATTCGGCTTTTTACATTCCTTTTTTTGTTTTTTACATAATCTTCACAAAAACCCAGTCAGTTAGTAATTGCAACCATTGCTTTGTACAAGCAGTATCCATGGCATGCAGTCATAAAGGATATTTAACTTAATTTCTTAACATTTATTAGAAGAGTACCCTGTATATCTTGGGGTGTCAGATGAGTTCCTCCTGCTTCCTGAGGTAATAATCCATGAATTCAAACAGTGCTATAATTGAAAATTGATGATCTTTTTCTAATTTTCAGATAAATTTAGGCTTATGGAGAGAATTTCCTTAATTTAGAATTATTCTCTCATAAATATTTATTAAAAACTTGTGCCGATTATTGATTATCTGATTGACAAAATAAATGAGCAAGTAACCAGCAATTATTACTGGAAAATTTTTAAACAGCCAATCATACTTAGATTTTTTACTTATTTTTCCAAAGTAACAGTTTCCACAGGTATTATTTATATATTGTGCATATATATTATCTTACATTTGTTGTAAAATTATTCCTGGGTCTTAAAGATAAAATTCATTCTGACACTATTTCATGGCGAATCTCAAGTGTGCAGCTGAGGAACTTGAAAATTATCCCAATTTGGATTAAATAGTGAGCACATGAAAGAGTGAGAAAGTGGCAGGAAGAAGGTCAGAGGTTGAGGTGGCATTGTTTTCTTTTTAATAGAAACTTTGAACAAGTCTTTTCATGTTATAAACTGTCCCAAAGCAACTTTCCTGTTTTCTCCTCTAATGTTTCCCTTTTTTTCCCTTCATTTTCATCATTTCATAATATATCAAAGAGGAAAGGATATGATTAGGATGAGAGGGGGACATTATGATTCTTTTATTACTTAGTTTTTAATTATCAGAATGGTATAGGAAGCCATTCCTATAATCAGAATTATATCAGTTACTAATGAAAACAATACGTAAAGGAAAGCCAAGTGGAAATTAGGATTATTAGCCCAGTACTCCCAGGAAATGCTTTATTTGACCTTGCCCTTCAGCATGTGAATATAATGTAGATTCATTGTATTTGCTTTTAAACGGTTATTTTTAAACTTTTCTTTTAATTAATAAGCAAGTTCTTAAAAACTTTAACTAAATAATTATGCCTATTTTTTGTCAAAAAGTACTTCCCACACTTCAATAAATAAAACTCCCCACACGATAGATAATTTTTTAGATTATCCTTTAGAAAATGAGGAGATTGAGAGGGAAGAGATGAGTTATATTGCATGTTCACTTAGAAATGGTGATTATTAGAATAGATTATTGAACTTAAAATGCAATTCTCTTAACAGGATATGGAAGAGAAAAAGAAAACCCATTGACAATTATAGTATGCAGTCTATTCAATTGCATTCTATTTTGTGGTTTCTCGACTGACAGTCTTCAAAGTATGAAGAATCTGCAATTCTCTTGCGAGCTCACCACCAAGTTTTTACTTTTGAAAGATGCTTCTTTAATAAGTAGGATACCAAGACATTGTATAATATTTTTACTGGCCATTTCCCACCAAATTTCAAATGTAGACAAATTACAGAAACGTATCCACGTTTATAACAAAATAAGCAAACAAAGAACTCTTACCAATTATGATCAAGTCATACATATAGAAGCTTTTTTTCAAAGCATTTAAAGGACAAAAGTATAAAAGAATACTTTGATGATTATGAAGTATAAAAATACAGAGACTATGAGGTTCTTCAGTTTAGGAAATAAACAGTGGCCATTCACATGCAAAAATACGAATCTAGACACAGTCTCTATGCCCTTCACAAAAATAAATGGGTCATAGGTCTACATGTAAAATGCAAAGCTATAAAATTTCTAGAAGATAACACAAGAGGAAATCTAGGAGATCTTGGAGTTGGCAATGACTTTAGGTACAATCTCAAAAGCACAATTAATGAAAAAAATGATAATTTGCACTTCAGTAAAATCAAAATCTTCCACTCTGTGAAAAACACTGTTAAAAGAAAGAAAAGATAAGCCCCAGAATGGACAAAATATTTGCAAAACACTTGTGACAAAATATATGCAAATATGTTAACAGACAAAGGTGGTGGATTTTTTTTTTACCCAGTGTGCTTAATGACTAATTCCTGAAACACCAGGGTTTCAAAGAGAGAAAAAGTTAATTACTCTGTGTGTAGTAGGACAGCAGATGGCCCAAAATCTGTCTCTCTGAACTGCAGTAATTCTGATAATTTTATTAGGGAAAAAGATGGGCAGGGCTTAGGGTAATGAGCACAGTGGGGCCTCAGATGATTGATGACATGCTTAGTCACAGAATGTATGTAAGAAAATAGTGGAATGAGCTACAGGTGACTTGTAGGTTAAACTCTGAGCTGTTGTGCATGTCAAGAGGGCCCGTTTTTGTTAGATCCAGTCTCAGTTATCAAAGTAACTTTGGACCTGGGGTAAGTTAGTTCTGGGCTGATCCAAGACTGTTCATTAATAAACATTAGGGGCCCAGATTGCATGAGATCACATGGGGAGCAGCCGCCTTGGGGATTGCAAGATGGCTGCAGTGGAGTTTTGCTCACCTATTGCTTGTCTGGTTGAGTGAAAATCCAAAGGAAGACAGTCGTCAGCTGAGCTATTGACAATGCAACCACAATAAAGACCTTCAAAGATATTGCTGTACACTGCACCCAGGAAGAGTGGGCTTTGCTACACATATTCCAGAGAAAACTGTTCAGAAGAATGATGCTGGAGAATATCAATCGTCTGGTTTCAGATGTCAGGTCTGCAAATCAGATGTGCTTTTCTAGTTGGCACAAGGACAGGAAATGTGAAGAGAAAGAATGGGATTTCTCCAAAACCAGAGTCCAGGCAGGAAAAGTGCTTATAAAAAGCAAGAAATGATATTCACACAACTTAGCTACAGGAAAGAAAATTCTGATGTCATGTCTTTGATATCTCATGCTCCAAAGAATTCCTTTCAATGTAATTATTTACAAGAATATTCTACTCTCATTTCCACAATGACTCAACATGTGTTAACTCCCATGAGAAAGGAACAATATTTAAGCAAACCACTTGATGACCAGTCATCTTTAATCAACATAAGCAGATTCACACTAGAAGCAAATCATGTGAATGTCATCAAAGTGCTAAAGTCATTATTAAAAGGCTCTGGCCACAGACAACGCAATGGCACTCAAACTGGGGATAAGCCCTAAGAATGCCTTTCACGTGGGAAAACTTATATTAGATTTTTTTACTTTGGACATGAGACATCTGACACTGGAGAGAAGCCTTATAAATGTAATCTATGTGGGAAAGCCTTCCATCAATCTCATTTTCAAAAACATGACAGAATGCACACTGGAGAGAAACCCTCTGAGTGTTATACATGTGAGAAAAACTTCAGAAAACATTCTCATCCTGGACAACATGAAAAAACACACACTGGCAAGAAACCCTATCAATTCCATACATGTGGGACAGCCTGCAGTCAATATTTTCATCTATGTGGGAAAGCCTACAGTTAATATTTTCATCTTAGACAACATGAGAGAATTCACATGGGAGAGGTACCCTATGAGTGCCATACATGTGGAAAAGACCTCAATGATATGTCCTCAGAAACATGAGAGAACTCACACTGGAGAGAAGCTCCATGAATGCCATCTATATGGAAAAGATTTCAGTTAATGTTCTAGTCTGTAAGACATGAGACAGCTCATACTGTGTGGGAAAGCTTTGGCTCATTATTCTGCCCTCAGCAACATGGGAGAATGCACAGTGGACAGAAGCCATAGCAATGTCACCTATCTTGGAACATCTTAATTTTTCTATCTTTAGACTTTATCAGATTATTCAAAAATGAGAGGAAACCTATGAATATCATCAATGTGGGAAAATGGTCAGTTAATATTCTGACCTTAGATGGGATGAGAGAACGCACACTCCATGTTTGAATATGAGAGATTTCAGCAATAGCTTTAACATTTAAACACTCATATAATGAAGAAACACGTGTTTGTAATCAGTGTGATAGTGCTTTAGTTATTAGTACTCTTTCAGTTAATATAAGGAAATTTATTCAGGAAAATGTTCATATGAATGTCACCTTCAAAGCAAAACCCTTAGTAGCTGGTCTGATGATATACCATGTGAGAGAACTCACAATATATACCTAACAGAGGTAGAAAGTCCTCATATACCACTCTTATATACAAGCCAGATAAATTATATGTGAGAAATTCTATGTCTACTCTCAATATTGCCTTAATTTATAATTTATCCTTTAAATAAGTGGACTCCATAAGAAATGAATCACTATGTCTATAATTACTGTGCGCTACCATTCAGTGTAACACAAGCCTTGGTGTGCTAAGGAATACTGAATTTAGGAATAACAACAAAAACAGGAAATGAGAAGGAATAGTTACAAAAACATGAAATAAGAGGGAAAAGTCTTTATTAGCAGGATGAAACCCCTTGAGGAAATCTAGAAATTTCATAATGGAAAATGTATTCAATGTTAAATTATAGAAAATAATTTATTCAGAAAGTAGGGTGGTTTAGAGCATGAGTTATTATGTCTCTGGGAGGGATAATGTTAAAGGGGATTGGGAAAATTGTTGCATATGTGGTGTCTGAGTTATAGATATCAGTGGTGGAAGTGCCATAGATTGATAGATGGGAGAATGTGAAGTCTGTGATTTGGGAGTTTTCTAGGGTAAATGAATATGCTTTTTGGTTGCCTCTAATGGATCAGTGATGGACCTTTTTGGGGTCAGTGATTAAATAACTGAAGGGTAGGAACAGATACATTTTCTTTGTTTTTGATTGTAGAGTGAACAATACTGCAATTAGAGTAGCGATAATATTTATCACTGGGTGAGAGGGTCCTGCACACAGTGGTCTGCCGAGTCAAACAGAAGTCCGGATCGTTCCCATTGCCCCTCACTAATGGCCCATTAGGAAGTAGCAGTCTAAGCCCACTGAAATAATTATCTTAGTAATCAAAGAGGCCTATCTGCAATGGCCCAAATTGGAAATCCAGTCCTTGACATTAATTTTGGAAAAATTATTTATAGACTATGCATATATGAAAAAATTTCCCCTGCTTTCATAATTTTAAAAGACTGGTGAGTGATTTTGGACTAAAACTGGGGATACTAGAAGTACTGCTGCTCTCATCACTCCACCTTATATTTTATGAAATATTGAAAGATTTATTACCCTAAATAAAGAATAAGAAAATGTTACTTTCTTTCATAACTTCCACTATATAGAGATATGCGATTGGACTTGTGCAGTATAAGTCAAAGAGTGAAAAGAAAAAGCAGAAAAGTTGGGGGGGGAAAGGGTAACTATTTTTGTTTGCAGATGCCATGCTTGGGTATATAGAAACCAGTAGTAAGTTTGTAAAATAAAATTAGAGGCCCTTATTAATTTTAGGAATGTCACAGGGTCTAAGTAAAAATGAAATTCAATTTCTATATACTAGAAAAAAATAATAAACATTAGAGGCTGTCTTTAGTGATTCCAAGACTCTAAAGTTGAAAAACTGGATAAATGGGTACAAATGAAGATTAGTCACAAGGTTTTTACAATCACAGGGACAGAAGGTAAAAGGTATGTTTATCAGATTCCAAGGCAGCTGGAATTTAATTTAGAGATTTCAAGTACTTACCTCTGTCTACTCCAATATACCAGAAAGCAAAAATGAACATCTATATAATGATTCACAATCAAAATCATCTCTTAAATTCTGATTTCTTCTGATAATATCTCTGAAGAAGATGGCAGTATATAGTGGTCCAGGTTTCATTTCTTCCACCAAAACCACTATTAAATGAGGCAAGAACTGTCTGAAACAAATATTTTGAGACTCCAGAGGCCAGAAGAACAGTCTACACCATCCTGGGAAAAGTGAGAGGAAGAGACAGATCAATTATGGGAAAGACCTGTAAATTGTTCTCAGGGCATAGTGGCTACTGGCACTGCTCCCCTACTATAAAGGTAGGCAACCTTGGAGTCCAGTCCCTGACTAGCGGCTAGTGACAGAAAAAGACATAAGAACCCTCTTCTCCAAGAACAGGAGTGGGCACAACCAATCACTGATTATGTCTTTTGATTAGCAAATTTGTATCCCTGGCTCAGAGGGCAGCTATTGCTTCAAAATACCCCACTGAAAGACAGTGGTAGCCATTGTTTCTACTCTCCTTAGCCAGGGGCAGAGGTGTGGAGATTTAAAGACAGCAGTGCTTCCTCAGGCTGTGGAAAAAATTAGCTGAAGGGCTGCATTTGCTGGCCAGGCCAGGAAAGCTCAGTTTTAGAAAGCTATCACAGAAGCTCTTGGAGACCTTCCTGATCCCCTCCCTAGGACATTTTGGAGCCAGTCTGCACCCCCTTTATGGGTCCCTGGCCCTGTTTTGGTTGGAAAAGACTGACTTGTGGCTGTCCTCTCTGGTGTGGCCCTCCTCCCAGAATTTGCCTTCCAGCTAAAAGCAGCAGGAGATAATTAAGGGAGTATAAAAAACTATAGCAACAGACATCCTGGGACAAAAATTTATGATGTCAAATACCTGGAAGAGGGAGATCTGTCTCCTGGGAAACAGAGAGGACAACCAAACTCCTGTAGGCAGGGAAACTCCACAATAACTTACAAACCAAAATGCCAGGACAAGAAAAAGGCCAAGAAATAGAGGGAAAATCATGGCTGCATTCACCTTCCAGATAGGTGGCTGAATCTCAAGGATCATAAAAAAAAAACAGAAAATACCAATGAAGAAGATCATGATGTGGACACACCAAACAAATTCTTTAAAAAAAAAATCTTAAAAACACTCAAGACCTAAAGGATATCAGGAAAACAATGAATGAAAAATATCAGAATCTAAGTAAAGAGATAGAAATTTTAAAAAGGAACCAAACAGAATGAATAGAGTTGCAGAACAAAATAATTGAAATGAAAAATGCTCAGGAGGGGTTTCAAGAAGAGATTGGAGCTGGCAGAAGAAAAAATCGTTGAACTTGAAGACAAAGACACTTGAAATAAGTCAAGCTGAGGAGCAAAAAGAGAAATGAAATAATGAAAGTGAAAACCAACTGAGACAATTCTGGGACACCACCAAATGCATCAATATAAGCATTATGGGTGTTCCAAAAGGAGTAGAAAGAGAGAAAGGGACAGAAGGAATGGTAAAAAATAATGACAGAGAACTTCCCAATCTAAGCCAAAGATATGAATGTGCATATCCAAGAAGCTCAGAGGACACCAAACAGGATAAACATGAAGAAAAATACACCTTATCATATATTGATCACATTATCAAATGAAAAGGACAAGCAAAGAGTTCTGAAAGTTGCAAGGGAAAAGCAATGTGTTATGTACAAGGGAGTCCCAATTAGATTGAGTGTCAGTTTCTCATCAGAAACCATGGAAGCAAGAAGGCAGTGGTCTGAAATACTTAAAGTACTAAAGGAAAATAACTGCCAGCCAATAATTTTATATCTAGTGAGAGTCTTTTTCAAAAAATGAGAAAGGATAGTATGGTAGCCCATTACAAACTCTGGGATCTGTCTTGTAATTACTTGTTGAAGAGTACTTTGAAAACTATTGCTTTTTTCTTTCTTTGCTTTGTATATATGTTATATTATACAATAAAGTTTTAAAAATTAGGGAAAGATTAAGACATTTTCAGGTATGCAAAAGGTAAGGGAGCTATCACCACTACTGTAGCCCTGCAAATAATGCTAAAGGACACTCTTCAGACTGAAAAGAAAATAGACAGTGATTCAAAGCAGCATAAAGAAATAAAGACCTGTAGTAATGATAACCATTTGGGTAATTTAAAATGCCAGTATTGTATTGTTTGGTATGTAACTGCATTTCTTACTTCCTATAAGTGCTTAAAATGCAAGTGTAATAAAAGTAAGGATAAATCTATGTTTTTAGAATACCAGGTACAAAGATGTAAATGGTAAGAACTTAAAATACGGTGAGGAGCAGAGGGGTATAGGAAAAGTATATGTGCATGCTATTTAAATTAAGTTCACATCAAATCAAATATGATTGTTATATGTTCAGGATGTTAAATTTTAACCCCAAGGTAACCACAAGGAAAATAGATGAAAATATATCCAGATAGACGTACTCAATATGATACAGCACACACACACACAAAATAAATATAAAAGTAGGCTTTACTGGAAGTGAGGGACATAAAAGATGACTTATAATGACTAAATAGAAAAACAACAGAAGAAAGTCTTGCATCTTTAGTAGTGACTTTAAATGTAAATGGATTAAACTTGCCAATGAAAAGGCAGAGATTCTCAGAATGGGTTAAAAAATCATAGCCCAAATACATACTGTTTTTAAGAGACTCACCTTACCATCAAAGATACAAGTGGGTTGAGGGTGAAAGGATGGAAAAAATATACCATGCGAGAAGTAACCATCAGAGAGCTGGTGTGGCTATATCAATGCCAGATAAAATAGAGTTCAAGTCAAAAACAGCTTCAAGGGACAAAGATGTTCATTATATACTGATAGGTAACAATTCAACAGGAAAATGCGACAATTAATGTATATGCAACTAACAGCAGAGCCCCTGAATATATGAAACAAACAAATACTGACAGATTTGAAAGGAGGAAGTGTCAGCTCTAAATTAATAGACTTTAACATAGTCTTCTGTGCCAGTTTGAAGCTGTTTTGTACCCCCAGAAAAGCCATGTTTTATTCCTGATCTGATCTTGTGGGGGCAGTTGTGTTTCTTTTAATCCTGATTCAATATTGCAGGGTGGAAACTTTTGATTAGATTATTCCCATGGAGATGTGATTGCCCAATTGTGGGTGTGACCTTTGGTTAGATAAAGATGTGACTTTACCAATTCAGGGTGTGTCTTGATTTGTTTACTGGAGTCCTTTAAAAAAGGAAACATTTTGGAGAATGGTGAGAGCTATAACAGGCACTTAGAGATGAAATCACAGAAAACAGAGGCTGAAAGCAGCAGAGCCCAGGAGCAAAGAATCAGCAGATACCAGGCCATGTGCCTTCCCAGATGACAGAGGTGTCCCAGAGCAATCGGCCTTCTTGAATCAAGGTATCTTTAACTGGATGCCTTAGTTTGGACATTTTTATAGCCTTAGAACTATGAATTTGCAACTTAATGAATTCCCTTTTGAAAAGTTGTTCCATTTCTAGTATATTGCATTCCAGCAGCTTGACAAACTAATATACCTTCTCAATAATGGATAGAACATATGTCCAGTAGATCAATAAGGAAGTACAGAATTTGAATATATTCTGAATCAACTATACCTATCAAACAATATAGAAGCCTGCACCAACAAAAACAGAATACACATTCTTCTCAAAGGCAAATGGATCATTCTCCAGGATAAACATACTTTGGGTCATAAAACAAGTCTCAGTAAACTCAAAAATGTTGACGTAATACAATGTATATTCTCCAACCAAAATGGAATGAAGCTAGAAATTAATATCAGAGGGAGAAGTGGAAAAACCACCAATATGTGGAAATCAAACAACTTATTCTTAAACAACCAATGGCTTAAAGAGGAAATCAGAAGCAAAATTAGGAAATATCTTAAGGTGAGTGGAAGTAGACATGCAACATACCAAAACTGTGGAATGAAGAGAAGGAAGAGCTGAAAGGGAAACATGGCTCTGAATGCTTGCATTAAAAAAAGAAGAAAGACATCTTTCAAATCTCAAAACTAGAAAAAAGAAGAGCAAACTAAATCAAAAGCAAAGAGAAGAAAGGGAATAACAAAGGTTAGAGAGACAAAAGGAATAGGATAAAAACAATAGAGAGCATCAATGAAACCAGAAGTTGGTTCTATGAAAAGATCAATAAAATTGACAAATCTTTAGCTAGATTGACAAAGAAAAAGAAAGAGAGAATACTGTGTTGATTTGAAACTGTTATGTATCCCCAGAAAAGTCATGTTCTTTTAATTCTAATCCAATCTTATGGAAGCAGACCTATTATTTAGGTTGTGTGATGGTTGGATTCTGGTGTCAACTTGATCGATGATGGTGAACAGTTGTCTAGTCAGGTAAGCACTTGCCTAACCATTACTGCAAAGATATTTTGTGGCCAGTTGATAAACCAGAAAACTGGTTTATTAAGTTATCAGTCACTTGATTGCTTCTGTGGCTGATTACATCAATGATAAACTAAGGGTGCATCTCCCACAAATGAAATAATTCAATCACTTGGATTTGATCCAACCAGTTGAAGACTTCTAAGGGAAAAGAGACAACTGCCCACTTCTTCAACCAGAGAGTTTCCCTTGGAGTTCATTGAGACCCTTTATCAAAGTTGCCAGCCTCATAGGCTGCCCTACAGATTTGGAACTCTTGCATTCCCATTGTTGTGTTTGACACTTTTATAAATCTCATATTTACAGATATCCTGTTAGTTCTGTTTCTCTAGAAAACACTGACTCATACATTTGGTACCAGCAGTGGTTCTTGAGAATCACAAACAGAATCTTAAAAAAAAGAGTTTTACAATTGGTTTTCTATTTTAATTAGACTCAGAGGCACTAATGACTCTGTTTCCAATAATCAAGATGGCACTGAAAGTACATGGCATGAGTTGGCAATAGAGATAAGCAAAATATCACTATTTGATTCTGCTAATTGTATGCTTATATGAGGCAAAGCTCTGGGTGAGAATGTTTATGACACCTTAATGGAGTTTTGTGGAGTTAAGATGTGTAATAATGTTGGCTGGTTATTCTTAGATATGCTGGATACAGTTATGAGGGAAAGGGATGAGTTGAAGGCTTCAAATTTGCAACTTACCTGCCATATTAATGATGTTAAAGTTTCCATGTGTTCCCTGAAAGAAAATCTTATTTCCTGTGATCACAGACTTGAAATCTCTGAAAACCAGATGCAGAGTTTTAGTGTGTGAGTATCAGATTTACAACATAAACTAAATTCTCAACCTTGCAGGGTTCTGCTATTAAAGTAAGGGCTTTGACTGGAAAAGAACAGGATCCTAAAATTTGGGGTGGGGGCATTTGGGTTGATAATAATTGCAGTGAGTACATAGAAACCCTGGATTCTTCTGAGTCTTTTCCAGATAGACCTCTGATGGTCTGCCTTGAGGAAATAGCTTCCCAACCTCCAGTCTGCCCAGAGGAGTCGGAGTCGTCCATCCAATCTCCACCTAAAGAAATTAATCTTCCAGTGCCTAAGAAGCTTGTGACCACCTCCCCTGGGGAAACAGTCCTCTGTCCAGAGTAATTAATCCTGTTTCACCAGATGAAACTGCAAAAAGGAATGCCCTGAGGAATTGACTTGAAAGACACTTCTCATTCTTTTCATAACCCACTACCACCACCCCTCTTTTCTTTAAGACCTATAACTAGATTAAAATCCCAACAGGCCCCTAAAGGTGAGGTATGAAGTGTGATCCATGAGGAGGTATGCTACACTCCAGAAGAACTGCATGATTTTCCAATTCATATAGTCAGAAATCAGGGGAATATGGGAATGGATAGTAAGGGTGTGGGATAATGTTGGAAGGAATGTAAAATTGTATAAAGATGAATTTAATGATATGGGCCTACTCACTAAACAGAGATTCTGCCTTCAATTTTGTAGCTTGAGGGGGTAGAAAGGGTATTAACAGTGGTTTGGATGATTGGTTGAAACATGGATCAAAAGGTAGCTGACATTACCTGTGGTCAAAATTCCAAAACTGCCCTGGTAGAATGTAGAGGAAGACATCCAGAAGCTTGAAGAGATTGGAATGTTACAGTGGATTTATCAAGACCTGCTCACAGACCCCAGGAATATCCAGAGGACACACCTTTTATCAGGACTTTGAGGAATAAATTTATGAGACTTGCTTCATCATCCCTGAAGAGATCTGTAGGTACCCTTCCCTGCAGGTCAGATATTACCATGGGAACTGCTGTCACTGAGCTGGAATCCTTAAACAGAATGGGGATGGTCAGATCCTGAGTTGGCAGAAGCCATGTGGCAACAGTTAATTGCAATAGATAAGGTGGGCATGGCCACCATAATGGACCCGAGACTGAAAGCAGCAGGCACAATAATCTAACTCACAGGGATTTATGGCATTGGCTAGTGGATCATGAGGTGCCTAGAGGGAAAACAGATGGTCAGTCTACAAAATTCTTGTTTGAGCTGTACAACCAGAAGAGTTCTAGGTCAAGTGAACAGAAGTCTAACTTGAATTATATAAACAGAGAATCATGGCCCCTTAATCAAGTCCCAGACTTGAGAGAGTTTGTAGACCCAGAGCTTCTTGAAACAGGGGAGGGCTGGGTACCCCTGGGAAAGGACCCTGTGACACTGCCAAAAATTTACACTGTTACACTTCCTCCCAGCCTTCCCCCAGGAGACCTATGGCCTTTTACCAGGGTGACTATGCACTGGGGAAAATGAAATGATCAGATATTTCAGGGATTATTAGATATTGGCTCAGAGGTGACACTAATTCCAAGAGATCTAAAATGTCACTCTGGTCTACCTCTCAGAGTCGGGGATTATGGACGTCAGGTGTTTAATGGAGTTTTAGCTCAGATCCAACTCACAGTGGGTCCGTTACATCCCCAGACACATTCTGTGGTTATTTCCCCAGTTCTAGAATGCATAATTCAAAACAACATACTCAGCAACTGGCAGAATTCCCACATTGCTTCCCTGACTCATGGCATGAGGGTTATTATGGTGTTAATGGCCAATTGGAATCCGCTAGAACTGCCCCTACCTAGCAAAATACCAGATTCCTGAAGGGATTGCAGAGATTATTGCCACACTTAAGGATTTAAAGGATACAAGGGTGGTGATTCCCACCACATCCCCATTCAATTCTCCTATTTGGAGTGGATTATCATAAACTTAATCTTGTGGTGACTCCAATTTCAGCTGCTGTTTAAGAGTGAATGTTACCTGAGGATTTACACCGTATTCCGGAGAGATTTAGTGTGTTTTTGGTTGTATGCAGGACAGTTCAGTATTGTTAGGTGAAACGTGTCTGTTATGGTGTACTATTTAGAAATTAAGCATGTTACAAGGTGATGTATAGAGTTGCTAAATTGAGAAGGGGTGGGATGTATGGTTAGGTTAATCTCCTTGGCCAGGTGATGATGCCCAGTTGTCTGGTCAGGCAAGCACTGGTCTGTTACTGCAAGAATATTTTGTGGCTGGTTTGTTAAATCATTAGTGAGTTGATTGCAGCTGTGGCTGATTACATCTACAATCAACTAAGGAGATCCAATAAGTTTAAAACTTTTAAGGGAGAAGAGAGAATTGGTTCTGTTTCTTCAGACAGCAAGACTCTCCTGTGGAGTTTGTTGAAACCCTTCATTGGAGTTGCCAACCTTGCAGCCTGTCCTACAGATTTGGGATACTTACATTCCCACCATTGCATGAGACACTTTTATAAATCTCATATTTATAGATATCTTCTGTTAGTTCTGTTTCTCTAGAGAACACTGACTAATACAGGGTGGAACCTTCTGATTAGGTTGTTTCCACAGAGTTGTGACACCCAAATGTGGGCATGACCTTTTAAATAGATTATTTCCATGGAGGCGTGACCCTGCCCATTTAAGGTGGGTCTTAATTAGTTTGCTGGTGTCCTTTAAAGGGGGAGACATTTAGGAAAATGCTCAGATGCGGACATTTGTAGAGATGTTGGATGGTTGATACAGAGAGTTGACACAGATGCAGACATCTGTGATGGGGAGGTGTATGAGAATCCTGCATTTTATGCATGATTGTTCTCTAAACCTACAGCATCTTGAATAAAAATTGTTTTAAAAGATAGGCAAAAGACTTGAATAAACGGCTCTTCAAAGAAGATAAATAAATGGCCAGAAAAGACATGCTACTTCATTAGCCATGATGGAAATGCAAATGGATGCTATTAAAAAATGGAAAATTACAAGTGTTAAAGAGCATGCAGAGAAATAGGAATATTTATTCCTGTAGGCAATGTAAAATGGTACAGGCACTGTAGACAACAGTTTGATGGTTCCTTAGAAAGTTAAGTTTTTAACTACCATATGACCTAACAATCCCATTACTAGGTATACCCCAAAGAATAGAGAGCAGGGACTTGAATATATATTTTTACACTGATACTCATAGTGACATTATTCCAAACATTGGAAGCAATCCATTGTCAATGAACCAATGAATGAATAAACAAAATGTGTTATACACATAGAATGGAATATTATTCAGCTGTAAAAATAATGAAGTCCTCATATGTGTGATAGTGTGAATGAACCTTGAAGGCCTCATGTTGAGTAAAATAAATAGACATAAAAGGACAAATACTGTATAATCTCTCTATATTGAAATAATTAGAATAAGCATAGTCATAGAGTCAGAATGTAGAATATAGGTTACCAAGGGACACGGTAGGGATAGGAAATGGGAAGTAAAGGCTTTAAATGTACAGGGTTCCTATTTGGAATGGTGGAAATGTTTTGGAAAAAGATGGAGGTGATGGTAGCACAACATGTGAACATGTGAATGCTATTAACAGCACTGAAATATATATATTTTAATGTGATTAGAAATGTTAGATTGTATATATAGAAACAGAAAAACATTTTTAAAAATCCATGGAACTACACTACACAAACAATGAACCATAAGTTAAACCATGACCTTTAATTAATAGTGCAATGATAAAAAAATATGCTATCTTTAATTGTAACACATGTTCCACACCAAAGCAAGCTGTTGGTAGTGAGGTGATATATGGGAATCCTGTGTTTTATGCATGATTGCTTTGTAAACCCACAACTTTCCTAACTAGAAAAACATTTAGAACAAAACTCTTAAAACAGCAATAAGAAAACAAATAACCTAATGCCAAACTGAACAAAAGAGCTAAACAGGCACTTCATCAAAGAAGATATATAGATGGTAAATAAATATACAAAAAGATGCTCAACACCATGTGTCATTAGGGAATTGCAAATTAAAACAAGAATGAGATAATATGACACATCTATAGAATGGTTAAAATCCAAAACATTAACCACCCCAAGTGCTGGCAATGTTGTAGAGCAGTAGGAACTCTCACTCATTGCTGGTGGGGATTCATAATGGTACAGCCATTTTGCAAGACAGTTTGAGAGTTTCTTACAAAGCTAAACATAGGCTTACTGTATGATCCAATAATTGCACTCCTAGGTATTTACGCAAAAAACTGAAAATGTATGCCCATACGAAAACTTGGCCATGAATGTTTATAGCAGCTTTATTCATAATTGTCAAAAATTGGAAGCAACCAAGATGCTCTTTCATATGTGGATGGATAAATAAACTGTGGTATACCCATTCAATGGAATATCATTCAACTATGAAAAGAAATGAGCTCTCAATAAGAGTTATGAAGGAACCTTAAATGCACTGTTCTAGTTTGCTAGCTGCCAGAATGCAATATACCAGAAATGGAATGGTTTTTAAAAAGAAGAATTTAATAAGTTGCTAGTTTACAGTTCTAAGGCTGAGAAAATGTCCCAATTAAAACAAGTCTATAAAAATGTCCAATCAAAGGCATCCAGGGAAAGATACCTTGGTTCAAGAAGGCCAATGAAATTCTGGGTTTCTCTCTCAAGTGAAAAGGCACATGGTGAACACAGTCACAATTTCTCTCTCATCTGGAAAGGCACATGGTGAACACGGTTAGGGTTCCTCTCTCATCTGTAAGGACACATGGCGGACATGGCATCATCTGCTAGCTTATTCTCCTGGATTCCTGTTTCATGAGGCTCCCTGGGAGGCTTTTTCCTTCTTCATCTCCAAAGGTCACTGGCTAGTGGACTCTGCTTCTCGTGGCTATGTCGCTCTGCTCTGCTCTCTTTGAATCTCCCAAAATGTTTCCTCTTTCATAGGACTTCAGAAACTAATCAAGACCCACCCAAATGGGTAGAGACACATCTCCCCTAATCCAGCTTAACAACCACTCTTGATTTGGTTACATCTCCAGGGAGATGATCTAATTACATACAGTATTGAATAAGGATTATTATTCCTTTATGAAATGGGATTTAGATTAAAACATGGCTTTTCTAGGGGACATACATCCTTTCAAACCAGCACATGCACATTGCTAAGTGAAAGAAACCTGTCTGAAAAGGCTATAATTTGTATGATTCTAATGCTGTAACATTGTGGAAAAGGTAAAACTAACAGAGACAGAAAAAGATCAGTAGTTGCCAAAGTTTGGGGTATGGAGGTGGGGAAGGGATGAATAGGTGGAGCATAAGGTTTTTTTAGGGTCGTGAAACTACTCTGTGTGATACTGTGATGTAGACACATTTGTCATAACCCATAGAACTGTACAACACAAAGAGTGAACCCTTATGTAAACTATGGACTTTAGTTACTAATAATGTCAATACTGGTTCATCCATTGTTACAAATTTACCAGTGATGCAAGATAATAACAATAGGGGAAACTGTGTATTGGGAGAGGTACATGGGAACACCATTTTCTGTGAAAATTGTATATAAACCTAAATTCTCTAAAAATAACGATGCTTATTTGCTAAAAAGTAGTGAATTTGAAATAAGGACTAGTTTAAAAAGAAAGAAAGAAAGAAACACGGGCCCTGTTAGTGTGAGATGCAGACAATAAACAAGGAAATAAGTAAAACCAAAATGTAATATGTCAGATCATCATAAGTGCTATGTAGAAAAACAAGGTAAAGAAGGGGGCAGAGATTTAGGCCATAAGGAAGTGGAAGGTGTAATTGGCAATTCTAAATAGTGTGTATAGTAAATGCCTTATTGAGAAAGTAACATTTAAGCAAAGACCTGAAAGCAGGGAGAGTGAGAACCCTTGTATATATGTGGGGGA
The DNA here is from genome assembly GCF_023851605.1 of Tamandua tetradactyla. Lineage (NCBI taxonomy): Eukaryota > Metazoa > Chordata > Mammalia > Pilosa > Myrmecophagidae > Tamandua > Tamandua tetradactyla. Next base: position 24,784,454 of record NC_135330.1, on the reverse strand, counting down.
GGACATTCTACTTAGAGGAAAAGCACATGTAAAGGCTTTGAGGTTGCAGCATGCTTGGATTTCTCAAAGGACCTCAAGGATACTACTATAGTTGGACATGTGAGAGAAGTGTCAAGTGTGAAGAAAGGAGGTCAGAGAGGGTGCCTATTCTTATTATTCCCCACTGGGGGACTATGGCAGAAGACGGAGGTGAGCTGGTATTTCATTCTGGCTGCTTCCTGAAGTTGTCCAAATGCAGAAGTACAGGTACCAGTTAAAATGCTATTATAGTAATTCAAGCAAGACATGATGGTGGCTGGACCAGAGTGGTGGCAGTACGAACAATGATCAGATTCTGACTCTATTTTGAAAACAGGTGTACTATATTTGCTCATGAATTAGATGTGGAGGCGTGAGGGAAAGAGAGAAGTCACCAGCAAGTGCAAGGCTGGATCTCCCGTTCTCTAAGGAAAGCCTGTGGGAGGAGCATAGACGGTGTAGACGATAAAGAGCTTAGTTTTCACTTGTTAATTGTGCAGATGTCCTAATAGAGATGTCAGGTGGACAACTGGACATGAGAAATTATTTTATGGTACAGGACATATCACAAGACTGTGAAGAAAGTATGGATGTCTCAACAGAGAGTGCAGATAAAACTCGTTATTTGAGAGGAAATCAGCTTAGAGGTTAGACTCACACAGCACACCAAAATAAATTCAAGTTGGATTAAAGTGGTAAATGTCAAAAAAATGTAATAGTAACAGCAGAAAGTATGACCTCTGAATAAATTTCTGACCTCTGAATGGAAAAAGGACTTTCTGAGTATAAAAATAATGGAAAAATCAAAAAGGAAATAGATTTATGCACAGATTTGAAATGCCATCAAAAATATAAAATGTGAATAAAAACCTGGGGGAAAATGTACTATAAATATGGAAATCAATGGCTCAATAGTCTTATATAAAGAAGTGTCAGAAATCAGTGATATAAAAACTAATATCCAACAGAAAATTCATTGTTCTAGTTTGCTAGCTGCTGGAATGCAATATACCAGAAATGGAATGATTTTTAACAAGGAGAATTTAATGAGTTGCTAGTTTATAGTTCTAAGGCCGAGAAAATGTTCCAGTTAAAACAAGTCTATAGAAATGTCCAATCTAAGGCATCCAGGGAGAGATACCTTGGTTCAAGAAAGCAGATGAAGTTCAGGGTTTCTCTCTCAAATGAGAAGGCATATGGTGAACACAGTCAGAGTTTCTCTCTCATCTGGAAAGCCACATGGTGAACACGGTCAGGGTTCCTCTCTCATCCAGAAGGGCACACGGCAAACATGACATCATCTGCTAAATTCTCTTGGCTTCTTGTTTCATGAAGCTCCCCGGGAGTTATTTTCCTTCCTTATCTCCAAAGGTCACTGGCTGGTGGACTTCGGCTTCTTGTGGCTATGTCATTCTGCTCTGCTCTCTCTGAACCTCCCATTCTCCAAAACGTTTTCTCTTTTATAGGACTCCAGCAAGCAACTCCACCTTCAGTGGGTGGAGACACACCTCCATGGATATCATATAATCAGAAGTTACCACCCACAATTGGGTGGGTCCCATCTTCATAGAAACAATCAAAATGCTCCCAGCCAGCAATATTGAATGAGGATCAAAGGGCATGGCTTTTCTGGGGTCCACCACAGAGTCAGACCAGCACAGTCATGAATATATAATCCACGGAAAAAGGCCAATAACTATATTTTTAAATGTTCAGACTGACCAATAATTGAACTTATGAGATTTAAAGCAAACTTTCCTCTCCTCTTCTTATCATAATATGTGCTCCCAGCAGCACTGCCTGAGGACACTGAGTGGGTCACACTCAGATTCTGCCTTATCCATCACTGATAAGAACACATGTACCTTTCTGCCTTGCAATTCAGATACATAAATCAAGAGAACTGAAAGCATTCATACCCTGTGACACGATACTTACATTTTAGAAGTAAAACAGAAATAGCTCATCAGACAAAACTTTTCACAAAGACATTATAGGACTATAAGAGTATACTTAGATGGTGAAAATTAGGAATGATGTAAGTATGAACAAAAGAAAAGTGATTTACCCAATTATGAGGCATATCTAAAATTAAAGAATATTATGCAACTATTAACATTATGTTCTGGGGAGTTTTAAAGATGGGGAAACGCTAACAATGTAAAGTTTAATCAATAAAAGCAGAATGAAAAACCGTATTCATCATGAATCTAATCACATAATCATTAAAGAAAACAGTGTTATGAAAAATATATAGCTTTCCATATACAAAAAAATTAATTGTGATAATTTCTGGGTTCTGAATCATTTTCATTGTCTTATTTTAACTTTCCTATATGTTCTAAATTATGTATTAAGCCTCTGTTAATAGCTTAAAATGAAATAAAAAAATTAATAGAGAAAAAAATTATCCTTCACCTTCCAAGGTAGAATGCATCCATGGACTACTATTACTTTAGCTTTGGCTGCTGAGCCACGGTGCGAATGGCTTCTTTTATTACGCACACGTGCAGGGCCTGACCAGAACATTTCCATCCTCTACCCAGGGCCTTACTGACCACCCCCATCACAGCACACATTTGCTATTTGATGACTAAATCTCTCGCTACTTTCAACATGGGTGAAATAGGTGCATTTTCAGAAGTGCATTCTACAGTTTTTTGGGGGAAGGGGATTTGACACTTGAACAATTTAGGAATACCCTTTTTAAGGAAAAGAATCTGAAATTATGAATTTAACATTTAAAATGAAAGTTAGTATTTACTCAACATGAGAAAAGAAAGCACAATAAGTGACACATTTAAAAAAAAAACTAGAAATACCACAAATATCAGAAAAACAAAATAAAGCATATGTAAAGGTATGATTCTATTCTATAAAGTTGGAATGCATAGAGATCATGCAACTTCATACAAAGGTCTACTCACTCTTTGTAGTACTGCTAGGGTTGTGTCCTTCTAATGCAGAAATTCTACTAAACTATTTCTCATGATTGCCAGGAGAAGAGAAAAAGAAATACATTTAGTGCATTCTTAATTGTACATACTGCATTACTGCATATATTCCTGAAGAATATTCCCATTTTGAGTAAACCTTGATGAAAACTGAATCATCACTTACAATTTCCATTTTTGATGAGTGGAAAAATTGTCAGACTAACTTCAGGTTCTCTATATTATACACTTCGTTTTTCCTTCCTTCATCACTTCTTCCGGTGTAACACATTCATATCCTGATACTTCCAGCTCCATTGTGACAATACATTGGATAAATAAGATGCTCCTGAATGGCTTTGCTACATCAGGAATGCTAAATACAACTTAGCGATACACAGAAATGCTGTGAACCACATAAATTGATTCCAATGAAACCGAGTTGAATATATTCCCAACTCAATTTCTCTTTAGCCAGATCTCAAAACTGCCCACAGCCATTTCAATATCATTTGTACAAGGGAAGGTATAATGGAAGAGAGTAGGAAATAGTCATAATTGATTAGAGTTAAAATATCTTACTTTTGCAAAGTGCATAAGAATATGATCATGTAAATAAATTGCTGGGGTTTCTCCCAGTGTTTCTCCCAGGATGTACCAAGTAAGGGACCTGAGGCCAAAATTTAATTCACTTCACAGTAAATCTAACTGCATGCACTTGTGTATAGGGGCAATGAAGTCTGCAGTTTCGGCAGTGAAGACTGTCCAAGGCAAATCCCCCATCCTCAAACAGTTTACAGTCTAGCTAAGGTGCCTTAAATCAGATACATTTATCTAAAGGCTGAGATGACACTAAATACTTATTCATAGAAGTGATTGAAAAAAGAAATTCACACATACATGTTTCTTATCCTTGCCCACCTGCTCCTTTTCAATGTGACTTTGCTGGTCCTTCCTCAAGAGGTGGTTGATTTCTGCTCTCTGTTGAAAAGGTTTTAACCATATAACTTTCTTTGACCAATGGGCATTAGCAATCATATAAGTAGAAACTTGAAAAGTCCTTGCACATCAGGGCTTGGCCTCTCTTGCTGCTGGGAATCTGGAGATCACCATGTCAAGAATCCCGTTCTAGCTTCCACACAATAAAAGACCTCAAAGAGGGACCCAGCCATCTCTGCTATCCCAGCTGAAGTCCCAGACATGAAAGTGTGGCCATCCTAGACCTTCAAAGCCTAGCCCAGATAGCTCAGACCTAATGAATCTCCCGGGCAACCCACAGACTATTGAGAAATAATAAACCTTTGCTGTTTTAAGCTACTAAATTTTGGTGTGACTTGTTACACTGCAAAAGCTAACTGTTACACTTAGTTACCCCAGCCCATTTTTTTTGGTAAAATCTAGGAAAGGAAGGATTCACTTTTCAATAAGAGGAATGGTATATGTGAACAAGCAGGCCAAAGGTACAATCTGGGATCCCTTACCTCATCACTCACATTTTTTCCCTCAACAGAACTTGCATTTATAAGGGAAGGAAGCTTTTTCCTTTTAACTTTGAGTGCTAACAGAATCCCATATGCATCCCGTGAAACTCCTGTCAGCCAAGGCTCACCAAAGCTTAAGAACTTCATGAGGACTGTGTCCCATGGCTCCATAAGCTACTGCTGGAAGACTCCTGGTCCAGCAGGTTTTAAAAGATGATGCCATTCACTGCAAGAACAAGTTATGAATCTGCCTATTCCAGACAGCACACATACTTAGAAGAAGTGCTGCTTCCTGGGAAAATTTGGAATGCAGCTTCATGTGGGAAATGAGACTCACCTGGATGATTTGTTTTACTCCTCTCCCTACTTGATAGAACAAAATGAAGAAAAGCCAGTGGTGTTGTTGGCCCTAAGCACCTAGGAATTAGTTTGGAAAAAGAATATTCAGAACCATTCTGGGAATGATGAAGAACTCTAGGCCTAAAAGGATGTACACAGAAATCATCAGTAAGAATCACAGTGACTCACCTGAAGCAACCTTGTAGCCCAGGACAGAAGAATGTTTTGAACAGATTTAAGTAATCTATTTAGGGACATTGAATAGACATAATCTGATGAATTGTTCTAAAGAAAAGCACTGAATGATCTTAGAGAAATACTGTCCTTCCTCCTTTACTAAATTAACTGATTTATTGAAATATTACAAGAAATAAATTAACTGATTCATTTGACCCCTATATCCTATCCCAATTCCTGGCTCTTCTCTATTCTTTCTCAAGTGTTGCCTTCTGATCAGCATATAAGCAAATTTAAACATGCTTCCTTAACCCTCTGTCTATCTCTACACCATTCTACCTTCCCCCATTTAACAGAGATACTAGGAAGATTAATCCACATTCCTTCCATTCATTCTTTGATCTCTTAAATGCTGCTTGTTCTGGTTGCTAGCTGCCGGAATGCAATATACCAGAAATGGAATGGCTTTTAAAAAGGAGAATTTAATTAGTTGCTAGTTTACAGTTCTAAGGCCAATAAAATGTTCCAGTTAAAGCAAGTCTATAGAAATGTCCAATCTAAGGCATCCAGGGAAAGATACCTTGGTTCAAGAAGGCTGATGAAGTTCAGGGTTTCTCTCTCAAGTGAGAAGGCACATGGCAAATACAGTCAGGCCTTCTCTCTCTCAGCTGGAAGGGCACATGGCAAACACAGTATCATCTGCTAGCTTTCTCTCCTGGCTTCCAGTTTCATGAAGCTCCCTGAGAGGCATTTTTCTTCTTCATCTCCAAAGGCCACTGGCTCATGGACTCTCTGCTTCGTGGTGCTGCAGCATTCTCTGCTCTCTCTGAATCTCTTTCATTCTCCAGAATGTTTCCTCTTCTATAGGACACCAGAAACTTATCAAGACCCACCCAAATGGGTGGAGACATGTCGTCACCTAATTCAGTTTAACAACCACTCTTGATTAAATCACATCTCCAGGGAGATGATCTGGTTACAGTTTCAAACATACAGTATCAAATAGGAATCATTCTGCCTTTATGAAATGGAATTTAGATTAAAATATGGCTTTTCTATGGGACATACATCCTTTCAAACCAGTACACTGCTTGATTCTTAAAATCTGTCTTTCAGTTCTAGTGCTAAAAATTAATACTTTACTTGTTGAGAGTGGCCAATGATCTTCATTAGCCCATGTAGAAGCAAGGCACATTGCAGGGCATATACCTCTTGATGGCTCCTTTGCACTGAACATCCATTCAATGGGCATATACCTCTTGATGGCATCCATTCCATCACGATGCCAGCTTCTCCTAAGCAGGTTCCCAGGACACCATTCCTGATTCTCTTCCTACCTTTCTGCCTGCTTGATTTCCTTCAGTGACTCCTTTTCCTCTATCTGCCCTGTAAGTACTCATCTTGCTCAGGGATCTATCTGTGAAAATTATCACTGTTATCAAGATGGGAGACTATAATTAGAGACAATGGGTCCATAGTCATTTCACATAATCATTTATGCTTCCTCTTTTCTCTGCATTCCAGAGTAGAAAGAAAAGGCAGGTTGGGTGGATCAGGCAAGTAGTTTCAGCACAGACTCTAAAGAGAACTGCATAAATTCAAAACACCTACCCTCAGACTCACTTGCTCAGTCTTCAGGGTGAGGGCACATGGTTCATTGAGTCTATGAGAAATAGATGGATAGCCAAGAAAGACCACAGATTTCACTGAACAGAATATGGAATCCTCCCTTTCCAGCTAGACATGCTCTCAAGGGAGAGACATACTGGAGAATTTCCTCATAGATTCCTAAGAATTTGGATCGTGTCAAAAATTTGGCCTGATAAGACTTATCTGCTGTCATAATAAGGAGACTGCCCACTGGAGAGGGTCTTTACAAAGTCCATTGAGCCAGGTAGGTAAGGGGGTGCTGTTCTTCAAGCATAAAAACAGTCCTGGCCACAGCTATAGATCGGTTTGCTTTCAGTGTGACATGCTCTGAGATCATAGCAGCAAATGATAGGTCAGCTCAGCCGTTGCTTGCATTGAGGGTCTATACGGTATATCCCTTCTATAACCTTGCTTTCCAGATACACAAAGACTTATAAGATTAGAAATAAATGCTCAAGGACAAGTTCTTATTGTTTCTCAACATAGGAAAAAGCCATTATTAACTCAGGCTGGCAGTTCCTCCTCATCTGTGGAGACGTCATCACCCTCCCTGGGTTGGGTGTGGGCATGGATGGGTGAGGGCGGGCTGTGCTACCCTGGAGTTTACTTGCCTGCAGCTGGGATGACCGACCCCCACATCTGGCCAGCTCTGGTAATGGCTCTGGCTGCTGAGGAAGTCAGCGCAGTTCCCAGGAAGCCTCAAGGGCCAGACTTCTCTGAAATTAACTTGAAAAGCTTTCATATTGGATGGGACTCACAGCCAAAAAAAAAAGTCTCAAATTCAGACTCCATGTGAAGTTAAGACTTCAAAAGGAGTCTTTGAGAACTTATTTCTCACAGTATACACACACACACACACACACACACACACACACACACACACACACACATCCACTCTTTGGCTCAGCTCTTTGAAGCCAGAGGCCTTCATATTTGGTCAGAATTTCTGGGAACTGAGATCTTAGCTGTCTAACCAGTAAAGCTTTTCATTTTGCAGCAGACGAAAAGAAGCACTCAAGAACTTCCTCAAGGCATTGTGTTTGGTGCCTGAGATTTGAAAAAAAAAAGGGAGGGGGGGAACTACATATATTTCTTTCTAGAAAATAATACCAACTGAGTCAATATTCTGAAGTCTGACAGAGAAACACATGTCCAAGTAAGACCACTGCAGCCAAATTGAAATTCTATAGTAAGAAATTGTATAGATGGGCGCTATAAGGTTTCATCACGCCTTGAATGTGCTCTGTCTTGTTTTAAAGTCAGATTCATTACGACTTCACTGAGCTCTGTCTTTTTTTAAAGTCAGGTTTATAAAACAAAATGAGTCCAATCGTAACGGACATCTATAGAATAATCATTTGACAGACTGCATAATATGCAGTCATAAAATTATGCTCAAAGACATGAAAAAACCGTGTATAGAAGGAGAGGCATGAGAGAGAGAGAAAGCATGAAGGATGAAAGCAGCATGAAGGAACTTTAGCAAAGATTATAGTTGGGAAGGGGTGGCAAGCGGGGAAGGAGGCATGAATTAGTAAAGAATGCCTTCTCTACACTCGGTTATCTGTGGTATTCTACACTCGGTTATCTGTGGAATTCCCTGGGATTCCGGAGGCTCTGAATGCTACATTGGCTGTGAGATTGGAATTACAAAGCTTTGTGTTAGATCTTATATATCAATAAGGAACGAAAAAAATAAAGCTTCAACCTGACCTTGTTGAAGGCAAAGATTAGAAAAAACATGAAACCTTCTCATATTTTTAACTCCGCTGCATTCAGATTGTTAACAGGTTAATTAGAGATGAAGAAGAGGGAAGAAGGAAAATTTTAATAGTGTTTACCACTCTTTATGATTCCTATTTCTTATATAAATTTTTATTTGTATATTTCTCAAATTTTCTATACTGAGTATGTATTTTTCCTTAATTAAGAAGAAACAGCCGGGTGCCTGGGTGGTTCAGTGGTAGAATGCTCACTTTCCATGCTGGAGACCTGGGTTTGATTCCTGGGACTGTGCCCCCCACCCCCTCTCCTCACAAAAAGAAGCAGTCATAATGCTCCAAGTGTGTAGTATAGCATTAAGGATGATTTTCTTACTACTCCCTTCCTTTCTCTTTCCTTTTTTTCCCTAGGAAAAAAATGTAAACTATGTTCTATGTTTCTACAAGGAAAATGCTTTACTTTATGTTTAGAAAAGATAACCAGAACCAGTAAAAAATGTTGGAAAAACAGGACATGATTACATGCCTGACAAAGACTCAACTTGGAATTCCTTTCAAAACCAAGCATTCTTGATAGAAATCAAATGTATCATGTGCAAATATATACTTTTTATTTGATCCATACACCTATTTATCAAACTAGGTATATTTGCACTTAAACTGACTTTATCTGTTACATTACTTTGGGGGTAAAATTTTCCCCCAGTTCTGAGTCTGGTATTAGAGTTGCTATCCAATGCTAATAAATTGAAGCAGATTTTTCATTTCTTTGAAACATTATAGGGCAATTCTAAGGAAAAAAGAATTATTACTCTTCTATGCTATACAAGAAAGGGCAGGGTGGGCCACGGTGGCTCAGCAGGTAAGAATGCTTGCCTGCCATGCCCAAGGACCCGGGTTCGATTCCCGGTGCCTGCCCACGTCAAAAAAAAAAAAGAAAGGACAAAAGACTTTCCTAAATTTTTTCAGTGTTGTATTGTCAAATCAAGATTATTCCATGGTAGAAAAGAAATAAAAGGGAGAATCCAAAATGTATTTTTTTTACATTTCAGATGCAAAATTCTTTTCATTATGTTTCATTTGCTCTCTAATTCTGTATTAGATTTTTATTCATTTTTCATTGCATTTTATCATTAAACCACAATGATCAGGTCACAGTATGCCCCTGAGATATACTCCTTGAAGTATCTTTCAGTAAAAGTTATTTGGACATACCCCAGTTAGAATCAATACTCTCTCCTTTTGAGGGCCTTGTCAAGTGAGGGTTTTTCTTCTTTGTTTTTCTTCAGTACTCCTCTTTAAAATTATATCTTCATTTCAAATCAAATTCTATCAGAATTATCATTGAATCATAATATTAGTATATTTTACTATAAGACAGCAGTTTTCAAAGTGTGTCAACAGACCCCCAGAGGCCAATGAGACCCTATCAGGAAGTCAAAACTATTTTCATAATACTATTAAGATGTTATTTGCACTAATGGTGTGAATGCATTGGTGCTTAAAACTGTTAGTCCCTTAGCATGAATCAGTACAGTGGCACCAAACTTTATTAGCAGTCATTATATTCTTCACCACCCACACACTAACAGTAAAGAAAAAAAAAACAATGCCTGTATATGTCTTTTGGCATTCTGCGTAATGAAATTGGAAGTATAAATAAAATACTTCTGCTACATAGTGAAATACATGATTGCTTCAAGGAAAAGCATTTAAGTGATTGTTTGAATAAGGTGAACTGAACTAGCCCTTTGATACTTTAAACATCTTTTTTTTACTTGAAAGAACAAAGAGTAACTATGGTTATTCAAATGGGTATTTGATAGACATTTTCTCTGAATGCAGTTACTCTGTTACTTCAAGAAAAACAAGTACTGCTGCCAATGGTAAAATTTCAAGAGAAAATCAGAATTTCGGAAAACTTTTATCCATCATCAAGTGCTTATTAGCATCACAATACTTAAAGTCTTTTCTGATGAAATCAGTGGTCATGTCAATGAATGTGGTTTTCTGATAGTGTATGATGAAATGGGCCAACATTTGTAAGATCTACATAACTCGGTAAACCAGTACCTTCCAGATTTCCAATGCATGATGGTTGAAAGTCATGCTTGAGTAAAAGATCTCCCCAAGTGCAAGGCAAATTGATTTTAATGTAATGAAGTATGCAGAGTTTATTCAAATGGTTTTAATTCCGCATTGCAACTAATCTTTAATAAGTTACTGCCTAACATATTTTGTTATAGTGCTTAAGAAGAATACGATCTGATAAGGTTATTACATACTCCTTCCTTTTCTAACTGTATATCTATGTGATGTCTGGTATTCTGCATAAACTCCAACCAAAACAACAGCTTACAAGAAACTGAATGCAAAACTGATTTGGTCGTCCACAGTTTTCTATTGAGAAAGACAGTCAAAGGAGTTTCAAAATGTAAAACTATGCAGTCTTCTCATGAAATATTTTCTATCTTGGAGAATAGAGTTTTTAAAATAAAAGTGTCATTTTAAAATGTAAAAGGTTATTTTATTATTAATGGCTTTATTGTTGTTTTATTGGTATCTTTAAATTAATTAATATCTAAATATCTTTTAAAGTCTCAATTTTCTGATTTTGTAAATATCAAGAGATAAAACACGTGTAAACAAAAGTTCTTTGAGGTTCTCAATACTTTTTTAAAATGTGAAAGGGACATAGATGCACAGGTAACTCAGCGGTAGAATTCTTGCCTGCCATGTGGGAGACCCAAGTTCAATTCCCAGTTCACGCACTTCCCACAGACAAACAAAAATTCAACAAATATGCTGTAATAACAGGGATACTCACATGGAAAAAGAATGAAATGTGACCCCCCCAACATACAAAAAAAAAAGTAAAAGGGATGACCCTGAAGGGGATGGGACTGTATTCAGATAGGCAATCTCAAAATTCAGTACTTCAATTCTTGAGTTCAGAACAGCTCAACACAATGGTTAGATGTATCACTGATGAGTCCAGTTATGAACCCAAAGTTCACATTTAGTCACAAGTCAAAAGCTGACTTTCTCAGGCAATGACTCCATTAAAAAATTTGGAGTGTCTACTCTGCCAAAGGCACCGCATAGAGCACTTGGAGTTTTGAGATGAATAACATAAAATTCTTGCCCCCAAGTAGCTCTCACATACAGTGTCTTGGTTAACACGGAAACATTAGCAGATATTTATCATTAAAGGCAATGACGTTCAATCATATAGATAGGCACAAGGTATCATAGGAGAGGACAGTATTTTTGGGAGTTGGTCCGGAAAAGGCACTTCATTTATTTTAGGCAGAGGAACAGCATATAGTTCTCAAAATTTAGTACACTTTAGAGTTACCCAGAGGTCTGGTTAAAATGCAGATTACCCATGGGGTTTCTGATTCTGTAGGTATGTGGTGGGGCCTGAGAATTTTTATTTCTATCAAACTTCTAGGTGATGTTCATACTGCTGGTCCACAGTTTAGGAACCACTGTCACACAGAAAGACGCAATGTCAAGGGGACTACAAATCACCAGAATTAGTACAAATTACAAAAATTGCTACAAGGATTCTGTTGCAAGTACATTTGCTACTGAAAAATTTTTTTAAACCCAAAGGTTTTAAACTAAAATATTTTGCTGAAAATCCTGCTGATTTTAGGAAATGTTTCCCATGTACAAGTAGTCTCTACGAATTGTAACTACGTCATGGTTTTCTTTCCAATGAACAATTTACATAGTGAGGAAGCATAAAGAAGACTTCATAGATCCTTATAAAGGTCTGTTTTGACTAATTGTACATTTTTAAGGCAATACGTTGAATAATGCCTACAGTTTTTAGTCTCCTTGTAAACATTTTTTTTTCACTTCACTGATTAAAATTCCCCCAAGAATAATTGACCCATAAGAGATAAGTTTGAGTATGCCTTTGAAATACACTTTACCTCCCAAGTGCCTTGTGAATTAATGCTCTGTTCTTGACAGTGCAAGAAATATACACTCCTTCTTGAAAACCATTGCAGGAAAAGAGCATGCTTTCTTTGGATGTTCTCCATGAACACTTAGGACACTATCAAATAATACAAATCCTTCCTGAATTTCAAGGCAAATAAATGATACTTTCAGATCCTCCCAACAAACTTCAAAGAATGCATGCCACAGTTATTATTGAGCTTGTGGCGTGATCATTTAAAGAGGCCTGATCAGTCACGAGGGTACAAATAAGGAAGGAAATCTGAGACTCAAAAGATAATGGTTATTACTACCTAAGGTTTGACTTACAAAATTCCTTGGAAAATTGACCCTGCAGAACAAAGATATGAGTGACGGAAAATGATTCTGTTTGTCGCTAGCTGGGGAGTCATATCCTAGTTGTCTGCTCCAGCCCTCTTCAGCCCTCACAGCCCTGATTTCTTTTCTGTTTCCCCTGTTTCCAATTTTTAATACCATTTGTCAAATTGCAAAATAAGATAAATTGTAAGATAATTTAATCGTAGTTGGTTTCATGGATGAATGGACCTTCCCCACATATAGAATATAAGACACATGACTTGTCTTACTGGAATCTTGATACCTAGATTCTAGAATTTTTCTAATTGCCATTGGTGTGAAATTTAGCAAATTACTCCACTTCTCTGGACCCTGCTTTTATTCCTTAGCAAAAGAAAGGGTTAAGTTGACTCTAGTTCCAAAGTGCCAAAATTATCTGAAAATTATCATATTTTTGGTTCTTGGGCTCCATAAAAGGAAGTTGGTAAATATATCCACATTCACACACCCCAACCCTCCTTTGCAGACCTAAGTTCCAAGTGTTCTTTTGCTGTGCCCACATTTTGTCCCACAATCATATTCAGCTAAAGACTTTAGAAAACAACTACGAAGTTTGAGATTGGCACACAATAAGAATAAGTTTTCTATATGAGCTTCAAAATTAATTCCTAGTTTAGATAACTTCTCCTTTAATACCTAATTAATGTATATTAGCGCATACTTTGCAACTGTCACTGTTGTAAATGCTTTAAGGTAGTATTAATTCACTGAATCTTGGCAACCTTGTTAGGCAAGTATCATTATTATCCCCACTGAGCAGATGGGGTTACTGAAGTGCAAAAAGATTTTAGTACTACTGGAGGTCAGTAAGGTAATACCCAGTTAGAACTGAATTTAAATCTCTGACATTCTGAACCACAAATCTGTATTGTTTCCAATCTTTATTTTCTTTTATACTGTTTATTTATGGAAATATTAAAACATATGAAAGTACAGAGAACATTATAATAAATCTATATGTATCCACCTTCAGCCTCAATAGTTATGCTTTATCTATGCATGTTTTATCTATACATCACGTACCTTCTGCAATAAGATTAATTTGAAACAAATCCCACACATATCATTTCATCCATAAATACTTTAACATGTCCCTCTAAAAGTTTCCTAAGAAATACCATGTTCAGGGTGGGCCACGGTGGCTCAGCAGGTAAGAATGCTTGCCTGTCGTGCCTGAGGACCCAGGTTTGATTCCTGGTGCCTGTCCATGTAAAAAAAAAAAAAGAAATACCAAGTTCACACCTAAGCAATGAACACATGGTTCCTTGTTGTGAACAACTATCAAGCAAGTGTTAAAAGTTTGTTGATTATCCATAAATTTTTAGATTTTTTAATAGTTTGTTCAGATTAGGATGCAAATTTGTTCACACATTGCATTTGGTTGCTATGGCTTTGAAATCACTTTCAAACCATAGGTTTGCCCTCCCCTCTCTTTTCCACCTTTGCCACATATTTTTGGAAGAAATATTTTGTAGAATTTATCACAGTTTGGATTTTGCATATGGTACTGTGTGGTACAGCTAACATCTTCCTCTGTCTCCTGTATTTCCTGTAAACCAGTGATTTCCTCTAGAGGTTCAATTAGATGCAGTTTTGATTTTGCAAGAGGTGGTGTTGTGAATGTTTTATTTTATTGTACCAGTAGTCATGCCCCATCACTTTCATTCTTTTATACTGCTTTATTTTTGTATCATTTGCTACCAACTTAAATATTATATATCTATTGTTTATTTTCTGAGCTTTTCCACTAAGTATCAGCTTCATGAGAATGTGAACTTTGTGTTTTCATTTTGCTACATTTTAAAGACATGCATGGTACTGGTATTCAACATATATTTTTACTTAAATAGATATGCTCACCAGTTTTGAAAGTAAAGGAAGTTTAATTTTACACTCAATTACTCATCAAGAGAGGAAAATAAAGAATAGGCTTTATGAAGAGATGAGATCAAAGTGCAAAATTATGGTATGCATTCTTTTTTCATTATAATTTTTTCTTTAATTTGATCTAAAATTTGCACCAAGTGAAATGTACAGATTTCAAGGGTTGATGGGTTTGGACAATTGCATATACTCATTGTGCCAGTTGAAACTGTTGAGTAACCCAGAAAAGCCGTGTTCTTTAATCCTCATTCCATATTGCTGGGTGGGATCTTTCTTATTGTTTCCTTGGAGATATGACCCACCCAATTGTGAGTGCTAACTTCTGATTAGGTGGGTTCCATAGAAATGTGTCTCCACCCACTCAAGGAGGGGTTGCTATTGGAGTTCTTTAGAGGGAACCATTTTGGAAAAAGCTTTAGAGCTAGCAAAGCCTGCACAGCTGGAGACCTTTGGAGATGAAAAAAGAAAATACCCCCTGGGTAGCCTCATGAAACAAGAAGCCAGGAGATAAAGCTAGCAGACATTGCTGCATGCCTTCCCAGCTGACAGAGGTGTTCCAGACAGCATCAGCCTTTCTTGAGTGAAGGTAACCTCTTGTCGGTACCCTAATTTGGACATTTTCACAGCCTCAGAACTGTAAACCTGTAACTTAATAAATTTCCTTTTTAAAAGCCATTCCATTTCTGGTATATTGCATTCTAGCAGTTTTAACAAACTAAAACATCCATGTAACCCATATTTTTTCCAAGATATCTAACATTTTAATCATATAAGAGAAATTCCTTCTGCTCCTTCACAGTCAATCTGTGCTGCCCACACCTTTCCTCACCCCAGGGTACCATTGTTCTGTTTACTTCCAGCATGGATGAGTTTTGACTGATATAGCACAGTTGGATGAAAATCAAGCACTAGTAAATGAAATCAAACTCTATGAACTCTTTTGTGTCTGACTTCTTTAACTCAGCCATGTTGCTGTAGTAGGAATACTACTGGATACATCTGTATAGATGTACCAGGGCTTGTTTGTTCTTTCATTTGTTGATGGAAACTTGGTCATTTTTAGTTTTATTTTTTTCATATGCTATATGGTGGGATCACATTTCATTATTTTTCCATATGAGTACTCTGTTATTGCAGTCCCATTTTGTTAAATATGTTTGTTTCTTTGGTTTTTTTTCTTGTTGTTGTTTGCTTGTTTTGCTTGTTTATTTGTTTTTGGGAAAGTGCATGGACAAGGAATTGAACCTGAGTCTCCCACATGGCAAGTGAGAATTATTCCTCTGAACTACACTTGTACCCCCTCATTTTCAATTTTTAAAATACTAATAATGAAGCTACACTAAAAAGTCTTTTCTGGAGTGTGTATTTCCATTTCTCTTAGATAAATACTTAAAAGTGAGTTTGTTGGATTGTGAAAAGCTATTTGTTTAACTTTATGAAAAACTTCCAAAATGTTTCTAAAATGGTTTCACCATATAATATTCCCACTAGCCACATCTATAAGTTTTAGATGGCCGCACATTCTTATCAACAATTGGTGCTATCAATCTTTAAATTTTAACGATTCTAGAGAGAATGAATTAGTATCTCATGATTTTAATTTGTTTTTTCTGATGACTCATTACATTGAGCACTTTTTCATGTGTATAGTGGCCATTTGTATATCTTTCTTGTAAAATGCCTATTCAAGTCCTTTTACCATTTTCTATTTGTTTAGATATAATCTCCTAGTCTGTGGCTTGCCTTTTGATATTCTTAACATGATCTTTCTAGGGAAATTTATTTAATTTTGATAACGTCTGTTAGTCATTTTTGTTTTCTGGTTGGAGATTACTAGGTCCTATCTAAGAAATTATTGCCTACACTAACATTATGTAGTTATTCGCCCATGTTTTTTGCTAAAAGCTATATATAGTTTTGACTTTTATATTTAGATCTATGGTCCATCTCAAAATAATTATACATTTTGTCAGGTAGGTCAAGAGTCATTTATTTTATTTTCATATAACACCATTGATCTAGCACTTTTTGTTGAAAATGCTTTCTTTCCACCCCTTGAGTTGCTTTGGAGCTTTGGTAAAAGATAAGTCAGTTGACTTTAAAGTATGGCATTGAGAATTGAATTACAGCTTCCACAAAAGGCATGTTCAGGTCTCAACCCCTCGTCTTGCAGGTATTAATCCATTCATAAAGAGGACCTTTGAAGATGTTATGGTGTGCCCAAACTGAATGAGGGTTGACCTTAATCCAATATGGCTGAAGTCCTTATCAGCAAAGGAAATCAGATGCACAGAGAAACCACAGGGAGCAGCCAGAACATGGAAGTCAGCAGAACCCAGAAGAGAAAGGTGAGGACATGGCCATGTACATTGCTAAGTGACAGGAAAGCAAAGGAACCCCAAACATTGCCAGCTAGAAAGCAGATCTCAACCCGGGGAGGAAACAAGACTTCTAGTCTCTGAAACCATGAACCAATAAATTCCTGCAGATAACTTAACCCATTGCATGGTATTTGTTTTAGCATTAAGACTAAAGCATGTTTTTTTCTTAACACTCTATTTTGTTTCATTGACTTGTTTATATTAATATCACACTATCTTGATTATCATTGCTTTATAGTAAGTCTTGAAATAAGGCATTGGATTTCCTTCAAGTTCTTTTTCAAAATTGTTTTGATTATTTTCGTCCTTTGCACTTTCCTATATATTTTAGAAACAACTTGTAAATGTCATAAAAAACCTGGTGATTTTGGTTGATATTGCTTTTGATCCAAACATTAATTTTGAGAGGATTGGGATTATAATCATATTAAATTGTTTAATCTATGAACATGGCAAATCTGTCCATTTACTTAGGTCTTTAATTTATTTTAGCAGCATTCATAGCTTTGCATGTATAGATACATATCACTAGATTTATCTCTAAGTATATTATGTGCTATTATAAATGTTATTGTTTTCTTAATTTTATTTTCCAAATGTCATTGTCAGTATCTAGAAATGCAATTAAATTTTGTATATTGACTTCATATCCTGCGACCTTACCAAAATCACATATTAGTTATAGTGGATTGGTTATAGATTCCTCAGAAGTTTCTATGTACTTTCATTTCATCTATGATTAAAGACAATTTTATTTCTTCCTTTTCAATCTATGTTTTTAGTTCCTGTCTTGCTTTATTCTTTTGACTAGGATCTTCAGAAAAATGCTGAATAGAAGTGGTGAGGTTAATATTTAGCCTTGTCTGATCCAGAAATTTGCATTGCATCTTTGGCCTAATAGTAAGATGTTCAAGTTCAAGGTCAGTCTCCTCAAGGCCAGGTAAAGTATATCTACCAATAAAAGAACTACAGAGAAGG
Source organism: Tamandua tetradactyla (assembly GCF_023851605.1). NCBI lineage: Eukaryota > Metazoa > Chordata > Mammalia > Pilosa > Myrmecophagidae > Tamandua > Tamandua tetradactyla. The sequence continues at coordinate 24,766,563 of NC_135330.1, read as the reverse complement.
TAGGAACTGAACAATTTACTAGAGTTCACACAGGGGTGAGAAACATTTAAAGTTTGACAGACTGAGTGGAGAGACATTATAGAAGACACTGAGAATTCAATACCCCATAAATGCTAAGCCTAATCGGTTCCTGACCTCCTTCCCTCACCGTTATGAGGAATTGAAACTGCTCTACTACATTCATTCACCATGTCTTTAGACGGTTTATTTTTCCTTCAAAGTACCTCTTAATGATTAATTTGTACATCTTGGGAATTGTAAGTTCTCAGTCAGATTCTATCATATCTCACCCCTTACACAAATGCATCCCCACTGCTGGTACAATATCTGAGGGAAATATTTAAACACCTTTCTTAATTTAAAGGGCATAGCACCAGATTAGAATTACAACATAACATAGCCATATGTACAAGAAAATATGAACAGAAATTTTGAAAATTAAGAAAGGAAACCTAGAATCAGAAAGAAATATCTAATAAGAATCATTAAATTTGGGGGTCATGTCTCAGAGAGAATATTAAGAGCACTACCATAATGTAAGATTAATTTAGTTCAGAAAAGTCCTAGAGTATACATCATAGGAATAATTATTTGGCAGGAGCAAAGAGAACATGATTTAATGCTTTTTCTCAATGTTGGAAAATGTTACATTAACACAGCTAAAAAAAAAATAATAAAGAAAAAAATGACCAAAGACAAAATTTGAGTTTTCTGCTTTGCCAAGAATAACAGGAAGACACTTATGCTGCCAATCAAAGCACAAAATACAGCAAACTGCAATTCAAATTGATCATCTGTCTTTGATGCCAGCATTTACCAACCATAGAAAGTCTGTCTGGTTTCTCCATCCCTTTGAACTATTTGGAAAGTAATTTATTTTGAGACACTTTGGACTGATGCTGGTCCTCAGTTATGTGCCTGCCTCTTCCAATACGTTCTTAAGGAATTACATCAGCACACAATAAAAGAAGTTCTAGATTGGGTTAGCCTTTCTGACTCTATCCGATTATTGGAAGCTATGGGAGTAAACGATCAAGGACAAAGAAGTAAGCATAGCAGTTAACAAGATGAGGCATCATTGTTTTCTTGGTCCACAGTATACATGGCCTTTCTCTACCATATTATGTCTCCCTCAACGTTGTGCATTATATTAGGAGGCCGAGGTATAAACTCTTGATATCTTTAGAACTAGCTGTTTAGCTCAAGTTTCTCATATTTCAAGTTGCAGAGTCACCAAAATTGAATGGGTCACAAGAAGTCAGTAGATTAGTGAAACAGACAAAGAAACTGGTCCAAAAAGGTTGTCAGAACAATGAGGGATTAAAAGCAGGTAAGGAGACCTGAATCACAAAGCCAAGAGATCAAAGGTCCAGCAGGTGAGAGCTGGAAAAAATTGGTTAAATGAGTAATTGGGGAAGTGGGAGGGTGACTAGAGCAAATACTGGCAAAGAGAGTTATTTTCTGAGGCTTGATTTTTACTTTCTCACACTAATGTGAGAGTTGGCCAAGATCAGAACCCTTAGTTAAACTGAAATGAGCTGATCTGTCCTGGACTGAATTTATAGGAACTAATTCAACTAACTAAGAAAAATTGTATTGGGTCGCAAATTTCGAGACTATCTTTGGAGACAGATAGTTTTTATGTGTAGAAATATAAACATATGCACATATACACACATAGCCATAAATTCAGAAACACAATGTTTTAAAAACATTTTTAAGTCTATCCTCTTGACCTCTGGGGCCATGTGTAAACCATCTCAGTCATGTAACAATTCATCTTCATTAAAAAAAACACACACACATATACATATGTACAGTTTTTGCCTTAAAAAAAATTTTTGCTCATTTTTTAAGGTGTCCTGGGAGGGAAAACCTGTGCTTATGCTTCTCTCTGCCATCTTAATCTGAAAACTCCTGGATAGTATGTTGTGATAGAAAATAACTTTATAAAAATATGAGCCCAAAGATAGAATGACATGAATATGGAAGTGTAGAACTAATGAAACAGACAACAAACTAAAATGATAGCATTGCAGATTTCATAAACAAACTTGAAAAGTCCAAGGAAAGGGATAGACATATCTAAAAATTGGATTACTGGCCTGAGAGAGCCATTAAAATAATCACAGGCAAGAGATTTGAGGAATTAGAGTGAAGATGATAGTTATAACGGACAAAGATAATCTAGCATAAAGGCAAGTGGCATCCCTGAAGTAAATACCTCCACTAAATACACCACAATAACATAATTTCCTCAAAGGAAGAATGAATTGAATCCACATCTTATGAAGATTCTGTATATATCAAGAAAAAAATGATACAGGATTATTGTTGTATAGGAAAATCCTAAATAATTCCCTGTTAAATTACTTAACTTTAACAATAAAAAAGTAAAAAGGCATTGTTTCATAACAATTAAGCAAAAAACTGAGTCACAAAAAGAGGGAAAAATTTAAGAAAACAATAAAGCAGTGTCTACAAAGTTCTATAGGAACAAATGTAACATCTAAGAATATTATGTCCAGCCAAAATTGTCATTCAGAAAAGACAGACACTTACGTGAAAAAAAAAAACAACTAAACTAAAGAACAAAAGAGTCCAATGCAGGCTTCTTATGAAAACATTCAATAATGAAAGCCAGTCAATTAAACCATTAAAAAAAATTAAGAATTCCAGATTTGATAACTGTGTTAAAAACAAACAAAAAACAAAACTGTGGATGTCAGATCCAGTTAAAAATAGAACTACTTTGAGCGATTGTAGGTAACATGGTTGCAAAGCACTGTATGTGTTATAACCTCTAAACAAGTGAAAACAACATAAATAAAAATGGGCAAATGAGAGGATTAAAGATGAAAAGAAGAGTAGTAAATATTGATTGCTTCATTGTTCATAGGAAGGAGGTCACCCATATTTTCTAAAATTGGAAGCATAATTTTATAAAAAGATGGCATCAATTTACTTTCATATTTTTTCTTAATACTAGAAGGGTATTAAATAATAACTCTTGTGCATAAGAAATTTCTATTACAAATTTGACAATTCACTGCTTTTTTCTTCCATTAAAGCAAAATTAAGTGTTAGGGATTTTATTAAAAATGGCATAAAGACTACGTCTCAATTCTTACAAAATTGCTTCCATACATTTATCTATCTTCCTAGCTGATAATCTTTATTGTTTTGTAGTATTCAAATTTTATTAATTTCTGTTCTTTTTCCATGTTTACTTGTACTTTTACTTGCTTTCATATAAATACCACATTATCTGTAACTGAAAAATATAAAATACAGTATTTATTTTTTAAAAAATATATTTCTATTTTCTTTATAATTTCTTCTTTAAGACACAAGTTATTTGAAAGTATTTTCTTTATTACTTGAAAGTACATGGAATATGTTAGCTATATATTTGTTATTGATTGATTTTTCAATTAATTTTATGTGACTCTGTGGTTAGTTTTTGTATACACTATATGTTCCTGAAAACAAGGTTTATTTTCTCTAACTAAAAAGAAAAAGGCAATGTCTATAGATATAGAGATAGAAAAACAGATAATAGATCAATCTTGGTAAAGCATGGTTTGGATCTTCTATATCCTTGCTTATTTTTTGTCTGCTTTGATAGTGGATGTGCCTATTTCAGATTTTTCCTCATGTGTTAGAGACTCTACCTTTAGGTGCTTATATATGTATGTGATTAATGTATCTTCTTAACGGATTGCTCCTTATATTTTTATGTTGCATCATACTTTATATTAATCAATTTGCTCTAAATTCCATTTTATCTGATATTAGCATAAAGCAAGCTTTATTTTGGTTTGCATGCTGGATCATTCTTCAAAACTTCATTTTCAATCTACATGGTTTTATTTCAGTTGCATGTTTTGTAAGTAGCATAGAGCTGGATTTTATGCTTTATCTGCACTGTTAATTTCTGTCTTTTAAGTGGTGAGTCTATTGCATTTACATTTATTCTAATTATTAAAATGCTGATTTATTTCTCCTGCCCTGTTTTGTGTTTTTCTCTTTATCATTATTTCTTTGTTCCATTTCCTTTTTCCCGTTTTCTGCTGTATTAAAAATTCTCTGTACCTTTTCCCTCTGCTAGCTCAGGAACTAAGTGTTTCTATTGTTTTAGTAGTTACCCTAAACTTATTTTCATGCATAATTAACTCAAAATTGTTTTATGGTATACAAAGTTATTCAATATTTGCATCATCCTTTTGAATAATAGGATGCTATCACTCTTTAACATCCCATTGATAAAAACCTCCAAATTTTGTTTTTGTTTGACTCACAAAAAAAATCACAAAAATAGTCACCAGATTTTTTTTACAGTAACTTGCTCATTAATTTACTGGTGTGTTCTGTTAATTCTGTAACACAACTGTTCCTTGTAGCCCACACCTTTCCCTCAGTATTCTTTGTGTCCCACCTGCAGCAGGCCCACCCAGAACATGTCCATGGCCTGGAGCAAGAGTATAAATGGAGGCCCACATACAATATGTCTAAGTACTTGAAAGTTGCAAAGAAAGCCCAAAGATTGTTAAATTAATGATATTCTACCCTCCTCCCATGACAAGTTCACTTCTTAACAATGTGGAAGGCAGGGCTCAAATTTACAGACTCTTTGGACTTCCTGGGCATCCATGCCAGAAAGTCATGGCCTAGACAGGGCAGCACCCTGGTCTTTGCTCTGCCACTTGCATCCTGTGCTGGTTTGAAAGGATGAACGTCCCCTAGAAAAGCCATGTTTTTATCTGAATCCCATTTCATAAAGGCGGAATAATCACTATTCAGTACTGTATGTTTGAAACTGTAATCAGATCATCTCCCTGGAGATGGGATTTAATCAAGAGTGATTGTTAAACTGGATTAGGTGATGACATAGTCTCCACCCATTCGGGTGGGTCTTGATAAGTTTCTGGAGTCCTATAAAAGAGGAAACATTTTGGAGAGTGAAGGAGATTCGGAGAGCGCAGAGAATGCTGCAGCACCACAAAGCAGAGAGTCCACCAGCCAGTGACCTTCAGAGATGAAGAAGAAATAGGCCTTCCAGGGAGCTTCACGAAACAGGAAGCCAGGAGAGAAAGCTAGCAGATGACGCTGTGTTCACCATGTGCCCTTTCAGCCAAGAGAGAAACTGTGACTGCATTTGCCATGTGCCTTCTCACTTGAGAGAGAAACCCTGAACTTCATTGGCCTTCTTGAACCAAGGTATCTTTCCCTGGATGGATGCCTTTTATTGGACATTTCTATAGACTTGTTTTAACTGGGACATTTTCTCAGCCTTAGAATTGTAAACTAGCAGCTTGTTAAATTCCCCTTTTTAAAAGCCATTCCATTTCTGGAATATTGCATTCTGGCAGCTAGCAAACTAGAGCGCATCCCATTGGTTCTCATCCTTACTCTGTCCTACATAGTATGCACCCTACACACATCCAAGCTCTTCTACAACCTTGCAAATTGCCATGTCTTGAGCCTAGAGGTGGAATCATGGATGGTATTCCCACTCCTGGCACTACAGACTGGGAAGAGAGACTTGTGCAGGATCTCTAAGTAGGCTTTGGTCTGTTTTAGCAGAAAATTCTGGAGTTCTGATTATCTGAAATGTGGTCTATAAACAGAGGTCTATGTATTTACACGTTTAAATAGATGGAGCGTGTTTAATTTATAGTGTGGGTACATCGTCTTAGCTTTATGATTCTCCTTAAAGAGAAAAGACACAGCAAAAGTAAGGCCAGAGGCAACGTGGAACAGAGATCTTGGAATGAGCTGAGACTCAGCATCAAGGGACTGAGAAAACCTTCTCGACCAAAAGGGGGAAGAGGGAAATGAGACAAAGTGTCAATGGCTGAGAGATTCCAGACAGAGTTCAGAGGTTATCCTGGAGGTTATTCTTATGCATCAAGTAGATATCATCTTGTTATTCAAGATGTGATGGAGAGGCTGGAGGGAACTGCCTGAAAATGTAGAGCTGTGTTCCAGTAGCCATGTTTCTTGAGGATGATTGAATAATGATACAGCTGTCACAATGTGACCGTGTGATTGGGAAAACCTTGTGTCTGATGCTCCTTTTATCTACCTTGTCAACAAAGGAGTAGAACATATGGAATAAAAATAAATAATAGGGGGAACAAATGCTAAAATAAATTTAGTTTGAAATGCTAGTGATCAATGAAAGCGAGGGGTAAGGAGTATGGTAGGTATAATCTTTTTCTTTCCTGTGTTCATTTTATTTCTTTTTCTACTGTCTTTTTATTTCTTTTTCTGAATTAATGCAAATGTTCTAAGAAATGATGAATATGCAATTAAGTGATGATATTGTGAATTACTGATTATGTATGTTGATGTTTTATTTTGTTTCTTTATTTTTTAATTAATAAATTAATTAAAAAAAAAAAGTAAGGCCAGAAAAAAGAGCTATAGCGTGGCACCCAGGCAAGCTTCCTGTTTCTGTGGATGATGAGGCCATGAAACACATGCTTTACTAATTTTTTCTGTGAGGAACAGTGCATGGCAAACTGTATTTATTTTCCCCTCCCTCTTATATAATAGTTTGAGTAAAAAGTTGTGGGCTTGCAATTATTTTCCCTTAGCAATTTGAATGTATTATTCCATTGTCTTCTGATAGCCGTTGCTTGTGATTAAAAGTCTGCCTTTATATATACCCCCAAAGAATTTACAACAAGGACTCAGACAGATATTTGCACGCCTATGTTCACAGAGGAATTATTCACAATTGCCAAAAAATGAAAACAACCCAAGTGTCCATCAGTGGAAGAATGAATAAACAAAATGTGATGTATACATATTCAGCCACAAAATGGGAAGAAGTTCTGAATCATGTGATAACATGAATGAACCTTGAAGACATCCTGCTGAGTGAAATGAGCCAGGCAAAAGGACCACTATTGTCTGGTCTCACTGATTTGAAACAATTAGAATATGCAAGTTCATGGAGTCAGAAATTATAATACAGGTTACCAGAGGCAGGGATAGGGTGGGAAAAGGAGAGATAGTGCTTAATTGGTGCAGAGTTTCTGTTTGGGGTGATGGAAGTGGATTATGGTGATGGTGGCACTACATTATAAATGTATCTGACATCCCTGAATTGTGTACTTGAAAGTAGCTAAAATAACTAATTTTAGGTTGTAAGAATGTTAGCAGAATAAAACTATGTAACATAACAACTGAACTCTACAGTAAATTATGGACCCCATAGTTAACAATATAATTATAGCAATATTGGCATATCAATAGTATCAAAGGTAACACATTGATGCCAAGTATTAATGTTAATTAATTAATAAACTGAGTAGCATGTGGAGGCATATATGAAAACTCTACTTTCTGCATGATTATTTTTGTAAACCTAAAACTGTTCTAATAAAAAAAAAATGGAAGTCTGCTTTTAATCTCGATGTCATTTCTTTGTTGGTAATCAGCAGTTTCAGTATGTGCTTTAATTTGTGTACTGTTATTTAAATGTTAGCTCTGGTTGTTTATGGGCAGTGTCTTCGTAGATTCATAAACCTTTAGTACTAGCAAATAGCCTAGAAGTCATTTGTGGAGGAGAGAAATTTCTCTTCTCTTCCCCTACTCCACCATCCCTTGATTCTGTCTTAGTCCATTCAAGAGGGAAATTCCATTCATATTTTTTATCTTATGTTTCTTTGCGCTTGGGTGTCTGAGCAAGTTGGCTGTCCTATCCCATGTGGCTAGTTACTTAAATAAATTTGGAATATGCTATGCAGACTTGATCATTCTAGATAGGAGTAGAGAAAAAGTTCAACTTCGAGGTCCAAGAATCTCTAGCATGATTTAGCTAAGAAATCCTACAACTGAAACACTGGCCTATCATTTTCAGTTAACAATTTAGCCTTGTGCAAATAGTTCCTTACAGAGAGAACCTGGAAATGGAGATGGGTAGAATTTGGACACCAAACCTCCCAATGAAATCTTTAACAGCATTAAATATATCTTCATAATATGATAGAATAGATGATACAACCAAAACCCAGGAGAAGTGATTTGCTCGAGGTTATGAAGTTAATGAGTGAAATAGCAGGAAATAGAAGTTTGATCTAATTTCTACCTCAGGAATGTTTTCAGAATCTACATTAATTCATTAACTTCTATCTCTAGCTGCTTCCTTCATAGAGTAGAATTTTCTGCACCACATTCTCTATTAATATAATCCTAAGACAAATTTCACTAATACGAAAAGAGTAGAGGTTTTGGAGTCAGGAAGAATTGGGTTGAAATTCTGCTTCCTTCATTTGTTGCCTTGCCAACCTAATAATGTTAGTCTCTCTGAGCCTCAATTTTCTAATCTGTAAAATAGGGATAAGAACATTCATCTCAACTAGTCCTTGTAAGGTCAATGTGAAACTCCTAGCACAGTGCCTGGTACATAGTAGACACTAAATAAATGATATTATTGTTGTTATTGTTGTTATAAATGTTATTTTAACTAATTGGCTTTTGCCCCATTTACTTTGAGGGATCTGTTATCTTTATCCCATTTTTGCATGTTTCTATCTTTTTTTTTAATGAACTTAAATGGAACACTCTCTGGGTAGAGACACATCTCACTATTGATGGTAGCACTTAGTACACTGCAGATGAAGACTGAGAAGTGGTGATTGATGTTATTAAGTGATAAATGAACAGTTGACAAATAGATCATAGCTATTCTACGGCAGAATTGGTGTTTGTAGTTTGTTAATAACTCATTAGGCTGCTCCAGGCTCATTATATGAGTCAGCTCTTTGAATGCCAGGCTCAATAACATGGAAGTCAGCTCCTTCCTTGACCATATAATTTTAGAAGCGATTCAGTGTGGGTGTTAAGATACACAGTCACTACACAATTAGTATGTCTTCATTTTCTTTCCCAACTTTCCATCATCTTCCTCCTTGTTTTCCTTTGTTGCATCACCCTGTGCTGCTTCTTACTTGACATTCCCACAGGAATTCCTGATTGATTTCTGGAAAGTTGGGGATGAGACTAAATTATGAAGGTTTAAGGGATTTTGTTTACACTTCTATTTAAATAATCAGAGAAAGCCTGAGATAGATGGGTGGTTTCGGGTCATCAGACTCTATCCAACCTGATGGGATAACATTTCATCTCCAAACGAAAAAAATACATTATTTATCCTCAAGGTTCTTGGGAAACAAGGAAAATATCTGCTCCTTGGAGGAATCTCATGAGAATCGAAAGCCACAGACTCTTTAGCTTCAGGCAGTCAAAGCTGAATTTTGATGATAGTTATGAGACCCAGTCAATGTAAAACTTTAGGAACTTTAAGAGAGAGATGAGACTGGAGACCACTGTTTCCCAAATGATGATGTCGTTTCAGATTTATAAACACGACCATGAAATCCCTGAACTTTGGTGTGTTGGAGGCAAGCCTTCCTGAAAGGAGGCTTTGAGCACTTTGCAGGAAACAATAGACAGCGTATATGAATATTGACTTTAAAGTAAAATGACCAGGGTTCCTAATCTCGTGTTGGCATTTGTAATCTGATAGATCCCTTTAAGCTATTTTCCATAGCTAAGCTTCTTGTGATCATTGTAGATACTCAATATCCACTTCTGAGGGTTTTGGTTGGCTGGTTTGTTTTGATGAGTAGAGCAGCTCGTGTGTGTAAAACATTTATCATAGTAAGTGGAACTTATTAAAGGCTCTACATGGTAGCTTTCTTAGATGGTGTCCAAAACACATACACTTGCTGAATTAAAGTAATCTAATGTTTATGAAACCCTAATTCTGCACCAGATACTTGGCACCAGGCATTATCTAGGCATAGTGATGAAAAAGGGAAGAGCCTCGTTCTTGTTCCTTATGTTCTGTATGTTTTGTATTTTGACCATTTCGTTTTCATCTCCAGAAACTGATCATGTGTTTTATGGAAAGTTCCATAAGAGCAGACATTTTGTGCATCTTATGTTAATATATCTCCAGGGCCAAGAAGAGAGACTAAATTTAGCGATTGTTCACTGAAGGTCTATTTGTATGAGGTGCTTCTAGATATCTGGGGCACATCAGTATAGGAACAGCTAAAAAAATCCCTGTCCTTGAGGAACTTGCATCCTGGAAGAATGAATGAATGGATGGATGGATGAAACTACTTAATCTCAATCAACCCAAATTGTGCCATATACTTTATTTTTTTAACTTTCAGATAGAAAAGTTCCCTGAAAAACAGAAACCATTCAGAAATAACATTCCCCTCGATAGCGTGATGCTACTTTTAAGCCACCACTGCAGACGCTGCATTTTGTAAGGTCACCAAGCTCTCTCGCAGCTTTTATGAGTGACATGTAAACGTGCGGTCTGAGAACACGTCTGGCCCCTTGGAGAAGATGGGTTTCCTGCTGACGCAGTTTAGGGTGACTGGTCTCCCACCCATCAAACCACTTCAATGGTCCACACCCTAGAAAGCAGCCCTGGGGCAAGCCTGGGGCAGGGGAGGTTAAGTGAACTTGCTCTGGCCAGGAGGTATGTATTTGCAGTGTTTCCAGGTCTGCTCTCTGTGGGGACTGTGTGCCTTCCTCATCGAGAAAGCTGCCAGCATTCACAATTGGAACATAAACAGGCCAGCAGGTTCTGATTAATCCAAATTGGAACTATTCAAACAGTCACAAAAAGGGATCTTTTCCCCTGAAGGAATTTACATGTGAAGAGAGACTAAGATGGGAAATAAACATTTCTATAATGATTAAAGTTAATTGGCTTGAAAGGATGCCTCTGAAAGAAATGCTTTCTGGTTTTCGTTCCAATCTATTTCAGGACAAGCCTGTTTTTCATAAGATTGGTAACTGCAAACAGATACTGCCCTTTCATTGGAAACAGATGGTATAGGACATAATTAAAGAAGTATGCACTGGCATCTCAAATAACTGCTTTCAATTACAGCATTTCAAGAGTATTAAGGGGAAATATTTTAAACAAGACCACTGCAAAAATAGATTTTGTCATTAACTTTGAAATAATATTTGACTTAAGGCTGAAATTTCCATGTGCCAGGTCTGGATCTCACAGACTGATGCTGATTGGTGCAGAAGAAATTGAATCATTATGGTCCTATCGTTCAGGAAAAAAAAAAAAAAAGAAAAAGAAAAATTGTCTTATAAAGGGACTTATTTTTTAATGCAAAGAAAAACCTTATTTTTCCTTTAGTAAGACCCATATTTTAGTTTGCACTTGAATTGCCATTACATTTCATAACCCTGAGGAGCTTTCACATTTCAGTGCTAAGTCCAAGGTCATCTGTCACTACTTGTGGGTCTGCGTGCGTGTTCCCAGTGGTACAAGTCCTCCCCCTACCCTGGAGCTTGTTTATATGCCCTCTAGTCAACATTGTTAGGGACACACTGTACATGTTCATGCTGAAATCTATATATAAAACCCCAAACTTAGATGATGTGCAAAATTGGCAGATTGCCTCAGTTGGCACACTTTGTGATCTGTGGTTTGCTTATTTTAATTTTCCCATTAGATAATGTTAATAGAGATGATAATAATTATAATATAGTTATATAGTATTGACAATTTACAGAACACTTCCTTTGTATAGTCTTTTGTAACATAGTGGAATGGTATTTATTTTTCTCGACAAATACTCATTGAGCATCTAACACATACTAGTCATTGTCTCAAGAAACAAAATGATGACCAAGACAAATGCTTATTTGGCCTCCCAAAGCTTATGATCTAGTGGTGGATAGGGACAAGAAAACAGGCAACTACAAAACAGGATAAGTCTTGCGCTAAAGGGTAGTTAGGGGGGCATAGAAACACTGAGGGTGTGTCATCTAAAGCTTACTTTTAGAATCAAAGAATGAAGCAACAGTACAATATATCACCTATAGTAAGTCAAACACATGTACTTTCTGATGGACTAGTGGTCCCTAATGATTATCGCTCCAATCACATGATACAATCTAATTTATTGATCACCGAGGGTCATTAATTAGTTCATAAGTGCATCATACAGTTACATTTGATTATATGTGGACACACACTCAAGGAAAGAAAGAAAGAAACAGAGCAGAACACACTGGAGCCATACCATTTCTGACCCACCAAAAGAGATGTATAGATTTTGAGCTTTGTCTAGTTGTAGTGATGGGTTAGATGCGAGCTCCTTCTACTCTCACTCAACTTTCTTTGAACTAATAATGGTCTGTATTTCTGGGACGACTGGACAACAAATATTAGAAAGCTATGGAACAAAATACTAACCATGTTACAAATCTGTTTCCTCATTATATGGGTATTGAGTGGATATTGCAATTAGACTTGGACTTTTTCCACTTGAAGCAATTAAGCCCTAGAAAGTTTGGTAATGTCCTTCAAGATTATGTGCAATGTTCAAATTCTCTGTGAAGTTGTGCAGATTAATGCCACTCAGTTTACTCATTTTGGATACTTTATAGTACATTTATATATCTATGTCTATATCTACATATGGATACATACACTCATATATTCCCCCTTTTTTTATGGGGAGTGGACTATAGGCACTGCCACAAATGTTAATCTATTAGTGCTATGTGTCCAAGAAAAAATTTCTATAGGGTGGTTTCCAAAGCGTTAAAAAGAAAATATAGTACAATGAGTATTCATGTTTGCATCAACAGTGAGGGGAGAAGGTTTCCCAGTTTAGGGCAGGAAATTGCAAGAAGACAGAGGTATGGTGAATTCTGGACTCTGGCTAAGGGAGAAATGGAAGGGATTTAGAACCCTGAATGATGATGAAAAGTGAAGGAAGAAGAGTCCTTCCAATAAAGAAACTTCAAATTGTGTAGGTGGGAGGATCGTTTACCTTAGGGTTAGGGGTGATTCAGGTTGGTCAACTGAATGATTGACCCCATTCTTTCCCCTTCCCACCATCTACATCTTGCCACAGCCTCACAGTCGGTGGTGTATATTTCTCTGCTTCTTAGACTTTGGGTTTGCTTAGGTCCTCTGGGCAGAAGTGACAGTGGGCCAGTTCCATCCCTAGGCTTAAGACCTTGCAGGCTTCCTTGTGTTCTCTTTTCCTTCTGCTACCTATGGGAGATCAGGCTTTAGATAGCTCTCTGACCCCTGGGCAATGACAGACATGTAGAGCAGAGCCATCCCAACTGTTCCACGGACCTGCAGTGAGTTGCTCGGCCTTCTACTGCAGCATGTAGCAGATCCACCCAGTGGAGCCTAACTTCTATTGGAGTTCAGCCAACCCACCAACCAGTGAAAATAAATGACTTTTGTTTTAAGCCACTGAGTTCTGGGGCTGATTTGTTTCTCAGAAATATTGTGGCAAAAGCTAGTTAATATAGAGGTTCTGAAAAAAATTAGTAGTATGGGGGAGGGAAGAAGAGGATGGAGCTAGAGACAAGCTTCCTTTTGACTCTTTCCCTGGTTCCCAACAATCTCAAAACAGAGAGGCAGTTATTAGGCAAATGGCTGACCATCCCGGTGGTCTGCTGCCCTCCCTGGTCTTTTGGTTTGCTAAAGATGGCAAAATGCAATATGCCAGAAGCAGACTGGCTTTTAATAATGGGGATTTATTAGCTTAAAAATTTACAGTTCTAAGGCTGTGAAAATGTCCCTATTAAGGTACCAACAGGGCGATACCTTCTGTGAAGATGGGTTACCAGTGAGCTTAGGCTCCTCTGTCAGATAGCAAGACACATGGTGACTCCTGCAGGTCCTTCTCTGCTGGATTTCATTGCTTCAGCTTCTGCTTTCTCCATCTGTGGCTTTTTCTCTAAACTTATCTGGATGTTTCTCTCTATTTCATCTCTCTATATTGTCCTTTTATAAAAGACTCCAGTATAAGGATTATTTCCCAGCTTGAATAAGGTGGGTCACATCTCAATTGAAATAATGTAATCAAAAGCCCCACTTACAATAGGTCTACAGCCACAGGAATGGATTAAATGTAAGAATATACTTTTCTGAGGTCCATATAGCCTCCAAGCCATCTCACCTGGATTGGGGAAATTCAAGTTGGCTTGTATGGCCAGAAGCTATGCTTTTCAAAATTTAGACTAAGTCTTTAAGAGTCTAGAGAGGGGTCTACTATTATTTCTGGTTTACAAATACTCCAAACCTGGTAACAGCTGATCTATACTTCTTATATTTTAAAATATCATGCAAACTCCTGGATTGTAAGGGGTAATTCACCCATCCTTTTGCTTTGTTCAGTGCTAATAAATGCAAGGAATTTAATATCTTTTACTAAAGAACTGAAGGACTTTGTCATATGAGGCAGTCAAAGGTTGTTAGATCTTCAACCAGGGCTGGATTGATAGAAGAAAAAAAGAGAAATCTGATTTGTTATTAAGCACTTCATATAGGAACAGTCATGAAAACCATTTTGGCCTTAACCAAACAAACTCCTTACTGCTATTGAGTTTTCTCAGAAATTTCATTAATTTTTAAAATAAATTTAACATATTTCATTTTGATATTTTCTTCTTTCTGAGAGTAAAATGTTCTCAAGAGATTATGTGAGGATTGAGAAGAACAAAGCACTGTCCTTCTCACACCAAAGTATCAAAGAAAGCTTACTCCATTACTTTTCATGCGGTAAGCTGTCCAGCTCCCACTGATGGAAGGAATCATACAAATTGGAAAAACAAAAAAGGAAAAAAAGGAAGAAAAAATGCTTTAAGACTTTGAGAAACGCTTTACTTTATGCTATTTAGAGAGGTTTGGGAGATTCTTCTTTTTTTTTTTTTTTTTCCTTTGGTAAATGCCACAAAGGAGACATTTCTCATGAAAACTTAAGTAAGAGACAGGCTGCAGCACCGTAAGGGATGGCCTCTGGGAATAGTTATGGGGCAGAACTTGGAGCCAAGACCAGTAATTATGAGACACTAAGGAAAAAAATAGAGGTTGAATAGACGTAAAATATTCCAAAAGCTATAATGGAAGTGGAGTGAGAGGAAGAAAAAGTATATGCTTTAAATAAAAGTTGTTCTCACCATACAAATCCCTCGACATTCACATCTGGTATAGCAGAAAATATACCAGACTTGAACATATTCTTGAAAAATATATTGAAAACTTGGACATGTACTCAAAAGTATGCTGGACAGACAGAGCAGGGTTTGACTCTTGGACTTACATTTAAAATGTGGGTGATCTTGAGGAACTTGCTTCAGCTTCACATTCATTATTTGCAATATGGGAGTCACGGACCAACACATATAATACTAGGGGTTGGGGAGGAGTTTTTAACAGCTGAAAAATCAACATGGCAAGACATTCAGTGGTCATTTAGTGCACATATAACCACAGACATGACATATATAGGAAACAGTTAAAATGCATTTGTTGAATCTGAATCATTTAACCAGTTCCACACCAGAGGCAAAAAGCCTTTTATGGTCAACAGAACACGAATTATAATGCCTCAGACCTCATGTTTCCAAAAATCAACCACTTGATAAGCCTCAGGGGAAGATCATAGAGTTTCTGCTACAGAGCTGAAAATAAATGATGTGAGTTTATTGAATGCCTACAGTAAACACAGCACTTTGATAGGCACTTGGTGCTGAGGGGCATAGAAGTCAGGTGGTAGGAATAGATAATAAAAAAGGACCACCTTCTTGGGAACTACTTCTCTCATTCAAGTGTAGGGTTCTGAATTGTGTGGCTGAGAGACCCAGTGAATAGAACACAAGCTTTGGGGTCAGACTTGCTTTCACATCTTGGCTTTGCTTAGGGGACTTGGAAATGGCCTTCGCAAGCCTCAGTTTCCCCATCCATAGAATGGGAACTGCAATATTGTTTAAGACATACAGATGATTTATAAAAAATGCCTAGCACTTAGTAGACATCTGATACATGGCAGTTATTGTTGTTTAAAAGTCCACAGAAGAGCAGAAACTAAATCCCATGAATCATTGTATTCTTCACTGTGTTTAGTACAATGTATGTCATATAGTAGGTATAATAAATCTTCATTGAATGGGTGAATAACTTAAGATTCTTGTCATAATGCTCTTGCCTTTTGCACTAATTGCCATCAGATGGAGCTTTTGCCTGATTTTGGAGTTTTCCCCACTAAGAGACTAACTGAGCACCACCTTTGACTTCAGAGCAGATCTCCAAGATGGGAGAACTACAATAAAATGTTAATTGGCTGTCTGGGGTGTTTGCCTGTGAAGGGCACATTCAGATCCCACCTCACCACTGCTTATGCTTCTGGTCTTGGACTCCATTCTATAGTCATTTCCCAGCGCCATCATGTCTGACAAGCCACTTTTGGAAAATTAGTTACCTCTTTGAACTCAATTTCCTCATCCATAAATAATGGCCTTATGGGTTGCTGTGAAGATTAAATGAGACAGCATATGTATAGTGCCTGGTATATATTATGCAAGGCAAGGTTTGAAACTGAATATATGATACCAAAGCTTATGCTCCTTATATTACAATTGATTTCCAAAGTATTTTAGGCTCCTTGAAGAAAGGGACCATATCTTATTCAGAACCACTTTGCATTTACCTTGGTGCCTAGCGTAATGCAGAGCAAAACGTCGACATGTAATCAATACCTGTAGAGCTGAATTACTTCCAACTGTTATCCATATTCTAAGTGAATCAAGAACATTTCCCCAGGAAAAATGTGCATTTGGTCACATTTGTGCCAAAACTGATTCACAAAAAAAAAAAAAGAAAAAAAAAAACACTGAAGAAACTTTCTTTCTTTTCTTAATATTAAACTGGTTATTTAGAGGGAAACTAAAGATAACATATCTCTTAATTTTAATAAGGCCTTTGACAAATTAATCAAGTAGGATGCTTTTAGATGCAAGTAAGAGAAAACGCAAATCAAATTGGCTACAATGGTAAGTACAGTGATTGGAAGTTTGTGTCAGGTTTGGTTGATTCAGCAAGTAAACAATGTGATCAAGAAGCCAGGTTCTTTCTATCTCTCTGTTCTGTCTACTCTGTTGGCTTCATCATGAATGTAAGTTGTTCACTAGTAGGAAACAGGGTTCCCTTGTTTCCTCGTTCATATTTGGAAAGAAAAAATAAAAGAGAGCACATTCCCAAATGCTGAACATAATTCCTTCCCTTCAAAATGTTCCCATTCCTTCACTAGTGATTGTCATCAATGGAATGTTGTACCCTGATAGACTTAGATTAGGACTCCTGGCAAGGGATAAAGGGTTATGATGACCAGGACTAGGGTCAGTTCTTCAAATTTTATTCCTGCTACACAAAGGGTGAGAATTGATAGGGAAAGAATGATGGGGATTTAGTCAAGATAACCTCAGTTAAGATTATGATTTCCATGGAGAAGATGGAGAGGTTTGGGCTGGATGATTTAGTTGACTTGATGAGTTGCTGGTTTAACAGCTGCATGGTTAACAAACTAGAGAGAGGTGACATATCACATAATCCAGAAATCTTCCCTTCCTTCATCCAGTAAGCTTAAATTGGGTTAATTGCTCATCTACCCTGCTTCTATACACAAATATCTATCATTTCTCATAACACACAGCATTACAGTAATATGCTAAATGACTATCTTCCAAATCAAACCAACTATGAGACAGTTGAAAGTAGGAACTATGCCTCACCAATCTCTCTAGCATCAACACATAGCACAAAACCTGGCATAAATGAGCTTGATTTTCAAAAATTAGGTAATGATCAATCAATGGGTAGAACTTCCAAGGAGAGAGATTTCAATTAGGTAAATGCGTGAAAAAAGCTTCCTCACCATATATGGAACATATAAATTACTAATGTTCTTCAATCAGTTAACTATAACGAGAATGTTGGATTATAATGCCTTTCAGGTCCCTTTTGATATAGGAATTCTGTGATTTTCTTAGTTTACTAATGATGAATACTTCACGGTGGGGCCCAGTCGGCTCCTATAATGAAAGTCAGTACATGCTGGTGAGAGGGAAGGCTCGAGTCAGCTGTTTGTTGAACCCCCTTTCCATGGCCATGCTTTCTGCAAAAGGAACACATTCCATTCTCCTTGCCAGCCGTGATGACTGGTTCTTGCTGAGTGCGTCTTGGCATGGACGTGGCACTTTTGCTCTGCTCACAGATCAAATGCCAAGACAACAAGAAACATATTTGAAGGGAGCTCATGGGCCAATATAATACTAGGGATTGGGAAGGAGTTTTTAACAGCTGAGAGATCAACATGGCAAGACATCCAATGGTCATTTAATGCCGAGTACTGTGCAGGTCCTGGTTAAGAGGGTAACATGATCTACAGTAAAGTTCAGAAGGTAGATGGACATTTGCAGAACCATACACACACGTGCGTATATGTGCACATGCACACTCACACCTGAGAAATATACAAAACATCATCAAAGACAGAAAAGGTTACTGGACAAAATTACATCCAGGAAAGTACTGCACACAGCCATACTCTTCCCCTTGCCCTTTTAACCTGTCCTTTTATTTGTAAGGTAATCCAATCCTTTCTATTTGCTTCCAACACTGACATTCTCCCTACTATATTAGAACTGACTTTCTTAAACCCTTTGACTCCCCTGAATATACCATACAAACTCTTAGTCATATTTTAAACACCATTTTTGTAGATATAAAAGTTATATGTCACTCTTGGATATAATCACTTGGACAATAACCACTGTTAACATGGTAGTACAAATACATTTTTTTTTCCTATATGTATTTTTTTCTTTCACAAGCATACAGGTTTTGCATATGCTATTCCTGGAGACTGCTTATTTATATATGTAAATGTATACAAAGGATCTGGAGAGATACTTGGAAATAACTGACCATGGTTTTCTCTGGGGAAGAAAGAGTTTAGGACTTTTTCATTTAATTCTGTGCACTCTGAGTGTTTTGTTGTTTTTGTTTTTTAATAGCAATGATGCATGAGGGTAGTAATTTTCTAATCCTTAGTAAAATTTCTAAAAGGAGAAAAATAAAATCTCTATTTCCTGTTGCAGTTACCAATAGACAGTATTAGGCCTTTGACTGAGTTATGGCAATGTCCTCTTCTTAGGGGCATGGCAAGAAATGGAAGTATTTGATCTTGAGCCTAACACTTGCTTTAGGCAAGAATAAGGAAAGAAAAACAAGAAAGAGGAGCCTTGATTTTCTACTAGAACAAAAGAGCAAATATCATGCGACAAAGCACATAGTAGAATCCAAGTGGGGAAGGGATTAATCTCAAAGGGTTTCCTGGGGAAAGAATTTTACAGAGAGAAAACAGAATTGGCTAGAAGTCAGAAGGCAAGAATTTTAGTTCTAGTTTTGCTAAAATCTAGATCGATGAAACCCCAGGAATCATGACATCTATCTTGGCTTCAGTTTCCTACTTTTTGAAATAGATGATTCTAGAATTTTTAAAAACTGACAATTATTTAGGAACCTCAACCATATATCATGGTAAGGAAGGACAATAAAAAGGAAAAAGCCAACAAGCAAATAAACAACAAGACAGAAAGACTACCATCAAACTCCATCACCATACCACAAATGAAAGGTCACTTTGGCACCAAAAATTTAGGATGCAATCTCACTTTTAAAAATAAATTTTTAAAAATCAGCTTTATGTAAAACTCTGGTATTTTGCCATTGCTTATCTCTTTCTTCCATGGGAAGGCACAAACTTTGCCATGGACTGCATTTGGAAACTTCAACAGAAAAAGCCCTTTGATGTTTCTTTCCTGTACTTTCTTGCTGGGATGCTGGGATTCTGAGCCTGTTTCTGGAGTGCATCCAGGATGTCCTGTGGCAAGGTCAGGAACACAGAACAGGAAATAGAGAAGTTCAGCATTAAGAGGAGAATTCAAGTTTATTACTGAGCATGTATTACTTGCCAGGTACTCTCTTGGGTGATGAAGTTCCACAGAGAACCAAACAGATAAAATTCCTGCCTTAGAGGACCTTATATTTTAGTTAAGGAATCATGTTATATACAGACCCATGAGCAAATATACAGCATTTCACATGGTCTTGAAGGCTCCAGACAAAAATGAAGTCTAATGGAGCAGCCACTCAAGTGTGGAAGGTTACCAGGGAGGATCTTAGGGAGCAGAATCTAGGACAGCAAGGGAGCGAGCCATGAAGACATCTATGGGAAGGGGGAACAGTAACTACAAATGTTCTTGGGCAACAATGGGCTGGATATATTTGAGGAACAGCTATGCCCAGAGGTGAGGAGAGGGAAGAAAATGAAATCAGAGAGAGCTAAGGCCAAATTAGGTTGGCCCTTCTAAGTCATGGCAAGGGCTGACTTTCCTCTGAGCGGGATGGTAAACCATCTGGCATGGTCAGACTTATGTTTTAATGAGATTGCTCTGGCTTATGTATACAGACACCCCATGTGAACAAAAGTAGAGGCAAGGGATTGAGTTTATGGAAAATGAAAAGAATATTTATGCCAGAGAGAGAAAGGGGATACCTGAAAAGTAGTTCTGTGTTTTAGTAGTGGTGGTGGTTTTTATTGTTGCTGTTGTCATTTTTGAAAGTTAGTTAAAGAAGGAAACAAAATGTAATTTAGTGGGAGGAAGACTAAGATTTAGAAATACATTTCTAAACCAATTCTTATGTTATTATTAACTTTGTAGACTACACATGAAACATCTCTATAAAACTTACTAAATGAGCTCTTTCCCCAAAACTAATACATTTTAATTTTAGGTTTTTTATATTGTCCTTAATTTTTTTTCCAGTTGTTAACTAATCACTTCATATATTCCATGGAAACCCTGTGTATTAGTCAGGATGAACTAGGTTATGCTGCAGTAACAAACAAATCTGAAAATCTTGATGTTTTAACACAGCAAAAGCATATATCCAATATGGATCAGCAGGGGGGTTTGGGTCATCCTGGTTACCCGTGGATCAGATTTAGAGAAGCTCCATCTCAACATTTGGATCTACAATTGCTGAGGCAGAAAAATGAACATGGTGAATCCTCACATGCTTTTAAAGCCACTTCCTAGAAGTTAGAAGCTGTTTTCCCTCATGTATTGCTAGTCAAAGTAAATCATATTGTCATGTCTAGCTTCAAATGAGGCAGGAAAATGCAATCCTACCATGTTTCTGGAAGCATAAGGATAAAAATATATTGTGATAGTCCTAAAATGACTCCCCCACACAGGTGGATTATTTCTAATTGGAACCCAGACAGTCTTTTCCCTCACCTTTATAATTGCAGCTTCATCATATAGCCTTTCTTGTCTATCTCATGTGGAATTTATATGGCATTCATACTCCCAAATCACTCACATGATTACATTACACATTGCTTTATATTGTAGTTATTTTTGTACACACATTCAAACACACACACATTTGTCTTATACTATTCTGAAGGCACACCTACCTTGACTTCATTCTTGCAGGATGGCCTTTGTAACCAGGATAACAACACTGATTCTCAGTTCAAAGAGGGCCTAGATAAAATATCTTGCTCAAGCAGAGACTCCTGTTTCTGTTACATCCTGCTTCCTCTTTGATTATATGACTCTTCTTACCCACCTGCTATGCCCACTTGGGTTTATTAAACAAATACAACAATGGCAGCAAGCAATTCCAGATTTTCTCTGCTGCCTGACGCCTAGCCACGCTTCTTTGTCATTTGCTTCCTAGCAATGTACTAGCAATGGAAAAGTAATATCATCAAGTGTTTCGGCTTTAGATGAATTCATTTCGATGTGGCAAGGTGCCTCTTGAGCAATAGTGAGATTTCCAACTCTAAAGAAACGGAATCTGTCCCCACGAAAGAGCCGGATTCCCAAGACAGGAATAAGATACATTATCAGCACTCTAAGGACATCAAACCTTATTTTCCTTTCTTGACAACATTTCAGAGATTTATGACAATGTGGCAATGACAAGTAGAGGGAGATAAAAAGTTGCTGACATCCCACAAGCAGGTGGATGTCATTACTTTTTTTTTTTTAGTCAAAAGTAATGTCGCCTCTTGGTTAAATGACAGGTGTTTGATACTGCTGTTTTTGGAAAGCGAACACAAGCAGTGCAAAAGAACAATAGAACAAGTGCCAAGAGAGGGAATGCAACCCTTGGAAGGATTTAGCGGGAAACAAAAGGTCATGTTTTAAAATAGAGACTTATCCAGGCGTTATATGGAAACAACCTTTCATTTACTTTGCTAGATAGCAAGCTTCTCGCAAATGGGGACTGCTTTTCATCTTCCTTCCTTCCTCATACTACAGCTCAACACTGTTTTACCCAGAGGAGGCATAAATAAATACTTGCTCAATAACCAAGTGAGAATTGTTATCGGTCTTGCTTCTTCTATCCAACAGGTGGCGATGTTGCTTTTCAAATGGCTTTAGAACCAAAAGCAGCTAAGCAAGCAGTCACCAATACGCTTTTGCTGTTGTGTTGTTTCTAATCCCGGATGTTCATAGAAAAGGGCCAATTTGAGGATTACACATATTTTTCCTTTTAGAAATACTTTATTTTTGAGGAGGTGTACATGGCTAATTAGTCATTTCATATATAGTGCATTGGTAAATAAAAAACACCTAATTTTCCCCTTTTTGATTCCTCTGAATGAACTGAGGCATTCTTTGTTTTCTCTTCATTTCTGTCAACGACCAATTTAACCAGAATTCTTACCACTTGAATTCACAAATTACTTATGCATCATGACAGTGATAGTTACAGAACCTGGATTTCAAGTGTACTATACAAAGCTAGAAAGGGAGGGAGCCACAAAAGAAAAATGAGACCTTATCTTTAATGCCCCCAATTTTTGCAACTAATTGGTAACTAAAAATGACCCAGGCAGGATGCTTTTCTTGGGGGTATTAATAATCAAAATTAATGGTTAACATTCGATGAGAACTTACTCTGTGTTGGGCACTCTTCTGAGCATTCATTTCATCCTCATAGTAACTCTATAGATTGGGTAATGGTATTCCCATCTTCCATAAGGAAACGGGGCTGGAGAATTTAAGTAGCTAACACAACAGGGCTGGTATTTGAATCTAGGCAGCATGACTCCACTTATACTGATACTGAGTACTAGTTACATGCAAAATCCAGTGTGTACCGTTTTGCATATTTCATGTTAGTTAATTTTCATGTAACACTTTGAGCTAACTATTAATCATTATCTTTACATTACTTTCATTTCCTCTAAAGGTTTAGTTGCTTTTCTTAATAAAATATAAATGCACTTACCTCTAAACTCCTTGAAAATAAGCACAGGGATTTGTGTAAATATGAGTTTATCAATTTAATTTCAGACAACTAAGCTCCAGAGCATTACTAATTTACTAAGTATCATGAAATGTGCATCTTTTCCCGTAAAGCACATCAGTTACATTTCATCTGGCATTTTAGTGGAAACTAAAAATATATCTTTACAATTGTTCGTTGCTTCCTCTTTGGAGAAAAGTATTTTCAGTTGTGGGAAGAATGGCTAAATAACTCATTAGGATTACTGAAATTTCATCCATTTTGTTTTACCAATATGCCACAAAGTCTCTAAAAATGGGAACAGAATATATATATATGTAGTATATATTCTTTTATATTTTATATATGAAAGAATTATGTATCTGCATGTAGCTAATAGTTTTCTAACCTTTGAGAAACAAACAAAAATATATAAATTCCTGCAATCCATAATCCTATAATTTTTCTTTGGCTGAAAGTAACCATGGAAAGTTTCAGGAAAAGAAAAATTCCCTGGAGATAAAACAGCAAAAAATAAGGAAGATAAATTTGGGTATAGTTTGTTTCTAACCATCACAAAGGTTAGCAAGAACATACAAATATAATGACCTTATTTAGAAATTTACCAAACCACTTTGACAGCTCATTTCATGAACTTCCAAGTATTTTTCTCATTGTTTAGGAATGAGATATTCCGGTTAATCTAATATTCTGGTTAATACTTGCCATGGGTACTTATTAACTCAATGCAGCTGAATTTCAGGTTACCTAATTAGATACTTGGCCACTTTACATGGAGGCTGAAAAGATTTTATTTTTTAAGGGAAGTGACTAAGAGTAGTAAATATATATTTTAATGTTCTACTAAAATACTGGAAGAAATATTATTGGTATCCCTTAGTGCAAATTAGATACATAATAAATTGCTAGAATTATGCAGTTTGTCTGAAATTAAATTAATGCCTAAATGTTTGCCGAAACCTCAAATCAAATTTCAAATAATGAGGTTTTTTCTTGTGATTCCATGCTTATTTTCACAGGGTTGAGAGGCAATGCATTTTTTTTTCTTTTAAAAAAGTCAAAGTAAAGGAGAAAAAATGGTCACAATTTTAGATGCACACAGGAAAGAAAAATCTATGGTGCCCTAGATTGCTCAAAATCTGTTTGTAAATGTTTATCAAGTACCTACATAGGTTAATTACTCCATTTGCCAACCAGAGCAAACTAGACATCAGGATATGATAGATATAAAACTCCGCAAACCCTCTCAGATCTACCAGAAACCACCAAAACCAAATTGAGTTTTGCTTCCCACCATTAGGAACATCCTCCAGAAGAGCTTCTAGATACTAAGACAAACTACATATCGTGAAGGTGTGGAGATGTATGTCCGCAGAAAAGCGTGTTCATAAATTTAATCCATGCCTACGGTTGTGAACCTATTGTAAGTAAGACCTTTTGATGAGGTTTCTTCAGTTAAAGTGCGACCCACCTCAATCAGGATAGGTCTTAATCCTATTACAAGAGTCCTTTGTAAGAGAATGAAATTCAGCTACAGAGAACGAAAGCCACATAAAATGAAACTTAGAAGAGAAGGGAGAGACCATGTGCCTTGCCATATGATAGAGGAACAAAGGATTGCCAGCACATGGTCTTCAGGAAGAGAACATTGCTTTGATGATGCCTTGATATAGACATTTTTTCCAGCTTCAAAACCATGAGTGAATAACTCATTGTTTGATCCAACCCATTTCACGATATTCTCTTTGAGCAGCCTAGGAAATCAAAATATATATTTACATTTTAGAAAGGAGAGATTTCCGAGCATGCATTTCAACAATGGCCTCCTGAACAATTCGAAAGAAGGCTGATAACCCAAGATGGCAAGTTGTGGAAGACACAGGCATTCTTGCATTGTGTTGATGGGAGGGAAAAACGCTTACAAACTTTCTGGGAAGCACTTGAATAATAATTTATGTTAAAAACTCTTTGACTCTATAACTCTACCTCAATGTTTACCTTAAAGAAACAAATGGACAATTGTATATTGTGCGTGTATTATTCATCACAATGTTTTATATAGTAACTAAAAATCCAACATAACCCAAAATCCATTAATAAGAGATTTATTAAATAAATTATATCCATTTATACAGCAGAATCCTATATAATCATTAAAGAGGAAGATATATCTTAAAGAATGTTTATGACATATTGTTGAGTGACTAAAAGGATATCACAATGTTACCTTTGTAAAAAAAAAAGTATAAATTTACCTACATATATGCATATATGAATGGAAATGATCAAGAAGGCTTTATACTAAAATTCTAACCACAGTTTTGTTTAGGTAGAATTGCAGATGATTTTTATTTTCTTCTTTATTACTTATTGTGCTTTCTAAATATATATATTATAAGCATGTATGCATAAATATTCAGAAAAATAAAGCTATTTCCATTTTGCACATGCAGACACACCCATAGACACGCAGGTGAAACAAAACAAAACAAAATGAGCTCTGGCAGATAATAACCATGTCTTTGGTCCCCATCAGTAGCTTTAACTCTTAATTTAATAAATATTTTGAACAACTACTATGTGCAAGCCATTCTATATTTGATCCTTTCTTTACCTTTTCAGCATTCTTTCTTCACTTTCCTTCCCTTCTTTCCCCCATCACCTTCTTTTCTCTCTCTCCCCCTCATTTCTTTCTCTCTTCCCTTGATTATTTTTCCTTGCCTTGATTCAAACCACCTGATATCCTGTCTCCCTTCAAGGAAAAACAAATTCAATTTCTTCTCTATACCACCAAACTCGGAAAGATCAGTCTATCTTGTTTCCATCTCCTTCTATTCTCCCTTTTCAATTCCATTTACTTCTCAACTTTCTTCAGTCACTCAGTTGAAATATATTTGTCAAAATCACAAATAAACTCCTAACTGAAGTATTGAATGGTCTCATATAAAAGCTTATTTTTGTATTTTCTTCTGGTCTTTCTCCATATGCATATACAGTTTCATGCAACTATAACTATAGCAAGAAAAATTGTTGCATTTTCTTTCTTTTTTAACAAACACTATGTCATTCTCTTCTTTACATCCCATATCCATCCTAATCACCCTTAACTTTTGCATAATTTTGGATGGTTTTACTTACAAGTAAGAATCTGGACTTCGGAGTTATCCTGCTTGTGTTCAAGTCTTCTCTTTATCCCTTACTTGCAGTGTGAGCTAAGATAAGTTCTCACAGCACAATCAACACTAGGTAGAATCAACTCTTCCAATTACTGTTAACTTTAGTAGATGCAAAATTGCATCTCATTGTTATTTCAATAAGCATCTCCTTATTCTTTATTGTGACCAGTCTTCTAAATGCTTATCCACTTATTAAATTTTGTCTTGATTATATAAACTCCTTCTCAACATCTGAAATGAAACTATTCATTTCTCATACTCATGTACTTAGGGAAAAATTCTGGAATCATCCTTGGCTCTTCTTCCCATACTGTATACCCAATCCATCAGCAAATCCTGTGGCATTTTCTTTAATAGAAACTGGAATAGTCTATTGAATAATCCCTGCTATGAAGGAGCCTGAGTGAAATATTTTTTGTTCTGTAACTCTTCTGCATCTTGACCGTGGTGGTGATAATTTGATTATGTATATTTGTTAAAACTTATTAAAATGGAAAAAATGTTGCCATATGTAATTGTGGGGGATGGCAGGCAGAATTCTTGCCTGCCATGCCAGAGACCTAGGTTCGATTCCCGGTGCCTGCCCATACCAAAAAAAAACAAAAAAACAAAAAAACCCTTCTGGGGATTGAATCATCTCCCCCCAAAAAAGACATGTTCAAGTCCCAGCCCCCAGTCCTGCAGGTGTTCACCCATTTACAGATAGGGTTTTTGAATATGTTATTAGTTAAGGTGTGGCAAAATTGAGTGAAGGTGGGGCTTAAGCCAATATGGCTGAAGTTTTTATAAGCACAGTAAATTGGACACAGAACTAGAAGCCAAAAGGGAATATAAGACACGTATTGTCATGTGATGTTGGCAAAGATTGAACCACAACTTGGATACTACAGACTTCAGGGAAAGCATGGCCTGCTGATACCTTGGTGTTGGACCTCTAGCCCCCAAAACTGCAAGACAAAAAAATCCTATTTTTTAAGCCAACCTATTCTGTGGTGTTTGTCATAGCAGCCCTTGCAAACTGAGACATAACCTGTATAAAACTGCTTTTGCATTTTAATCTTGCAAGAAAATTTTCCATTCAATTTTTTATAGTGCTTTGCTTTTTATGTTTTTAAATAAATCCAGATTCCAATTTTTTTTACCTTCTGTCCTTGATTTTTCACTTGAAAATAGATTTCACCATTTCCAAAGCTGCAAAATTCACAGAGATCTCTCACTACTTAGTCTTGTTCACTATTTGGTCTTGGTCAGTTCCAAATGGAACTGAGTCACGTTTATCTTGCAGCTATACCATCTGCCTGGAGTGTCAGATGGCCATCTGACAGGAGAGGTATCATTTGTCCTTCAAGCATTCAATGCCTTCTTTGAGGAACAGCAGGTAATGCCTTCCTCACGAAATTTACCCCAAGAGTCACTTTGTAGTTGTTATACATGAAACTTGAAATCCAACCCTCATCAGTTTATTTGGGGGATGAGTGACGGCTCTGTGAATGTCACAGAGGACAAGCACTATAAGCAGAATACACCTTGACATGAATGACCTAATCAGATATTTATAGGTCCCAATGACCCACGGGAATGAAATTTAAGTTAGGGGAAAAGGATAAACCCAGAGAAAGAAAAGCTTTCAAGAAGACCTAAGGTGAAGTGTTCTGGGAAATCAGTACAAACACTGGGGACTCAGAAAGTGAAGGGCTGAGGCTGAATGAGAAGCAGGATGCTCAGGAAGTGAATGTGGGAGGATGTCGCTTTGTAATGACTCCTGGCTTCTTGACTGCATTGGGGCTCTGCAGTTACCTAGAGCCACTACAAATAGAAGTGCGTTCTTCTTGCACCTTGGACATTGAACTAAGCCACTCCTTTTGGTAGTCACTCTTATGGAATAACTGGGAATTTAAGGGGAAATTGGCCATTTATTACAATGAAAGAGCAGAAAATTTTAGAGCTAAAAGTTGGTATTTCAAACCAACACTTTCATTCTCCTGTAGGAAATGAAAATTCAGGAAAACTGAAATTTGGAGAATGAAGACATTGGCTAAGTTCACTTGGCCCCACAATTTTAGGGGCTAGAGGTCCAACACAAAGGCATCAGCAGGCCATATTTCTCCAAAATCTGTAGCATTCAAGTGGTGGTTCAGTCTTTGAAATTTATAGCACTAATTTCAGCAGCACAGACTGGTATCTACTTTCCTCTTAATGTGCCCTTCTCTTTCTGTAACTCCATGCTTTTATGGTCTCTTCTTTCACTTCTGTAAAAGATACCTTTTACTTCTCTTTTCTACCTCCTTCTCCCTACTGATGGTCTATGTTCTCTTCCCCTTTTCCTTCTGTATGATATCTCCCTTGACAATTCCATTCAGTCTTATGTCTTCAATTATAGCACCAACTCCAGTAAATACCAAATCTATAGCCAATCCTAACCTATTCCAAATGTCCTTCACATATTCTGAATTTATTTTCTGGTCACCTCTATTTGAATGTCCTTGGATCTCACACTCACATCTCTAAATCTCTCTGTAATCGTCTTCTGTCTGTGTCCCCAGCTTGTGTTCATTGTGCCACTGTCCTCCCAGACATTTTTTTTTTTTACTTTTTTTTGGTATGCTACATGAAGGGGGTCACATTTCATTATTTTTCTGTGTCAGTTTCCCCACATAGCAGCACCATTTGTTGAATTTTTGTTTGTTTTGCTTACTTGTTTGTTTGTTTTGGGAAGTGCATGGGCCGAGAATAGAACCCAGATCTCCTGTATGACAGGTGAGAATTCTACCAGTGATCTAACCTTGTACCCATGCCCAGATATTTTGACTCCTCCTCTGAACCTTCTGCCATTACCTGAGTTCCCTCATGTGCTACTGCGGTTCACAAAACACTCAGCTAACTGGTCCTTTGCTTCTTATTCTGTTTTTCTTTCTCCTGACAATTAACTTCCTAAAGCCCAACTATGATAATCTAATCCTTTGGTCCAAACATCTTTAATGGCTTCTTGTTGCTTAGAGAATAAAGTTCAAGCTTACTAGCCCGTTTGTCAAGGTCACAATGACTAAAATGACTAAATTTGACATTTTAAGTCCACGTCTTAGTCCTTCCATGACTTCTCCCATATTCCAAATAAAGAGAAACTGTTTTGCCCATTCCCATTATGAGATTACTTTCCACCTATTTAGACCCAATTGAAATGTCACCTTCTTCACACAGTGTCCCCTGACCTTTATGAATGGAAAGAATCTCTCTCACCTCTGGATGAGCACAGTACTTCATTGGATGATCATTTAGCAAACCGACCCTTTTCTTTCCTATATTATAAATAACTCCTGTGTTTCTCCTAGGACCCCTGATCAGCTGTTAGTTCCTTGAGTGGGAGAGTATCTTTGTATCCCTCACAGTACCTAGCAGAGCACTTTGCACATAGTTGAAACAGAATAAACCACTGATTATTTAGTTAACGAAAAATATATAGAAGGGAAATATAATTTAAATAGAAGCATGGATATTTGGAAAAGCCACTCTTCAGCACTTTTATTACAATACACTTAATTTTTTTCAAGTGTCAGTTATTGTACAACCACTTATTTCCCCTTTGTTGCAATTCTCTTTATGCCAGTCATTTTTAAAACAGATGAAGGATTCTTTATGTGTGTGGATTATAGAGCATGCTCTTAACTTTCAGAGATCAGACAAAAGAGCAACACCAAAAAAATAGTATCAGTACCTTGATAAATATGCATATGGGTATTGAATTGTCTTCCCAAGACACTCATGCCCAGGTAGAAAGATACACATCATTCTGGAAATTTGCCTGTAATAGGGCTTTTTAATTTAGGCCATATTAGAAAATTGGCACACAGTTCCATTTTCTTTTAGTGTCAAATTCATAAATAGCTTCATATTTAAAAACAAAAATGCAGTCCTCTGGAATACAATCCAGCTGTTCAGAAAATACAAATGATAATTATTGTTCAAATAGGGTCAGATTTAAGGGGAAATTGACCATTCATTACAAATGAAAGATCAGAAAATTTTAGAGCTAAAAGTTGGTATTTTAAACCAACACTTTCATTCTCATGTAGGAAAACTGAAATTTGGAGAATGAAGTCATTGGCTAAGTTCACTTGGCGAATTAAAATAACTCAGAACCCATGCTTCTGAGTGTCTGCCAGGGCTTCCTCACTCTTTTCTACCATGGGCCTCATAACATCTTGAAGTCAAAGATGAGCCTGAGCATTATTTCCCCTTTCTCTTCCCTTATCCACTTTCATAAATCAATAAAAATTCATAATTATACTGCATTTTACAACAGACCTCTCATTGGTACATATACTTTATATACTCGATCACTTCTCAGTCCTCCTATAGCCACCTTCTGAGATTGTATAGTTTCCATTTCACAGATGGGAAAACTGAGTTCACAGTGCTGGGAATCAGACAGTCCTTGCCTCAAAAAGTTCACAAGTTAGTGCAGGAGAAAGACACTGGTAAGATAATTCTACCTCTCCCCCATAGTTTTTTCAGGAGGTTTAGAGTGTGCCTTTATTTACCACTATCCAAACCTGATTACTACATTGTAATCATGATGGTTGATGTGGGGGAAGACAAAGGCAATAGGGCTTAAGACAACCAGCTCTTGGGTCAACCTCCTACAAATAAGCTCTAAATAACATCAGACAATGTGGGAAATTGCTGCCTGTTCTAGTTTGCTAGGTGCCAGAATGCAATATACCAGAAACAGTATGGCTTTTTAAAAGGAGAATTTAATAAGTTACTAGTTTACAGTTCTAAGGCCAAGAAAATGTCCCAATCACAGCAAGTCTATAGAAATGTCCAATCAAAGCATCCAGGGAAAGATACCTTGGTTCAAGAAGGCCAATGAAGTTCAGGGTTTCACTCTCAAGTGAGAAGGCACATGGCAAATGCAGTCACAGTCTCTCTCTTGGCTGGAAGGACATATGGCAAGCAAGACATCATCTGCTAGCTTTCTCTCCTGGCTTTCTGTTTCATGAAGCTCCCCAGGAGGCAGTTTCCTTCTTCATCTCCAAAGGCGGCTGGACATGGCTATGTCATTCTTCTCTGGCCCTCTCTGAATCTCTTTCATTCTCCAAAATGTTTCCTCTTTTATAGGACTCCAGAAACTTATCAAGACCCACCCGAATGGGTGGAGACTATGTCATCACCTAATCCAGTTTAACAACCACTCTTGATTAAATCACATCTCCAGGGAGATGATCTGATTATAGTTTCAAACATACAGTATGAATAGGGATTATTCTGCCTTTATGAAATGGGATTTAGACTAAAACATGGCTTTTCTAGGGGCCATATATCTTTCAAACCAACACATTGCCTAAACATTAGTGAACTCTAGATCCTCAGGCAGCAGAGAAAGATTCAGAGAGGTCAGACCTCACCTCCATGGCAACTCCACAACTGATCTACAAAATCAAACCTGGAGGAGGGTTTGACAGTTGCCACCAGCAGTGTTTCCTGTTCACCTGCCTGTGTACCCCAGCTGCTGCCCTGAGATGATTTGGCCAGGGTCAGAGAAGGATTATTGGCTTTTAGAGCTGTAAGGGCTCTAAAAGGATTATTGGCTTTTAGACACTGCAAGGAAAGGGTGCTTACTAATAGACTGTGTTAGATTGGTAGAGCCATTAATAATTTCAGATGTTACCATTTGTTCCATATGTAAACAGCACTGCCAAAATGAGGTAAAATGTGGAACAAGGACCTGGAATTAATAAGGAGGGCACTCCTGGAAACCTGAGCCTACTCTCTCCCCCCTTAGAGGATGGGATTGGGAGTGGAAGGGCTCAATCTTCATTTGCTATTGTCCAGTGTGTTTGGGATTAGAGGGCTCTGTCAAGGACTGTCAAGGCAGGAGGTGTGGAGGGGAGGGATGGTAGCCTGCTGAATTCAGGGAAGGAAAAGGAAATAGGAAACTGCTTCGCCTACCATGTGCTGAACATGTGCTTGGCACTCTGTGGCCATTATTTCATGCAATCCTCACAACAATCCTGTGCAGTTGGTATTAATATTATTTCCCAATTACCCCTATTTTATAGCTGAAGAAATTGAGGTTTAAAAATAAAAGTTGCTTTTCCAAGATTTTCCCACAATTTCAGCAGCAGAGCAGAGCTTTGCAGTCAGGTCTGCCCAACTTGAAAGCCCTTACCTTTCTCCCCCCTATTTCGACTCCCCTCTATGACCATCTCCCAAGCATGCAAAATGTGCTGTACAATGTATTAGGCCCTGCATTAGATTATATCTAATATATATCTAATATAATCTCCACAATTCACAGGAAAGGAAATAGAGGCTTGAAGAAATGACATGTTTAAGCTCACACTACTGTAAATACTAGGATCGGCACTAGAATATCCTGTTTTTCTCAACTCTGCTTCTCCCTAGGTAGTCAAACAGGAAGAAAGGAAAACAGCCAGCCCCCTTCGCCCTGGGCTTGCACAATGATGAGCAGCATTTGCACAGCTCTTTGCAGCTAACTCTTTATTTTCACATAGTTACCCCCTTTAATCCTGAATAACTCAGGTAGGCATGGAGTAATATTATTTCCATTTTTGCACATGAACAAGATGTCCAGAAAAGCTAAGTGACTCTCCCTATCACACTTAGCTAGAAAGCTATGAAGGAGGGCCAGGTCTTCGGTCTTTTGACTACAGATCTAATTCACTCATTTATTCAACATTTAAGTATAAAGCTTTGGGATAGCAACTGTGAATAGAGAGATGAATGGGCCACAGTATTGGCTCTGAAGGAGCTCACAGTCCAGCAGAAGATGCAGCCAAACCAACCAGGTAACTATAGCCCTTTCTCTGAACTCAGCGCTGCCTTCTGACAGGGAGCTGGGCTGTGAGGTCTCGCTGGATAGAACTGATAAGGTACCATAGCAGGTAGGACTCCTTATTGCACCCAACTTCGTCAACAGGAGCAATTTATTTGTGAAAAGGAAAACGTAACCAAAATTCTCACTAACGCAAAGATTACTGGATGGAAGGAAATTTTTTTTTCAAAGTTTCAAATAGTTTCCTATCATTACCTCAAATATCTTCAGTCTTGCCTGCTGAAGGCCCCACAGTTATCTACATCCACGAGTTCTTTACTGAAGCTGTTATTATGCCCAGATAAGGAAGCATTATCCTCGGTGGGATAAGAATAGGAAAGACTTTAGAATTGTGAAAGAATACTAAAAGGGGGAAAGGCACAGTCTCTGAAGAAAAGAAACTGAATAATATTTTAATAAAAAATGCTTTTGGAAGGCAGCCAGACAGGCCAGGTCAACTCTCGCCTTGGAGGCAAGCCTCCATGACTATTTTGGGATTTCTAAGACGGAAAGCCACAAAGAAGCACAGCTGGACAAAAGGAAGCCAAGAGTTTCATCAGCAAAGACTTCATCCTGACTTATTTTACAGGGGAAACAGAGGTGGGGAGGCCCTTTGCATTCCCTCAGGGATGTGTTGAATATTCAGAAATATTAATTTTGGAACAACAATGCCTACGGTTTTGGAAACAATCTAACTGAGCCAGTGCTCTAGTTGATTGGGTTGGCAGAAAGTTTCTCTAAACCTCCTGAGGATGCCCATTTCAGGTCCCAAAGCTCTCCAACAGAAAATCAAAATGACATAACATGCACACAGAAAGTACTCAACCAGATGGACTGCAACATCTGGGCACCCCCAAATGTCTAACACAAACTGCAATTTAGCATTTGAGGTGAGCTCTAGAATTTTTAATAATTACAAGTGAAATAAAAGCTCTATTTGATTATCCACAAATCCGTTGCTGCCAGTTTAACTATCATATTTTTGTCTTTGCTAAGTAATCATCCTTCTTCAGAATGTAAGCCCAGCTCTGCACTACACTGGAAATATGGCCCCTGGCACTTTTAACAACTTTGGTGCTCTTTACCCTTATGCCCAAATGCCAGGTTTAGTCCATTGCCTAGTGCCCCACTAACTCTAGAACCAAATCATTAACTCAAAGAATGACTATCTAATAATGCAATATTGAGTAACCAGGGAATACCAGGATGGGATATCTGGAAGCAGGTAGTATTTTTCTCATTCCCACTTATCAAACACAGAGACAGTTACTTGTTCTGTTTTCAGGTAAATTCAGCTCTACTTCCAGAAACATATGTAGGCAAATGTTTTTGCCACCCATGATAAGATTTATTAACTATGGAATTCCATTACACAGAAAGGAAAAAAAAACTGCTAATGTTTTGTTGTGTTTTCTTTCAATCCCATATTATAGGATTTAACAGTGTAAAGATGTCAATTTTTCCTAAATTGATTTAAAAATTCAGAGCAATTTTCCCGTGAGCTTTTAGAAATTGACAGACTGATCATATAGACAGCCAAGGGCCCAGAATATTCAAAGAAATCTTGGGAAAAGATTAAAAAGTTAGAGGACTTATGCTATCCAATTTCAGGACTCACTATTAAACTACATAAAAATTGGTAAATAAATCGAACAAAATATAGAGCCCCCAAAATACAGACTTTTACTGTCGTTAATATTCGACAAAAGTGCCAAAGCAATCCAATGACAAAGTAAATTATTCCACAAATGATACTGGAACAAATGGACATCCACGTTGAGAAAACACCCTTAACCCTTAACTCATATTACAGACAACAATTAATTTGAGATGGATTATAGATCGTTTGTTAAAAGTTTAAACCATGACGCTCCTAAAAGAAAACACACAAAAATTTCTTCGTGACATTAGAGGTGGGCAAAGTTTCTTAGACAAGATATAGAAACTAATATGCATAAAAGAAAAAAATGATAAATTAGAGTTTGTCAAGATTTAAAACTTCTGCTCATCAAAAGATACCAATAAGAAAATGAAAAGCAAGCTGCAGCCGGGGAAAAAATATTCACAAAATATGTATCTGGCAATAATATACATATTCTGAATGTATAAAGAACTCCATAACCCAATTTTAACAGAAGAATAAAATATTTGAACTGACACTTTCTAAAAGAAGATTTCCAAATGGCAAATAAACTCTTCAAAACATGCTCAACATCTTTAATTATCAGGTATATGTAAATTAAAACCACAATAAGTTATCACTACACACCCACACAAAATGCTTCAGGTTAAAAAGACCGAAACTCCCAAAATTGGCAAAGTCCTGGAGCCACTGGAATTCTTGTGCATTGTTGATGAAAGTACAAAATTGTACAACCACTTTGGAAAAAGTTCTGACAATTTCTTATAAAATGAAACATACACCTACCCTTGTCACAGTGACGCCAAAGCTAGGTATATACCAAAGAAAAATAAGATCACATGTTTACAAAAGACGTAAATGTTCATAATCGCTTTATTCATCACAACAATACGTTGGAAATGGCAGGAGAATGAAAAAACAAACTGTGATACACTCACACAATGTAATCCTACACAGCAGTAAAAATGAAAGGTTTTGCTACATGCAACAATAAGAATGAATCTTGGGAACATATTGACAAGTGAAAGAAGTCTTTCACAAAAGAGCAAATTCCACTTGTATTAGGTTTTAGAACAAGCAAAATGTGTCTAAGGTGGAAAAAATCAGAGGTTTGGTTGCCTTTATGAAGTGGTGACAAGGATTTTTGGGGAAGGACCATATGAGATTTTTCTGGTGTGATAGCAGTGTGCTATATCTTCTTAGAGTTTGGGGTTGATCACGTGTATGTGTGTGTCAAAGCTTATTTAATTTGTCAAATTTGTCAAAGCTTAAAAATTTGAACTCTACCTAATCATATCTATGCTGAACTATTTCAGGAGAAGTATACCAATGTCTGGAATTTACCTTGAAATAATTTTTTTAAAGATATATGCATGCATGGATAAAGGGTTAGATGGATAGAAAGATATATGTGAAAGCAAAGAAAAATATTAATGGTAGAATCAAATTGATGACTATAAATATATTCATTGCAAAATTATTTCAGCTTTTCTATATATTTGAAATCTTCGTAATAAAATGCTGGGGAAAATATATTATTGCCATGACCATAATATAGTACATCATGTCTACCAACTCTTATTTTTGTCTTAAGATAAATTTTTAAAATTGGAATTATTGAGTCAAAAGCTTAAGCATTTCAAGTTTTTAAATACTGATTATGGAAAATGCTTTCCCAAACATTTGTTTCAAGTTACATTCCCACAAGTAGAATGTCTGAGACTAAGAGAGCATTTTTTAAATTATGGACAACTGTATTGAGTTATAATTTATGTATAATTAAATGCATAGATCTTAAATGCACAGTTCAATGAGATTGTATAAATATATACACCTGTATAAACATCACCCCTAACAAGACATAGAACATTTCCTTCCCTCCAGAGGACTCCCCCATACCTCTTTTCAACCATTGACTGCCCACTCTATCCCAGGCAACCACTTTTATCATTTTTTTCTGGAAATATTAGGTTTTATCTTTTCTAAAATTGTTTTAAATGTAATGAAGAGGCATATACTCTTCTGAATCTGACATTCTTTACTCAAATGTTTTATTTTAAAGACTCATGCATGTCATTGCTTGTGATAGCAATTTTTATTTTTCTGTGGCTGAGTTCTTTCATCTTAAAGATAAACCGCAATCTATTTATTGTGTCTTCTGTTGATGGAGGTGAGAGAATATTTTAAATTTAGAAAAAAAATCACAATTTACTACAGCTTCATACACTTCATATGAAAAGTTAGTAAGTAACTTGCATTTGACCAAGGTCTTTTGAAGGCAATGGCTGTGAACAGATTCCTGATGGAAATATTAGTCATCTGTTTCAGGTCAGAGGAAAGATATCTGCAGGCAGGTAAAATAGAACTTACCTTGCCTTATCATATATCTTTCTATCCATCTAACCCTCTATCCATATATACATATACCTTTTAAAAATTTATTTCAAGGTAAATTCTAGTACTGCTTGGAAGTTGGATCTGTTTAGGACACCAGATCAGCCTTCTAAAGTTGTCTTTCTACACAATATATTTCTCTTAAAAATATACACCATCTATGGAAAATAGTTTCAATGTTCTATGACAAATTTACACTTTCATCTTTGTAATAAGTTTTGAACAGTGTTTGGAAATTTCCCATGAGAGTAAAAAATCATTTTATCTTCTAACATTATCGTCTAAACATTTTCACTACAACTTAACTAACAGACAATTCAGTCTACTTTAAATTCTCACAAAATCAGGTTTTGTAGTAGTCAGGGTTTACTAGAGAAACAGAACCAACAGGAGATATCTGTAAATCTGAGTCTCTATTTAACATGTCTCACACAACCATGGAGTTCACAAGCAGAAATTCTGCAGGGCCAGCTGTGAGCTGGCAACTCTGATGAAAGTCTTTGATGAATTCCCCAGGAGAGGCTGGCCAGCTGAAGTGGAGGGAGAAGCCCAGCAGACGTTGCCGTGTCTAGAAAGCCTAGATTGCTTTGAAAATACTGTTGGTGGAAATATGGACTCTAAAGATACCTCCATTGAAGCCTAAGACAGAAATGAGGAATGTGTAATTGCAGATTGGAGGGAAGATGACCCTTGCTTTGAAGTGGCAGAAAGCTTGACAAAATTGGTTCCTGGTGCTGTACGGAAGGGAGAATCTGAATGTTATGCTCTGGGATACCTGCCTGGGGAAAGTTCCAAGCTAAATTTGGAGGATGCAGTCTGATTTCTCCTTGTAGCTTATATTTTACAATGAGGCAAGAAAGGGATAGGCTGAGGACTGAACTAATGGGTGCAAAGAGACCAGAAACTGATGTTCTGGAAGATCCTGGGCTTCCAGAAAATGGGACCCCAGAGAACAGTGCGTCACATAAGGATTTAACCAAACATGGATCCAGTTAGCCATTACAAGACAATCCAGAATTGGAGATGAAGTTATACAAAAAAGATTTGTGGAAGGTCCTATTGTCTAATGGCTTTGATTCCTGTATGCTACATGCAACAGATTTTTTTGTGTGACTGGCATAAAAAGAATCTGGACTAAATGGGACAGAAAATGGACAGGTGGAAGGAAAAAAAAAAAACAGCCTTAGAGGCTGAACCATGGAAGATAAGGTCTAAAACCAA
Organism: Tamandua tetradactyla; assembly: GCF_023851605.1. Taxonomy (NCBI): domain Eukaryota; kingdom Metazoa; phylum Chordata; class Mammalia; order Pilosa; family Myrmecophagidae; genus Tamandua; species Tamandua tetradactyla. The sequence goes on along the minus strand of NC_135330.1, from coordinate 24,728,092 downwards.
GAAAACTGGGACCATGAGAGTAGATCCACCTGTGTGTGAAGAGGGGTTGAGTTTGCCCTGAAGGTGGAGGATGGGTCTTCTGCCTCTAGGTTCAGGAAGAGTTCTGGTGCCCCAAGTCTTGGTGTACTGGTTTGAATCCATGGTGGACCCCAGAAAAACCATACCCTTTAATCCTCATTCAATATTGCTGGCTGGGATCTTTTTGATTGTTCCCTTGGAGATGTGACCCACTTAATTGTGTGTAGTAACTTTTGATTAAACGGCTTCCATAGAGTTATGACTCCATCCATTCGAGGTGGGTGTTAATTAGTTTACTGGAATCTTTTTAAAGAGGAAACATTTTGGAGAGGGAGAGAGCTGTGAGACCCATGAAAGCCCACACAGCTAGAGATCTTTGGAGATGAAGAAGGAAAACACCTCTAGGGATGCTTCATGAAACAAGAAGCCTGGAGAGAAAACTAGCAGATGTCTCCATGTTTGCCATGTGCCTCTCCAGTTGAGAAAGGAACCCTGAACTTTATCAACCTTTCTTGAGTGAAGGTAACCTCTTGTTGGTGACTTAATTTGGACATCAATATAGACTTCCTTTAACTGAGACATTTTCACGGCCTTAGAATTGTAAACTTGCGATTTATTAAATTCCCCTTTTTAAAAGCTGTTTTGTTTCTTGTATATCACATTCCAGCAGCTATAAAACTAAAACACTTAAAGAGGGTAGAGCACATTACCCTCTTAGGTAGGCAGGTTGGGGAACCCTGGCTGCCACCACATTATTCTGAAGGGGTTGAGTGTGTACCCCAGGGATGGCAGAGAGTCTGGGTGCCCCCTAGATACTTGAGAAGGGTGAGGCCAAAGAAAGGTGGTCTCCCCAATGTTCCCCAATGTTGCAACCCTCATCCCAGTGTTTGGAGATAACAGGGCCCCTGTGTAGGCCCTTGGAAAGGGTGAGACTGTGCGTTCTAAAGCGCCAAGGGTGAATAACTCTCAGTCTTTGAAATCTAGTGGAGTTTGTCCTGGAGGTTTTCAAAATTGTTTAAGTCCCGTGATCCCTCTTTTCCTTCCAGTTTCTCCCTCTGGAAAGAAGATTGTTTATTCTATGATTGTTCCTTCTTTATATGTTGGAAGATAATTTGCTCTAAGTTCACAGGTCCATAGCCAGATGAGAATTTTGCTTTAAGACAGATCATGTCTGTAGCTGACTTTGATGAGATCATGTACTGTTTTTCAGTTGGTATTGTATTTGTATTGTTGCTGAAATGATAAGGCCTTTGTGATATTGTGATGAAATGAATGTATTTTTTTTTGTATGCTGTATGGTGGGGTCACATTTCATTTTTTTTTCCATGTAAGTATCCCATTTTTGCAGCACAGAAATGAATGTATTTTATATATGGAAAGATTTAGTGTGTTGTACGCAGGACAAGTGAACATTGTTAGGAAAAAATGTCCATTATTGTTTTCTATTTAGAGATTAAATATTGTTTAAAGTGATGTGTATAGCTACCAAGTTGACAAGGGGTGGACGTTGTAGTAGCTAGGTTCATGTGTCAACTTTGCCCCATGATGGTGCCCAAGTGTTCTGTTGCTGTGGACCTAACTCTTCAGCATGTAAATTTCATCTATGGCTGATTACAGCTGTAGTCAGGTAAGGGAAGTGCCTTCTGCAAAGAGTGGGCTTAAAAAGAAATCAAAAGAGAGAGAAACAATTCAGCACAGCTCAGTAGCCCAGCACAACTCAGCTCAGAGCTCAGATCTTGTTCAGACCTAGATGTCTGGAGAAGCAGAAAGAAATCACCACAGGGCAAGCTGTTTGAACCCAGAAGCCAGGAGAGAAGCACAGTGGACATTGGCATGTGCCTTCCCAAATTAGTAGAATTGTGACTAAATAAATCCCCTTTATAAAAGTCATTTTGTATACGATGTATTACATTCTAGCAGCATTAGGAGACTAAACCATGTTTTAATAAGAAGTCAAAGGCAGCCAGACAAAAATCACAAAAGGATATCATAGAATTTTAGAGCTGGAAGAGATCTTAGATGTCATCTACTCCAAATTCTTATTGTGCAAATAAAGAAAACAAGACTCAGAAAGATTACATGAATTTTCAGAGCTCCTACAACTTGTTCTGCAAGCCCTGGGGCCAGAGCTGGGGCCTGCTGGGGCCGGTCTGTTTTCCATTGTACTCCATCACATTGCCTCTCCAATGGCTGAGGCCAGGTAGGCAGGATCAAGGCAGGTAGTTTAAGGACGAAGTGGGAGGGGGGAGTCTTCCCCTCCTTCTCTGGCTATGCAGCCCACTTAACTTCAGCTCTGAAACAATGAAATTGCTTCTGTCCCTGAATTTTACTTTATGTGTGTGTCTCAAAGTTGGACAATTTGGCAAGTCAAGCTTCAAACTTTAATCATAAGAATGTGTCAAGCTCAGCATTCATTAAGCTTAGACTTTTTATTTTTATTTGGAAAGCTTCATGTTTTTATGGCAGCTGCAATTATTCAAATGTCCACCCAGGGCTGTAGCTCTATAATTCAACAAAGGAAACAAAAAAAGAGGGTTTTATTATATACTCAACACATAGCAATAAATTCACATTTAAAGTGACTGCCAGAAATAAATAATTGCACAAATGAAAAAAATCAGTGACTGAACTCATAAGGGCTACTCTATGTATTATGTATTAGAGAAGGATGGTGAATAAGTGTCCACGAAGCTTTGGGGAAGTCTTAAGTTATTAGGTGAAGCAAGCTTGCTTGGTAACAGAGAAATCCTGGGTACAAGACAGTGTTAACATAATGAGGCACTGAAATGTCCCTGGCTTTTATATTTTGCAGTATTCTTGGAAAAGGACTTAACAAAGCCTCTTTGGTAGTGCAGAAGGGGAATGTGATGCAAGTTCACAACCAGATAGCTATGAGATTCTTTTTATGGTAGTGATCCTTAAAGAAAATACCTAGAAGCCATGATGCTCTGTGTAAAACACCATGAGACACTAATCTATTTCATTCCTTCATACACACATGAACATTTTTATTAGCAGAAAATATGACCCTGTTATATATAATTCATGTGAAATCAGAGTCACCAGCTCACATGATCATGGAAAAGCAAGGTATTATGCAGTGCATGGCATCAACACATATTTTTGAAGGGAAAGAAAAAGGATTACTGCCCTATATTAATCAGGGTTATTAGTTGCGAATGATGAAACTACTCCTGGAGGTTATTTGAGGAGATCAGGAAGCCCACAGAGTCTCTGGGAGGACTGGAGAGCCAAACTTGGAGCACAGCAGCCAGGCAGAATCATGCCCAACCATGCTATGGGGCTGTTCTGGCAAAAATACAACTGTTGCCACCTCTCAGTATTACTACCACAATATGTGCTTATGATATGGGTCTGGATACCAGGAGTTCCTTGCCGACCACAATGAGGCAGACTCTACCACCCACATGTCCATCAAGGAGCTCAATTCCCATGTACACACTTTTTCACATTGGCTACTTCCCAGCCAAAGTTTTAATTGCATATGTATGATGGATGGAACTAATTTACTCATCTGGACCCTGACTGCAAGAGAGCTGAGAAAATGAGTGTTCTCACATCTCCCTTTGGAAGGTGAGACTTACAATGTGGGAAATTATAAAAATATAGTGAGGGTGTATAAAAGATGAGCCTTCTCATTATCCCGAATGTCACTATCATTTGGTAGGAAATGAAAAGCAGCAAAGACTATTCCCTTTTTCTGCCTTATGACCTAGAGCAGAATTGGCTTTTGTCATCTATTTCATTTCTTTTCATCTGGGCCACACTCTGGTCCCTGTTCAAATGTTTCTTCCTCCTCCCTTCCTCCATCTCTCTTCTTTCTTTCCTTTTTTCCTCCCTGACTCCTTCCCTTCTATTTTTTTCCTTTTCGTTTTTTTTTTAATCTCAGGTATAGAAAATGTTAATCATTTTCCTCACTTCATAGTACATTATCATCACAGCTTCATGCAAGGTTTTCTCTTGTTTGTTCATATTTATTCATTGTTTTATATCTTGGTATCCCACTCCCACTGTGCTTTCTATACATAGACAAATGTTCTAACATGTGTGTATTAGTTTGTTAAGCAGCCAGAATGCAATATACCAGAAAAAGAATGGCTTATAAAAAGGGGATTTAATAAGTTGCAAGTTTACAGTCCTAAACCTATAAAAGTGTCCAAACTAAGGCATTCAGGGAAAGATATCTTAATTCATGGAAGACCAATGTGTCTGGAACACCTCTGTCAGCTGGGAAGCCATGTGACTGGCATCTGCTGGTCCCTTGTTCCTGGACTCCATTGTTTTCAGCCTCTGTTCCTGTGGGAGTTCCTTATTTTGCTCCTCCAGGGCTGGCTTTCATCTCATGGCTTCCCTTACCTTTCTCCAGATTCTGGCTTGTTTAATATCTCATGAGAATCCATATAGCAATGTCTACTGGGCTTTAAGCATCTCCAAATTTCTGTGTCTCTGTTCTCCAAGTGTTGGCATCTGTCTCTGCTCTGCTCTCTCTAAAATGCTTCTTCTTTTAAAGGACTCCAATAAACTAATCAAGACTCACTTGGAATGGATGGAGTCATATCTTCATCTATTCAAAAGGTCATATCCACAATTTGGCATGGCACATTTCTGTGGAGATAATGTAAACAAAAGTTTCCACCTACGATATTGAATCAGTATTAAAAGGAATATTTGCCCCCACAAAATAGGATCAGGATTAAAGCATGGCTTTTCTGGGGGTACATAATAGTTTCAAACTAGCATGGTGTGTGTCTTTTAGTTTATTGTATTCTTAAAAATCTATGCAGTTTTTCAAGCACCATTTGTTGAGGACACTATTCTTTCTCCTATTGAGTGGACTTGACACCCTTGTCAAAAATCAATCAGAAAGGAGGGGCAGGGCAGGATGGCAGCATAGGAAGGTGTGAAATTTAGTTAATCCTCTAGAGAAGCTAGTAAATACCCATTAAATGCCTGGAACAACTGTTTGGGTACATCTGTGGGTGGACACACATTTTACACCAGTCTGAAATGGGTGGAAGGGCTGAGATCATGGCACAGAACTATAAGTAAAAGCCCCCAAACTTTGGAGGATAGCACCCCTTCCCCACTAGCATGGTAAGGTCAGTTGGAGACACTTCCTCATGGAAAAAAAGAAATGATCTCTGTAGGAGTAAGGGAGTACAGCTCAGAGAAGCTTCAATTGTGATTTTAATTAACAAATTTGGACTGCTAAATACAAGCTCCAAATATAGATAATCAGGAAAGGAATCCTAAGGTCTCTCCCAGCAGATAAGAGATGGGGCTGATGGGGGAAAAATGATACTTTTGGAGTTGTCCAAACTTAGAATACTGGAAAAGGACTGTGTCCCAAGAAAATGGCACATAGAAGAGGATTACAATCTGGCTCTTGACAGGTGAAACTTGGGGGCTAGGGACTGGTTCTGAAAAAAGGATTTCTTTTTATTTTTGTTTTCTTCATGTTTTTTCTTTTTTTTAAACTATTCTAAGTAGCTCATTAAAGAAAGCCTCAGGTACTTTTTGTTGTCAGCCCTAGTCCAGGCAAGGGTGGAGTTAAGATAGGTCTGAGAGTCAAAGTGAAAGTCAAGTGAAGGAGATAATACCATAAAGGGCTTATCTTCCCCGAGAATAAGAAGGGCAGGGCCCAGCTCAAGTGTCAGCTCTTAATCAGAGAATTCATACTCCAGGGGCTAAGCCCTAAACCTGCATTTTACCTCAGCCCCTGTCTCAACCATGCCTCTAACAGGGACAGGGTCTAATAAGAATTAAAGGCACTGTAAAACTTTATGCCAGTGGGGAGCTGTAGGCTGACAAGTATAACCTTCTGGGAAGGATAGGACAAGCACAGAGTCTAGAGGTTTCACAGGAAACTCTGACAACTTGCTGGGTCTCATCCTGAGGGAAACCTGAAACTGATTACACCCTGCTCTTGAGATCTGGGCCTACCTTATCTGGAAAAATCTGATTGGGGCTAATCATATCTGGGGAGACTCTCCTCAAAAAAACAAAAGGGTCCATTTAGATAGGGCAAGAACCAGAGAGCCAAGAGCTGCAAAATTCAGTTAAATAGAAGCTATGCTAGAGGTCTAGAATAAGTTGAACTGAATGCCAAAAAAAACAGAAAACAAAACTAACCCTAGGTAGAAGAGTGAAAATGGCTTACAGAATAAACTAGTCAAGGAAATCAGATGCTGAAACACCAACAAAAAATCACAAGTCACACTAGAAAAGATGAAGATATGGCCCAAAGGAACAATTTAACAAATGAGGCACAGGAATTGAAACAAGTTAATGTTCAATCAAACATGCTAATCAATTTAAAAATCAGATCTAAGAGTTGAAATAATAGATGGCAAAGAGATGTGTGATATAAAGAAGATATTGGGAGACCATGAAGAAGAACAAGAAAGCTTGAAAAAATAAATTTCAGAACTTATGGGAATGAAAGGGACAACAGAAGAGATGAAAAAACACAATGGAGACTTAAAACAGCATATTTGAAGAGGCAGAAGAAAGGATCAGTGAACTAGAGGACAGAACATCTGAAATCCTACACACAAAAGAATGGATAGGGAAAAGCATGGAAAAATATGGGCAAAGTTTCTGGAAATGAATGACAACATGAAATGTATAAATATATGTGTTATGGGTGTCTCAGAAGGAGAAGAGAAGGGTAAAAGGGCAGAAGGAATAATGGAGAGGAAATCACTGAAAATTTCCCATCTCTTCTGAAAGACATAAAATTACATATCCAAAAAGCACAGCATACCTCACATAGAATAGATCTGCATAGACCTACTCTAATACACTTACTTAATCAGATTGTCAAATGTCAAAGACAAAGAATGAATTCTGAAAATAGCAAAAGTAAAGCAACCCATCACATACAAGAGAAGCCTGATATATTAATCAGGGTTCTCTAGAGAAAGAATCAACAGGAGATTTCTGTAAATACAAGATTAATAAAATTGCTTCACATAATCATGTGAATGTAAAGAGTCCAAAATCTGTAGGGCAGGCTGTGCATCTGGCAGTTCCAATGAAATGTCTCAATGAACTCTGCAAGAGAGGCTTGCTGGCTGATGGAGAAGTAAAAGTTATCTCTTCTCCCTAAAAAGTTTTCAACTGATGGAATCAAATCCAATTTACTAGATTATCTAGTTTGTGTGGTAGAGGGGAGCGGTGCTCCCATAGTTGATAGTAGATGCAATCTGGCCAAGCTGCAATCAACTTACTGACGATTTAATAAACCAGCCTTCTGGTTGATCAACCAGCAACAAAATGTCCTTGCTATAATGGTTAGCAAAGTGATTGCCTGACCAGACAACGAGACATGATCATTTGGTCAAGTTGGCACTAGAACTTAACCATCACAGTCCACTGTCAACTTGACAGCTATACACATTCACCTTAAAGTATGCTTAATTTCTAAATAGAACATAATAACAGACATATACTTCATGTAGAAATACTCAAATGTCCTGTGTACAGCAAGAAATGCACTAAATCTCTCCAGAATAAGGTGCAAGTCCCTAAGTAATATTCACTCTTAAACTTGATATCCTATAACTTGAATACTATAGCATGAACAAGACAATGTCATATGATAAGAAGAAAATAAGATACTTGCTTTGTATACAAATGCAAACATAGTCATACCAAAATAAGGAGGAAATATTCATGCTATCACAGTCCTTGTCTCCATAATTGGTCACATGGTCATAGTTCATATTTATCACTACCTTCTTCCACTACCCATTCCATGTTCCCTTTACCCTCAGCAAGCACTTCAGCTGGCCATGGTTCTTTGCCTGGTGAAGTGACTCAAACCTTCATTCCTGAAGCTTCTAGGCCATTTGTAGTCCTGCCTGGATTGGGTTATTGCAGCTTTCCATTGACTTTACTAAGTAATGGTATTACTAAGAGACACCGTAGGGGATCTCCTGTATTCCAGAAAAACTCTTCTTTACCTCCATTGTGTAGTTGCAGTCCTATTTCCCCTTGATAATCAGCATTGATTAATGCAGCCGGTAGAGTAATGTCCTTTCTTGCCCATTGATTCAGAAGCACAAGAAGCCCAAAGTGGGCAGGAGACAGTGTTAACTTCCAGTTCAATAGAATAATTGTTGTGTCTCCTGGAAAGAGCACTCCTTTTTTGGGGACTAAGACCTGTAAACCAGCAAAGCTTAAGGTTTTCAGGGAAAGAAAGCTGAATTTTTTTTTATGGCGGTTCACTAGGGATAATGAGTGGTGCCACTCCCATTTCCACCCCTTGATTCCTGGACCCATGTCTCCTGGCTATGGGAGAAACAGCACCATCCAGTGGATGCTGATTCAGAGCATACACAATATCCTAGAGAACATTGCCCAATCCTGCAAGGTGTTGCCACCTCATTGACACTGTAATTGGGTCTTCAAGAGGCCATTCCACCATCCTATCAAACAAGTTGACTCTATATAATGGGGAACATGGTGAGACCAGAGAATTCCATGAGCATGTGCCTATTTCCACATTTCATTTGCTGTGAACTGGGTTCCTTGATCAGAAGCAATGCTGTGGAATACCATGATGGTGGCTTAAAGCATTTGATAAGTTCACAAGTGGTAGTTTTTTTGCTGAATCATTGCATGCATGGAAGGCAGACCCACATCCAGAGTATGTGTGTATTAGAGTTAGAACAAATTGCTGCCCCTTTCATAATGGAAGTTGTCTGTTGTAATCAACATTACACCATGTAGCAGGCCAATCACCTCAGGGAATGGTGCCTTATCAGGCACTGAGCATGGGTCTCTGGTGCTGGAAGATTAGGCACTCAGCAGTGGCTGTAGCCAGGTTGACCTTGGTGAGTGGAATTCCGTGTTGCTGAGTCCATGTATAACCCACATCCCTACCATCATGCCCACTTTGTTCATGAGGACAATAGCAGGAGTGGCTGGGGAAAGAGGCTGACATATCCACCGAACGGGTCATCATACCCTCTTGATTACTGAAGTCACCCTCTGGTGAGCATTCACATTGAACACAAATATTTTCATGTTCTTTGCCCGCCCAGAAAGGTCTATCCACACACCTCTTCCTCAGACCTCTTTGTCACCAATTTTCTAATCATGCTCCTTCCAAGTCCCTGACCATCCAGCCAAACCATTAGCAACAGCCCATGAGTACAAATGCACCTCAGGCCAGTTCTCCTTCCAGGCAAAATGAACAATCAGGTGCATAGCTTAAAGTTTTGCATACTGGGAGGATGTTCCCTCGCCACTACCTTTTAAGGACATCCCAGAAAGTGGTTGTAGTGCTGCAGCTGTCCACTTTTGGGTGGTTCCTGCATATTGTGCAGAACCATCTGTGTAGCACACCCAAGTTTTTGCCTCCTCAGTCAATCGAGTATAAGGAACTACCCAAGATGCAACAGTTCTAGTCTGGGAAAGTGAAGGTAATGTGGCAGGAGTGGAGGCCATGGGCATTTTGGCCACTGCTTCATGTAATTTACTTGTGCCTTCAGGACCTGCTCAACCCCTATCTCTTATGTACCATTTCCATTTTATAATGTAGTACTGCTGTGTAAGCCCAATTTTATGTCCTGGTCAGTCAGACAACACCCAGTTCATGATAGGCAACTCAGGTTTCATGGTAATTTGGTGGCCCATGAACAAGCGTCAAGTCTCTTCTAAGGCCCAGTAGTAGGCTAAAAGCTGTTTCTCAAAAAGAGAGTACTCATCTTCAGTGGATGATAAAACTTTACTCTAAAATCCTAAGGGTCTGTGTTGTGATTCTCTTATAGGGGCCTGCAAGAGGCTCCAGACAGCATCTCTATTTGCCACTGACACTTCCAACACCATTGAATCTGCTGGATCATATGCCCTAAGTGGCAGAGCAGCTTGCATAGCAGCCTAGACTTGCTGCCGAGTATCCTTTTGTTCTGGTCCCCACTCAAAACTACCAGCCTCTCTGGTCACTCAGTAAATAGGCCAGAGTAGCACACTTAAATGAGGAATATGTTGTCTCCAAAACCCAAAGAGGTCAACTAGGCATTCTGCTTCCTTTTTGGTCATAGAAGGGGCCTTAGAAGGAATATCTTGACATGCCCCATATCACTGAACACCTAGAAATTTTACCGAGGTGGAAGGCCTTTATAGTTTTGTTGGATTTATCTCCTAACCCTTGACACACAAATGCCATACCAAAAAAACCTAGAGTATCTCTTTCTTACTTGGTCCAATCAACATGATATCATCAATATAGTAGGCCAGTGTGATGTATTGTGGGAGGGAGAAATGATTAAGGTCACTGAAGACAATATTATGACATAGGAATGGAGAATTGATATACTCCTGAGGTTGAACAGTGAAGGGATACTATTGGCCTTGCCAGCTGAATGCAAACTGTTTCTATCGGCCCTTATTGACAACAGCTATTGAGAAAAAAAGCATTTGCCAGATCAGTAGGAATACACCAGTTACCATGGTATGTATTGATTTGCTCAAACAATGATACCACATCTAGAACAGCAGCTGCAGCTGAAGTCACCGCCTGGTTAAGTTTATGATGATCCACTGTCATCCTCCAAGACCCATCTGTTTTCTGCACAGGCCAAATAGGAGAGTTGAATGGGGATGTGGTGGGAATCACCACTCCTGCATCCTTCAAGTCCTTAATAGTGACACTGATCTCTGAAATCCCTCCAGGAATCTGGTATTGCTTCTGATGTACTCTTTTGTTGGGTAGGGGCAGTAGTAGTGGCTTCCATTTGTCCATTCCTACCATAATAGCCCTCACTCCATGGGTCAGGGGAGAAATGTGGGGATTCTGCCCATTGCTGAGAAGGTCAGTTCCAATTCTGCCTTCTGAAACTGAGGAATTAACCATAGAATGGGTCTAGGGACCCACTGGACTCACTGTAAGAGGACCTGAGCTAAAACTCCATTGATCACCAAACCTTCATAAGCCTCTACTCTGACTGGTGGGCCAAAGTGATGTTTTGGGTCTCCTGGAATTAGCATAACTTCTGAGCCAGTATCTAATAATCCAAAATATCAGATCATTTCCTTTTCCCCACTGCACAGTCACCCCAGTGAAAGGCTATAGGTCTCCTTGGGGAAGGCTGGGAGGAAGGTTAACAGTGTAAATTTTGGGCAGTGTATCGGGGTCCTTCCCAAACAGTACCTGGCCTTCCCTTCATTCAAGGGGTCTGCATCTGTTAATTATTTCAAATCTGGGAAGTGATTAAGGGGCTGTGATTCTGTAGTTGAAGTTAGACTTCTCTTCACTTGACTTAGAACACTTCTGCTTATACAGCTCAAACAATAATTTAGCAAATTTCCCATCTATTTTACTTCTAGGTACCCCATAATCTAATAACCAATGTCACAAATCTCTGAGAGTCAGATTATTTTCATTGCTGCTTTAAATCTCAAGTCCATTATGGTTGTCATGCCCACGTTGTCTATGGGGATTAATTGTGGCTACATGGCTTCTGCAAGTAGGGATCTAATAATCCCTATTGTGTATAAGGATTCCAGCTCAGTGACAACAGTTCCCACAGTAATATTTGACCTACAGATAAGGGTGATTACAGAGCTCTTCAAGTAAGCTTCAAGTAAGGGTGGAACTACTCTCACAAACTTATTCCTCAAAGTCCTGGTGAAAGTTGTGTCCTCTAGATATTCCAGGGCTGTGTGTGAGCAGGTCTTCCATGATAAATGCACTAACATTCCAATTTCTCTAAGCCTCTGGGTGCCCTAATCTGTATTAAACCAGGGCAGTTCTGGAATTTAATGTCATTCTGGCAGTTCTGGCCAGTAATGTCAGCCACTTTTTGATCCATATTTCAGCCAACCATCCAAAGTGTCAATACCCTTTCTAACCCCTTGAGGTACACAATTGAATGCATAGTCTCTGCTTAGTGGGTGGGCCCATATCCGTAAATTCAGCTTGATCCAACTTTATATTCCTTCCAACATTATCCCACACCCTTAATATCCATCCCCATGCATATTCCCCTGATTTCTGTCTATATAGATTGGACAACTCATGCAAATCTTTTGGGGTATAGTGTACCTCCTCACGGGTCATACTTTGTACCTCACCTTTCAGGGCCTGTTGGGACTTTAGTGAAGTTATAGGTCTTGAAGAAAAGAGGGGTGGAGGAGATGGGCTATGAAAATAATTAGAAGTGTTTTTCAAGTCAATTACCTCAGAGCATTCCATTGCAGTTTCATCTGATGAAACAGTATTAATCACTCGAAAGAGAGGAGGAGGAAGAGCTGTTTCTCCAAGAGAGGTGGTTACAGGTTTATTAGGTCCTGAAGGGTTAATCTCTTTAGGTGAAAGTTGGATGACAGGCTCCTCTTGAAAGACTGGAGCCTGAGAGCTGTTTCCTGGAAGCACAAGAGAAGTCAGGAAGCTCTTTCCTCAGGGCAGTTTGGAGATTGGATGGATGTTTCCTCAGGATAGGTTGGAGATGGGGCAGCTCTTTCTTCAGGACAGACCATGACAGGTCTCTCTAGCAAAGACTCAGCAGAATCCACAGTTTCCATGTCCCCATTGCCATCATTATCAAGCCATATGTCCCTATCCCAAGTTTCAGGATACCATTCTTTTCAAATCAAAGCCCTTGCTTTAATAGCAGACATCCTGCAAGCTTGAGATTTTAGTTTATGTTTTAAATCTACTACTTGCACAGTGAGGCTCTGTGTCTTGTTTTCAGAGATCTCAAGTCTGTAACCACAGGAAATAAGGTTTTCTTTCAGGGCACACGTGGAAACTTTTACATCATTCATACAGTGCCCAAGTTGCAAATTTGAAGCATTCAGCTCATCCCTTTCCCTCATAACTGCAGCCAGCATATCTTATAACAACCAGCTAACATCATTAGACCTCTAACTCCACAAAACTCCAGTAAGGTTTCAAAACACTCACCCAGAGACTTGCCTCATATAAGCATACAATTAACAGAATCAAATGGTTATATTTTGCGTATCTACTGCCAACTCACACCACGGATTGTCACTGCCAACTTGATTGTTGGAAATAGTTATTAGTGCCTTTGAGTCTAATCAGAGTAGAAAATCTATTGTAAAAACTCATTTTTAAGATTCTGTTTCTTAAGAACCACTCCTGGTATCAAATTGTATTAGTCAGTTTTCACTAGAGAAACAGAATCAACAGGAGATATCTGTAAATATGAGATTTATAAGAGTGCCTTACACAATCATGGAAATGCAGGTGTCCAAAATCCTTAGGGCAGACTGTGAAACTGGCAACTCCAATGAAAGATCTTGATACACTTTATAGGAGAGACTCACTAGCTGAAGAAGAAGTAAAAATTCCCTCTTCAGAAAGTCTTCAACTGATTGGCTCAAATCCAACTGATTTGATTATCTGGATTGTGGGAGATGCTCCCTTAGTTGATAGTAGACATAATCAGCCATAGCTGCAATCAACTGATGATTTAATAATCCAGCCCTCTGGTTTATTGAACACCCATGAAATATCCTTGCAGTAATGGTTAGACCTATACTTGCCTGACCAGACAACTGGGCACCACCACCTGGCCAAGTTGACACCGGAACCTAACCATCATATCTGATAAGACTATTTGCAGAATTCTCAGCAGAAACCATGGAGTTGAGAAGGCAGTGGTATGATACATTTAAGATACTGAAAGACAAAACTGTCAGTCATGAATTATATATATGGAAAGACTGTCTTTCAAAAGTGAGGAACACAGTGTTTTATTTAACTCTACTCATACTTGTCAGTATGGTAACCAGGGCCCTGTGTCTCCTCCTGTCATCTTCACCTCCTAACCCATAGTCACCATGTGTGAGTGCACCTCCATCTATGTTGGCTAGGCTGGTGTCCAGATTGGCAATGCCTGCTGGGAGCTTTACTTCCTGGAAAATTGTATCCAGCCCAATGGCCAGATGCTAAGTGACAAGACCACTGGGGAGGAAATAACTCCTTCAATACTTTTTTCAGTGAGACTGGTGTTAGCAAGCACAGGCCCAGGACAGTGCTTGTGACTATGGGACTCATGGAAATTGATGACGTTTACATTTGTGTTATATTGGTCTATATTTTTGCCTTATGCCAGCACCACACTGTTTTCATCATTGTAGCTTTCTAATAAGTTTTTGTAGTCAAGATGGATGGGTTTTTCAGCTTTATTCTTCTTTTTTGATATTATTTTGGCTATTTGAGGACTCTTACAATTAAACATTTACAGCACACCAACACAGCAACTTACCATCAAAACAAACTGCAAAACTCCATCAATTGAAACAAAGTTTAATTGCCTAAATTTAGGAACATATATATTTATATATGGTTAGGGTAACAAACTACAGAAGTTTTGTGACTAATCAATGTTGAATAAGAAAAAATATTTAATTGTTGCGGTGCTGGTTTTCCCTTTACTATGCATCATAAAAACAACTGTAGAAATATTTGAATATTTGAAGTATCTTATAAACTAACCTAAGGTTTCTGCAATGGTATTAAACTTTAACCTTCTAATTGGGTTGTTTTTTGTTCAAAATCAGTTGAAAATCTTCACTCAAAACAATCAATAAATGGAGGGTTAAAAATTAGTTTGGGCTTTTATAGAATGGCGATTATTGAAAACAATGCTTACAAAGTGGAAAATATAGTATTTTCCTCAAAAGCAAGGAATGAACTTAAAAATTTAATAAACAAATAGCTTATAAGGTTTGATTTTGAAATTCAGCAAATTGTAGCTTTGAAGTATCAATTTTTTGCAGAGAATTTTTTAATAAAGCTTCTATTTTTAATTAGATGAATTTATACACACCATAATGAAATAAAATTTTGAGGTTTTTTATTTTTCAGCATTTAAATTTAACAAAACAAGCAATCATGCCTAGAGAGAAAGGAACTCAGAATGAATGCAAAAATATAGCACCTATGACAGCATTTGGGCTAAGATAGTTACACATGTTAATACCAAGACTGGACTCTAGAATATTTCCCATTTAGCAGGATTTGCTATGGTCTATCAAACACCTTATCATCTATTTCAGAGTATCTTCTCAATTGAAAGTAATATAGTATACAGAGGTGAGTCAAATGAAGGTATCAACTACTTCAAAATTTATTAATCACAAAATGAAAAACTTTGAAACAAGTTTTATACAATTTAATGAAAAAAATTAAATAGAATATAGCCATCTGAAAGAGCTACATATGGCAGAAAAATGCCAGTGTCACAGTATTAGAGGCTGAAATGGCTAAGAAACAGATGAAAGCATGAGAATATTTAACAAGAATAGTTATTCTGCTAATGCTAGTTTTTAATATTCAGGTTACCAATATAAAGAATTCCTAAAGTTTCGCTTATTTACCTGGATATATGCTATTCTATTAGAAAGAAATTTACTTTTGAAAGTATTTTTTGAATTGAACTATTCATAGGTTTCTTAAAAAAATAAAACTAATTTATGAGTCAAGAAATAAATATCTGAAAGTATATTATTTGAATTATTTTAATGATCTATCTTCTTCTAAAAACTGTCCTAATAGCCCAGTTATATGATTACCCCAGTCATCAGAGACCCTGACTGCTTCTATGTTTCTATTACATCGTCTTTATTTAACTGGTGATTCTTATCCTCAAAGACATCTCCTTGAATGTGAGAATGATAGAGGGAGGAGGGCTGGGGGCACAAATGAAATCAGAAAGAAAGATAGATGATAAAGATTGAGATGGTACAATCTAGGAATGCCTAGAGTGTATAATGATAGTGACTAATTGTGCAAATTTTAAAAATGTTTTTGCATGACTAAGAACAAAGGAATGTCATTACTGTAGGGTACTGAAAATAGATGGTAATTAATATTTTAAAATTTCAACCTATGTGTGAGACTAAAACAAAAAATGTTTATTTGGTACAAAATTTATATTTTGACTAGTGCATTTCCTAATATAACTTATGTAGACAGCTTAATTGAACACCATAAGTACATGGAACCTTGAGTAGGACATGGATTTTGTTGATTTGTCCAGAGTGATGCCCTGATAAATCCCGGAGTGATTTGAACAGTGAATAAAAAACTATTTGCAAATCCCCTTTGGGGAATGGTGAGAATGGGGAAAATTCAACTTCCCCAAGTTGAATTTTTGATGTTCTCACAAGCAGTGTGGACAACCAAAGCTATAGGCTGAGCCCCCAGTCTTGGGGCTTGTTCATATGAGACTTAACCCCACCCGGGATAGGTCAAGCCTACTTAAAATTAGGCCTAAAAGTCACCCCTAAGAGAACCTCTTTTGTTGCTCAGATGTGGCCTCTCTCTCCAGTCAACACAACAAGCAAACTCATCACCCTCCCCTGTCTACATGGAACATGATTCCCAGGAGTGTGGACCTTTCTGGCAACGTGGGACAGAAATCCTAGAATGAGCTTAGACTCAGCATCAAGCGACTGAGAAAAACCCTAGAATGAGCTGAGACTCAGCATCAAGGGATTGAGAAAACATTCTCGAGCAAAAGGGGGAAGAGTGAAATGAGACAAAGTGTCAATGGCTGTGAGATTCCAAACAGAGTCAAAAGGTTATCCTGGAGGTTATTCTTATGCATTAAGTAGATATCACCTTGTAATGGAGAGGCTGCAGGGAACTGCTTGAAAATGTAGAGCTGTGTTCCAATAGCCATGTTTCTTGAAGATGATTGTGTAATGATATAGCTTTCACAATGTGACTGTGTGATTGTGAAAACCTTGTGTCTGATGCTCCTTTTATCTACCTTGTCAACAGACGAGTAGAACGTATGGAATAAAAATAAATAATTCAGGGGGAACGAATGTCAAAATAAATTTAGTTTGAAATGCTAGTGATCAATGAAAGGGAGGGGTAAGGTGTATGGTATGTATAAATTTTTTTCTGTTTTCATTTTATTTCTTTTTCTGAATAGATGCAATTGTTCCAAGAAATGAGCATGATGATGAATATGCAAATATGTGATGATATTGTGAATTGTTGATTATATATATAGAACGGAATGATCAAAATAGGAATGTTTGCATTTGTTTGATGTTTTCTGGTATTTAAAAAAATAAAGTAAAAAAAAAAATTAAAAAAAAAATCAGCTCTTGTTCCAAGATGTCTACTAGGGCTCCAGTCATTATATCCTTATGCTATACAGGAAACAGGGAAAAGAGAGAAAGACCAAAAAAATTACATGCCTGCTGCCTACATATATCTTTAAGGAATTTCCCAGAATCCCCACCAAACAATTTGTATTTACATTTCATTGGCCAAACAACAATTCAGAAGAAACCGGTAAATATAGTGCTTTAACTGGTCACATTACCTCTTCGAATAAAAATGTAGATTTGTTTCCAAAAAATAAGCAAGGGGGATTTAACTGGCTAGACAAATGGTAGTCTCTGTCACATGCTTTACCTTGTTTTATTGTATTAAAATTCCTCTTTGTCAAAGAAGAAAGCCTTGAACTTTCCCTCAATGTTTTTTTTTTAAGTTAACTTTTAATTTAATTTTTAGATTCCTCTATAATTTAAAATTAATAGTCATTCAAACTAATATTCAGTAAAATACAATAAAAATGAAAAGTAGAAAAACACATTTGAAAAACCTAGACATAAAAATAAAGAATTAGGGCGGGCTACGGTGCCTCAGCAGGCAAGAATGCTCACCTGCCATGCCAGAGGACCCGAGTTCGATTCCTGGTGCCTGCCCATGTAAAACAAATGAAATAAAATAAATAAATAATTATTATTAGATTCAACAGATAGATACATTACTTTTCAATAAATATGATTAGGACAAGCATATTATAGGAAAAGTTGAAAGGATTTATAAAATTGTAAATAATTATAGTTGAAAAGTATGTATACAGGTTACTAAAAGAGAATTTCTATGACATAATTTTTGTCATTTGCAGTTACAATTAGTCAATTATGAATAAAATAGCCTTTACTCTGATTAATACCTATATTCACACTTTGAACAAACACTTTGTTTATAATATTTAGTATTTTAATATGACAAATTATCTTGCTTTTTGCTTGTTACCTAATCAAAAGCTGTGCTGTCAACAATAGTATTCATGTAAGATAATGTGTATCTAAAATATCTTCCTGGTTTTGTTTTTACAACGCTAAAAGTAGAGACACCAGAGCCTTCTTGATAGGAATGGAAAAGGAGATTTTAAAGTGATTTCTGCAAGCTCGGATAGTCACTTTATCTTTTATCCAAAATGAAATAACCATAGCCATCTTTTCAAAATTCATTCCTTCATCACTAGCCAGTTTTAACAATTCATCTTAAGTTTTCTAATTAAATTTCAATTACCTTTCAAGAAAGTGGATTCCAGATTCATGAATTTCCTGAGAATGAATATTCTTTTGTTAGAAAACAAAATAAAAAAGTTATATTAAATTCCAAGGTGCTAGGTAGATGAATTTTTGCAGAAAAGCATATATATCAATATCATGATCTGTTTTACTAATGCTTTGTGTGAAATTATGTAGTATGTATCATAGCAATCTGTAGAAACCATTTATCCATGCTCCTTTTATTTTTGCTCTGTGATGCTTTAGAGTATCTTCTCAACTGAAAGTAATGGAGTCTACAAAGGTGAGTCAAATGAAGGTATCAACACTTCAAATTTTATTAATCATGAAACGAAAAATTTTGAGACAGATTATGTGTCATTGAAAACTATGTCATGTTCTTTCCTTGCATAGAAATATTAAGATCATTAGAAATGCTGAACATGTTAGACATAACAAGTCTGATTTTAAAATTCACATCTTTTAAAAGATGGAAACAAATTGGCTTATTTTTTTATTAGAGAAATGTAGGTTTACAGAAAAGTCATGCATAAATACAGATTTTCCATATACCGCACTATTGTTAATACCTTGCATTAATGTGGTACAATTGTTACAACTACAGAAAAACAGTTTTATATTTGTACTATTAACTATTATCCATGTTATACATTAGGGTTCAATGTCTGTGTACAGTCCTATTTTTTTTCTAATTTTTTATTCTAGTAACATTCACAACTTAAAATTTCCTTCTTAATCACATTCAAATATATAATTCAGTGCTCTTAATTACGTTCACAATTTTGTGCTGCCATCATCACCATCCATTACCAAAACTTTTTTTGCAAAAACACTGAGTTCATGCTATAAGTTTAAATAGCCTCAATAGAACTTCTCCCTTTGATAGCTATCACCTATCAGCGTACAATAAAAGTTGTTTATGATCTGCTTCCACATTATCATAATGAAGAGGATAATCTCAGACCTAACACAGTCTTTAAGTAATTCACAACTTTTACTATGTTACTAAGAACACCACTCAGTCCAACTGATACCTTTTTCACCATGAAATTTTTTCTCTATGAAAGAAACTAGGGCATTGGTTTACATTTTGGTGCAAATTCCACACTCTTAAAAGAACTCAAAATGCTTTTTTCTGTCATTGTAGCTGAGCCATCAGAGCATTCTCATAAGCAAAAAAATAAATTCCAAGCCACATTTTAGATAATGCAACTCCTCATAGTTTTGTATAGTTCAGTTAGTGATTGTTGGCAAGGATGTTGGAAAGAAAATATCCTTTCTTCATATTACCATGTTTAAATTGAACATATACTAAAAGAATTGGTGTGCTAACAAAATCTGTACATTCATCAAGATGCAATGAAAAACTCTTTCCTAGCTTTAAGTGTTTTAAATTGGTCTTCCACATCATCAATATGTTCCGAGGATCATCCAGATTTGGTATCTTTGGAAAACTGTTCTTGAGTTCCATTTTTGTTTGCAAGATTGGTCCCAAGTTTCTAAGCAACAATCTTCAGTGAAATCTTTCACTAATGTCTTGGCAATTCTACGTGTTCTTTTGGTGAGTTGTTGTTTGTTTGTTTTAGAAACATGCAGTGTTTCTTTATAAGCAACCTTGAAAGGACTGGTATTTATAGGTGAAATATTGAATACCTACTCTCCAAGCTTTTTAACTTAATATGAATTTTTGTTTGATTTTTTATTTAGGTCTTTGTGCTTTATAGGTTAATGTAGTTAACATTTTTGATGGTTTTATTGCTGTATCAGTCAGCACATCTCTGCAAAAACACACTTTCCTATCAGTTGTTGTTATAAAACCAAACTCAATATAAGGGATCATGTTTCTAAGTCAAATAAATACAGACTGTATGGATCTCCAATTTTTGGAACCACTTCCATTGTCATCATTTGCTTTATTACCATTGTCACATTCAGAAAAAGTGTGCATTTCTTGAAAAAAAAATCAGTGAAACTTTTTACAATTTTTAAGAATTCAAAATAAATAAGACAAACTTTTACTAACCTTAATTTGGCCAATAATGCTAACTACAAAGCGAAACACCAGTGTGATTAAAAATTAAACCGTGTGAACATATGCTTATATTTTCTCAGAAGCATATACATTTTTCGTGTACAGATGGAAAATTAACCTTGAAATATCATGTTATAATGTTTAATCCTACTGTGTACACGGGGCTGGCTTCACAGTTGTGTCACCTGTCACTTGCACAGGGTCTCTTGCTCAGAAGGCCTCCATGCTTGATTTACTTCTCTGTTGCTGCCAACTCAAACTTCTTAATAATTTTTTAGCAAGGCACCTACAAATTCATTTTGCACTGGGCTCCAAAAATTGTGTAACCAGTCCTGTCTGGAGTGAATAACATAACTCAACACCCATGCAATTGACTGCCCATGTTTAATTACACACAAATGACTTTATACTCTTTTCGATGAGATTGGTCCTCTGACCAACTGCTTGGATGTCATGGTAAGGTCAAATGGTTGACCAGGTTTCTATATGTTTACTCTCCATTTCCAGGCTTATTACATCACAAAATTGAAACAAACAGTTGTGGATTGACCAACAGAAACACTTCGAGAAACGCTTTTCCTAGACATTAAATCTCCGGACCTACAAGATGAAGGAATGAATGAATCCATTTGTAGAGGCTCCTGAAATAATTGCAGGAAAGAAGTCTTCTTTTTTGTGGGTCTTTCTGCTGTGTCTGCCATAACTTGGCCAAGAGCGACCATAAACTTTTAAAAATAATCATTCAGTCAAGGAAGGAATGTGCTGATCTCAACTTAAAGAGGGATGAGGCAAGTGAAAAATAGGAAAATTACACTCAAATTTTATATTGACTTGCACCTAACCTCACCCTTTGTACAGAAATCTGTAGACTGTCCTTTTGAACATTTTTTCCCTCCAGAAAAGCAGAGCTAGGGAAAATGGAAAGGAAGCCTTGCCCCATTTCCACAGCTTTTGATGAGGACATGAAATTTGAATAAATTACCTTGATCTTGGAAAATGTCTCACTGTCTCTGAGCAAGAACGAATATAAATTAAGACTAGAACTAGTGAAGGCTTCAAAGTTATGGCAGTGAGCTCTCACCAATGTTGACATCTCCTAGGAAAGGAAACAGAAACCTTATCACTTGAGGCACTTGAACTTGAACTAGCAAAAAACACAAGGAGCACTTCTGTTGCTCAAAGTCATGAAGTTTACATGGACCAAAGGAGCCCAAAGAAGTTAAGTGGCTTGTCAGATCATAACCTAATCAGCTTCAGAACTGGGACTACAGATAAGCTCTAACATCAGTCCAGGCCCCGTTCCTTTGCTATACAACTCTGCTTTTCAGATCAGCAGCTTAAAATCCCAGTTATGAACTGTGGGTTTAAATGTATGTTTATTCCTGCCTCCTCCTTTGAATCATATGAAAACAAAACAAAGAGAAAAACCCTTTATTTTCTTATAATAAAATAAGTGTCACAGCCCTAAATCACAATCCTAAACCCCAAATTCTGTAATGTGGGCCAAAATGAGGGACATGTTGAAAACTGAGACATACCTACTTGGCCCTTGCTTTGGAAAACAGATTATTCTAAAGTAGAAAAGAGATTCTTAAACTTCAGTGTGCATCAGAATAACCTAGAGGACTTTTTTTTAAGAAAAAAAAAGTCAAGTATCGACTGCCGGGTTCCATTCCTGGAGTTTCTCATTCAGCAGGGGAACTTGAGCATTTACTTTCAAACTAGTTCCTAGGTAATGCTGATGCTATTGTTCTAGAGACTGCAATTTAGGAAACTGACAGCCTTATATAGTCACGGAGTCTTTAAATTAGAGCAAGGATTTTTAGGGGTTGCCTGTCCCTTGGAAAAGCAAGGGTTTTCTCTTTAGAAGTATAAAAGATTCCCTCTTTATGGCACAGAATAGCTGAGAAAAGGCAGCTACAGTCTTCAACCTGGTCTCCTGGCTGAAAGCAGCTGCTAGAGGTTAAAGGAAAAAGAAAAAATGGAAACAGAAATCACGGGAGTGGAACACAGGCTATGATAAAAGGAATTTTCCTGTGAGCTGCAAATACATGCAGGCTGCACCTCCCATTCTCACCACCCTGTTCTCCACTGATTTCTAACAGATTGTTGACCCATCAAAAATGACAGAAATTCAGAAAGAATATATGTTGATGGATCAAAGATTTTTTTTTAAAAAAAAGGTAAAAAGGAACATAAGTGAAAAGCAGGTAAAGAAAATGTAATTAGCTATCTTTATATACATTTTGATCCCATGAAAATTAAAGAGAAAAAATACAAAGAGGAGAAAAAAGGATCCAAAGAGGAAAAGATAACGTATTAAAAGAAGTGAAAAGAAGGCTGGCAGAGAGCTTCAAAAAGAAATAAAAGAGAAAAATGAAATAATTACAAAGATTTAAGTCATGTTGGACTGAAAAAAAATTCAAAGACTTGGGAATCTTGAAGAAAGCTCACTAAATGAAATGGGAAAACATGAAGATTGGAAAACATTTACAGAGGAGAAAAACAGAAACAGATAAATGAATAGGCAAAAAGTTTCAGACCTATTATATGAGAATATTTTTATGAATATATTTTGCCCAAAAGCAGAGACTAAGTCCAGCATGCAGGTAGTTACTTGGGGAAGTGATCCCAGGCAACAGGGGAGAAAGACTGGGATGAGTAAAAGAGGAAAGGATAAGGTCAATGAGGGCTCTGCTGTGGGACCTTCTGAGCCACGGGGCAGGATGTGTGCGCAAGGTGGAAGTAGATGGCATTTATCCACAGCCTGCTGTCCCCAACCTGGCCAAGGGTACTCCATGGAGGTAAGCTCCTGTCCACTTCCAGAGTTGCACAAGTTCAGGTACCTGCAGGTCCTCTCAGCCATCCCACATCCCTTCATCCATGAAGCCCCTGGGCAGCAAAAGAATGGATTTGGGCCATGTATGAGGCAAGATGCTTCCAGGTCACATATTACCATGTTGGTTGTTGCAGAAAAAGTTGGACTGAAAGTTGTTCTGAGAGAATGTAAGTTAGGATGCACAAATGGTGTCCCATGAAAAACTGACAAATGGTCCTACAGTAGAAAAAAATCCCTCAAAATTGCTGAGCTTGATGGAGAAAGACTGTCAAAGCATTCAGGCTTTACGCAAGACACAGTCATTCATAGACAGGAAAGATCAAGCTGGTGTTAAATTTGACCACTGCAGCAGTGGACTCTAGAAGATAGAGGCATAACATCTACAAAACCCTCAGGCAACGAAAGTGAATCCAGAGTTTCACAGCTAGGCAAAATTTTCTTCAGGTACAAATACAATAGATACATGCTTCCAAGCTTGCAAGAACTCTGAGAAGATAGTTCACATTAGCACAACTTAAAAAATACTTCTTGAAAAAAATCTAACATCACAAGAATGGAGAAGCTAAGGTACAGGGATTGATAGTAATTAATGAGTTGATTTAAATGCCGAACTAGAATTAAACAAATATGAAGCTGAAGTTAAGAATAGGATGTAAATGGTATAAAATTTGACAGTGTAAGAACACAATTACCAAAAAAATTGGGTGAATTATATACATCATAGTAGGAAATCATTAGATAGTCTAATGTTAATACCATTTTCTCAATGTAGTACTCCAGCTTAAGGCATTTCAGAATATTAAACCTCATTTTTAGAGATATGCTGAAGCACTGATTATCTGAAGTTCACAATTGTTCAGTTTTATCTTGATTTCTTCCTATTTTGGTATATTTATATAAAAGAAAATTTAACAGCATAGTTCATGTGTTACATAAAAAAGGGCAGATAGAGGGAGAGTGCCAAGATGGCGGCTTAGCGAGGTGTGAGGTGTGGGATTTAGTTCGTCATCCAGAACAGCTACTAAATAGCCAGTAACAGTACAGAACAACTACTGGGGCCACGTCAGTGACTGGACACACAGAGTACCCCAGTCTGGACCAGCTGGACCAGCTGCGAGACCCCCCAGAACCATGAGTTCCCCAAGCATCAGTGGCCAGTGCCCCTCCCCCACAGACTGCTTCCCAGAGGGGAAAGGAAAGGGACTTTACCAGCAGCAGGGGCTGAGTGCAACTAAGCTCCAATTATGGAATTAATTCACAAATTCTGAGTACTAAAAATAGGCCCACAGCTCAGCTGAATCTGGTCAAAGTGGAGGTTGCTGATGATTTTTGCCCCACACCGAGGGTGTAGGGCTGACAGAAAAAGAAAAAAAGAAACAGAGGTTTTTTGGATCAGATAGCACATAGTACTTGAAATGGTCTGGGCTCTGAAGGAAAGGAGGGAGCACATAGGATCTAAAGGTACACAAATCAACATACTAACTTATGCTCTTGATTGGCAAACCTGAGGAATGGGAATCCTGCTCTGAGAAGGATTTTTCTCTTTCTTTCTTTCTTTTTTTTTTTTTTTGTGGCTGTGTTTCTACATACTGCCTTTGGATACAGCAGCAGGGCTTCTCAGGCTGTAACTGCCAAAGGCATAGGCAGAAACAAGCTTGTTTGAGAGCTTGCCTGGAGGTTGTGCCTTCCCCAGGAGGGGGTGGGTGGCCAGGTCAGGTGGATTCCCTCCCTCAAGGAGTTCAGACCCCAGAGTTTGGAAATTTGAAGCAATTAAAGCCAGCCTACAATGACTCCTCTGTCTCCACCATGACCCCAGCAGGGAGAGTTTGCTGAAGTTAAATGTACCACATCACCTTAGGCTGGTGGGACCCACAGACAGACAAGCGCCACATACTGGGCAGGATAGGAAAAACCCAGAGTTCAGAGACTTCACAGGGAAGCCTTTCCACCTGCTGGGTCTCACCCTCAGGGAAAACTGATGCAGGTGACTCTCTCCTCCTGACAGGAGGCCAGTTTGGTCTGGGAAAATCTGGCTGGGGTCTATAATACATAAGTAGACCCTCCTAAGGGCAGGGTGGGGGAAGGCACCATACAGGCAAGGTAAGAAACAAGAAAACAAGAACTGAAAAATTCTGCTATGATAAACAAAACTAAGCTAGTGGTCCAGAAAAGCAAATGTCAAAGAACAGATAGACAACAAAGTCATCCAGCAAGAAAATCCTACGTAAAAGAAGTGAAAACAATCTCCAGACACTAATTAAGGTAATTAAATGCCTAAAAACCAGCAAAAAATAACGAATCACACTAGGAAAATTGAAGATATGGCCCAGTCAAAGGAAAAAACCAACAATTCAGATGACATACAGGAGCTGAAACAATTAATTCAGAATATACAAACAGACATGGAAAACCTCACCAAAAACCAAATCAATGAATTGAGGGAGGATATAAAGAAGGCAAGGAATGAACAACAAGAAGAAATCAAAAGTCTGAAAAAACAAATCACAGAACTTATGGGAATGAAAGGCACAGTAGAAGAGATAAAAAAAAAAAAAAACAATGGAAACCTACAATGTCAGGTTTCAAGAGGCAGAGGATAGGATTAGTGAACTGGAGGATGGAACATCTGAAATCCGACAAGCCAAAGAAACTATAGGGAAAAGAATGGAAAAATCTGAGCAGGGACTCAGGGAATTGAATGACAACATGAAGCACATGAATACACGTGTTGTGGGTATCCCAGAAGAAGAAGAGAAGGGGAAAGAAGGAGAAAAACTAATGGAGGAAATTATCACTGAAAATTTCCCAACTCTTATGAAAGACTTAAAATTGCAGATCCAAGTACTACAGTGTACCCCAAACAGAAAAGATCCAAACAGACATACTCCAAGACACTTACCAATCAGAATGTCAGATTTCAAAGAGGAAGAGAGAATCTTGAAAGCAGCAAGAGAAAAGCAATCCATGACATACAAGGGAAGCCCAATAAGACTATGTGTAGATTTCTCAGCAGAAACCATGGAGGCAAGAAGACAGTGGGATGATATGTTTAAATTACTAAAAGAAAAAAATTGCCAACCAAGAATTCTATATCCAGCAAAATTGTCCTTCAAAAATGAGGGAGAAATTAAAACATTTTCAGACAAAAAAATCACTGAGAAAATTTGTGACCAAGAGACTGGCTCTGCAAGAAATACTAAAGGGAGCACTAGAGGCAGAAATGAAAAGACAGAAGAGAGAGGTGTGGAGAAGAGTGTAGAAAGGAAGACTATCAGTAAAGATAAAACGAAGAAAAATTAGATATGACATAAAAAACCAAAAGGCAAAATGGTAGAAGAAAGTATTACTAATACAATAATAACACTAAATGATAATGGATTAAACTCCCCAATCAAAAAACAAAAACTAGAGAGATCGGGGCCAAGATGGTGGCTTAGTAAGGTGCGCGCATCTAAGTTCCACCTCCAGAACAACTACTAAATAACCAGAAACAGTACAGAACAGCTCCCGGAGCCATGACAGAGACCGGACACACAGCATACCCCAGTCTGGATTGGCTGGACCGACTGAGACTCCGCTGCGGTGAGATCCCCGAGCAGCATGCGCTTCCCCGGGCCGTGGCAGCTGGCAGCTGGCACCCCTCCCTCCCTCCTTCCTGGGCTAGCTGAGAGTCTCGGAGAGGCAAGTTCCCCAAGCCGCAGTAGCCGGCACCCCTCCCTCGCGGGCGGCTTCCTGGACCGACTACGAGTCTCAGATCAGCGAGATCCCCAAGCCGCAGCGGATGGCGAATGGCACCCCTCCCCCACAGGAGGCTTCCCAGTCCAGCGGCGGGTCTCGGATCAGTGAGATCCCCAAGCCATGGTGGCCAGCGCCCCTCCTCCACAGGCGACTACCCGGAGGGAAAGGAAAGAGTCTCCAACAGTAGCAGGGACTGAATCCAACCAAACACCAATAGTGGCATTAATAAACAAATTCTGACTACTAAAAATAGGCCCCCAGCTCAGGTGAAACTGATCAAGGTGGAAGTCACCTATTGGGCTGACTGAAAAAGAGGAAAGGGGGTGAAACAGAGCCTTCTGCAGCTGTTTCTATGGAGGCTTGGTGCCTCTGGGCTCAGTGCCGGGATTACACAGGTTGCAACTGCCCCAAATGCAGAAACAGGCTGCTTTCAGGGCTCTCTATCACCTGAACCTTCCCCACAGGAGAGGTGAAACGCATCTCAGGTGGAACCCCTCTCTCAAGGAATTGAGATCCCAGGACTTCGCAATTTGAAGCCATTAAAACCAGCCTACAACCTTTCCTCTGTCTCCACCAAGCACACAGCAGGGAGAGCCTTCCAAAGTTAAAGGAGCCACAACATCTTTTGCTGGTGGGACCCGCAGACAGACAAGCACCACATACTGGGCAGGATAAGAAAAACAGAGCACAGAGACTTTACAAGAAAGTTTTTCAATCTGCTGGGTCTCACACTCAGACAAATCTGATTAAATGTCCAGATGCCAGCAAAAAATAACAAATCACACCAGGAAAATTGAAGATATGGCCCAGTCAAAGGAACAAACCAATAGCTCAAATGACATACAGGAGCTGAGACAACTAATTCTGAATATATGAACAGAAATGGAAAACCTCTTCAAAAACCAAATCAATAAATTGAGGGAGGACATGAACAAGGCAAGGGATGAACAAAAAAAAGAAATGGAAAGTCTGAAAAAACAAATCACAGAACTTATGGGAATGAAAGATACAGTAGAAGAGATGAAAAAAACAATGGAAACCTACAATGGTAGATTTCAAGAGACAGAGGTTAGAATTAGTGAACTGGAGGATGGAACATCTGAAATCCAAAAAGAAACAGAAACTATAGGGAAAAGAATAGAAAAATTTGAGCAGGGGCTCAGGGAATTGAATGATAATATGAAAAGCACAAACATATGTGTTGTGGGTGTCCCAGAAGGAGAAGAGAAGGGAAAAGGAGGAGAAAAACTAATGGAAGAAATTATCACTGAAAATTTCCCAACTCTTATGAAAGACCTAAAATTACAGATCCAAGAAGTACAGCGCATCCCAAAGAGAATAGATCCAAATAGGCATTCTCCAAGACACTTACTAGTTACAATGTCAGAGGTCAAAGAGAAAGAGAGGATCTTGAAAGCAGCAAGAGAAAAACAATCCATCACATACAAGGGAAATCCAATAAGACTATGTGTAGATTTCTCAGCAGAAAGCATGGAAGCTAGAAGACAGTGGGATGATATATTTAAATTACTAAAAGAGAAAAAACTGCCAACCAAGAATTCTATATCCAGCAAAATTGTCCTTCAAAAAATGAGGGAGAAATTAAAACATTTTCAAGCAAAAAGTCACTGAGAGAATTTGTGACCAAGAGACCAGCTCTGCAAGAAATACTAAAGGAAGCACTAGAGTCAGATATGAAAAGACAGAAGAGAGAGGTGTGGAGAAGAGTGTAGAAAGAAGGAAAATCAGATATGATATATATAACACAAAAGGCAAAATGGTAGAGGAAAGTATTACCCAAACAGTAATAACACTAAATGTTAATGGACTGAATTCCCCAATCAAAAGACATAGACTGGCAGAATGGATTAAAAAACAGGATCCTTCTATATGCTGTCTACAGGAAACACATCTTAGACCCAAAGATAAACATAGGTTGAAAGTGAAAGGTTGGGAAAAGATATTTCATGCAAATAACAACCAGAAAAGAGCAGGAATAGCTATACTAATATCCAACAAATTAGACTTCAAATGTAAAACAGTTAAAAGAGACAAAGAAGGATACTATGTACTAATAAAAGGAACAATTAAACAAGAAGACATAACAATCATAAATATTTATGCACCAAATCGGAATGCCCCAAAATACATGAGGAATACACTGCAAATACTGAAAAGGGAAATAGACACATCTACCATAATAGTTGGAGACTTCAATTCCCCACTTTCATCAATGGACAGAACATCTAGACAGAGGATCAATAAAGAAACAGAGAATTTGAATATTACAATAAATGAGCTAGACTTAACAGACATTTATAGGACATTACACCCCACAACAGCAGGATACATGTTTTTCTCAAGTGCTCATGGATCATTCTCAATGATAGACCATATGCTGGGTCACAAAGCAAGTCTCCACAAATTTAAAAAGATTGAAATCATACACAACACTTTCTCAGATCATAAAGGAATGAAGTTGGAAATCAATAATAGGCAGAGCGCCAGAAAATTCACAAATACATGGAGGCTCAACAACACACTCTTAAACAACCAGTGGGTCAAGGAAGAAATTACAAGAGAAATTAGTAAATATCTCAAGGCAAATGAAAATAAAAACACAACATATCAAAACCTATGGGATGCAGCAAAGGCAGTACTAAGAGGGAAATTTATTGCCCTAAATGCCTATATCAAAAAAGAAGAAAGGGCAAAAATTCGGGAATTAACTGTCCACTTGGAAGAACTGGAGAAAGAACAGCAAACTAACCCCAAGCAAGCAAAAGGAAAGAAATAACAAAGATTAGAGCAGAAATAAATGAAATTGAGAACATGAAAACAATAGAGAAAATCAATAAGACCAGAAGTTGGTTCTATGAGAAAATCAACAACATTGATGGGCCCTTAGCAAGATTGACAAAAAAAAGAAGAGAGAGACGCAAATAAATAAGATCAGAAATGGAAGAGGAGACATAACCACTGACCTCACTGAAATAAAGGAAGTAATAACAGGATACTATGAACAACTTTATGCTAATATACAACAATGTAGATGAAATGGACAAGTTCCTACAAAGGCATGAACAACCAACTTTGACTCAAGAAGAAATAGATGACCTCAACAAACCAATCACAAGTAAAGAAATTGAATCAGTCATTCAAAAGCTTCCCAAAAAGAAAAGTCCAGGACCAGATGGCTTCACATGTGAATACTAACAAACATTCCAGAAAGAATTAGTACCAATCCTGCTCAAACTCTTCAAAAAAATTGAAGTGGAGGGAAAGCTACCTAATTCATTCTATGAAGCCAACATCACCCTCATACCAAAACCAGGCAAAGATATTACAAAAAAAGAAAACTACAGACCAATCTCTCTAATGAATATAGATGCAAAAATCCTCAACAAAATTCTAGCAAATCGAATCCAGCAACACATTAAAAGAATTATACATCATGACCAAGTAGGATTCACCCCAGGTATGCAAGGATGGTTCAACATAAGAAAATCAATTAATGTATTACACCATATCAACAAATCAAAGCAGAAAAATCGCATGATCATCTCAATTGATGCAGAGAAGGCATTCGACAAGATTCAACATCCTTTCCTGCTGAAAACACTTCAAAGGATAGGAATACAAGGGAACTTCCTTAAAATGATAGAGGGAATATATGAAAAACCCACAGCTAATATCATCCTCAATGGGGAAAAATTGAAAACTTTCCCCCTAAGATCAGGAACAAGACAAGGATGTCCATTATCACCACTATTATTCAACATTGTGTTGGAGGTTCTAGCCAGAGGAATTAGACAAGAAAAAGAAATACAAGGCATAAAATTTGGAAAGGAAGAAGTAAAACTATCACTGTTTGCAGATGATATGATACTATATGTCGAAAACCCTGAAGAATCCACAGCAAAACTACTAGAGCTAATAAAAGAGTACAGCAAAGTAGCAGGTTACAAGATCAACGTTCAGAAATCTGTAGTGTTTCTATACACAAGCAATGAACAAGCTGAGGGAGAAATCAAGAAACGAATCCCATTTGCAATTGCAACTAAAAGAATAAAATATTAGGAATAAATTTAACTAAAGAGACAAAAGACCTATACAAAGAAAACTACAAGAAACTGTTAAAAGAAATCACAGAAGACCAAAATAGATGGAAGGGCATACCATGTTCATGGATTCGAAGACTAAATATAGTTAAGATGTCAATTCTACCTAAATTGATTTACAGATTCAATGCAATACCAATCAAAATCCCAACAACTTATTTTTCAGAAATAGAAAAACCAATAAGCAAATTTATCTGGAAAGGCAGGGTGCCCCGAATTGCTAAAAGTATCTTGAGGAAAAAAAACGAAGCTGGAGTTCTCACGCTGCCTGACTTGAAGGCATATTATGAAGCCACAGTGGTCAAAACAGCATGGTACTGGCATAAAGATAGATATATCGACCAATGGAATCGAATAGAGTGCTCAGATATAGACCCTCTCATCTATGGACATTTGATCTTTGATAAGGCGTCAAGCCAACTCACCTGGGACAGAACAGTCTCTTCAATAAATTGTGCCTAGAGAACTGGATATCCATATGCAAAAGAATGAAAGAGGACCCGTATCTCACACCCTATACAAAAGTTAACTAAAAATGGATCAAAGATCTAAACATTAGGTCTAAGACCATAAAACAGTTAGAGGGAAATGTAGGGAGATATCTTATGAATCTTACAATTGGAGGCGGTGTTATGGACCTTAAACCTAAAGCAAGAGCACTGAAGAAAGAAATAAATAAATGGGAGCTGCTCAAAATCAAACACTTTTGTGCATCAAAGAACTTCATCAAGAAAGTAGAAAGACAGCCTACACAATGGGAGACAATATTTGGAAACGACATATCAGATGAAGGTCTAGTATCCAGAATTTATAAAGAGATTCTTCAACTCAACAACAAAAAGACAGCCAATCCAATTACAAAATGGGAAAAAGACTTGAACAGACACTGCTCAGAAGAGGAAATACAAACGGCCAAAAGGCACATGAAGAGATGCTCAATGTCCCTGGCCATTAGAGGAATGCAAATCAAAACCACAATGAGATATCATCTCACACCCACCGGAATGGCCATTATCAACAAAACAGAAAATGACAAGTGCTGGAGAGGATGTAGAGAAAGAGGCACGCTTATCCACTGTTGGTGGGAATGTCAAATGGTGCAACCTCTGTTGAAGGCAACTTGGCGGTTCCTCAAAAAGCTGAATATAGAATTGCCATATGACCCAGCAATACCATTGCTAGGTATCTATTCAGAGGACTTAAGGGCAAAGACACAAACGGACATTTGCACACCAATGTTTATAGTAGCATTATTTACAATTGCAAAGAGATGGAAACAGCCAAAATGTCCATCAACAGACGAGTGGCTAAACAAACTGTGGTATATACATACGATGGAATATTATGCAGCTTTAAGACAGGATAAACTTATGAAGCATGTAATAACATGGATGGACCTAGAGAACATTATGCTTAGTGAGACTAGCCAAAAACTAAAGGACAAATACTGTATGGTCCCACTGATGTGAACCGACATTAGAGAATAATCTTGGAATATGTCATTGGTAACAGAGACCATCAGGAGATAGAAATAGGGTAAGATAATGGGTAATTGGAGCTGAAGGGATACAGACTGTGCAACAGGACTGGATACAAAAACTCAGAAATGGACAGCACAATACTACCTAAATGTAATATAATTATGTTAAAACACTGAATAAAGCTGCATCTGAGGTATAGTCTTTGTTTGTTTGTTTGTTTTTTATTTTTATTTTTTTCTCTCTATTATTGTTTTATTTCTCTTTCTGTAGTCTTTCTATTTCTTTTTCTGAATTGATGCAAATGTACTAAGAAATGATGAATATGCATGTATGTGAGGATATTAAGAATTACTGATTGTATATGTAGAATGGAATGATTTCTAAATGTTGTGTTAGTTAATTTTTTTAATTAATAAAAAAACTGAAAAGAAAAAAAAAAACAAAGACTAGCAGAGTGGATTAAAAAACAGAACCCATCTATATGCCGTCTACATGAAATACATCTTAGACCCAAAGATAAACATAGGTTGAAAGTAAAAGGTTGGGAAAAGATATTTCATGCAATTAACAATCAGAAAAGAGCGGTAGTAGCTATACTAATATCCAAAAAATTATACTTCAAGTGTAAAACAGTTAAAAGAGACAAAGAAGGACACTATGTATTAATAAAAGGAACAATTCAACAAGAATACATAACAATCATAAATATTTATGCAGCAAGCCAGAATGCTCCAAAATACATGAGGTTAACACAGAAAACACTGAAAAGAGAAATAGACACATGTACCATAATAGTTGGAGACTTCAGTTCCCCACTCTCATCAATGGACAGAACATCTAGAGAGAGGATCAATAAAGAAGCAGAGAATTTGAATGATACAATAAATGAGCAGGACTTAGACATTTATAGAACATTACACCCCACAAAAGCAGGATACACCTTTTTCTCAAGTGCTCATGGATCATTCTCAAATATAGACCATATGCTGGGTCACAAAGCAAGTCTCAATAAATACAAAAAGATTGAAATCATACAAAACACTTTCTCAGATCATAAAGGAATAAAGCTGGAAATAGATAATAGGCAGAGTGCTAGAAAATTCACAAATATGTGGAGGCTCAACAACACACTCTTAAACAACCAGAGGGACAAGGAAGAAATGATAAGAGAAATCAGTAAATATCTTGAGGCTAATGAAAATGAAAACACAATGTATCAAAATTTATGGGATACGGCAAAGGCAGTACTAAAAGGGAAATTTATTGCCCTAAATGCCTACATCAAAAAAGAAGAAAGGGCAAAAATTGAGGAATTAACTGTCCACATGGAAGAACTAGAGAAAGAACAGCAAACTAACCCCAAAGCAAGCAAAAGGAAAGAAATAATGAAGATTACAGCAGAAATAAATGAAATTGAGAACATGAAAACAATTGAGAAAATCAACAAAACCAGAAGTTGAGTCTATGAGAAAATCAGTAAGTTTGATGGACCCTTAGAGAGGATGACAAAAAGAGGAAGAGAGAGGATGCAAATAAATAAAATTAGAAATGGAAGAGAGACATAACCACTGACCCCACAGAAATAAAGGAAGTAATGAGAGGATACAATGAACAACTTTATGCTAATACATTTGACAATGTAGATGAAATGGACAACATTCTAGAAAGGCATGAACAACCAACATTGACATGAGAAGAAATAGACCTCAACAAACCAATCTCACAAGTAAAGAAATTGAATCAGTCATTAAGAAGCTCCCCAAAATGAAAAGTCCAAGACCAGATGGCTTCACATGTGAATTCTATCAAACATTCCAGAAAGAATTAGTACCAATCCTGCTCAAACTCTTCAAAAAAATTGAAGAGGAGGGAAAGATACCTAACTCATTCTACGAAGCCAACATCACCCTAATACCAAAGCCATATAAAGATATTACAAAAATAGAAAACTACAGACCAATCTCTCTAATGAATATGGATGTAAAAATCCTCAACAAAATTCTAGCAAATCAAATCCAGCAGTGCATTAAAAGAATTATACACCATAACAAGGTAGGGTTAATCCCAGTTATGCAAGGATGGTTCAACATAAGGACATCAATTAATGTCATACACCATATCAACAAATCAAAGCAGAAAAGTCACATTATCATCTCGATTGATGCAGAAAAGGCAGTTGACAAAATTCAACATCCTTTCCTGTTGAAAACACTTCAAACGATAGGAATAGAAGGGAACTTCCTCAAAATGATAAAGGAAACATATGAAAAACCCACAGCTGGCATCATCCTTAATGGGGAAAAATTGAAAACTTTCCCCTGAGATCCGGAACAAGACAAGGATGTCCACTATCACCACTTTTATTCAACATTGTATTGGAAGTTCTAGCCAGAGCAATTAGACAAGAAAAAGAAATACAAGGCATCAAAATTGGAAAGGAAGAAGTAAAACTCTCACTGTTTGCAGATGATATCATATTATATGTTGAAAACCCTGAAAAATCCACAACAAAACTACTAGTGCTAATAAATGAGTACAGCAAAGTGGCAGGTTACTGGATCAACACTCAAAAATCTGTAGTGTTTCTATACACTAGTAATGAACAATCTGAGGGGGATATCAAGAAAAAAATTTCATTTACAATTGCAACCAAAAGAATAAAATATTTAAGAATAAATTTAACTACAGAGACAAAAGACCTATACAAAGAAATCTACAAGAAATTGTTAAAAGAAATCACAGAAGACCTAAAAAATGGAAGGGCATACCGTGTTCATGGATTGGAAGATGAAATATAGTTAAGATGTCAATTCTACCTAAACTGATTTACAGATTCAGTGTAATACCAATTAACACCCCAAAACTTAGTTTTCAGAAATAGAAAAAACAAATTTATCTGGAAGGGCATGGTGGCTTGAATAGCTAAAAGTATCCTGAGGGAAAAAAAAATGAAGTTGGAGGTCTCGCACTACATGACTTTAAGGTGTATTATGAAGTTACAGTGGTCAAAACAGCATGGTACTTGCATAAAGATAGATATACTGACCAATGGAATAGAATAGCGTGTTCAGATGTAGACTCTCTCATCTATGGAAATTGATCTTTGATAAAGCAGTCAAGCCAACTCACCTGTGACAGAAAAGTCTCTTCAATAAAAGGTGCCTAGAGAACTGGATATCCACATGCAAAAGAATGAAATAGGATCCATATCTCACACCCTATACAAAAATTAACTCAAAATGGATCAAAGACCTAAACATTAGATCTAAGACCATAAAACTGTTAGTAGAAAATGTAGGGAGATATCTTATAAATCTTATAATAGGAGGTGGTTTCCTAGACTTTACACCGAAAGCACTAGCATTGAAGAAAGAAAGAAAGAAATGGGAACCCCTCAAAATTGAACACTTTTTTGCATCAAACAACTTCAAGAAAGTAAAAAGACAGTGTACACAATGGGAGACAATATTTGGAAACAATGTATCAGATAAAGGTCTAGTATCCAGAATATATAAAGAGATTGTTCAACTCCACAACAAAAAGACAGACAACCCAATTACAAAATGGGCAAAAGACTTGAAAAGACACTTCTTGGAAGAGGAAATACAAATGGCCAAAAGGCATATGAAAAGATGCTCAACTTCACTGGTTATTAGGGAAATGGAAATCAAAACCAGAATGAGATATCATCTCACACCCACCAGAATGGCCATTACCAATAAAACAGAAAATGACAATTGCTGGAGAGGATGTGGAGAAAGAGGCACACTTACCCATTGTTGGTGGGAATGTCAAATGGTGCAACCACTGTGGAAGGCAGTTTGGTGGTTCCTCAGGAAGCTAAATATAGAATTGCCATATGACCCAGCAATATCTTTGTTAGGTATCTACTCAGAGGACATGAGGACAAGGACACAAATGGACATTTGCACACCAATGTTTATAGCAGCATTATTTACAATTGTGAAGAGATGAAACAGCAAAAATGCCTATCAACAGAGGAGTGGCTAAACAAACTGTATGTATATATATATATATATACATATATACACAAACTGTATATACATACATACATATATATACATATATATACAACTGTATATACATATGTATATACATACATACTATGGAATATTATGCAGCTGTAAGACAAAATAAAGTTATGAAGTATGTAACAACATGGATGGACCTTAGGGACATTATGCTGAGTGAAATTAGCAAAAAACAAAAGGACAAATACTATATGGTCTTACTGATATGAACTGACATTAGTGAATAAACTTGGAGAACTTCATTGGTAACAGAGATCATCAGGAGATAGAAATAGGGTAAGATACTGGGTAATTGGAGTTAAAGGGGTACAGATTGTGCAACAAGACTGATTGTAAAAACTCAGAAACAGATAGCACTACAGTTAGGAGTACAATTATGTTAAAACACTGAATGAACTGAATGTGAGAATGATAGAGGGAGGAGGGCTGGGGGCACAAATGAAATCAGAAAGAAAGATAGATGATAAAGACTGAGATATAATCTAGGAATGCCTAGAGTGTATAATGATAGTGACTAAATGTACAAATTTTAAAAATGTTTTTGCATGAGGAAGAACATAGGAATGTCATTACTGCAGGGTGTTGAAAGTAGATGGTAATTAATATTTAAAAATTTTAACTTATGTGTGAGACTAAAGCAAAAAATGTTTATTTGGTACAAAATTTATATTTTGACTAGTGCATTTCCTAATATAACTTATGTAGACAATTTAATTGAACACCATAAGTACATGGAACCTTGAGCAGGACATGAGATTTTGTTGGTTTGTCCAGAGTGATGCCCTGATAAATCCCAAAGTGATTTGAACAGTGAATAAAAAAAAGTATTTGCAAAGTCCCCTTCAGGGAATGGTGAGAAAGGGGGAAAATTCAACTTCAAGTTGAATTCTTGATATTCCCACAGGCAGTGGGGACCGCCAAAGCAATAGGCTAAGCCTCCAATCTTTAGGTTTATTCATATGAAACTTAATCCCACAAAAGATAGGGTAAACCTACTTAAAATTAGGCCTAAGAGTTACCTCTCTCTCTTTCTCTCTCAGCCGTCACAACAAGCAAACTCACTGCCCTATCCCTCTCTACATGGGACATGACTCCCAGGGGTGTGGACCTTCCTGGCAACATGGGACAGAAATCCTAGAATAAGCTGGAACTCAGCATCAAGGGATTGAGAAAATCATCTTGACCAAAAAGGGGAAGAGTGAAATGAAACAAAATCAAGTGTCAGTTGCTGAGAGATTCCAGAGTTGAGAGGTTATCCTGGAGGTTATTCTTACACATTAAATAGATATCACCTTGTTAGTCAAGATGTAATGGAGAGGCTGGAGGGAACTGCCTGAAAATATGGAGCTGTGCTCTGCTGGCCATGTTTCTTGAAGATAATTGTATGATGATATGGCTCTCGCAGTGTGACTGCGTGGTTGTGAGAGCCTTGTGTCTGATGCTTCTTTTGTCTACCTCATCGATGGACAAGTAAAACATATGGATTAAAAATAAATAAACAACGGGGGAACAAATGTTAAAATAAATTTAGTAGATTGAAATGCTGGTGATCGGTGAAGGGGAGGGGTAAGGGGTATGGTATATATGAATTTTTTTGTCTTCTTTTTATTGCTTTTTCTGAATTGATGCAGATGTTCTAAGAAATTATCACGGTGATGAATATGCAACTATGTGATGATATTGTGAATTACTGATTATATATGTAGAATGGAATGATCATATGTTAAGAATGTTTGTGTTTCTTCATTGTCATATATTTTTTAAAAATTAATTAAAAAAATTTTTAAAAAGGGCCGATATTGCACATTTTTAAAATTAATACTCTGGCCAGTTTGGCATGGTTTTTCTCTCTGGGCAGAGTAGAGTGCTGACAGTCTCCACCTGTAAGGATTCTACTTCCTCACTGACTTTTGCTTAAGCTCTGTCTTGGTTGTGAGGGCTTTGGGGAGGATTTGATGGTCACTAAGTAGTTTATGGCTTGCTTTGAACCACTTGTTCTTGCTATTTTGGGAAACTTTTCAGCAGTAGTTTGGAGGGAAAGGAAAGAACTCACCCAGCCATTTATAAGGAAGACCGAAGTATTGTTTTTTGATCTTGCGTTTGTTTTACGTTTTTCTCAGAATTTGTGATAGCAAATGAAGATAAGACACTTTTCAATGGAGAAAAGGAATCTGAGATATTAGCGACAGAAGAAGCAAAAAGGAGAAAGCTATTGTGTATATGAGGTATCTGGAAATCCAGAAGAAAAAGAAAAGTTGCTAGATCCCTGCAAGAGGACACAGAAACTCAGCAGGGAGAATACATCACTAGCTATTTACTGTTATCCAACATGGGAACTCATTTCCATAGACGCATGTTTTGTGACAGAGAAGACTTTGGTAAAGTTGTCTCAACACTTCTCAGTGTCCCCTGCTTATCCTAGTACTAAGAGAGCTTTCTAATGAATTCAGATCTAGTCGAGGAGGACTTTGGAAGTACTTTTTGTATTGTTTTTGAGTATAGATTGTCGAGTGCAAATATTTTGAAGCAGGAAATGACTCCTATTAATATATTTGTGTGTATATAAATCATTGTATATAACTTTCTCTACAAATCTACCTTTATATTTATCTATATCTATAGTTGCCTTCAATAAAGTAGCTGACATGATAAAGAAGAGAAAATTTTAAGCATTAATGGACTGAAGCACTCTGGGATGAACTAATACCCAGAGAGAAACAAGCATTCAACGAATCCCTATATATATATTCACAACACACACACACACACACACACACACACACACACACACACACATGCATTAAGATATAATATTAATTCTAAACCACCAGTCAAACTTCTCTGCATATACCCCTTTGTTTAGTTCCAGCTTTTGGAACCATGATAATGTGTCACACATTCTTAAATAAATAAATAACTAAATCTACTGGGATGTGAGGTAAACCAAAACTGTAATGCAAATTGTAAAGAATGCTTAACTGTTTTTAACAAATGAATAATCAAAC
Source organism: Tamandua tetradactyla (assembly GCF_023851605.1). Lineage (NCBI taxonomy): Eukaryota > Metazoa > Chordata > Mammalia > Pilosa > Myrmecophagidae > Tamandua > Tamandua tetradactyla. Next base: position 24,688,458 of record NC_135330.1, on the reverse strand, counting down.
CACACTGAAAGGGTTGGGGAAGAAAAAAAACTAACCTAACTAACTTTGAAAAACAGTGTTTTTCAAGGAAAAAAAGAACAAAATAAGTACACAAATATTACACTCGAGTTAATAAACTTGTTTGGCATAAGGATATAGGTAAGCATTTTGGAAACTACATGATGTGTTTTCTAGGATTGAACAAACAAGGAACTATATCATAGATAATAAAAACCAGATTTCTCACTGTCAGAAAAAGGAGTTACAAATAAGGAAAGGGAAAATCTAGATAAGGAAACCTGTGGTGCTAGACTGCAATTGGAAGTATTAATATGAAATGATAGTCTTTAAAGATAGATAGATAGACAGACAGACAGACAGACCGCCCCAGCTCCTATAAAATGAAGATGATAGACAGAATGATAACCAAGGATCCAGACCTAAAACATTCTAATCTACCTAAATAATTTCTAAATTATTTCTATAGTTTATAGGCAGTTTATAGTTTATATTTCTATAACTAAAGTTATAGGCAGAGGTGATGCAAAACAGCATACAAGTGTGTGCCATTCCTTAGCCAGGTAAAACTTTCAGGCCATTCCGGGTTCACTTGTGAAGCTATGCACATTTCCTGGGAGGAGAGTGAATATTTTATCTTAAATACAAAATTTAGGGCTTACACCTGAAGACATGACCTCTGGGTTTCTCTTTCACAAGCTAACGCTATTTTCAAAGACAGCATGTTTCATATTCCCCAGAGGAAGATGTAAAGTTTACTGCAAATATGAGTTAGAGTCCCAATGAGAAATGGGGTATGAAAGACCATTCTCCACAGCAGGTTTGTATTTTAAAGCAATGTATATACTTTAGAAAGACAGTGACCCAAAGAATCATCCTTAAATGTCTTGAATATTTGCAAAGTAAAGGCATATACGGAGAGAGGCATTTAGAGTAGAGGACTAAAGTCTTAGGATGAGAAATCTTGGGAAAGGTCACATCCAGTATGAGAGCTATGAGGCACAGGTTTTCTAGGGACTGGATTGAAGTTTATATAATTTAGACATAATCTAATATATTCCATGTATCATTAATATGCATTAAACACAATGTAAGAGTAACACTACTTTTGAATCCAAACTTAAGAGAATCATTCTTCATAAGAGGGTCAGTGCACTGTTCATTTTGATGAATTCTCTACTTCCTTTAAGGTTGGTGTCTCATTTAGAATGCCTTTGATTGTAGGCAAAAGATGCAATTTTATTATTAGTGCCTCAATTACTGCGCAATATTTAGTCTCGCATGACAAGAAATTCCAAGGAGGGCAATTCTGGGGCTAATTAAGCACTTAGGGATGTCATCAAGAACCAGATGCATTCCATCTTTTCCCTCTGCCTTCTTTAGCATGTTCCCACTCCTTGTGGACTTATGATGGGTACAGCAGATTATGGAGAAATCCTGATGGTAATATATAGAGGCAGAATGACACAACCTCTATTGCGCCCCTTTCTAAAAATAAGATGCCCTCTAAAATACTGCCGCTCAAATTTTACTGGTTAAAATTGCTTAACATGAGCATTTTTAAAGAATCCCTAGAAAGGGGGAAGAGAATTACAAGTTTTGCTTAGAATAATGAAGATTACCTCTTTGGGCTGGCGGAAGCCCAGCTTCTTCCAAAACAAAAGGCCACCAAAATGGTGTCATCATCTTGTGACATAAGATATCCCCTGGAAAAGTCACCCCTCAGAAGCAACGAATGAAAGGACAAATCCCGCTTGCTTGGAACTCTGGAAGAAGAGAGAGACTGGAGGAGGACTCTGCAAATGCTGAATCAAACGGAAAACAAACACCAAAAAAGGTTCTTATCTTCTGTGATTTGGATCTTCCAGTCTGGACCCTCCCCCTCACCCAGTTCCACATGGCTTAAGAGTCACATAGCAGCATACCTTGGTACCAGTGCCTCCTACCATAGATCAGGCCACAGATCCAATCACAGCAGTGATTTAGAGCCCCATGCATATCCAGGCAGAAGGGATCCGAGGTAACACAGACTGAGAGCAGAACCCCAAGTGGCTGGTAAATTTAGTACATACAAAAGTACCCTGAAGCCGAACTGTTGGCAAGAGGAAAGCACATTCAACTGGTCTCTAATTGCTGGAACATATAAAGGAAAAAGTGAGTATTTTTAAATGCTGACCCCCTCAGGCTTCTGGGGGCAGGATACCTGAATGTGAAACTTAGTGGAGGCAGAAAAGCCTCAGTTAAAAGAAAAATGGAAAGCAGAACTTCTGTAAGGCAGGACAGGACCCAGAACTGAAAACTGTAATGTAAAGGGGACACTGAGTGAGGGAGAGCAGTTGAGTAAATCACAGGGGCTGTGGAGGAAACGCTGCACAAATATAAACAAAATGGGGAATAAACAGAGAAAAGGAAACCTTCTCCTGGAGATGAAATAATTGCATATAAAAGGACAACCTTAAAAATTACACCACATATCCAGGGCAAGAAATAGGTGCAGAAGACCTGAGAAAAGCTAAACAGTTAAACTCGAGTTGTTTTAAAGGTTCACATAAGCTTGACTAAGAGTCAAAGAAGAGTCTTAGCACAGTCAAACTACAATAAAAGCATAAGCAAGAGGAAGAAACTTGTTTTCAGAATTAGCACCTCAAAATAATCAGATGCCCAGACATAAGCAAAGAATTAAAAGCCCTACTAAGAAACAGGAAGATAAAGCTCAGTCAAGGAATATGAAAACTTCAGAGGAGACACAGACTTTGAAACATTTAGTCAAATCTCCAAATTAATTCCAGTAGTTGAAAGAAAGTGTGATTAGAAATAAACTAAATATGGCTGTAGAGCAAAAGAATATTAAGAAGACAATGTATGAGCAAAAAGAAGAACTAGAAAGTTTTAAAAGTTACACAGCAGCAATTATAAGGATGAAAAGCACAATAATGGAGATTAAAAATACATTAGAGGCTTACAACAGTAAGTTCAAGCAGACAGAAAAATCAGCAAACTATAAAACAGGACAATAAAAGTCATACAGTTGGAAGAACAGATAGAGAAAAGAATAGAAAAAAATCTGAGCAGTGTCTAAGGGACATGTGTGACGGCATAAAGCACAGCAACATATGCATCATGGGAGTCCCAGAAGAAGAGAGAGGAAAGGGGCAGAAAGATTATCCGCAGAAATATTGCCTGAAAATTTCACAATTCTTATAAAAGTTGTAAATATACATGCCCAAGAAGCACAACATATGCCAAAATAGACAAACCCTAGTAAACTTCCTCCAGGACACATACTAATCAGATGCCATGTGTCAGACAGAATTCTGAAAGCATTCAAGCAGCAAGAGAAAAGCAATATGTCACATACAAAGGGTCCTCAACAGGACTGAGTGCTGATTTCTCATCGGAAATCATGTAAGTGAAATGGCAGAGTTATCATATATTTAGAGAACTGAAAAAGAAAAACTACCAAGCAACAATTCATTATCTGGCAAAACTGTCCTTCAAAAAAACGGGCAGCCGGTACCTGCCCATGCAAATAAATAAAGGGAGTGTGCATGGGTGGTTCAGTGGTAAAATGCTCGCCTTGCATGTGGGAGATCTGGGTTCAATACCTGGACCATGCACAGAAAAGGAGAGAGAGAGAGAGAGAGAGAGAGAGAGAGAGAGAGAGAGAAAGAGAGAGAGAGAGAGAGAGAGAGAGGCAAAGAAAGAAGAGCTTAAGACTTTCACATATTAACAAAAACTGAGAGAATTTATCACCAAAAGACTTGCCCTAAAAGAATTACTAAGAGGAGACCTTCAGGCTGAAAGGAAAAGACAGGATAGTGTGGCTTGGAGCAGTTTGAAGAAGTGAAGATCTTTAGTAAAGCTAAATAGATGGGTAAATGTAAAATCCAATAGTACTGTATTCTCAATATATAACTTTATTCTTTAATTCTTACAAAAGTTAGAATGCAATTTAACAAGAAATAATAATAGTTCTTGATGATGGACATGTAAAATATAGTGAGGTAGTGTGGGACAAAAACAACATAAAGAGGGGAAGTTAAGGGATATGGGAGCAGAGAAAGTGTATGTTATCGAAGTTAAGTTGGTATCTTTTCAAACTAGTAGGTGATAGACTTAGGTTGTATAATTTGAACCCCAGGGTAACCATGAAATATTTTAAAGATATATAGAGACAGAAATGACAAAGGAATCAATCACATACATCATAAAAGATTAACTATACACAGAAGAAGACTGCAATAAAGGAAAAAAAATATATATATCACATATGAAAAACAGAGGACAAAATTGTTGAAGTAAGTACTGCCTTTATACTAATAATGCTGAATGTTAATGGATTAAATTTCCCAGTCAAAATATACAGAGTGGCTGAATGGATTAAAAAACATGTTCCAACTACATGTTATTTACAATAAACTCACCTTAGATGACACAAATAGTTTGAAAGTGAAATGATGGAAAAAGATAATCCACACAAATATTAACCAAAAGAGAGTTGGAGTAACTATATTAATATTGGACAAAATAGATGTTAAGCCCAAACATTCTATAAGAAACAATGAGAGACAATATACAGTAATAAAAGGGTCAATCCACCAAGAAGAATAATGATTATATATATTTATGCATCTAACTACAATGCACTAAAATTCATGAAGCAAGCACTGCCAAAACTGAAGGGAGAAATAGACACCTCTGCACTTAGTTGAAGATTTAAAAACACCACTTTCAACAATGGCTAGAACATCAAAACAGACAATCAATAAGGAAACATAGAATTTGAATAATGAGCTAGATAAATGAACTAGAACTGATTGATACATAACACTGTACCCCAAAACAGCCAGGATACGCATTCTTATCAAGTGTACATGCATCATTCTCCAGGAAAGACTATATGTCAGGTCAAGAACCAGATTTCAAAAGATTGATATTACAAAATCTTCTTCTCTGACAATAATGAAATGAGGCTGGAAATCAAAAAGAGGCAGAAATTGGAAAATCCACAAATACATGGAATCTGAGTAACACTTTCTTAAATAATCACTGGGTCAAAGAAGATATCACAAGGGAAATCAGTAAATATCTTGAGATGAATGAAAATGATAGCAAAATATATCAAAACTTATGGGATGCAGCAAAGACAGTGCTCTGAGAAAAATTCATAGCCCTAAGTGTTTACATTGAAGAAGAAGAAAGAGCTCAAGTCAAAGATCTTACTGCACACATGGAAGAACTAGAAAAAGAACAGCAAACAAAACCCAAAGCAGACAGAAGAAAGAAATAACAGACTAGAGAGGAAATCAATGACATAGAGAAATTTAAAAAAAAATAGAATCAACAGCACCAAAAGTTGGTTCTTGAAAAGAACAATAAAATTGTCAATCCTTTAGCTAGACTGACAAAGAAAAAAGAGAGAGAACGTAAATAAATAAATAAAATTGGAAATGAGAGGGGGCATTAATATTGACCCCACAGAAATAAAAGTGATCGTAATAGAATACTAGGTGTTCTAGTTTGCTAGCTGCCAGAATGCAACAGACCAGAGATGGATTGGCTTTTAACAAAAGGGGATTTATTTCATTAGTTCTTCAGAGGAAAGGCAGCTAACTTTCAACTGAGTTTCTTTCTTACGTGGGAAAGCACAGGATGGTCTCTGCTGGCCTTCTCTCCAGGCCTCTGGGTTCCAACAACTTTCCCCGGAGTGATTTCTTTCTGCCCCTCCAAAGGCCTAGGCTGAGCTGTGAGAGCTGAGATGAGGTATGCTGAGCTGCTTGGGCTGTGCTACATTGAACTCTCTCATTTAAGCACCAGCCAATTAAATCAAACATCATTCATTGCAGCAGGCACGCCTCCTAGCCGAATGCAGATGTAATGAGCAACAGATGAGGTTCATGTACCATTGGCTCATGTCCACAGGAACAGAACTAGGTACCTTCACATGGCCAAGTTGACAACTGAATCTAACTTCCACACTAGGGAAAACTGTATAAACTATATACCAACAAATTAGATAGCAAAGATGAAATGGACAAGTTCCTAAGAACACACAAACAACACTGACTTTAAATGAAATGGAAGATCTCAGCAGACCAGTTACAAAAAAAGTTTGAAATGTTAATCAGAAACCTTCCAACAATGAAAATCCCAGGACCAGATGGCTTCACAGGTGAATTCTACCAAACAGTCCAAGAGGTATTAACACCCATCCTGCTCAAACTCTTCCAAAAGTTTCAAGAGTAAGGAACACTTCCTAACTCAATCCATGAGGCCAAATCACCCTATTACTAAAGTCAGATAAAGATATAATGAGAAAAGAAAATTATAGATCAATATTCCTTATGAATACAGAGGCAAAAGTCCTCCACGAAATATTAGCAAACCAAATCCAACAGCACACTAAAAGAATTATACACAATTATCAAGAGGGATTTATCCCAAGTATGCAAGCGTGGTTCAATATAAGAAAATCAATTAATGTAATACATCACATTAACGGAATGAAAGGGAAAAGCCATATGGTCATTTCAATTGACACAGGAAAAACATTTGACAAAAAACAGATCCTCTTTTTGATAAAAAACACTTAGAACACTAGGATTAAAGGGAAATTTCCTCAACATGATAAAGGGCATATATGAAAATCCCACTGCTAATATCCTACTCAGTTGTGAAAGACTGAAAGCTTTTTCCCTATGATCTAGAACAAGGCAAGGATGCCCACTGTCAGCACTGTTATTCAACATTGTACTGGAAGTACTAGCCAGAGCAATTAGTCAAGAAAAAGAAATAAAAGGCATCTAAATTGGAAAGGAAGAAGTAAAACTTTTACCATGTGCAGAGAACATGATCTTAAATACAGAAATATGCAAAAACTACAACAAAGCTGCTAGAGCTAATAAATGAATTTTAAAAAGTGGTAGGGTACAAGATCAATATGCAAAAATCAGTGGTGTTTCTAAATAGTAGTAACGAACAATCTGAGGAAGAAATTTTTTAAATTCCATTTACTATTGCAACTAAAAGAACCCACTATCTAGGAACAAATATAACCAAGGATTAAAGGATTTATACATGGAAAAGTAAAAAATATTGCTAAAAGAAGACCTAAATAAATGAAAATAACTTCCATGCTTATAGATTAGAAGATAAAATATTGTGAAGATGTCAGTTCTACCCAAAGTGACTCACAGATTCAATGCAATCCCACTAAAAATTCCAGCAGCCTTCTTTCCAGAAATAGGAAAACCAATCATCAAATTAATTTGGTAGGGTAAGCGGCCCTATAGGTTCAAAACCAACCTAAGAAAGAACAATTTGGGGGAGTCACACTTCCCAATCTTAACAGTTATCACAAGGACACAGTAAACAAAACAGCATGATACTCGTACAAGGAAAGCATATAGACCAGTGGAATCAATCTGAACATTCAGAAATAACACCTCACATTTATGACCAACTTATTTTTGACAAATGGATAAAGACCACTCAATTGGGAAAGAATAGCCTTTACAACAAATGGTGCTGGGGAAACTGTATCTCCATTTGCAAAAGAAGGATGGTGGACCCCCACCTCACATCATATACAAAAATCAGTCAAAATGGATCAAAGACCTACACATAAGAGCCAGAACAGTTAAACTCCTGGAGGAAAATGTATGGGAAACATCTTCAGGACTTTGTGTTAGGCTATGGTTTTTTAGACCTTACATCAAAAACATTAGGAACACAAGAAAAATAGATAAGTGGGACCTCATCAAAATTAAAAATGTTTTGTTCATCAAAGTACTTCATCAAGAAAGTAAAAAAAGACAATTTATGGAATGGGAAAAGTATATGTAAACCACTGTTATGATAAGGGTTCAATTTCCAGAATCTATAAAGAAATCCTACAATTCAATAACAAGAAGACAAACAACATAATTTAAAAAGTCAAAATAATTATTTGGATAGACATTTCTCCAAAGAAGACATACAAATGGTCAAATAGCTCATGAAAAGATGCTCAACATCATTAGCCATCAGAGAAATGTAAATCAAAACCACAACGCTATCCTACTTTACACTCACTAGAATGGCTACTATTAATAAAATGAAAAATAAGTGTTGGAAAAGATGTGGAGAAAGAGGAACACTCATTCATTGTGGGAATTCAAAATGATATATTCACTGTGAAACATAGTTTGACAGTTCCTTTGAAAGTTAAGAATTGAATTACTTTATGACCTGGCAATCCCACTTCTATGTAAATGCTTAAAGGGATTTAAATCAGGTACTGAAACAGATATGTGCACAACAGTATTAATAGCAGCATTATTCACAATTGTCTATACATGGAAGCAACCTAAGTGTCCATCAACTTATGGACAGATAAATAAAATGTGGCAAATACTTAAAAATCGTGGTTTTTTGTAGCCATGGAAAGAAACAAGGTTCTAATAAATGCAACAACATGGATGAACCTTGAAGACTTCATTTTGAGTGAAATAGGCCATACACGCAAGGACAACAACTGTGTGATCTTGCTGATATGAGACAACTGGAATAAGGAAATTCATACAGTCAGAAACTTGCAAAATTTACCAGGGGCTGTGGAAGCCTAGGGAAGAGAGAAGTAAAGCCTGATTGGTACAGAATTCTGTTGGAGGTTGTGATGATTAGGTTCATGTGTCAACTTGGCCAGGTGATGGTGTCTAGTTGTCTGGTCAAGCAAGCAATGATCTGTTACTGTCAGGACATTTCATAGACTTAAATCATCAGTAAGTTGATTGTATCTAATGCTGATTATATCTGCAGTCAGATAAGAGGAGTGTCTTCCGGCAATGAGAGACATTTAATCCAATGAAGTGAAGGCTTTAAAAGGAGAAGTGATAACATCAGCAGTCAACAGAGGTAATTTTCATATCTACTTCAGCCAGCTAGCATGTCTTGGGGAATTCATCAAAGACCTTCTTCGAAGTTGCCAGCTTGTGGCCTTACCTATGGAATTTGACTCATGCATCCCCACAGTTGCGAGACACTTTTATAAAATCTCATATTTACAGATACCTACTGTTGGTTCTGTTTCCCTAGAGAACTCTCACTAATACAGAGGTTATGGAAAAGTTGCACAACATTGTGACTGTAATTAATACTAATGAATTATATAACAATATGGTTAAAGGTAGAAACTTTAGATTATACATGTCACTAAAATAAAACTTTATAAAAAAAAAGACCACTAAATTCATTGGAAAAATTTTCTATCTATCTGTCTGTCTGTCTATCTATCTATATCTATCTATCTATCTATTTGTCTGTCTGTCTATCTATCTATCTATCTATCTATCTATCTATCTATCTATCTATCTATCTATCTATCTACCTACCTATCTACCTATCTATCTATCTTTAGCAAGGCTCAGGAGAAATATTGGCTGTTGGGAGGACAACAAATAGTATCCTTTCATTTTTGTATTTGCCTTAAATAGTTTCAAGGCAAAGGCATGTGGAGAGAGGCTTCCAGTATCTGTTTATAAAATACTACAGGGTAACCAGTTTAAAGATTCATAACAACTTGGAGATAACAGAAAGTGGCAAGGAGACCTGGATGGATGTGGGAGCTGGTACAAAATGATACATGAACACAAAGCCAACATTGTAGTACAAGTCTGAGAGTGTGTGAGAAAGAGAATTCTGATATTAAAGCAAGTAGGAAACTAGAAGTTAGGACACAACCTTGGCTCTGCCCCTTACTAATGTCATGGCCTTGGGCAAGCAATAAATTTCCTTAATCTTATTTCATTAGTCTGCAAATATAAATAATGCCACATATCTCACAGAGTGTTTGTGAAGGACAAATGGATAATGCATTCTTTTTTAATAGACTTTTATTTTAGAGAATTTTTAGGTTTAAAGAAAAGTTGTTCAGAATGTGCTTAGAGTTCATATATATTCCTTCATCCCCCATCCTGACATTCAGTTTTCCATATTGTTAATATCTAGTGTTATTTGTTTCATTTGTTACAAATGATGAACCAATATCAATACATTATTTTTAAGGATTCCCTCCTTGTACAGTTCTATGAGTTTTAACAAATGCATGATGTCATGTATTCACCATCACAGTAGCATACAGAATAGTTTCGCTTCCCCAAAATGCCTGTGCTCCATCTATTCCTCCTTTCACCCTCCCCCTGAACTCCTGGTAACAGCTGATCTCTGTACTATCTCTGTACATTTGATTTTCTCAGAATGTCATATAGTTTGAATCATATAGTCTAAAGACTTTTCAGACTGACTTCTTTCACTTTGTAATATGAACTTAAGATTCCTCCATATCTTTTTTTACTTGATAGTTTATTTCTTTTTTATTGCTCAATAATATTCCATCATATGGATGTGCCTTCACTTATTGAAGGACATTTTACTTCCAGTTTTAGCAATAATGCATAACTTATTGAGTAAATACCTAGGAACACAAGTGCTAGATCATATAGTAAGCCTATACTTTGCTTTCTAAGAAACTGAAAACTATCTTCAAAAAGTGGCTGTACCATTTTGCCTTTCATCCAGAAATGAATGAGAGTTCCTGTTGCTTCAAATCCTTAATAGCATTTGATGCTGTCAGTGTTTCAGATTTTAACCTTTTTCATAGGTGTGCAGTGGTATCTTACTGTTTTAATTTACAATTCACTAATGACATATGATGCTTAACATCTTTTCACATGCTTATTTACCATCTTTATATCTTTCTTGGTAAGATATCTGATGAGATCTTTTGTATATTTTGTAATGGGGCTGTTTCTTTTCTTATTGTTGCATTTTAAGAGTTATTGTATATTTTGGATACAAGTCCTTTGTTAGATATGTTTTGCTAATATTTCCAGTCTTTAGCTAGTCCATTCTTTTAACAGTACCTTTTGCAAAGCAAAAGTTATTCCCTAAATTTTAATGAAGTTTTTAACATTAATTCTTCTTTCATGGATCATGCTTTTTGGTGTTGTATCTAAGAAGTGATTGCCAAACCCAAGGGTCACCTACATTTTCTCCCATATTATCTTCCAAAACTTCTAGGATTTTCCATTTTACATCCATGTCTAGGCTATATTTTGAGTTAATTTTTATGAAAGCTATCTAGATTCATTTTTGTTATTGTTTCATGTGGATGTCCAGTTTTTCCATCACTACTTGTTGAAATGATTGCCATTTTTCACTGAATTCCATTTTCTCCATTGTCAAAATCAGTTGACTATGTGGGTCTATTTCTGGGCTCTCTATTTTGTTTCTTTGATCAATTGTCTACTATGTTGCCAATATGATACTCTCTTGATCACTGTAGCTTTATACTAAATCTTGAAGTCAGATAGTGTAAGTTCTTTGACTTTCTTCTTCTTAAATATTATCTTGACTATTCTGGGTCTTTTGTTTTTCCATATAATCTTTTTTTTTTTACTTAACAATGGAATTTATTAGCTTACAGGTTTCAGGCTAAGAAAAAATGTCCAAATTAAGTTATTAATAAGGCAATGTTTCCTACCATAAGACTGGCTGAGAGCTATACTTGATTCCATGGCAAGACACATGGTGCATCTACTTGGTTTCTGCCTTCTTTTTTGGTTTCATCACTTTCAACTTCTGGCTTCCAAAGCTTTCTCTTTCTCTCTCTCTCTCTTCATTCCATTCATTTTTTTTTTCACATAACATATAATTCACTTATTTATTGTGTACAAGTAAATGGTTTTTAGTATATTCATAGCATTGTGCAGCCATCACCAGTCTGTTTTTAGAACAGTTTCATCATCCCCCAAAGATACTGTATTTAACAGCAGCCACTCTCCTTTCCCCTCCATTCCCTTCTTCCCCCCAAGGCTGAGGCAATCACTAATCTACTTTATGTCTCTATAGGTTGCCTATTCTGGACATTTTGCATAAATAGAATCATATGCTATGTGGTATTTTATGACTGGCTTCTGTGGTTTAACATAATGTTTTCAAAGTTCATCCATGTTTTAGTATATCTTAATAGTTCATTCCTTTTTATTGCTGAATAATAGTCCATTGCTTAAATATATTGCATTTTGTTTATTCATTTGTCAGTCTATGGACATTTGGGTTGGCTTCTGAGAAAATTTTTTTTTTTATTAATTAACGGAAAAAAAAAAAGAAATTAACCCAACATTTAGAAATCATACCATTCTACATATGCAATCAGTAATTCTTAACATCATCACATAGACGCATGATCATCGTTTCTTAGTACATTTGCATCGGTTTAGAAGAACTAGCGACACACCAGACAAAGATATAGAATGTTAATATAGAGAAAAGAAATAAAAGTAATAATAATAGTAAAAAAAAAAAAAAACAAAAACAAACAAACAAAACCTATAGCTCAGATGCAGCTTCATTCAGTGTTTTAACATGATTGCTTTACAATTAGGTATTATTGTGCTGTCCATTTTTGAGTTTTTGTGTCTAGTCTTGTTGCACAGTCTGTATCCCTTCAGCTTCAATTACCCATTGTCTTACCCTGTTTCTACCTCCTGCTGGACTCTGTTACCAATGACATATTCCAAGTTTATTCTTGAATGTCGGTTCACATCAGTGGGACCATAGAGTATTTGTCCTTTAGTTTTTGGCTAGACTCACTCAGCATAATGTTCTCTAGGTCCATCCACGTTATTACTGTTGTGGGAATGTCAAATGGTGCAACCACTGTGGAAGGCAGTTTGGCGGTTCCTCAAAAAGCTGAATATAGAAATACCATTGCTAGGTATCTACTCAAAGGACTTAAGGGCAAAGACACAAACAGACATTTGCACACCAATGTTTATAGCAGCGTTATTTACAATTGCAAAGAGATGGAAACAGCCAAAATGTCCATCAACAGAAGAATGGCTAAACAAACTATGGTATATACATATGATGGAATATTATGCAGCTTTAAGACATTCCATTCATTTTTATCTTTAATTTTTTCTAAGTGCTAATGTATTATTCAAATCTTTTGCATTTTATAGTGAAAAATAACAAAAAAGCACTAAATTTCAAAGCATACTACAACAGCTCATTGTAGAACAGATTTCTGAGTTTGATATGGCTTAGAACGCCATGATTTCAGGTTTTCTTCTAGTTGCTCCAAGACACTGGAGACTAAAAGAAGTATCAATATAATGATTCAGCAGTCATCCTCATTTGTTAAATACTATCTTCTCTGTTATAATTATACCTTCTTCTTTGATTTTTCTCCAATCTTTAGGGGTATTTGGGCTATGTCCATCCTAATTTTTTTTTTTATTTTGGAAAGGGCTGTTGATAATATGGGATAAGGGGATGGAATTAGTTGATGTTCTGTAGAATCTGGCCCCTCTGGGTTTCAGGACTTATCTGGCCTAGGAACTCAACTGGAGTTTGTAGATTTCTAGAAAGTAATCATAGTGCATGGAAATTTGTAGAATCTCAGATAAAGCCTTCAGGATTCTTTAGGGTTGGCAGGAATGGTTTTGGTTGAGGGTCAGCAAACCATGATAAGTAGCAATATCTGGTTGAAGCTTGCATACGAGTTGCCTCCAGATAGCCTCTTGATTCTATTTGAACTCTCTCAGCCCCTGATATCTTAATTGTTACAATTCTTTTCCCCTGTTTTTGTCAGGAAGACATGTCGATTCAATGGTGCTAGAAACAGGCTCATCCCTAGGAGTCATCGTCCCACTTTGCCAGGGAGACTTTCACCGCTGGATGTCAGGTCCCATGTAGGGGGGAAGATGATGATTTCAACTTGCAGAGCTGGCCTTAGAGAGAGAGGCCATATCTGAGCAAAAAAAGGTCCACTGGAAGTAATTCTTAGGCATAACTATACGTACATTAAGCTTCTCCACTACACAAATAGGCTTCACAAAGGCAAGCCTTAAGATCAAGGACTTGGCCTATTGACTTCAGAGTCCCTAATGTTTGAGATAGTATCAGGGATTTCCCTGGTGGTAAAGTTTAATAGTTCCATATTTTTTCTTCAATGGAAGGGACTTTGCCAAACTTTTTAAATGTCTGCTGAACATACTCTGGGATGTATCTGGGCATTACATTAAGCTAATCAGAATTACAAGCCCTCATTCTCATTCTGGGTTCCCTGTGTTTGGGTTGTTTAAATGATCTATCCAGACAAGTTGAGTTAGATTATATACTAAAGAAAATTTAGGTTCTGGACAAAATAAACCTCTCTGCCTTTAGTCTCAATCTCAAACCTGATTGGCCTCATCTTATCTCTAATTGAAGCCTGATCTCTTTTTCAATTTCTTTAACAGTTGTATGTGGCAATGCTGACCTCAGAACTGCAGAACTCCTACTCTGAGTCTTAGATGTCACACAGGTACCCAAAGTTCCAGGGAAATACCAAGTTATACATATATATTGCATAGCCTCTAAAAATCTAAAAATAAAATTACTGCCTCTAACTAAATGTGACTGCTGTAAGAATTTACAATTTAGGCCCCAATTTTCTTATAGGTATTTTCTGAATGAGACCATACCATATTTGATTTTTTTCTGGTTTATTTTGCATCACATTATGTACTACAGATTCATTCACAACGTTGCATGCAGCATGATTTCATTCCTTTCTCATCAGCACAATATTCAATTATATGTATACACCACAGTTTGTCATTCTACTTCTCAGTCAGTGTATTCCTTCAGCCACCACCATCCATTGGGCATCATATATAATGTTAAAGTCAACAGTCCATCAACATTCTCAATTTAGACAATTTTCATTGCTCCCAAGATGAAAATAACCAATAAACACACCCTCACCAAATAGATAATCCAAACTTGCCCTTAACTCTTATCCCTTCCTGTTGATGTCTTCCTTTTAAACGTAGCCCATAGCATGCAATAGTAGTTTTCCCCCTCATATAATCTTTAGAATCAGTTTTTGATATCCACAAAATAACTGGGTGGGATTTTGATTAAGAATATGTTGAAACTATAGATAAAGCATTGAAGAATTGAAATCTTAATAATACTAGGTCTTAGATAAATGTCAAACATCTCTCTATTTATTTATATATTTAAAAAATTTCTTTCATCGGTTTGTAGTTTTCCTTATATGGATCTTGTGTTTGCTAGATTTGCATTTAAGTATCTATCTATCTATCTATCTATCTATCTATCTCCATCTATCTACCTACCTACCTACCTATCTGTCAGTGCTGATATAAGGAGTATTTGTTTTTTAATATCAAATTCCAACTTTTCATTCTGTTCTATAAGAAAGCAATCAACTTTTGTTGCTGTAATTGCTAATTAGATTCAGTAGTTTTTTGTCAATGGTTTAAGATTTTCTGCATAGATAATTGCATCATCTGAAAACAAAGACAATTTGTTTTGAACTTTTTTTTTTCTCTCTCTCATGGGCAGGCAATGGGAATCGAACCTGGGTCTCCTGCGTGGCATGTAAGAGCTCTGCCACTGAGCCACCATTGCCCAACAAAGACAATTTTATTTCTTCTCCTCAAATCTGTATATAGTTTTTTGTCTTATTCCATTAGCTAGGAGTTCCTTGTTTTAGCTAATGGAATAATCCTTGTCTTATTCCTGTTCTTAGGAGAAAGAATCTAGCTTCTCATTATCACCTATGATGGTACGTGTAGGCTTTTTTTTTTCTCTCTCTCTCTCTCTTATGGGCCGGCACCAGGAATCAAACCTGGGTCTCCAGCATGGCAGGTGAGAGATCTGCCGCTGAGCCACCATTGCACCACCATTGCTTATAGGTTTTTTACAGATGTTCTTTATCAAGCCAATGAAATTCCCCACTATTCCTTGTTTACTGAGAGTTTGTATCATAATTCATAATGATTTTTGTCGAATTGTTTTTGACATCTAGTAATATGATTATATGATTTTTCTTCTGAAGCCTGCTGATGTGATGTATTATATTGGTTGGCTTTTGAATACTGAACCAGTCTTGCATATCTGGAGTAAATCTCACTTGGTCATAGTGCCTTAGTTTCCTGGCAGCTAAAAGAAATTCCATACAATGCGTTGGTATAAACAATGGGAATTTATTGGCTCACAGTTTTGAGACTAGGAGAAGTACAAAATCGAGACATCAGCAAGGTGATGCTTTCTGCTTGAATACTATGTCATTTTGGAGCTGGTTGCTGGTAATCCTTTCTTCTTGACTTTTCTTCTCCTTTCTCTTCCAGGTTCCATTGCAGTATCTTCTCCTTTCTCCTCCAGGTTCCATTGCCTTCCAGCTTCTGCTTGCATCCTATAGCTTCTCTTTTTGTGTCCCACCTTCATTCATTTTGGGTGCACCCTAATTAACAACATCTTCAAGGGTCCTATTTAAAAATGGGTTCCCACCCAAAGGACTATGGGTTGGGACCTGAATATGCACTTTGTGAGGGACATAATTTAATCCCTATAAATGCTATATAATTTTTATATGCATTGTTGAATTCAACTTGTTAATATTTGGTTGAGGAGTTTTGCATCTATGCTAATGAGAGATATTGGTCTGTAATTTTACTTCCTAGTGATATCTTTGTCTGGTTTTTGGTATTAGAATACTGCTGGCTTTATAAGATAAATTAGGAAGTATTCACTCTGCATCTATTTTCTGAAATTGGTATAATTTCTTCTTTAAATGTTTTGTAGGATTCACCAATGAAACTATCTGGGTCCATGCTTTCTGTTTGGGAAGGTTATTAACTGTTAGTTAGAGTTATTTGATAGTTACAAGTCTGTTCAGATTATGTTTCCCTTGTGTGTGCTTTGGTAGATTGTATCCTTAAAGGAATTTAAATAACGCATTCTTTCATTCATGAATCATTTAATAAGCTTACAGTGTATCATGACACAATCTCTGGCCATAAAGAACCACATCCTCAAGGGAGTTAATAGTGTTAAAATGGGGCTAAGTATTCAGAGCTGTGGGAGAACACAAGAAGGGGTCTCGATCCAATCTTGGTGAATCAGGAAAAGTGTTCCAGAGAAAATGGCATGTGACCTGAGAAGAGAGAGGAAGAATGAGTAGGAGTTAGCCAGGAGAGGTGGAGCAAATTCAGGTGGAGGAAAGAGCTGGAGGATAAAGAGAAAAGAATTCAGGGATCCATAAGTCCAGTCTTACTGCACTTGAGAAGGTAATATTAGTGTGAGGAAATGACTAGGGACAAGAGGCCAGAGGGATACGTCGTACAGGTCAGGCTGTGACAAGCATTTTAAGCCATATTATGGAGTTCAAAATTTATCCTATCATATGGAGTCAGACATTTTAAGGGTTTTAAGCAGTAAATGACATGATTATTCTTACTCTTTAGAAAAGTGATTATTTTGTCCCACATTATCCTTTCTCATATCTTCCTTAAAAATGAAAATCTAAAATTTAAGCTACACCCATGGCCGCACGAGATTTCCCAGCCTCTGTTATACAGATAAATGTGCCAATATAACTGTTGTGTCTAATAAGATGTAAGCTGAATGAGTATGTTAAAATTCTAGACAATAGGAACTTTTCTTTGTGCTTTTCCCTATCCTGCTAGCTGAAACTTGGTTGTGACTGACAGAGCTCAAGCAACTGTTTTAGAACATGTAGAAAAAAATCACATTCTAAAGATGGCTTTAGATAAAAGGAAACTGGTTCCTTGCCAAGGAATTCCAGTTCTAAATATGAACTCACTTAACTGTAGCCTTCTTTTAGATGAACAAGAAATAAATTTCTATCTTGTTTTTCTTGAGTTTTTTTCCATATATAGTTAGCCTTAACTGATAAAGGATGTTTTCTGGAAATTGAACTGGACAGCAAAAAAAATGGAGACCCCAGATAGAAGAACAGGTAAACTAAAGACATATCTGGGAGTTAGAATCGACAGAGACTGGTGATTGGTGGGATGTGGAAGATACCAGAGAAGGGTGATGAAGCTATTGACATTTTGACCTGATAATTCTTTGTTGTGGGGGTTGTCCTGTGTATTGTAAGGTGGTTAGCAGCATTCCTAGCCTCTGTTAATGAGAGAGATGCTTGTGCCAACCCCCCTCCAGCTATAACAATCAACAATAACTACAGACACCTTCAAATGGCCCCTGGGGGGCAAATTACCCTCACTAGGGAATCACTTGTATACGAGGAATTTCAACTCCCTTATCAGTGAGGCACTTGCCTGATACTCCTTTTCATTCACAGGGATTGTCTCAGGAATGGGCAGATGACACATAATTCACACCAAGAAAAACTTAAAGGAAATGTTCTTGGGGGTTCTGGGGAAAGTTTTCATGCTCTCAAAAAAAGAGCCACAAAAAGAAATGCCTTTTCCTCTTCTAAATATCGTTATGTGCTGACATGAAGCCTAGATCTACTGCAGCCATCCTGCATCCGGCTGATTCACAGAGAAGTGCAGTCCTGGAACCCCTGGATTGACCATGTCTCCTCAATGGTTTTCCGATTCTATGAGCCGATAAATCTCCTAACATCATTTAAGCCAGTTTGACTTGGGGTTTCTGTTATTTACAGCCAGAAACTTTTAACCTATACAGTGACTTTGGCAAGATCAGTTCCAGAGGAGTCATGGGGCAGAAGCCAGGCTGGGATGGCTCAGGATTGGGTGGGAGTGGGGAAGAGAAGATAACAGAGTGATAAAAACTCTGAAAAAATTGAACAGTGAAAGAAGAACATAGATAAAGCAGTTGATGTGGCTGGAGTTTGAAAGTGGTTTGTTTATTTAAACATGCGGAGGAATTGGACATATTTGAATGCTAGTGGGAAAGGGCCAGTTGAAAAAGAAGAGGTTGCAAATTGAGCAATTGGGGGAAATTTTCTTTATGGAAAATTTTCCATAAAGAAAATTTCCTGAAGAAAGAAGAAGAAAAAAAGGGATAAAATTCTGGAATAGGAGGAATGGCTCATCCAGGCAGAAGGAAGAATTTCTCACAACTTCAAGGATCGAAGAAAGGAAACAGAAAAACTTGTCGGTGTGGAAGCAAGCTGTTAGTAAAGTTAGTTTCTTATCATTCCAACAGTTTGTGTGAAATAGCAGATAGAGAGGAGAAAAAGGATGTGGATGAAGTGCATGGATAAATCCTTGAAAAATCTAAGGAGCTGGGTGGGCCGTGGTGGCTCAGTGGCAGAGTTCTCACCTGCTGTGCCGGGGACCCGGGTTCAGTTCCCGGTACCTGCCCATGTGAAAAAAAAAAAAAAAATCTGAGGAGCTATCCAGATGCAAGGTGCTATGTCTAATTTACGAATATTGAGATGGTATTCAGCTGAGTAGGATCCTGCCTATTGGGTGAAATGAGATCCCCTCATTCTTCACATCACAGAAGATGCCCTAGAAATATGTGAAACGTGAGACGTATGAGTGGGATCAAGCCTGTGCTTTATGTAATAAAAAGTTGGAAAGATCAAAATACTGGCTTTCTCTTCCTTGAGAAACTCCTCTGTTCTAGGCCCTTCTTTTGAGATGGCGTACAGAGCTGGGAGAGTCATTAAGTCCATTGGTTACGGAGCAAATGTGAGAAACGGCTGTTCAAAGTCCATTTTAACATGACTTTCCTCTCAAAACTCTTGTCTGGACTTTAATAATCTAATGTTTGGAAATCGTTAAGTAGCCACCTTGACTTGTTTAACTTGATGGCCACAGACATTTCATCGAGCTGACATAGGATTTATGTCTCAATAACACAATAACATCTAGTGAGCGCTGTGGTTTCAGGACAATTTATGCCTGATCTGCAATTGGAGAATGATTTATGCTCGAGTGAGGGGCAGAATTATGAGAGACTCCCTAAAACACCATGTATCCTGTTGCTGGACTGCTTTCCACTGGATTTGGAGGGGTAGATGGCAATGTTTGTTCCCTGACATATTTCCTTGATAGTTTTTCATTAGGAAAAAAATTAGAAGTCTGAACTAGCTCCTTTTTCTCTGCAAAATGTTTCCAATCACTCTGGTTTCCATTAGTGATTCCTATAAACTCCAAATTTGTTTTGGGCAGTACTAGAATGAAAGCAGTCACAAGAACTCAACACCAGACAACACTCTTCAGTTTTTCCCATCACTGATTAGGCCTTACTGAAGGGGCCATGTAGTGGCACTGCCTTGTATGTCTAGGTGTAGACTCGGTCAGTGACAAGGTCCCCGGACACTCTTCTCAAGTCTGTTCTGATATCCACAACAGATCAGCTAGTGAGTCACACAGACCCTAGGGAAGTCACAGTCAACACTTGAAGGCCCCCTTAGAGAGGTGGATGGAGAGGCGGATGCCCCCAGAGGTTCAGTGTGAGCTCTGGCATCAGCATGTCTGAGTCTGCGTCTTGGCTGCACCATTCACTACCTCTGAAGCCTTGCACCTGTTACGTAATCGGCTATTGCCTCATTTCCTCATCTACAAACTGGGATGACAGTACCTAACTTGAGGTTTTACTGAGAAATTTTAACTTTGGATATACACAAAATGCCAATCATGGGAGAATGAAAAGGGAATAAAGAAGTAGAGACAAGAAGTGAACGCACTCATTTTTGAGCATGAAAACAGCTTGGAGTAGCAGAGAGATCATTGGACTTAGAGTTAGAAGGCCTGCATCTAAATTCCAGTTCTGCTACCAGCTAGCTATAGAAATGAGAACAGGTATGCCATCCCATAGGGCTGTTATGAGAAATACGTAAACTAACATTTGTGAAAACACATAATACAAGGAAGATATTGCATATGTGTTTCTTTTATTCTTTCTCTCTAAACAAGAAGGAAGGGTGAACGAGCTCAAGTATTGATTACCAAAGGTCATGAAGAAGGTGTCAGTTTTGCAGGGGAAAGCAATCCTTGCACAAAATTGTGAAGCAAACATCAATTTTCTCTGACCTCCTTCCACTTTTTTCTCTTAGCAACCTTTCCTCCAGCCAGGCACATCTAATTCCTGTTTCTAGACAGATTTGCCTCCTTAAATTGTTGTCACAGGTAAAAGTCAATCTCGAGTTAAGTTGTTAACCAATAATGGCTGAAAGGTGATGAAAGACACAGGGACTAGAACTTTAATACAAAGCTCCAAGGGGAAACAGAAAAGCTTAAAGAATCACAGGCCACTATAACGATAATTTTTAGAAAGACTTATTAGATGCAAGACTTTTCTAGCTTTCCCATCTTTTTCATAATATTATCAAGTTAGAGAGCCTAAGGCTCTAGGTTTTTCCAGCTTCTCTGGTTTTTTGCCCAAACCTGTTATCACCAATCTGATGCTCTGTTCTCTTGTGGCTTCATCAACTCCGACACATTTACTAAGTTTTTGTCCTTCCCCACATTTGTCGCTAAGTAATTTCTGGGAGTTCATGAACTGGACTGTAAGGATGATGAATGCATGTTGTCATAGCTCTTTTTTCTCCTTTTCCCTTTGCCATGCATTTATTAGCAGGGAAATAAGTACCCCAAATAATCTAAATTTCTCATACTACAAAATTCTAAGAGTTTTAGTGCTGTTTCTAGTGTGTGAGAAATTTGCACAAGTTATAGAACTTAGATTCATTCAAGAATTTGTTTTCTAAACAATAAGCCAATGGGAAGGCCACATGGTTTTAAATTTTTTTCCCAAAATACATCATTTTCTTTGAAAAGTGTATAAAATTGTAATTGACTTACCTCAAAAAAATTTTTGAAGGTAAGAAAAACTGGCTAATAGATAGATCTTGGGTTACAATATGTCTTCAATTCATGCCTGCAAGTAGTTACTTCATTGACCAAAACATAAACACACACACACAAACACACATTGCTAGGTGCTGTCCAGGATACAGATTAGGCCTGGCTTCTGCTATCTGAGGTTATAGTAAAACCTTCTGCATATGTATGATATGAATTTTACCACCCAACATCAAAAACATTATAAAACAATAGAAATTTTCCTGAAGTTTTTGCAGGAATGATTAAGATTGGTGGTTAAATAATAAACTCCATTGTAAATCCCCTAAAGTTCATCATCAGATATGGGGGTTTTCTCAAAAATTCCCCCATCCCCACCAGACAGTCAATGTAATCCTCAGATTTGGTAGTTGGGTTAACTCAGCAAGTGGGGTATAGGCCCTGAAACCCAGTCCTGGCCCCTCTTTCCAAGCTGGGAGCTCAAATGTCAACTGCAGCCATTCAAAGAGATGAGCTCCTTCTTCTTTGCTGATAAGTATAGTCCACTTTGCAAATCATGTGTCACTAAGGGCTAAATCTCACCTGAAGGGGAGCCTTTTCTTACTTCCCACAAAAGCTCTGATGAGCTAGAGGCCCCGGGATCTTCTCTGTCCTCAGAACTTCATTTCCCACCCTTCACCGTGTTCAGTCCCTTTCTCACCTTCACACACTCCCCACCCCCACACTGCAACCAATGCACCTCATTATATATAATGAGAACAAATATATATATTTTTATATGATTTTGTAGAGCCCTAACAAAGTACATGGCACATAACAGGTTCTTGATACATGTGTGTGGAACTGAATCTTATTTGGAATAAAATTTTTAGAAGTAGGAAATAATTATAAAACAATATTTAAAAAACTAAAAATAAAAAAAAAGTGTTAGACCAATGCCAAAAAATACTAGATGCATTAAATGCAAAGCAGTCTTATTTCAGAAAGTAGTATAATTTTTAAGTGTCACTATCTTATGGCAGTAGGAAACAAAGTGTCTTGGCAAAATTTCCTACAGTATCAATATACTTCTTACTAAGTCCAATTTATTATGTGAACAATTTATCTTCTTTCTCTAGCAAAAGCTATAAGAATATTTGTTATATATATATATTTAAGCTGTTGATAAAATTTAATTCCTAGCACTAGGAAGATGAAGAAAGTTTGTCCTCCATCAACAAAAAGTTTGAATCATAAAATATCTATAGAGAAACACATCTTTAAAATCTTCTAATTACTCAATAACTTCAAACTAAGGCAACAAAGTTTTGCCAAGTGGAGAAATTTTAGTAATCTATTTTAGTGAATGTATAAAAGTTTGTAATTATAATATGAATTGTTGTGCTAGAAATGGGAATTTCCAAAATTTAGAAATTTCCTCTCATACAAGTAAATTAAGCATCTCTCTTTATGCTTTTGTTGAGAGTTGCATTCATCTACTAAAATACTTGTAAGCAATTTAAGAGTAAATTTTATCTTCACCTCCATGAAAATGTTATCACTTTTTAAAAATACAGAAGCCCCATATAATCAGAGTTTATTCTACTTTTTTTCCATGTAATCACATATGCAGGACCATTATTCTTCCAGCAACACCTTCCTATCTGTTCCCCATTCTGAAGTCAGATGCACAAGGACACTATTTTCTTTTCCAAGAGTTCCTCAGGGAAGAGAATATAAAAGTATTAGTATTGGATGCAGTCAAGGCTTAGAAGTAAAAGAATTAAATTTCAGTTACCTGGAAGCACCTACGTTCCACCACAGCTACAATCATTCTCTCACTTAAAATTCTAAGTTTAAATCATCAAATTTCAGTCTTTCTTAGCTCCAACCCTTCCTTTTGGTTTAGTTTGAATTCTTGGTTCATAGAAAAGAAAGGTTTTTTTTAAGGGCCTCAAGTCTTCTTGGACGAATGGCATTTACAAAGTACCATTTTGTTGAGTGCAAAAGAATAAGAAACAGCTGGTTTACATTTCCTTTGAAATGCACATTTAGTTCAAAATTAAAGACAAAAAATAAAAAGTACTAGAGAAAAACACTTTTTGGTTTTGCCAAGACCCAAATCACTTAAGAGAAAGAGGGGATAAGAGAAAAGAGAAAAAACTAGTCTGAAATGTTTTGCCAAACCAGTTCCCCCTTCTGTGGTACTGAACTTCATTAAGCCCAAAATAAAATAGTCCAAGACACAGAATTAGTTTAAACTGATTCTGGAAACAGTTATGGGTCTGTTAAGCTTGAGGAGATTTCAATAAATATTTCTCTTCTCTCTTCTTTTTAACCCCAAGAATAGTTGCTGTCATTTTTTTTTTCTTACCAGTTTCTAAATTTTGCCAAACTCTGCTTGATAGATAGAAGATTCCTAAACACAGGGATTGAATTTAAGTAGAAAACTACATTTTAGTTGCTTTAAGTTCCTGGAAACATGTTTGTACCACAAATAGTAAATAAATAATAAAAGTGGTTCCAGGAAATGAAAATTTGCTAGCTCCCTGCCAATTTGCTTTCAACGCACAAAAGGAAAACAAAAAGTCAATTTTGTCCTGGAATTATAGGTAAAATGGGCGCATATGTGGTGATGTTGACTTAAATTTAATTTAATAAGCATTATTCAGCACCTACTATATTCAAATCATAGAACTCAGTGCTGTAGGGCTTTTAAAAAAAAAATGGGCAAGGCCCTATTCTAGCCTCAAGTTGCTTAAAATGGATAGAAGGAAAAGGAGGGAAGAATGGAAATATGAAGTGTAGAATAGAATCAGAAAACTAACAAATCTCATTTCTCAACATAGAAATTGGTTTATTCAATTCAAGAGCTCTTGAGGTAAAAAAAAACTCACTGTCATAAAAGGTATCATTTGATTATTACATTATCCCAAAAACACTTAATAAAAATTGTTTCTCAAATACTGAATGTGGTGTGGTTGTGCTTTATTTGAAGTTCTTCCCCTCTTAGAATTTCCAAAACTAAGTTAACTGACAAAAAAGTACTTTTATGGTTTCATACATTTGCTAGGCAGAAATTTAACTTCCTGCTACCAATTTTGGCAACCTTGAGTTTATCTTCAGTACTTAGTGTTTCTTCATCATTTCAGACTTTCTTCCATCCCCAATGCAAACCCCAGAGAAGAGTTTCTTACTATGCTTGAAATAATCTACTGTTCCCCTTAACAGCATTAACAATAAAGTGACAATATTTGATATCTTCCTGAGAGTCTTTGCTCTTTTTAAATAGATGCTTGAGAGAGAAGTTTAAGTAACATGGAGAGGTTATTTCCCATCAGGATTTATAAGTAACCCGAGAAGACAGGAACTACAAGGAGAGGGTCCCAGGCTGTGACTAGACGACGGGCTGGAGACACGTGGTGATGATGGTCTGCCAGTTGCCAGGGCTAAGAGAGGTGATTGATCACGGCAAAAACAGGGGAGGACAAGCAGTATTGCAATCATCAGGCAAAATTCAGGAAAATGGTTGGTCCTGGAGACCCAACATGAGGCCCCACAGGTGAATAGGACCCAGCAGCAAGGAATTCAGGAAACAAGTGATTCTCTGATATTGGGGGTTTGGACTACCTTCAAGCATTGTCCAGAGCCTTGATACTTTGGCACTCAAGCCCTAACCATAAGGCTGGGATCAGGGGAGGAACCCCAGTGTCTGGAGGAGGAAAACATGGAACCAAAGGAAGGATTTTCAAAAAACAAGAAAGCAAACAGGTTTCTTCACCAGGAGCAGTGGTGGTCTGTGGAGGTGAGGTGTTTATACAGATTCAGTCTGAAAACCAAGAACCTTGGGCTCCTGGCACCCCACAATCAGTATGGCATCACTGCAGGAAGGAGCTGGGTTTCCAGAACAAATGTGGGAACTGCTTTGGACAACCGTGGGCCTGACTGTGAGTGAAGATTAGTTCAAGAATGGAGACTATGGCCATGTGAAGACAGAGGGGCAGGAAGGCAGGAAGAGAAGTCAGGAACTGGCAGACATTTAATTATGGAAAAAATATAGTATTCTTCTGATCAGGCATTTTTCTTAGGGTTATGCCAATTTTGAAGTCTGATATACTGTATGCAGCCTTTCCCCTTTTCAGTCCCTGCTCACCAACTGCCAAAAGGACAATGGATAACCTAACCTTCAACTTTAAAAGTTTAATAGAGTGGGATTTACATATTTCCTAAAGAGGGCATTGCAAATACTTTAAAATAGAGGGAGAGCTCTAAAAGTTTCCAGTAGGAAAATTTTGTATTTGCAAAAGCTGGTAAACTTTAATGCTACTAAGACATTGTTAGAAAAACTCAAGATGGTAAAAATTTCAAGATCAGGGAGTATATATGGCTCATCTAATTAGTACCCTCTTGAAACCCCTGAGATCTTGGGGCAGGTCTCTTTAAGATGGGCTGGACAAGGGGATCCCACATACTGAGGAAACTGCTAATGAATGGTGATGGTAGATGGTTGTCTACATGACTTTGATTGCCTTGCCGGGCTCTGGATTTGCATGCTTGAGGACTCCATTCTACCCAGCCCCACCTCAGGACCATGGTCTTTCCATCCAGCCCCCACTTCTGTCTTTCTTTCCTACTTCATCCTCCTACTAGAGACCTGCCACCCGGTCTCTAGCCACGGTCCTGTAAGCATCACAGCCACCATGTTGATCTCACCTCCAAGTTTCCTAACAACAGTATCTCCATTCTTGCCCAAATGACGCCCACAGCACCTAATAGTGCTTGGCACTTAAAAGTCAACTGGAAGCACTTAATGAATTTAATTCAACTCTGGTTAGATTCTTCTCTTTACCAATATCTACTGAAAATTGGATTTTGCAAACTATTCTATGTATTCTATCATGAAAAGACTTCTGAACTAAACTTGACATCAGAAGACTTAGTGCCACGGGAGAAAGACAAATGCTAGTCATACTACCTGTGTCTTGGGAACAAGTCAGTCCACAGGTGGGAACTAGTAACTCCCCATGCATTATTCTGTAAGTCATTCTCCCAAAGCAAAGTAGGGAGAATGAGAAATAACATTTCCATGCTTTAGTAAATCAGAGCACAAACCTAAATATCATCCAAAAAATGCATTTTTGTGGAACAGCCTGTTCCCCGCGGGCCTGGGTAAGTGAGATATCACTGCATTTGATTCTGTTTTACAAAGAACACAATTTGGGACTTTTGAGAAAACCCTCTGGGTTTCTCTAGCAATCTTGAGCCTGGCCACAAGCCACTCGAGCTGCAGACTTGAATACTTAAAAGCCTGTTAATGGCAAATATTCTGTTTTATAACTGAAACCTAAGCCAGCCTCCCACGAGACAGTTCATCTCTATTGTTGTCACTGCTGCTGGTTAACATAAAAGTTTCCCAAAAGGCACAGTTCCCTTTCCTTCACATCAAGGCATTTGGGAAGCCCTTGTCAGCTCTTCCTTTCTTATTCTTCGTTCCCCTCTCCCCACTGTGTACACTCCTTCCACAGGGATGTGTCATTTTAAGCACTCAATAAAGAAACATCTGCCTAAAAGAAGAGATTTACCAACATGAAGCAGGAAAATTCAGACCGGCAAAGACTTCTCTTCAAGTCAAATGAAAGTTTGTCTATTTTTCAAAGAACTGCAGGGGACACGGTTCTCCTAGGAGCGGTTTCCTCAAATGATGTGTTGTGCTTTTTTGCTCGTCTCCAGAAATCTAATAATCATGAGAGTCCTTTCCCATCTCCCTCCCTATAAGGAAAAGGTTGTCAAAATGAAACTATTTCAGCCTTAGTTTTATTCATGGCCCCAAGAAAATGTCTCCAACTACTCCCACAGCCCAAAGTAACAATAACTATGCGAGGCTTGCCAAAAAGACGTCTAATTGCAGGTTGTGAGACCCTTGGCCTGACACCCACTTGAGAGCATAAAATACCTGAAGTTAAAGTGTCCAGGAAGAGTTAAATCAAAAATGGGTTTGTGAAAACATCCACAAGTCTGCTGAGCATCCTCCCCCTTCCCCTTCCCCAACTGTAATCCTATGGAAGGGAGCATTTAAGAGAGTTTGATGTGTCCCCTGGAGCTCAGGACACAGAGAGGATTGGCTTCTGGCTTACACCTGACAAATCTAAAAGATGGGAGATTGTTTGGCTAACTAGCTGGTCTGTTAGCATAGCAGAAGCAAGGGGTGTTGGGAACCACCTGCACTACCAGAGTGTAACAGGGTAAAGGGCTCACCTTTCCCTTGCGTTACCAGAGAGAAAGAGAGAGAGAGATGGAGGAAGAGTGAATACATGAGACTGCCTTAGTACTGCCCAAGAGGCTTATCTGGAAATGCCCTGCCCTAGAGCTGAGGGGGTAGATGTGGGAGACCAGCAGAGGTAGATTAATTCACCTCCAATAGAGAAAGGGTTGATTTTAAATGTTGGCCAAGTCCAGAGAGCACCAATGCCACTTCGCAAGGATACTAGATCAGCCAAACCTTTCATGCTCCTTTTAGGAGCACTGTGGGCGAGGACAGAATGAGAACAGATTATAAATCCTGCTACAGGTGCTAAAAGATTGAATCAGAGGGTGGGAGCCAGGCTGAATGAACTATATGAATGACAATACTTACTATCACTGCTTTAAGACGCTAGGGGTGCAAAAAAACCCCTTTCATTGATTTACCATATGTAATCATTTTGGAGTGGCATAT
The DNA here is from genome assembly GCF_023851605.1 of Tamandua tetradactyla. NCBI lineage: Eukaryota > Metazoa > Chordata > Mammalia > Pilosa > Myrmecophagidae > Tamandua > Tamandua tetradactyla. Next base: position 24,660,159 of record NC_135330.1, on the reverse strand, counting down.
TGCTTTGGGAATTTAATCAAAGCTTCAAATCTTTCTCCACAACCCCTCTTTTTTTTTTTTTTTTTGCATGGGCAGGCACCCAGAATCGAACCTGGGTCTCTGGCATGGCAGGCATGAACTCTGCCTGCTGAGCCACAATGGCTCGCCCCTCCACACCATTTTAAAATACAATTTCAGGGTGTTTCCAGACATCTTGAAGGCTGTCAATGGACCACCATTCCCTCTTCTTTGCCACCAGGTTAAGGATCCCCAATTTAGCACAACAGCCCACCTCATATAGACAGTACTACATAGTATAGGTTTCTGGCATTCTCTGTGTTATCACAGCTTCTCCCTGAACGGCTGGTCCTGAGAAATCCTACACTTACACTCTTACTTCCTAGCCAGGGCCGCTTTCTTCCTCGTTGGCCTGGTCTTATTTCTTTATGTTTGTGCTTTCTTCCCTTTAGACTTCGTCTACTGCTTTGTTCCCTCCTTGACTATAATTATTATAGTGCCCCTGGTTAAATTCCAATAATCCCCCTATGCAGTCCAATCCAGCCCCTGAGAGCTTCCTACTTCCCATCCAACATCTAGGCATCCTTGTTGGGAGAAGAGCCCTTAGAAAATATTTCTAATTTTGCATAGCTTAAGGATTTGATCCAGGTTAAAATAAAAATCCTGTGGGAGTAGTAACACTTAAGCTATTATCTCTTATTTGCATTTCTGTGTTAATAAGTTTCAGATCACTGCTTCTGAGAAGATTTTGTTGAGAAGAGCCTGAGAATTGAATAGAATTGAGAGGAGACATTCTGCTAAGAGGGAAAAGGGGTCTTCAGAGAGTGAAGTATAAAATTACTAATTTTTTCTATTGTTCATTTTTTGCTTGGGACCCACATTAAGTTAAAGTGCTTAAAACTAGTACAGAAGAAAGCTTTCCTGAGAGAAAGCACTTGGGGTATTGCTAAGAGTGCGTTTGGATGGTATGGCATGCTGCCATGCCTTTGGCATTGACTACCACTAACTAAAAACTGTGTTTATAGTGTTGATGTGTGCCTGATGGGCTAGAGATTAAACTACCATGCTCTACCCCTTAAGACATAAAATGGACAAAGCATGCTCCCAAGCATGCAGTTCTCAGTGGATCAGTAATAGACTTAGGTCAGCAAGCTAAACGAACCAGACGGCCTGATTTTTCCCTTACCCAACAGAAACTTGAATTTATGAAATGCATTCACATCTCATCATTTAGGAATTTATGCATGCAAGTCCACTATCATTAGAGAGTTATGTGCACACATTCCCCCTACCATTGTAGGGATTACAAACCCCTAACGATAGTAAATTATTCTCTTCTGTGCTTTATACTATGATTACTCTGTGGAATTTTCTAGGCTGTTTTGTACAGCACTGCAGCACTAATGAAGTGTTATTTATGCTGCGCACTGATTTTCTGTTTTATTTTTCTTGAAGTTTCTCCTTGTTCCATCTTTTTTGATTTATCATACATTTAGCAGACCTGTATATGAAAGCCATTTTTCTGTCACTCGTAGACCTTTAAATGAACGAGACTTTTTATGAAGTGTAATTTTCAATAACAATGAAATATTAGAAGCCCCTCTTGAGTTCCTTGTTTCATTTCTGCCTGGGTTTTTTCTGTTTTACTCTTTTATTTTTCTGGTTTCCCACCAATGCTTTCTATGAGTGCCACTGCCTCTGATAAATGGAAGAATCCCGTAGAGAGCAGAAAAGTTTTCTCTTACCCAAATACCGGGAAGTAATAGCACAGACAAATGCACAACAGGCTGTGTACATGACTAATAACTAATGATCTAGCTTCATTTGAACCGCTGAAAGTGCTGGAGGTGCCAAGAGGCAAACTGGTTTTTCAGAAGGAGATGGCAGGTTTTCCTCAGCTATTAGCTTCCTCTAGACTTGTGTCTAAGGTGAATAACTTCCAGTCACTCTCCCTTAAGAGGTAAAGATTATGTAACTTCTAGTCAATCAATTTAAATTTCAATTATCATTCTACCATTTTCTGGCTGTGTGATTTGAACCCTTTCATGGAGCCAATAAGAAAATGGGCATAATAAAAATACTATCTGAAGAACACATGGTGACACATGTGAAAGGGACTAACATGATTTCCATAATAGATATCCAATAAATGTTCTTTTCCTTTCTTTTCTTTCCTTTCCTCCATTATAACTATTTCCATCAGTTGAATTAGAACTAAATTGGCCCTGAGGAAATTTGGTGCCTTCTCAAGTGATCACCAGTCCCCTCTGCCAGTGCATCCCTTTCTTTGTTGCTTACTGAGGACAGTTGACCCATTTAAGAATATCAGAGAGAGAACCAGGAGTGATCTCAGTCGATCATAATTATTCCATGAACCTCAGAAAGTGATTGGATTTAGGCATGATCATGTGACTTAATACTAGTCAGTAGCACCTGTGGGGAAACCTACTGGGAGCATTGGGGAAAGTTCTCAGTTAATCGGAAATAGATTTATGGGAGACATGACCCCCTCCTCTCCTAGAACTGCTACAGTTAGGCTTTCGACGATAAACGAGATATCACCAACACATCTCCAACACATGGCAGAAGAGAAAGACGGAAATCCCTAGGTCTTGATGACCTCACATGCTGCCAAACAGCTCCCACTCTAGATTTCCTGCTGTTAGGCAACATATGCCTTCGAGTTTAAGCTACTCTTGGTCAGTATTCTATTATCTGCAGCACAAATCAGCTAACTAATGAAGTTCACAGACCAAAATTCAAGTCCCAGCTTCTTTTGTGTGTGAGGTTGGGCAATGTATCTAAAGTCACCGGTGTCAAACTCCTCATCTGTATAACGGAGACAGTGGTTTTACCCATCCCACATATTGACGTGATAAATCAATAAATTCACATAGAATAATTCTTGCTAGATACGAAGTCCTCAGTAAATGGTACAATCATTTTAAACATTCCTCCAATTCATGCACAAGGAACCCTGATTATACCTCTTAATACTGACGTTGCCACAGTAAAGGATTGGATAAAAACTTCACTGCTCATTATGACTGTATTTTGAGACACTGGCCAACTAGGAAGTGGTTCCCCTCTTTCCATGTCTGTCCTAAAGCTATGGGTCAGGAAGATGAACACCCCATTATACTCACTCACACTTCAAAGGAAATATGAAAGGGTTTTGTGTTCATATGATCTAGTCAGCAATCTGCGGTCTTGCTGGAAAATATGAGACCTGCGCTGCCTTTTTATTTTATTTTATACTTTTAGAGCAGGGGAGGTAAGAGAACTGGAGCTCTTAATTTCCTTTTAGAATAACTCTTTCTGACACAGTTCCCCAAAAGCCTCTTCCTTTGGTCACCTCTAAGCTCTTTCTGTAGCTAGCTCTGTTGTTTCTATAATGATCTCTAAATCAGGATCTCCCACATTATTTTCTCTGCCTTTTAAAAAAATTCCTAAGTATTCTATAAAAACAACCCTCATTTGGATCCTCTCCTAAACTTTTATGTTCCTATTTCCTTTCCTTCTTCACTTTGTCTTATGCTTGAACTTTTTCTTGATCTCTTGAAGTAACTGGGATTCCAGCTCCCTCCTTCTCTTGATGCTTATTTTGCAATGTCTCAGTGTCCCACAAGTCTACACTGAAATATCCAAAATATGAAACCTGAATCTTTCTTTTCTGCATTTATGCTGGCAGTTGGCTTAGAATCCAGGCATATGCAGATAGCATAGATAAAGCAGACACTACCATTTCTTACATTTTAAAAAGTTTATTTGTTGGTTTGGATTGTAAGGAAAGTCAGCAAGGTTTCCAAAAACAAAACCCTAGAGGGTGATTGGTGGACATGTGTCACTTTTTTTCGGCTATTCAGCAGCATTAACTCCTCCCTATGTTGGGGACACTATCATTGTATAGTTGGGGTGGAAGGGCCCCCAAAGACCAGAAAACATTCTCCGTATGATCCCAGGAAGCTAGGGGAGGTGCCATGCCACAAAGTAAACCTATAGCATTGCCACAAAGAAGCAGGGGCTGTTTAGAATCTGCTTTGGTGTCTGTAACGGCAGAACCCTGTGTCCCAGACTGCGTGGTGTCAGCATGGTAACCACAGAGTGCTTCCGGGCACTCAGCTTCCCTTCTAGCTATCCCATCAAAGAGTGATACCACCTACCCTTCCAACCACTTTTTTTTTTTTTACTTAAGTTAGCCAAAGTCGGTTTCTGTTGTTTGCAACCCAAACAACCCGAGTGACATGGTTTATCTCCTCTCCTACTTCATTATGTTATGGAAACATCTTTAATGAAATTTTGTGATTAGTCATTTTGTAGAAAAACAGAATCCCATGTGCACTGGTATTTTGTCCTAAGCTATCCTCCCTGAAGTCTCACACTTATAGAAATAATATTGACCCTTTTTCGACATAACATTTTGATTACTCTGGCTCCAGCAAGTCTGGAGTTTGTTCTCTATCCACATACTTTTTGAGGAAGAAGGTTTTTTGGTCATGACAGGCCAATATATGCACCTGAAACATTTCTTGAATAATCTAAGTGTTGGAATATGTGCCAAGAAGAAGGATACAGGAAGAATTATAGATGTCATGACAAAGCAGGGCAGAGCAAGCTGAGATTATTAAGGAAGTTCTCATGAAGAGGAGAATGGGAGTTATAAGTGTCTTTTGGAAGCATTTTCAGTGAGACAAAGAACAGTACTAGGAATATTATGATGTAGGTAGAGGAAATAGGTGTGAGTGACTGCTGACAATAATGGTGCTATGGATACAAGAAAAGATACAATAGGATACAAGAAAAGAGGGTAGCATTTGTTAAAACAGAGAGCCTCGAAGGATGATGACATAAGAATTTTTTTATTAATATGCAATAAAATAGACTTTTTTAGCATACTATTCTATGACTTTTAGTATGCATATGTGCAGATTCATGTAACCAACACAATCAGGATGCAAAATATCTTTATTGTCCCAGAAAAAAATTTTTTTTTATGGGTACATGGTCCAGGAATCAAACATGGGTCTCCCACATGGAAGGCAGACATTCTAACCACTGAACCACCCAGGCACCCCCCAGAAACTCTTTCAATAGCCCTTCATAGTCACAATCTCTCCCTGCCCCAAGCTCCTGGAAACCACTGATCTGTTTATCTTTCCAAGACTGCCATATAAATGGAATCACACAGAAGAACATTTTGAGATTGGCTTCTGACAATCAGCATGATGCTTTTGAGATTCATTTGACTAATATATTGATAGTTCATATATTTTTACTGCTGGACAGTATTCCATTTTATGGATGTCCTTGGGTTCTTTATCCACTCAGCTATTGATTGAAAAAAGGGCTCCAATATTGGGCGATTATGAACAGAGTTGCTATAAACATTCACGCACAGGTGTTTGTGCAGGATTTATTCCCTAAGATGTCTGTTTCTGATTTTGTAATCAGCTGGTGATAAGACAAGAGGTTTTCTTGAGCTTCAGGCCTTCTATGAGAAGGTCTGCCCAAGGCAAATGCCACATGCAGAGACTTCCCTGCCTTTCTCGGTCCATGTCTTGTCCTGGGCTTTTGCTTGTTCATTGTTTGGACTTCTGTTTGTAAGGGTCTGGTTGTCCCCTCTGTTTCCCAGAAGACCAACCCGGAATACCAGGTATCTGAAGCCTTTGTCCCTTGTCCCAGACTGTCCACCACTACAGTTTTTTATACACATTTTGCTGTCTCCTGAAGCTTTCTCCTGTAGGACAAATTCTGAGAAGAGGGCACAACAGAGAGGATATTCCCAGATCAGTCTTTCCCAGCTAAAACAGGGCCAGGGACCCAGAAATGGGGCACAGATGAGTGCCAAAGTGCCCTGGGGAGGGGACTACGATGGGTGCCAAGAACTTCTCCAACAGTTCCCCAAAGCTGAGCTTTCCTGGCATGTCCAGAAAATGCAGCCCTTCCATAGTGGTTCCCCCATCACCATGAGAAAGTGCAGTGTCCAAAAGTCGCTGCTGCTAACACCCTTGTCTGAGTCAGGTTGAAACAAAGCTGGGCCTCTAGTGAGTTGAGTCACTAATCAAAAGCCATGGTCAGTAATCAGCCATGCACACCCCTGCTTTGGGGGAAAAGGATTTTTATGTATTTTTCCATCACCTGCCAGGTGCTGTGGAATCTGACAGCATGATGTAAGATCGGGGGAGTTGCTGCACAGAGATATTAATTTACTCTTCTTTCCTGTGATTTGTCATCCTCTTCCTCCCACTTTTCCTTGGATGCTGTATAGTGATCTTCTGGCCTCTGCAGCTGTTTCAGGCAGTTCCTGCCTTTTTAACAGTTATTTTGATGGAAGGACTGAATCTGGAGCTCCCTACTCCACCATTTTCCCACAATGTCCCTGTTCTAGCTTGCTAGCTGCCAGAGTGCAATATACCAGAAATGGAATAACTTTTAAAAAGGGGAATTTAATAAGTTGCTAGTTTACAGTTTTAAGGCTGAGAAGATATCCCAATTAAAACAAGTCTATAGAAATGTCCAATCTAAGGCATCCAGAAAAAGATACCCTGCTTCAAGAAGGCCAATGAAGTTCAGAGTTTCTCTCTCATCTGAATTAGCACATGGCAAACATGGTCAGGGTTCCTCTCTCATCTGGACAGGCACATGGTGAACACAGCATCATCTGCTAGCTTCTTCTCCTGGTTTCCTGTTTCATGAAGCTACCCAGGAGGCATTTTCCTTCTTCATCTCCAAACGTTGCTGACTCGTGGACTCTGCTTCTTGTGGCTATGTCATTCTTCTCTGCTCTCTCTGAATCTCATTTTCCAAAATGTTTCCTCTTTTATAGGACTCCAGAAACTTATCAAGACCCAATCAAATGGGTGGAGACATGTCATCACCTAATCCAGTTTAACAACCACTCTTGACTTAATTACATCTCCAGGGAGATGACCTGATTACAGTTTCAAACATACAGTATTGAATAGGGATTATTCTACCTTTACAAAATGGGATTTAGATTAAAACGTGGCTTTTCTAGGGGGCATCACATCATTTCAAACCAGCACATTCCACCCTCTGGACTCTAAAAAAGACATGTTTTCCCCATATACAAAATACATTAATTCCATAACAATATCAGAAATCCTTAAACCATTTCAGCAGCAATACAAATGAAATACAAAGTTAGAAACAGTACAAACTCCTATCAAAGTTAGTTACCAGCATGGTCTGTTCTAAGGGAAAGTTTTCCTCTGGCTCTGGACCTATAAAAACTCAAAACAAATTATTTGCTGCCAACATACAAAGGAGGAATAGTCATAGGATACATATACGCATTTCCATAGGGAGGAAGGAACACAGGGGTCACAGGACCCAGGCAGTTTCAAAAACCTACAGGGCAAAGTCCATTAGATTTCAAAGTCTGAGAGTCATTTATCTTTGGGACTTCTAAAAAGCGGCAGTCCCACACTTTCCAAGAGCCTATGCAGAGGCCTGCCTCTCTCTGAATGCAGCCTTGGGGGACATTGGGGAGACCACTTTTTCTCGCCCTCAGTGCCCTCATTTTTGAAAGATAGTTTCCCCCAATATAGACTTCATGGTTGGCAATTTTTTCTTTCAGCATTTACAATATGCCATCCCTTCTTGGCTCTATGATTTCTCAAGAGAAATTGTCCCTTAATATGTTAAGGTTCTCTTGTCTGTGACATGTTTGCTTCTTTCTTGCAGCTTTCAGTATTCTCTCTATATCTTTGGCATTAGATGGAATGGTTTAACATGATACAGTGTAGGTCTATTTGGATTTGTCATGTTAGAGTTCTTTGAGCATTTCAGTTGTGTATATTCACTCTTTGAATTGGGGAAGTTTTCAGACATTATTTCTCTTGAATATTCTTTCTGCCCCTTTCTTTCTTTCTTCTCCTTCTGAGAGTTCCACAGTGCATATATTGGTAAGCTTGATGGTGTCCCAGAGGTTCCTCACACTTTATTCACTGTTCTTTCTTTCATCTTTCTTTCACTTTTCAGCTTGAATTATTTGAGTTGTCTTATCTGATTCTTTCTTCAGCCAGCTCCAATCTGCTGTTGAACCCCTCTAGGGAATTTTTATTTTCTGTTACTGTGGTCTTCGTCTCTGATTTGTTTCTTTCTGTAATTTCTATGTCTCTTTTCTTGTTCATATGTCATTTATTTTTCTTCCTTTGGTTCTTGTATATGATTTTCTTTAGCTCTTTGAGGATATTTAGGACCATTTAAAAAAATATATTTGACTTGTATGTCCCGGGTCTCATCCCCCTAATTGATGGTTTCTAATGCTTGAATTTACCACTTTGCTTAAGCAATCACTTCCTGTTTCTTTGTATGTCTTGTAACATTTTGTTGAAACCTAGACATTTTTATATTTAAATAATGTGTTGGTGCTGGAATTTAAACTCTGATGCATCTTCTCCGTAAGCTTATATCCAGCTAGTATTATGATAGAGCTATCCTTTACTGCCAGGAGCTAACAGAGGAAGAAGAAGAGAAGGAGGAGGAGGAGGAGAAAGATGAGGAAAAAGAAAAGAAAACATCTTCCCAAGACTTTTCAGATTGATTTGTACAAGTGCTCTCTTATAGGGCTTATCCATACAATGTGTTTAGAGAATAGCTCAAAATAAAAGCATAAGGGTCTCCTTGATCCTTTCTGCATGTGTCTTGTTTTAGGCACGCATGAGTAGACCTGAAATCCTCCCATTTACATAGTCCCAATGTCCTGTCTTCCCTAAGAAGCAGTTTCTTGGCTGTCCTGGTCACTACTGCTTTTAAGTAGGCTTTTTCTTGATTTGTTGCTCACTCCATTACTGAAGTCCTTTAACTGTTTTCTGGAGCTTTGAGAAATATGTTTCTGCCAGTTTTTGTTAGTTGTTCAAAGCTTCTGTAAGAAGATGGGGCCCTGAAGAGGCTCACTCTGTCCATCCTGAACAGGGGGGGACCTCTCCTTCATTTTTAGAGACAATTTTGCTGGAAACAAAATTCTTGGCCATTGTTTACTTTAAGGCATTTTAAATATTTCATCCCATTGTCTTTTTTTTCTCCATGGTTTCTGATGGAAATCATCATGTAATCTTATTAGAATTCCTTTGCACATAATATATCAGTTTTCCCTTGAATCTATCAGAACTCAACCATTATCCTTGACATTTGACTGGACATATGTGCTTCTTAATATGGTTCTCTTCAAGTTTTCCTTTTTTTGCAATCTGTTGGGTTTCTTGATATTAATAATATTAATATCTTTTATTAAATTTGGGAAGTTTTCTGCCATTATTTCTTTGAATACTCCTTCTTCCCTTTCACTCTTTCTTTACTTCTCCTTCTGGGACTCTTATAATGCATACATCAGTACATTTGATGGTATCTCACTGGTCTCTTAGACTCTGTTCACTTTTCTTCATTCTTTTTTTTCTTCCCATCCCTCAGCCTCAAGCATTTCAATTGTCTTGTGTTCAAATTCACTGATTTTTTTTTTCCTGCCAGCTCCAATAGGCTGTCTAAACCCTTTAGGGGATTATTCATTTCAGTTATTTTGGTTTTCAACTCTGGTATGTCTGTTTGGTTCCTTTTAAATTTTTTCTTTATTGAGATTCTCATACTGTTCATTCACTGTTTTCCTAATATCCTTTAGTACTTTCTCTGTCTTATCCTTTATCTCCTTGAGCATATTGACAATCTTTTTTCTTAAATGTTTGTCAGGTATGTTCATAGTCTGGTTTTCTTTTTCTTTTATTTTTTTACATGGGCAGGCACTGGGAATTGAATCCAGGTCTCCAGCATGGCAGGCGAGAACTCTGCCTTCTCAGCCACCAAGGCCCACTCAACTCTGGCTTTCTTCATTGACAGTTTCTGGATTTTTATCTTGTTCCTTTGGTTGAGACATCGTGTTCTGTTTCTTTGTTTGCCTTGTAATATTTTCTTGCACACTGTACATTTTTTATATTTTAAAATGTTAACTCTGGAATTTAAACCCTGAGCTGTTTGTTCCTTAAGTATGTATTCAGATAATGATATGATAGTGATTTCCTTGAGTGCCAGTAGCTAATAGACACAAACAAGTCAAAGTAAAACACCTGTCATAGTCTTTAGAAACTGGCTCTGCATTGGCTTATGCTCTCCTTCAGAGTCTAAATTCTGCTATCAAGAAGATCAGCCTGGCTCAGATATGAAGTGCAGGGTCCTCTTTGTCTTTTCGGAGCCTGCATGTTTTCTTAAGCTTATGCTTGCTTATGACCTGAGGAATTCCCCTCTTTACATAAATTCTAATACCTCCTCTACTCCCTATGAAATAGACACTTTCCCCCTTCCAGCTGCTTTTTGTATGACTTAAAGCAGGCAATCCTTTGCCTTAAGATTTTCTGACATAATTGTCTCTCATACTGCTTTACTTGTCCACCAGCGCTTCTGCCTCTGCAGGGCAAGTTCTGAGAGGATGAGCCAGAGAAGAGTTTCCTACTTTAGTCTTGTAAGCTGACACCTGATAGATTGACACCTCCGCATAGGCATCCCATTATGCACACAAGGATTCCTCTGCCCTCTCTGGTCCAGGACTAAGGGTTCAGCTTGACTCTTTACCACACCAGATTGGGGCTGTGGAAGGGACCAGCAAGAGTGCTGTGAGATTCATGGCATGTTTAAAGCTGCATTTTCTTGATTTAGCACTCACCCTGCGTATTAGTTAGGGTTCTCTAGAGAAACAGAATCAACAGGGAACACTTGCAAATATAAAATTTATGAAACTGTCTCACGTGACCGTAGGAATGCAGAGTCCAAAATCCACAGGGCAGGCTGTGAAGCCGATGACTCGGATGGCCTGGATGAACTCCACAGGAGAGGCTCACCAGCAAAAGCAGGAATGGAACCTGTCTCCTCTGAGTCCCCCTTAAAAGGCTTCCCATGACTGCATTTAGCATCACTAATTGCAGAAGACACTCCCCTTTGGCTGATTACAAATGGAATCAGCTGTGGATGTAGCTGACGTGATCATGACCTAATCCTATGAAATGTCCTCATTGCAACAGACAGGCCAGCGCTTGCCAAATCAGATGAGCAGGTACCACAACTTGGCCAAGTTGACACCTGTCCCTAACCACGACAGTCCACCCCTTGTCAACTTGGTACCTATATATATATACATATATATATATATATATATATATATATCACCTTAGACCATACTTAATTTCCAAATGAAAACAAATAAGCACACATTTTTTCTTTTACCTGACAATACTCAACTGTCCTACATATAACTGGAAACACATTAAATCTCTCCAGAATAGGGTGCAAATCCTTGGGCAACATTCATTCTTAAACTTGATATCTTACAACTTAAATAGTATAACACGAACAAAACAGCATTACAGTCCTCGTTTCTGTAACTGATCACGTGGTCGAAGTTCATATTTATCACTACTATCTTCCACTACCCATTCCATGTTCCCTTTCCCCTCAGCAAGCACTTCAGCTGGCCGTGGTTCTTTGCCTGGTGGGGTGACCCAAACCTTCATTCCTAAAGTTTCAGAGTCATTAGTAGTCCTGCCTGGATTGTGTTGTTGCAGTTTTCCATTGATTTTACTAATAGATGCCCCAGGGGATCTCCTATATTCCAAGAAAACTCTTCTTTACCTCCATTACATAGTTGCACTCCTACTTCCTTCTGATAGTCAGGGTCAATTATCCCAGACAATAATGTAATCCCCTTCTTGGTGTGTTGATCCAGAGGCATAAGTAGCCCAAAGTGACCAGGTGGCAATCTTAACTTCCAGTTCAGTGGTATCACTGTTGTTTCTCCTGGAGGAAGCACACCCCGTTTTGGAACTAAAACCTGTAGACCAGCAGAACTCAGGGTAGCAAGGACAGGAAGCAAAAATTTTCCTAGTGGATCACTAGGGGTAATAGTGAGTGGCACCACACCCATTTCCACCCCTTGGTTCCTGGACCCATGGATCCTGGCTATGGGAGAAACAGCACCATACAGTGGACGCTGATTCAGAGCATACACAGCTTCCTGGAGAACATTACCCCAGCCTTTCAAGTTTTTGCCACCTAGTTGGCACTGTAATTGAGTTTTCAAAAGGCCATTCCACCGTTCTATCAATCCAGCTGCTTCTGGATGATGGGGAACATGGTAAGACCAGAGAATTCCATGAGCATGTGCCCATTCCCGCACTTCATTTGCTGTGAAGTGTGTTCCTTGATCCGAAGCAATGCTATGTGCATACCATGATGATGGATAAGGCATTCTGTAAGCCCATGGATGGTAGTTTTGGCAGAAGCATTGCGTGCAGGGAAAGCAAACCCATATCCAGAGTATGTGTCTATTCCAGTTAGAACAAATCACTGCTCCTTCCATGAAGGGAATGGTCCAATGTAATTAACCTGCCACCATGTAGCTGGCTGGTCACCTTGGGGAATGGTGCCATATCGGGGGCTAAGTGTGGGTCTCTGCTGCTGGCAGATTGGGCACTGAGCAGTGGCTATAGCCAGGTCAGCCTTGGTGAGTGGAAGTCCATGTTGCTGAGCCCATGCATAACCTCCATCCCTACCACCATGACCACTTTGTTCATGAGCCCATTGGGCAATAACAGGAGTTGCTGGGGAAAGAGGCTGACTGGTATCCACAGAACGGGTCATCTTATCCACTTGATTATTAAAATCTTCCTCTGCTGAAGTCACCCTCTGGTGTGCATTCACATGGGACACAAATATCTTCATGTTTTTAGCCCACTCAGAAAGCTCTATCCACATACTCCTTCCCCAGACCTCTTTGTCACCAATTTTCCAATTATGGTCTTTCCAAGTCCCTGACCATCCAGCCAAACCATTAGCAACAGCCCATGAGTCAGTATACAAACGCACCTCTGGCCAGTTTTCCTTCCATGCAAAATGAACAACCAGGTGCACTGCTCAAAGTTCTGCCCACTGGGAGGATTTCCCCTCACCACTGTCCTTCAAGGACACCCCATAAAGGGGTTGTAATGCTGCAGCTGTCCACCTTCGGGTGGTACCTGCATATCGTGCTGAACCATCTGTAAACCAGGCCCAAGTTTTCTCTTCCTCAGTCAGTTCACTGTAAGGAACTTCCCAAGAGGCCATAGCTCTGGTCTGGGAAAGAGAAGGTAATGTAGCAGCAGGAGTGGAAACCATGGGCATTTGTGCCACTTCTTCATGTAACTTACTTGTGCCTTCAGGACCTGCTCTGGCTCTATCTCGTATATACCATTTCCATTTTATAGTAGAGTGCTGCTGTGCATGCCCAACTTTATGGCTTGGTGGGTCAGATAACACCCAACTCATGATAGGCAACTCAGGTCTCATGGTAACTTGGTGGCCCATGGTTAAGCGTTCAGTCTCTACTAAGGCCCAATAGCAGGCCAAAAGCTGTTTCTCAAAAGGAGAGTAGTTATCTGCAGCAGATGGTAAGGCTTTGCTCCAAAATCCTAAGGGTCTGCGTTGTGATTCTCCTATAGGGGCCTGCCAAAGGTTCCAGACAGCATCTCTATTTGCCACTGACACTTTCAGCACCATTGGATCGCTGGATCATACGGCCCAAGTGGCAGAGCAGCTTGCACAGCAGCCTGGACCTGTCGCAGAGCCTCCTCTTGTTTAGCTCCCCACTCAAAATTAGCAGCTTTTCTGATCACTCGATAAATGGGCCAGAGTAGCACACCCAAATGAGGAATATGTTGTCGCCAAAATCCAAAAAGACCAATTAGGTGTTGTGCCTCTTTTTTGGTTGTGGGAGGGGCCAGATGCAGCAATTTATCCTTCACCTTAGAAGGGATATCTCGACATGCCCCACACCACTGGACACCTAGAAATTTTACTGAGGTGGAAGGCCCCTGTATTTTTGTTAGATTTATCTCCCATCCTCTGACACGCAAATGCCTTACCAGTAAATCTAGAGTAGTTGCTACTTCTTGCTCACTAGGTCCAATCAACATGATATCATCAATATAATGGACCAGTGTGATGTCTTGTGGGAGGGAGAAACGATCAAGGTCTCTGCGAACAAGATTATGACATAGGGCTGGAGAGTTGATATACCCCTGAGGTAGGACAGTGAAAGTATATTGCTGACCTTGCTAGCTGAAAGCAAACTGTTTCTGGTGGTCCTTACTAATAGCTATTGAGAAAAAAGCATTTGCCAGATCAATAACTGCATACCAGGTACCAGGGGATGTATTGATTTGCTCAAGCAATGATACTACATCTGGAACAGCAGCTGCAATTGGAGTTACCACCTGGTTGAGTTTACGATAATCCACTGTCATTCTCCAAGACCCATCTGTTTTCTGCACAGGACAAATAGGAGAGTTGAACGGGGATTTGGTGGGAATCACCACCCCTGCATCTTTCAAGTCCTTAAGAGTGGCAGTAATCTCTGCAATCCCTCCAGGAATACAGTATTGCTTTTGATTTACTATTTTGCTTGGTAGGGGCAGTTCTAGTGGCTTCCACTTGGCCTTTCCCACCATAATAGCCCTCACTGCACAAGTTAGAGAACCAACATGGGGATTCTGCCAGTTGCTCAATATGTCTATGCCAATTATACATTCCAGAACTGGGGAAATAACTACAGGATGGGTCCGGGGGCCCAATGGACCCACTGTGAGATGGACCTGAGCTAAAACTCCATTGATCACCTACCCTCCATAAGCCCCCACTCTGACTGGTGGTCCAGAGTGACATTTTGGGTCCCCTGGAATTAATGTCACTTCTGAACCAGTGTCTAATAATCCCTGAAATATCTGATCATTTCCTTTTCCCCAATGCACAGTTACCCTGGTAAAAGGCCGTCGGTCTCCTTGGGGAAGACTTAGAGGAAGGTTAACAGTATAAATTTGTGGCAGTGTAACAGGTTTCTCCCCCATAGGGACCTGGCCTCCCCTTCATTCAAGGGGCTCAGGGTCTGTAAACTGTTTCAAGTTTGGAAATTGATTAAGGGGCCGTGATTCTGTGTTTTTGTAATTCAGGTTAGACTTCTGTTCCCTTGACCTAGAACTCTTTTGTTTATACAGCTCCAACAAGAATTTAGTAGATTGCCCTTCTATTGTATTTCTAGGCACCCCATGATTTACTAGCCAATGCCACAAATCTCTGCGTGTCATATAATTTTGATGCCTCCTTTGAGTTTGTTGTCTATTATAATACCCACGTCTACCCTGTCTTTGGTGATTAAGTGCTGCCACCTGGCTTCTGCCAACTTGGGATCCTGTCATCCCCATTGTGTTTAAGGATTCCAGCTCAGTGACAGCAGTTCCTACAGTAATATCTGACCTACAGAGAAGTGCAACCACAGAGCTCTTGAGGGATGATGGTGCTAGTCTCACAAACTTATTTCTCACTGTTCTCGTAAAAGGTGCATCCTCTGGACATTCCTGGGGTGTAAGAGCAGGCTTTGCATGATAAATCCACTCTAACATTCCAATCTCTCTAAGCCTCTGGATCCCCTCATCTACATTATACCAGGGCAGTTCTGGCATTTCAACCTCAGGTAATGTTGGCCACCTTTTGATCCATGTTTCAACCAACCACCCAAACAAGCTGTTAACACCTTTTCTAACTGCTCAAGCTATAACATTGAATGCAGAATCTCTGCTTAGTGGGCCCATATCAATAAATTCAGCCTGATCCAGCCTTATATTCCTCCCACCATTATCCCACACTCTTAAAATCCATTGCCACACATATTTCCCTGATTTCTGTCTATATAAATTGGAAAACTCACACAGTTCTTTTGGAGTATAATGTACCTCCTCATGTGTGATACTTTGTACCTCACCTTTAGGGGCCTGTTGGGACTTTAGTCTAGTTATAGGTCTAGAAGAAATGAGGGGTGGTGGGGGTGGGTCATGAAAAGAATTAGAAATATCTTCCAAGCCATTTGCTTCAGGGCTTTCATTTGCAGTTTCATCTGGTGAAACAGGATTAATAACTCTAGGGCTAATCCCTTTAGGAGGAGGTTGGGTGGCCAACTCCTCAAGGCAGGCTGGAGGTGGGGTGGCTATGTCCTCAGGGCAGACTATTACAGGGTTATCTAGAGAAGGCTCCCAGCATGGTCTAGGGTTTCAACCTCACCCCCAACATCATTATCAATCCATATGTCACCATCCCATTTTTCAGGGTCCCACTCCTTTCCAATCAATACCCTTACTTTAACGGCAGACACCATGCAAGACTGAGATTTCAGTTTACGTTGTAAAGTTGCTACTCTAACAATAAGATTCTGAGTCTGATTTTCAGAGATCTCAAGCCTACAGCTACAGGAAATAAGATTTTCCTTCAGGATACTCATAGAAACCTCTACATCTTTCAGACGGCGCTTAAGCTTCTCTTTTGAAGCCTTAAGCCCATTCCTTTCACCCTTTAATGTAGACAGTGTATCTAACAACAACCAACCAACATCTCTATAACTCTTATTTCTACAAAACTCTGTAAAGGTGTCAAAAACATTATCCCCCAGAGTCTGGCTTCGTAAAGCGAAGCATTAGGAGAATCGAATGATGATATTTTGACTATCTCCTTTGCCAACTCAGTCCATGGATTGGGAGTGTCATTCTGATTACGGCAATCAGAGTCCTTAGTGTCTCTGAGCCCAGTCAGAGTAGAAAACCATTCATAAAAACCCATTTTTAAGATTCTGTTCCTTAAGAACCACTCCTGGTACCAAGATGTATTAGTTAGGGTTCTCTAGAGAAACAGAATCAACAGGGAACACTTGCAAATATAAAATTTATGAAAGTGTCTCACGTGACTGTAGGAATGCAGAGTCCAAAATCCACAGGGCAGGCTGTGAAGCCGATGACTCAGATGGCCTGGATGAACTCCACAGGAGAGGCTCGCCAGCCAAAGCAGGAATGGAACCCATCTCCTCTGAGTCCTCCTTAAAAGGCTTCCCATGACTGCATTTAGCATCACTAATTGCAGAAGACACTCCCCTTTGGCTGATTACAAATGGAATCAGCTGTGGATGTAGCTGACGTGCTCATGACCTAATCCTATGAAATGTCCTCATTGCGACAGGCCAGCGCTTGCCCAATCAGATGAACAGGTACCACAACTTGGCCAAGTTGACACCTGTCCCTAACCATGACACCCTGTTACTGCAACCTTTTAGCTGTTTTCCATCATTTTGAGGAATATGGCACTACCCATTTTTGCCAGTTATTCAAAAAAATCTATCAGGGAATGGCACCCTGGAATATCTTATATTGTTATCTTGGTTGACTGCTATATACAGTTGACCTTTGACAGTTCCTTATACATTCTCAATAAAATCTTTTTTTATTGAGAATATATTTGTAAGTCACATGTGATTTACAAATATCATCTTTCAGTCTTTAGTTTACTTTTCATTCTCTTAAAATGTCTTTTATATAGCAGAAGTTTTACATTTTGATGAAATCCAATTTTTTGTTCCTAATGGATCTGGCATAATGTCTGAGAACTCTTTGTTTAATCCCAGGTCACTATGATTGTCTCTTATATTTTCTTCTGAAAGTTTATATCTTTGCCATTTACATTTTAGATCTTTGATCCAATTTTCATTTTTAAAAGGTGTGTGGTTGAAGTTAATGTTCAGGTTTTCCTTAATGTGGCTATCAAATTTTACCAACATCATTTGTTGGAAAGACTTTTCTTTCCCCGTTTTATTACCTTTGCATCTTTATCAAAAATCAATTCGCTGTATTCATCTGGTCTCTTTCTGTTCTCTGTAATCTGCTCCATTAATGTATGTGTCTATACCTCTGCCCATAGCACACTGTCTCTCTCAATTACCAAAGCCACATAGTAAGTCTTAAATAAATCATGGTAATGTGGTTTTTCCTCCTTTACTTCTGTTTTCAAAATTATTTTGGCTATTGCATATCTTTTTCATTTCCATATAAATTTTAGAATCAGCTTGTGGATTTCTACAAAAATATCCAGGTAGAAATTTGATTGTAATTTTACTAATTCTGTCAATCAATTTAGGAAGAATTAAATGCTTCATTTGTTGATATCTTTTAACAGACCTATCTCCCCAATCATTGTTTTCAGTAGAGAATTTCAGACCCCACACCCCAAGGATGGATTGTGCTGTGTAACTATTATTACTGGTCCTTGAGAAGATAAGTTTCCAATTAACCATAGGATATCAGAAACACAGACCCAAAAAACTGCAAGTAGGATACTTCAACATCAGCTCCTTATCCTCTTCTGTTAGAGACATCTCAGTTAGGTACTAGGTTAGACTTGGTGCTCTGATCTGGACCAACGATGTTCCACACAAAACTGAGCAACTCATTAACTGTGAAAGACATAGCAAGGTCAGACTATTGTCTGACAGTGTGGTATTGAGAATGGGGGGGTAGGTCAAGATCTCACTTTTGTGGTTGAGTCAAGTTTCCATAGAATGGAGGGATATGTCCCATGTCAATCAGTCTGGGAAGAGCAGTTTTTTGCAGGAAATGTCGATTGGGGTTGCAATTCTCAGATAAGGAAAAAAAGACAAATTCCTCCTACTAAGAAAAATTATTTAAAACTTGGAAGGTATTCCTTCAATATTATAGGGAGAAAACATTTAACAAATCCCAAAAGATTATTTAATTGCCTAGAGGGATGTACTTTTTTCTGACTCACTGTTTGCTGTAGATTAAAATTTCCACATTTAGTGAAGTTATATTTTAACTTGTATATTTTTGTCTATAGAAATGATGGCCAAAGGTTACTATTCATTCTCCTGTAGGACATTACCCAACTTTGTAACTAACCAAGAAATCTTATCTTAATATCAAAGGAATAGTATTATTAAATTGACTATACTTTAATTGCTATTTTATTGCCCATAAATTCTCGGTTTCTCAAATGTTCTTTGAACCATCTTTGCCCTTATCTTGTTCCCTCATAATGAGTTGAAAATATACATTTTTATAAGAGTGATTTTGTTAACTTATTGGAAATTTATTTTAATGCTTTTCAATCTATTTCTGGAATAATTTTTCACCTGGATCCTAAGGTAATAGGGTACCTTGAACATTACTAGTGGGGCAGAGGGGAGCCAAGAGCGGGGAAAAATGAAAATATTTTTAAAGAATAATTTTCCTAATTCATTATCTTGTAACCAAACTCTGCAGCTCACTTCATTCTATGTTGACCAATAATAATCCCGATTTCACTGACTTTTGTCTTATTTTGCTTGCCTGTTCTCACAGGATCTCAGACTCTTCTAAAATAACCCTTAGATATTTCTAACTTTCCCCAGAGGATGTCTCAAATGTGAGCATGAATAAGCCCTCTAATACCGAGTGTCAATGCCACTCAAGCGGGAATCCTCTAATACAGCTTCACTTGCCTAGAGCTGATGGCACTCTAGGGTATCTAGTTCTCCCTTTGAGACCTGTAACTCTTCTGATAAAGTACTACATTTTCTTCTAGTGCCAGGCTTTTCCTAGGCCTTTGTCACAATTTCCTGAAAGCCACAAACTTCCAAAGTTGTGAGATGGCCTGTGACAAACTGAGGAAGATATTTTTCTTACTTTAATGTTTCCATCTGCCCGAGGGGTCCCCAAGCAGCAATTCTTATGTCCCAGAGAACTATAAAGAATTTAGTAAACAGCCTTTTTAGTTTTTATGTTTTACTTAGAACTCGGTCTTAAGTTCAGTGGAAACTAAATGGAGACAATTTCTACTGGTGGATACCAAACTCTATTTACAATTTTTCCTCTTTTCCAATAATTAAGTTTTTATTATTTGATCAAATTTATTATCCCTTGGTTCTTTCTTTCCTAAGGATGTGTTTTCTCCCTGCAGAACACTCAATACCCTGCAAGAGGACATATCTTAAGGTGATCTAGAAGATTCTTAAATACCTGTGCAATAGGTTTGTGGTGGACCCCTCCCATCAGTGCAATCATTTTTTATTTCCACTGAGACTCAAACTGTGATACTTCTTTCCTCCATATAATTTCAAATAATATAATGCCTGCTGCATCTCTGGGAAAAGGATAGTTACACTATTCTACTCTAGAAGCATGAAAGCTAATGCCCAAACCCACTAAGAAACTTGCCAAAGGTATTTCTAGAACTAGGATGTAAACCTCAATCTTGTGACTCCAAATACTGTTACTTGTTCCATCAAATCATAAACAAAAGTCTCAGAAATCAGCCCAAATGATCATCTGCCAACCTGTCCACCAATGCCAATGAATTTAACCAATAATCCAAGCTCCCTCTGCACGGTAATTTAAGGAAAAAAGCAGAACAGAATCTGAATGTAAGTTTGGTTGACCACAGGCCCAGTTGAATTTGACATAGCAAAGAAATTAAGGCCAGAGACAATGTAACCATGAAGAATTCCATTTGAGTTCTATCTCTGCTACTTTCTTGGGTAAGTGTTTTAACCTCTCTAAGCTTCAGTTGTGTCATGTAAAAATTAGGAATAATAAGAATTACCTGAAGGATTGTGGAGAGTACTAAAAGAGTCAGCCTGTGAAGCTTTTAGTCCAGGCCCTAAAATGTAACACTTGCTCAGTAAATGTTATTTATTTATTTATTATATTTTGAACAAATATTTGATAAATTATATGCTGTTTTTATTTTTTGGAATAAGAACACATTATCATGGATAATAAGTTCCCTCTGTTCAAGTGATTTGCACTTAGCTCAATTTTAAAACAAGTCTTCATGATAGCACCAGGGAATGCCAAATTTGACTGCGGAATGGGGCTCAGGAATGAAACATAAAGAAGAAAGTGTCTTCAAAGAAATACATTAAAATCTGGTTAAGATGCACACTATTCAGAATATATGGAAAGAGATAGATAATTGAATGTCAACCATCTTTATTCTGAAGAAACATATAAAGCAAAACTTCAATTTGACATTTGTTTTTTAAACATTTCCTAATAAGCTATTTATTGCTATGAAGTTAAAATAAAACCATAAGACTACCCCTCATAAACAGTTGATGTTTCTTTGTTGGTAAAAGCTCTAAGCAAAGGTTTTTCCCAAGGCACATCTTCTTTTTCTTTGCTTTTCTATTTTTTTTTTTTAAAATGCCAAATTAGGAAACAAAATTCCCCTTTTCCAAATAGTCAGATTTTAAGACCATAATCATTTCATACAAGATAAGATTAACAAAAAATCAACCGACCAAAGAATTTATCAGGTGTTTTATTCTATGTTACTCTATATGATGAATTCAGACAAATATAACACAGAGAATTCATTACCTAGTTAAGGCAGGACTA
Organism: Tamandua tetradactyla; assembly: GCF_023851605.1. Classification (NCBI taxonomy): domain Eukaryota; kingdom Metazoa; phylum Chordata; class Mammalia; order Pilosa; family Myrmecophagidae; genus Tamandua; species Tamandua tetradactyla. The sequence continues at coordinate 24,638,917 of NC_135330.1, read as the reverse complement.
AAACATATAAAGCAGTAATTAATCAAAGCAGTCTCATAATTAAGTATTGAAGGTGATATATAATGGCAACACAGAATGATGTCATCAGGTCTCCATGAAATTGACTTAAAAAGACAGAACAAATTCCCTGACCACTAACAAAATGAAACAAACAATGCTGCATTTCTAAAGGAAGATATAAATCCAGATGAACAATATCTGCTAGAATCATAGAAAGGAGAAGTCTGAACAAGAACAATTGGCTACATAGGCTTATAGGCCAGGTAACAATGCCAAAATGGATGTAAATATATTTTTATCATAGTCATGTATGTATTCCCAGAATCTATTGCTATGCTTGACTACATATAGACATTTGTTTCAGGCTCTTCAGAAGGTTCTAAACGTAGTGGTGAACGTGAGAGAAATGTCCCAAGCTTTCACTGAACATATACAGATAAGAATATAACATATAGTGACAGAAGCTAGGAAAGGTCATGTCATAGAGAAAAACTGATGAGAGAGTGTTCAGGCAAGACTTCTCTGAGCAGATGGCAGACATTTCAGCTGAGACCTGAACATCAGAAGAAACTAGCCACTTAAGGACGTGGAGAAGCCCTACAGACAAGTGCAATGGTTCTGACAGGGAGCAAGTTTAGTGTGGTGGTAGAACAGAAGAGAATTCAGTGTGGATTGAATTTAGTGACTAAGGAATAATATGAAATGGAGTTGGAGACATAGGCAGATCCTACATCATCTAGGCCCTTGGCAATCCAAGGCAAATTATTCTATATGTGATAAGAAGGGCCTTGGGCATTGAGGAATGCTGTGATAGAATTAACATTTTTAAAATATTACTTTGGAAGATATGTTAACAATGAATTATAGGTGGACAAAAGAGTAAGTAATTGAAGTGATCAAAGGAAGAGATAATGATAATTTGAACAAGGATGACAGTTTGTTGGGCAGACAGAGTAATTAACACTTACTGGTACCCAGATAAATAAAGGGGAAGAAAGAATCCAATAAAGAAAATATGCAGAATCTGGGTTTCAAACGCCAGAAAAATCCTGTGAAGGCTAGTGTCAGGAAAGTTGCAAGAGTGGGTATCATTAGGGAAGAAGGCAAATTTTTTTTCATTTAGTAATGAAATATATATTGCCAGGAGTCTTTGGATGACACAAGACTGAAACTAAGAAAAATAGAAATGTGGATTATTTTTTATACATCATTCTAATAAATATGATAGTAAAGATCAGAAGAATGAAAAAAGGGTAGAGGGACAAAAGCAGAAAATGAGATATCCTTAAGAATACTTTCAGATCATTTGATAATGGGCATTAATTTTCACATAAATCTACAATCTCATTTCTGTATTAAGAAAAGATTTAGCTCTTTGGGCCAGGGGTGCCAAGCTGATTTTGACAACATCATGTGTTGCCTTTGTCACAGTCACTCCTTTGTTATAGTCTAAAAGACAAAAGGATCACATCACTCCTCAATTTACATAAAGAGTTTTGTGTGTTTGATCTCCCCATGAGATGCTGTTATTTGACGTCTAGATTTGTATTTCATTCATTTTTGTATGCTCTGAATTTCATCTAGGGCCTTGCATATATTAGGAAACAAATACTTTTTTTACTTGGCCAATTGTCTATTTACAACTTGCTTATTCATCTTTATATTATTAATGTATCTATTTCTTCTTATTTTATAATAAGAAGACCACATCTCCTATTTCTCTGCTTCCCAAAGCATTTATGACTCTTAGCGTAGGTAGTTCTCATTGTGATATTATTGCAAACCAATACGATTTCTGACCTGAGCAGTGTGGCTGAAGCTGTTCACTAAGGGAACTTTATGAGGAACCATATGGGATCTTTATAATGATCCTGAATATATGGGCCTGGACGCAGCAGATAAAAGGAATTAAGGGCCTATCCTCTCCACCCCCCAAAAAAGACCTCAGGAGAATGTAGGGGAAAAATCACACTAAGCCAGACAATACTGGTAACCCGAAATTCTTACACAAAAGGAGTCAACAGAAAACCAAAGTGCTACAAATGTAACAGTGGATGCAAAATCTGAATAGCTCTAAAGGCTTGGGTTTAGGTCTCTTATGACTATCACTACAGTCATATAAACTCAAGAAATACTCAAACATCTGCCCACTGTGACTAAACAGGAGTGCCACATGACAAGAAGACCTAAAAATAGTGTATGTAAGAGAGATACTCAGCATCTTCCTGAAATTCTGTGATTCAGGCACAGAAGGCAGTGGTCCCCAAAGCTCAGAAAATATAAACAACCCAAAGCCTTCGGCCTCCAAGGAAACTATCCCTGCCTTATGGATTTCTTCTACATTCATCCACATTCACCCCAAACTCACGCCTCCCTTGGGAACCTATCCACGATAAGATAGGAAAAGCCTCTCAACAGAGTATGGCTTCAGAGAGGATATTGTACAGTTATCTTACTTCCTTCTAAGCCCAGTAAAGCTCAGAGATTCAAGTGAAATCATATTAACAATAAACTCAGATTTTATAGTCACATACCTGCCAGTAGATGGTGCATCAAACACCACACTCATTTCCTATTATAAAATGTATTTCACTTCGCTGGTCTTTGGCTTACCCACCCCCATGTCTTCACTCCAGAAGCACCTTTCCTCCCAAATAAAACAAATAACACCGTCAGAAAGCTTATCCTAATAATTAGCTTGAATTTAGTGCTCTAAAACACTAAATCCTCCTCTTTCCTGAACACTGGAAACTTTAAAATATGTGTGCTTCGTTAACCACATCCCTCCTGAATTGTAGCTTCACCAAGCAGAGTCAAATCTATCACTATTTCCTCAACCCTATCCCCATTCCTTCAAATCACTCCTGTTTTTCTATTCATTCTCTGTCAGTCCCCAGCACCTCTACTGCATTCAGGGCCCCAATGTTTACCTGTCTCAGATAAAGTGTCTCATTGAAAGCTGCTTCTTCCTTGTCAAAAACTCAGCAGTGCTGTTGTTGATATATCAAGCATTGACTTAGTTTCTGTCCAATGTTCCATGGAAATTTCAACAACCCAGATTTCTTGTTGGATAATGGTATAAAGAAAAAACTGTCAGACTATTTTGCTTTGGATAAACTTCTGATTCCCATATTCCTTCATTTTCAATTCTGCTGTGTTCATTTCTTCAGCTTTATGCCTACATCTATTTGCATCTGTAGCATTGAAATCTTCTTGAAGCTCTTCCCTGAAAATGTAACTGCTGCTCTTTAGTTTGGTCCTTTAACCACATTTCAGGCAGTGTCAATAAACATAGCCAGACTAAGCCATATTTATTGGGACGACACTACGAACGAGTTTATCAATATACCAATATTCATGGAATTCTACCAATTGTGACATTTCCTAATTAAAACTCATCTCTTATTTCTCAGAGGCCATTCCCTTGATTAGTAGCATTCTCCACTGTGACATTATCTCTCAGTTTTGCTTTGCTTGCCAGATGGCCTTGCATTGTTTGACACCATATGATCATTAATTTTAAATTTATAGTTAGAGATGGCACACAAAGATTTTAATTGAATAGCAGTGACTAGAATTATTAGTTTGGATCTTCATTTTATTTCTTTTGAAATTCATCAGGTTCCAAATATTCTGAACAAAACCTTAAAAACAAAGAAAAAAACCTCTGTGTGGTCTTTTGTGCCTACCAACAGATAAACGTTCATTTTGAAAGTATAAGTTGAATAATAACTACCAAGCCAACAGTTTGGAATGCAATATAAACACTTCAAGGAAAATAAAATCTGAGTATGAACTGTTTGACATGTGAGACTGTGAGCATCCAGATTGTGCCAAATGTGAGACTCCACCAACTCTTGCCACATACCTGACATTGGAATAAGTCATGCAGAAGGAGTCTAGCCAACACCATGACTTTCTCTAAACATTTTCCCCAGCATCCTTTCGTGGAAGTTTAAATTTCACATCTTCAGGCTAAAATGAAATTCCTTAAATCTTTCCTTGCATGACTTGTTTTGAAACAAAATAAGCTTTCTCCTGATTGACCAAAATAATTATGGCTGTGTACAGTTTCCAAATTTTAAATTGGGAATAAATCTTAGCAGGATAAAAAGCCTGGCACTGTTCTTTGCTGGGCATAAAGAAATGGGGGTAGGAAATGTGCTCTTAAAATATTTTAAAGAGAATTCAGTGTTGTTGAACAATAACTCCATCATCTAACTCCTTTCACCATCTCCTGAATACCTTCATCACTACTAACTCCAAATCACAGAAGTTTGGGCAACACCTGGACATTCCTGTCTCCAGCCAGCATGGGAATTCAATAGGAATGTTTTTGTTATAGGTAAGAGTGCTACCCAAACATTTCAGATTTACCCCTAGGTTACCACTTTAGCTGGAAATGCAGTCCAAACTCCTAAATATTATTGTAATGGTAAAAGGAAAGGATAATTTAATCTATTACTTCTTTGTATAAATATTTATTGTTTTTTTAATGTTTTTTATTGTGAAATGTCACATATATGCAAAGAAAAGAAAGAAAAAGCAATAATTTTCAAAGTATACTTTAACAAACAGGTACAGAATAGATTTCAGAATTTGTTATGGGTTACCATTCCATGATTTCAGATTTTTCCTTCTAGCGACTCCAAAACACTGGAGGCCAGAAGAAATACCAATATAGCAATTCAGCAGTCATACTAATTTGTTAAATCCTATTTTCTCTGTTATGACTTCTCCTTCCCTTTTGATCTTTCTCCCAATCTATAGGGATCTTGAGGCAATGCCTGTTCTGACTTTTTAATGTTGAGAAGGGATAGCAACACTAAAGGATAGGAGCATGTAATTAGTTGATAATCTTGGAGAGGCTGGCCCCTCTGGGTTTCAGGATTTATCTGGTCTAGGAATCCTCTGGAAATTATAGGTTGCAGGACAGTAAACTAAGTGTATGAACTTTTATAGAGACTCAGTTTGAGCCCTAGGTGTTCTTAAAAGTTAATAGAAGTGATGTTAGTTGGAGTTCAGCAAAACATGGCTTTTAGCACTATCTAATTGAAGCTTGCATAAGAGTACCCTCCAGAATAACCTCTTGACTACATTTCATCTCTTTTAGCCACTATCTTATTTTATTATACTTCTTTTCCCTGTTTTGGTCAGGAAGACATTATCAATCCCACGGTACCAGGGCCAACTTCATCCCCAGAGTCATACCCCACATTGTCAGGGAGACTTTCATCCCTGAATATCATGTTCCATGTAGGAGGGAGAGTAATGACTTTGCTTGCAGAACTGGAGAAATGAGAGACAGACAGACAGACAAACAAACAGAAAGAGACACAGAGAGAAAAGAGAGAGAGGGGCTACATCTGAGCAACAAAAGAGGTTTCCTGGAAGCAAATCTTAGGCCTCATTATAAGTAAACTTAACTTCTCCACTACAGAAATAAGTTTCTTAAGGGCAAGGCTCAAAATCAAGGGTTTGGCCTGTTTTCTTGGGAATCCCCAATGGTTGAGAGGGTGCCTGGGGTTTCCCAGATTGGAGAGTTTAATAGTTCCACATATCTATATATTTTTCCCCCTTCAGATCCTCAAGGGACTCAATACTTTTTAATTATCAATACTTTTTAATTATCAGCCCACCATTGTCTGAGATGTATCTGGTATTACATTAAGTTATACAGAATTACAAAGTCTCATTACCATTCTGGACTCCAGGAGTTCAGGTTTTTAAAATGAGCTCTCCAGACAGGTTGATTTAGATTGTGTGTTATAGAAAATTTAGCTTTTATATATAATAAGCCCCTCTGCCTTTGGTCTCATGAAGTAGGTGAAGGTCTAGAGCACATACATTATCATCTTTTATCCTGTACTCTGATTTACCTTAGTCCCAGCCAGAGTGGCTTCATTTTTATTTCTAATTGAGGCCTGATCTCTTTTTCAGTTACCTTTACTGTTACTGTATATAGCCATCCTAACTTTTAGGACCTCAGACCTCCATTTCTGGGTCTTAGGTGTCACAGAGTTATTCAAAGTACCAAGGAAATACCTGCTGATACACATATAGCTCAGTGTCTCAGAATCTAGAAATATATTTACAACTTCAGACTAAGCATGGATGCTATAAGGGCTTACAGTCTAGGTTCCAATTTTCTTATAAGTATTTTCTGAAAGAGATCTTAGCATATCTTAGCATGTTTCTTCTGTTTCTGGTTTATTTTGCACAACACGGTATCCTCAAGATTTATTCAGTTTGTTGCATGCCTCTCGATATCCTTCCTTTTTGTAGTGAAATAAGCCCATCACATAAGTGTATTACAGTTTGCTACCTGCTTCTCAGTCATTGTACCATTTGGCTCCCTCCATCTAGTGGGCATCATGGATAATACCCAAAATAAACAAACTATGTCTTACAGTGTCCTCACTTCATTTTACAGTCAGCAGCACTCTTCCATAGAGACAAAGAACTGACAACCAGAGGCCTAATAAATATCAAATTATGACGACCCCTTATCACATGTTCCTCCCCCCTACAATTAGTTGCCCCTGGTAGTGCTTTGGTACTGTTGATGTCTTCCTGGTAACTATTGGCCATAGCATGCCATTTTAGTTTTCCCCCTATAACCCTCTACTATTGACAGTTTGTCCAATATAAAATCTTTGAAATAGTCCATGTGATAACAAATTTAAAATTGTAGATTTAATTAGTGGGATACATGGCACACTATACATCCCCTTTCAATCATATTTACCTTCAATATGGCCATGTTACTTATATTCCCTCCAATTAGTTATCATCACTTCTATCCGTTCCCTTGCACTCAAGTTCAACCTCATTGGGTAGCCTTTCCGCTGTCTCTAGCTTCTGTGTGCCTCTAGGTCTGCTCTATTCTACAGTGGAACCTCTGAGATTACCTTTACCAGAGTCATAATAGCAAACTCATACAGTATCTGGCCTTGTCTGTCTGACTTATTTCATTTGGTTTTATGTCTTCAAGGTTTATCCATGTTGTGATATGCTTCGGGACCTTATTTCATCTTTTACTGCTGTGTAATGTTCCATTGTTTGTATATATCACATTTTGTTTATCCACTCGTCTATTGATGGGTACTTGGATTGTTTCCATCTCTGGGCAGTCGTGAATAGTTCCACTATGAACATCAGTGTGCAAATTTCTATTCTTTCAGCTCCTCTGGGTACATACCGAGTATTGGTATTGTCGGGTCATAGGGCAACTCAATATTTGGTTTTCTGAGGAACCACCAAACTGTTTTCCACAGGTCAGCACCATTATACATTCCCACCAACAGTGAATAAGCATTCCAATCACTCCACAGTCTCTCCAACATTTGTAGTTTTCTGTTTGTCTAACAGCAGCCATTCTTATAGCTGTAAGGTGATATCTCATTGTAATCTTGATTTGCATATCCCTTATAGTTAATGAAAATGGGTATCTCTTCATGTGCTTTTTAGTTATCTGGATTTGCTCTTCAGAAAAGCATCAATTCATATACTCTCTCCGTTTTATAACTCGGTTGTTTGTTCTTTTGCTGTTCAGTTGTATAATTTATGTACACAAGATATCAAGCTTTTATCTGATATGTGGTTTCCAAATATTTTCTCTCATTGAACTGCTCCTCTTCACCTTTTTTGACAAAGTTCTTCTAGGCACAGAAGCTCCTGGTCTTAAGGAGTTCCCTTTTATCTACTTTTTTCTTTTGTTGCTTGTGATTTGTGTAAAGTTTAAGAAGCTACCTCTTACTATTAGCTCTTGAAGATGTTTCCCTACATTTTCTACTAGAAGTTTTATGGTACAGACTCTTACATGTAGGTCTTTAATCCATTTGGAATTAATTTTTGTATAGGCTATAAGGGAAGGGCCCTCTTTCATTCTTTTGCCTATTGATATCCAATTCTCCCATGCCCATTTATTAAAAAGAATATTCTGTCCCATATCAGCGGATTTGGGGGCCTTATCCAAGATCAATTGTCCATGGATTTGATGGTCTATCTCTGCACTCTTGATTCAATTCCATTGGTTGATATTTCTCTCATTGTGCCAGTACCATGCTGTTTTGACTACTGTGACTTTATAGTAAGTTTTAAAGTCAAATTTTTAGTCCTCCCTACTTCATTCTTCTTTTTTTAGGATATCTTTAGCCATTCAGGGTCTCTTTTCCTTCCAAATACTTTTGGCAACTAACTTTTCCAAGTTTTCCAAGTAGATTGTTGAGATTTTGATTGGTACTGCATTCAATCTGTTGATCAATTTGGGTATAATTGACATCTTAATGATATTCAACCTTCCTAGCCATGAGTATAGAATGTCTTTCCATCTATTTCGGTCATTTTTAAATTTCTTTTAACAGTGTTTTGTAGTTTTCTGTGATTACAAGTCTTGATATACCTGGTTACACTCATTTTTAGATACCTGACTCTTTGGTCACTGTTTTGGTTGGAAATATTTCCTTCTTTCCTCAGATAGGTCTTTACTTGTATATAGAAACATTATTGAGTTTTATACTTAAATCTTGTATCCCACCACTTAGCTGAATTTATTTATCAGCTCAAAGTAGCTTTGGCATAGATTTAGTGTTTCCTAAGTATAGGATCATGTCATCTGCAAAAACTGAAAGTTTTACTTCTTCCTTTTCTATTTGGATGTCTTTTATTCTCTCTCCTATCTAATTGCTCCAGTGAGACTTTCTAGTTCAATGTTGAATAATAGTGCTGACAATGGGCATACTTGTCTTGTTCCCAATCTTAGGGGGAATGCTCTCAATCTCTCACTACTGAGTATGATGCTGTCTATGGATTTTTCATGTATATTCTTTATCATATTGATGACATCTCCTTTGATTCCTACCTTTTGACATGTTTTTATCAGGAAAAGATGCTGAATTTTGTTAAATGTTTTTTTGATGTCAATTGAGATAATCATGTGCTTTTTCCCTTTCGATTTGTTAATGTGCTACATTACATTGATTGATTTTCTTTTGTTGAACCACCCTTGTATTCAGGATGTAAACCCCACTTGGTCTTGATGTATAATTCTTTTAATGTATCATTGAATTCGAATTGCTAGCATTTTGTTGAGAATTTTTGCATCAATGTTCATTAGGGAGATGGGCCTGTAGTTTTTCTTTCTTGTAACATCTTTATCTGGTTAGCGTCATAAAATGAGTTATATAGCATTCCTTTTTCCTCAATTTTTTGGATGAGTTTGAAAACAGGGGTGGTGTTAATTCTTTTTGGAATGGCTGACAAAATTCTCCTGTGAAGCCATCTGGTCCTGGACTTTTCTTCATGGGAAGATTTTTGATGACTGATTGAATCTCTTTACTTGTAATAGGTTTTGTTGAGATCTTCTATTCTTCTCAAGTCACTGTAGGTAGTTTATATATTTCTAAGAATTTGTCCTTTTCATCTAAGTTGTCTAGCTTGTTGGGGTATAGTTGTTCATGTATTCGCTTATGATCTTTTAAATTTCTTCAACATCCATATTAATGAAACCCCTCTCATTTCAGATTTTGTTTATTTGTATCCTCTCTCTTTTTTTTCTTTGTCAGTCTAGCTAGGGGGCATCAATTTTATCAATTTTCTCAAAGAACCAACTTTTGGTTTTGTTGACTATTTTTGTTGTTGTTTTTCTGCAGTTCATTTATTTCTGCTTTAATCTTTGTTATGTCTCTTCTTTTATTTGCTTTGGGGTTAGTTTCTTTATATAATTTCTCTCAGTGAGCAGTTAAGTCCTTGATATTCACTCACTCTTGCTTTTTAATATAGGCATTTAGGGCAATAAATTTTCCTCTCAGCATCGCCTTTGAAACATCCCATAAGTTCTGATTTGTTGTATTCTCATTTTCATTTGTCTCCAGATATTTACCAATTCCTCTAGCAATTTCTTCTTTGGCCTACTGATGTTTAAGAGTATTGTTTAACTCAATATATTTGTGAAAGTTCTAGTTCTTTGGTGGTTTTGATTACCAACGTCATTCTGTTGTGATCTGAGAAGGTACTTTGAATAATTTCAGTCTTTTTATATTCATAAAGAACTGTTTTGTACCCCAGTATATGATCCACTGTGGAAAACATTTCATATGCACTGGAAAAGAATATATATCCTGGTATTTGCGGGTATAGCTATCTATATATGTCTGTTAGGTCTAATTCATTTAGCAAATTATAAATTGTTTAAGTTCTCTTTGATCCTGTCTGGTTGTTTTATTTATAGAGGACAGCAGTGTATTAAAGTCTCCCACTATTATTACTAAAGCCTCTATAGTTCCCTTCAATTTTGCCAATGTTTGCCTCATGTACTTTAGAGCACCTTGATTAGAAGCATACACATTTATGACTGTCATTTCTTCTTGGTAAATTGTCACTTTTATTAATATATAGTGTGCTTCCTTGTCTCTTATGATGTCTTTACATTTAAAGTCTATTTTGTATGATATTAGTATGGCTACTCTTGCTTTCTTTTGATTACAGCTTGCATGGGACATATTTTTCTTTCCTTTCACTGTCAATCTATTTGTATCCTTGCATATAAGATGAGTCTCTTCTAAGCACATATAGATGGATCATATTCCTTAATCCATTCTGCCAACTGTATCTCTTAATTGGTGAGTTTAGTCCATTAACATTTAAAGTTGTTATTATTGAAAAAGCCTTTCTAAAATCTAGCATCTATCCTTTGGTTTTTGTTTTTCAGATCTATATATTCTTTTCCATCTCTCTTTTTTGATTCTTTAAGTTACCCTTACTTGTATTCATAAATTCTGTGCCCTCCTCCAGATTTCCCTCTCCTGTCTTTTTTTCAGCTGACAGAATTCCCTTTAGCATTTCTTATAGGGCAGGTCTCTTTTTTGGAAAATTCTCTCAACCTTTGTTTGTCTTTGATGATTTTAATCTCTCCCTCAATTTTGAGGGACAACTTGGATAGATAAAGAATTCTTGGCTGGAAACCTTTTTTTTGTCAGTATCTTTAATATATCATACCACTCCCTTCTTGCTGTTATGGGGCCTATTGGTACTCTGTTTTATGTGTTTTCCCTTGTGTGTTGTAGATCACTTTTCTCATGCTGCTCTCAGGACTTTCTGTCTCTTTTCAACATTTGAGTTCGATATGTATGTTTCTTAGAGTAGGCCTATTTGGATTTATTCTATTTGGTGTTCATTAAGCAGCTTTGATTTGCATATTTATATTTTTTATAAGGGTTGGGAAATTTTCCTTAATTATATCTTCAATTAACCTTCCCAGCTCTTTACTCTTCTCTTCTCCTTCTGGGACATCAATGATTCTTATAGTTGTATGCCTTTTGTTGCTCATTTCCCTAAGATCCAGTTCCATTTTTTCTCTTTTCAGCCATTTGTTCCTTTGTCCACTCCAGTTTAATTGTTCCGACTTCTAGTTCATCTGTTCTTCCTTCTGTTTCTTTGACTCTGCTATTTTGTGTCTTTAGAACATTTCTGATTTGGTCTACTATATCTTTCATCTCTATGAGAACTACCATTTTTCTATTTAATCTTTTGAATTTGTCTTTATGCTCTTCTAGTGTCTTCCTAATATCCTTTACTTCTCTATAAATATCCTTGGGTAGTTGTTCCATATTCTGTGTGCCCTCTGGTGTTTTGATTTGGTCATTTTGCTGGGTCATTTCTGCTTGGATCTTCATGTGCTTTGTGATTTTCTATTATGTCTGGGGCATTTGATTGTCTTAATAAGGTTATTTTGTGAGTTGATTTCCTTCACTTCTCTAAAGCTTTGCATTTATTTGATTTTGCATTGAGCGTTCCCTTTTGCACTTGGTTTGTCAGTAGTTACTGGCCAAACCAAGGCCCAGATCCCATGTAGGCACTATGATTCTACTTGAGGGTCTATTAAAAGCTAGGCAGGGGGTGCATGGATATTTCAGTGGCAGAATGCCCACCCACCACGCAATAAAGCTGGGCTCAACTTCTGGCCTATTCACCAAAAAAAATAATAATAAATAATAATAAAAATAAAATAAAATGAATTTTTTTAAAACACACCTTAGCAGTAGTAGGCCCCAAAGTGAGAAGGAGACATCCCAAGATAAATTAGGAATGAACTCAGACTGCTGCCCACAAAAGGAGAGAAAATAAAATAATAAAATAAGAAATATAAATATATAAATATACATAAATAAAAATAAATAATAAGAAAATATAGAAAAAATATATTAAAATAAAGTAACCTAGGCAGATAGGGAGTTTGCCAGGCTGCATTTACCACCAATTCCCAGCACATTATGCTCCTAATCACTTCCTCCCCTCTGGCCCACCCCTCCCAATTGCAGTGGCTGGCTGGGATGATGGCATGTGCAGCAGGGGTGATGCTCCTGGCACATGGCAGTAGGATGGCTGGTCCTGGCACACAGGACAGGTTGTGCTGATTGCAGCATTATCCACAGCACCTGGCACCCACAGGATCTGCCGTTTACCACACCCAATGGGATGACTATATGTGGTGCCCAGCCAGTGACTGCTCCCAACACCTAGGGGCATGGCTCTTCATGGTGAACAGCTAGGCACACCTCTTAACTCCCCACAGACACTACAAGCTTCAGAGCCATGTGGCAAGGTTTCCCCAATCAGCATCTGGGGCAGGTTGGAGTGGAGGGATGGCCAGTTCCCTCATATCTGTATATCCCCATATGCAGCTACAGGCCCCTCGTGGTCATGGGCAATCAGACTCATCCTGCTTTCCCTATCCTAATTCTCCACACCTCCCTTCTCCTTATGAAATATTAGAGACCCTCTTCAATCACTCACCCCTCAAGACTGCAGTCCCAGTCATTTATTTCCCTGTCTCCTATCTTGTCCTGTGGAGCAGGGGTGAACCCAGCCTACCTTACTCTGTCATCTTCCAAGAAGTCTCCTATCGACTCTTTCTTACATGCTGGAGACCCTTCAAGACACAGAAAATGCAGTAGAGAACAAACAGAGAAACCTCTTCCTCATGGAATTTCTGTATAATGGGGAAGACAGATAATAAAGTAAATTAGTAAATACTGACTATGTTAAATAAGCCAGTGCAAAAAAGAAAAAATAAAGCAGGGATGGGGGATGTGAAAGGTTGGAGGAAGGGTGACCATTGAAATCCTCCTTGATAACTCTTCAATAAATCTCTGAAGAAATTTTGGAAGCTCACCAGCTGGGGGAAGAGCTGTCCAGGCTGAGGAAACAACCAGCGTAAAGATCCTGAGGTAGGCACCTGCCTGGCATGTTTCAGGAATGGCAAGGTCAGTGCAGTTGCAATAGAGTGAAGAGTGAGGGAGTGTGCCAGTTTGAAACTGTTGTGTAACCCAGACAAACCATGTTCCTTAATCCTCCTTCAAGATTGCTGGGTGGGATGTTTATGATTAAGTTGTTTCCATGGTGAATTGGCCCGCTCAATTGGGGGTGGGGCCTTTTGATTAGGTATTTCCATGGAGATGTGTCTCCACCCATGCAAGGTAGTCCTTTAAGGGGGAACATTTTGGAAAAATCTTCAGAGTTGACCCAGACAAGAGACTGGCAAAAAGAAAATGCCCCCAGCAAAGCCTTATGAAATGAGAAGCCGGGAAAGAAAGCTAGCACATTGCATATGTGCTCTCACAGCTGACAAGAAATCCTGAACATCATTGGCCCTTTCTTGAATCAAAGTATCTTTTTATGGATGCCTTAGTTTGGACATTTTTATGGCCTTAGAACTATAAACTTGTAACTTAAAAAATTCCCTTTATAAAAGTCAACCATTTCTGGTATATTGCATTTACAGCAGCTTTAACTAAAACAGGAGTATACAAAGAGGATGGGTGCAGAGGTGGAAGCTAAACTGTGCAGAAAGTGTAGGTCCCAGTGAGGACAGTGGCTTTGATGCTTAGTTTAATGATCTCATCCCAAGGAGCTCACCTTTTGCCCAGAGAGAGAAAGAAGTAATCTTCCAGGTTTTCAGGAGGGCTTTGAACATGAGCGTAGGGGCTTGAAAACCAGTTTGGAATCCTGACCCTGACACTGAGTAGCTTACATTGGTTACTTAGCAGTATCTCAGTTTTCTCATATGTAGAGATCAGAAGGCCTGGTTTTCAGGATTGCTCTGGAGATTAGATGCCACACATCCAAAGCCAACCTGCAGCACAGTGCACATAAAAAGTACCTAGGAAGGATTTAAGAATTATTAGCTACTTTCCCTCCATTTGACCCATTTTTCAGTTTTAAGAAATAAGTCATCAGGGAAATGATCATTCACTTCTAGCCACTTGTCATTGTTGCTTTGACTATGGAGAGCATAAAGTAAAGGGAAAAATAGCATTTTCTGGAGAAAGTGACTACAAGAAATAATCTTGCTCCTATTTCAATTGAGAAGTCTAGAATATATGTCTTAGAGAGCTCCTGCTGCCTTCAGACATTGGTTGGATCGTTGATTTTTCTAGTTTAAATATGTGTGTGTGTATATCTACATACACATATAGGCACATACACTTACATATACACATATATATGAAATCTGAGCCAGGTTTTCTCAATCTCAGCACTATTAGCATTTTGGACTAGATAATTCTTTGTGTGGGAGTGTTGGGGTCTGTCTTGGGTATTATAGCACATTTAGAAGCATCCTCCACCCTCTACCTACTTAATGCCAGTAGCACACTCTTCCCTCACAATTGTAACAACCAAAAATGCCCCTGGGGAGCAAAATTGTTCTTTTGAGAACCACTTCTCTACAGTGAGAGCTTACTCACCCCTTTCCAAACACAGACACTTTCTCCAAAATTGAATGACCTTCCCTAGCAACAACACAACATGGAGGAGGGGAATTTGGCAGTGTATTTTTTTAACTTTGAAAGATTATCATATTGTTATAGCAATTCAAATAACACAGAGCTGTGTAAAGGAATGCTTAAGTCCACTCACTGCTTCCTCTCCTATCTCAGCCCCTCAATCAGCAAAGGTGAAACGTTTGGCACGTGTCCTTTTATACCTGCTTATATAAGCATACACACACGTTTCTTTTTTTTAATTTTTAAATCAAAATGAGATTACGCTACACAACTTGCTTTATTCATTCAATAATATATATCACAGCCAATTCACTCAATTCATAAAACCAGCACTTCCTTTTTAGTGCTTGCATATTAGTCCATATTTTAGTTGCACCTTAATTTATTAAACAATATCCCATTGCTGGACATTCAGGTTGTTTCCAGTTTCTTGCTTGTACAAATGATGCTGAAGTAAGCCTTGAATATATTGTTACATACCGATCCTTCATATATAGAATAGATGCCAAGAACTAGGTGAAAACATATGTACTTATTGTGTTTTATTAGCTATGGATCAGAAATTCCACCACAGTGAAATTGTAGGAGAGCATGGAGGTGTCAGCTCCTTCAGACAGGTTCCCGGTGACTGAAGATGTAGGACAAGGATGTGGAAAGGTGGCGCCCATTTCACAGCGCTGCAGAGCTTCCACCCTATTCATCTAAGCAGTAGGGTGACACACGATGCACTTAATAATCGACTCCCCCCCACCTTTTTCAGAACCGCATGGCCCCCTCATTTAGGAGCCTGTGCCTGATCAGGCTTATATTTTATACTTTAAAGTCATCATAAAATGTCTTGTAGGCCAACTGGGAGTCTACACTAGGAATAAAAAGAAAAATGTATAAACTTTTCGCACACAACTTATTTACAAGTTGTATTTGGTGCTTAAGCCAACTCCTATCATTCCTCTTTTTTTTCTTCTTAGGATTATAAGGTTTTGGATAAAGCCTTGGCTTTGGCTCTGGGTCTAAGACTTAGAGCTGAGTCCTTAGTGAGTGTCTAGGTCAACCGCCCACCCAGCACCAGACCTGCCTCATCTCTGAAAGCTGCTGTTTGAACACCTTGAATGTGAGTGCCGAGCTACTTCCGACCTGCTTTCCAGAGCTGGGTTTTGCTCCAGCCGGGATTCACTATTCCTCAGGGAAAAGGAGGTGATTTGACTTGTAACTGCTATATCTCTTCAATGTCTACTCCACTACCTTTCTGGTATTACACCTCTTTCAGGTGTCAGCAGGGCTGTGCTCCTCTCTGGGAGCTCTATGCAAATCTATTTTCTTGCCTTTTCCTGCTTCTAGTTCTTTGCCCCATGGATCCCTCACCCATATTCAAAGTCAACAACGTTGTGTCTCTCTGACCATTCTCTTAGAGTCACATATTCCTCTGATTCTTCTCTTCTGACTCTCTCTTCCATTTTTAAGGACCCTTGTGATTACATTGGGCCTCATTGAATAATCTCTCCATTTCAAGGTCCTTAACCTTAATCACACCTGCCAGATCCCTTTTGCCATGTGAGGTAACACAGTCACAGGTTCCAGGAATTAGGGCATGAACATCTTTAGGGGATCATTATTCTACTTAGTTCAGGGTGTTTTAAGCATATTCAGCATTTTTTTCACTTTTAAGTTCTTGAATGAATTGTTCTTTTCCTTTGCATAATGTTGCTTTCAAGCTTTAAAAGCATTTATCCAGTTAAATATTTCTTATATTTTCTTCTAAATTTCTTATGGTTCCCTTTTTCAATGTTAACTTTTAAATATATCTAGAATTAGTTTTGATATACCATGTAAGGTAAGAATCTAACTTGTTTTTTCTCCTAAATAATTTGTCAATTTTGACACCATCCTACCTCTAATTGAATGGCATTTTCAGTTTATAGGTATCATGAATTAAAAAAAAAAAAAAACAGCCACAAAACTAACCAATAGTTGCATGATCAGATGTCTAGCGACATTTAAGTCAACCAAAGCTTTTACTAATAAAATGCTCTAAACAACCACCTATTGTCACAGGAATGATTAAAGGAGGAAACAGGCATTTAAGTCCCTTATAAATATAAACTTCTAAAGCTTCCTTATTAAAAGTAGCATTTAAATTGTGTCTATAAAAATACATACATAAAATATTTCACTACTGTAAAATAGTTCTGATAATAGGGAAGCCCTATTCATCTTCTCTCCTCATTAAATAAATGCACCTTCCATCCCTATTTATATACAGACAATTCTAACCCATCCACCCTCTGTTTTCCAGGTTCTAAAATTTTCCTCACAGCTCCATTCTCATGCTTAAAGCTTTGATTCCTATTAAAATTCTCTAAGGAGGGTCGTTACTTCATGCTGTTCTAACCTTCTGGTGATAGAAGGTAAAGACAGTCTTAGAATTAGACAAACCTTGATTCAGAACTTGACTTGACCACTTAGTCATCAGTTGCTCTGGACAAATTCCATGGCTACTCTGCATCTCCATTTCTGTCCATTGGGGATTTCTGGGACATAAAATTAGTGCTGAAATGAATGCACTGTTCAATAACAGAAAGTCATTATTATCTAGTGTTGTATGAACTTGGTTGATCCACTTGAGACAAGTGGACAACAGAGTTTGAAGCAGTGGATACAATTTGAGGTTATCCACTTTTGGAGAGATGAGCATGTCTTCATTATGAACTATTTACATTATAATAGGCCAAAGCATTATTGAATATTTATGTATATGAATAAAAGTGTGGCTATTTGGACAGCCAAAAGAATGTACTTTGTGGACCTTAGTTGTTTTGTCACTTAGCACCTATTCTTCATCCTTCCCCAAAGAATATTCTTCCACAGTTAGGTGGAGCCATGGATAAAGAAGCTCTGTGCACCTGTAGCTGGAGGATAAGCAAAGAATCCAAATTAGGCAGCATATAAACTTTCTAGACTTGGAATCTTTATCACACTGATAAAAGACTGAAAACAGCTAAACAGTGTGCATCCAGAGGCCAGGATTCTAGAAGAACCACTCATCCTTTCTTGCTGCCTGGATGCCCAGAGCTACCCTGGTTTTTTCCTTCCTAAGCATTATTCTGTGACTTTCCCTCTGATTCTTGTACTGCCTCATATTCTGGCAATGAGCCCTTTTTTCTCAATAACTTAGCCAGAATCAGTTTCTATTATTTGCAACCAAATAACCTGACATAATGGAACCCTCATTTGGTAGAAGAAGCTGAGGCTTCAGAAGCTAAGTAACTTGCATAAAATAGAGCTGTGATATGAACTCAGATGGTTTTAATTTTAGAACCAGCCTCTTTCTGATACTGGCTCCTGCCACACATGGCCATGTTGGCTCTCCTGCAAGCACTGAGCTGTGTGAGCCTCCTTTTATCTTTCAAGGTCCTGTACTGGTGCCAGGGTTAGAAAAACAACATCAACAAAACATAAACAACAAGCAAGGAATCCAGCAACACTCCTTAGAGATATCTCTCTTAAGACTGCCTTCTTTCTGCCTGGTTCTAAGCCACACATTGTGGCTCACAGTCTTTGAGTTTGAGGGGGTTGAATTTGAGCTTTAGCCTCAGTAGGGACTTTCTCCTGGCTTAAGGCCTGCCTCTCAAGCTTGAAGTTAAAAATCACAAAGCCAAGTAAACTTATAATAGCAGCACCTGTGAATTCCACTTTCACACCTGACACAATGAAAAGCAATTACCTCCTAGCTGAGACAATTTCTCCGTAGTATAAATCCTTCTCCTTTTTTAGTTAATCCAGTCATTCAGCAATCCTTGAATTTCCAACTTCATATAAGTCTATCCAATTCCTATCTGCTTCGTGAAGAATTTTTCTCCCCCTCTTTTCTAGCTATCTCTTTATACTGGGTGCTTTTCTGAAATTCAATTTTCTCCTATCTTTAGAGACTAAAACAAATCTCTCAACCTAAAATTTTACTTGGGCTACTCTTTCTCCTTTTCTTCTCCTTCACAAAATCTTTCAATATCTGGGTTCTTGATGTATCTGGAATTCTTTCTCATGTATGGTTTGGGGACAGGTTCCAATTTCATTTTTCTCCAACATGAATTGTAAATGTTCCTGCTCCTATTTATTAAATAATCCTCTTTTCCCCAGTAATCTTTTATGCCACCTCTATCACATATCAAATTATATATTCCATACCCTGTTTTGTGAGCTATCCCATTCTATCAGTCAGTCATCCTTAACTTTAAAATAGCTTTCTAATCTTTATAACTAGAACCACAGTATTTTCTCCTTTTCTTCCTTTTCAGAAATGAGTGGTTATTCTTTGACCTTTGGTGATCCATTTAAACCTTAGAACCCAATCTGCTAAAAACCTGTTAGGATGATTTCTTTTTCTTTTAAGAATATAGAGCTTATTTATCTGAGTTTATGATTGTTAAACATTTAGGTTACTTCATCAGGAGCATTTTGATGCTTAAAATGTGTGCTGCCATTCATTATTTTCTGAGGTCAATTTTTTCTACATTAAACTGCTTAGTAGAATATATTCTCTCTTCCCCCAAAACATGGCGTTATGAAAATTTTTAAATGAAAGAACTGGTTGTAAGATAGTAAAACCAATTGATGTGGCAAACATCTGAAAGGAGCAACTGTTAATATTTTGCCATTTCAAAGTGAGTTGCAGACATCATGACACTTTAAAAAATAAGGGCATTCCTATAAAACCATGTGCTTCTCCTAAAAAAGGGGCATTATCTTTTCTAGCCACATTAGTATTGTTGCCCTGAGAAATGTAACTATAAATCCCTAATATAACATATTATTCGTCCATTTTCAGATATCCCCAGTTATCCACAAAATATCTTATTTAGCTATTGCTATTTTTCTGAACAAGATCCAACTAAGGTTCACCAATTGCATTTGGTTGCTGTATCTTTTTAGTCTTTGTTAATTAACAAGAGTCCCCATGCTTTTTTTTAATAACACTTTTTTTTAAGAAAACAGGCCAATCTTGTAGAACTCCTGCCATATGAATTTGCCTGTCTGCTTCCATTTGCCTTGCTTCTTTTAAGTCCTATCTTCCTATAAACTAGAATTTTTGTTTAAAGGACTAATCAGCTTCAGGCCAAACCTGTCCAGTAGGAATATTTTATAAAAAATGTTATGTACTTCAAATTGCATTATCTCAGGTGGCATATAAAATAAGATTTTTCTTATTGTTGTCATGCAAAAATTGAGTGCATCATTAAAATGATAAGAGCCAGATATTTCCTTTGTCCAGTTATGAGTTTTTTTTAAACCTTACATTAGAAAATTAACTGAAGACAGATAGTTTGGCTCTGTGAAAATAACATTCTTCATTCACATTTCACCTAATGGTCTTAGTACTGAATGCACTTGATGACCAGTACCACAGTTACTTTATTGTAAATTTGCAAATTTTGTGGATATTTTTTCCAATGATATCATTCTTATGTTTATTAGTTGGCATTTTTCTATAAAGAAGATCTGTCTTTAATCATCAGGAAACAAACTTCTGTTTCCTTTAAAGATAGGGTAAATACTTAATTTTTTTATCTACAAATTTTCAAAATAATATTTTGATATAATGATCAGCTCCAATGGTGATTTGGTCAGTGGAAGTCCCTTCAACCTGATACATCCCTATTGGTCTTTGAATTATTGCTTTCTGACATTAAAAATTCCCAGGATCACCTTGTTTCTAAAACCAAGAACCAAAATCAATTATTTCTCCAAATCTTCCTGAGTCTTTTAGTGGGGAATGGTGTTTTAATGTATTAAATTAAAGACGTACCCTATAAACCCTAAATAATAAAACAAAGATTTATAAGTAATAAGCCAGCAAAAGAGATGAAATGAAAAGAATTTTTCAATATTAAATTAATCCAAAAAAGGCAAAAAAAAAAAAAAGAGAGCGAGAAGGAAGGCTCACCACAAACAAAAGGGCAGAGTGGAACGCTTCAGAGCTCCAACCCCTCACAGAAGCTTGGAGCCAGTAAGAACTGGCAGAAATACTTTTCTCAAAGTTCCAGAAAACAGCAAAAGGACTGCAGTAACAGGACAAAATCTGATATATGAAAAAGGCCACTTACACCCACTTGGGCGTCATGGCACCACGGCTGGTCATTCCCCTGCCCCTCACCAGCTCAGTGCTGAACCAGTCCATTTCCAGTGCAGCTCCCTGGTGCTGGCTCCAGAGGGAGCAAAGCAGCTGGTATGCACATATTGAAAGCATGTATATATCTGTTGCAATCTGTCTGGTGGCCTGAAGGACTCAGCCCAGATCTTGTCCTGCATGTAAGAAGGCGGCTCACAAAGCTGTCCTACAGAATGCTGTGTAAAACTGTCAAATGGCTGCTGGGGCAAGGGGTGCCCACACAGTGCATTTAGTGCAGTGCCCACGATCATTTGGAAACTGTTTCCTAGCAAAGAGGGGACATTCAGAATGGTGTAAAAAGAGGAATTCCTTGGACCACAGGCACTTACCCAAGATAAGACACATGCACAAAAAGGACTAGGGAGGTCCCTATTCTCTAAATTCATTACGTGGATAAACTCTAAAGGAGACACTTGCACAGGTCAATCTGCAAAGACAATGAGTTAGCGGCACTTCCCTTCAATTCTATTATATCTGGTACTTATCTCTATCATAGACCTTTTCATAATGTAATTATAATTTCTTTATTACTTCTATTAGATGATGAACTATTTGAAAAAAGAGAAATCTTCACTGACCCATCACCAGCATCTAGCACAATACCTGGCATATAATGAGTATTCAGTGAACATCTGTTGAACTAATATATAAATGCAAGCATATATACATGAGTGAATGGCTTACACTTATTTTAGTTCCTGGTCATTAAGCTTCTCTATTGATAATTCTCTTTATATATTAAAAAGGTGTAAGCATTATTCTCATATGGATATGATTCTAAGAATTGTAAAACTCACAATGCTAGTAAAATGCAAAGTTATTGTTATTATTTTAGACTGAAAAATTTTCAAAGCCTGTGAAGTGGCAGGTATATATTATTTCCAAATGAATGTGGAACATGGCTAGGTTCTGAGTGCTTTACTAATATTGGATCCTCACAACAACCCAATGAAATTTACATTACTCCATTTTATGGATGAAAAAGTGAGGCATAGTTAGGTTTAGTAACTTGCTCAAAGTTTAACAGCTGATAAGCAGCAGCAGTAGAGTTTGAACTTAAGCTGTCTAGCTGTGGAGTGGTCTTAACCATAATGTTTCACAGACCCATTTGTTATTTTCATTTGAGAACCTTCTCATGTGAATGTCCTAGCCACCCTTAGATTTATCTCCCAATCTTTATGTCTACATATGTAAATGTGAAATCTATTCAATATAGACCCCATGCAACCAACTCAAAACTAATTTTATCCTTTTTTAAACAGGAACACAAATGCTCAATAACTATTCTGATAGTAAGGTAATATGATGCCTCCATATGTGCGCACTATTTTCCATAAATTTGAGCCAACATGTGTGTAGAACTGAATTTCCTTCCTAAGACTCAGGGCAGGCTATGTAATAGGCAGATCCCAGTACAAAATGAAAATGTAGGGTCCCTTGTTAAAAAAGTGAGAATTTCAAGACTGTGACAGTAGAGCATGAGAAGTACATGCATGAAACTGGCCCTGCAAAGTTTTCTTCCTCAGAAGCACAGGGAAACCAGCCACTTGACTGCAGTTGACATACCCTGACAACTACACTGCTTTAGCTTTTCTGTATTTAAGACTAAGACTTCTATCCTTAACCTTAAGACAGTACCTTTACATTGTTTTTAAGATGACAATCCTCATGGGTACTATCACAGCACAGAATTTTCATAATCAAAGAATCTGGTATATATGAAGTATCTGTATGTTTCACCCACCGTTGGCACCCATGTCTTCACAGTTCTGTGATGTAAAAATAATCATACATATTTTAGATAAATAAACAAATTGAGAGTATTAACTTTCATAAGGCCATTTAGATAGTACATTGAGGCACTAGTAGTTAAGCCCAGAGTTGCCTACCTCCAAAGCCCACTGTTTTTTCATTATACCATGCAATGAAGAAAAGGCACCAACAGACATAGACCAAGAAGTGAGGTTCTGAGACACTTCATTTTTGTCTTGAGCAAATAAAAGTTTATTCACATTTGTGTTTGTGTGTGTGTGCCTCCCCTGTTGACCCCGGAATCTTCTTGCATGGGCATGGGTGCACAATACAACATATTATTTTTTAAAAAGAACAAGGCTATCTTCTGAAGCCTGATGAGATCCCTACTAGGAGTGATGCTCATAGCCACTCTTAAATCAGGGGCAGATGCATTCTATTAGGAATTACAAGGCCAGCTGTTGTTTTATATCATTAGGTTCTCGCAACCAATGGGGAAAATTCTGCTTCTGCCAAGAGGCAAGACTCCAGGCTCTGCAACAAATATCAATTCCAATTTGGTTGAAGTTGAGCAGGATTTTTTTTTTCTGTTTCTCATGGGTCCAGAAGTGATCCTCTGCATATTGATTGGCACTCAACCTTAAGTATGTCACATTTTCCATCCAGATTTATGAAGATGTGCATTTTGCTTTTGACCTCTAAAAGAGAGCTGAGGCATAAACTTGTATGGGACGTCAAGCCGACCAACAGTGTAAAATTTGCAGAACCAATCATCTTGCATTAGACAATGGAAACAAAGGCTTACAATTTATTATTCTGTCTTGTAAATAGTTTTATTGTCCAGTCAAGGTTATTAGCAATCCAGTGATTCACAAGTGGCTCTCCTTGGCAAAACCTGGTTTTGAGTTTGACAGAAAATCTGATGATTTCATAGCATCTTAGAATCTGGAAGTGTTAGCATTGGAAGGGACCTTAGAGATCACATAATCTAAACATTTTACAGATGAGGACACTGATGATCAGAGATGTTTCAGGGTGGTTAAAATAATAAACTTAGCATAACAGCTGATCCTAAAACCCAGAGCTCCTGATCCCAGTTGAATTCCTCTTCCATTTCTCCACAGCTGCCTCATTTTACTTAGTTGACATGTCAAACTGCATTTATTCTCACTCTACAAGCAAATTCCAGTTCACGGGAAACCTCTTTGAAACAGACACAGTTACATTAGTCAAGCTTTATTGAACATATACTTATTGCATTTTTTAAATATTCAGCACAGAAATTGTCATGGTGTCTTGTGCATAAGGAATCTTCAATCATTCTTCCGTCCATTTGCTCAGTCGAAAAATATTTATTGAGAACAAAACAACATAATAGGTGCTTATGGAGATGGAGTTCATTGTTCATTTCTACTAAGATAAATCCTTACCCTAAGGATCCTTACCCTAAATTCATAAAGGAGCTTATTGTCCAGTGGAACAAATAGATATGAAATAATAAATAATTGTTTAATTAATAATGTTATGTATACATTAAATAATAAAGGGATAATAAAACCACTACAGGAAGAAAGATGAACTTTAGGAAGAAATCTGTATCAAGTATGTGGCATATGGAATCAGATGATGTTATCAATAGAACCAGATGTGAGGAACATCACTACATACTGAGAGGAAAGAGTGAACAAAGTCACGGAAACATGAAGTTATGCCATAGTATGAAATCTTGAAGGAGGAAAGGCTTCACAGTAGAAGAGTAGGATATAGCTGTGGAAAGGCAAAATTACATCAGATCTTGGAGGTTCTTGAACTTTAGGCAGGAATATAGTTGCTATCATGGAAACAATGGTGCTGTTAAGGATTATTTGAGATAATCCAACCTGTGTGTTTGGCGATAGTGTAAAAGTTGTACTGGAAAAGCAAAAGAACAGAGACAATCAGTAAATAATTACAAATGTATTTCTACCCAAAGTAAATAAGATAATCCCATTAATTCTGTTTGATTATACTCCATTTGTTTCTCACAACTGTCCTCTATTAGGCAAAGTGACAATAATATTCTCATTTTATAGATTATTAAATAAAGACTCAGAAAGACTAAAATAAATATATTGAGTACTTATCAAACATGTTATTTTAACCCTCAAATTCTCTAAGGTCACACATCTACTAAATGGCAATGATCTCTCAGGTTCTCGACCTTTCTCCTCCAGTGATTTTGTCCTCCCCAACCTCAGTCTTATACTCATGATCATTCTCTGAACTTTGTCACTACAAATAACTGCAATTTTCTTCATCATACTCCTATATTTATAACTCATTCCCTTTGGCAATTCCAGTGCAATAATCCTTCAACCTTGCCACAATTGATAATCCTACCACTTCATCATTGAACCTCACTCCTTTGATGTCTTTATCTTCCTCTGTTGCACAGTTTAAATTCTGTAGCTAATCATTATGACCACTCAGTTATAATACTCTCCACAACCTTGCCTATTTCCCACTTTGTTATACTCACTTGGCAAAACCACAGCTGTTAAATACAACTCTCCATCTATTCTACACCTACACTCATGAAGTTGAAGATGATTGGGGAAAAAATACACAACCACATTGGCTTACCTCACTTTGTGGTCATTTCAGGACCACAAACTTCAAATAGATCTTAATGTTGTCAAGAAACCAAGCTATCCATCACTAGTCCACTTACTTTTCCCACTGTTCCAAATAGTTATTTCAAACCTTGGCCTCTCTCCTCAAATGTCCATCATCTCCTCCCTCATCCTCACTTTCAGCTGATGACTTTGTCTCCTGCTTTCCAGAGACAGCTGAAACAACCATAATTTTCACACAATTCCATCATTACGTCGACCTACCTGTCAGCATAGGTAGGCACATACCCAGTCTTCCTTCCCATAACCAAGCATGAATTCTCTCCTTTCTCCTACCCAAGGCCAATTTATCCCACTTGCACAGCAGAAACATTCCCTCTCACCTGATCAAGGCCATTCCTCCAGGAGTTCTCCCCTCTCACTCCCATATCATTAATTCTTCCCTTTGCACTGCAAAATCCAATCATCATTCAAATATATTATTATTTCTTCCATCTCAAGACCAAAAACACAAAGAAAAAAAGTGATTCACCCATCAACTATAGCCCCATTTCTTTGCTTCTCTCTGCAACAGAGTTGTCTATACTTGGTGTTTCTGACTCCTCCCATTTCTTAAACTGATTTTATTCAAGTTATAACTTCTACTCTAATAAAGGCAGCTCTTAACAAGATTATTAATGACCTCCAAATTGTTAAGACAAATAGTCAATTCTCAGGTCTCCTCTGACAGCAACATTTCACACTTTTGATCACTTCTCCTTCTTGATAATACTTTGTTCTTTTGGCTTCCAGAACATCAACTTTCTTGATTTTTCTATTATCCCTCTTTCTGCACCTCCTTTTGTTGGTTTCTTCTGGTCTCCTTAACTTTTATTGGAGTGCTTCAGGGCTCCTTTGTCCTCTTCTCTATATCTACACTGACTCTCTTGGTGATCTCAACCAGTTGTGGGGCTGTAAGTGCATTTGATATACCAGAGACTGGAAATTTATGCCTCTAGTTCATAACTGAGTATTATTCAGCTCATAATTTTGTGTCTAAACCATTTGCCTAACATCCCTACTTGGATGTCTACTAAGCCATCCCCAACTCAACATATCTTTAATAAGTTTCTGACCTTTGCCACTCTCCATATTCTAGTTTGCTAGCTGCTGGAATGCAATATACCAGACACAGAATAGCTTTTAAAAAGGGGAATTTAATAAGTTGCTAGTTTACAGTTCTAAGGCTGAGAAAATGTCCCAATTAAAACAAGTCTATAGAAATGTCCAGTCAAAGGCATCTACCCAGGGAAAGATACCTTGGTTCAAGAAGGCCGATGAAGTTCAGGGTTTCTCTCTCAACTGAGAAGGCACATGGAGAACACAGTCAGGGCTTCTCTCTCAGCTGGAAGGGCACATGGCAAACATGGCATCATCTGTCAGCTCTCTCTCCTGGCTTCCTGTTTCATGAAGCTCCCCAGAAGGCGTTTTCCTTCTTCATCTCCAAAGGTCATGACTCGTGGACTCTCTGCTTTGTGGTGCTGCAGCATTCTCTGCTCTCTCCGAATCTCTCCATTCTCCAAAATGTTTCCTCTTTCGTAGGGCTCCAGAAACTTATCAAGACCCACCCAAATGGGTGGAGATGTGTCGTCACCTAATCTAGTTTATCAACCACTCATGATTAAATCACATCTCCAGGGAGATGATCTGATTACAGTTTCAAACATACAGTATTGAATAGGGATTATTCTGCCTTTATGAAATGGGATTTAGATTAAAACATGACTTTTCTAGGGGACATACATCCTTTCGAACCAGCACACTCCCCAAACCTGTTCCCTCTATAGAATTACATTTGTCTGCTGATGGCAACTCTAGTTTTCCTGTTGCTCAGACCAAAACCTTTGAGCCATTATTAACGCCTCTCTTTTCCTCACTCACCACATCCAAGTTAGCAGGAGTCCTGTTGGGCTCTACCTTCAAACTCTATCCAGAATTCAACCACTCCTCATTATGTCACTACTACTGTAATCTCTAGCTGGATTATAGCAGAAGTCTCCTTATTTCTACTATTGCACACTCAATAGTCTATTCTGCTGGTTCTCAACTGGGGCAGGGGCAATTTTTTATTCCTCAGAGGACATTTGGCAATCTCTGGAAACATTTTGTGTTGTCACAACTAGGGGTGATGCCACTGATATCTAGTAAATACAGTCCAGGGATGTTCTCAACATCCCACAAAGCATAGGAGAGACCACCCCCATGCCCCATCCCCAACAAGAATGAATTATCTGTTCCATAATATCAATAGCACCCATGTTGAGAAATCCTGGCCTATCCTCAACCTAGAGTAATCTTGTTTTTAAACAAAGTTAAACCAGGGCACTCCATTGTTAAAAGCTCTCCAATCATCTTCTATTTTGTCCGTACAATGACCCATGAAGCCCTATATGATCTGGCCTCCCATTAGCTCTCTGATCTCATCTCCTACAATGCTCCTCCTGCTCATTCTGCTCCAGAGGCATCCGGCTCCTGGCTGCTCATTAAATATGCCAGTTATACTTCCAATCTAGGTCTTTATCCTAACCATTCATTCTACTGAGATGCTCTTCCCCCAGATATACATTCTGCTAAGTCTGCTACCTCCTTTAAATTTCATCACTCTGACTTGTAAATATGACAACCTGCAGCCCCTAGCATTCCTAATTCTCCTCGCTCTTTTTTATATTTTATATTTTTATGACACTTACTACCCCCTAACACACTATAACATTTCCATTATTGTGTCTGTTTTTTACTGTCTATGGAACAGATAGTTCCACATAGGCAAGAACCTCTGCTTGTTCACCAATATACGCAAACACCTAGAAGCAAGTTTGCATTCAAGGTATGCAATAAACATTTGTTGACTGAATAAATGAGACTGCTTAAAGGAAAGAAGCCCATGAGGAGAACACAAGATATGTTGGAATTAGTAGGTAGATCTGGCCATTCTCACAACAAACCTAAGAGGAAGACACTTTTAATTCCATTCTCAAAGTGAGTAAACTATGGCTCAAGAAGTAAAAGTGACTTGCCCAAAATCACACAACTGATAAACAGTGGAGCCAGGATTCAATTCAAGTCTACCTGACTCCAATGCCTCTGTTCTATTAATAGTGATAAACAGCAACTCAGGGACCAATATGTGAGTAACACAGAGCTGGAAGAGAAGCATTTTATATGACCTTCTCCATTGAATAATCTGAGAAAAATAAACGTTTTGGGAAATACCAGATATGTAAAGAAAGCATACAAAAATTTTTTCTGAAAGAATGTAGTAAAGGGAGTAGGAGAAAAAAGTAGAAAAGGAGAAATGTGGTATTCTCAGAGAAACACAAAGTTGGCAGGAACTTAGAGATCCTGTAGACTTCATTTAATAGCTAAGAACACAGAAATCCAGGGAAGTAGTACTACTAATCTAACTCAAAAGTAGCTTTTACATGGCAGAACTCAGATAGACACTTGGACGTCTTATTCTAATTTGGTGCCCCTTTTACCATATCTCTCTCATCTTTCTGTAGAAAATACAGTTGCTTTTCAAAATGAAATTGGCCATTGTAAGAAAGCACGGAAAAAACTTGAATAATTTGATTTAACTCAAGAGTGAAAGATATGACCACTCAGCATAGTAAATAGTTTCTGATTCTTTTCAAGTTAATATGATAACAAAAGTTAAGTTTAAAAAGTATTGTTAAATATTAATGCTTTATGGTCTGCTTTAAAAACAAATAAGGAAAAGCTATAATTAGAATTACAATTACTAAAACCCTTCCTTGCTTAAATTACTAAACATTTCTTTAGATCATGATCTACATCTCTAATCTAGCATATATGCATTTATTTATGCCTGTGGATGTATAATATATGCATATGTATTTATTTATCCCTTGCCTCTGAGTATGCCAAGAATATGTTCTCATTTCCCACCCATATATATTTATAGCCATCAGAGCTGTACAGAAGATGGGCGGGTTCTCCAAACCCCAGCTTGAAGCAGAATTCCAGAACACCAGATTCTACTCTCTACTCGGAGGCCAACATATCTCTGGCATTAGGATTCCATCCTGGCTGGGTGACAAACAGCCACGACAGCTACAAAATGGATGTAGGGAGGGTAAGAACTGGATTCCAGATGACCTACCCCTGAGATCAAATCCTTTGGATTAAAACTATAAATAAACTATTAAGAGTAGACACTATCAAACCTCTCCTGTGTTTTTCTTCCCTAACTCTGGTCCCACAGTTAGTACATGGTGTCTCACAAAGCCATGGGGCATTTCCCTTTCACTGCTGCTCCTGCTGCCCATGCTTCTGTTGCCTGATCTGCCCTCAGACTGCCCATCCTCAACATTCTAGAGCTTTCTGTGTTATAAGTACACAAGGATAGAATGCCTTTCTCCTATCTCTCTACCTGTTCTCTAAGAAGTTTACTGTCCTAATCGCCAGCACCAGATTTTCTACTAGAGAGAGAAATAACTTTTTTGGGGAAAATAAACTTTGAGAAGCAACCTGGGGGTGAAGTTGACCTTGCAGTTATGGGTATGCCTGGGCAGAGGCATGTACAGCAAATAGGTACATGCTATTTGTTGCATGAGACATATTAATCTGGAGGAGGAAGAGGAGAGAAGGGAAGCATGAACAGGAAGCCACTTAGGTGATAAGAGGCTGGGATCTATTTGGAGTCAGTAGATGTTTCCTGGAATTGGAGACATTTTAACAATGGGAAAGACAAATGTATAATTAGACATTGTTTCCATTTCTGCAATGTAAAGCCCTCCTCTGTTTTCTATTTATTCTTAAGCACTTAATTCCATGTAATAAATTCATGTGCACATTCCCTGTGTGAATGGGAACTCTGAAGAAGAAGGGGCTGTGTTTTATATCTGGGTCAACATGGAGTAGAGCACAGGCAGTTTGAACAAAGGGAGAGGTTATCATTAGAAGATTTGCCCAATTCCCCATCCCAATTCCCTATCCCCTTTTTGCCAATAAATTTGCAGAAATCTTTTTTAGTTCCATGGCCCATAGAATAGGGCATAGTGTTTAATGGTTAGGTTACCTTGGAGACAAAGCTGGCTTGCACGTATAGCTCTCACCCAGTTGTCAACACCTCCAATTCAACATCACACTAAAGCTTCATGGAAACACTACTTCAGCCTCTGCCTGTATCCTACTACCTTACTCAGAACCTAATCAAAAGAGCCTGGCAAAAAAACAAGTATCACACTACACATCTGAGCAACAGAGATAAAAAATAAAATTGTGAAGAGTTACCAAGTATTGAGATACCACAGCCTGAAGAGAGATGAGATAATGAAATCAAATGATGACTGAAAAGAAAGCCAAGCAGGAGTGGAGATAGGAAGAGGGAACAAATTCTCTATGGCAGGGTTTGTCAACCCTGGGACTATTGATATTTTAGCTCAGATAATTCTCTATTGTGGAAGGTTTCCCTGTACCTTGTAGGCTGTTTAACAACATCCCTGACCTCAGCCCATTAGTTGTCAGTAGTACTCCCCCAGTCATGACAACCCAAAGCATCTCTGACATTACCAAATGTCCCCTAGGGGACAAAATATCCACCTTCTGAGATTCGCTGACCTAAGAATGTTAGAAGAACAATGGATTATCATTTATGTGCTGTTTGGGGAAGGCTAAGGAAATATATGTAATTGCATTCTAGAACTTTACTTGTAAGAAACGAGACTATAATAATAATGTAGATCTACTGGACAACAAAACTCTTGCCTACTTTTCCAGAATTTTCTCTTTCCACTGCATCACCTATAATTTGGAATCACTTTCCTACCACTGGCCTTTTCTACCTTTATGATTACTATCATTCCTTCATCCATTCCACAGAGAGTAATCAAATATCTACTCTCTGTCCACTCCCATCTAGTTACTCAATCCTAGGATTCCAAAAGCACCCAGTAAGCCTATTTCATCACTCACCTCTCTATTTTTATTGTAATTGCATATGTGCAGCATTAAATTTCCCATTTTCACTGCTTCCAAGTACACAATTCAGAATATTGTATACTTCACAATATTGTGCTTCTACCAC
Organism: Tamandua tetradactyla; assembly: GCF_023851605.1. Lineage (NCBI taxonomy): Eukaryota > Metazoa > Chordata > Mammalia > Pilosa > Myrmecophagidae > Tamandua > Tamandua tetradactyla. The sequence goes on along the minus strand of NC_135330.1, from coordinate 24,607,516 downwards.
CACTCTCCATTACCAAACCTTTTCCGATTATCCCAAGCAGAAACTCTATGCCAACTAAGCATTAACTTTCTATCCCCTCCTTACCCCCAGTAACCTGTAAGCTACTTTCTGTTTCTATGAATTTGCATATTCTAGTTATTTCAGGCAAGTAAAATCATACAATATCTGCACTTCTGTATCTTCCTTATTTAACTTAAGATGATATGTCAAGGTTCATCCATGATGTAGCATGTGTCAGAACTTTATTCCTTTATACAGCTGGATAATATTTAATCATATGTATATACCACATCTAGTTTATCCATTCATTTGGTGACACTTAGGTAGCATCCACCTTCTGACTGTTGTGAATAGTACTACTATGGATATTGGTATACAAATATCTGTTCAAGTCCCTACTTTCAGTTCTTTTGGGGGTAGAACTAAAAGTGGGCTTACAAGTCAAATGGTAATTTTGTTTAACTTTTTGAGATCCTGCAAACTATTTTCCATAGAAGCTGCACCCTTTAACTTTCACATCAATAATGTACTGAGCTTCTTAGTTCCCTGCAATCTCACTTGTACTTTTCTTTTCTTTATTTTAATAGCCATTCTAGGGTAGGCCGCGGTAGCTTAGCAGGCATAGTTCTTGCCTACCATGCCTGAGACCCAGGTTTGACTCCCATGCCTGCCCATGTTAAAAAAAAATATATATATATATAGCCATTCTAGTGGATGAGAAGTGACATCACATTGCAATTTTCCTTTGCAGTTCCCTAATGGCTAATGATATCAAGCATCTTTGTATCTACTTACTGACCATTTGTATGTCTTCTTTTGATAAATGACTATTCAGATCCTTTGCCCATTTTTTATTTGTTTTGTTTTTTGCTTTTTTGTTGTTGAGTTGTAGGAGTTCTTTATATATTCTGGACATTAGCCCTTATAACATGTATAATTTCCGAATATCTTCTTCTATTCTGTAGGTTCCCTTTTCATTTTCTTGATAATATCCTTTGATGTACAATACTTTTTAATTTGATAAAGTCCCATTTACCTATTTTTTGTTGCACATGCCTTTCATATCATATCTAAGAGTGCATTGACTAATATAGTCCTGAATATACATCTTTATGTTTTATTCTGAGATTTAAAAATTTTAGCTCTTGTATTTTGGTCTTCGATTTTACTTCCAGTTGATTTTTGTATATGATGTGAAGTTGCAGTCTACTTTCATTATTTTGCAGTTGGGTTACCAGTTTTCCCAGCTTCATTTGTTGAAAAGATTACTCTTTCCCAATTTAGTGGACTTGGGACTCTTGACAAAAATCAGCATGTCATAAGCATCTGGGATGATTTCTGAATTCTCAATTCTATATCATTAGTCTATATGTCTATCCCCGTTGCTAGTATCACACTGTTTTAATCACCATAGCTTTGTAATAAGTTTTGAAATCAGGAAACATGAGTGCAACAACTTTATTCTTCTTTTTCAAGATGGTTTTGACTTTTAGGGCCACTTAATCTTCCATATGAATTTGATAATTGCATTTTCCATTTTTACAAAGAAGGCTGTTGGAATTGTGGTTGGGATTGCATTGAATCTGTAAATTGCTTCGGGAAGAACTGACAATTTACTTATATGAATCCATGAATGTAGGATATCTTTCTATTTACTTAGGTCTTCTCTAATTTTTCTTCAGTAATTTTTGTAATTTTCTGTGTACAAGTCCTTTATATCTTTGGTTAAATTTATGCCTGGATATTTTATTCTTTTTATGGCTATTGTAAATGGAATTATTTTATTGATTTCCTTTTCAAATTGTTAGTTGCTAATGTATGGAAACAGCACTGATTTCTGCATGATGATCTTGTACTTGGCCATATTTAGCTATTAACTCTAATAGCTTTCTTGCAGATTCTTTTGGGATTTTCAATATATAGGATTATGGCATCTGCTAATAGGGATATTATTACTTCTTCCCTTCTAATTCAGATGATTTTTCTTCCTTTTTCTTGCTAATTGCTCTAGCTAGAACTTCCAGAATAATGTTGAAAAATTGTGAAAGCAGGCATTCTTTTCTTGTTCCTGATTTTAGGAGAAAATATTTCAATATTTCACTATTGAGCATGATGCTAATTGTGGGTTTTTCATATATGCCTTTATTATGTTGGGAAGTTCCCTTGCATTCCTAATTTTCTGAATGCTCTTATCAAGAAAGGGTGTTGAATTATGTCCAGTGTCTTCTCTGTTATCAATTGAGATGATCATGTGGGTTTTTAATTTGATTCTATTAATATAGAATATTAAATTGATTTTCTTATGTTGAATCACCTTTCCATTCCTGGGATAAAACCCACTTAATTGTGATGTATAATCTTTTAATGTGCAGTTCGATTTGGTTTGCTAGTATTTTGTTGAGATCTTTGCAAATTGGTCTGCAATTTTCTTTTCTCTTTATATCTTTATCTGGTGTTAGGTATTGAGGTGTTGCTGGTCTTAGAACAAGTTAGGAAATGTTCCCTCCTCTTCAATTTTTTGAAGAGTTTAAAAGTCATTAATACCTAATTGTAAAGTAATCATGTTAAAACACTGAATGAAGCTGCATCTGAGCTATAGGGTTTTTTTGTTTTTGTTTTTGTTTTTTGTTTTTTTTTACTATTATTACTACTTTTATTTCTTTTCTCTATATTAACATTTTATATCTTTTTCTGTTGTGTTGCTAGTTCCTCTAAACCGATGCAAATGTACTAAGAAACGATGAGCATGCATCTATGTGATGATGTTAAGAATTACTGAGTGCATATGTAGAATGGTATGATTTCTAAATGTTGTGTTAATTTCTTTTTTTTTTTCTTTCTGTTAATAAAAAAAAAAGTCATTTGGTGTTAAATTTTCTTTGAATGTTGGCAATATTCACTAGCCATCTGCAGCCATCTGGTCCTGGACATTTCTGGGTTTTACTACTGATTCAAATCCGTTAAATGTTATTGTTATGTCAAATTCATCTATTTCTTCTTGAGTCAGTTCAGGTAATTTGAGTATTTGTGTATTTCTAGAATATGTTTCATTCCATCTAAGTGATATAATTTTGGTGTGCAATTGTTCATATTATCCTCTATAATCCTTTTTATTTCTATAAGGTTAGAGGTGATGCTCCCCTTATATTCTGTTAGCATTCTCTCTCTTGTTCCTTTGTTGGTATAGCTGAAGGTTTGTTGATTTTATTGCTATTTTCAAAGAACAAACTTTTGGTTTCAATGACTCTCCCCATTGTTGTTGTTGTTGTTGTTGTTGTTTTGTCTAATTTATCTCCACTCTAATCTTTATCAATACCTTCCTTTTGGTTATTTTAAATTTAGAGTGCTCTTCTTTTTCTGTTCCTCCAGGCTTGAGGTTAGGTAATTGATTTGAGATCTTTCTTCTTTGTTTGATCATTTACAGCTATAAATTTCCCTCTGAGTGTCCTGTATGTTTTGGTATAGTGAATTTTCATTTTTATTTTTTTCAAGAGATTTCCTAATTTCCATTTTGACTTCTTCTTAGAATGATTGGTTCTTTAAGAACGTATTATTTAATTTCTACATATTTGTAAATTTTCCTACTGTTTTGTTTTTGTTTTGTTTTGATGTCTAATTTCATTCCATTGTGGTCAGAGAAAAATGCTTTGTCTCATTCTGATTTTTAAAATCTGTTGATACTTGTTTTGTGATCTAATACAAGTTCTATCCTAGAGAATAAGCCAAGTACACCGAAGAATAATTTTATTCTACTGCTGTTGGATAAAGTGTTCTCTATATTCTGTTAAGTCTAGTTGGTTTAGAGTATTGTTCAAGTCTTCTACTTTCTTGTAGATTTTCTGTCTGGATGTTCTATCCATTATTGAAAGTGCTATGGTAAAGTCTTCTATTAATAATATAAAACTATGTCTCTCTGAAAGTCTGTCAATGTTTAAGATCTTTGGGGGCTCTGTTGTTAGATGTATATCTGTCTACAATTGTTGACACTTTTATGAATATCTAGTGTCTTTCATTTTCTCTTGTAACAATTTCTGACTTAAGTCTATTTAGTTTGATATTAATATGGTCAACCCTGCTCTCTTTTGATTACTGTTTGCATGAAATGTTTTTTCTATCCTTTCATCTGCAATTTACTTGTGTTTTGAAATTAAGGTGAGTCTCTTGTAAACAGAAAATAATTGGGTCCAACTTTTCATAAAATATAATAATTTAAAGTATTTATTTGAAAATACTAAAAAAAACTATTTCTGATATTCAGCAAATTTTCTATTTTTAACTTCTTTTAAAATTTTCACATATTTTTGTGAGATTTTCACAATGCTTTCAAGAAAGGAGCTGCCTGGGAGGATTTTTATGCATTTTATAGTCATAGTGCAATTCTTTTCAGAGCCACCAAGTGGTATTGTTGTGCAATTAAAATATCTGCTTCTTTTAGCAGTCTAACCTTTCCCTTCACTAGTTCTAATTTGGAATATCTTTTCTGACTCCTACTCTGTTGATTCCATAATAGGTGCTTTTATTTCCTGCCTTTAACAGGGCCAGGAGGAGCTTTTTAAAATGACTAATGTTCTCAAATTTCTCAGTGACGGAAAGAAATGCCTTATCAAATGTTTTGTTCAGAAAAAGCCACTAGGGCTCACTTGCCCAGGCCACTGCTTTAAGGAAGAGATATAACTCCATATTTGTCAGCTGGCCCTTTTCTATTCTATCAGATAGCTGTGCTTGCCCACAGTCTCCCATTGAAAGAGACCCCATGCCCCGTACAGGGGATAACACCACCTGCATGTACCAGCCTAAGCTGGTTCTCTAATGCTCTCCAGCTTTTCCATCATGAGAGCTGAATGAAAACAGTGAAAAATTAGGCCTTACTTTATAACTCCCTAAGGGGGAGCTACCACTAGGGGTGGGGGAGGGAGGAAGTGCCATGGAAGGGGCACACTAAGTTTTGGAATTTCCATCAATAGTGTGGAATCTCCTTGGTCCCTCTAAAAAATTTCAGGCCTCAAATTTCCCATCTGCACTTGAAAGATTATCTTTATTTTCTCCCCATCACAGTCATCACCAATAATGTTTATTATGCTTTTATTAATTTGTTTAGTTTGCTGTTCCGTCTAGACACTCTAAACGACAATTCCTTAGACACCATCTGCGATTGTGCTTGAAGAGAGAGAGCACATCAAATCAAATGAAAAGACACATTTAAAGTATATAATCATAACCCCTAATATTTTTACATTACTCGGGAGTTTTTAAAGTGTTTTCTCATACATTATTTCATTCCTCCTTACAGCTACCATATAGGGTAGGTGTTGGTAACCCTCCTTTACAAATGAGGAAACCAAATTTCTGAGAGGTCAAATGCTTCTCCTCAAATCACAAAATGACAGAGGCAAGGTGGAACTCAAATTTTTGATTTGTAACATAATGTATTCCCACCCTACTTCAACTATCCAGCTCAGTGGCAGGATATTACAATCAAATGCATGCCCAACAGCTAAAGTTTAGGATAAAGGGCAAGGAAATTGGGGAACATAGGACATCCATGAAGTGAGTGAGATTTTTATAATCAAAATATAGATTGTATTGTATAGTGTGTGAATATATCTCAATAAAATCGCATTAAAATTGTTTTTAAAAAGTAACAGTGCATGCTTTTGAACTCCTGTTACATAGAATTCTTACAAAATAACTTGGTAGGTGGCAGGAAAGTTGATTCCACAGCTTTGAAATAAAACCTCTCATCAGCTAATGTTTGTCATGATGTCTTTCATTTGAAAATGTGCTTTGCACATGTGAGTGCCTAATAAGGGCTAGTTGATAATGACAATGAGGACTGATGAACTGAAACCACCTTTGGCACTGAACTTGTCAGTTTTCACATGAGTAGTGTATGATGAAGAATGCTGTGTCCCATTAACAGCACGCTGAGCTTTGGGGCTTGTAATAGTAACTTTTTGAATCCACTGTGGTGGGTGTACAAGGGTTGATAACACAAAGCCATATATACTAAATGCCAATCATTCCGATGAAAACTGAAAAATTCAGTCAATCATCTAAGGGTTTATCCACATGACAGTGAACATCTGGATGACTGAGTGTTTCCAGTTTTCACCAGGATGGTGCCATGTGGTTGCTTTTATCAACCACTAGAGATTGGTAATACAACAAGATAAATAAACTTAAACATAGCAGGGCATGTTTGGGGCCACTAGGGTATGTTTCATAAGTACATTTCCTCAGTAAATATGTTTGTGAGACAGAGAGTACTATGTGCCTCCAATCACTTTTTGGGTACAAGAGACCAAATATGAACAAATCAAGTACCTGCCCACAAGCACTCAAAGTCTGGTGATGAATAGTGGTTACAATACAATGTGCTAAAGGGCTATGAGAGAGGAATAAACAAAATGCCAAGGGAATGCAAAGCAGAAATGAACTGTCTCTGCCTAGGACAGTGTGAAAAACTTAAGACATGGTGGTATTTGAACAGAATCTTGATGCTCAGTTTGAGCAGGCATGGGTGCTTTAGGTGAAAAAGAAAAGCAGAGGGAATGACATATGTAGAGATAAAAAGATAGCTTAAAATATTTTTAAGGAAAAGAAGAAATTGGGAGGGAGAAGAATGTAGGATTGATTGATAGGTCCTTTCCAAGGGCCTGTGCTTTAGAGTGCCAGGCTTCGAACCTCCTCTAGCTATACACTTTTCCATGAAAAAAGCCTCCCATGGGCCAAGAAGCCATTCTAACCTGGAGCCCTAGCTCCCTCTGCAGATCGCAATCTGGTTCCCCAGGATGGTCTGCATAGGTTTCTTCCTGAAGTCCAACCCTCTCCCCCACCATCAAGGGCAGATGGTGCAATTGATAGAGCACTCTTACACTGAGGTGAGGTCAAGGGATAGCCATTCGTGGTATTATGGATGAGACTTGGATGTATGAGTTAGAATGTCCACATGGCATGCAGGAGGCCTCTTGCACTGCAGACTGGAGTCATATATAGGAAGAGAAAAGAAGTGGGTTACAAGGCTAGGGCTATAGGCCAGCTATCCCCACTCTCCCATGTTGAAGAGTGGATCACCCACAAGTCCAAAAATTCTAAATGCGAACCCGGACTTCTAGATTGTTATAAAAATACTATTTGTCAATGTAGGATAATGCAACATATTTTTTAGAAGTTTATCTTGCTCTATACTTTTAAATATTTAAATACATGTTATGTGAGCTTTCACTGATACTCTTGGACTGGGTTTTGCAAATGTTAGGGGCGGGTTTGGATTTGGGGAACTGGTAAGAGAAGAAGTTGGAGAGAGAGATTGGGACTAGATTATGAAGGGCTTTACAGTGCAGGCTTACCATGACATTTTTAAAAACATGTGTGATACATTAAATATAAATGACTCAAATCCTTCCCTTTTCACATCTTCTCCAAGTGCTCCTGGCCCCAAAGATTCCTTTCATTTCTAAACCTATTATAATTATTACCCGTGGTATAAAATTTAGCTCTTAATCATGAAATATCTAACTGCTTAATAAATACCAATCTTCCTGGTGCCTGTCCATGCTAAATAAATAAATAAAACACCAATCTTAACTTATCTCCCCAACCTGACCTTAAGCACTAACATTATATAATAAATATATAACATTTATTTACCTTCCATAGGTGCCTTGAATGGTTTTAGATGGTAGTTTTTCAAATAACTATTTATGATTCATTTTAAAGAACCCATCGGTGAAACCCAAATTCCAGAGACACACTGAACTATACTTTGATGCCAATCCTTTTGGATTCCTCTAGCCCTTCAGAGCCAGTTATATAATTTTCAGGACTTGGTGCAAAATGAAATTGTGGGGCCCCATATTCAAAAATTATTAAGAATTTCAAGACAAGGCAGTAGTTTTAAACCCCTTTTGAGTATGGGACCCTGCGTGACTGCATAGGTCTGCTTTCCTTTACTTATTAAAGACAAGATGCGATTCCTTCACATTTTGCTAGTTTGCTCTATGAAAATGGCCTACGAATCTTTCCCAAAGTGTGGCCCAGTGGTAGGTGATTTGAGATGGTACACAGATAGACATTTGTTTACTATTGTAGTAACCTATCAGTGTGTTCTGATACATGTAGTAGTTACTTAAATGTGCTTTAAGAAAACATGATTTGTACATCCATCAATAATTTCATATTTATTATTGTTTGGGACAAGGCTAAGTTTAAAAATGAGCCAAGTAAAGAAAACTATTTAATGAAGTAAATAAGAGTTATGTATGCTGCGCAGATGTTGGAGAAAATATAAAATGGTACTTTAACTGGATACCCAAGCTGTCTGGATAAATTTAATTATTTGGGTACCATTCTTGGACCTCACCTGACCTTCAGTTTTCTGTTCTGGCTCATTCTTTTGTCTGTGTTTTCCCATTAGGCTGACAGAAGAGATTGCAGCATTGAAAAAGAAAGGTCACTGAATCTGGAGCCTGATTGGAGACAGTCACCAGAAATCTCGTGGATCCTGAAGTCCACCAGCCATTCCCCAAACTTTTCCTGAACCTATTTTACAGTTGGGGAAGTCTTTTCCCTAGTGGCAGAATACTTTTAACTAGCCCCAAACTTCTTTCTATGAATTGCCTGGTCTGTTTTCCAATATTACCCTTCTCAATTTTATACATGGGCACACAAAATGTAGCAAAAGAATTTGAGATAATTGCTAAAATGTATATACTTGTATATATCTACAGCACATGAATGGCTACAAAATGAATACATAAATTTATTTGATCTTTTCAACAAATCAGTGAAGTATTAATATTTCCATATTATAAGAGAAAATTCAGACTTGAGATAGGCAAGCAGCTTTAAGTCCTCCTAGAAGGCAAGTCCTAACGGAAGGCATATATCTAGCTTTTCCACTTTCAAGTCCAAAATTTGTTAACCATTCCTTGCTTGGGCACTTAGCACTGGAGCCCCAAGTTGGATTCCTGAGAATTCTTGGGAATTCCTAAACTTATAAATTATTCTTAAAATACTTCTAACATTCTTTATACTCTTTGCTCACTATAATGGCTATCTAAAAATGTTCAATAAACAAGAAGTATTAAGCTTAGTAGTGTTGAAACTAACTATAAGTTATAACAAATATTCAAACACTGGAAAAACCAGCACACCTTCTTGGGCAGTATTTGAATAATGCAACATTTGAATGATCTAAGAAAGTTAACAGCAGCACACTGAATCATGTGTCAATATCGCCCATCTAAAGATTTGTTTTGTTTCCAAAACCTCTCTTTTTTTCTTGGAGTACCATAGAGGGGTCAGCCTATGGTTTTATTTAAATTAGCTTCTCAAAATTCATAGAATTTGTATAAATATACCAGGTAATTTAACTTACTAGTATTTATTTTATTTGCAAGAATGACATCATTAGTCGCAAACAGGACCATAAGCACACACTGACATCACAGTAACAGCTGCACACAAGACAGATTAGACTCTGAGCCTTCTCTCCTTCGTACTACTGTCCTAGCACCAAGAACGTCGACCTTAAACTTCCACTCTGTGTGACACCATTTCCTGATTCCTTTAATGCAGTAACCTCCCTCTGCTGTTATAAAGGTTAATTCTCAGAGGATATAATACTTTTTCGCATTTTCCTGATTTCCAGGCTCATTTTTCTTGAGGTTTGGGATTTAGAAAAGCATATAAATATAAAAGAAACACTGGGATGGAATTCCACATGGAAGCATGGTACCCAGGTAACAATCTAAGATGAGTGCTCGGGGAGCGCAGCTAGGTAAAACTATTTGTGTTCCAAGAAAGAGAAGGGCAACAACTAAGATTTTTAACAGCACTTTCTCCTTTTTGAAATAGAGAGCCTTTTAAACCTTATATTAAGTAATGAGTGTTCTACATGGAATTAAAATCCACTATCTTCTCAGGAAGAACTACTATTTAGTACTTAATTGCTAGCTGCTTGTTTAGTCTTTCTGTGGCTGTCAGATTATTGCTGAGTGGGGCCTCATAAACAAGAAGCTTCCTAGCATGGCCTCTCCAGACCAAATGGACATGTGTTTCCCATTTAGACATTTCATTGCCCCAACTGAAAACAAATCAGCTGTGTCTCTGGGATCTTAAGGGGAGAATGTTGGGACTTATTCCTGGACAAGCCTGAGGAAAACATTACTCTAATGGATGAAATATGTTTGTATAAAGACTTCTTAAAAGTGTTAAATTGGTCTTTCCCAATTCCATCTCTTCTTCCTTGAAAAGAAAGAAAATGCAGAGGAAAAGTCCATCCAGTATTAGCCTAGCTCTGCTTTAGTGGAGGTATATTTAATAAACCTAGCTTTGCTTTAGATAAACCTCAAAAGGAGCAGTAACTGTCTCTAGAGTTTATTAACACACCTTCAGCAACGTGGTTTAGAAGTCCCATTCTCTCTTGCCTTTATACAGCAATTAGAAACCTACTTCCTATTTTTTAAAGCCAAATGCCTGCATCAATCCAGTTTTTCCCAAGAAGGCTCTCACTGATTTCTCAATGCTCAATATGGCCAGCAAAAAAAAATGGTTCTGGAAAAAATTTATTTGACCTTCTGCATAGAAAATAATGGTCTCCTTAAGATTACAAGCCACAGTGGAGGAATTTTGACTTATTTTATGCTTTGTGCACTGATGGAATATAGGAAATAGAAAAATAGATTCTTTTCTTTGGCACACCTGGTGTACATTTGGTTTAGCAATTGGACAATCATTAAAGTTCAAATGGGCAGCACAACTGAAACCATTCTTAAAATTGTGCATCAAATCTTTAAGCATAATTAGGAAAATTCATTGACACTAATGATTTTATTTAAAATTTGTGATAGGACTGCCCAGCAAACAAAATATGTTGGTAATTTTTTTTTCTTTCCTGAGTTTGACTTGGACATTAAAAAAGGTTTAAAGGGCGGGCCACGGTGGCTCAGCAGGCAAGAATGCTTTCCTGCCATGCCAGAGGACCCGGGTTCGATTCCCGGTGCCTGCCCATGTTAAAAAAAAAAGGTTTAGAAACTCAAAGGAACTTGAGAGCTGACAAACCCCACACAGTGTACCCAAAGAACAGCACTGTGCTAGATAACCAGAAGCTGGCATCATATTCGCATTGATGATTTACCACTTGTATTAGTTAGGGTTCTCTAGAGAAACAGAATCAACAGGGAACACTTGCAAATATAAAATTTATAAAAGTGTCTCACGTGACCCCAGGAACGCAGAGCCCAAATCCACAGGGCAGGCTGTGAAGCCGACGACTCCGATGGAGGGTCTGGATGAACTCCGCAGGAGAGGCTCACCAGCCGAAGCAGGAATGGGGCTGTCTCTTCTGAGTCCTCCTTAAAAGGCTTCCCGTGATTAGATTTAGCATCACTAATTGTAGAAGACACTCCCCTTTGGCTGATTACAAATGGAATCAGCTGTGGATGCAGCTGACGTGATCATGACCTGATCCTATGAAATGTCCTCATTGCAACAGACAGGCCAGCGCTTGCCCAATCAGATAAACAGCTACCACAGTTTGGCTGAGTTGACACATGTCCCTAACCATGACACCACTCAAGCATTAGAAATATATCAGCATAGTATAAAAAAGACATTTAAAAATTATTCTCATACAAAAAAAAAATTATCCTCATACAAATATCCAATTCAAATTTAGAATGAAATGTAGAAGTCACATTTCAATTACTCAAGTTGGCAGAACTCTATCTGGAATAAGTATGATATATGACTCTCCTGGATTTAAGCTTGCCTCTATAACCAACCTAGGCTTGTGTCTCTTAGTTGAGAAAATGTTTGCAAAATCACTAAGGCCCAGACTATGGTTTTTATCTAAATAATCATCTGACTTTTATATTCCATGATTCTGATGTCAATTTTTTAGTTTTTATTTTTAGTTGAAATAAGACCCTGGATTTCCCTTAAAATTTCATCTTGAGATGTAGATTGAGGCCATGCTTGACAACATAATTCACACCAACGTGAAATGTAAGCATAGTATCTCATATTGCAAAAGCATGTTCATTTTGAATTTGGTACCAACATTATTGTCTTCCAATAAAAGACTATGCTTAAATTTCAGGAATTTTCAGTGTAACTAGAAAGATCGTTCACCAAGAAGAGTGTAAATATTTAAAAAAATTAACATCCTAGTGATTATCATTGCTTGTGTAATACTTTCCCATGATTGCCATAACAAATTGCCACAAGCTGGGTGACTTTACACAACAGAAATTTATTCTCTCATAGTTCTGGAGACCAGAAGTCTCAAATCAAAATGTCAGCAGGACTGCAAAGGCTCTAGAGAGAATCTATTCCTTGCCTCTTCATGCGTCTGGTGGTTGCAGGCCTTCCTTGGCTTGTGGCCGCATGTCTCCAACCTGCCTCTTTGGTTCCCTTGTCTTTTCCTTTCCTATGTATCTGTCTCTAAACTCTCTTCTTCCTCTCTTTTATAAGGATACATGTGATTGCATTTAGCACCCACCGGGATAATACAGGTTAATCTCTTCTTCTCAAGATTCTTAACTTAATTACAGCTTTTGCCAAATAATGTAACATTCACAGGTTCCAGGAATTTAACATGAATGTCTGTTAGGGGGCATGTTTTGATCTACCACAGCTTGTTTTCAGACCCTTGCCTATGTCTGTTAGGCCTTGATGGCAATTTGGGATATACAATATTCTGTGAAATCATCATGGGAATTTTGTTTTTGGTCCTGTTTTTGGTGTGGGTGCCCAATTAGTTGAATTAATCAGCCCCAAATATGGAGTTTGTTCATCGTTTTGCAGATAAGGTCATTGATCAACACATTCTATTCCTACATTCCATTTCCTGCTATTCTAAGCCCTCTTCACAGGGTCCTTCATGGTCCTTCTCTTTCTGCTACTACATACATCGCTTTTTCTTAGAGTTCTACAATCATACTATTTTTGAATCAACTTTATTGAAGCATAATTTACAACCAATAAAATGCATGTGTTTTAGGAATATGGTTTGATGAGCTTTGGCAAATATCTACAGTCATGTAACCATCACCCCTATGAAGACATAGAAAAAATCCATCATATCAGAAAGATCCCTCATGAACCTTTGTGGTCAATCCACACTAAACACAGCCCCTGCAACCCACTGAATTGCATTCAATTGCTGTAAATTAGAGTTGTCTTTTCTAGAGTCTCATATAATGGAATCAAACAGCATGCTTTCCTTTGTCTCTGTCTTCTTGCACTCAACATGTTTTTGAGATTCATCCATGTCATTTCGTGAATCAATAATTGCTTCTACTCATTACAGAGGAGTATTCATTACATGAATATGCCACAAATATGTTTATTCACTCACCTTTTTGGACATTTCAGCTGTTTCCATTTGGGTCTATTATGTACAAAGCTGCTATGGACATTTGCATGTAAGTCTTTGTTAGACAAATGTTTTCATTTCTCTGGGTTAATGTCTATGAGTGGAATTGCTTGGTTATATGGTAACTGTATTTTCAACTTAATAAGAAAGCGATAAACTGTTCCCCAAACTGATACCAGTTATCACTCCCACCAGCAATATGTAATATTCTTGCTGGTTCCACAACCTAATCAACATTGGTATTATCAATCTCTTTCATCTTAGCCATTTTAGTGAGTATGCACCAAAAATTTAAGACTGGAGTTGTTGCTATAGGCAGGCTTTGTTTCCCCTGGAATTATGGACCACTACCCCTGTTATCTAATAAATATTTAAAATAAGAATGATTACAAAATGAATCCCATGATTCAAGTACATTAGCTATTCCTTTAAGGCTTTGATCACATGAAATTTTAGTAAGTATAGCTTTTTGTATCCTTATAGATATTTGAATAAAGCACTGAACAAAAGTAGGCTGACTACAAAGTTCTGTAATATGCCAATGAAGAATTCAAACATTTGGATGTGGTTATTCAGCTAGTAAAAAATTTGATCCAACAGTCATATATCATCATCTATCCCAGATTTCTCTGGTTTTGTTTTTACATTAATAAATGAGAGACTTACTGAAAAGGCCTTTTGGAAATTTTCAACTTTCTAGCTACCAGCCTGAACTGGTAGCTTCTAAGAGTGCAGAATCCCTGTCACAATAAATTTCCTTATTTTATTAAAGGTACCCAGGAATAATGATAAGGAATTTCTTTAGAACCTACTAATCAATGAATTTACTAGTCTTATGAATTTGAAAGAAAATAATGGACACACATTATCCTTTGCCTCTTTTTTTATCTCTCTCTCTTTTTTTAATTTCTCAAAAAACATCCAGTGAATAGTTTTCTAGGAATCAAAATCAAACTGGGCTTAAACATTTTAGGGGAAGTCTTGAACTAACCAAAATACCAAATAGCTTCAGTAAATCTAGGCAGACTCATTTCTCTAAAATGTTTTCAGGATATACCACACATTTTCTATGACAGAGAACAGGGCAAGATTCCATACCCTAAGCTCCTACATGGCAATGGAAAATAATATTTGAGTGAGTGAGAGTCACATCAGTGCTATTCTCCCTCAGGCTCAGTCTTAGTTAAAGCTAGAGCACTCCTCACCATAGGCTAGCCTGGATATATACCTGAGATAGTCAAGTTCATTGCTACCCAATACGATTATGATATAGTGCGTTCAAGCATTGCCCTCAGCTGCAGGAGGCTGACATGAACCCAGTCGAGGGACATTCTTGAACTCAATACAATGGATAAGGACAAAAGTCAGTTAACAGAGGCAGGCCTGAGGGGAAGAGGAGGTCCAAGACTGCCATCTGCTTGGAAGAAGCAGAAAGGGCAAACTGGCAAACAGCCTATCTGTTGAGCTTTAAAAAGATCCTCAAATAGAGTTGCAGCCCCTACATGAGGTCCAGGTCTTTAGTTTGGTGGGGAATTACTGACAAACCAGTGCAAAAGTAGACCTTCAACACAAACCCAACCTAATACAAAACCTTAGACAATGGAGGGAAATCAACTTTCGAAGTAACCCTTTCAAAATAATCAAATGCCTCAAAGCCAAAAGAAAATCACAAATTACATGAAAGTGCAGGCAGATATAGCCCAGCCAAATGACCAAAATTAAAACATGGGCGGGAGGATACTGAATTTGGAACAACTAATAAAAGATGTTCATACAAATCTCCTAAAGAAATTCAGTTGGTTGGTTAATGACATATCAAGAAGACATTAGAAGAACATAAAGAAGAAATTGGAAGAATAAATAGAAAAGTAGCAGATAACACAGAGAAGAAAGATACTGTAGACAAAATTAAAACTATATTAGAGACACACAACAACAGATTTGAGTAGGTAGAAGAAAGACTATATGAACTAGAGGACAGCACAATTAATTTCAAATGCACAAAAGAACAAGTGGCAAAAAAGATGGAAAAATTGGAATTGAATCTCAATGATAAGATGAATAAACGAAGTGTACAAATATAAGAATCATCAATGTCCCAGAAGGAGAAGAGAAGAGCAAAGGGCTAAGAAGAGTGCTTGAGGAGATAATGGGGGAAAACTTCCCAATCCTTATAAAAGACATAAATATGCAAATCAAAGAAGTCCAATGAATTCTAAATAGAATAAATCCAAATAAGCCTACTCCAAGACACATACTAAGCAGTCTGTCAAATGTTGAAGAGAAACAGAAAATTCTGAAAGTCACAAGAGAAAAGCAGTCTACTATATATGAATTAAAACACATAAGACTGAGTTCAGACTAATCAACAGATATCATGGAAGGATGAAGGCAGTGACATGACATATTTAAGATACTAAAAGAGAAAGACTTCCAGCCAAGAATTCTTTATCTGACTAAGCTGTCTTCAAAAGAGAGGAAGACATTAAAATTTTCACAGACAAACTAAGACTGAGAGAATTTGTTAGCAAGAGACCTGCCTGCAAGATATACTAAAGGAACTTCTATTGGAAAAAAAAAGAGAGAGAGAGAAGGAATCCTGTAAGAGGGAACAGAATTGAAGAGTACCATAAGGGTAACTTAAAGCATAAAATGAGAGAGAGAGGGAAAAGGTCGATATGAAAAAAAAAATCCAAAGGATGAGATGGTAGATTCAAGAAATGCCTTCACAGTAATAACTTTGGATGTTAATGGACCAAACTCACCAATTAAAGGTTACAGATTGACAGAATAGAAATACAATCCATGTGCTGCCTACAAGAGACTTATCTTAGACCCAAGGACACAAATAGACTGAAAGTGAAAGGATGGAAAAAGATGTCCCATGCAAGCTATAAACAAAAGAAAGCAGGAGTAGCTAAACTAATATCAGACAAAATAGATTTCAAATGTAAATAGATCATAAGAGTCAAGGAAGGATACTACGCATTAATAAAAGAGACAATTCATCAAGAAGAAATAATCATAAATGTGTATGCTCCTAATCAAGGAGCTTCAAAGTACATGAGGCAAACATTGGCAAAACTGAAGGGAGCAATAAATGTTTCAACAATAATAGTGGGAGACTTTAATATCCCACTCTCCACTACAGATAGGACAACCAGACAGAGTATCAACAAGGAAATAGAGAATTTAAACAATTTGGTAAATGAATTAGACCTAACAGGCATATATAAATCATTACACCCCAAAACACCCAGATACACACTCTTCTCTAATGCTTATGGAATATTTTCCAGGGTAGATCATATTTTGGGGCACAAAACATAATTATATTTTTATAAATTTTAAAAGATTGAAATTAATTGAAGTACTTTCTCTGATCACAACAGGAAGAGTCTGGAAATTAATAAACACAAAAGAAGCAGAACTCTCACAAATATATGAGATTAAACAACACACTCTTAAACAATCAATGGGTCAAAGAAGAAATTGCTAGAGAAATTTGTAAATATCTAGAGACAAATAAAAATGAGAATACAGGAAACCACAGCTTAGAGGATGTCACAAAGGCAGTGTTGAGAGAGAAATTTATTGTCCTAAATGCCTATATTAAAAAGAGGAAAGAGCAAAAATCAAGGACTTAACTGCTCACCTGGACAAACTAGAGAACAGCAAACTAACCCCAAAGCAAATAAAAGAAGAGAAATAACAAAGATTAAAACAGAGATACATGATTTGGAGAACTACAACAAAAAGCAATAGAGAGAATCAATAAAACCAAAAGTTAGTTGTTTGAGAAAATCAATAAAAATCAATGGGCCCCTAGCTAGGTTGGCAAAGAAAAAAGGTTGCAAATATATAAAATCAGAAATGAGAGTGGGGGTCATTACCATGGACCCTGAAGAAATTAACAAAAAAAACATAAGAGGATACTCTGAACAAATATACACCCAAAAAACTAGGCAAATTAGATGAAATGGACAAATTCCTGGAAACACACAAATGAGCTATACTGACCAAGAATAAAAAGACAACCTCAACAAACCAAGCACACATAAAGAGATTCAAATGATAGTCAAAAATTTTCCTACAAAGAAAAGACTGGGACCAAGTGGCTTCACAGGGGAATTTCATCAAACATTCCAAAAAGAACTAACACCAAACCTCCTCAAACTCTTACAAAAAGGTGGGAAAAAAGGAAACACTACTTAACACATTTTATGAAGTTAACATCACTCTAATACCAAAACTGGATAAAGATGGTACAAGAAAGGAAAACTATAGGCCCTTCTCCTTAATGAATATAGATGCAATAATAGCAACATACTAGCAAATCAATTCCAATACCACATCAAAGGAACTATACATTATAACTAAGTGGGTTTTTTAACCAGTAATGCATAGGTAGTTCAACACAGGAAAATCAATCAACATAACATAGTACATTAACAAATTGATTGGTATTGTATTGAATCTGTAAATCAATTTGGGTAGAATTGAGAATGATCATCTCAATTGATGCTCTAAAAGAATTTGATAAAATTTGGCATCCTTTTCTGGTAAAAAAAAAAAAAACACTTCAAAAGTTAGGAATCAAAGGTGACTTCCTTAATATGATAAAGGGCATATATGAAAAACTCAGAGCCAGTATGATACTCAACAGTGTGAGACTGAAAGTCTTCCCACTAAGATTGGGAATGAGATAAGAATGCCCTCTGTCACTATTATTATTGAACATTGTACTAGAATTTCTAGCTAGAACAATCAGGCATGAAAAAGAAATAAAAGGCACCCAAACAGAAAGGAAAAAGTAAAATTTTCATTATTTGCCAATGAAATGATACAATACTTGGAAAATCCTGAGCAATCTATGGCAAACCTTTTTCATTTAATAAAAAAATTCAGCAAAGTGTCAGGATATATGATTAATGTGCAAAAATCAGTGATGTTTCTATATATAAGCAACGACTTAACTGAGGAGACAATGAAAAAATTCTGTTCAAAATAACAACTAAAGGAATCAAGTATCTAGGAATAAACATAACCAGGGATGTAAATTACCTGTACACGGAAAACCACAAACATTTCTAAAAGTAATCACAGATCTAAATAGGTGTAAAGATATTCCATGCTCATGGACAGTAAGGTTAAATGTAGTTAAGATGTCAATTCTACCCAAATTGATTTACAGATTCAATGCAATACCAATAAAAATTCTAACAACCTGCTTTGAAGATTTGGAAAGCCTAATCATCAAATTTATCTAGAAGGGAAAGAAACCTTGAATAGCTAAAAATATCTTTAAAAAGAAGAATGAAGTGGAAGGATTAACACCTCCTGATTTTAAAGCCACAATGGTCAAAATGGCATGGTACAGGCACAGAGATAGAAGTAATGACCAATGGAATTGAACTGAGAGTGTGGAGATAGACCACCAAATCTATGGTCCATTGATCTTTGACAAGGCCACCAAATCTACTGAACTCGAACAGAATAGTCTTTTCAATAAGTGAGCATGAGAGGACTGGATATCAATAGTCAAAAGAATGAAAGAAGACCCTTACCTTACACCCTATACAAAATTAACTCAAAGTGGATCAAACTACATGTAAGAGCCAGTACCATAAAACTTAAGAAGAAGTAAGGAAGAATCTTCAAGACTTAGTATAGGAGGTAGATTCTTAAACTTTATGCTCAAAGAACAAGCAATTGATAAATTAGGTAAATGAGAACTTCTCAAAATCAAATGTTTCTGTGCCTGAAAGAACTTTGTCAAAAAAGTGATAGAGCAACCAACTAAATAGAAAATATTTGGAAACCACATATTTGATAAAGGTTTGATATCCTGTATATATAAAGAAAACATACAATTCAACAACAAAAGAACAACCCAATTATAAAATGGACTAAAAATATGAATAGACAGTTTTCCAAAGAGCAAATTTAAATGACTAAAAAAAACCACACATGAAAAATGTTCATCTTCATTAGCTATAATGGAAATTTATATCAAGACTACAATGAGGGGCCAAGATGGCGGCTTAGCAATGTGCGCATTTTAGTTCACCCCCCCAAAACAACTACTAAATAACCAGAAACAGTACACAACAGCTCCCGGAGCCACATCAGTGACTGGACACACAGCGTACCCCAGTCTGGACCAGCTGGACTGGCTGCAAGCCTCCCCAAAACCGTGAGTTCCCCAAGCAGCGGCGGCCGGTGGCCAGTGCCCCTCCCCCACAGGCAGCTTCCCAGAGGGAAAGGAAAGAGACTCTAAACCTGGTCAAGATGAGGTCACTCATTGGGCTCACGGAAAAAGAGGAAAGGTGAGGAAACAGAGGTTTTAGTGGCTGTGTTTCTATGGAGACTTGGCAGCCTCTGGATTCAGTGGCAGGACTTCTCAGGCTGCAACTACCCCAGGCATAGGCAGAAACGGGCTGCTTTCAGGGCTGTCTCCCACCTGTACCTTCCCCAGGGGAGGAGTGAGTCCCAACTCAGGTGGAATCCCTCTCTCAAGGAATTCAGACCTCAGGGCTTGGCAATTTGAAGCCATTCAAACCAGCCTACAACCTCTCCTCCATCTCCACCACACCCCCAGCCGGGACAGTCTTCCGAAGTGAAAAGTGCCACAACATCTTTTGGTGGTGCGACACACAGGCAGATGTGCCACATACTGGGAAGGATAAGAAAAACAGAGCCCAGAGACTTCACAGGAAAGTCTTTTAACCTTCTAGGTCTCACCCTCAGGGAAAATGGATGCAAGTGACTCCTTGCCCCTGATAGGAGGCCAGTTTAGTCTGGGAAAACCTGGCTGGTGTCTAATACCTATGTAGACCCTCCTAAGGGTGGGGAGGGAAAAGGCACCATACAAGCAGGACAAGAAAACAAGAACTGAAAAATTACCCTCTGTTAAACAAAACTTAAGCTAGAGGCCCAGAAAAAGCTGAACTGAAGGTCAAAGAACAAATAGATAACAAACTCATCTAGCAAGAAAACCCTAGGTAAGAGAAGTGAAAGCAATCTCCAGAAAAAACTAATTAAGGTAATTAAATGTCTAGACGCCAGCAAAAAATAACAAATTACACCAGGAAAATTGAAGATATGGCCCAGTCAAAGGAACAAACCAATAGTTCAAATGAGATACAAGAGCTGAAACAACTAATTGAGAATGTACGAACAGACATGGAAAACCTCATCAAAAACCAAATCAATGAATTGAGGAAGGATATGAAGAAGGCAAGGAATGAACAAAAAGAAGAAATGGAAAGTCTGAAAAAACAAATTACAGAATTTATGGGGATGAAAGGTACAGTAGAAGAGATGAAAAAAACAATGGAAACCTACAATGGTAGATTTCAAGAGGCAGAGGTTAGGATTAGTGAACGGGAGGATGGAATATCTGAAATCTGACAAGATACAGAAACTATAGGTTAAAAAAATGGAAAAATATGAGCAGGGACTCAGGGCACTGAATGATAATAATAAGCACACAAATATACGTGCTGTGGGTGTCCTGGAAGGAGAAGAGAACGGAAAAGGAGGAGAAAAACTAACAGAAGAAATTATCACTGAAAATTTCCCAACTCTTATGAAAGACCAAAAATTACAGGTCCAAGAAGTGCAGCATACCCCAAAGAGAATAGATCCAAATAGACATTCTCCAAGACACTTACTAGTCAGAATGTCAGCGGTCAAAGAGAAAGAGAGGATCTTGAAAGCAGCAAGAGAAGAGCAATCCATCACATACAAGGGAAACCCAATAAGACTATGTGTAGATTTCTCAGCAGAAATCATGGAGGTAAGAAGATATGGGATGATATATTTAAATTACTAAAAGAAAAACTGCCAACCAAGAATTCTATACCCAGCAAAATTGTCCTTCAAAAATGAGGAAGAAATTAAAACATTTTCAGACAAAAAGTCACTGAGAGAATTTGTGACCAAGAGACCAGCTCTGCAAGAAATACTAAAGGGAGCACTAGAGACAGATACGAAAAGACAGAAGAGAGAGGTGTGGAGAAGAGTGTAGAAAGAAGGAAAATCAGGTATGACACATAAAATGCAAAAGCCAAAATGGTAGAGGAAAGTAGTAGGCAAACAGTAATAACACTAACTGTTGATGGACTGAACTCCCCAATCAAAAGACATAGACTGGCAGAATGGATTAAAAAGCAGGATCCTTCTATATGCTGTCTACAGGAAACACATCTTAGACACAAAGATAAACATAGGTTGAAAGTGAAAGGTTGGGAAAAGATATTTCATGCAAATAACAACCAGAAAGGAGCAGGAGTAGCTATACTAATATCCAACAAATTAGACTTCAAATGTAAAACAGTCAAAAGAGACAAAGAAGGATACTATGTACTAATAAGAGGAACAATTCAACATGAAGACATAACAATCATAAATACTTATGCACTGAACCAGAATGCCCCAAAATACATGAGGCAAACACTGCAAACAATGAAAAGAGAAATAGACACATGTACCATAATGGTTGGAGACTTCAATTCCCCACTCTCATCAATGGACAGAACTTCTAGACAGAGGATCAATAAAGAAACTGAGAATTTGAATATTACAATAAATGAGTTAGACTTAACAGACATTTAAAGGACATTACACCCCACAACAGCAGGATACACCTTTTTCTAAAGTGCTCATGGATCATTCTCAAAGATAGACCATATGCTGGGTCACAAAGCAAGTCTTAACAAATTTAAAAACATTGAAATCATACAAAACACTTTCTCAGATCATAAGGGAATGAAGCTGGAAAACAATAATAGGCAAAGGGCCAGAAAATTCACAAATATGTGGAGGCTCAACAACACACTCTTAAACAACCAGTGGGTCAAGGAAGAAATTACAAGAGAAATCAGTAAATATCTCGAGGCAAATGAAAATGAAAACACAACATATCAAAACTTATGGGATGCAGCAAAGGCAGTGCTAAGAGGGAAATTTATTGCCCTAAATGCCTATATCAAAAAAGAAGAAAGGGCAAAAATTCGGGAATTAACTGTCCATTTGGAAGAACTGGAGAAAGAACAGCAAATTAACCCCAAAGCAAGCAAAAGGAAAGAAATAATGAAGATTACAGCAGAAATAAATGAAATTGAGAACATGAAAACAATTGAGAAAATCAATAAAACCAGAAGTTGGTTCTATGAGAAAATCAATAAGATTGATGGACCCTTAGCAAGATTGACAAAAAGAAGAGAGAGGATGCAAGTAAATAAGATCAGAAATTGAAGAGGAGGTATAATCACTGACCTCACAGAAATAAAGGAGGTAATAACAGGATACTATGAACAACTTTATGCTAATAAATACAACAATGTAGATGAAATGGACAAGTTCCTAGAAAGGCATGAACAACTAACGTTGACTCAAGAAGAAATAGATGACCTCAACAAACCAATCACAAGTAAAGAATTTGAATCAGTCATTCAAAAGCTTCCCAAAAAGAAAAGTCCAGGACCAGAGAGCTTCACATGTGAATTCTACCAAACATTCCAGAAGGAATTAGTACCAACCCTGCTCAAACTCTTCAAAAAATTGAAGTGGAGGGAAAGCTACCTAATTCATTCTATGAAGCCAACATCACCCTCATACCAAAACCAGGCAAAGATATTACAAAAAAAGAAAACTACAGACCAATATCTCTAATGAATATAGATGCAAAAATCCTCAACAAAATTCTAGCAAATCGAATCCAGCAACACATTAAAAGAATTATACATCATGACCAAGTAGGATTCATCCCAGGTATGCAAGGATGGTTCAACATAAGAAAATCAATTAATGTAATACACCATATCAACAAATCAAAGCAGAAAAATCACATGATCATCTCAATTGATGCAGAGAAGGCATTTGACAAGATTCAACATCCTTTCCTGTTGAAAACACTTCAAAGGATAGGAATACAAGGGAACCTCCTTAAAATGATAAAGGGAATATATGAAAACCTACAGCTAATATCATCCTCAATGGGAAAAAACTGAAAACTTTCCCCCTAAGATCAGGAACAAGACAAAGATGTCCACTATCACCACTGTTATTCAACATTGTGTTGGAGGTTCTAGCCAGAGCAATTAGACAAGAAAAATAAATACAAGGCATCAAAATTGGAAAGGAAGAAGTAAAACTCTCACTGTTTGCAGATGATATGATACTATATGTCAAAAACCCTGAAGAATCCACAGCAAAACTACTAGAGCTAATAAACGAGTACAGCAAAGTGGCAGGTTGCAAGATCAACATTCAAAAATCTGTAGTGTTTCTATACACTAGTAATGAACAATCTGAGGGGGAAATCAAGAAATGAATTCCATTTACAACTGCAACTAAAAGAATAAAATACTTAGGAATAAATTTAACTAAAGAGACAAAAGATCTATACAAAAAAAACTACAAGAAACTGTTAAAAGAAATCACAGAAGACCTAAATAGATGGAAGGGCATATCGTGTTCATGGATTGGAAGACTAAATATAGTTAAGATGTCAATTTTACCTAAATTGATTTACAGATTCAATGCAATACCAATCAAAATCCCAACAACTTACTTTTCAGAAATAGAAAAACCAATAAGCAAATTTATCTGGAAGGGCAGGGTGCCCTGAATTGCTAAAAGTATCTTGAGGGAAAAAAACGAAGCTGGAGGTCTCACACTGCCTGACTTTAAGGCATATTATGAAGTCACAGTGTCAAAACAGCATGGTATTGGCATAAAGATAGATGTATTGACCAATGGAATCGAATAGAGTGTTCAGATATAGACCCTCTCATCTGTGGACATTTGATCTTTGATAAGGCAGTCAAACCAATGCACCTGGGACAGAACAGTCTCTTCAATAAATGGTGCCTAGAGAACTGGATATCCATATGCAAAAGGATGAAAGAGGACCTGTATCTCACACCCTACACAAAAGTTAACTCAAAATGGATCAAAGATCTAAACATCAGGTCTAAGACCATAAAACAGTTACAGGAAAATGTAGGGAAATATCTTATAAATCTTATAATTGGAGGCAGTTTTATAGACCTTACACCTAAAGCAAGAGCACTGAAGAAAGAAAGAAATAAATGGGAGCTCCTCAAAATTAAACACTTTTGTGCATCAAACAACTTCATCAAGAAAGTAAAAAGACAGCCTACCCAATGGGATACAATATTTGGAAATGACATATCAGATAAAGGTCTAGTATCCAGAATTTATAAAGAGATTGTTCAACTCAAAAACAAAATGACAGCCAATCCAATTACAAAATGGGAAAAAGACTTGAACAGACAACTCTCAGAAGAGGAAATACAAATGGTCAAAAGGCACATGAAGAGATGTTCAACGTCCCTGACCATTAGAGAAATGCAAATCAAAACCACAATGAGATATCATCTCACACCCACCAGAATGGCCATTATCAACAAAACAGAAAATGACAAGTGCTGGAGAGGATGTGGAGAAAAAGGCACACTTATTCACTGTTGGTGGGAATGTCAAATGGTGCAACCACAGTGGAAGGCAATTTGGTGGTTCCTCAAAAAGCTGAATATAGAATTTCCATATGACTCAGCAATACCATTGCTAGGTATCTACTC
This sequence comes from Tamandua tetradactyla, assembly GCF_023851605.1. Taxonomy (NCBI): domain Eukaryota; kingdom Metazoa; phylum Chordata; class Mammalia; order Pilosa; family Myrmecophagidae; genus Tamandua; species Tamandua tetradactyla. The sequence goes on along the minus strand of NC_135330.1, from coordinate 24,582,523 downwards.
AGAGGTCATAAGGGCAAAGACACAAACGGACATTTGCACACCAATGTTTATAGCAGCGTTATTTACAATTGCAAAGAGATGGAAACAGCCAAAATGTCCATCAACAGACGAGTGGCTAAACAAACTGTGGTATATACATACAATGGAATATTATGCAGCTTTAAGACAGAATATATTTATGAAGAATGTAACGATATAGATGGACCTTGAGAACATTATGATGAGTGAGTCTAGCCAAAAACTAAAGGACAAATACTGTATGGTTTCATTGATATGAACTGACATTAGTGAATAAACTTGGAATATTTTGTCATAACAGAGACCATCAGGAGATAGAAATAGGGTAAGATACTGGGTAATTGGAGCTGAAGGGATACATACTGTGCAACAGGATTGGATACAAAAACTCAGAAATGGACAGCACAATATTACCTAACTGTAAATAATTATATTAAAACACTGAATGAAGCTGCATGTGAGAATGATAGAGGGAGGAGGGCTGGGGACATAAATAAAATCAGAAAGAAAGATAGATGTTAAAGATTGAGATGGTATAATCTAGGAATGCCTAGAGTGTATAATAGTGAAATGTACAAGGTACAATTTTAAAAATGTTTTTGCATGAGGAAGAACAAAGGAATGTCATTATTGCAGGGTACTGAAAATAGATGGTAATTAATATTTTAAAATGTCACCTTCTGTGTGAGACTAAAGCAAAAAATGTTTATTAGTTACAAAATTTATATTTTGACTAGTGTATTTCCTAATATAATTTATGTAGATAGTTTGAATGCCATAACTACTTAGAATCTCAGGTAGGACACGAGATTTTGCTGGTTTGTCCAGAGTGATGCCTCAATGAATCCCAGAGTGACTCAGTCAGTGAGTGGAAGAGTATCTGCAAAGCCCCCTTTGGGGAGTGGTGAGAATGGGGAGAAATTCAACTTCCCCAAGTTGAATTCTTGATATTCTCACAAGCAGTGTGGACAACCAAAGTTATAGGCAGAGCCCCCAGTCTTGGGGTTTGTTCATATGAAACTTAACCTCACAAAGGATAGGTCAAGTTTACTTAAAATTTAGGCCTAAGAGTCACCCCCAAGAGAGCCTCTTTTGTTGCTCAGATGTGGCCTCTCTCTCCAGCCAACACAACGAGCAGTCTCACCACCCTCCCCCTCTCTACATGGGACATGACTCCCAGGAGTGTGGACCTTCCTGGCAACGTGGGACAGAAATCCTAGAATGAGCTGAGACTCAGCATCAAGGGATTGAGAAAACCTTCTTGACCAAAAGGGGGAAGAGGGAAATGAGACAAAGTGTCAATGGCTGAGAGATTACAAACAAAGTCAAGAGGTTATCCTGGAGGTTATTCTTAGGCATCAAGTCGATATCATCTTGTTATTCAAGATGTAATGGAGAGGCTGGAGGGAACTGCCTGAAAATGTAGAGCTGTGTTCCAGTAGCCATGTTTCTTGAGGATGATTGAATAATGATACAGCTGTCACAATGCGACTGTGTGATTGTGAAAACCTTGTTTCTGATGTCCTTTTATCTACCTTGTCAACAAAGGAGTAAAACATATGGCATAAAAATAAATAATAGGGGGAACAAATGCTAAAATAAATTTAGTTTAAATGCTAATGATCAATGAAAGCAAGGGGTAAGGGGTATGGTAGGCATAATCTTTTTTTTTCTTTCCTGTGTTCGTTTTATTTCTTTTTCTACTGTCTTTTTATTTCTTTTTCTGAATTAATGTAAATGTTCTAAGAAATGACGAATATGCAACTAAGTGATGATATTGTGAATTACTGATTATGTATGTTGTTTTATTTTCTTTTTTAATTAATAAATAAATTTTTTAAAAAAGACTACAATGAGATATCATCTCACACCTATAAGAATGGTTGCTATTAAACAAACAAGAAACACAAATTTTGGAGAAGATATGGAGAAAATGGGACACTTATGCACTGCTGGTGGGAATGTATAAAGGTACAGGCACTATGGAAGACAGTTTGGCGGTTCCTTAAAAACCTAAATATTGATTTGCCTTATGATTTAGCAATACCACTATCAGTATATACTCAGAAGACCTGAAAGCAGTGACACAAACAGACATTTGTACACTGATGTTCATAGTGGCATTATTCACAACTACCAAAAGATGGAACAAATCCCAGTGCCCATCAACAGAAGAGTGGATAACAAGAATGAAGTATAAATGTATGATGGAATATTATCCAGCAGTAGTACAAATGATGTCCTGAAGCATATGACAACATGCATGAACCTTGAGGATATATTGCTGAGTGGAATAAGCCAGACACAAAAGGACAGATACTGTATGGTTTTGCTATTATGACCTCCTCAGTAAAGGTAAACTCATATCCTTATAATATAGAATATAGAAGACCTAGAGATACACAGAAGCTAGAGATAGGTGGACAGTTAGTTAATGAGGTTGAACTTAAATGTAAGGAAATTGATAGAAGTGAAGGCAGTTCATTAGCAAGTTTATAAGAAATTCTTCCATACTGAATGTGAACATGATTGAAAGGGGTTGTATAGAGTCATGTATCCCACTGATTAACACTACAAATATAAATAAGTTCTTGCATGAACTACTTCAAAGTTATGAATCTTGTACAAAGAGTTAATAATAGAGGGGTTTGAGGGGAAACTACTATGGCCTGCTATGGTCCATATTTAACGGGAAGATATCAACAATACCAAAAGTAAATAACTGTGGGGGTGGGGTGGGGAACAAGAATTAAGGGGAGGTTTCTATTTTCTGCTTGGTGAGGGTGTGTTTATCTGTTATTCTTCTCTTTGGACCAGTGAAAATTGTCTAAAATTGAGAGTGTCCATGATTGTACAACTAAGTGAGGATAATGTAAGACATGGATTGTTACTTTGGGTATTGTCTGTGATGCCCAATAAGTGGAAGTGGCCAAAGGATATATTGACTGAGAAGCAGAAAAGTGAACTGTGGTGTCTACATATGATGAATATTGTGCAGCTACAGAAAGGAATGAAGTCATGAGGCAAGCAACAAAGTGAATGAAACTTGAGGATATTTTGTGGTGCAAAATAAGCCAGAAGCAAAAGGACAAATATTGTATGGTCTCTTTTAGAAAATACATATTAAAGAAATCGAGCCCTAGATTACAAACTCTTATAGCAATCATATTTAGTCCAGAGCTGTAAATTTTATTTCTAGATTTTGAGATATTGTGTTTTGTATGTATAACCTGGGTTTCTCTGGAACTTTGGGTACCTGTGTGACACCCAACACTCAGAGTTAGACTTCTGCAGCTCAGAAAGTTACCATTGCTCCATACAACAACTGTTAAAGAAACTGAAAAAGAGATAGGTTTCAATTAGAGACAAGAACGAAGCAGATCTGGTTGGGATTAAGGTAAATCACAATACAGAATAAAGGATGATATTGTCTGTATTTTAGAGCTTCACCTACTGTGTGAGGCCAAAGGAAGAACGGTTTATTTTGTCCAAAACCTAAATTTTCTGTAGCACATAATCTACAGTACCTGTCTGGATAGCTCATTTAAACAACTCAAACACATGGAGCCCAGAATTGGAGCAAAGACTTGTAGTTCTGTATAGCTTAAAGTAACACCTTGGTGCACCCCAGAGTAAGTTGGGCAATGTCCAGATGGTTCTTAGGCCAGATAATTAAAAAGTATTGGCAAAACCCCTTGAAGGAATGGAGAAAATATGAAATTATTAAACTTTCCCACCTGGGAAACCCCTGATATGCTCTCAAACATTAGGGACTTCCAAGAAAATAGGTCAAGCCCTTGATGTTAAGACTTGCTCTTATGAAACTTATTTTTGCAGTGGAGAAGCAGCCTACTTATGGCTATGCTTATGAGTTATTTCCAGAAAACTTCCTTTGTTGCTAAGGTATGGCTTCTCTCTCTCTCTCTAAGCCCAACTTTGCAAGGAAAATCATTACTCTTCTTGCTATGTGGGACATGACATTCATGGTGAAAGTCTTCCTGGCAACATGGGACATGACTTTCAGGGATGAGCCTGACCCGGAACTGTGGGATCAACAATGCCTTCCTTACTGAAAGGGGGAAAAGAAATGTAACACAATAAGGTTTCCATTGCTAAGAGGGTTCAAATAGAGTCAAGAGGCTATTCTGGAGGCTACTCTTAGGCAAGCTTAAGCTAGATATTGCTAATTGCCATGGTTTGCCAAACCTCCATCAACATCATTCCTGTTGATCCTAAAGAATGCCAAGGGTTCTGGCTGAGATTCTACAAAAGTTTCACACACTAAGATTACTTTCCAGGAACCTACAATGTCCAGATGGTTCCTAGGCCACAAAAGTCATGAAACACAGAAGTGCCAGTTTCTCCAAGAACATCAACTATTCCATCCCCCTATCCCATATTGTCAAACCCTTTTCCAACATGAAAAATTAAGAATGAGCATAACCCAAATGCCCCTAGAGAAGAATCAGAGGAGAAGGGGGAGTTATAACAGAGAAGATAGGATTTAAGAAATGAATATGAGTGCTGAAGCATTATATTGATATTTCTTTTAGTCTCTAGTCTTTGAGCAGCCAGAAGGAAAAAAAATTGTGGAACTGTAACCCATAACAAACTTTGAAATCTGTTCTATAGACATGTTTTATAACTGCTTGTTAAAATGTACTTTGAAATGTATTGCTTTTTGTATATATATTATATTTCACAATAAAAATATCTCCCTACTTTAGAAACATTGAAATATCTTCCTAACACACTCTTCTGTAATTCCTTCAACTTTCATGACTTTTCAAATATGTCTTCTATCATATTTCTTTTGTAATGATATCATATTTACTTAATGTTTAGTCTTTTAAAACAGGTGATCTATATAATATTAACTCTTTGATAGTTAAATATTATTTTATACTAACCATATTTATAAATATCAAGCTCATTAATTGTCTTGTTCAACTCTTCTGTAAGCTTTCTAATTTTTAATCCTCTTTATCATTTAGTGAGAGATATGTTAAATTTTTCCACGGTGATTGGAAATTTGAAAATTTATTTTTGTATTTCTATCAATTTTTGCTTTAAAAATTTTAAGCTATGTTATTAAGTGTGGTTAGGTGTGATTTTAAATTGGTATATCTTCTCATTGACTTGTTCTTTTTACCATTATGCAATGATCCTCCTTATACCTATTAGTGTTTTTAGCCTTAAAGACTGTATTGTTTATCATGAATCTTGATAGATCAGTTTTTGTTGCCTAGTGTTCATCACATTTATATTTTCCCATATGTGTATCTTCAGAATTCTGTGTTCTTGTGTTTTATGCATTTCTTGTCACAGCATATTTGCAAGCTATATTTTAATCCTATCTGATCATCAGTGATTTATTTGGTGTTGTGGCGAGGTGGGGAAGGACGTTCTGTATCTGCTGGTAAGAGGGCATGGTTTACATTAGGTACTTTGTGATATGGACAGCAGGGGCCTGTGAGAGTCAGCCACAGACCTCAATTTTCTGAGGCTTGGAAGAAGGTTAGCAGTCATTCTAAGACCCAGAAGGTGACTGCTTTTTTCCCTCACTGCCCCACCAACAGTTAACTTCATGCAAACCCTTCAAAAACTCACTTGGAGCCAGGAGGGGTGGATTTGAGGGGAAGGAGGAATAGGGACTGCTCTCCAGGTTGAGGAATGTTCTCTACAGCTGACTGTCATTTAGTATTTATCCCTGACAAGAAGAGGCATTTTCAAGACAAGAAACAGTAGGGAGAGGGAATTGAAGCAGAGCACTTCCAGACATTTGTCTCCACTAAACAATTAACTCTGTGCCCTGCTGCTTTGGGGCTAAATTATCTTGTGTCATTCAGGAGGAGGAAGAAATGCTCCAGAACTCTCCTTTTCAGTCACTGTTCTGTAGAATTTCCCTTGGGCCTGGAAAGGGAGCTTTAAACTTCTGAGTAGCATTTTTGTACCTAAGCAAAAACAAACAAATAACCAAAAGCAACACAAACCTTCAATTTTAGAATTTGCTAGGCAATACAGAAAACGTCTTATGTGTATTTCTGGGAAGAGCAGGTAGTCACATTCTGTCCTCTCCCCTCTTTCTTTTCTACATTCTCCTACCTCCTTTCACTGCCACACTTGCCTCATCTTTGAATTCCTTCTGTGATGATGGGCACAAAGAGCCTGGGTCTCCTGACGTGCGGCCTAGGACCCTTTCCATCGTATCTGAGTTGTCTCATGAGAGTATGGAAAGAAAAGAGAAACTACCATTTGATACAGATGCTGAATAAACATATGTTGTCTCATTTAATCCTCCCAATCAATCTATGATATGGCTATCATCTTACAGAAGAAGAAAATAAGACTCAAGAAAGGATATGTAGCTTGCCCAAGAAATAAGTTGTTAGGAATAAGTAGCCAAGCAGTGACTGGAACCAAGGTCCAGGTTTTCCCATTACATCATACTGTCTCCTGAAATTCCCCTTTGTACAGCTCCCATGAATGTGGTATTTTGCAGCAGGACTTTCATGCCCCACACACATATTTCATTTTTGCCATCACTCTATGCAGCAAAGACAAGGTCCTATTCCTATAAGACCATGCAACAGTGGTAATGGCTAATAATAACCTCAAGGCCCTTAGCCATTTTGCTAAAGCAGAGTTTAGGATTACACATACACACCCACCCCATCCCCACATCTCCTCCTGCAGACACTGTCCAAGCCTATTCTCTTTTCCTACCTTAAAAAGTTTGAAAGATAACATGCACACACACAAAAATACAGAGATGAATATCAGGAACATTCTGTACTTACCACCCAGCTCTCTCAAATTTTAATATTTTGCCATATTTGCTTCTCACATTTTTAAAGAAAGAAAGCACTGCAGACATATTTAAAGAATACAGTGCATCTCCAGGTATAATTTAAAAAGAAAGCATTTTTCTTAAATTGTTGGTATGAAATTCTCATGAATTTTTGTATTTTTACTCCATGCATATTATGTGTTTACAAATAATATATGATTATAGTGTGCATTTTAAAACTTTATACCAATGATGGCATGTATCCTTCCGCAAGGTGTTTTTCCCTTCCAGGTTGTGTTTCTGAGAGGTATTCAAATGATGTGTATGTGTTGTGTATGTAGTTCATTCACCTGATATTTTTGAGTAGCATTTCATTATGTAAATATACTGCAGTTTGTTTATTCTCCCGTTGATGGACATTGTGCTTGTTTCCAATATTTTGTTTTACAAACCATGCTGCAATGAACATTTTTGTTCTTGTCTTCCTGTGCACATGTGTGAGTTTCTCTGACTGTCCAGGATTACTAGCCTTATTTTACCCCTGCTTAATTGAGTGACACTAAGCAAATAAATATGTGACTCTTAAGAAATAGTTTTCAGATGCCGTCAATTTGTAGGTAACCTGGCTATTTTCCTCTCAGGAATGATGTGTTTTAAAATTAGAGTAACATTTTGAGATATTTTCCCAGAACTCCAGAAAATATCAGGCATTAATCTATTGAGAGTGTTATTTTATTCATTATACATTTAATTACTTATTAAATAAACTTTTCTTGTGAAATGATTTCAAACTTGCAGGATGGTTGCAAAAATAATGCAAAACCCATGCAGAAGATCCAACACACCCCCATCCAGATGCTGAGATCCACCAACTTTCAGCATCTTGCCACATTTGCCATATGTGATGATTAATTTATAGGTCAACTTCTCTAGGTTATGGTGTCCAGTTGTTTGGTCAAGCAAACTGGACCTATTTTTACTGTGAGAGTATTTCATAGGTGGATTTTCATGCATAATCCATTGGTTGCATCTAGAATCAACAAAGGAGTCTGCCCTCAGCAATGAGAGGAGTCTCCTCATTCAACCAGGTCATAAGTCAGAGCTGAGTATTGCTGAAGTCGGAAGGAAGAATTTCTATCTCTACTTCAGCCAACCAGCTTCTCCTGAGGAATTCAATGTCGTCTTCATCACAGTTTCCAGCTTATGACCTGCCCTATGGAATTCAGACTTGCCAATTCCCACAACTGTGTGCGCGAATTTTATAATAAATCTCTAAATATTTACATATATATATATATATATATATATATATATATATATATATATATATACACACACACATTAAATTGCACTATATGTATACACCACATTTATTTATCTGTTCATCTGCTGGTAGACACTTGGGTTGCTTCTGTCTTTGGGTTCTTATGAATAATTCTGCTATGAACATTGGTGTGCAATTCTTTTGAGTATATACCTAGAAGTGAAATTATCCCATTCTTAACTTTTTGGTGAACATGGAAGCTGTTTTCCATAATAAATACACCATTTTATATTCCAAATAAAATTGTGCTTAATTCCCTGTTTCTCTGCAACTCACTAGTACTTGCATTTTTCTGTCTAATAATAGCAACTCTAGTGGATGAGAGGTAGCATCTCTTTGTGATTTGTCTTTGCATTTCTCTAATGGCCAATGATACTGAGCATCTTCTCATATACCTATTGGCAATTTGCATCTATTTGGAGAAATATCTATTGAGGTCCTTTGCCAATTTATTAACTGCCTTTTTTGTTGTTGAGTTGCAGGAGTCCTTTATATTCTGGATTTTAAATCCTTATAAGTTATATGGTTTCCAAGTATTTTCTCCATATTCTATTGGTTGTCTTTCACTTACCTGGAAATGTCTTTTGATGCACAAAAGTTTTTAATTTTGACAAAGCTCAATTTGTCTATCTTTTCTTTTGTCACTAGTGCTTTTGGTGTCATAACTAAGATTCCATTACTTAATGCAAGGTTCAGAAGACATTTCCCATGTTTTCTTGTAAGAGATTTATAGTTTTATTTTGCCTTCTTGGATAACAGAAAGACCCTGAGGGCTTAGTAAGACGCGCGGATCTTAGTTTCTTCTCCAGGACACCTACTAGGGGAGTAGAAACGATACAGAAAGCGCCCAAAGCCACAACAGAGATAAAAAAGACAGCGTACCCCATCCTGGAACGGCTGGCTGGCTGAGAGAAGCAGCTCGGGTGAGATCGCCGAGGCGCGCGGTCCTTACCGGGCGGGGTGGCAAGCGGCCGGAGGTACTCCCTTCCCCCTTCCTGGGCCAGCTGGGAGAATTGGAGAGGCGGTCCCCTGAAACCAAGGCGACTGGCGCCCACACCACGCTCAGCCCCCGGACCAACTGAGAGAATTGGATTGGAAACCCCCAGGCAGCGGAGAACGGTGACGGGTGGGGGAGGCCCCTTCCAAACCCGTGACTCCCGGGGAACGTGCACTCTCTCGGGCGGGCCGCTGCCGCTGGCGCCCTCCCGCCACGCTTGTTGCCCAGGGCCGACTAGGAAATTCAGACGGGCTCTTTCCCTGGCTGCGGCGACCAGCAACCCTCCCTGCGTTCGGACCCCGGGCCGGCTCAAGCCGTTTCGGCTAGCGAATCCCCAGGACGGCGAGAGTATTCCAAAGTTTAAGGTCCCACAGCACCTTTTACTGGTGGGACCCGCAGACAAACGGGTGCCACGAGCGCCACCTACTGGGCAGGATAAGAAAAACAGAACCCAGAGATTTCACAGAAAAATATTACAACCTTGCTGGGTCCAACACCAAGAGAAATCTGAATAAATGCCCAGACGCCAGCAGCAGAAGATAACTGTCCACGCTCAAAAGATTGAGAATATGGCTCAGTCAAAGGAACAAACCAATAGCTCAAATGAGACACAAGAGCTGAGACAACTAATGCTGAATATACGAACAGAAATGGAAAACCTCTTCAAAAATGAAATCGATAAATTGAGGGAGGACATGAAGAGGACATGGGCTGAACATAAAGAAGAAATAGAAAAACTGAAAAAACAAATCGCAGAACTTATGGAAGTGAAGGATAAAGTAGCAAACATAGAAAAAATAATGGATAGCTACAATGATAGATTTAAAGAGACAGAAGATAGAATTAGTGATTTGGAGGATGGAACATCTGAATTCCAAAAAGAAACAGAAACTATAGGGAAAAGAATGGAAAAATTTGAACAGGGTATCAGGGAACTCAAGGACAATATGAACCGCACAAATATACGTGTTGTGGGTGTCCCAGAAGGAGAAGAGAAGGGAAAAGGAGGAGAAAAACTAATGGAAGAAATTTTCACTGAAAATTTCCCAACTCTTATGAAAGACCTAAAATTACAGATCCAAGAAGTGCAGCGCACCCCAAAGAGATTAGACCCAAATAGGCGTTCTCCAAGACACTTACTAGTTAGAATGTCAGAGGTCAAAGAGAAAGAGAAGATCTTGAAAGCAGCAAGAGAAAAACAATCCATTACATACAAGGGAAACCCAATAAGATTTTGTGTAGATTTCTCAGCAGAAACCATGGAAGCTAGAAGACAGTGGGATGATATATTTAAAATACTAAAAGAGAAAAACTGCCAACCAAGACTCCTATATCCAGCAAAATTATCCTTCAAAAATGAGGGAGAAATTAAAACATTCTCAGACAAAAAGTCACTGAAAGAATTTGTGACCAAGAGACCAGCTCTGCAAGAAATACTAAAGGGAGCACTAGAGTCAGATACAAAAAGACAGAAGAGAGAGATATGGAAAAGAGTGTAGAAAGAAGGAAAATCAGATATGATATATATAATACAAAAGGCAAAATGGTAGAGGAAAATATTATCCAAACAGTAATAACACTAAATGTCAATGGACTGAATTCCCCAATCAAAAGACATAGATTGGCAGAATGGATTAAAAAACAGGATCCTTCTATATGCTGTCTACAGGAAACACATCTTAGACCCAAAGATAAACATAGGTTGAAAGTGAAAGGTTGGGAAAAGATATTTCATGCAAATAACAACCAGAAAAGAGCAGGAGTGGCTATACTAATATCCAACAAATTAGACTTCAAATGTAAAACAGTTAAAAGAGACAAAGAAGGACACTATCTACTAATAAAAGGAACAATTAAACAAGAAGACATAACAATCATAAATATTTACGCACCGAATCAGAATGCCCCAAAATACGTGAGGAATATACTGCAAACATTGAAAAGGGAAATAGATTCATATACCATAATAGTTGGAGACTTCAACTCACCACTCTCATCAAGGGACAGAACATCTAGACAGAGGATCAACAAAGAAATAGAGAATCTGAATATTACTATAAATGAACTAGACTTAATAGACATTTATAGGACATTACATCCCACAACAGCAGGATACACCTTTTTCTCAAGTGCTCATGGATCATTCTCAAAGATAGACCATATGCTGGGTCACAAAGCAAGTCTTAACAAATTTAAAAAGATTGAAATCTTACACAACACTTTCTCGGACCATAAAGGAATGATGTTGGAAATCAATAATAGGCAGAGTGCCAGAAAATTCACAAATACGTGGAGGCTCAACAACACACTCCTAAACAACGACTGGGTCAAAGAAGAAATTGCAAGGGAAATTAGCAAATACCTCGAGGCGAATGAAAATGAAAACACAACATATCAAAACTTATGGGACGCAGCAAAGGCAGTGCTAAGAGGGAAATTTATTGCTCTAAATGCCTATATCAGAAAAGAAGAAAAGGCAAAAATTCAGGAATTAACTATCCATTTGGAAGAACTGGAGAAAGAACAGCAAGCTAACCCCAAAGCAAGCAAAAGGAAAGAAATAACAAAGATTAGAGCACAAATAAATGAAATTGAAAACATGAAAACAATAGAGAATATCAATAAGGCCAGAAGTTGGTTCTATGAGAAAATCAATAAGATTGATGGGCCCTTAGCAAGATTGACAAAAAGAAGAAGAGAGAGGATGCAAATAAATAAGATCAGAAATGGAAGAGGAGACATAACTACTGACCTCACAGAAATAAAGGAGGTAATAACAGGATACTATGAACAACTTTACACTAATAAATACAACAATTTAGAGGAAATGGACGGGTTCCTGGAAAGACATGAACAACCAACTTTGACTCAAGAAGACATAGATGACCTCAACAAACCAATCACAAGTAAAGAAATTGAATTAGTCATTCAAAAGCTTCCTAAAAAGAAAAGTCCAGGACCAGATGGCTTCACATGTGAATTCTACCAAATGTTCCAGAAAGAATTAGTACCAATTCTCTTCAAACTCTTCAAAAAAATCGAAGTGGAGGGAAAACTACCTAATTCATTCTATGAAGCCAACATCACCCTCATACCAAAACCAGGCAAAGATATTACAAAAAAAGAAAACTACAGACCAATCTCTCTAATGAATACAGATGCAAAAATCCTCAATAAAATTCTAGCAAATCGTATCCAACAACACATTAAAAGAATTATACATCATGACCAAGTAGGATTCATCCCAGGTATGCAAGGATGGTTCAACATAAGAAAATCAATTAATGTAATACACCATATCAACAAATCAAAGCAGAAAAATCACATGATCATCTCAATTGATGCAGAGAAGGCATTTGACAAGATTCAACATCCTTTCCTGTTAAAAACACTTCAAAAGATAGGAATACAAGGGAACTTCCTTAAAATGATAGAGGGAATATATGAAAAACCCACAGCTAATATCATCCTCAATGGGGAAAAATTGAAAACTTTCCCCCTAAGATCAGGAACAAGACAAGGATGTCCACTATCACCACTATTATTCAACATTGTGTTGGAGGTTCTAGCCAGAGCAATTAGACAAGAAAAAGAAATACAAGGCATCAAAATTGGAAAGGAAGAAGTAAAACTATCACTGTTTGCAGACGATATGATACTATACGTCGAAAACCCGGAAAAATCCACAACAAAACTACTAGAGCTAATAAATGAGTACAGCAAAGTAGCAGGTTACAAGATCAACATTCAAAAATCTGTAGCATTTCTATACACTAGTAATGAACAAGCTGAGGGGGAAATCAAGAAACGAATCCCATTTACAATTGCAACTAAAAGAATAAAATACCTAGGAATAAATTTAACTAAAGAGACAAAAAACCTATATAAAGAAAACTACAAAAAACTGCTAAAAGAAATCACAGAAGACCTAAATAGATGGAAGGGCATACCGTGTTCATGGATTGGAAGACTAAATATAGTTAAGATGTCAATCCTACCTAAATTGATTTACAGATTCAATGCAATACCAATCAAAATCCCAACAACTTATTTTTCAGAAATAGAAAAACCAATAAGCAAATTTATCTGGAAGGGCAGGGTGCCCCGAATTGCTAAAAACATCTTGAGGAAAAAAAACGAAGCTGGAGGTCTCGCGCTGCCTGACTTTAAGGCATATTATGAAGCCACAGTGGTCAAAACAGCATGGTATTGGCATAAAGATAGATATATCGACCAATGGAATCGAATAGAGTGCTCAGATATAGACCCTCTCATCTATGGACATTTGATCTTTGATAAGGCAGTCAAGCCAACTCACCTGGGACAGAGCAGTCTCTTCAATAAATGGTGCCTAGAGAACTGGATATCCATATGCAAAAGAATGAAAGAAGACCCATATCTCACACCCTATACAAAAGTTAACTCAAAATGGATCAAAGATCTAAACATTAGGTCTAAGACCATAAAACAGTTAGAGGAAAATGTTGGGAGATATCTTATGGATCTTACAACTGGAGGCGGTTTTATGGACCTTAAACCTAAAGCAAGAGCACTGAAGAAGGAAATAAATAAATGGGAACTCCTCAAAATTAAACACTTTTGTGCATCAAAGAACTTCATCAAGAAAGTAGAAAGACAGCCTTCACAATGGGAGACAATATTTGGAAATGATATTTCAGATAAAGGTCTAGTATCCAGAATTTATAAAGAGATTGTTCATCTCAACAACAAAAAGACAGCCAACCCAATTACAAAATGGGAAAAAGACTTGAACAGACACCTCTCAGAAGAGGAAATACGGATGGCCAAGAGGCACATGAAGAGATGCTCAATGTCCCTGGCCATTAGAGAAATGCAAATCAAAACCACAATGAGATATCATCTCACACCCACCAGAATGGCCATTATCAACAAAACAGAAAATGACAAGTGCTGGAGAGGATGCGGAGAAAGAGGCACACTTATCCACTGTTGGTGGGAATGTCAAAGGGTGCAACCACTGTGGAAGGCAGTTTGGCGGTTCCTCAAAAAGCTGAATATAGAACTGCCATACGACCCAGCAATACCATTGCTAGGTATCTACTCAAAGGACTTAAGGGCAAAGACACAAACGGACATTTGCACACCAATGTTTATAGCAGCATTATTTACAATTGCAAAGAGATGGAAACAGCCAAAATCTCCATCAACAGAAGAGTGGCTAAACAAACTGTGGTATATACATACGATGGAATATTATGCAGCTTTAAGACAAGATAAACTTATGAACCATGTAATAACATGGATGGACCTAGAGAATATTATGCTGAGTGAATCCAGCCAAAAACTAAAGGACAAATACTGTATGGTCCCACTGATGTGAACGGACATTCGAGAATAAACTTGAAATATGTCATTGGTAACAGAGTTCAGCAGGAGTTAGAAACAGGGTAAGACAATGGGTAATTGAAGCTGAAGGGATACAGACTGTGCAACAGGACTAGATACAAAAACTCAAAAATGGACAGCACAATAATACCTAATTGTAAAGTAATCATGTTAAAACACTGAATGAAGCTGCATCTGAGCTATAGGTTTTTGTTTTGTTTTGTGTTGTTTTGTTTTGATTTTACTATTATTACTTTTATTTTTTTCTCTATATTAACATTCTATATCTTTTTCGGTTATGTTGCTAGTTCTTCTAAACCAATGCAAATGTACTAAGAAATGATGATCATGCATCTATGTGATGATGTTAAGAATTAATGATTGCATGTGTAGAATGGTATGATCTCTAAATGTTGGGTTAATTTCTTTTTTTTCCGTTAATTAAAAAAAAAAAAAAAAAAGAGAAGGGATAATTGGAGATGAAGGGATACAGACTGTACAACGGGACTGGATCTAAAAACTCAGAAATGGACAGCACAATACTACCCAATTGTAATGCAATTATGTTAAAACACTGAATGAAGCTGCATGTGAGGTATAGGTTTTTTGTTTTTGTTTTTTTTGTTTTTTTTCTTTCTATTATTGTTTTAATTCTTATTCTGTTGTCTTTTTATTTCTTTTTCTAAATCGATGCAAATGTACTAAGAAATGATGAATATGCAACTATGTGATGTTATTAAGAATTACTGATTGTACATGTAGATTGGAATGATTTCTAATTGTTTTGTTAATTCTTTTTTTAATTAATAAAAAAAAAGAGATTTATAGTTTTAGCTCTTATATTTAGCTCTTTTTGAGTTAATTTTGAATATGGTGTGAGGTACACATCCACTATCATTCTTTCACACGTGGATCTCCAGTTTTCCACACACAATTGGTTGAAAAAACTATTCTTACCTATTGAACGGATTTGGTAACTTTGTCAAAAATCAATTGGCCAGAGAGATGAGGGTTTATTTCTGAATTGTTTTTACTATTCCATTGGTGTATTTGTCTGTCTTTGTGCTAGTGTCATACTGTCTTTTTATTTCTCTGACTAAATAATAATGCCTAACATCAAGATATGAATCCTCCAACTTTGGGCTTCTGCTATTAATATAAAATTATCCATTTCTCCCTTCAAATATGTCAATGTTTGCATCATATAGTTGGAGGCTCCATCATAAGATGCATACATGCTTATAATTGCAATATCTTCTTGATGAATTGCCACTTTTATCAGTATATAATGCTCTTCTTTGTCCCTTTAACGGTTTTTGACTTAAAATCTGTTTTGTCTGATAATAGTATACCCGCTCCCCAGCTCTCTTCTGAATTTTGTTTGTATGGAATATTTTTCCATCCATTCACTTTCAACAGACTTGTGTGCTGATTTTAAATTAAGACTCTTGTGAACAACATATAATTGGGCCTTGCTTTTATAGCCATTCAGTCAGTCTCTGTATTTTGACTAGAGACGAAACCTAAAGTAAGGACTGATAATGCAGGGTGAACTTCTGCCATTTTGTTCTTTGAGTTCTGTTAAACCATTTTATCCCTCAACATGTCAATTATTGCCCATTTTTGTATTTCTTTGATCTTTTTCAATAAACCCTTTAAAATCCCTTCTAATTTCCTTCAAGGAATATCTCTCAATATTTTCTTTGTGGTTGCCAGGGAGCTTGAATTTAACATCCTAAATTTATAATAATCTTGATTGATTTGATGTCAACTTAACTTCAATAGCATACACAAACTATTTCCCTATATTTCACCCCCCACCTAATGTGCTTCTTTTCACAAATTATACAGTTATACATCATAAGTACAAAACCATTGATTTATTATTACTTTTTATATATTTGCATTTTAGGTCATATAGGGAGTAAAAAGCAGAACTACAAACCAGAAATACAATAATACTCATATTTATATTTACCCATGTCATTACTTTTATTGGCGATCTTTATTTTATAACAAGGTTTCAACCTATTGTCTAACATCCTTTCCTTTTAACCTAAAGAACTCCTTTTAACATTTCTGGTAGGACTGGTTTAGTGGTAATGAATCCCCTCTGCCTTTTCCTGGAAAGTATTTAACTCACACTCATTTTTGAAAGTCAGCTTTGCCATACAAAATTCTTAGTTATAACCATGTTTTCCTTTAGCTCTTTGAACATGTTTAGGGCCTTTTTTTTTTTTAAGTCTGTGTCTAGTTTGTCTGAAATCTGGTCCTCCTCATCAATGGCTTCTTATGATTTATTCTGTCTGTTCTTTTCCATGGTCCATTTTTTCCTGGGTTTTTTTTTTTTTTTTTTTTGTATATTTTGTAATCTTTCATTGTAACCTGGCCATTTGGATATTTTAATGTGTCATTCTCTGGAATGTTTACACTGAGTACCTGTTCTTTAAACTTGTGTCCAGTTATTGTGATGACATTCCTTGAATATATTCCTTGATGATTTCCTTGAATATCAAACATTAACAAAAAACATTTAAAGAGAAGAAAACACCTTTCCCAATCGTCGCATATTGGCTTGCACAAGTTCACTCCTTTAGAGCCTATCATTCCAAACAATAAGTTTAGATAATAGCCTGAGACAAAAGTAAGGTGCTCTACAGCCTTTTCATGCATGTCCTAGGCATGCACACATGGCCCTAGATATTCTCCTATTTACACATGTCTGAATGTTCCCTTTTCCTTAGGAAACAGCCTTTTCCTTAGGAAATTTTCTCCCAGTCCTAGGTGTCACACTGTGTGCCTCCCAATCAGCAATCTTTTGCCCAGGCAGGATTTGCAATTTGACTGTTCTCCTACAGCATTCTCTAGCGAGCCATGTGAGCCTCCTCAGCATGCAAGGCAAGCTCTGGAAGGATGAGCCTGCAATTCATGTCCCGGCCCAGTTCTTCAAACTGCCGACAGAGTGCATGTACCCAGTGTGTATATGAAGGTGACTCTGCTCCCTCTGAAACTTGCACCGAGAGTGTAGCTGCCTCCACAGCAAGCTGGTGAGGGAATGGGGCACGGACAAGCAACGGTGCCCCCTAAGGTCTTGCCATTTTTGATTGCCTTTTTCTTGATTCAGCTCTTGTTCCATTACCGAAACCCTTTCACTGTTTTTCTGGGGCTTTGAGAAAGATGATTCTGCCATTTCTCCTTTGTTGTTGAAAGCTTCTGTAAGGGGACAGAGCCTTGAAGCATCTCACTCTGCCATCTTGATCCCTACTACCTCTCAATTACCTTTTAAGGTTTTAATCTAAAGGACACAAGATGCCACAGAACTATATATTACATACTCAAATGCTTGAATGTGGAAGAATACTATCTACCAGTCATTGATAGCTTTAAGTTTATGAGTTGCAACACAAATCTTGAAATACTAGTGGTTTGAAAAGAAGGAGGGAAGGAAGGAAGGAAAGGATGGACAGATGGAGGGAGGGAGGAATAGGAGGAACAGAGGGAAAGAGGGAAGGAAGTGGAGAGGAGGTGTGCTAGGTTGGGCTGAGCTGCAGTACACACTTTATTATGCAATGGCTCAGCAGAATAGAAGTTTATTTCTCTGTCATATTATATTCCAGGATGGTCCCAGATGAGTGAGTGCTGCAGTTATGCTTCATGCAATCATTTTCCAGGTCCTAGGATGACTGCTGCTTTGCCACCTTTAAAATGTGACTCCTAAAGTTTGTTGAAGGTTGTCCCCTCAGTCAGCCAGAAGGAAGAAAGAGCAAGGAAGTATGCAAATGAAAGATATTTTTATGAGCCAGAATTTAAATTACCAAACACCATTGCTCACATTCCATTAGTTAGAAATTAGGCACGGGACATCATGTAACAGCAAGGGATGCTGAGGAATGAAATCTACCTATGTCTCAAGAAAGAATAGTAAGTGGATTTTGTTGAAATGCTAGCTTTCTCTTCCACAGGACAGAGGAAAGGACTTAATACGGTTTTAATTTTTTACAGCAAATACTTGCTGATACTAGTAGGAAGAAATATTTGTTATGAACTGAGCTAGGAAACAGCCTAGGCAAAAATGATTTCCCTCTTCTTCCTTGCTCTTTCAAGCCTGTGCTATTTTGTCTGCCTATGTTTCATTTCTTCTTTCTTTTTTGAATAGCAACAAATCCCCTGATGGTTTTGATGGTTTTGCCCCTGGCCAAAGAGAATAAGACCTTTTCCTAGCCTGGGTCCCCAAAACCAAAGTCTGAGGTCATTGCTGACATGCAGGTAGTGTATTTTGAAAATAATCCCAGGGAACAGGAATAAAAGGTTGAGGGTATGGAATAGGAAAAAAGGGAAAACCAATACAAGGATGCATTATCAGGTGATCACCACCAATACGGTAACTGGTACTTAATAATTGTCTGCCTGTAAATGAAAGTGTGGGCTATGTATCCATTGGTTCAATTGAGATTCTATAAGCAAAATTCCATAAAATTCCAGTAGAAATCCTGGGGAATGGTCATTGCATAAGTGGCTGGAGCAGTAGGAGGAGACAAGAGAAGTTGCACTGGCACTCAAGTGGTATCTGATACAGGCAGGCAACCCAGGTGTATCTACTCAGAATGCCTCCACCTCCAGGACACAGTGATTGGCTCATGATAGTGCAAAAACAAAACTAGACCAATAGAGTCCTCTCTCAGGATTGTTTTAACAGGAGCTTGTTTTTCAGATCTTTCTTCCAGAAGGTAAATGAATATAAATCTACATTCTACCAGTAGTCACTTTCCCTACTACATGGAACAAACTTGCCTAAAGAGGTGAGATATAGAGTTTTGGTGATGTCAAGTTTCAGCTCCAGTATCTGAGTTCTCAGAGATAGCCTGATTCTCATAGCTTCTCCTCCCGTTCTATGACCTACCCTTCTATCCATATTGTGAGTCCCCCAATTAAACCATATTAACCTAATTTTGTTTTGATTTCTGCCACTTGCAGCTGAAATGACACCTGACAAGAGAGGAATGGATAGGTGAAATTGAAGTGTAACTAGTTATAGGTCTTAAGATCTAGAACTAGATGACTTGAAGATAGTTTGAGGTCCAGGGAGGATCACAACCCAAGGTCATCTTTCTAAGAATCCTGAGCATCAAACAATAGCAAACTTTGCCAAAGTACAGAAGCATTTTCCCATTTTTGTGCAAAGTCAAAAAGTTTGAAGAACAATGGAAAAAAGACTTCCAGTCATTTCTCTATAGGAGATAGACTCCTATATCTTCTCTATAAGAGATAGAGAAATGACTGGAAGTCTTTTTTCTCAGCTCCTTCCCAAACCTTTCCATCTGTCCTCTCTCCCTACAGCCTTGGTATGATGTAATAAACTCCCCACCTAGTATAAATCACGTCTACTGGAATGCTGCTTGAGGAAAGGGGTCAGATTAGTTGTCTTACCACCCAAAACTCTTGTGTCACCCTGCCTCAAGGTAGAAGACAAGAAACAACCTTTAAACTACGGTTCCAGGGATAAACAGAGCTCAGAGCCCTGTCACTAAGAAAAAAGTGGGAAAAAAGTGGACTGAGATGGATTTGTATTCAAGAATTATGACTCAAAAAGATTTCTGGCTTTGATTACTAGTTTTAGCATCTCTGGAAACTGAATTAAAAGGCAGCCAAGCCAGGTCTTAAAGGAGGTATGTGTTGTTCATTGGCGGCAGTGGTAGAGTAGTGCAGCAACCAAGAGAGACTTCCCCCAGGGTTGGCCATTGAGTTCAGTGGTCAGAAGGGAGTCTACCGGTAGATAAAAGAGGGGACAGCCACATCAACTCACCAAGGAACTTTCTGATGTCCTATTCTTTTGACATATGACCACTATATATAATTTCCCCCTCTCCCTTCCCTAAATGGGAATTTTTATAGTCATTAGCCTTTCTTCTCTATCCTTACTAGAGATAGTTAAAATAATAATTTAGCTATAGATTGCAGGGCTATAATAAGCCACATATAGATGTGATTGAAAAATGCATGTTCCTCAAAGTTCCTGGTTAAGTGCATTAGGGAGTGATTGAAGATGTTTTTACCATTATGTTAGGTAAAGGCATTTTTGGAATTCTGTAAATGTGAAGAAGGTGGTATGTGTATGCTGGGAAGTCAAGAATGGAATGTGTTGGACCTATGTTGATTTTGTCAGTCCATTATCCCTTCCCTTCCAGTAATAGCACTTTCCCTCCCTGTAGGAGTTTGCTCCTCCTCCACAACCATTTTCACATGGTACCAGTGGAACTGCCGGTCAGAGTGGCCCACGTGCAAGAGTCTGGTCAATGAAAGGACTCCACATCCCTGACCATAGTGACTGATTCAGGGATGATCATATAACTAAGCCAGACCAATAGGAATCCCTCCCCTGGATCCATCTATTTACAATCAGCCTGGAAGATCCCTTGCCTCTTTTTTAACAATGTGAATCTGAAGCTGCCATTAATCATGTTTTCTGTCTTCTAAAAGACTGGCCAGTTTGAAAGATTGAAGACAAGCAGAGAAAATAAGAAGCAGATGGCAGATGGAAGAAAAGACAATCCTAGCATGTTGAGGTCTAGTCAAACCCAGTGCCCGGGGCAAGAGTACAAATCAAAGTCCACACATGCATACTTGGTATTTCCATTATAAATCAATCTAGCAAAATGATAAACAAATTCTGTTCCACCCTCTTATTTTAACAAATAGACCTTCATAATGAACTGAAAAGCCAGGTTTAAATTTAGAATGCTCAGACTATTTGGTGTTCCTTTCCAGAACATGGCAGTGTGGTGAGAGTTGGACCCTAACTTCTAGTCTGTAGCTTGTTCACTTCTCTTCTCACTGCAGCCTCATCCTGCATTATAAGCAGATGTGTGTTCACATATGACAACTGAAGCATGTATTCCCCAGATACATCTACATCCCTACATCCCCCACAAACAGTGGCTCCTTAACTACCCCTCAATAGTATGAATTGAATGAAGAGATTGTCCAAGTTCTGAAAGTAATTTTTGGATCATTTGTGCAGGGAATTTCAAATCTCAAGTACCTGGCATGTGGTCTAGAACATGGGGCACAATTCCAGGTAGGCACATCCTCTTGGACCCACAGACTCTTTGCCCAGGAAAGGAACATAATCAGAGTAGTATTTGTGGGGCCCAGAGTGAGTGTGTAGCCTTACCTGGTCTAAACAGATGGGATTCCTGGAGCTTCTCTAACCCGGGTAGCACTTCTTTGAGTTGAGTAATCTATCCCAGTGTCCTTTTAAAAATTCCCATAGTTTTAACTAGTTTTGAGAGGTTTCTGCTACCCGCAACTAAAATAATTCTCATTAATAAGCCTATACCAAAAGTCTCAAGTAATTAGTCAAGAGCCACTGCTTACATTTTTTAAAGACACTTATTCCTACCATAACTTGCCAAAATTAATTTTCTTCCTCCAGCACTCTAGTAAACTTTACTCTTGAAAATCATTAACCTAATGACTCTGTCTTCAGTTGGCTGGTCTACTAGACAGAATTTGAGTGCATTAAACATTCCCTTCTCTTTTGAAAACCTCTTCTATTTTGAAAACCTCTTTTCTCAACTTTTGAAATATCAAGCAGGATTCTCCTCCTGTTTCTCAAACAGCTATTGCCTCCAGTAGCCCTCTCTCTAACAATAGATGCCTTTCAAAGTCCAATCTTCATCCTGAGATGAAACTACTTCCAAAAGCCATTTAGCAAAAATAATTATTTTGAGTTACCATAACTCTCTCTCATCTGAAAGAACACGTTCACTCTTTTACCTTAAGTTATCACCTCCTTAAATCTGAATTCCAAATTTAAATTTCCATCCTTGATGTTGGTACCTGGCATGGTCAGCTTCATGTGTCAACTTGGCCAAATGTTGGTGCCTGTTTGTCTGGTTCAGCAAGTGCTGACCTGTCTGTTGCTATGAGGACATTTCATCAATTTCATAGAATTAAATCATGATCACGTCTGCTGCATCCACAGTTGATTGCATTTGTAATCAGCCAAGGGGAATGTCTTCTGCAATGAGTGATGTTTAATCTAATCACTGAAAGGCTTTTAAGGAGGATTCAGAAGAGACAGTCTCTCTTTGTGTTTCAGCCGCTGAGCCTCTGTTGTGGAGTTCGTCCAGACCATTCATCGGAGTCGTCAGCTTCACAGACTGCCCTGCGGATTTTGGACGCTACATTCCCACAGTTAAATGAGATACTTTTATAAATTTTGTATCTATGGATATTTCCTGCTGATTCTGTTTCTGTAGAGAACCCTAACTAATACAGTACCAAATCCTATTTTTATGTCTATTTACTGGATACTTACACTTGAGTTTTCAAATTCAAAAATACATTTAAAATTGAAATTATCTTCTCCTGAAACTAGGTCTCTCACTTTTTTTTTGTCACTTTTTGTTAGTTTTGTCAGTGACTCATTCTCCACGTTCCCAGGTCTGAAAATAGTGTTTTCTTTGACTCTGTATTGTTTTCCTCTTAAAATCCTATTGACCCTCCCCTTGCAAGATGTTTCTATTCATCCTTTTTTCTCTTTCATTCCCCTTGCAACAAAATCTATCTGATCTTCTGCCTCCAGTCTTGCTCTCTCTAGTTTATCTTTATTCTTTCACCAGAATAATCCTGCTAAAGTAGCATTTTTTGCATGGCTTTTTTTTTTTTCTGCTAAAGAGCCTTCAATGGATCTCTATGGTCTGAGAAAGAGTCCAAATTCCTTTGTCTGACACACACACCCTGCAAGAAAGCTCAACCTGAATCTCCAGTCTTTCTCCCACTCTGCTTAAAAATAAACTCTCTATCCCATCCAGACTCATCTTCCCATGATTCCCTGAACACAAATTCTTCATTCTGTACTCCTGGTTTCATCCCTTCTTCTCCACCCTGCCCCACCACCCCCTCCATTTGAAAATCAACCACCTCCTTGGCCCCTGCCCAGATTCTTGCTAATGGAACTCAAGTCCCAGTATTTCCATGAAACCCTTCTTCCACTCCATGTCACAGTGCTTCTGTTTTTCCTTTTCTGGACTCCTTCTACCTATTTGTCTGGCACATTAATTCATTGCCTTGAACTGTTGCATAAATTAGTTCACGCTAGCCTTGCCTTTTAAAATTGAATTATAACTTGTGTGAACCCAGAACCTGATGGGGATTGAATCATGTACCCCAAGAAAGACATATTCTTAATCTTAATCCAGGTTCCAGTGGGAGTGAACCTGTTTAGGAACTTTTGAAGATGTTATTATTAACATGCAGTCACATGAGTCAGAGTGGGTCTTAATTGGTATTACTGGCACTTTATAAAGAGGGAAAATTCACATGCAGTCAGAGAAGCCAGAGAACAGTAGAAGCCTAAGTAGAAGCGAGAGAGGAGAGAAAAATCACAGTGTGGTGGAGGACTGCCATCACAAGAACACTACCAACTCCAGGAAAAAGTATAGCCTTGCTGACGTCTTGATTTGGAGCATCTAGAATCCAAACTGTGAGCCAGAAAGTCTTGTTATTTAAGCCAAACCACTGTATTTACCATAGAGTTCTGGCAAACTAAGACAGAACCCAAAATGTATTTTGTCTATCATCCCCATTACCACACATCCAATGCCATGCTCAGTGTGCTTAATAAATCTTATTTTACCACTTCTATACTCTTAAATAAAATGCTTTTATTTTATATGAACTTTTGTTTTGTCATATGACATCTGGTATTATGGATGCTAAAAGGGTTGATAAAAACTCTAAACTCTGTTGTAAACCTTCCATTCTATACTCTCCCATTTTGCTAATAAAGTCTCCTTCTTCCCACCCTTAGCTTTGCTTTTAAGGAGCAAAAGGTTATTTTTCTTTTTATATGAATAATATCAGACTCTGATAAAAATTCTGTTACTTATAAAATTTTCTTCTCTTCATGTCTTTCTGAATGCATTCGAAGATCTTAGCAGGTCAGTATTTTTGAAGTTCAGAAAAAAGAATCAGCAGACTCAATGCACAACAAAAGACAATACTAGTATCCTTCTTTCTTTTTATTGAAAAGGAATCATTTCTATTCTAGCGCAAACAATGTATATTTTACATCATAAAGCAGATATAATTTACATATTACATTTCTTACGAGATCTTTTTACCCTAAATGTCATTCCCTTTTTTATTCCATCATCTCTTCTGGTTTGACTTAACCTGCCAAGTACCCTACAGATCAGCATCTTGTTTGGGGAAGGATTGGGGGTGCAGGTAGATAGTTTGAATGTATTCTTCTGTTTCTGGGTATGATGATGAGGAGGAGAAGGGCTGTGCCTTAAACTTTGCCTGAGACCCTCCATCAAACACAGCTTAGGAGCAGGAAGTCTACTCCTCTAAGTCACATATAAACAATGTATTTTAAAAATAATTAATGAAATAAACTGAGTGTTTGTACCATGTGTATACTTGTTGATCAAGTGCTTATATAATAGATGCTTCTAAGTATTGGTTAACCAGCAATGCAAGTTCCTATGGCTGACCAGCACTGACTACTCTGTGTATGATATTCCCAGATGTTGGGTAAACTGTTATGGGTCCAAGATTTTCTGTTCTCTACTGAAAGTGGAGGTCAGGATGAAAGTTTTGAGTGACTTTGTTCCACATGACCCTCTATCTCTCTCTTCCCTCTTCTACAATCCTCCTTTCTCAAGAAAACCTCTTCATATCTGTTGTCTGTTCCCTGCACTATGACCCAAATAATCTTTTAGCTATTTTTCCCAAACCCCAAACCCCAAGAGTTCACCAACTTCTTGAGTTGCACTCATTTCATAAATCGAAGAAATTTTCCATCTATCATAATACACTGTGTGTTAGAAAATTGATAACCCTCAGCAGCTAGTAGGGCATGACAATGAGTTGAGGGACCCTTTAGGAAGCAGGTAATAAGTATGTTGCTTAGCCAGCCTACATGAACCATTCAGTAAGAAATGTTTTAATACTGGGTTAAAAGAAGAGGAAGTCAGTTAGAGAAAGCAAAACGAGTAAGATGGGCTTCCTTCTTGTTATTTTAAGAAGTGCAGGATCAACATCTGAAATACATTTTCAGATCAGTGGTTGAGAACACCTCAATCTGATATGCTAAGTGAAATACCCATGTGCACTGAAAGTGCATCTTAAACCCAAAATTCCTTGCCTGTCACTCATGTACAAAGTTGGCATGCTTTGCCAAAATCAATCTAAAGTTTTTGAATCACTAATTATTATAACCAAGCTGGTCAGGGTGAGATTGTAAGTCAAAATTTGTATATCACCTATGTCTTTAATTACTCTTTGGTCAATGATGTAATTTTCAAGAGATCTGCAAATATAAATCTATCACTCATTTCCAAATATAAGGCTATAAGTATTTACAGCAAGGCAGCATTTCCTTGCTAACAAAACAAGGCTTCCAGGTATCATAGCATTCTGTTAACATTGTACACTTTTATAATTCCTTCCTTCCCATGGCAACAAAGTGCTGGATATGCAGAGAACAACAGTAAAGAAGGAAGGAGAAAATGAATAGAGCCTCACAACACCCCTGTGAGGTAGGTAAGTACTGTTAAACCCATTTCATAGACAGATAAATTGAGGCACTGCATGGTAATGTTGTTTGGTCAAGTCCACCTAGCAAGTTACAAAAAAGACAGCTGGGGACAAAGAGAAAGAAACAAAGATCAATCCTGGCTGCCGGCCCTAGACCCTAATTTTATTTTAAACTTTAGAAATGAAAATAGTCCACAATTGCTTTTCTAAATATTTGAAATTTAGACAAAACTTTAAGTCCTCCACTCGAATGTGTGACTTTCAGATTCCTGTTGAGTGGAGAAGGGGCAGATGACTAAAGGGCTACTTCCCGTGAGAGGCCAGGCCACATTATCATTCTCCCAGAGCTTGGGCTCCAATCTCAAGGACATTTTTATAGCCTCAAATAGTTTCTAATTCATTGAAAGCCATAATGTGAAAATCAAACCTGTTCTCAAAAAGCTGCCCTATCAATTGCCCTGTGGCCTTAAAGAGAATTTTATGTATAGAAGGAAAAAAGGCAAGATTCCTAATTAAAAAGTCTCATCACTGTAGAGATAAAGACAGCAGTGATGGTGTGAAATTTGTTCTTTATCGTGTCTGAGAAACTGCAAACTCAAGCTTGCAAGAATATTTTATATATATATATAAAATATATAAATATATACAGTATATATATAAGTGTGCATCTGACTACCTTTTACCCAAGGCACCAAAAAGATGTAGGCAATGCCTCTCACAATTCATTTTTCTAATTTTCTTGGAGAAATTTCTCTCCCTCTCTCAAAAGAAAAACACTTCCATCAAATAGTCTGTGACAGCAAATCATTCCAAAGCAACAAATATTTTTAACTTAAGAGGGCTGATTGTGTGGGTGGGGGTGAGGGGTGGTGGAGATGGTGATATTTTAATCATAGTTTAGAGCTTAAGTCTACAGCTTAGATCTAGAGTGTAGAGCTTAGAATTAGCCAGACAGTCGCATTAGATCAGATAGGCCCGTGACCAGGTGTTGTACATATTCCTTTTTTTTTTTTCCCAGTAGCTGATGCCAAAACCTTACAAGGACCAACAGAGGTGGAGACAATGAGAAAAGGAATCTTGTCTGGCACAGATTCTTCAGAAAGACTTTGGCTTTTCCAAAGCTCCTAGATCTTCAATACAGAGAGCTGTTAAGAAAGGGCAGGAAAAGGTGGGCCACAGTGGCTCAGCAGGCAAGAATGCTTGCCTGCCATGCCAGAGGACCTGGGTTCGATTCCTGGTGTCTGCCCATGTTAAAAAAATAAAAAAAGGGCAGGGGAAGGCACTGAGGTTCAAACAGGTCAATGAGGAGACTAGAGGCACTTATTCTGAATATATATGTTTGGTTTCTTTGGCTGCTGTAGATTTTTTTAAACCTCATACAATCATGGGGGGTGGGCTGAACCTAACTGAAAAAGCTCAGAGTATATTAAGCAAAGCATGAATGGAAGGAAAACAAAATAAACACACGCAGAAACAAGTGGTGGTAGAATCCCCGAGGGAGGAGGAACATTTGTTAACTAATTTTCATTTTGCTCCTCTCCTGCTTTTCTCTGCCATGGTCCCAATATTTTAGTTCTGTTTTTTTGTTTGTTTGTTTGTTTTGATTTTTTTTTTTCCAGCAGATGAAGAAATGTCAGAGCAGGCTAGGTGTATTATGGTTTTTGATTTCTTCGTAGGCCTGTTTTATTTTATTTTTTTTTCCTCAGTTGACTGTTGGCACCTGGTTCCTCTGTAAACTATATTCCTTGGCCTTCAGTCTCAGGTTGGCAATGCTGTTGGCCATGTTGATGCCCTGTGCAGGGCTATTGCTGGCACATGTGGCAGAATAAGTAGCCATGGCGCTGTAGGGACAAAGGAGAGAGCAGGGAGAATAACAGGCATTAGTTTCACAAAGCTGCAAGTCTGTGCCCCACGATGGATGTACTTTCAGGAGGGGGGGGAAGGCAGGGGCCAAGGGTGGGACTAGTTGACTTCTCGAGTCCCTTTCAACCCCATGTTTTCCATTAGTCTAAGACACTTGGAAAAGGGCAGCAGTGTTTTTGAAGGGCAGTGGAAAACGATGGAGGTTGGGACAGGACAGGAGAGGTTTTGCTCTTTGTTGGATACAGTGAGTAATGATTTATTTCTGGGGTGAGAGAAGAAAGTCGCTTATGTTGAACAGCAGGTGCTTCATCAGCTGACCAACTGAAACAGGATTTAATTTCTCTTCCTGCCTACGTTGCCAGCCTGTGGGAGCTATGAGGAAGAGAAATGGGCATCTGAAAATAAGCTAAAAGGAATTTTGCCTTTGTCACTCCTACTCATCATTTCTAGATAGCTGACCTTAATTTTAACATATGTGAGATGAACAATAAATACCATATTAAACAGTGGGCAGGGAGAATCAGCCAAGCAACCCAAGAAAATTTCTCTGACATTCTTGATTCAGTTGGTTTGATAGTATCAAGCATTTCTGAATCAAGAGTTCCCATCTCCATGGACTTGACTCTATAACCTCTCTTCCAAAGTACTTGTGGAACTGACGTTGACTTCTAGGTCAATTATTTTGGAAATGCTTAATTCCTCTGTATTGCCAAAGACTCCAGTATTATGACTCCTGGATCCATAGGTAATTGTTTCTCACTTTCCTTAAGGTTTAGGAAAAACCTGAAGTTGTTTTTCATTGTCAGAGATTATAATTAAGACCTAGGAATAACACTCGGCAGAAATTTGTATTTGGTGGTTGTCTGTTCATTGCATTCATGCATTTCTTTTAAAGGAAAAATAAATGCTTCTTTAGACTTGGACGCAGATTATCCAATACTTTATACAAAAACAGCTAAAAGGGGATTCATTTTAATTAAATGAAAATCTTTCTAATTATTTCTAAGCTTAGCAAAATCCCTTTCAACTGCAGGGCCAGAATGAGGTACACTTATAAATGGAAAGACATGTGCTTTTCTGTTGTCTGCATTCCAATGGAATTTTGTCAGCCACACAGGAGTTTATGGTTCTGGGGATCAAGTGACAAGAACAGAAAAAGAGAATTAAAGCTACTCTACAAATAGGGAGAATAGGTCATTAATAGTTATTTGGAACAACACATAATCAAGACTCACAGTCAAGATTCAACTTCACACTCACAATAGCTTATTTCAGCTCACTTAACTGGCAATTTAACCAAGAAAATTAGGTTAAAAAATATATAATAAGCCCCAGACCACTAGGTCTTTCAGAAATATGCATCCTTATTCAAAATTTTTATAATGTCTGGTATATGTGTGGGTGTGGTATGTGAGGGTATGTGTGTATTTATGTGGGTGTGAGATGGGGAAAGGAGGAAGACACAGAGGGTTACAAAAGAATCCTACTTCTTTCTACTTCATCTCTTCCTGCTCATTTCATTCATTCCTCTTTTGTTCATCATTTCTGGGTACATGAGGTAGTTTCTCCTATCTTTTCCTTTTAGCAATTATTTAAATTCTAATTAATAAATTTTCTTCATGTCCATCAATCTCCACTCTAACTGTTGTACCTCAGAGACCACATCCACCTTTTTCACTACTGTATCCTCAGGTAGTGATAAAACCATACCTGCACATATCTGGTTTTCCATGAAGGGTTGAATGAATAAATAAATCAGGGAGAAATATGTAGATGTAATATAATTGAACTGATTCCTGCTTGGTAGCATGACCACTGTCATCCTAATATGACCAATGCTTTCTAAAATGTTTATCAATATCCTTTTATTCTGTATTTAGAAACTAGTTCTTATGATAATTTTGCTACCTTAATAGAAAGAGCAAAATCAGAAAGGACATGACAAAACCAGAGGTTGATGATTGAACATTCTTAGATCTGTCAAAAAATATCTTTGAAAAATAAAAGATGAACAAATATTAGCTTAAGTGAGACTTGTAGAAGGGACTATCATTTCTATAATTGTCTCCTAAAGCACAAAGGCAAAGAAGAGCCCCCAGTTAAGGTAGGCTTCAATTCAGAGTAAAAGAAATTACTAGAACAACCAATTAAAATTGGTCAAGATTTTTTACAATGCACCAAGAAATATAATTTATTTTCAAAACATATATCTACATATCATTTAACTCTTCTATGAACTACATGCTTTTAGACCCTACCAAGAATGTACGCAAACTCATAAGGCCTATACTCAAGAAATTTCTTGGATACCCAAGGACCCAAAGACCTAAGTAGTGAAGAAAAGAGACAACTGGATTTGGAAAATATACATAAGTCATTGATTATTATAAAATCAACTGAATCATCCTTTCTCAAGAGGTTTCTATGAGAATATTAATCCTCAAAGACGGCACATAATTACTTCCATCCCAAAGGAAATGAATTTTAATCCATTTTCTATCTCAAAGCCAAATTAATGGAAATCAGTATCATTCTGAGCAAGATACTGGATTTTTACCAAGACACGTGCACTTAAATGGCAGTCTGGAATTTGCAGAGTGGAGAGCAGAGCCCTCAGAGACAGACACTTGCTATTTTAAGGACATCATTTTATTAGTGAGCTGTGACAACGCCTCATAGGTAGCACTCAAATTAGTGCCGTGTGAGGAAACACAGCAATGGGGATTAGTTAATGAGTTTTGTAATCCTCTAGGAGCTAGACAAGTGATAACATTTCCACTCGATGAATGTTTAGAAAACCAAAAATTGATCTAACTTATTCCAGCATTCCATGGCCCTAAGAAGTAAGTTTAAACTGTATGACAATACAAATACAGACTCCAGTGTTATTTTGCGCGTATACTAAAGAATTGCGAGAGCCTGTTTTTTACCTCCAGTAGAATCTCAGTTTGGACTAAAAGTGCCATACTGGCAAGCAGTGGGCAGTCCTTTGATATACCAATGACAAGCAAGACTGGTCACAGGTCAGAAAAGACAGAATTAACGACAGGGTAGTCTAAGAGTCACTTAGTCATGCTTTAAAAAGAGCATCAAAAGTTAGTTGGAGAGAACCTGCTTCCTGAAGTGACAACAGATGCAAGAGAACCTTGAGTGACTGCCAAAATGAAAGACTGTTCATGACCACCTGTTTTCCATGTCATCATGACTTCTAAAGCTCTGTTGTAGGAGAAAGAAAGAGAGCCCTGAAATGTTTTCTCACAAGATAGAAACCGGTGAGGGCTGTTAACTATGTCTCCAACCAATTTTATAGGGCCATTCAAACCACAATGACCACTCCTTCCTGTACAGGATTATACTGTCCTGGAATAAAAAAAAAAGTGAAATCAATGCTAAGTGATTTGTATAGATTAAACACATGATAGCAACCAAAAGTCTGCTTAACTTTTACACTCAGAGATCCTGCCCATCACTCCCCTCAGTCTTGCCTTCCAAGTGAGAATCATCTATTTCTCTAAGCATTGTGCAGGTACTGATATGATCTGAGTCCTGAGACTGGGTTTGTAAGGTTCTAGCTAAAGCACTTTTACTCTTGTTTTTAGGAATCTAGACATCTTTGTGTCTGGGACCAAGAAGCTATATTGCTGAATAAAGTGTGTTGCAAAATTGAAAATGAAAAAGAAATACTTTTATCCCATCTGTTGATTCAGCAAGTCTGCACTGGGACTTGCACACAGCTGACACATTTAAGTAAGCTTGAAATTTTTCCATCTCCATATTTGGAGATTTCTAGCAGATGCAGTTCAGCCATAGACAGCAGATGCTAACCACTATTGGTGTTAGAGATCTAACTGTTTTCACTGGGGAAAAATCCTTTTTCATCATTTCAGTCTACTCTAAAAGTAGAGGTTTTAGGTTGTCATGAGGAAGAATGTATTAAAATGATTGCCAAACACCAAGGAAATATGGAAAAATACTGAAGCATGATTTTTAAGCCAGGAAATTTATGGACATCTGCCTCTTTCCTTTCTAATTGCCCATAGTATGAATCCTGCAAATCACAAGACAGTTGATAGCTTGGAGAAAAATAATATTTGACTCAATTTTCAACTCTAACTTTGCTTTCTATTTGGCCCTCTTGGACAAATGATGATGGCTGTCGAAAATTTCACCCCAAGGACAAATCTGTCAGCCTAAGAAGTTTGGAATCTTCCTGAGATCCAAGGACTTCACCAGCTCAGGACTTTTACACAGTCTTTAAGAGCTTGCAGTTTGCATTTTCACTACTCTGGCTGTGATGTGTGGAGATTGAAGATCATTTCTTTGGCATGCCCTTTTGTCAGTGCAAGAACAATGGAGGTATACTTGCTTCGTCTAAGAAAATTCAATACCAATTTTCTGAGAGAAATTTACTTTTAAAAGAAAGATCCCATAAATCCTCTTGGAAGAGATCATTTGTGAGTTAAATAATCATTTCTACTTCTGCCTTAAAATTCAGAAGCCAATTTTTTAAATATATATTTAGCTCTTACACTGGACACATTTGGACCACATTTCATTCCTAAGCGCTGCATGTTAAATTATCTTTCTGGTATTTTTAGGTCTTCTTTAGAGAACTTTTAAAATACAGAAAACATCATGCATTTTCATATTGTCTCAAGGGTTTTTGTATTTCTTTTTTTAATTCACATTGCTTGCCTATGGCTTCCAAACAGCCCCATGAGATATGTACTAGGCAAACTATTTCCAGCTCGATTTCAGATACTAAGCCTACATAAAAAATTGATGAACCAGCTGTCCTGAGGTGCAACGGGAGTGAGGACAAGAACGTAGCTCTTGCAACCCCTGCTCCATACCCTGCAGTCACCTAAAGCCTGGTTCTCAAAGTGTGTACCTTGGGGGCGAAAGCATCAACATCACCTAGGAACAATTGAGATGTGGAATCCCAGGCCCCGCCCCAGACCTGCTGCACCAGAGTCTGCATTATAACAAGATCCCAGGTGTGGGTTCATGCACAGGAATCTTTGAGGAGCACTGCTCTAGACTGTCAGACATTGCAGCGCTGGTTTCCAATAGTATTCCCCATTCAGACCTGACCACTTACATTTCTAGAACTGCAGACCCCACTTTCTTGCACACACTTACCTCCCACTTAAACCCTACCCCCAGCAGCCACCCTCTTCCCCCTCTGACATGTTACCTTTTCAGTGTCTTCCGTTAGAATCCGTTATGAAGCCCCTCGTGTAAACAACATCTTGGGAGGGACGAGGATCTATTTTTGAAAGTGTGAAAGGGAGAAATGAGCCAAATGCGTTCAGCAGCTGTCAGGCAGCACCATGACCACAATCGAATGAGGGGAGGAAAAGGATGGGGGAGGGAAACTATGGACGAGCATAGTTGGCCTCTCTTTTACTTGTCATTGGTTTTAGTTGTTGTTGTCGTTGTCGTTGTTTTACAGCCCAGCCCCCCCTCTCAGGAAATGGCATTCCAGAGCAACACTGCAAAGCCAGGCCATTCTGTCTACCTCTCACAGGAAAGGATGTCTCTGGAGAAAGGTCTGTTGGCTATTTCATCTCAAATAACTGTCAGGAAGCCCAGGACTTACTTAATCACTGCTACCCAAGAGGCAAAACACGATGAGAATTGATATTAAGAGGACCTTAATGACTCTGGTGCCTGTGTGTGCTTTTATCCCCACAATTTGCCTAAGAAAAATAGTTCTGAGCTAACCAGTGGGAGGTCTGTGCCAAGAGCAAGCTTCCTTCCCCAGGCCATGGGCAGATAAGGGAGACACCTGCCAGGGCAGTAGTGTGTGTGTTTTTGAGAATGCTTTGCTCTCACTGGTGGCTTAGTGGCCTGCCTGACCTCCTAACCTCAAACATGCTCAGGGGAATGAATCAAGTCAGACATGCTTTAAATAGGATGTCTATTTAAAATGCCCCAGCGTGCCAGGAACAATCCCAGTTTATGCCTATTGTCCTAGTGCAATTATTAATAGCATGCCCCTTTCACTCACAAAGTGCCCCAGTTTGGATAATAAATTATATAGTCACCCTGGATATAAATGACAACCCAGAAAAAAAAAATGTTGGCTATTTCACACCCCTTGATTCTGATGATACATAAACAATTCCTTTTGAGCCTCAGTTTCCTGCTTTCTTCTTCAAGGGGACAGCTGTGAAAGTCAGAAAACCATCCTCTCTGGTAGAGCTGCCTGCTCTCCATCCCTGGGTTGCATGGCCAGGCCATATCAACCATCACCATGGGATTCTTATGTAGCCAGAATTGCTTCCCTGATTGGAGAACAGACCCTGAAGAGGGATGTTTAGATGGTTTTCCACCCTTATATGCTTTCCTGCTTTCAACATACTGCAAGGTTTAATTTTAATGAAAATGTGGTCATGTGTCCTAGCATCTTGGAAAGAAACAGCCATCACGAGAACAGAGTCTAATTTTGCTTGCTGGAGGACATAAATTTGGCCAAGTGTTCAGCTTCCTCTTCTTTGGAACGGGAGCAAGGACAGAGCTACCACACAGGAGTGTTTTAAGGATTAACAAAGAAAAAATGCCTTTTAATGAATGTCACATGTGAGATAACTGACTTAACATAATGCCACCAACAGGAATAGTGAGTTAATTTCCCATGATACACAAAAGAACTAATATATCCTTTTACTTTTCATCACTTTGTTTTTCTTTTATATATCCTTAACAATTCTTCTGTTTCCTACCAGGCTACAAAATGTGAATGAAATAACATATTTTCATTTCATACCAGAAAAAAATAGCATACCAGAAAAATCTCCAAGTAACAGTAGCTTTATACTACTTTTAGAAATTAAACAAAAATATGAACACTTCAGACAACATGGGGTCAAAAACATTACTGTTGATTAAGTTGCTGCTTTAAACCATCACTTCTCTTTTTATTCTGTCTGGAAAGTAATTTATTCTTCATATAGAATATGAACCATCAGGTTCTATAAGCCTGTTTTAATTAATATTTACAAACTTTTGTTTTTTGTATGGGCAGGCACCAGGAATCAAACCCGGGTCTCCAGCATGTCAAACAAGAACTCTGCCTGCTGAGCTACTGTGGCCCACCTCAAAAGAGAAACTATATAAAGGCATATCATGAAATGAGGAAAAAGTACTAGGCTATATGTTTTTAAGTGAAAAGAGCAGTCCACAAAATAAGTATACTAAGATGACACCTTTAGAAAATATTGAACTCTAATAGCAAAAATGAATTGGTTATGTCAGGATGGAAGAATTATGGATGTTTTTAAAATGTATCTAGGATGTCTACATAATATTTTCAGTTCAAATAGAAGATTTTCCCAAAAGGCATACTTAAAATGCCATGTTAATAATTTCAGTTCAGTGCTCATGTACAAAATACATATGATGCAGACACTGGGCTTGACCTTCCCATGAGTCCAGTGGATCTCATCCAATATTAGCTCAGCTGGGGGCGGAATTCCGTCCCCGACTCATGCAGTGCTACCCTCAGCAGCTCACTGGCAAGGACCACTGGCAGTTCTCTTGTTCATGGCTGGCATGAAAAGTTCCAAGCTAGCACCCAGGCAGAAAAAGAAGCAACATTTGTCCTTTTTTCTGTTATAACCAAATTCAAACCAGAGATCTTGAAACATCGAGCCTGAACGACACACATTTCCCAAGTCATTTAGCAGGTCTTTTCAACTACCAAAATTTAAAAGAGAAAAAAGCAGCCCTCCTCTTGTTTAAAATATTTAAGACTAAGTGATTTCAGAATGATCTTCAAAATGTTCTGTTTTAAAGACCACTTACTAAACATAGTAAATCCTATGGGAAAGGAGTCTAAATTTTAAGTCTCTCAAAATCAGCAAGGCATGCCATGTTTGTGAGCAATAGGGGTTCAGAACAGGACTTCCCTAGGCATGGTGTCTCTGTGTGCTAAAACAAAAGTAATTCAGACGAATTTCCGGGAGGTGAAGGGATATTAAAGAATTTTCCAAATGCAGTTTCTTTTAAGTGAATGATTTGGAACACAACAAGCATTTGGGGATGCCTTTTACTCTGATTAGTGTTCAACCTTTGAAAAGTATTTGCATTTCACAAATGTGGCATTTTGCATCATAAACTCTGCATCAGCTGGGAGATAATCTCCTACAATTAGTCTAAAACCACTTCTTACAGCAATAATTACCCTTACCAATAAAAAGGTAAATGAAAACACAATAAATGAATTTGTGACTACTTTCTACACTGAAATCATCCAGAAAGGATCTTTAGCTTTGATCTGGTCTCTCAGAGCACTCAGGTTTAGGTTCAAAGAAAGGCACTTTAGACTGATCACAATGTGTTAGGCACTTGTGTTTCAGCTTTCCATCTGGAAAACCGATATTGTCTGAACAGCATAATAAATAGAGGTTAAAAGTCTCTTCATGAGCTTGACATAGTTCTTTGTCATTTGCTTCTACAAAAAAAATTCACCTTTGTAATATCAGTTTAGTGTAAATTGTGCACTTTTTATTTAAAAAAAAAAAAGATAACCCATGCATATAAACTGATCCCCAGAGAAATCTTCAAACAAGTCGATAAGAATTGGGAACAGAATAAGAAGGCATTTTGGATAAGACATCATCTCTGACTAACAAAGGAACTGTGCATGAAAGCAATCAGAATGAACTTGGGTTCCCTCTCTTTCCCTCTCTCTGTCCTTCTCTCTTTCCTTCCCTCCTTCCTTCCTTCCTTCCTTCCTTCCTTCCTTCCTTCCTTCCTTCCTTCCTTCCTTTCTCCCTCCCTCCCTTCCTTTACTCCTTTTTTCCTTCCTTCTAATTGAAAATCAGTCTTACTCCCTTAGAGCCATACAAGTTAAGTTCCCACTTGAGCATAACAAAACAAATCTATCCTAAACTTGGAAATGGAGTAAAGCTTTGTTACAGAACGGTTGCAAGAGGGACTGTGGGCACCACTTAATATCTTTTCTTTTAAATCTTCCCCATCTTTGAAACCTTTGAAAGAGTTCCTGAGTCCAACAGAAGACTGCTGATGGGCTGCCCCTCTCTCTTCTGCCCCAAACCCTGCTCCTGGGGCAACTAGTACTCTCCTGTGAAAATCTGGGGACGTCAGCAAGTTGAATGTCTCTGAAGAGGTTAACCCAGTAAGAAATGTCAGCCAGCCGCACAGGCAGCTTTGAACATGACCGACGCTGAGAAACGTGTGGAAGTGGAGCAAGGGAGAGTGGACCAGTCATTCACCTGTACGGAGAGGCTGTCCCCCAGGAGAGATAATCGGTGGGTCTTGGAGCAGGACGAGGTACGATGGGCTGCTCCACAGCAGTCACGTCCCCTGAGTAGGATTTAAGGAGGGAGGCGTTTTTGTTGGCCAGCATGGCTCTCTCATTCCTGCGGAACTTAGCTCTTCGGTTCTGAAACCACACCTGGGAGATTTTAGGGAGAAGAATATAAAGAGCGAGAGGGAAGGGGAGAAAGACAAAAGAATTTACATGAATGACGTTCTGGTTGATTTTACTATGTAATATCTTCCCAATAACAAGTATGGAATTTTTCATAGAACAGCAGAAATATGCCATAATCCTTTCCTAGTGGGCCATGTAATAAAGATATTAATGATTAAAACTACTATAACAGGACCATGAAGTACATCCAAGATACATCCATATAGGTTATTATTCCTGTTATAATTGGTGATCAAGAAAAACAAGGAAAACCTCATTAGACTTCTTCCACAGACACAATACCACTTCTAAAACTTTTTTCAATTCTGCAAAATCTGAAAATGTCATCTGCTCCTTTTTCATACCACTTGTAAGATACCTAAAAAACATATGGATTTCCCCCAAGAGTAGACCCCGAGACAAGGATTTAAGAGACAAACGGTTTATTTGAGAAGTACAAGGAACACTAGTAAGGGCAGTGACACCTGTAGGTAGACTAGAGGTGAGGGAGCTGGACACAAGTGACAGAACACTTCTGTATGCTGAACACAGGCAGGGCTGTCTCTTACAGTTCTAGAAGGAAACTTCTGGCACAAAAATGCAGATACTAGAGGAAGTTGACCAGAGGACATTTAATTGTGGAGTTTGAAGAATATGGGCAGCCCTGACTGCATCTGCTAAAAATAAACCCATAATTTATAAAGTACTACTCCAGGCAGGAACTGATCTAGGCCCATTACATTATTTCAAGTCATCATCTCAATTTCACATATTAGGTTTTAATATTTCTATTTTAGAATAGAGTAAATTCTAAACAGAGGGAAACAGAGGTTCAATGAGATTAATCTGTTCAAGGCCATGCAAATAATAAATGACTGAGTTTTTAAACTCAAGCATGCACAATTGACGATCATGCAACTATTCTAGGCTATGATGAGTTTTTATTCAATCATTTACTCATTCAAGAATTATTCATGGAGTGCCTGCTGCATTCCATTCCTGGTGCTAAATGCTGAGAGTTGAGAAAGATTTATTCTCTGCTTTTAGCATCCCATAATCTATCAAAGGAAGGCAGACAGGTAAATCTGAAGAAATGCAAAACGAGTATCAGAGGTCCAATTAAAGAAGCATATGACAAGGTCTAGGAGAAGAAATTGAATGATGTGGAGTGAGGCAATTGCACAGCTCTAGGGGAGGGCAGCACTCACATAAAATATCATGTGATCGGTGCTCGTGGAGTTGGGCAACACAAAAGCCCTGGGTGGAAATCAAGAAATGCAGAATGTGGATATCTCTTCCCTGACTTGCCTGGTTTCCCAGCTCTTCTGTTTCCAATATGCCCTTCACATTGTTTTTGGAATTATCATTTAAAATTAAAATATGATCATATTAGTGCCCTACTTTATATCATCCACTGGTTTCCATTACTCACAGAATAAAATCAAAACTTCTTACCACGGAAAAAAAGGCTTCTCAGAAATTGGCTTTTGTCTACCAATTGAGTTACATCCCATATCATTTGGGTCTCATGCACTGGCCCTCTCACGTTCCAACTCCTACCCTCAGTTTAAGACCATCTATAGCCTCTCAAATGTATTGGGCTATGTTCCATCTCTGTATACTTGCACCTGATGCTCCCTCTGCTTGTGATAGTCATACCCTCATTGACAAGCTGTCAAAACCCATATATTTTTCAAGACTCAGATTTAATGTCACCTAATTGTTACCAGACAAAGGTGGTGGATTCTTTCACCTGTTGCACTCAGATGAGCAATTCCTGGGGTTTTAAAGACAGAAAAAATGTATTGTGAGGCACAAAGCAGGAGATCACATGGCCTATCAGTCCCCACATCTGTCTCTCCAAACTCCAATAATTCTGATATTTTTATAGTATCAAAAGACAAGCAGGTTTTAGGATAATGAGCACAATGGCTCCAGATGATGTAATTCGAGGTGATTTGGTTATTGAGCATGTGCAGGTTGATTGCAGGCTTAGTCACAGAATATATGCAAAAAAACGGTGGCCTTAATATCATGATGGGTGTGATTTTTAGTATTATAATGAGGTGTAGATGACTTATAAGCTAAAGCCTAAGCTACTGCACATGTCAGGTGGGCCCAATTCGGTTAGACCTAGTTTTGATTATCAACATAACTTTGGACCTGGGTGGGTTCATTCTAGGCTGACACAAGACCCTTCATTAATAAACATGAGGGACTGTCTTTAGTGAGCACAAGACTCTTAAGTCAAAAAACTGGATAAATGCATACAAGCGAAGTTTAGTCACAAGGTTTTTACAATCACAGGGGACAAGGTAAAAGCTATACAATCATTATGAGAGATCAAGGCAGCTGGATTACAATGTCAAGATTTCAGGTATTTCCCTCTGTCTATTCCAATATACCAGAAAGCAAAAGGGAATATCTATATAATAATTCAGTAATCATAATCAGCCCTTAAGTTAAGCCCTTAACTTCTCAGTTACCTTCTCTGTAAAGTATTATAGGGTAAAAAACATGAACTTTAAAGCCTAAGAGAGTTGGATAAAAATACCAGACCCACTACTTTAAAGATTTGTCCTTTGATAATTTCTTTAATTTCTCTGAGCCTTTGTTTTTCAATCAATAAAATGAAAACAATACCTACTCACAGGGTTGTTGTGAGTATTGGCTCTGAATGGGTGCTTAAAAATATTTATCTGTCCCTCTTTCCCTGGGAAGATTTAATCATTTCTCCCTCTGGGCTATCACAAATTCTTATACATTCCTTTAATGTAGGAACTTTCGCATGATATGAGCATGATTTGTACTTCTGTCTTCTATGCCCTTAGTTCATAACATCCTTGAGGGGAGAACCAATGTCTTATTCATCTCCAATGCCAAACTCAACTCCAAGAATAAAATGAGCGTCCGATAAATATTTTAGGGGAGAAAAAGGAGGGAAGAAAAAAAAAACAAATTTTGCAATACTCTTCTAGGTGCTGTGGGACATACAAAGATGAATACAATGTGGCCTCCATCCAAGAGGAGTCTATTGGGAGAAGTTAACCCAAATAAACCTCAACGTAATAGCTGTCATGTTATGATAAATGCCATAAATGTATAAGCAAAGAAGCCCAGAGTCAGAGGGATTGGTTTATACTGGAAAAGAGTAAGACATCATGGAGGGAAAATACAGCTTCTGTCCTATTCACTTAGGAAGTATTCACAGCTCTGAAAGTCATCAGAACAGAGTAGGATGGGAAAGGAGAAAGATGAAACAGTTGTTATTTCAACATATAAGAAAGATATTTGCCTATTGTTGTGCTGGGGATCAGATGGTCCCCCTACTCAAAAATTGCTCTTTCCCAGATTTTTTTTCCCAGCATTTGCAATTCCAGCATTGCTCTTTCCTGGTTTCCTTCTTTAAAATTCAGATCTCCCTAACAAAAGTGCTTGCAAAAGTGGTACTTTAAATTACTCTGGGTTATTGGTCTAAAAGTACTCATCATACCACTATGGGCTGAACTTGAAGCATAAGAGGTGTGGGGGGTTGAAAGAGAGAGGAAGAAGTTTAGGGGTTGAAATTGAAAGCATGGTGGGAGAGCTGTGAAAAGCAGCATGAAGCAGAAAAGGTGGGAAGGCAACCTCACAGTTCTGCTGTGGATGGCTAGATGGAAAGAGCAAAACTGAGCTTTGTTCCTCTGGTTTATTCTCACAGAGCCGTGAAGGATAGCCACCCAATAATGTGTGCATCCTCACTCACTTTGCCCCATCCTATCCTCAGGTGGGCCCACAGCACCCAGATAACTTTCCCCTTTTGTCATTGACATTTTCCTTTTTTGTCTTTGGGGGAGCCTTTTTAGGTTAGGTTTCTGTTTCCATGGGGAAAACTCTTGCACAATTTCTCCTCAGGCTGAAGGGAGTTCCAGGACTCTCTCCCTCAACTCCTCAAGGGTCTGGCACACAGCACTGTGCCTCGTGGAGGAGACATGGGCCTCAAGGCCCTTTGGATCTAGTTCAAGTCCTCAGTCAGTCATCGGTGCTATCATTTGCTGGCTGCGTAAGAGCAAGGACTCCCTCAAGCCCAGACTGAACACACACATACAAACAATTTCTTCAGGAAGACAAGACGGATCTGGCCCACTGCCTCATCAAAACACAAGCTGTATTCCTATGACTATTGGCAGCATGGAAAACAACAAAAGCCCTGTGACCTTGATTTTCAGCAGAGATTGCGAAGCACTCCTTGAAAAGGTATTTAGCCATGAGAATCTTATTTATTAAAAGTCTATTGTATGTGACTGTGTGATTGTGAAAACCTCGTGTCTATTGCTGCTTTTATGCAAGGTATGGACAGAAAAGAAAAAACATAAGGATAAAAATAAAGTGGGGGGGTGGATACAGGGTAAAAAATTGGGCAGATTGAAATACTGGTGGTCAATGAGAGGGAGGGGTAAGGGATATGGGATGTATGAGTTTTTTTCTTTTTTATTTCTTTTCCAGAGTGATGCAAACATTCTAAAAATGATCATGGTGATGAGTACACAACTATATGATGATATTGTGAGCCACTGATTGTACACCACATATGGGGGATATGTTTGTGAGGATTTCTCAATACAAATTTTTTTTAAAAAAGAGGCTATTCTTGGG
Source organism: Tamandua tetradactyla (assembly GCF_023851605.1). NCBI lineage: Eukaryota > Metazoa > Chordata > Mammalia > Pilosa > Myrmecophagidae > Tamandua > Tamandua tetradactyla. The sequence goes on along the minus strand of NC_135330.1, from coordinate 24,540,540 downwards.
GCTACTCTTATGCAGGCTTCACCTAGATATTGCTAACTGCCAAGGTTTGCCAAACTCCAACCAACATCATTCCTCTTAACCCTAAAGGACACATGTCTTTATCTGAGAATCTACGAAAGTTTCACACACTAAGTTTGCTTTCCAGAAACCTACAACCTTCAGATGGTTCCTAGGCAGGTAAGTCCTGAAATCCAGAGATCCCAGCTTCTCCAAGAACATCGACTAATTCCATCCCCTTATCTTATATTGTCGACATCTTTTTCCAACATGAAAATAGTTAGTATGGGCATTACCCAAATATCCCTAAAATTTTGGGAGAATGATCAAAGGAGAAGGAGGAGTGATGACAGAGAAGTCAGGATTTAACAAATGAGTAGGACTGCTGAATCATTGTATTGATATTTCTTTTTCGTCTCCAGTGTCTTGGAGACGATGGAATTAAAAACCTGTGATTGTGGAACTATAACCCATACCAAACTTTGAAATCTGTTCTAAAACTACTTGTTAAAATGTACTTTGAAATGTACTGCTTTTTTGTATATATATTTCACAATTTAAAAATGTTCTTTAAAAGTCTATTGCAGTTGTTTAAAGCACTGTGTCTGTGTATCTGTGTTCAATTCCTCCCACTTATAATTGTGTAACCTTGGGCAAAATACTTTAACCTTCCTGTGCCTCAGTTTCCTCTTTTGCAAGAAAAAGAACATGATTCACTTCATAGAACTGCTATGAGGATTAACCAGATTAGTTTTTTAAGATCTTAGAACACTACTTGTGCACATGAGGGCTCAATGAGTGTTTGTTATTATATTATTATCACTAGTATTATTAATTAATCACAGATTGTATCATTTTCTAGCTTCATGGCTTGCAGTTGATATGTCATGGCATTAATGTTAGAAAGAATTGCTATTCTTCTCTCTTTCTCCTGCCTTACCTGCCGTCACCCTTCACTTCACAGAGACTCTGTAAGGATAAATAAAATCAACTACTTGAATGTGCTCTTAAAGCAGTTTCTAAGTGAAAGGATTTTAATATATTCATTTCTCTTTCCCACCAGGGTCCATAATCATGTGTGCTTATGAAAAGTGTCCTGAGGTTCTGTACATTCCCAAAGGCTGGGGAGGAAAACGGAGGTGGGAGAGGAGCCAGCCTGTAGCTCAAATTAAAGCAAAGGATGCAAAGTCAGTTGCTCAGAGGGATCATTATTTTTCACTTTTGGAGTAAAAAATAATGAGAAGGAGAGGACCCTGCAGCAAGGAAAATGCCACCTTACCTAAAGCATCTAATTCAAGTTTTAAAAATACGATTCCGCCCGAAGAACATAGATAGATACTAGATTCTGCTCCTTATGCTGCCCACTTACAACCCTTGTTAGCACTAGCCTCAGTGTGAAGCCTACATTTGTATTTTAAACAGTCTCTGGAGACTGGGGTGAGGACTACTTGGTGCCAGCCTCCCACAGCATGACTTACCTGCACTCTGGCCTCGGTGAGGTTCACCCTGCGAGCAAGGTCTTCTCGCACGAAAGCATCCGGGTAGTGTGTCCGCTCAAAGACACGCTCCAAAGCCTGCAGCTGGCTACTGTTGAAGGTAGTCCTGTTCCTCCGCTGCTTTCTCTTCTTCTTCTCCTCTGAGTTCAGCTGATCATCTGCAACAGAAGAAATTGATAAGACGGAGCCAGAAATCACTTAGTAGGTCCCACTTTTCACTTCTTTATTGTATGCCTACAGTGAGCTATTGCTTCATTTGTTCACAATCCTATCATAAAATGGTAAAAAAAAAAAAAAAAAAAAAATGCGGGTTTCAATGTGCAAATATGGGTATTGGTGCTCACAAGGTCCTATGCCAAGAACCCTGGTTAATTCTGAGATTGGTTCTTGCTTCCAAATTTGGGGCCAGACCAGAACTGTCAGACAGTTGTTTCTTGCATGATCCTTGAATCCTACTTTGTCAAAAACAGCTAAAGGAAAATCTCGGTCCTGCCCATGTTCTCTGGCCTTCTCCAGAGGTGGAAGAAGAATAGGTTGCCTTGTACCCTATTTGTCTTACACAATATTACGTTCATTCATATAGTTTCATAATTCAAGTAGGTCAATTATCCCCTGCTTCTTTCTCCCCAACATATACACATGAACACAAATGCAGAGTTATAGGAAAGAAATCACGTTAAGACCAAATTAGAGGGATTTCTGTTTTACCATGCTTCTTTGTGGAACTAGCAAGCAATTCCTAACTGCATTCACTCAAGACTCCATTCTATCACTAACGTAGTTTCAGGGATTTCAGCCCAGATTGGGGTTAGTGCTCAAACACAATAGCCCAAGCTAACATTAGCTGGGAACTTGCCCTATGAGAACTAAAACAAGGAACTATATGGAAAGCCCTGAAACTATTTCACCCAAAGTCACGTGGTAGAATCCTGGGGTCATAGGAACTGTTGGAGAATCTTGACCCTAAATTTTACTTTATCAACACTCTCCTTGGTTTTCTCTGAGTTTCCCCAAAGGCTCCTTGAAGAACTAACCGTCCAGCTTGCCCATGGCAGTAAGGGAATTCAGGCTTGCCATCCCCCCATCTCGCTGAGTCCCAGTTGGGAATGATGGATGTGGGAAGCTGAGAGGCACACCAGCTGTGCTAACACCACCATCAAGTCATCACCCGGAGGCCTGAGCTGCTGCAGAGTCTGTGCCGTTCTCAAATTTACAGCTAAACTGCCAAAGTCCAAACCATGTACTTAGTCTGACAAACTAGCCTTACATTTCCATTGATTCGCTTCTCCCCAAATAGGCTCAGTCCACAGAAAAATACAGGAGTGAGGGTCAGGGTGGAGAGAAAGGAGAGATGGGCCACTTGCTCCACATTCAACAGAAAGTAGCTCTCAGCCCTTTTTGTCCAACATGTGAAGTCTTCGAATCCTCTCTGATTATAAACACAACCCAAACACTCAACAAAACTACGAGCACAAATCATGGTGTCCTAAGAATAAGGACATCTACCTTAGCTATAATACAATTCTTATCACAAATTGAGGGTATGTTCTAGATTTGGGCATGGATTCAAAGTGTATCTTAAATCAGGGATGAATTTAAAATGTAGTGCCTTCTCCAGGTCTCTCAGTGCTTGATGACTGAGCCTCCTTGTCTTGCTGATCAAAGACTCTTTCCTCAATGCTGCCTCACCAGGAATGCCATTGGAGCTCAGAATGGAGGCTGAACATCTCTCTTTGATATTCAAAGCACCCAGGTAGAGTAAATCCTTGTTGAAATTGTTCTCAGGGAAAATATGGAAATTTTCAGGACCTTAAAAAAATTGTTGCTGCAGGGAAAAAAGAATCAGATGCTCTCAGCTAGATTCCTCTAAGCAAGAAGCTGCTGACTCCCATTCTCTTTGCTTCAGGTAGTGCTGCATTTGACCAGTTTCTGGTTTTTTCGCATTTATGGTACCTCAACTAAGAGCCCTGGTTTGATTGCACATCTGTGCCACTCTCAAGAAGAATGTAACATCCAGTGGCATCTTGAGACTAGAGCCAATTTAATCAGCATGATTAAAAATATAAAGAATATCCCAATCAACATTACTGATTATGCTAGTATATAGTTCTTAGCAAAATTAGTTTATAAGAACACCAACACTAGAATTCAAACACCTAAGATCAAATACCTTTCAGTAGGTGTCTTACATTTGTAGTCTCAGTCCTATTTAAATATTTGGAGGCACTCTTGTTCTCCACATTCTTATTTCTAAATCTTTTTTGCTGCAGTTCTATATGTCTTGGACATCAGGTCTCTGTAGGTCATCCAGGCCTTTGTGACAGCACCACAACCTGAATTCCATGCTCCAGTCAAACAGAAGTCTGCAAAAAATCCTTATTTCCCATACCTACCCCAACCTGTGACCAATTAGACGCTAAGCTATCATTTTTAGTCACACAAAGGAAATCTCTTATGAAGCCAATTGCATGATTTGCTCTTGTCCCTCAGGGCAAATTCTTTCTCAAGTATAACCACAAACTCCAAATCCTTTATGCTGTTTGTAAGCCTATTTCTTCTTGTACAGCCAAAGTGCAATCAAGACCAAGAATATTTTATGTTTCGTTCTTAGCACTACAGCATGCTCCATCATTTCTCAGTAGTTCTGTGAAATCTTCCACTGCTCACTCAAATTCCACTGATGGTCCAGTATAAAACACCAACTCCCCTGACGTGGGAGTAAGGGAAATGGAGAATTACAGTTTATGACAGGGAATAAATAGCTACGATGACCTGAAACTAATCCAGCAAAAGTTTCCCAGTGAATGTTCTTGTTTTTAACAAATGAAAACACCAGTCCAGATCATGGTGAAGGTGAGAAAAGACACAAATAACAAGGGTTCAGGAGTTTTGTATCTGGCAAATGTCCCTCGAAGTGCAAGTATAATAGAAAAAGACAATGAGTGGGCAACAGAGGCAGCTTGAGCGGCAGCCCTTCAACCGGTCTGTCTTTGCTCACTAAACACAAACTGGGAACTCCCTGTCTGCCTCCAAGAGCAGGGTGTGGCACAGTATCTTCAGCAGCACCAGAGGAAATGTGAACATTGCAGAGGTTTACAAATGTAGGGCACGTGAAAGACCCAGGATAAACATTTTTATCAGACTGCGATTTCTGCTTGAATAGAGGGAAGAGAGAGCAGATTTTTTGATCATTGTAGGATGGTCGTCTTTTTAGTAAAAGACAGTGACAGTGAAGGTCGATTTTGATACTGGTGTCCACTTGGACCTCGGGAGGCTTCTCATTCTTTGGAATTCCAAATTGGATAGCATTCACCAAGCTCCATAGGGAGCAAGGAGGCACGCTTATTAAAATCATAATGTTTCAAATCCAAGGTATTTATGGATTTTGTACATTTATTGATGAAGGAGTAACTTCCAAATATGCATTTGTTGCCACTCTTTCCAATAAAAAGTAAAATGACCCTATTAACAGGCATTTTCTCGCTTGAAGTCATGACTCACAAAATATTGGCACCAAATAAAAGCAAAGAAATGATCTAATCCAACCCCCTTATTTTACAGGTGAGATAAATGAGGCCTAGGAAAGTGGAGGGACTTTCCCCAAATCACAGTGCTGGTTTGTGACCGAGTCAGATTTAGAATCTAGGACTCCCAGTTCTGGTATGCTCTCTAGTGAAGAAGGCAGTATACACGCTGCGCAAGAGAGGAGCCACGAAGCATCACAGACATAAATAAAGCCACTACCCAGGAAAATATGTTTGGGAAAAACAAGGTCTTTTCCATCCTAGCTATCGTGATGAGGGACTACGAAAGAGGGTCCATGAATAGCACGGGTTGTTATTCCTGCCAGAATAGCCATAAAAAAGTGCGACCATTCTCACCTAGAATAGCTCCTCTGATCCAGATGTTGTTGTGTTTTCCCTTCCAAAGATCTCCATAAGTCCTTGCTTTATCAACAAAGTATGTGCAGTGATGTGAGTTATTTTGGTGCCATACTATACCCACATCTTCCATCTTCTCCCCACCACCATATTGACACTCTCATTTTAAGACAGTTGAAACTCTGTTACCTAACACACATCACAAATCTTCCCTTATATATAAAACTTACCTGATGCCTCCATATTGATCTCTTCGTTTTCTAAATTTCTACAGAATATATTTTAGTATATAATCAAATGAATTTTTTTAATATGGTCTAATTCTTTCTATTTAAATGTTTTGTCACCTCATTGCATTTACGTTTTCCTATAGGAAAAAAAGATAAGGTCCTTTGATAAATTAAATGACAAAGAAATTTGAAAGAGTTTGAGTCACATTGTAGAAAGTCAGAACCTTAGTGATTCATCTGAAGTTTTAAAGGACAGAGTAGTTTCTGAATTCTAATTATTCTTTTTAACAAGGTATAGCATAGCAAATAATTAGGCTAACATTAACATTTCTCTCTGGATAGTTTTGCCTGTGGAGGGGAAAATCCTTTTTACAGTGTTTCTTTTTCAGGTTCTGAGTCCTTTGTAGATGCAGTTATTAATCCTTCATTTTTATTCCTTACCAGAGAAATGGCCCTAGGACAAATGAATGATTTAAACAAGCAGGAATACACATAAGAAGGAAATCTATGCTGCCAAAGAAGATGGTGTTTCCAACGGATTTGGATGTTAGAATACATATGAAGTACTTCTGGAGGAAAGAAAGCCATAAGCCCAAGGTCAGATGCCCTTTGTGCATCCAAATACGAGTTGCAGAGATCAGTAGCTCTGCCCTTGGCTCTGACATAAGTCCACTTGTGATTGCCCAAGTTGCATTGGAGGGAGGATGGAGAAGAAAATGAAGCACTACCCTCAAGCCTGAGACCCAAGCAGCATATGCTGAGCCTCACTCACCAAGATCTTTCACACCCCAAGCAGGTCTCAGTTAACTCCAAAAGTCCCTGATCCCCTTCTGCTCTGATCCCATTTGGCCTTAGAGATACCAAATCGACTGTCAGCCAAATGTAATTTAAAGGTAGAGCAAAGACATATTTTAGGAATAAAATCTGAAGAAAAATGTGTCTGTTGTGCCTGAGTCACATCACTTTGGGAAGAAATCTGATGCAAGAAGATAAAACACCCCCTTCAGTAGCAGAAACCAACTGCCACATCAAAGTCCGTCATCTGCCTCTTGGTTAAAAACATGGCAGGCAAGCGGATCTAAAGTGCAGCCCGCTGATCATTTTATGGGCATTGAAGAATGTTTTGAAAGGAACTTATATTGCACAACAGCTACTTACTTTAATGGGATTTGTGTGGTTCGGGCCCTGTAACCTTTGGAAAATTAAAGGGAAGTATAATTGCAAAAGCCACAAAAAACTGTTCAGCTTTTATTGCAAGGCCTATGAAAAGCAGTGAAATACAGCTGTGGCATTCATTTGAGTTTCTTTGGTTACAATTAGTTCCAACTGCAATTAGGAAAGCATCCTTTTAATATGTGCCCTGATGAATGGTACAGTTAACTTCACTGGGACGCCTGCCACCAGGCAGATCAAACTTATGCATCACAATGATCCGAACCAGGATTAGCAGCACCCTACACCTCCTGAAAGCCATACCTGGTGTCCTCCACCATCAAATCCCAGAAACTGCTGAGAGTGACCAGTAGCTGCCCATACACTGCAGCTTTTGTTTGCTTTAAGCTGCATTGCCACACTATAGCTGCCAGACCCTGAACTTTGTATGAGGGTCTTTGATGTGTCTATTTTTCCCTCTGCTGTCAACATGGCATAGACGTGGTTTAAACCTTAGAAAAATAGCACTGAATCACATCAAATGTAATTTGTAGGGGCATATGTTCTTTGGAGAATAAAATGCCCCCCAAAATTGTGAAATTTCATCATTGTGAAAAATTTGAACCAAAAGGATGAGCCAGTAGCTGGGTACAAAACCACAGTTAGTTCTTTGTAGACACAACTCAAAGTTTAACTCTCTCAATAAAACTGACTCTCCTTTGAAGCAAAGAACACTGAAAAATATAAGGCACTGTAATGTAAGTTGTGCAGCATTTGGCCTCATTGTACATATTTTCTTTCATCTCCCCAGGGTCAGTGCATTTCCATACAGCCAATGATGTTAAAACAATTCTCTTCACCTTATATGCTTTAACTCAATTCTTCTTAAAGGAGTCCTGATTGGAATTCCTGAAGATATAGCCGACATAAAGCAAGCCGTCCCATGCAATCCTGTATTGGAATCTTTTCTTTCTTCTGACGCTGTATTGATAACTTTCTGTTAGTCTTTTCAATGCGACTCTGTGTCTATTTTATACTATAAACCCAGAGCTTAGAGTTTGTGTTTGTATTTAATCAAAACTCCTTTCAGTGTTCAATAAATACAAATTAATAATCAGACATGAAATAGTTATACATTAGAATTCTTATTTAGGAATTGAGTTACTGGACAGATATCTATCTTCTCTTAGATAAAGAAATAAAATTCTGGCTTCTGACATGTAACCTGCTCATAATTTCTCTTGGATAAATCCCTGATTTACTAATTTTGAAACCCATTCCAGGATGCCCCCAAGAAAGCTGGAAATAAGAATCTGTCCATCAAATGCAACTAATTATAATTTGGAGAGGGGGTGCAGGGCAGGGGAGCAGAGTCGAAAGTGAGCCAGCTTGGAAATCAGAACAATTTAGCTCTCCTGCAGGTCCTAGGGGTGTGGCCTCAGGCAAGACATTTCACTTCTCTGAGCCTCGGTTTTCAAAATAATAAAATGGGATAAGAAAACCTACTTCCCAGGGTCATTTGAGAATTATTGAATTAGAGTCTGGCACATAATAGGTATTTGGTGAATTGTGGATTTCACAGTTACCACTGCTGCTGTATGGTCTCCCACTCAAATTCTTTGCTGCTCTTCCTTTTCTCTTCTCTTGCCTGCTTGTGGGCATTTGCCTATTCAGTGATATTTTTACCACAAGATAATGGGTGGAGAGTGAGAAACCCACTCAAATATGTTGATGTGGTTTAGTTAGGTTTGATGGCGTGCATAATTGAGATTTAGAAAGCCAGAAGAATGAAAAAAAAAGGTTGTAAAAATCAGCAAGAGCTGAGATTTGTTGGTAGTCCCAAAATCGCACAAAGAAATCATGCATAGACACTTATGCAGAAAGTTCCATTTGGAACAATTTTTAGCTTTCTAACAAACCTATTTTCCTTTCTAAATCAAATTTTGGAAACAAGCATTCAGAAAGCGAACAGATTCTAGCACTCAAAAACGTAAGTAATCAGTACGCTTAACAATCAATATCACTAGAAATGAATTTTAACAGAGAAAAAAAATCGAAGAAGAAGGTCCCAGGACTATAGTTAGGCTACGAAATTTTAATTATTTCCCAGCCAGTTTTCCGTGGGTTGACTAACTCAGTTGTCACATGTCTAAAAACGCAAAGGTTGGGTCTTATTACTCAGTATCTGTTCGGCGACTTTTTTTTTTAATGCCTGAGCACTCTGGTAAATTCCAAAGGGATTAAACAAAACCAAGAAAAGCAAAGTTGTGGGAAAAGAGTGAGTTCTGGCTGAGATTTTAAAAGCCTTCCAAACTTGCAATATTTCAGGTGTGTGGTCCACCTGGTAGGTAGGCGGGGCCTGCATTCTGACCATCTTCTGCTGGTGTTTCCCTTGGTATGAGACTTTGTAAAAGGTACAAGGTCAACCTCGAAATTAGCCAGTAGAAAGTTGCATCTTCATTTCAGACAACCACCACGTCACATTTTTAAATTCACTTTTTGGTAATAATTTTTCACATTCTAAAGAAAAATCTGGCAAAAAAAAACACTACTGGAAATAAACAGCAATTGAGAAGATGCATGCGATTCATAAGCTCAGCTCTTGGAAGAAAAGGAGTGAGGGGCTAGGACTCTTCCCTTGGAAATTCAAGACGATTATGAGACATTTGAACCCTTGAGAATAGAAGTATGACAGGTATTCCCTTCTTATTTTTTCATCTCAAATTAAAAAGACAAGATACCTGCAGTGACGAAAGCCATAGGGAACAGAGAACTTAGTAAGAGATGGAGCCAAGATGAATCCTGTGACACACTATAGAGTAAATAAGGAAGACCAAAGAGGAAATTGAGGCTCCTCTCAGGTGTTACTCTAACTTGATACCAAGCGCGTCTGAAGACTGAAACGGGGTAAAATAGTATGTGTAAAAAACTTGGTATCTTTAAACACTGTTTAAGTGGAATCAAATTAAAATTCTTTTTAACGTACAAGAAAAGCCAAAGTGTATGCAGTGATACAAAATTTGACTTTTTTTTAAGAAAGTGCCACACGATAACATCCCTGGGTTTTAGTGTTCTTGTATGTAAAATGGATGGCTTTAAGATATGAAGAACAAGTGCATTTAAAAAATGGTATGAATTGTAACAAGTAGGTTTGTACATTTCCTTATATTTTGCTTTCAATTACATTTTGGAGCAGTTGTGGAAAGGCCTGTGGACTGGGTACTTGGAGGCTCAGATTCTAATTTGATCGAGTTACAGACCAAGTTTGAAGGTTAGGCTTCAGGGCCCTTACTGGCAAAACCATAGGCTGGACTAGGTGACTATGGTCTCTTTCAGATCCAGCAAGATGGGACTGTAGGATTGGTTTTATATTTCAGTACTTATCCGAATAGAAAACTTTCAGTGAGTATTTGCTTAGGGCAATGTCTGTATTAGGCCCTTTGTTGTTTAGAAAATGTTTGGCTGGATGATAGAGTGCAGAAGAGTGTTCATTATTATTAATTATGCCTCAGGAAAGCTTAGGTACGCCAGGCCCAAAGCACCCTGAAGGGGTAACTCTTCCTTTATTTTAAGAGTTAGTTCACCTGTAAGCAAAATATAAAGAAAGAGAAAATCTGAGAGATTTCTGAGTGACAATTTTTCTATCCTCTAAGTTTACTAAAATTAAATGAGCATAAGTGCATACTTTTTTTCTTTCCTCTACCAGCCTTGACCTCCTAACTCTGGGGTGGACATAGCCTTGCTGCACACAATACTCATGTCAACTACCTTAGGCTAATCCCAAAATTGGTACTACCAACGATGGTCATCCTTAATCTTGGCTTGCACATCCCCTCATTCATTTGAACAAATATTTATTGAGCATCTACTACATGCCAGGCAAGTAGATGCTTTGAGGATTACAGAGGAATATTACATTTAGTCTGCCCTTAGGGGCTTTATAACTGATTTGAGGAAGGAAGTCACGAGTACTTGAAAAGTAAAGTAATAGTCAAAAAATATATTCCAGTAGACTTGGTGGCCATCAGAGCTAACAATAGGCTGAGGAAGAGGACAGAAACACTGAAGTGCTTGCTGGGTCAGAAGACATAGCTAGCAGAGCCTTTCACTGTCATAGTTGGAGCTCAGCAGCCCTTTCTCAGCTTCACAGTGACTTTTAACTCCGTTCACTTCACTCCTGTTATGCCACTTATGGTGGGAAAAAAACACGCTTTCTTTGTCTTTCATTTATATTCCTCTTTGTCCTTGTCTCCCTCTGCCTACCACCACATTCTAGGACAGCCCTATCCTTTGCCTCTTTATATTGATAGCTTCTTCCCCTTCTCCAAATCTCAATTTACCGTTCTACTCCTCTTAGGGATCCTCTCTGACTACTGACCAGAAATGGCCCTTCCCTCATCATTCTCTATCCCAACAGCTTAACCATCTGGTTTATTACACTCATGACAACTTGTAATTGTTTATGTGAATAGGAGCTTCCTGAAGGCAGAGACCTTGTCTAACTTGTTCACTGTGGTATCTCAGAACCTGGTATTGGTGCCTGGCATGTTATATGCATTTTTTTAGAATGGCTGAATGATAGGGTTAACTGTGCTTGGGGAAAACACCCATCCTGCACACCCTGGTCAATTCACACTCAGCCACCAAGGCTGACAGCCCTTTCAGGGATGGTTTCTATTAGAAGGTTTTGGCACACCATTTTCCCTGTTTTGAAGACTTACCCCTAGGCATGTAAATTCCAGGAGCATATATTATCCAAGTCTTTCATTCACTTTCTCTGTACATGACTTTGCATCCGTAATTATTTCCCCAGTTAGATTGCATTGAAGGCAGGCACTATGAACAAAGTGTGTAGAACAGAACCCATGCATCTCACTAGCACTCAATACATTATAATGATGACACACATGGGATTACTGACCATCTTTGACCCCAGAAAAGAACAAAGTCTCAAAAGATATAACTCAGATTGTTATGGATTGTTTTTGTGTGTGTATTTTGTTTTTAGAAACCCAATATGTATTAGCAAAACATGAAATGCAAATAAACTGAAAAATCCAATTATAAAAACCAAGATTGTTGAAGGGGATTAAAAAATGAGACCTAAGAGAATATGTTGTTGATAAGATATAATATTTAAATAAGTGCACATATATAAATTGAAAAAAAAATAAAGACATAACTTGGTATAGTTATTTCTATGTTCCCTAAAAGATAAAAATTTGACTTTATGTTGTATTATCTTCTAGCCAGTCTTTTCTAGTCGCTGTGGTTTCTGTTCCTCTCCACTGAAAAAGAAGCTTGAGGAAGAGCTTGGATAATTTCTTCTCCAACAAACAGGAACAAGACTTCCTGTCAACTACACCTAAGCCTTAATCACATGGTGATTTCCCCTCCAGGGATATGCGGCTGTTTTAACTAGTAAGGATGCTGATGCACTCAGATCACACGAAAAAAAAAAGAAATTTAATTTGGGCAAAACACCCAACTATCCATGAGGAATAATCTTATTCCACTGAATCATGCCCCCTGTCTTTGAACAGCCTTGAAGTGTTCCTTGTTAATGGATGATTCTTTCTGCCTGGAGTGGAAACCTATGAGTAAGCTATGTGTCACTGTGACTCATGTCATGGCCACCACTTCTAAATCCCCGTCTTCTGAAAGTTGGCAAGCATTCACACTGTTGAACTCATAACAGGAAGAAGCTAGGATGGAGGAAAGACCTCATAAAAATTTTATTGATTAAAAAAATGATAATTAGAAATGCAGGGTAACCAAGAATAAGGATGTTTGCTCTAGTCACCACCTAGGTCGTTCTCTTTTTTGGCATCTGTTTCCAGTGTGTCATCAATGCTAATACAGATAGATATTTGACTGTCCCCTCAGGTTTCGTTTGTTTTTTTAGGTTTCCAACATTTTTAACATTTTCCAACTTTGAAGTTACTTTTACAAAATGACTTTCATGGTGGTTGAAGCAAGAACTTCAACTTTGGGCTTTCTGCATAACCCACAAAAACTGCTAAGAGCTATCATCATTACCTAGTCCAGTAACAATTATACCTGTTAAATCACTCTTATATATTTACTTCAAGTTAGGCGCTCCCAAGTAATGGCTCATGTGATACCAGTGCCAGCTGGACTGAGCTATTAACAAAAAATATATTTAAAATCTGTATTTCAGATGTTTAAATTTTATATAACCAGGCATAGCCAAGACAGGGTATGTAAGGTTCCAAGTGGAGTCAATTGCCAAGTTGGGCTGGTTGGTGCAACCAAGTATTATATCAGCGGGGTCCTAAATTGCTGGTTAATGGACGAGAAGGAAAGGGACAGAAAAAAAAGAAAGAGGTGCATGAAAAATGAATCACTATGAATAGGGATTTTTCTTTCATTATCCTCTGAGACTTTGTACACTGATGCTGTCCTACTAGGACCCAAGTAATATGCACGCCTTTAAAACATTCTCGAAGCCTAGACCAAAGTCACTAGGTAAGTTTTATGGGTCCCTCCAGGAAAGCAGTTTCTTGTCAGGGCTGGAAAAATAATGGCACAAAGTATCCAGTAACAACAGGATCTAAGCCTGCTAGTTAGATTTCAAGCAGATGCCTCTTCCAAAAGGACAGCATCCAGAAAAACAATTTATTCCCCAGACTGAGAGCAAAAGTCTCATATTTAATATTAAGAAAGATTTGCGATATAGTCTATTTACGGCAGGAAGATAAAGGGTGCAGATTGTTGTAACAAAGCTGTTGACCATTTTATTTGTTTCAACAAAAGCTTCTGTGAAGGTGAGTTTCTCCAAAATCATCACTTGTAGGGGGTGCTCAGGACAGGAGACGGGAAGATGTATGTCACGGGATTTACAAAGCACATCTTTCTTCTTAAGGTTCCTTTAAAGATATAGTACAGCTGAGAAGGCAAGTTTGCATACAGTCCTGTATAATGACTGCAATGACCAAAGGCCAATAAATCAATTACATCTTACGTACCCTACTTAACCTTTGGATATGATGAATATTTGGAGTGTGTTTTTAATGGTCTCCAGCCAAAAGTTAACCACAGCCTAGAGACTTTTGAACCTCAGGAAAAAAAAACAGAAATCTATGTTCTCCCACTTTATTCTCAGGACAATTGGAGAGAACAGAATTTCATTAGAAAGAGGCAGTGTAATTGTGTTTATAACTTCTGAGGGTTGAGATGTTACATTAATTTGTTGCCTTTCTTTCAAAGAGCACAAAACTGCTTGCATTTGTTATTCAGTTTATATTCCAAAAGTCCTTACAGACTTTCTAAAACAGATTTACCCAAACTAAGCCAAGCAACGTTTACCTATGTAATATACAAGGTAAACCAATATTTAGTAATATTTCAGAATAAAAAATGGTCAGTGAGTTTTTTCTTTTTACCTTGAAGTAAACATTTTAATTTCTATTTTATTTTTCCCAAATCCTGTAGGTCATTTTAATTATTCTCTTTTCTGAACTCCAATTGCAGTAAGCTCTTGATTCATACCATTTAGCACATTGTTATTCCTTATTGCAGTCATACTGTCAACTTTGTTTTCTGTGTCTTCCACCACCACTCAGTAAATTGAAAAATGACGCTAACTAAAAGCAGCCCATTCCTGACTCTGTCCTCACTACCTTTCAGCAATCTCACGTGTCCTATGTGCCAGCTTCTTACCTGGCAAATTGGAAATAAAATTTCCAAATGCCGTAAGAGGTTGTTATGAGACCCAGATAAGATGCTTTAACTAAAAATGCTAGGTATATAAGTAAGGCATTATTATTATAAACTCTGAGAAGTCAGAGACAGTGTCTTATACATTTCCCATATATTTTCCAGGATCTAATATAATGTTGGGCCAATATGATTTCCATAGTAAGCACTTAGCAAATATCTCTTAATTACAAATAATTACTGAATATTTACTATTTGCCAGGAACCACTATTAAGTGCTTTACATGGATTACTTAATTTAGTCTTCACAACAACCCTAGGAAGTAGTATAATTATCAGCCCAAAATTGTAGGCCAGGAAGTTGAGGCTGAGAGGTTGAGCAGCCCAGACAGAGGTATACAGCAAACAATCAGCACCTGGTAGTTTGGCTCCAGAATCCAAGTTCTGAAACATTCTGTTCTGCCTGCTGTGCACAGAACCAGTGATCCTGAAAGAATGCTTCCATGTTGCAGAGAAATGTTCTTCCTTGAAACTATTAAGAAGTGGAAGAACTTTTAAGAAGTGGCTAGGAATTTGTGAGACTGTATCGGGAATTATCTTAATGCTGAAACTGAAGTAAATATACTAATTTCTTGAAGTCTCATCCATGAGTTGCAATCATATGATTTTCATAACAGATGGTTTCCCCAGATAAAGGCTTATGGGTGTTTGATTTATCAAACTTCGAGAGCTGAAGTTTCAGCCTGCAAGATATTTCTATTCTTCCCCTTAATCAACTGGTTACAAATCCCTCCCAGAACCTTGGGAGCATAATCTGATCATGCACAGGCCAGAGGGAACAAGATAATTGCACAGATCTAGGACCCATCCATTACTCTCAGCATCATAAATCACTGAACTGCCGCAACGTCAGCTTTCTGGAATCCCCAAGTTGTTTGAAATACTCTGCTATTGCCATTTATGAGAGAGTCATGTTATACTGTCTTTGCCTTGAGTACTATAAAAATAAAATAAAAACTTCAATTGCTTGCACTTCAGAGGACTCTCAGTTGTTAGAACAATAGAAAGTATGAGAAAATAAATCAAAAAATTATTTCTAAAGTGAACAGGGACAAGCACCTTAATCTAAAAGCTTAAGAAATTAAGTTAGATAGGAACGTTTTTAGTCTTTTTGTGATAGAAATTACACTGGTTAGCAGAAACGTGGGTCTGTTTTTCCCTTAACACTTCCATCGTACTGTCATTTCCATGGAGCAGTCTGGCAAAGTGCAATCCTTGAGCAAAATAAGCAAAGCATTTCCGCTGAGTAGAGATGGAATGGTTAAATGCCCATGAAGTAAAGGGAACTGAGGCCCAAGGCTTCTATGAGCCTTTAAGCCATGGGGTTCAAATAAAGTTTCAATAATGAATCATAATTTAAGGTTTCTATCGTGCATTTCCTTTCTATTCATGTAACAGATGTTTCTTGAACACATACTAGCTAGAGCACATGAGGAATCAATGGCCCTTACTCCACAAGGAGCTCAGAGCTTAGCAAGAGAGACAGAAATAAAATCAAAACTTCAAAATATGAGTTAAATAAAATAAGGAAGGGGTAAGAAGGCATCAACTGTACCTTAATATATGAGAAAAGAGTCACAAAAAAGGAGAACTAATTGTGCTAGATTTTGTTTAAAAAAAAAACACACACACATACACACATTTGACCAGTGGATTATTTACAGTGGAGGGAGCAGGCTGATAAAAGGCAGTATTACTCATTAAGTATTACTTAATCCTTCTGATAGCCCTATGAAGAAGGGTGACATTGTCCTAATTTTATCGGTTCAGAAAGGTGGATTTCTCAAGAATAGCTGCTGGTAAGTAGTAGGACTGTGCATTGCCACAGCTGAATATTTGGAAGCTTTGAGGAAAGAAGATGAAGTAGTAGAGAAAGCAGGGCCAGATGGTGAAGGGCTTCTTACGACATGTTTAAAAGTTTGAACTTTATCCTCGAGTGCAGGGAAGTCAGTAATGGGCTTTCAGGAGAGGAATGGGTAACAGGCAGTGTTGCCTTTTAGACAGCATTCTGGTAATTGCATAGAACTTAGTTTTGGCCGGTCATGATACAAGCATAGATGCTTCACAGATTCTGAAGGTTAGTACTAATAGTATGGGCCTGCTCTGCTACTTTTAACAGTTCAGATGCTCTTTGAGGCTTCACTGATTCCTAAACTTCCACCATAATACCTCAGTCCATCACCTCCCACTTTCCTCCCCTGTTGGAGCCTGTTTCTTAACTCAAAGGCTCATCTTTCTTTAAATCTATGAAGTGTATACGTGTTCAGGCTACTAAAAAGAAAAACATGAATTCAGGTCACAAGGGTGCATACTCTTTTAATATATGAGAGAGTTCAGAGGGACTTTCTAAATGATCCAGATATATACCCTAAAGGTGACACATTTCATCAAAAGCTCTATATACCTTGAAATGCCTCTACCCCCAACATTCCACCTGAGACCTACTGAAACTTCCTGGGTTCCTCAAAAGCCTCACTTTAAGCCAGTTGAGTCACACACACACACAAAAAAAGATTTACAAAACCATAAAATCATAGGTAGTGGGGCAGTGTGGTGGTAGCTTAGTGGTAGAATTCTTGCCTGCCATGCTGGAGACCTGAGTTCGATCCCCAGTGCCTGCCCATGCCAAAAAAAAAAAAAGAAAGAAAGAAAAGAAAATTTATGTGGCAATTATTTGCTTAATTTTTTTTTTTTTTTGATCACAGGATGCTTTTAAATTACTAACACTTCTGGTACACATAAATTATATGGAAAAAAACAGAAACCAATCTATTTGTACTTTGAGGCATACTGGTATTTCTCAGTGTACTTTTGTGCTGTTTTGTTTCATTTTTAAAGGTAGCAATTTCAATTCAGGTCCAAGCAGGTGTGTCTCTTTCTCAGCCCAAAGGAGCCCTTATTTCTCTCTGCTTTGCCATTTCCCAGGCCCTTTCACTAAAAGTTTTCCTTCTGTCTTGAGATGAGCCCTGGGGAACCACTTTGCCAATTCTGTAGGCCATAATACTGTTTTCTGTGAAATGACTAGAGATTTACATTCTTGCCACTTATCTGGAGATGCTGTGTATAAACCAGAGCTCCTGAATGGAGCAGAGAAATAAGTGAGACAATTTTAAAACTCAAAGAATCCCTCTTATTCCAAGAAGCCAAACATTTACTACTCTAAAGGGTTTTCTAAAAGAATAAAGCAAAAAGTAAAAAAATAAAAGCTTTATTAATGTTTTCTGGAGAAACAGAAAAACATTTTCCACAAGAAAAGTCCTTTCTGTATTGGAATTGGCAGCAGACTGCCTGAGCATTTATCTCCTGCATAGAAAGTGCTCTGTCAGGCAAGCTGTGACTAACAATAAGCTGAAAAACACTCCACAGACTTCCACTGTATTTTATTTGGCAGAGAGGAATTATTCCTCCGCACAAAGTATTTGCAACTGGCATCAGTTAAACAAGAAATTACAATCTTTAAAAGCCCTATTTATCATTAGCTGCAAAAGTGCAGACTTCACCGTCAATTACACTAACAAAGGATTACAGACCATCGACTAAGCACATGGGATAACAGCAGAACACGCTGCGCTGAAGGGAGGATTACAAAGTTAAGAGTTGGGGCCCCTTCTCCAGAGACCCGTGGGCCCTTCCTCAGCCACCTCCCTTTCCCTTTATGGGCTGACTCTCCCAACCCTACAACTCTTTTTCCCTTCATCTCATCTAGTGGAGGCTCATGGACCAACACGTTTTCAGCACAAAGATGTGATAGTCGTGAAATAGCAATTTCTCAAGACTCATCAGCCTAATCAAGCCAGCAGCAGCTTTATACTCCAAGTCCACTCTGAATGTGCCCTGTTGATCAAACGGAAATTACAAGACTGATTTCTGAAAGCTAAAAACAACAACATGGTGTTATTCCTCTCAGCTGTTTCAAGAGACTAAATGGTCAGAAAACGAGTGGATTTCAGTAAGCCAAAGGCCCCTCCTGTGATTCTAAAACAACCTCCCAGGCCTGTGTATTTTTGGAAGCAGCCTTTTTTGCATTACAGGGAGGCATTAACCCATTTTTAAATGACTTCATTCCTTAGGAACAGAAAATCAAAGAAACGCTTTGTTTTCCCATCTTTAGACTAATTTTTTTTTTCCTCAAATGATTATGTAAATGATGAGACCTCTCTCAAAACACATGGATATATATTGTTATTTAGCTTGGACTTTCCAAAGATGCATGAGATCATGATCAATGCTGCTGTCACCTTGCTCCGTTAGGTTAGTTTGAAATGATGCTGAAGTGCCTCTCAGGGGCACCAAGCTTACAGAAAATATTATCTTCAATATTCTTACTTTCTATTGACTATATCTGCATGCAGACACCAATAATTCATGAAAATGAAGAGGGATAACACAATATATGTAAACCACAGACCCAAGGGTCTGGCACATGGTGTTGAATGTATGATGGTGAGATGCGGGCAATGATATTAATAAAGATAAAGATGATAATGATGGGGAGGGAAAATATATAGCCATTAAAAATTATGTTCATGAAGGATTTTTAATAGTATGGAAGAATACTTATAACAGATGTACTATTTAAAACAGGATGCCAGTTACATACATGGTATATTCTTAATTATATTAAAAAGAAGACAAAAAAAAAGCACTGGAAGGAAATAAGCCAAAATAGGAGTCATCTCTGAGTGATGCAATACTGGATATATTTTTCCATATTTTCTTTTCTAGACTCTAATTTTCTACAGTGAGCTTATATTACAGTTATTATCAAGAAAAAAATAGAAAAGGCCAATATAGGCAAGGAAAAATCAAAAATAAAATATTACACTTGTAATTATGAACTTGTAAACCATGTTCACAGACAATATGACAACTGTTCAAAGAAGATAATTTCTCCCTTTTACAATAAGGAAATTGCGATTCAAAGAGATTAAGATACCTTCTCAATGGTAATCAGTTAAGTGTCACAACAAAAACTAAGACACAGATCATTTATTTCTAGACCTACGTGGCTTCCATTTTCCCTTGCTGCCCACTGAAATGCATATGCATGTGTGCCCTCACGCACATTTGTATGTTCAGTTACATGGCTTTTTCCAATTCACATATGAGGCCCCTGTTCTCTCCATATTAGAGAACATTCCTTCACATTTGGTTCTGCTATGGCCGTAAAAGCCATCACGGGACTATCACTTGGAGATGAGCTCCTCCAAAAATCACAGGTGCTTGGAGAGCTTTATTAAGCTCTATTACATTGGAAGAAATGCCAGGCAGATTCTCAGTCCAAAAATAATCTCCTTTTATTGATGCTCAAAATTAACTCATGGAGGAGTGAGCTAAGCTAAATTAAAGCTCTCATACAGCAAGGCCCTGGGATTTTTACTGAGCGGTAAATGTTTTCTCTCTGTGTGAGAACTTTACTGTTTCCTTCCTCTAAGAGGCTGTGCTTAGATGCAAAGAAAGTAGCTCAAAGCAGATCTGCAAGAACTCAGTTTATTTGACAAAGACTCTTAGTTTAAGTCCCTGGTGTGAAACATTTAAAATTTTATAGGTTTTCTTAGCTTTTAAAGTAATTTGCATGTAAATAAAGGGATACAAAACTCTAGTAGAAGTGGCGAAATGTGTTCTTTACCTTTTTTTTACTGGAAAAGTGGATTCCTATGTGTCATTGGTTGGCACATTTTTACTTATAAACTACTTCTAGTAGCTTGACAGATCTTAACCACATCCCTTCTGAACTGCCGGCTGCACCTTATGTTCTTTTCACAACTATTGAAATGCTGTGGTACATTTCCTCTCTGAGAACGGCACACAAGGGAATAAGTGATGCTAAGACATAAGCCGGATATCAAGACTCAGGGCTGCGTCTTTTTCTTCAATGTTCATAAAAGCAATCACAGGACTACCACTTGTAGATGACCTCCTCCAAAAATCACAGGAACATGGATGGTTTTTGTTTCATCTGGTAAATTAAAAAAAAAAAAATGCCAGGCAGATTCTCAGTCCCTCCATTCCTGCAGGGTGGGGTAACACCCACTGAGTTTTCAAGTAGACACAGATAAGCATGCCTGGCTTCTCTTATTTCCATGGGTCCCTCTCTCCTTTCTCCTGCCTACCTTGCCCCTTGAATGAGTGACCATCCAAGTTGGAGGCGCACATCAATTTCTCTGCCTCTCTTTCTCTGCTGGTTTTTGGATATACACACCACGACAGGAGGAGGAAATGAAAGGGACTTTTATGTTGAAGACCAGAGAAAAGCGTGTTTATGTTTTATTTCTCTATACTCAGCATCTAGAAGATCCAGAAAATAATCCCAAGTTCCCCTCAGTCTATTCTATGAGAGTAGCTGAGTTCCAGCAAAGGGCCCAGAGAACAGAGCCAAAAAAAAAGTTTAACACAGGAAGAGAGATGGGGTCAGGATAGTTGGGGGAAAGAATATGCAAGTCCTTAGGTAGCACAAAAAGAAATAGAAGAGAGAAAGTGGGTAGGGAGGAGGGGAAGGGGAGAAAGAGGAAAGAGAGAGTACTTAGAGACCTCATAACATATATATATATATTCTGTTTGTTTACTATAGAAATGGGTTTGTTTACTATAGAAATATAATTGACTGGAAGTTACACACAAGTGAAAAGAATTCCAACCTGGGGCAGTATAAAGACTTTTGGTCCTGACATTCTCTGAAGAATAAAATAGTCTCCTCTATCTAGCTGCAGCTGAGGATCTCACAGGTGTACATATTCCCAGCATAAAAGATTGACCTTTCTATCCCAGGACCCTTACTTCCTCCACCAGTGCATTCTAGTAGACATATGACACTAGCATCAAATATGTTCCATAAAGGCTTTAATAAAAGGAATAAACATAATAACTTATTGAATGTTTAGGTATGCAGTATTTACATAATATCTTATTTTGAGTGGCTACATCCATATTGCAACCATGGGAAAGCTTTCACTGAAGCATTATGGGCATTAAACAAGGGCTCAGTTTCAGTCACAGCTCTGCCACAAACCAGCTGAGCTTGTGAAACATCACCTCGGTCTCCTCATTTTTCAAGTAGAAGGTTTCGAAGTACATCCTCTCTAGCCCCTTCTAACCCTAATCATCCATGCAGTATGTGTGGTGTGGTTTGGAGCTGTCTTCTCCAGAAAAACATGTTCTTCAACTTCAGCCGTTCCTGGGGATGTGAATCCATTATAAGTAGGACTTTGGGTTGAGGCGACTTCAGTTAACGTGTGACCCACCTCAATCAGGATGGGTCTTAATCCCATTGCTACAAAACTGAGGAACCAAGGACCGAAGGTGGCAGCCAGCCCCAGGACACCCATCTTTGGGGAGAAAGCATCGCCTTCATGATGCCTTGTGGTTTGGACTTTCTCTTAGCCTCAAAATTGTGAGCTGATAAACTCCCATTTGTTTAAGCTGACCCATCGCATGGTATTTGCTTGAGCAGCCAAGGAAACTAAAACACAGTACAATTCTCTCTCTTATGCACACTAATATCAGATCTCTCGCAAATCAAGCCTCCTAAGACATCCCAGTGAAACTTTACTGAGGAGCTAGACTCTCATTGTAGATTCTTGCAACTTCAAGCAAGGTCAGATTGCCTCGGCATCTCTCCCAATGCAGTGGACTGTGAGATGCTGACAGTTTCCTCTTAGTACATGAAAAGGCTGAATGACAAGGTAGAAGAACTGATGCCTTCAACCTCCTCTTAATTTCTAAGTCTACTGTTATTCTAACAAAAATAGAAAGCCTTAGATGTTATCGTACTTTTAATTTTTATCTATAGGAACACTTTAGGCACAGCTGTTACTCGTTAGACTCCAGTAACTGAAAGCATTTTGTTACTACAGGAAAAGGGAAAAAGAAAATCAGTAAAGTTTTATTTACAATCTGCTTTCTTGTGAAATAGAAGCCCCTGAATCAATAAAAAGAAGTGCATGGTACTAAAAGCATAAATCCACTTTCTTAAGACAGCAGCATATACTGTGGGCACATTTCCCAGATTTTTAAGGACTATCCTAATTCTGTCTTATTTTCCCCACCAGTGTGCTCACACTTCTCAGCCCCTCTGACTAGCTTTTGAACGAGAAAATAGTTATAAAGAGAATGTGCCTCTTCTCAGTGGGTATATA
This sequence comes from Tamandua tetradactyla, assembly GCF_023851605.1. NCBI lineage: Eukaryota > Metazoa > Chordata > Mammalia > Pilosa > Myrmecophagidae > Tamandua > Tamandua tetradactyla. Next base: position 24,517,909 of record NC_135330.1, on the reverse strand, counting down.
TATATAACATATAAACACATGCACTGAAGTTTTACAGAAACTTTATAAAAATAATTTCCACCCTCTAAAGGAAACAGATATTCTACAACATAGTGAGCTCCTTATCTGTGACTCTTTAAGCAAGGCTGAACGCTCTCTGCCAGGAATACCAGAGAAAAAAACTTCAGCGCCCAGAATAAATTTGATTCAATTACTTATAAGCAATTCTTTCAAGCCTGAATTCAATGATTCTGTAAGTTAATATTTTTTCCTAAATTCATTTAAAAAAATTAATCCAGTCCTCCACTGTGTTTCATGTGCTGGCAGGTAATATAACAAACACAAGTGTGAAAATGAAACCTTATGGTGCTGAAATTCGGGTACATTTGCACCTGGGATTTTGGAAACTCAAGCATGTGGTGGTAAAATCTTTCATAGCAGCAATTTTCCTCCAAGGAAACTGCAAACTGCTTTAGAAAACTAAAACTGCATTTGCCTCCTGGAAATTGTGTGTGGTGAACAATACTATTCCCACTCATTAGGCAGAAAATATGTGAAATTAGGAATCAAATTGGTATACATAGATGGAATTATTGATGGACACAAAACTCTCCTGACTTTTGTACTAGACTCTTTGCCTTACAATTACATTTTTGCTTCCCCTAATCAGATCAGATTTCTCCTGATCCCCTGTCTCATCTCATAAATTTTGCCTCCTTCAAGGTATAGTTCTCACCTTTTTTGATTCAACTTCCAAAAAAATTGCAAGCAATAAATGTCCACCTTAAACCTATTGCCCAACCTCCATCATACTATCTATACAATCAGACTTCTTATTCCTAATGGTTTTCATCGTAAGAATCTGACTGAGCAAGTTTTACAAAGCAATTCATCTTTTCAAATTACTTAGGGCAAAAAATTGTTGCGTTTAGGGAAGGGGGACAGGGGAAGAGGGGATCACAGCACAACAAGAAAGTCAACTGTTGTTCTTTCGTGGTCCCCTTCATAATAAGTAAGGCAGGGCTGCCATATCAAATATCCTGTTTCCTGAAAGCCTGCCCTTGAGATTGGTACTGCAGCAAATTACATCATAGCAGAATTCGTTCACAGTGACCCTAAGTGCACCCATATTCCAATGTTTGCCGCCTGACCCCACCTCCCTAATCACATCTGCATGCTGTCTCCACTCTTTAGAGTAATACTTAGAACTCTTCTATCACGTTTTCTATTTTACTAGTCATTTATCAACATTCATTCATCTCTTCTCACCTTCCTTCCTTTGAGGTAGAGCCCTATGTTTAGTAATAATAACAAAACCGTGGTATTTGGCATTTCTAGAGCTTCTGCCTCCTGAGAACTCGGCAAATACCAACAGCACACACAGCAGTCTCCCGGAACAACTTAGGTCAGGGAAGGAATGGGGAAGAATGCTGTGACTAGCCTAAGTGGAATAATTTGATGGTTGGATTGGAACTGAATCAAAATACTGGTGTTAACATGTCTGACTATTTAGAAAAAGTTCCACGATCACTTAATGATGAAAAGCTATAAGGCTGTCAAAATATGCCTGGAATATATATAGGATTAGGCCAGTTTCTAAAATTTCCCAAGGTACTTCTGGGTCAAGGGCTTTCTGCAGAAGGTAAGACTTTTCGATGATATAAAAATTTCAGAACTCCTGGTTGCAGAAAAATGTAAGAGATGTGTGTGTGTGTGTGTGTATGCGGGAGTTAGTTAGTCAGATAGTTAAGGGTTTCTTTAACTTAGTTCCACTAAAGTTCTCTAGTGGACCCATTTCAACCCTCAATACTTGTTTTGTTTTGCTTTTGTTTTTTGTTTTTTTTTTGCATAGGCAGGCACCGGGAATTGAATCCTGGTCTCTGGCCTGGCAGGCAAGAACTCTGCCTGCTGAGCCACAGTGACCCACCCTTACGCTCAATACTTATTATATACTATCACTTCTTATCTTGAAAGAAGAAATTATTCTGCAGCTAGAACAGACTATATTCTTAAATAACAAAGAACTCTAATGGCCTGATATAAAAATGGCTTTACTTTACATCAAGTGGATCCAGCAACTTAATCATAATTGTAAGGTGATCCTATAACCACATTATTAAAAAAGGTTACAACATTCTAAGAAATTATTCATTAATGAATCAGGGAAGGCTATCCCAACAGACTGGCTAACCCCATTCATTGGGGTTTTTTAGGTTCTTCTCCTGAGCTAAACATTTAAATCAAGAAATAATAAAAATTCTTGGAAAGTAAGGAATTGGATTCTTAACCCATAAGGATTTATGTTGATTATCAAGGACTTCCTGCTCAAGGACAATTGTCAATATAAATCCATATTCTTTCCTGGAGATGTAAACCTGAATAGATCCTACCCCAAGTTTGGATTGCCAGGATAAAAACAATTTCCACATTATATCCTTTGTCCCTCTCTTATGACATCACTTCCTACTTGATATTATCTTTATTTGCATGCAGGTTTGGAGTCTAGACCCTAGACCTATTCATAAACTCTAAGTTTCCTCAAGGATAAGGAACTTTGCATCCCTCAGTGTGTTTAATGCTGTACCTAGTATGCACTAGCTGTACGTTACATGTTTCTCGAATGTTGTAATGAAGCAGGCTTAGAGAACACTCCTTCTCCCACCCCAACAGAAGGTCAGATAGTTACCTGGAAACTACTGCTGGAATTCTGTAAGCCCCCAGAGCACAGAGATTAATGTTTTACCACTTCACATTACACCCTTGGGGCTAAGTTCTTTTTTTTCATTTATTTTCAATTGTATCTCTGTCATAACACACAAGAACAGGAGATGAAGAGGAGAAAATGAAGAGGAAGGGAGAGAGAGGTCAGGTGGAAGGAAGGGAAGGAGAGAAGGGTAGGAGGCAGGAAGGGAGGCAGAGAAGGGAGAGGGGAAGAGAAGGGGAGCAGGAGGGGGGAAATATTCTTCTCAATGATGTCAGAATCCATTTGAGTAATATGTTGGTTGTCATTACTTATGCAAGTGTGACCTAACTGAATCCATCAACAGTCTCTAAAAGGCAATTTATACTTCACTCATAGGTCAGTTAGTGTACTATTGTAACCCAGCCATTATTTGCTTGCTGGCACCTAATCCACTCACTTTATATCATTCATTCATTCAGTAAATACCTTTTGAGTAGTGATGTTCCAGGCCCTGTGACTGACACTGGAAAACAGTGTTGACCACATGTCCTTCACCTGAAAGGTTCACACTGCTCCTTCCACAGCCACCTGAAATCCAAATGAGTGCTATTTTCCTTCCCTGAATTTAGTCAAGTACATTTCTATCACATTTTCCTCTCTACACTCTTACCGTCTGCTTGGGCAAAACCATTAGTAACTTCTTCCTGCCTTTTCTAATGGATTTATCTCTGGCCAATTCATGCATTCCTTTGCTCTGATGCCAACATACTCCTCTCTCTCTGCTTTTTCACACTTGCTGAAATTCCCATCCCCCTGTATTGCTTCTAAATTTTATTTTATTTATACTCTTCCCAGAGCCATTCATCCAGGATTTCTCTTCACATATCCAGGTGGTCCATAATTAATCCATCTTGACCCAATAAAAACATTTGGATGTTTAAAGCCCAATTTGCATTATAATTACTGCCATTACACAAATTCTCATAAGGTGGGGGGCAGTCAGACTTGAGTTTTGCCAAACAAGTATTTTCTCACGTTTTCAACTTCAAAAATTAGGCTGCCAATGGTGACTGCTGATGGTGTTTATGAATATAGTTATGAAGAAATATTAAGACACAGCCATCTTCCCTCTCTTACTGTCTCTCTCGTACATGCACACACATACACTTGCTTTAACTGCATAATTATCTATAATAATTATTTCCATCCCCCAATCTATTCTCACTGATGAACATGTATCCATCTTTCACTATTCAGCTCATTTTTCTTACAGAAAGGATTGACAACTCCATTCTTTGTTACCTTTCTATATCCTACCTTGATCATGATTGCCTCCAAGTACCCATAGCACAGGGTTGATTTAGGTGTTCACAAGTTTGCCTTTGCCACTATAAGCTCCTAGTGGCAGGGACAATGACTTTGACACAGTATTTCTAGTGCATGTTAAAGTATATGGGACATAGTAGGTGCTCAGTAAATGTTGAATGCATGGAAAGAAGGATCTTATATACAACGAAATACTAAACAAAATAGCTAGTGGGAACTAGAGGCCTTCTGGTAGCTTCTGAATTTTCCAAAAAATACATTGTCTGGAAACTGGTGAGAAAGATGCTTCATACAGATGAATATCTCATCCTTCTTTGCCAGAATGTAACCAAATCGTTAGTTTCTCTTTTTTGACTTATTCTGCCTTTCTCTCTCTCTCTCTCTCTCTCTCTCTCTCTCTCTCTCTCTCTCTCTCTCTCTCTGTCTCTCTCTCTCAAACACACACACACAATCAAATCTGATCAGTTGGTTCTCCATACCTACACTTTCATCCTTGACTATGACATAACCAACCTCTGTGCCCTATGCACCCCACCCTCATCCAATAATGCCACCTGGTGCCCAAAAGAAAGAAAAATATCTAATAAATAAAAATTCATATTTTTTAAAAACTGGTAAATATCAGACCCTGGAACCATATACTGAAAGTAAAAAAATTAAATATTAAAAAATAGGAATGTGATTCAGCATACACGTGTGATGTGGGCTTGTCTAGAACATGAGGTGTTGGACCAGGTGATCACATAGTTTTCCTCCGGGTATGGAGTGTGGCAGACACCAGGCTGATTGCTTTACAAGCATTATTTCCTTTCAGCCCTATGGGAACCCTATGAGATAAATATAAGAATGGTTCTCATTTTACAGGTGCAGAAACTGAGACTAAAGTTAAAAGATTTGCCCAAGGCAGAGCCTGGCTAGGAAACGGTGGCAGAGACAACTGTGGCTGTTCACCCACGATTCGGCTCCCTTCCACAGAGTGGCGGCGTAGTTGTGGGGAAGTGGCTGCCCAGCCAGGGACTGCATTTCTTGGCATCTCTGTATTAGGGAAAGTCACAAAGACCGATTTTTAGTTATAGGTATGAGTGGAAATAAAGATGATATTTCTTGGTCAAAGTGGTCATGAAGCTGGTGTGCCTTCAAGTTTTTCTCTTTGGCCAGAGGATGCCAGTCTCTAGAGTGACTTTGGAAGCCATGTGCTGGAGATGGGCAGGACATAAAAAAAAAAAAAAAAAATAGGAATGCCTACAGTGTATAATGATAGTGACTAAATATGCAAATTTAAAAAATGCTTTTGCATGAGGAAGAACAAAGAATGTCATTACTGCAGGGTGCTGAAAATAGATGATAATTAATATTTTAAAATTTTACCTTATGTGAGAGACTAAAGCAAAAAATGTTTATATGGTGCAAAATTTATATTTTGATTAGTGCATTTCCTAATATAACTTATGTAGACAGCTTAATTGAATACCATAAGTATATGGAAACTTGAGTAGGACATGAGATTTTGTGGGTTTGTCCAGAGTGATGCCCCAATAAATTCCAGAGTGATTTGAACAGTGAATTAAAAAGTATTTGCAAAGAATGGTGAGAAAGGGGAGAAATTCAACTTCCCCGAGTTGAATTCTTGATATTCTCACAATCAGTGTGGACAACTAAAGCTATAGGCTGAGACCCCAATCCTGGGGTTTGCTCATATGAAACTTAACCCCACAAAGGATAGGTCAAGCTTACTTAAAATTAGGCCTAAGAGTCACCCCCAAGAGACCCCCACATCTTCTGTTGCTCAGATGTGGCCTCTCTCTCCAGTCAACACACCAAGCAAACTCACTGCTCTAACCCTGTCTATGTGGGACATAACTCCAGGGGTGTGGACCTTCCTGGCAACATGGGACAGAAATCCTAGAATGAGCTGAGACTCAGCATCAAGGGATTGAGAAAAATTTCTGGACCAAAAGGGGGAAGAGTGAAATGAGACAAAATGTCAATGGCTGAGAGATTCCAAACAGAGTTGAGAGGTTATCCTGGAGGTTATTCTCATGCATTAAGTAGATATCACCTTGTTATACAAGATGTAATGAAGAGGCTGGGAACTGCGTGAAAATGTAGAGCTGCGTTCCAGTAGCCATGTTTCTTGAAGATGATTGTATAATGATATAGCTTTCACAATGTGACTGTGTGATGGTGAAAACCTTGTGTCTGATGCTCTTTTCATCTACCTTGTCAACAGATGAGTAGAACATATGGAACAAAAATAAATAATAGGGGGAACAAATGTTAAAATAAATTTAGTTTGAAATGCTAGTGATCAATGAAAGGGAGGGGTAAGGGGTATGGTATGTACAAATTTTTTTCTGTTTTCATTTTATTTCTTTTTCTGAATAAATGCAAATGTTCCAAGAAATTATTATGATGATGAATAAGCAACTATGTGATGATATTGTGAATTACTGATTATATATGTAGAACGGAATGATCAAAATAAGAATGTTTGCATATTGCATTTCTTTGGTGTTTTTGTGGTATTTAAAAAAAATTTTAAAGTATTTTAAATATTGAAAAAAAATCACAGGCATATCACATAGACTTCCAGTTAAAAACATAAAAAAATAAACACACAAACCTGCCTCAAAACACAGCTTTGTCTTCACTCACATGTTCAGAAAAAATCTGAGTGCTCTCAACCTTTGCAACCCCACAGACCTCCTTCCCCAAAGACTCCATTTTTAAAAACCTTTTCTCCCAAATAAACTGCAGTCTGTCATGTGCACTAAGTAAACTCAAAATTGCCAATCTGAGATACCATTTAGCCTGCAATAAACAGGAATATCACTCATTCATTCATTTGCACTTTAGTGAGTCCCTACTAGGTTTGAAGAACTGTACAAGGCTGCAAAAAAAGAGTCATGCTAAACTGATATTGATCCAATTAAAATTTAAAATCCTGAAAATTGTCTCATCTGTAAAAAGTAAACATACATATTCAATAGGCTTTTTGAAATAGCTGAAAATAAGTATGAGTTCCTTATTACTTTCCACAAGAAGTTAGGGATTGTGAGATTGAGAACCACTGGATAGGAAAACTATTAAGAAAAACCTATTGGACTAAGCACAAGTTCAAACAATTCCTGAAGAGAGTCTCTCAAATATCTACTTTTAGTTCTGAATATCTTTTAATTACCATTGGTTGTTAATTTATATTGGTAATGATAATTTTATTGTCATAGAACTGAGAATCAGAAGATGCATAAGTAAAAAATAATATGGATTTTACTTGAATTTGAGTCACCACAAAATTGTCCGATGCAGTTTCAAAAATGAAATCAGCAGTCATATATTGAAGACACAGGAAGCAAAGTAGAATATCTCAGTCAAATATTCAAACAACAGTCCCCCAAACAATGACAAAGTTTTCAAGTTTCCACGATAAAATGGGGAAAAATAAGTACAACAGACTTCAGTTTTCATAAGCTAAATATATCTATTTATTTATTTTGAGAATATAGTCATTTTATTATTCTGGTGCCAAAAATGTCCTTTCTTTTATGAGACGAAAGGTTTATTTAAATGTCCTTACTTGGCTAAATAAATTTTTAAAATGACACTTTTTTTTTTTTGCATGGGAAGGCTGAACATGATGTTTTTTTAAACACAATTTTATTGGTAAATAAATTTCCAATGTCTGGAAAACCCTGAGCATGAATCTGAAATTAATTTTGAAGGGTTAAAAAATTAAAAACTGTTGAAACTGGCTTTATGCTATCTTTAAGAGAAAACAATCCAATTGCTTTTTCAAATGGATTGGTTAAATGAGGGCAATTTTAAACAAAAATAGAAAACAATTAGATTGTTAAATTTTCTGCCCCAATTACAGACCAATTCTAGCTATGTATTAACAATATGTAATACTCTATTTTTTCTGACCCACGTTGTATTTTGAGTGTTAATGTTTCCATGGTTCTTATTTCATGTCACTTTCTGGATCTAAAGTCAACAGGTGGGGCCCCAGGTTTTATTTTAACTCCTCGGATGTCTAAGTTAATATTAAAAAATCATAATAATAATAACTTTAGAGAGACATGACAATGGGTTTGGAAGTCACACAGCAAGTAAATGAATGTGTAGTCTAGATGCTCTGACTGCTAAATAACTAGAGTAAGCAACGTGTTTCTTTTCAAAAAATCATCTTGATGCTTAATTTTAAGCAAACTCTATTTTTCCCTTTCCCTTGTCACATAGTTTTTTGGATTGAGTAGAAGTATTGGGTCACTTGCTCTTTGACCCAAGAATCTCCAGGGACTATATATTCATTTAAAGAATGAGTCCCTTTAGTTACCTAAAGTGTCCTTGAACGAAATTGTTTCCAGATGCTTACAAATATTTCCAGGAAATATCCACACAGTTTTTATGGCTAAGTAATAAAGGACTCCACAGTTTCTGTTGAATTGTAAAATGTGGACCAAGTCCTTATTATAAAAAATAATAATAATAATTACAAAATAAACCTATTTGGCAAGTATCTGCTACAGGCGAAGCACAGCACTAAGCATATTCAAGGCCTTATCTCATGTAATGCTCACACACACACACACACAAAAAAAAAAAAAAACCAAGAAGGGAGATACTATTATTCTCACCTTAGAGAAAAAGGAAAGTGAGGCTCAGAGTATAACTTCACAGAGCTCATAAATGAGGGAAATAGATATGACTACCACAAGGCTCTGTTCTTAACCGATGTGTCCTGCTGTTCTCTCTGAGCAAAGCCCTTCTTCCATTAGCTTAATACAAGAAGAAAAAGAAAGAACTCGCAAAAGTTGCAAGACATCCTTGAACATCCAGTAAGATTATTTTTAAGAGTCTAGAGAGGGAGGCTTGTCAAACAAGAGCCCTTCTTCAGTTTCAACAAGTGCCCTTGGTGGATTTTTTCACAGAATGTGCTTTTCAACAGACTGCCAATATACGATGTCAAAATTTTCTCAGTATTTAAAAATCAACTTGCATATACGGGATTTTAAAATCTGCTTGTTTAGTGTTCATATCGTTCTTAACTTGCAATATTCTGACTTGTAAAAAATGGAAATCCCAAATGGTCAAGGTGACCTTTTTTATAAAAACCTCTTACTCTCCTGGAGGCTATGCTTTTATTTTTAACTATGCAGTACCTTGGGGGGGGGGGGGGGGAAGCCTCTATTAGAAGGAAAACTTTAAATCTGGTTGCATTTGGGGTAGGGGTAGAGAAACGTTCAGTGAATTATCAGTTATTATAACTAGTAGAGAAGCACATCATAAAGGCATCACCATTTACAAAGCCTTTGCAGAACGTTAGTTCCATTGCCCAAAACAAAAGATGGATAAAAAGTCTTCTGGATCTGTGTTTGGAAAACATTGCAGAGTTTCTTTGTTTACATCAGTTAGGAGATACACATTTCTAGTGAGTTTTGCCTAGGTTTCATTTCCAAATGATTTGGAAGTCTCAAAGTAAAGACCCTCTGATGATGAAATGAAGTAACACTGGAGCGTGCAGTTACAGAGAGGTGTCAACTGTAGATTTTCAAAGAATCCACCAAGTAGGAAATCCATATGCAGGCAATTAAGAGGTGACTCTGTTTGTTCTGGAAATGTCTTGAATGGAATTGACTGCCCAAACCGCTGCGGCTGCCTGTCTCCTACCGATGTTAAATGTCATCTGTTCATGCCACCTCTTCCTCTGTTCTCATCAAATAGCTACCCCTTAAGGCTAGAATTTGAATCAGTGTCAGAAATTGTTGACCTTGGTAAGTCATATTTTTCTTTAGTCCCACTTCCCAAGGCATCACAGACTCTCAGACTTTTGACCTCACTGAAAACTATGGGATTATTTGAATGAGAAATTCTCTTCTCTGCTCCTCTTTCTTCCTGTTCTGCTTCCCCCACTCTCCCATGCCACTGTAACTCCTTTTAAAGAAAACCTGGGTTATAAAATGGAAAGCTGCCTGCTTTTGCCCTCTTAAGTTTTTGGTCCACTAAGCCAGCAGTTTTTCCAAGTTGCCTTTCTCCACTCACCAGACCATGTTTTAAACAATATCTGGAACACCAATAGCCACTTCTTTTTGTACCCTTGACTAAAAAATCTACCAATCTTCTTAATGTTATGTGGTTTCAAATCATTTTTAAGTGAGCTTAATGCTGATGAAAGATACCAGATTGACAGCCGTGGAGGCAGATGGTCTGTATTTTTAACTATAGCAGGGTGAAGCAATATCAATTACTGCCAAGGAAATTCACAGGCCTCACTCTTCAGCCCTGGAAGAGTTCTTGTCAGATCAAACAGGTACATATGCAAGGGAACACTCAATCCTGTTGTAATACTGCCTCCTCCACAAAGCCTTTCCTCAGGAGTCCTTGTCAGATGAAACAAACCTGACCCCTGTACCCCTAGCTGTTTCTTATCCTCTGCTTATTCCAGAGCTTTATATTAGTGTTGATCAGACCTCAAACTACATGCTTATTTTCCTCCACATTCTGCTCCCACCAACCCCATATGCCTTATGATTCCTATTTTACAGATACATAACAGAGGGCAAGTATGGCACATTTAGAAAGAAAAAAGAACCCAGATAGAAATCTAGATTTTATGACTCCAAATTCCAAATTCTTTTAGCCTCTAGTCAATCAAAGCTAATACTTTTCAAACTTCCAAGTCTGGAGGAAAGTAATTCCCAAATCATCTTTCCTTTAATTGCTTCTTGCAGATCACCCCTTAACAAATACCCCGGCTTTAAATCAGACTTCCAAGGGCTGGTGAGTTGTCTCCCAGTCAGCTGCTAGTCCAGATTGAACTCATCCTTTGGCAAGACTTCCCAAAGCATGAGTCGGCTCTGATCAGCCTTCCCAGGCTGTGGGCATCCCTCCCAACCACTGTCCTCTGTACCTCCTGCACCAAAAGATGTACACGGCTGGTGGGTCTAGCCACATTTGGTATGCACCAACACATCCTGCCCAGTTTCCCCTGCCTCGTTTTTCATGAAGACATCAGTAGAAGCTCAAAAGAAGGGACAAGTTTAATAAAAATTCAAGAAAGCCCTGATCCAAAGCCAACATTTCAGCTTCAGGAAAAAATATTGATTCTATTCCCTGTGCTAAGAAGTTAATAAACTGATTGGCTCTAAATTATAGTTTAGAAGTCAGGTGACTGTCATCTTGTTCCGAGGTTCACATCATATGTAAACCAGTTTTCCTTTTTCAAATAATGTACTTCCTTGCATGGTTTTTTCAATCAATTGCAAAATTATAGATTGATGCTGACTATAATTTATCACTTGCCAAATTACTTTGGGAAAAAAGAATCCTGAGAAGTGTTGGAAGATTTTGAATGCTGAAGAAGACAAGATAGCAAGACATTTCTTAACACTCGAGTTTCCCATGGTGCTACAGCTACAGAAAGCCTAAAGCATTTGGGATTTAGAGCCTTCTTTAAAAGTGACAGACTCTCCCGATAATTTTCCAACTAGTGATTTCTCATAGATTGAAATTCCTACAATCTGGAATCACTTCAGGGTCATAGAAAATTCTGTCAAGAAAAGATCCCATCAAGCTCCTGTGAGATAAAGGATCTTCCCTGAAAAAGGGAGAGTAGAACTGAGAAACAGGTGTGTGGAACAAAAAGAAAGGATTTCAGGTTGCCATTGAACTTTGGAGCTGGGTCTCATGGTACACTGAGGTATCATTGAGGGACAAGGGAAAAGAGGACCAGGATTGGGGAAGCAAGGATCTCAGGATGGGAAATGTTGAAATGTGAGCTCTGTGAGGCATCACAATAGATTCCTCTATCCTACTAGATGGTTGGCTCTTTTGTGCAGCCCATCCCATACCCTTCTCTAGAATCCTCCAAAGCTTGGGACAATGCTGAATACAATAAATAGTTATTAGTTAGTAGGTAAAATGTTCTGATACCAGCTTATCTGAAATATGATTAATATTTCATCGTTTGGAGGAAAGTGCTGACATATGTCTGACCTTTGATATATACACACTAAAGGGGAGGTACTCACTTAGGAGATATAAATAACTTCTTAAGTCATGTCAGCTATACAAGTCTTCACATATCTGGAGTTGTGGGCTTTAGTAATGCTGCCTTCTGATGTTTTGCTAAAATTACAAAGAGTCTGCTTTTCCAGAACTTAAAAGAAAACCATTCCTTTCTGGGAAAATTACAGGCAGTGCCTGAATTACAGGCTCTAACTTTCAAATCACTGGAACTCACAAAATAATTGCTCCCATTTCACACCCCGCTGCACCCAAACATTCCCTCTCCTCTGTCAACTGCTTCCAGGGAGCCTGCAATGAAAAGGCTTAGAAATTTTAGAGAAAACTGGGGGTACAAAAACAGAGAAAAGGTGAAACTAAGAAAAGCGAGCACCCTGGGTCAGTCTTCCAGGCAAGGCCACACAGCCTCATTAATAATGTCCCCTCGTTACCTCTTCTGGGTATTAAACTCTGCTGGATCCCTTCAGCCTCCTGAGCCTCTGTAGTCTGCATGGCCTGGGTATGTGCACCTCCGCTGTTCAGCTCCTCATGCACACAGCTGGTTCCAACCCCATCACCTCTCACCTGGACCATTGCAATAACCTCCCAACTGCTGCTCCTTCCTCCTCTCAGATCCATTCTCCATACAGGAGCCAGGTTGCTCTTTTAACACTATAAATCACATTATCTCACTCCCCAGCTCAGATCCCCCTAATGCCTCCCCATCACCACCTCATTTAGAATATAAGCCAAACTCCTCACCGTGGCCCACGTGGTTCTTGTCACCTGGCCCCTAGACACCTCTCTGACTTCATCTTCTACCAAACCCCACTGCATGCTATCTTCCAGTCAACCTGATTTTCTTTCTGTTCCTTGAACACCCCAACCCTGATCCTGCCTCAGGGCCTTCGTGTTGGTTCTTCCCTCTGGCTGGGAGGCTCTCCACCTTGATCTCTACATGATTAGCTCCTTCTTCTCACTCATCTCCCTACTCATATAAGCCTCTTTCATTTCCTTTGTACTACTCATAATTCAATTATTTATCAAGTTGCTCATTTGTTGATTTGTTTATTCTCTCTCTTTCCCAGAGAATGTAAGCTCCATGAGAAGAAGCATTTTGTATGTCTTGTTCACTGGCACATAAAGCAGTGACTGACACACAGGAGACACTCAACACATATTTGTGGACTGGATGAAAGATTGAGTTGGTGAAAAAGGAAGGGGGTGGAAAGGCAGTTTGGCTTGCAAACATGATATGTGTAAACCCAGATGACATTTTAGGATGCCCAGGATTTACCACGTCCAGACAATGACAATTCAGTAGATTATTTCCCAATTGTCTTCTGTTTCATGTATTTATTTTCTTTGCAGGGAGCTTTAGAGAAGAGGGGTGAGTAGGATGATTGAGGCACCAAAACCCCATTAGTGTCCCTAAGAAACCATGCAAGATGACAATGATATACAGGACAACGTGAGAGCACACAGGCAGTGCACCAAATTCACATACTGGTGGGGAAAGGGACTGGTTTCAGAGAACAGATTCCTCTGGTTCTAAATCTTGCCTAGCACTGCTCCAACACAAGTAGAAAGGAAAGAACCATTTTTTCCTTCTCACTGTTGCACCACAAAGCACTTTATTCTAGGATGCCACATTGGTGGCTTCCGTTGTCACCACGGTTCATCTACATCATAAGTTTACTAGCCTTTTGGAGGCTGCCCGGCAGCCCAATCGTCATTTATAATACTGCATCTGAACAAATGAATTTCCTGTTCCAAACAGCCAAATTAGAAATGACAGCCTGGATCTTTCAAATAAAATCTTCTAAACTCAAAAAAAAAAAGCCCATTCCTAACTCAGAAGAAAACACAACTATAAAAATTCCCATAGCAGGAGAGAACATAATCAGATATTTTGGACATCTCAGGTTTTTTTTTCAGTGTTTTAAATCTATTCTTAGATTTGTGAGTATGAGGTAAACTAGTTTTACATATCCCTGATTTAATCTTCAATAACCTTGTCAAGAAGAACGTGCTATTTATTATTCCCTTTTCATAAGATTAGGCTCAAAGTCATATGTTGTTAAGGGTCGTGATCAGAATCAATCTTCACCTTCAGAAAAACTTTCTGGCTCACCCCAGGTTCTTCTGTAATGCTTTATTTCAAGTGACTCCTTCATTCAAGTTCACTGAGCCTTATAATTAACCTCAATTTTGCTGCTTAACTGACACTGACTTTTCCAGTGCCACCCAGGGGTTATCTTTACAGAGAGATAATTTTTGGAATAATTTATTTGCATATTTTCTTCGGTAAGCCAGTGTCCATACTGCAGTTTCAGGTGCTCTGTGTTCCAAAGAATAAATGCCACAGAAAAGTCACTCTACTCAACCATCTCCTTCCAATTTTCCAGCCACTGGAGGATAAGTGAGAGGATACAGTACGCCAGAGAGGTCAACGCAAGTTCTGGTTTCGTCGCTAACATTACGACTTTGGGCAAGTTACTAAGCCTCTCTGAGTCTCAAAGCCCTATTTGTAAATTGAGGATGATGATATCTACCTTTCAGCATTATTGCGAAAGTTTTAAAAACATTAATATTATAAATTCCTTGGCTCATGATGGGTGTTCAATCGATCTTCGTTTCTTTCCTTTAGTTCCCTTCTTCCATTGAGAGACCAATGCACTAGATAAATGAGACACTTCTGAGCCACAGAGCCAAACACAAAGAAATACAGGAAATAATCCAAATTCCCTTTGCTTACCCCAAAACCTTCTTTATTTTCTCATTGATACATTTTACATCCCTCTGGGTTAATAGGATTAGAACCACATTTTACAGTTACATTATAAAAGTCATTCTCACATGGGGGATTATCTTTATATGGAAACATTATGCATGCTACTCAAAAAAACTGTATTTAAACCAAGTAAGTCCGGCTGTCTTTGGTAACTATTCACCAAAATGGAAAACTCATTGAGAAGGTGAGTCAGCCGGGATAATTTTCAAGACAATCACAGCCCAGGCCAGCATCTGCAAGGCCTGAAATATGGGATGTTATGACACTTGGGGAATTACTTCTGACGTACTTAATTATGCAACAACAAGATTTGCAGAAGCATAACCATATAGTTCCCCTGGGTATGCTGCCAGTGTGCTCCACAAATGATTAAATATAAAATAAACAACAGCCAACTGTGAATTATGAAGTTGTAATTCCACCAAGGGAGCTGCAGTGATGTCATAAACCACTGAGCAAAGCTCCATGTCACCAAAGGATCCCAGATGAGCTTAGAGGTCTGTAACTCAGCAGTGGTCTTTGCTGCAGAATATGGCTCCAGAAAGCATTTCTCCCCCATTTTTGCCTGTCTCCATTTCTGCAAGGGTCCCCTTTTCTTGTTCACTTCTTCTTAACTTCTTAAAAAATGACACCAATCCTGCTTTTTCTAAGTGCAATTCCTTTTTAATTATTTAAATGGCCTGTCATTTAAGAGGTGATCCCCTTCCTCAACCCTTTGAACAGCAATCCATTAATTACAAAAAAAAAAAAAAAGCTTGATATTTAATAGAAGGACAGGAGCTCTGGAGCACACCTCAGAAAGGGAATTTGAGATGTAACTTCAGTATGTGCCAAGACTAGCACCCTATTAATGGAATAAATGTAATTACCTTTAAACATGATAAACTTGGAAAAGTGACATCGAAATTTCAAAGACAACTTTCACATAGGTCAGTCATAAAAAAAAAGAGAGAAATTAAAACTTGGCTTTCTCAGACCATGTAGAGGATAAATAAACAAACAAAAGTACATAGATATCAGAAAGACTGTGTTTTGTCAGCCATCCAAAAGTAAACACATTGTAAGAAAAGAAGGTACAAAATACTATAACATAATTTCCTGAATGTGGCACACTTTTATTTGAAAGTTTACTCATATTTAAAAATAAAGTTAAATTACAAATATTCTATCTGTGCAAGAGATTGCCACTTTGGCACATGCATTGTCTTCTAGAATAAAAGCTGAAAGAACAATCAACTAAAATTAGTCTTAATTGGGATTTTTACACCCCCCAATATTGCCTCCAACTGTTTTCTATTTTTTTTAGGCAAAATGCTTAAAACAGTGCCAGGCATCCAGTAAGTATCTTCTGTGTTCTAGTTCTTAATTTTTCATGTGTTTGTTCATTCATGTGCTTGTTCAATAACTGTTTACTAAGCCATTACAAGGTCAAAAGCGTCATGGTAAGTGCTACGAGGTATAAAACTTTCTGCTTCCCTGTCCTTTACTTCAACGTTATATACACCTGATTGAATGGGCAGCACTGACACTCATGAAGAGTTAATTAATGTATCTTTTCTCCCTAGCCACACAAGATGAGGTGGATGTCACAAGAAAATACATCATCCAACATCAAATCCCTGGAGGATAAAGTGATCTACATCAGTATTTTAAAACGTTGTGGTGCACAAAAATCATGAGAATTTTTAATGCTAATTTTTAATTCTAAATGCACATTTTAAAGATTTTTATTCACCAGGTCATGGGTAGGGCCTGAAATCTGCATTTTTAAGAAGATGCAGTTCCTTGTAGGTGGGCAAGACTTTAAACTGCAAGCACAATAAAGAAAGAGTAAGGTTGCTTTCATGTTATCTCTCCTTATCCATTTTCTCTAGATCATTAGGAAGAAACTGTATAAGGAAGCAGCACAGACAGAAGAAAGAAATGAAGAAAACAAGGACAAAAAGAAACTGCCTAAGTGAGGAATGCCTCCTTGCTCTCTAAAGGAGAACAGTAACCCAGAGTCATCTACACCCTCGATTAGAGAACACACCATATCATAAAACCCGTACAGAATTTTTAGCAAACATACACAAATACTTCTTATGTCAGAACTAATATTCCTGACAGAGCGTGCTAACACCTACTTAGCAGGCTTAAGAAATGCCCTCCCTTTCTCTTACATGAGGCACAGAAGTCCTGCTTCTCTACACCCACAGTGGCCTGCTTGCTCACACGTACCACAACTGTTGGCCATACTGGCCTACTACCCAAGAATGCCATGAGAGATTTCATTGTTAATTGCTTGGCAAAAATATAAAGAGTACTGGATGCTTCATGTTACAGAAATGCAGTCTGTATGTCTTCCAGAGTTATCAAATTTCAAAGCAGTACATATGAAAACAGGTCACAAAGCAAACAGAAGACAGAATGTTTATCCTACTCAACTGGTTAGAAAAATCTAAGTTGGCAAAATAATGGCAACTTTATGTGTAGTCACAGTTAACATAGTGAATATTATTCACATACAAAAAAATTAAGTAAAACCCACAAACATCGCAGAGAAATAGTAATACAGTACTATGTTAGAGATATCATACTACCTAGAGCATTTAACTTGGTTAATCTCCTAGAAATGTACTATTTCAGGAGTGGGATAGGAAGTCTTCATGCCTGCTCTCCTGATGATATCGTAACCATATGTCATATATTCTCCATACAATTCGATGGCTAAACTATGGAGTGGAGGTTTGTCTTCTTCAATCTGCAGGGACGGATGAAGCAAAAGGAAATATAAAAGTTGGTGCCATCTTTTAAAAGTTTTAAAAGGTCTGCATTACTGTTCAATGCTATAGAAAGTAAGGGTAGCCTAAAATGGGTGTCCACAGTCAGGAGCTCCCGAACTGAATTCCTGGCTCTGCCAGGGACTCGTGGTGTGGCTTTATGAGTGTCGCTAAAATCATAAGGCATCAGCTACTAACTGCAGCTCAAAACAGATGTCGACTTAGTCCCTCAGTAGGGGAAATGCAGTTAAAAGTGTGACTTTTGAAGTATGGAAATATTCCTAAATTTGATTGGGATTTAATAGCCTCTAACATTAATTGGACGCCACTTTGAATATATATCCAAGCCTGGAATAAATGATACTTATCAGAGATGTTGTAGAGATGGAGAGTAGGAAGCAAACAAGCATTTATATGAGTGTCTTCAATGTGGATAGGATGCTGGGCATCCCTTCTACATTACCTTGTTATTCTGAACAAATCCTGTGTGCTAGTTATTAACGTGTGAGTTATTCATCAAGGAATAGGGGTTATCTAAGGTCAAGCAGCAAGGAAATGGTAGAACCATAATTTAACAGGACAGTCTGATTCCAAAGTGAAACTCCTGGATGACCCTAAATCTAAATGAAAGTTCTCATTTTTTGAGGGCTGGGTGTAAAGCTATTGAAATGCTTTCTTCCTCTTTTTGATCTTTTCTTGATAATTTAGAAAAGTCTCCATTTAGGCCCAACTTGATGCCTTATGGTATAATGATGGACTTTGCCCTTTATTTCTCAAACATTTTCACAATTAATACTCTCTATTATTTCTCAAATATTTTCATAAATATACTCTCCTTTTGGCTTGCTACATTCTCAGGAGGAATATTGGCAGAGCAGTCATACCTTTACCTTATGAAAAAAATTTGAGCTACAGTAGTTAAAAGAGATCTGTACAAGATGACAATGCGCTTTGAAGTGGCATGCTGGTTTCCTCATTCCTAATTCAGTACTGTTTTCACGAGTCAATGAGGCATCTAAAAAAATGTGGTCGACATCAAAGTTGGTAGAATATATAATGAAACAATTTAAAATGGGGTCAGGAGAGTGAGTTTTAATCCAGTTCATTGTAGCCCACTAAACTTCTCCAAGCTACAGTCTTCTTATCTATGAAATGAAAATAATAATGCTAGCTCTACCTACTTTTTGGAATTGGCTTCATACAACATAACAGCATCCAAGGGAAAGAAAAAAAACATAATAGCATCTGTATGTTTTCTGAGAGCTTGTGAGGAGGTTTCATATTTTATCTCATTTAACCTGTCATGTTATTAATGTTCTTCTTAATGTTAGTTTTAACTTATGACAAGGCAAGTCATCAATTTATACAAGTAATCAAAGAAAAGAATTAAATAAATCAGCAGCTTGAGTATATTCATTCAGCTCAAATGATTGGACTTTAAGACCTATCCAAACACAGCTTGAATTTCCTGGTAGTTCAAGCCAGCCCTAAATCTCCAAAACAAAAACAAAAACAAAGAAAACAGTACAGAAAACATAGATACCTCACCATCCTGAGAAAGGAGAATTTCTGGGTAAAGAAAAAAAATAAATAAAGAGCACATAAATTTAAATAGCAGTCCATATATTTTGAGTAAAAATGATCACACCAGGAAAAATTTCCTCTGAGGAAAGCAAGAAACAGACTCTTAGAGCCAAAACGTTCAGTGATATGATTTTCTCTTTCTTGTCAGAAAGGATTCAGTCTTTGAAATATGTCTAGCTAAACTGCAGATTTCAGTGTCATGATTAATGAACTAAATTACGTTTTATTTCTTAAATGTGTTGAGGATTCATACTGTGGTCTTCTCCCAATCTCAAGGATTAGAGCTGCTGGGCAGCACATCTGGTTATGGGCTGGTTGCTCCCTGGGTGGTTCTCTTTCTTCCCTCCCTTAGAAATAGGCAATAGGAGGAACTGCAGCAATTTGTATTGGGAAGGCATGATTTTTAATTCTAAAATTGCTGTTTCTCTATCTTCCCCTTATCTCGTGAGAAGAAGAAAGATCAATTATTAAGATACAGCTAATTCATACTTGAAAAAAATCGTTCTATTGGTTATATAGCACTTGTTAATACTTTCCTCAAAGAAAATATAATTATGTCAGGCAAATGTTTTAATATCAACTTGCCTGGGAATGAATGCTAATTATACTCTATAATAATAATTTCTATTTTCTCATAATAATCACTGTAAGTTAGAGTCTGGGCACTGTGGACTTTCATACCTGGATAAATGTATTATCTTTGATTTTTATCAGTGAGTGCTTTCCTTCCTTTGTCATAACTCTCTAATATGTCCCTATTGTACCTGGCCATCATGCTACAGGATATGGAGAAACAAATGTTGTTTTAGTCCTTTTTCTTCAAAAGCATTTATGAGGGTTAAAACATTTAATGAAATGAAATGCAAGAATAATCTACAATAATAGAAAATTTTCAGTCCCAAACAATATTTTCTTCTCTGCTTATTTTATCATGCTCTTCCTAACAAAACCATGCAAATCTAATTTTTCAGAGTAGTTCTCTAACTGTGGTCTAGGAAGTTCCTTTAGGTATTATGCAGGCTTTCCAAATTTCAAAAAGGAGACATGTGCTCATGTCTAGGGAAGGTTCCCAGCTAGAAAAGCAAAAAAAAAAAAAAAAAAAGGAAAGAAAAAGAAACTATTTACTCTGAAGAACTTTATGGCTGGAAATATCCCCACTGGAACTTAAGTAAGCTGAGAAATAACTGATGCTACAGCTCTCACAATCTCTGAAGAAATTTTATTTGTTGTTTGTGTGTTTGTTTGATTTTTCCTATGAAAGCAAGGAAGATAAATGTCTTTATATTTTCTTCATCTGGGAGATAAACAATCTTTGAAAATGGAATTAAAAATTCCTCCCTTGATTAAAAAATCATTAATCAAGAGTCTTAATACAATAGTATCTAAATCTGTGTAAATTTTTTTTTAAATGTTAGCACCAAAATATTGACGTTGTCTATCTCAGGATTATGAAATATGGATAACCTCACTTCCTATTTAAATTTTTAATGTAAAAATTTGTTTTAAATGAGTGTGTGTTACGCTTTGGAGTTACCCTTACAGTTTAAAATACTGGCAGCTAGAGATTGCAAAAATAGTAGAATCATACTAAATACATATTTGCTAAATGTATTTGTGAAATGTACTCTCCATTTCCCCCCAAAAGTCTCTAATCTTAAGAAAATTCTCAAGGTAAGTTAACAAGCATAAAATAATGAGAAAATAAGCAACTGATCAAGATTGCTTGATTTCTAGAGCAAGCACTGAGAAAAGGAATGAAGTGAGGAAAAGCCTCACAAGGAGGTGTGATAAGAGCAGAATCTTGAAAAATAATATGGGTCAGTTTGCAAAAGGAGCACAGAGCAAGTAGCACTCAGAGAAGCAGAAATGAGAGTAGAGCACATGAGGAAATATACTGGCCCAGCTAGCACACTGGGGAACAGTAGGTAAACAGTTGGGATCACATCTGTGTGTGTGAACAGGAAGGTTGTTGGAGCAGGGGTGGGAATAAAAAAATAAATAATTTGGTCTTGATGTGGGAAAGAATACAAAGTGTTTGTGAGTTCTAAAGTGGCGAGCCACAATTTTTTAAAATGCATTTGTAGAGTACAGTAGCACTTATCATTCATTCATTCAGCAAATATTCTTTGAAGATCCATTATATCCACTTTCTCTCACCTACACATAAAGGGGGACAAGCATGGATGCAGGGAAACCCAATTTATTAGGAGGCTAGAACAGAAATGCAGGCGAGCTATCACAAAGATTTAAGAAGTAGATGGATTCAAACACTTTTAGAAAGTAAAGTTGTTAGAACTTGGAGTTAGATTGACAGAGCATAAAGGAAGGAGTCAAAAGTGAGTGCAAAATTTCTGGATTTTACACCCTGATGTTGCCATACTAGACAAGAACAGAGTTGCTAGCAATATGATATTAGGGAGGAAAGTGGTCCATGTTTTGTCCTTTTCGAGGTATTATGACTTTTCCATGTCGATGTATGTCAAATAGGTAGTCCATATATGGATCTACAGTTCCAAGGGGGGACTTTCAAGGTATAAACTGTAAGTCCCTAGCATATGTTGGGCCTAGATGAGATCTCTTAGGCAAAGGATAAAAAGTGGGAATGGGAGGGGAAAGGACCTTTTTTAGGCTAGATTGGAAAGGGGATCCACAAAAAATGCAGAGCTCATGCTATCACTTAACAAGCATTCTCTGAGTTTATTCAGTCAACAGTTTGGCAGCTGTCCCAGGAGTATATGACTGCTGTAATCCAGACAAATAGTTGGGGAAGTAGCTGTAATTAAAAATGGAAAGGAAGGACACAATGTGACATACGTCAATTCCCAGGTGCAAAAGTTATGATTCCGTACCTACTTCCATTGAAACTTTTAACTTCTGATTTTTATGAGCTACCTGAAAAAAGAAATCATCCCTCCAAGCTTCAAATACTAAGAAGTCTCTAACTGGGCTCTTACAAAATGAATTAACAGAGAAGAAAAATATCTGTATATTACTTATCATTGAGTTCAACAGTTTTCTCCTTTTCTGAGGATTATAGAAAACAGTGTTAGGGGGCCATTGCAGCACCCAGATCTTGGATAGCTAATTAGGGCAAGTTGGAGTGCAAAGAATAAAAGGATAGTAGACAAGAATAGGAGGTTGAGGCAATGATTCCCGTCCCCCCTCCTTACCACCTCCACTACCCCCACTCCCACTCCCTGCCAGTCCCCAGCAATTAACACAAGCCCTTTGCTGACTACCACTGAATTTGTGTGGATAACTACAATGGAAACTTGAGAAAATGTGGTTCTCTGTGTATTTCTGAAGTGCTGGCTAGGCCTTACACTTTGCTCACAGTCAAGCTAATTGAATTTAACATATCCTGGCTCAAATTTTGATTGAGTTGGGCCCCTTGGCCTGTAAGCTGTATATCTGAATCCTCTTTGAAAAGATTTGACCTCCCATATATGTTTAGAGTACCTGGAGAGCACCCATCTGTTTTTATGCTTATTTATAACTACACCACCTTCCAGCACTGTGAGATCCTTTAAATATAATGACATGACTGATGATAAGAAATTAAGTGAATGGGGTGAATGTTCTTACTCTCAGAGAAACATTTGTGGGAAAGCAATTTCCCTTACAGTTCTGGCCTCACGCTTCTGTTTCCAGGGATCACCCAAGGGCAGATTCTCTTGAAAGGTAGGTATTAACCATCACCTATGCTAAGAAGACAAAGCATTCATTCTGCCCAATAGCCTCTCCCAGTGTTGCGTCCAATGTCAGGGTGTGATAAAGAAGACATAGAGCATCCCAAGATTGACCAGTGGGGAAGAGACTTTAGAAATTGATTCTCCTCTATCCTGTAAGTCTCTTGAAACTCCTGCCTATAAAGAGAGGATCAGCGGAAGCTAGGAACCAGATCTGAGGGTTGGAAATGACTTTGGATACCCCAGTTGCATGCAAACACCAGATATGGGGCAGCATTTTGTTCCTCCATTTGGGGGAAAGAGGGCCTAACTCTAGGGTGGTCACTTTTCTGCACCATCTAAAAACTGCAGATACCATGAGGGCTTCTGTGGCAGTTTTGTAGCATCTCACTAATACCTGCCCAGTCTCCGTCTTACAGATCTATTCTCCTTTATATAAACAGGGTGTCCCTATGCAGACAAGTCACACCCACCTCCATGGGGACAGACCCTCTCCTTCTACATAGGACTCAGTCATCGCTGACCTCAGGACCCTCCACTCCCATTCCCCTTGTGCCCCTTCCTGTGCATGCTGGAATCATGACCATATTCCTTCAAACCCGAAAAGAAACACAGCAAGCCTCCCAGCTATCTCATGTTCCCCTTATAAAGCAATGCACACATGTGATATATATACACACACAGTCCTGAAGCGTCTTCACGCTATTGATATTTCCATCTTTTACTACTTGTTCAAAGAGGTCATCCAGTCTCTCTGTCCCGCCGGAGTCCTCCAGTTCCTGAAGGCAGGGTGGTTGGTCCCTACCCTGTCCTGGGAGGAAAGCGCCCCCTGTCGGCGAGAGAAAGCGAGGAGCGGCGAATCTGGCATCTCTTGCCGGTGCATTCCGCCCCGTGGAGAGCTGGGCCGCAGAGCCCTTGGAACAGGGCGGAAAAGGGCAGGGTGGGGCGGGGATGTTTGCATCTTTGCCCTGGCAGAGTCGGAGAACATTCAAACCTAAGATACTGTGGGCCTTGTTTTTAAAGTAAAAATTCTTCACCGAATTAATTCCTCCTCATCCAGTTTCCCTCCACCACCACCACTACCCAAAAAGTTGAGATTCAAAGAGAGCCGGTTCAGCTCCCAACGTGAGCTCAATTCCTGCGTGTGAGTTTCAATATAGTCTTTCCTCATCCGTTAAGAAAATCTCCAATCGCTTGCAAAGAACACCATGAAAGCAAAAACAAACTAGAAAACCTGCCCTCATCCTTGCTTATTACTCTGATCTTGGGGATTCAAATTAATACACCTTTTTCAAATTTACTCCTCATTTGAAGCTGAACCTGGGGGAATTAATAATGGCAAAAATAAGCCCCGAACTTCCTGGGATTTGAGCTTCCTCATTACATAGAGAAGAGAAGGGGCTGGGACAAAAGGCACCCCAGGGATAATTGCTGGTGGTAGCCCAAACCCTCTTTTCTATATTTGAGAACTGCGGGGACAGTGAAATTCTTATGATTCTGATTGTTCTCAAACTCTTCAGAGAAGTCACTTGCGTTTGTGATTGATTTCTTCTAATGTGTTTTCTTTGATAGAATTTCCTTTACTAACCACTACTTGTGCATCTTTGTTCCTCCACTTACTCTAAAATGGATAGTGCCCCAGTAATCAGCTTCCCAGATAATTTTTTTCTTCAGGAAAGGTGGTTCCAGAAGAAGCAAAAATGTAGTACTTTTTTTTAGGCTTAAATTTTAAATTGATAGTCCATAATTCTCCATATGGCTAATTCCTTGAGGCCAAAACACTTAATTAGAAAAATGAGGATTCCAAGGATTTACTGATATTCAGACTACAACGGAGACTTCTTATTCAAGAGCTTCCACATATAGAAAAAAAAAAAGCACTGACCCCGAAAAACCCATGTCCTGCTGTCCCTCCTCAGGTTTTCTTCCCAAGGTATGGCCATATTTATTGATATAACAAGAAAAGGAGATTGTGGCAGTTTGCTGATCCTAGTGTTGTTGAGACTGTTGGTTTCTAATTGTGTTGTTAGTCTGCTCACCAAACTATTTGATTTTACAAGAATCCAAATTGTGGATACAGAGTAATGCTGCTAACATATGCATGCCTTCTATACTGTTGGAAAAGGAGTTAAAGGACACCCATGTGGAAGTGGCATCATATTAAAACACAGACTTTGCCAGTGAGTGCCCAATTGAATCACAATAGCGTGCACTCAGGTAAGTTCTGTAAAGGTTGGGACATAAAGTAACCAAAGAGGTTTAGCCCTATATCCAAATTTTTCCTGGAGACATCTAATATCTAGCTCTGAGGAATAACCTGGAGAACAGGGATCTGTCGATAGAACTTACAAGATGGCTTGAGTGGAGGAAGCTGCCTCTCCATGCTTTGTTTTTTCCTTTCAGAAGAGGGGGGACTCTTCCCCTGAATCTTACCCTCTCTGCAATTAATAATAATAAAAAGCAAAATGCAAATCTCATCTTCTCTACACACCCTTTCGATTTCTAAAGCTGTAGCTCATTTGATTTCTGCTGACTCCAACTCTCCTAAAGAGTAAAAAATAAATACATTTTCCCAGAGCAGTTGAAAGTGGGGACGGCCAGAGGCTGGAGGCACGCGAGGGTCGCCGCACTCGCCCAGGGCGCATGCTACATTTCCAATATCCCTGGACCCTCTGCAAAGGAAGCTTAGGGTTCTCCAGAAGCTTCAGATGAGTTTTGATGGTGTGGGGGGCTGAGGGAGGAAGCGGGTAAACAGGATATAGGAGAAATTATAAAGGAAACAAACCCTTTAAAATAGAAATCAAATTGATCTATGGATCCTAATAGGTGAAAATCAACAAATGTTATTATGTATAAAAGGTCCCCGGGGTGGCTGCTGGCTTCCAAAGGTGTTCAAAGTTAGGGTTCCAGCGGATCCGGGTTAGTGGAGTGGGAAGGCATCGCTGCGTCTGACGTTGCTGAGCTTTTTTCGCAGAGGTAGGGGGAAGGTGATACGTTCGTTGTTGGTTTGGAGACGAATTGTTCGTCTGTGTTGTATAATCTGAAATGTCGCTCTTGGGCAGACGAAGGAACCATGGAACCCACTGCTGCCTGCCTGTCGCCAGGGTGCTCCGACCTGAGAACGCCGGAGGAACCAGGCAAAGTAAAAATACAAGGCTGCAGGGCGCTTAAGGCACCGGAGAGACTCCGGAATCTTGGGAAAGGTCTCATCCGTGAAATGAGCGGTGAGGGCAATGACTCACTATTTTCAAATGCGGGGAAATCTGACGTCCCAGCGAGGATTGGCAGCCTGGGACCACGGACTTCGCACGCCCCCCTCCCCAACACTTCAAACTTGAAACCAGTCTTTGCCCAAAGCAGGCGGGCGTCACTGGACATACCATTTCTACAAAGAATCAAGAGGAGGTCACCCAGTACCTTGCCCTGCATGAAAAATAAACAGAAGTCATCGCACCGCTTCTCCGGCCTTGACATTCAGCTGTGGCACTCAGTGACCTCTCCTGATCCAGGATTTCACCGTTCCCTCTAAAGAAAAAAAAATTTTTTTTTTCCAGACTGCCCTTAAAACAATGTATTTCATTGGGTCCCCTTTTTAATCGAGATAACTAAAACCCAAATGCAGAGTACCAGCACGGGCTCCAAAATGCTGAGATTCTAAAGGAACTAGGTATTGATAGGAATTACAGTTGGGGAGCACCCTAGAGAATGTCCCCTCTGCCCTGGGCATTTCTCTGCTGGAGAAGACTTCTCAGAGTTGGGCCCCAGGAGTGTGGCGAGCCGGTTGAGCAGGCGAGTTTCTTCGCGTCGCGTTTACACCTCTTCCTTTGTGACAAATCGATTTCCCGCGCCGCTGTTCTGCATTTGCGTCCGGCGGCGGTCGGGGGCCCAGCTGCTCCCGGTGCACACTTAGCACCGGCTTGTGAGTGTGTGCGTGTGCGCGCGCGTGTCTAATTGACTTTCCGTCTACCTTTTTATGACTACATGTGTTTCCAACAAAAGGTCTTATTAGGACAATCTGGTTTCACTAATTTAGAGGTTGGGAAAGTGGAAGGCAGGCGCTGCAGTTTTTTTTTTTTTAAGACTTTGCAGAAGTTCAAATTAAGAAATGACAGCGGGATGCATCGTCTTCCTAGTAGTAATCTGCCTTTTTAAATGACCTGTTCCTCTTTCCTCTCCCTGACTTCTCGTGCTTTCTCACTCCCCTCACTCTATTCGCAATCACATTCCCCCATTAACCTTTATAATCCTAAATGCGTCCCCCCAAAATTGTTTTTTTCAAAAACTTAGGCTATTTGAACTCAGAAGTTTGAGAAATTTGCTGGGCTGGAAGAATCAAAAAAAGGGAGAAAGAAATCTTTCTATAAAGAAGAAAGTGCAGTGATTGTCAGGTAACGGGGGGGGGGGGGGGAACAATTGCTGGGGAGTTGTGGGGTGGGGAGGGAAGTAAACAGTGAGAAGCCCTAATTTAGGACAATACTTCAATCCCTTCTGCTAACCTAGGCCCAGATTGTAATTCGAAAATCTGTGAAATTAAAGATCTGATATAGATATTAGGGGTATAAGTGGAGTCTACTTAATTTTAGACGAGAAGGAAATGTAGGAAGGACAAATACAATGAATGTTCTTGTATAGTTGAACAGTGTCTTTTAAATGGTTCCCCATCCTCTATGAAGGAGATTATCATTTCCCATTGTAGACCCCCAGCCGGCTGCAAAGAGACCCTGACTCGGGTGTGGCCCCCTTTTCCACACAACCCCCACCTCCCCCCCTACTCCCCGGGCAGAAGCCCTGCTCCAGTTCACCTCTAGCCTGAGGCCTCCCTCTTCGCCCGATTCATATTCTGAGTCTCACTGTCCACCGCAGATTGGAGGCCCTGCCGGGCCAGGGGTCCTGACTTCAAGTAGCTCACAACAGACCCAAGGATGAGGGTCTCCCTGAATGCTATCACCCGGTTTATCAGACTCTTCTGGTCTCGTTGCAGGAGGAAGAGAAGGAATTTAGGCAAATGCTGCATCTAAAACCAACAAACTATTTGTCAGAAGAATTGATATGGGCATCTCTCCGGGAAGCAAAAAATGGGGGTGGGGGTGGTGTGTGTGTGTGTGTGTGTGTGTGTGTGTGTGTGTGTGTGGTGTGTGTATGTGCTTCTCCACGACTTTCTCAGCTGGTAACTGGTCTTTCCGCCCCATCGCCTCACTCTGCAGTCTGCATCCACCTCCTGGAGCTGTTTCTACACCAAACTTCCGCAGTGCCTGCTCTCGCTGACTGACCCAGGAAGTGGTCGGAGACCTCTGGGCCTCAGTTGCCCTCCGGGGTCCTCTCTCCCCTTGGGCCTCACTACTCCTTATAACTCTGAGACGTGCTCGGAGTATCAAGCTGGCAGGTTCCCGGAGTCTCGTTCATTTCTCTCGGGACACACTGTGTCCACGCGAGCCCCGGCGGACGCCACGTGTGCGGCGCGGCCTTGGTGACACCAGGCCTCAGTTTCTCAAGAGCCATCCCTCTGTCCCGGGCGGCCTCCGCATGTCCTTGGGGGCGCTCCTTCTCGGACCAGCCTCGCTTCGCGCCTACTACAAGGCCAGACGAATGCCGAGCTCCCTTCTTGTGGGGCCCACTCAGAGCTAAACGCCAGGGACTGCCTGCATTCCTCCGGCTCTGCGGCATGGTGCCCATTGAGGTCTGTCTGGAGCCCCGGCTTGCTGCGGTCGCGGGCCTTGGGCCTGCTTTTCCTATGCCCTTGCCGGGTCTCGGTCAGAGCTCTCCTGCCCGGCCCTGGCCTTCTGAGCAGCAGTTTTTTCCGGCCTTGTGTCTGTTGTGGTTCTAGCCTCCAGTGCTTGGAATAGCGGTAAGTGTTGTGATTAATACCTAGCGGTGCCTAAACAGAACGGCCAAATGTGCACAATTCGCAAGGCTGAGGCATAAACACATGGACATTCGGAAGACTATTCTTCCTACTTTTGGAACGTTTTAAATTTCCTTTAGTAAGACATTTAAAAACAATCACACATTTCGAAGTGTGTTTTGTTAGAGCCCAGAGTGCCTGCACAAACCTTAACTCTGGCTGCCGGTGAGTGCGGCAGGAGCGGCCACCCTAACATCAGTACTCTAAACAGGACACATCTGCCTCTGCCCGGAGCCCTTATCCCAGACTTGGGCCGGTAGGGTCTTCATTCCCAGAGCTGGCAGACTTTCCCAGGGAAAGGCCAGGTCAGAACCCGCTCTGCCAGCACTCCCAGCCCTCTGCAATTAAAAGTACCTGCGGTGGATCGACTGCCTTTAGGCCAAAAACACGCAGGGGCACCCTCGCCTAAACCAAGGAAACAGGGCGAGGGGCAGGCACCCTGCCAGAGAGAGGGGTTGTCTCTAAGGCCTGTTTTAGCTCAGCTCCAGGGCTCTCACCACTTTGTCCAGGTCCTGCTTCCAGCTCTGTCTGTGTCCAGTTGTTTTGTATATTTATTTTCTGAGAGTCTGAGATTGGCTATGAAAACCATAGCATGCGGCTGTCTCCCTGGTGCCACAGGTTCCAAACTTGAAGACAAAATAGCAAATAATGATGTGGAAAGTCATGAGCTTCGTTTGAGAACTTCCAGCCAAATTTAGCCTCCTGCAATCTCGAGGAGAGGAGGGGATATCTGAGTCTCTCCAGCCCCATGTCACCTGGGATAAGCCAAGTGACAGGTCTGTTATAAACTCCGGTCGTGTGGATAGACTTGAGGGCATGTTTTAACTTCATGGGGAAGGGGACATGGGGAAGGGAGACTGCGTGGACTTTCCTGAATGTCCAGAGACCAAGAGGGAGAGCTCATCAAATGTGTCGCAGGGGCTCAGCATTGGAGTCAGCGCTTTCCCGGCGCAGCCCCAAAGGTGAGGGAACATACGGAACAGCAGCTCGGAGCCCCCACCCCCACCCCCAAGACACTTCCTTTGCTTAGTCTGAGTCTTCCCGAGTCACCTAGGTCTTTGGCTCTGTCGGGTCCCAAACTCATTACAGGTGGAGGCGACGGCAGGGGGCAGAGAACATCTGGGGCGGTTCGGGCTCGGCTCTCGGGTGGGAACTCGCCAGCGCGCCCAGGCCTTGCCGGATGCACAGAGGGAGCCGCGGCGGATTCGGTTCCCTGTGCCCCGTGTCCTCCGCCTCCTCTGTCCCGACTGACCCCAGACTCCGCACAGAAGACCCGGGAGGAACCCTCCCGACTCGACCCAGCGTCTTGAACTCGCCGCCTTCTCAAACAGGGCGGGCTCCCGGAGTTCGCGCCCCTCCCGCACCGGTTCCCCAGCCGGAGCCGGTCGTCCCGCCCGCGCGCTGAGCAGGCGGACGCACACGCCGGGAAAAGCCGAGTCTACTCCGCCTCAGCCAGAGCCCTGCGGCGGCCAGAGTCCCCAACCCCAACTGCAAGATCGAGGAGCGGCGCCGCCGGCCTCGGAACCTCCCTCCAGAGTCCACCTCGACTAGACTCTCCGCCGACTCCTCCTGGTCGCAGCCTTTCCTCCCGCGCCTGTTAGCCGACCCTTCCTGAGGAACCGCCACAACCTCTCCTCGTCCCTCAGCCTCCCATCTTGGTCTCGGGTGGGTTCTGGTGGCCCTGCCGGGGCCGCCGCCCTGGATGCCGGCACACACACACACACACGCACACACACCCGCGGGCATGCGCCCCTCACTCACTGTCCTGCTGCGGGGTGTCACTGCCGCTGGTGAGTCCCGGCGACTCCAGCAGGCTCCGGCCCGCCTCGCCCACGCTCTCGTCAGCCTGGGCCGCCACCATGTCCCCGGCTTCCTCCAGGTCTAGCAGGTGACTGACGGAGAAGTTCTTTTTCGCCTGCAGAGTGTCGAGGTTGCCCGGGCTGTCCAAGCGGCCGCCCAGCGCCGGCTGCCGCTCCAGAACGTGCCCGTAGCTGGAGGTCATGGTCTCCCCCTCCGATCCCACCCACCCCCCTCTTCCCGCTCGAATCAACACCAAACGCTGTGGGCGCGAGGGGGGAGAGGAGCAGAGTGGGGAAGAGAGAGGGGGGAGTGGAGAGAGAGAGGAAGAGGGAGGGAAGGAAGAGAAGGCCAAAAAAAAAGAGGGGGGGGAAGAGGGCGGGGGACCCCCTTCTGAAGAGCAGAGCGTTCTGCACCAGCAGCCTCGGCAGCCTCGGCTGCTTTCCTGAGGCCAAGTCCGGCAAGGTCCAAAGAGATAATCCACACCAAAAACTAAAATTAAAAAGTCACCCTACGTTCAAGTCAGGAGGAAAAAAAAAAAAAACCGTCCAGTTCTCCAATAGCGTCCACACGAACACACTAAAAATAATAATAATAAGGGGGAGAGAGGAAAGGGGAGGCCAGCAGGGCGGAGTAGTTAGGCAAACAGAAGAAGAGAGAAGAAGGGGTGGGAGAGAAGAATCAAAGTGGTTTTTTTTTTAAAGGTTAAACAAGTTATTCCCAGGCAAGAGTTCAAGCACCAACAGAAGAAGGCTTGTTCCAGCTTTAAAACATCTTCAAGAAAACGTGTTCCCCCTCTCTGCACTCCTGTGGATTCTCAGGAGTGACTAAGGTTTCAGGAGGAGAGGGTGATGTCTTGCAGATGTATTGGAGAGCAGGATTCTCACTTTACTTTTCGTAAGGAGTTAAAAAAAAAAAAAATAGGGCTTCAAGAGTCCAAAGGAGGGTGGTGGTGGGTTCCCCCCTTTCCTCCCCCACCCCTCTCTCCCTCTTCTTGCTGCGCTCCTTTTCCTTCTCAGTTGGATCAAGAAGCTCTCTGGCAC
Source organism: Tamandua tetradactyla (assembly GCF_023851605.1). NCBI lineage: Eukaryota > Metazoa > Chordata > Mammalia > Pilosa > Myrmecophagidae > Tamandua > Tamandua tetradactyla. The sequence continues at coordinate 24,486,346 of NC_135330.1, read as the reverse complement.
TTCAAAAGGCACAAACTGGCATGCAGAGGAGGCTTTGTAGGGAATACAAGAAAATTGGAGACCCCTGGGAGGGCAGATCTCGACTTAATAGGAGCCTGTAATTACGTGGCAAAGCCTTTGTGCCGTGCCTGACGTTTTACAGACCCCCTTTCTCCATCACAATCTCCTTCTTCCTCTTTTCCCTCGGACCGAAAAAACAGTCTGATTAAGAAACCCCCCTTTGCCAACATCTGAGCAAGAGAGAAAGGGAGAGGGAGGGAGTGAGAGAGTGAGAGAGGGAGGAAGAGAAGACGGAGGGAGGAGAGAGCGAGAGCCTCTTTGGATTTTTTTTTTTTTTTTCTGTAAAGGTCTAATTATCATTCCCCTGCAATAGTATCACGGGGAGAAAAGACAAACTGAAACCCACAGTCACTTCAAACGGGCTGATTATTTTGCTTCGGCATTAACTCCTCCAGATTTTGTTAAAGATCCTGTTGGAAAATCTCATTTGCATGTTTTGGTAACAGCTGCGGGGGAAACTTGTTGGAAAAAATCCACAGTTTATTGCAATCAAATTGTGTTCTCCGTCTCCTCTTTTTTTTTTTTTTTAATTATTTTTTTTTTTAACATTTCCTGCTGTTCTAACAGTTCACGTGGGGGTGGGGGAAACGGTTGAGAGAACCAGCCAGGGAGCAAACATATAAGGCTACGGTAGACTCCTCTTAGATAATGTAATAAAATAACAAGAGCGATAATAATGGGAAGCTCTGCCACGCTTCTCTCGTGAACTAAGGGAGGATTGGGGAGACGCAGGAGGCAACCAGTAGATTCGAGGAGTTCCCCGGCGCTAGGAATCCTGAGGCCAAGGTAGTAGGAAATTAGCATATTTATTTAACCGGCGGAAAGTGCTTCGTGAGAATATCATAATCCATCCCCACCCGCCAATTTATAACCTCTTTGGTGCAGCCAAGAACGCTTCCCTTGGCGACAACTCTGAGCGGAGAGGGTCTCGCTGCCCAGGCAGGGAGCGGGTGGGGGCCGTCGGAGAGCGAACAGTGCCGAGAAGCTCCGGCGCTGCTGAGGATCCAGTCCGGGTGTGGGGCTGCAGAGGACCCAGCAGGAACGCAGAGGAAATCTCATCTAAATATATGGATAATGCTCTGTTGTCGGTTCTTTGGAACCATAACTTGACAGAGGACGAAGAGGTGCTGAGCGATTTTTTCATGACCTGTTGGAGTTTGGTAACACCTATAACAGTCTCATTAGAAATGAGTTGCTGTATGACGAGTAAGTAAAATATTAAGTGCTTATTTGTGGCGTTTTATGTTCTTTAAACACACACATACACACTCCTCCCTCACTCCCTTGATTGTTAGACTCTGTTTTTCTGTATATAGCCGAGAGGCTCAATTGGAAAGAGAGAGAAGGGTCCGAGTGTGTGTAAATGGTTTCTGGGCTCCAAACGGCCACAGTTAGCCCAGAACTTCCAGCCCTGATCTGGGAAAAGAACATTTGATGCCATCAAAGGGCTGCAGATTGAAACCAGATGTGCTCGCCTCGGTTCTTTCCGTGCATTTAATTAAGGAGCCTGGATGGAGGAGACTTTTTCATCATTAGTCCACCCACCCCACCCCCCTCTTCTTTCCACCCTCTTGCCCTCCCCCCGGCCTGCTTGCACCCCCGACCCTCAGCCCCGAGCCCTGCCAGCGCCGCTCTATACGCCGCGCCTGTCGCCAGGTCTCGCCAGCGGTCTAGAATCTAAGCAGTCAACATCTGTCCGCGTCTGGCCGAGGCAAGCGGCGCTGCCTGGCATGCTGGGCGCGCGTGGGGGCCGGGCGCGTACCCGAATAGGCCCGCGCGGAGAGGGAGTGTTTGAGGGGTGTCTTGCACCCGGATTTCCATCGCCTCTGCTTCGGCAAGCCTAAGCCGAGCGCCTCTCTTGCGCTGCCCCCGGCTGGTACCCGCAAGACTTATTGTGCGGAAAGGTTTCCCGAGGCGTCTGGCTAGATGAGTTGAGGAGACAGTACCTAGGGGCTGTTCCTCTTTTCTCCTACCACGCCGCCAGTCCTCCTGCCGAGTTTGTCCCTACACCAGGATCTGCTACCTCGGATCTCCCCAGTGTTGAAGGAACCACTGCCTCTCCCTCTTTCTCCCTTATTCTCCACCCTCATTTACCCTGCTGACTTGTAACGGTTCTTTTCGTCCCCGACACCGACGGAAGTGTCCTTTGTGACAAAGGTCTGGGAAAGGGGTCAGGGCTTTTGACACCCCAGGACGTGCTGGTTCCCCTGGAAACCTACTGACCTCCAGTCAGCTGGAGGAAGTTGCCTTGCTACGTTGTGAGGTCGGCATGGTTGGCAACTGAGAGGTAGCGACAAGGAAGAATGCTCAGAGTGCTCAGAGGTGGGCAGCTGGAAAGATAGTCCAAAGTCTCCACCTTCATTCGGGTGTATTTTCCCGAAGGGGTCAAGCACTTCCCTAAATTCACCCAGCTGTCATCCTTGTCAATAAAGAATATTAATCACATCAATAGCAACCAGGATGCGTTCGGTTTCAGTAAAAATACCGGACATACTTGCTAAACTTTATCGATCAAATGTTATGTACATATAGCATATATATAGATACATATATAACATACGTATGTATATATGTGTATGTATGCGAATATAAGTTCTCCTAGTTATTCACATACGTGCATATTTGTGTGTATAAATATATGCACATACACACACATTTTTTTTAAGGTGCTATTTTCACAGTATGTATCTGGACCTGAGCTCAAATACTGCCGGACTGCGCAGGGCTGGTCCAGCCCGGGAAGTGCCGCTCCAGCCGCTGGAGAGGCAGAGGTTCGGAGCTGCGTGTGACCCGGCGGCCCCTTTTTAGAAATGGGGGGTGGTTTTTGAGGATTGCGGAGTAGAATTAACTTGGGGATAGAGTCCCAGGGTCCCAGGGAAGGGGAGGTGTCGGGATAGTCACGGACTCGCGGCTGGGTGGGAGAGCTAGGCAGGGTGCCGGGACACCCCTGATTCACCACGCGTTTTCACGGAATTGTCCGGTGGCAGTCGGAGTGCGAAAAACGCACAGCTCCTCCCGGGGTATCCCCCAGGCCTCAGCTGCAGGCACCAGCCCCGGGCATACTCGCGGGTGGGGACGCTCTGAGAGTTGTTTCCGCTTCTTCGCTTAAGTTCTTTGTGCACACCCCCCCCCCATTTTTTTCCTAATAACAATTAAAAATGTATTGGATCCACATTGATTCTGTTTACACACAACATATGTAATTTGTTGCGATTCTGGATTGTATTTAAAAACTATCAGCATAACCCTACTGAGAAATTTAGGACAGGGCAGCGAGCGCTTTCACCCAGTGAACAGCGGAAGACGTCGGTTTCTACTTTAAAAGCGGGCAGGACTGGGAAGGCGCTGCTGGAACCCTTAGAGCCAGAGCTTATGCTGCGTCCAGGGCGCCCAGGGGTGAGTCGTCGAGCCGCTTCTCAACACGCCAAAAGGGTTGCCGCGCCCCGCCTGTCCCCGCCGTCCAGGCTCTGGGTTCTGCTCGCTGCGAGAGCAGAGCGCGGGGAAAATTGGCGGACCTAAGATCTTTCGTCTCAGTTTGCAGGAACCAAGAAGGCCAAGCACCTCCAGAATCCGAGAGCAACTACCTGGCAGAAAGGTGGTCAGGGCAGGAGACTGAGAAGCTGTGGCTGTGGGCACATGCTCATCTCCTCTCCCAAGCAGAGGGCAGGCCTGACTTGGAAATTCAGAAGGCCCCAGAGGAGAATGCCGTTCTGTACTAATCACTACTTTGCTTCCCGTGTAACTTCCTTTTGGAGAGAGTTGGAAGACAGGCATTTCTAACTCACAATCTCCGAACATCTGTAGGCTTTTGCTTGGCTTTAGTTTTGACTTCCATCCATCAATCAAATTGCATTAGAATTTTGAAGTCCTGGATGGTTTAACTAACCAGAACACTCTCCTTCTGACACTTCCAGCTTCTGAGATTGGCTTTTTAACACTTCTTTCTGTCTCACCTTCTTTAAAACAACTCCTGGTTTGAGATTCCTTCCCATATGAGTGGGAGTAAAACCGGGACTAGCAAGGAACTTGCCAACAGATCAGACTAAGGTAGGAAGGAAGTTTGATTCCTAGCCATGCACCCCTTGGGTGGTCCTATTCATAGTTTGGTATGGATTACTATCCAGTATTTTCCTGGCACTGGAAGAAGACAGAATGCTGTCTTCTTTGGGTAGCAGAATGTCCCCCACCAAAGCAGTTTCCCCTCTGAGGTGGAAGCCAGGACTTGTACTCCCTCACATGTTGATCAATCAGTTGACATGACAAACACATATGACAGTTCATGGTTTCCATGACACATAAACAAGACAATACCACCAGCATGTAAATAACATACTGTGGGGGGTGAAATGCCTTCTTACTCATGTTTGACAATCTAGTACATATTCAACAATAATGAAATGGGAAAAGAATAAAATACAAGATGGGTTCTTCAGGGTTCCCACATTTTAAGGTTTCTGAGAAAACTTTATATCAAACCTGAAAGAAACTCCCTTCACCCAACCAATTCTGGTTCTTGTAATTATAAAAGCATTTCAGTGGCATTTCTCCTATGCATGGGTAATCCCCCCCCCCCATCCAATAGCCTTATTGCATTATGTGAAATCTTGCAATAATTAAAAGTAGAACTAAAGACATACTTCCAAGTAGTGAGCTGGTAGTGTTTCTATTCTATTACAGGCTAGGAGACCTGATATTCATTTGGGACCTAGTACAGTTTCTTTGGGCTCATCTACTCCTCTATCTATGGGACACTGCCTTTGATTACCACTGCTGTTTGCCAGCTAAAGACCTTAAGACTCACATTGGCAAATACAATGAGTACTTTTCAGACTTTATTTTGCTAAATGCCTCTGCCATAGGCAGTGCAATGGTAGCTCAGTGACAGAATTCTTGCCTGCCATCCCAGAGACCTGGGTTTGATTCCCAGAGCCTGCCCATGCAAAATAATAATAATAATAATAATAATAATAATAATAATAATAATAATAATAAATGCCTCTGCCATAATTAACAGGGATGACCACTCTCTTTTTGAAATTTCTTATTCTTGACATCTATTTCTCTGACCATGCTTCTTAAGCTTCATAAAATACTCCTGTTTCTCTGCTCACTTCTAAAATATTGATATTCTTTTGTGTTCTGGCCCTTATCCACACTGGTCGTCCCAATACACAAGTTCTTATTAGAAGTTCCAGACCTTTTCATAGTTGACTACCACCTGTTTGTCAATGAGCCTGGAATCTAAATCTTAAACTCTGCCACTTACTGTTTCCTTGGGAAAACTGGGCAATTTACTGACCTCTATAAGCCCCAGTTTACTCGTCATTCAAATAAGGATGGTCATGGTATGTACCACATGGATTTTTGAAGATCAAATTGGAATGTGTGTAAAGTATGGAACATGGTTCTCAGCATATATTAAGCACTGAAAAAAATATCTATCTTCTTGCTATACATGTATATTCATTGAGGAACCTCAGACTCAAAAATTCCAAACCTGAGCTCACCATCTTCTCACCACGCTCCTCCTCTTTTACCAGTAGGCAACTCAGGAATTATCCCAAATTCCTTCCTCTCTAAGAACCCCTTACCTTATCCAGTAAATTGGTAAAGTTGGCTTATTTACTGATCTTGTCACGAAAGAGTCAATAAATGCTTGTTGAATTATAGTAGAAGATTAAATAATCTTGGAGTAAGTCAATAGGCACACAGTAAATATTAATTACAAATTTAATTAAGTCACAGATAATTTAGCAACGTTGCATACAAGTATAATAATATGTTCATATTATACAAACGTAACAGTAATTAGTAGCTAAGGTGACTTGACAGATGCCCTCAGAGGAAATATAAGTGTGAGCTACCATAACTTCTGTGTCCTTAAGAACTCCATGCTTTACTCATCAAGCGGATTCAAGTCTACAATAAATGAAGGTTGAGAAGATTAAGAGAAAACATATATAAAGTATCTCACCATAGTCAATATTCAACAACCATTAATTCCTTCCTCTGCTCTTTCTTTATACTCAGTTGATTCAGTTTAGATTCCTCTTGGCCACAGAGAAATAATCCTTTAAGAATGGACATATGCTTGTATTTCAGTTTGCTAATGCTACCAGAATATAATATACCATAAATGGATTGGCTTTTATAAAGGGGATTTATTAGGTTACAAATTTACGGTTATAAGGCCATGAAAATGTCCAGATTAAGGCATCCAGAGAAAATTACCTTGACTTTGAAGAAAGGCTGCTCACATCTGGGTTTCTCTGTCAGCTGGTAGGCACATGGCAAAGTCTGCTGTCCTTCTTTCCTGGCTCCTTGGTTAAAATGGCTCTCTCAGCTCCTTCTGCATCTCCAGACATCTGCTCTCAGTCCTGGCTCTACAAGCATCTGTCTGTTCTCTCCAAATTGTCTCTTTTAAAGGACTCTTGTAAGTGGATTAAAACTCCCTTGAATGGATGGGTCACATCTCCATCTAATCAAAATGTCCCCCACATCTGGTAGGTCACATCTCCATGGAAACAACCTAATTAAAAGGTCCTATGCAACAATAGGTCTGCCCCCATAAGATTGGATTAAAAGAACATGGCTTTTCTGGAGTACATAACAGCTTCAAACCAGCACAGGATGTGAATAAAATGCTTAAAAGTAGGAATGGTTCGAGGCAAGCAGCAGCATGCAAACATTCTAGAGAAACCATTTGCTGACCCTTCACTCCTTTGTTGGAAGAGTTCAAGCCTGGTGGTTTTTTTTTTTTTTTTCAATCTCAGTCTGAGAAATAAAGAACCTACATATTCATTGGATTGTTGGCCCTGCATAAGATAACCAAGCTGAAGTCCCTGAATGCTTGCTGCCTCTGCAAATTCCCCAACAATCAGGTCCTGGAATTGTGTTTGCAGGCCAGGTGGACATGAGGTGAAATATTTCAGGATAGGTACAAAACACTTTGAGCGTGGGTAATTTTTGCTGATTTGAAATTCCAGAAGATCCTTCAGTTGACTTTAGTAGTTATTTATAGTATACCCAGTGGGTGTGCCACTTTGGATAACCTTCCTTGCCTTGCTGCTCCCATAAATCTGGAGCCAAGTAGCGCCACATCTCCATCTGATTTCCTTTCCTGAATCCTTCCATAAACCTCTCATTTTCTAAACCGTTCTCCCCCTTCTCTTCTCCCATTCTCATCTTTGCATATAGTGCTGCTTACAGGGAAATAACCAAGCTGCTTCCATTTTCCATCATCTAATTAGGTTAGGTATATAATTGTATCTCCATTTTTTCATTCTACAGTAAATAGTGATAAAATTTTAGGGACTTTTTCTTGCCTACCTCATAGGGGTGCTCTGAGATGATTAGTATATGAGAAACTTAGTATAAATGGCATGACTGTATATAAGATTTGTCTCAGCTGTCATTCCCTCCAGTTGTCATCTTTTCCTACCATTCTTGTCTTGCTTCTCATCAGTACAGATAATAAGGAAGGATTTGCATGGTGGAATTTAGAAATTTGGCTTTCTTAAAAGTCTTAAGTAATGTGTTGTTTCATCACTTTGCAGGTCATGAACCTACTATATCAACAGTTCAGCCACTTTTCACCTTTTTTTTACATTACATGCCTTCGCCTTTCATGAACTTGGTGCCCAGCTCTGCCTCTAAAGCATCAGAATACTGCCCCCAAACTCCCACAAACACACACATTTAAAAATAGTATTTCTTTTAATTACTCATCCATTTATCCTTTCCTTTTTCCCGAATTGTTCTTTTCAGTGTCTTCTGATCCTTTAAACCAAAAATCTGAATTATTTTCTTCAAAATCTGAAGGGTGAGGTTTACGACTCTCTTTAGTATTCATTACTCTTGGGTGTCTCCATTTCTCCAGTAAAAATTATTGCACAGGACTTCAGGTATCAAAATTCACATGCTGTTTTCAAACAAAAGACAAAGTAGGAGCACCATCAATCTTTTAGCATTATCATGCACTCTGTTATGCCTCACTTTGAGCCCAGTATCATGGAAAGAATAGAGGCTTTTGAGACTTCCAAGCTCTCTGTTAGGAGTCATAGAAAGCTAAACCCAAAGAATGCAAGAAAATAAGATGGAGACCGGGCCTTACAAAGACAGCAGTCAGTTCCAAATTGGATTGATCTTATTTGCCTCTCTGCTATCTTCCAAGGTATGGTGATCCCTCTCTAGCAGAATGGAACATCCAGGATCACGATAAGTTTTATACAAAATGTCCAGAATTTGGATAAAGAACACTCAGATGTATTAATAAGCAAAACCAAGAGAAACAACACACAACAGAAATAGATATTAGAAGTAGCAGACAGAATAAAAAATAACTATAATTAACATAATCAAAGTAATAAACGATAATATGGAAAATAGGTCAGAAGAAAATGTCTAAACTGAAGCATGGCAAGCAAAAAGGATGGGAAATGTAGAAAAGATCAAGAGATATATGAGATATGGTAATAAGATCTAGCACATATTCAATTGGAATTTCAGAAGGAGAGAAGAGATAGGATAGTGAAGAAGCAAATTTGAAGAAATTGAACTGGATTGAAATGTATCCAAAGTTGATGAAAGACATCAAGTGACTGATTCAAGAAACTCCATGAACAACAATCTTAATGAATACAAAGAAAAGAAAACTATACCTAGATATATAATGGTAACACTGGTATGAAACAAACAAACAAAACAACAAAGGGTATCTTTAAAGGGCCAAATGAAAAAAGAGATATCTTCAAAGTAGCAAAAAATGAGACACAGAAAGAATGAAAGCCAGAAGACAATGGAAGGCATCTTTAAAATGCTAAAAGTAAATAATTGCCCACCTGAAATTCTATACCCAGTGAAAACACCTTCATTAAAGCAAAATAAAGATAATTCCAGACAAAGAAAAGCTGAGATAATTTGCTGCCAACAAATTCACTCTAAAGGCAGTTCCTCAATGATCCTATATAGAAGCACAGAAATTCAGAAAGGGAGAAAGTGCAAAATAAATGTCAAATCTGCTAATAAATCTGAAAGAATATTGATGGCATAAATAATCATAATAATAATGTTTTGTGGAGCTTAAAATATAGGCATAACTAAATGCAACATGAAAAATATGAATGAGAAGTAAATGCAATTAAGGTATTGTAGTTCCTTACATTACTGGGATGTTGTAAAAGTACTAACTTATATTAGACTCTAATAAGTAACAAATTCACATTGCAATATCTAGGATTATCACTAAGAGAAAGGTAGAAGTATACATGACTAATAATGTAATAGAAGGAAAACACAACAATTTTTTAAATTACTTGCTTAAGAAGAGGAAGAGAAGTGAAACAGAAAATATGGGTTTGATAAAAATTAGTAAGACAATAAACATAAATACAAATATACCAGTAACTATATTAAATGTAAATGGTTTGAACATCAATTAAAAATAAGTATTGTCATACTGCTATATACTGCTACAAGAGACATTCCTTCAATATGAGATAAAGAGAAGTTGAGAGTATACGCATGGAAAAGACATTTCACACAAGCATTAGCTAAAATATATCAATATTGCTATGAGACAAGATTGACTAAAAAATAAGAAACTATTTTAGAGATGAGAAAGAATATTTAACATGGACAAAAAATCAATGTCCATATGATTGGACATTATATAGAAGAAGACATAATTTAAATTTGTAGGCATCTTTTAATCTGGCTTCAAAAATATAATCAGAAATTGGATAAACTGAGGGAAAATATACACATATCTACAATCCTGGGGGAGATTTAACATTCTTCTTTCAGTAACTGACAGAAAAAAACAACCAGAAAATCCTTAAAAGAGGAGATCTAAAGAATGTTAGAACTAACTGACACATAGAACAGTGAGGTCAATTATGACAGCTATGCATCCTTCCAAAATGCACATGGAACATTAACCAAAGCTGACAATATTATGAGCCATTGAAACAGATATCAAAATATTCATAGGATTGAAATTAGTATTAGTCAGTTAAATGTTCAAGCTATAAATCAAGTGAAATTAAGCTACAAATCAATAGAGATCAACAGAATATTTTGAAATATTGGAAATTAAGCTATTTATTCTACATAAACCACATATCAATGAAGAAATTATAGTGGAAATTAGAAATATTTAGTGCTAAATGGCAACAAGAACCCTACTTATCCAAAATATAGAATGCAGCTAAGGGTGTGCTTGAAAAGAATTTTATAGTCTTAGGAGTATATTAGGAAAGAAGAAAGGATGAAACCAATGAGTTAAATTTCTGTTTCAACAAAGCATGATAAAAACTACAGATTAAACTCTGCGAAAATGGAAGGAAGAGAACAATAAAGAAAAGGGCGGAAATTAATAAAATAGGAAAAGGTATAACAGAGAAAATCAACAAAGCTATAAGCACATACTCTGAAAAGAACCAAGGAAATCAATAAACCCATAGGAAGTTTGAGAAAAAATAAATAAGAAAAAGGATAAATTGCTAATATGGAATAAAAAGGAAGACATAAATACAAATCTGCTAGTTGGTAACTAAATTCTTGAGGGTATTATGAACATTTTTGTGTCAATAAATTTGAAGAGTCAGAAGAACAAATTCCTAGAAAAACACAACATTTCAAATTTACACAAAAATAATTAGAAAAGCTGAACAATCTGACAACTTTTAAAGAAACTGAAAGTATAATCATTCTCCTAAAGAAATCATCCAGCCAAGTTATCACTAATGGTCAATTCTTCTAATAATTTAAAGAAGAAATAGCAACAATCTTACAAATATCTCATGAAGAATAAAGAGGAAGCACTTCTCAACTTGTTTTAGGAGGCCACCATGTAGCAGCAGATAGTATTCCATTATAATTATATTTCCATTTAGTTATTTCCAGTATGCATTCCATTATATTACATAATTATATTCCACTATAATATTGTTGTTGAACGCTTGAGTTATTTACATTTTGGGTCTATTATAAATAGAGCTGTTATTTATTTTTACATTTCTTTTGGTGCATGTATGTATATATTTCTGTTCCACATGTACTTAGGAATAGAATTCCTGGGTAATAGCATACACATATATTTAGCTTTGTACTAATTTATCTCCCCATCAGTGGTATATGAGAGTTACAGTTGGTAGCTAAAACTTACCAGCAATGAATGAGTGTTCTTGTATATGAGAGTTGTATTTTAATGGATTAAAATCTCTAAAAACACTGCCTATTTCATTGAGCTATTCTGCAGAGTGTGTGCACATGAAGAAAGTTTTATTATTTCCTTTCCAATCTTTTTATTATTTTTTCTTTTTTCTTGTTGCACTTCCTAGGCCTTCAAACAATGTTGAATGGAAGTGATGTTAGGACTCATCTTTGTCTCATTCCAAACCTCAGGGGGAAGCTTTAAATATTTTACCATTTAAGTATGATTTTACCATTTAAGTAGATTTTTCATACATGCAATTTATCAGGAATTTCCTTTCTAGTCCTAGTTTGTTAAGGGAATTTTATTATGAATGTGGAATTTTATCATATATTTTTTCTTCATCATTTGAGATAAATACATAATTTTTCTCTTTTTTTTCATTAAAGTGGTGAATTATATTGATTGATTTTTAAAATATAAAACCAAACTTGCATTCCTGGAATAAACTGTAATAAATTTTAAGGTATTCTATTTTTAATATATCATCATGTTTTTATTTGTTAATATTTTTGTTGAGTTTTGTGTTTTTATTCATTAAATAAGAATTTCATTATTAATTTAACTAATTATATACATTTTTGTGCTGGTTTGAAAGGAAGTATGCCCCCTAGAAAAGCCATGTTTTAATCAAAATCCCATTTCATAAAGGTAGAATAATCCCTATTCAGTACCGTATATTTGAAACTGTAATCAGATCATCTCCCTGGATGATGTGATTTAGTCAAGAGTGGTTGTTAAACTGGATTAGGTGACAACATGTCTCCACCCATTTGTGTGGGTCTTGATTGGTTTATTGGAGTTCTATAAAAGAGGAAACACTTTTGAGAATGGGAGATTCAGAGAGAGCAGAGCAGAACGGCATAGCCACGAGAAGCAGAGTTCACCAGCCAGCAACCTTTGGAGATGAAGAAGGAAAATGCCTCCCGGGGAGCTTCATGAAACAGGAAGCCAGGAGAAGAAGCTAGCAGATAACACTGTGTTTGCCATGTGCCCTTCCATGTAGAAAGGAACCCTGAACGTGTTCACCATATACCTTTCCAGATGAGAGAGAAACTCTGACTATGTTTACCATGTGCCCTTCCACTTGAGAGAGAAGCTGTGACCTTCATCAGCCTTCTTGAACCAAGGTATCTTTCCCTGGATGCCTTTGATTGGACATTTCTATAGACTTGTTTTAATTGGGACATTTTCTTGGCCTTAGAACTGTAAACTAGCAACTTGTTAAATTCCCCTTTTTAAAAGTCATTCTGTTTCTGGTATATTGCATTCCAGCAGCTAGCAAACTAGAACAATTTTTGTGATTTTTCTTTTCTTGTAACATTTCATTTTGGCTTTGTTGTCAAGGTTATGCTGGCCTCATAAAATAGGTGTTGAGCAAAACCTGCCAGACACAAAAAAGTACATTTTGTACAATGTATTAATTTAAAAAAAAAAAAGTTGCTTCGCTCAATATTCCTTTTCTTAAGCCGAAGAAGGTCCTTATTACATGTGCCTGTTTGAAACTGTGGTGTACCCCAGAAAAGCCATGTTCTTTAATCCTCATTCAACATTGCTGGGTGCAATCTTTTTATTGTTTCCATGGAGATATGACCCGCCCAATTGTGAATGATAACTTTTGATTAGATGGTTTTCCATGGAGATGTATCACCACACTTTCAAGGAGGGGTTGCTTATTGGAGTGCTTTAGAAACCATTTTGGAGAAAGCTTTAGTGCCAACAGAGCCAACATAGCCAGAGACATTTGGAAATGCAAAAGGAAAATTCCTTTGGAGAATCCTTTGAAGGAAAAGCAAGTAGAGAAAACTTGATTGAGCAGACCTCAATCACCATGTGCCTTCCCAGCTGTGAGAGAAACTCAAATGTCCCTTTCTTTGGAGTTAAGGTATCTTTCTCTGGATGCCTTAGTTTGGACATTTCCATGGCCTTAGAACTGTAAACTTGCAACTTAATAAATTCCTTTTTTAAAAGCAGTTCTGTTTCTGGTATAGCGCATTTTGGCAGCTTTAACAAACGAAAACATTACATTTTGTATGAAAGCTATAATTCAAACAGGAAATTGGAGGCCAGTTTTTGAAAGGACTCTACCTCAGAAAACTTCTGTAGTAATGAGTAGGAGCATGTGAATAAAATGCTTAAAACAGAATGTGAATTTGTCTAATAAGCACCAAAAACTTTAATAATTTGTCTTATGATGTTTAACGGGATTTTAGCTATGCTTTTGTGTGTCAAAATAAATGATATACAAAGCATACTGCACTACACATAAATTTTTTAAATATATAAGGCCACTAAAATCATCACCCAGACACATAATTTTGTATTTTGATCTCAATTTCATGACCATGGAACTGTAATTATAGTAAATAATTGCTATTATTTAATGAGTGCTTACAACAGGCTGGGCAAAATGTGTTATAGTCATTATCTCATTTAATCTTCATAATAATCACATAAGTTAGGTTTAAATTTCCCCTTTATCAGACATGGAAAATAAGGTTAAGGGATTTTTTCAGGAGGTTACCCAACCATGATGAGAACTTGGTTCTCTCTAACAGTCAGCTCATCTTTCTGGATGGTGTATCATGCTGATGTACATAAGTGATTTAAATAAATGCCAATTTATTTAGAAACTGTAACTATAATATTTAGAATAGATTTAACCTGAGAAACCCCATCTGTTTCCCTTCACTTGGGCTCTTCTTTACCCTCCCTTGACACGTATGAGTCACCCTACACTATAGTTGACAAGCGAAAAACTAGAAATATCATGAGAAGAAAAAAATGTTGATCTCTTTACTTTTCCCACCCAAGAATTCATATCTTTAAATATGATCACCATTAGGTGCTTTAAAAGACTTTGTCTAGTCTTTGTTTCCTTCTCCTTGGCAATGGAGTAAAGTGGGAAGTTGTGTGGTCAGTGTACCACATGAGAGCTAGACCTGCTACCCTTTCTTGGTAGAAGATTGGAAAAGAAAGAATTATAAAATGCATGCTCAGATATCTTAGACATCAGAAAACACTTGTATTTAGTTTAATTTTTCTCTTTACATTTGCACCCACCCCCTTCTTGAATGGTATTGATTCTTTATAATGAATGACACCTCTGCCATGGCACATTGGGAGGCATACTGTGCAACATGCATATGCTTCTCGGGTACCAGGGGCCAGTCTCCTGTTCTTGGACAATAGAGGAGAATTGCTCTCATGACTCTGCCTTTGGACTGTGTCGATAAAATGTATTATTTCTAGAGAAAACAGCTTCAATTGAAAAATGAATCTTTACTTGACACAGGTTGAAGAAGAATTTCAGCTACTGCACCCTGCTGCAGCAAGAGGGCTCATAAAAACCTTGAACCCATTACTCATGTATGAGAACAAAAGGAGCTTTATTGGAGATCAAATAAAAAAGTATAAATACCAAGTCAGGCAGCACATGAAGTGAGGATTCCAACATTCTTTGTTGCCCATATTGCTTTTAATGTCATCTGAGATTAAAGGTCAAATACAATTCAACACAATAACTCTTGCAAGATTTGATTGTCTGGATTTGCACATTGTAACTATTCCCATCTTTACCCAGAACTTCATTTCTCAACAAGATATTGGTCTCATTTGTGTTTTTCATGTCTTATTATCTCAAAATCTACCCACCAAAATGTTTACTAATTTAAAAATCCCTCAGGCCTCTCTACATTATATATTCATTCTTTCTCTCATACACTTCATATGTGTAGAGTACTTGCTAACACTGAAGATTAAAAAAAAAAAATCAAATTCAGTCCTGCCCACTGTCCAAGTGGGGAGATAAACCTATATTTATAAAATGATTTATGTGGCAAGGCTAATGATTGAACATACAATCTCTCAATTAAAAAAAAAAACCCTTCAATTTCTGTAACCAGTAGGAAAGGGAAAAAGCTTAAATTCAATAACTAATAGTGTCTCCAGACTCCTGGGGATTGAATAGTCTCATAAAGGTAATTTAACATCTTTTGTGATGCTAATATTCAGTCTTTCTGCTTGCTTTCCTCTAAAATGACATCTGGGTATATTAGGGAGGGTCTTCAAGTCTCACAGAAGCCTAAGAATAGGGTCTTAAGTCCATAAAAGAAAGTCCTATAATGACTTCTGGTTCTTCTGTAACAAGGCCCCTGGTCTGGACCAGTTCCTGGGCTCCATTTCACAGGTATTGTTGGTGAAAGTGTGCTTTTTTTTTTTCTTAGCTGGTCAGCCCTGCACTCATCCTCCCACCCCCCCAACTTACCTCTATTCAAGGCAATTCCACCATTTTATTTTGATGCAAGATAACACCAAGAGAGGGCATCTCTTTCTAGGCTTTCAAATAGGAAGTGAGGAGAAAAGAACTTGGAGTTGGTAGGGAATGAGTGAGAGCCTTCTGGAGAGGATGCTGACCACTTACCTCCTCCTACCTCTTTTGTACTTTTCCTTCCCCAATCCTCCAGGCTCAGGATGGGTGGGATTTCTCCGTTTCTTTCTTCTGAATTCTGTTCCTGAAACTTGATGTCAGGCCAACCACTCCTCGTTCTTGATATTATAAGGGAGTAAAAAACAATTTTTTAAAAATTTATTTGCTATCTCCAAAATGACTGGCTTCTAAGAATATTGTCATAAAAGTACATCTTGGAAAATCTCATTTTTGGTAATGAATAAATATCAATTTCCTTTCTTTCCCATTCCTATGTTAGCTCCCAGCAAATGGGTACTTCTGAATAACTAGAGAGTTATATACATGGAAATATAAAATTAAACATTGATATTTATTAAATATTATGATATATTTAATATACCATATGGCATTTACATATTAAATATTTATACTTTTATAATATATATGCTATTATATATTATTTCAAAATAGATTATCCTCATTTTAAAGCATAGACTCTAATGGAAACACCAAGAAGAAACATGTAATTGTATAGATGGTTAGGGTAAAGGAATATCAATCAAAGCCAGAAACAGATTTAATTAAATTTCTAGAATTAGTTCCCCTATGGGAAATTGGAACAAGTGATGCAATCAAGCTTTTCTGTATTACCTCTCAGGATTTTCACTGATGGAGCACAGATTTTTCAAGCACACCATCTAAACTGTAGTCTATTCTAATAAACCATCCAAACAGACAATAATGCAATTTAGTAACTTAATAAGAGAACCTATGGGACCTAAGGGACAAAGTTGCTTTATCGTCTCTAAAGTCAATTTAAACTAAATAGTCTTAATAGTATTGGAAGCTTTGGAATATATTTGAGAGCATAAGAAAGAAGGCTTAGAAAAGGAGAATTATAGACTGATATTCTAAGTAGACCTAATGATCCACTCAAGTCATTTATACACTATACATTTCACCTTATGCTCAGCTGAGACTGTTCTTCCTTTTCCAATATAAGCAGCAACATAACTCGGATGATCTGTAGTGTGGGGAAAGACGTTTGACTAATGAAGTTAAATGCAGAAACATTGTTGAATTAACAGGTAGCAATTCTCAATTCTTTTTGATGCTAGCATTAACCCTTCGAGTATCATAGAGAGGCAACTTTGCTGAAACATGATATTGACAGGTAAATAATATTCAGTACATATTATTTCACTTTGGTTGCCTTTAAGCTCAGGCAGCAGTGAACTGATCTGTTAATGTGTGTGTAGAATTCTGTGAACAGAAGATAGGTTATGTCTTAGGCAAAGAATAAAATTTAAAATTCATAAAATGTATAAATCCAAGCATAATTAAAATCAGAACTATAAAATATTTAGAAAACTCTGATAGATTTCTGGTAATTATGGCAGGTTGAGCAGAAAAAACAAAACTCAAGGGAAAGGACCCCTGCAGCCAGAAAGGAGGCCCGAAGAAGTCCCATGAAAATAATTCCCACCAAGTTCTCCACCTCCTGAGTTTTCTTTTGTTCTTTGATATTTTTCATTTCGCTACTGTTTGAATAAGTGTGGGTTTGTTCTATACACCTACTCAGAATTTGGTATGTTCCTTCTCAAGGCTTTTTTTCAGTTCTGATAATTCTTAGCCATTATTTCAACCATAATTCTCTCTCCTCCATTCTCTCTTGCCCATTTCTGGAATTTCTCTTAAACATATATTAGAATTGGTGATTGCATCCTTCGTGTCTCCTTACTTCTCTTCCATGTATTCTAACTCTATCTCTCATTATTGTATTTTGAATGACTTCTTTGGATCTCTTTTCCAGTTCATTATTTCTCTCTTCAGCCAGGATCTGGTCTATTGTTTGAATCAATATTGAGATATTTTATTTCACAGACAATCTACATTAATTGATTCTTTTTCATTTTCTTCTGCTCATGCCCAATGATTTCAATCTCTTTTATTTGCTTTAATACTTTCGACATATCTATTAAATCTTTCAGCTTGCTTTATTAGTTTCTCTTAAGGTAAAACTTGTCCTATTTATGCATTCAATGATCTTCTCTTAAGGTAGACAGTTTGTTCACTAGTGATGTTTGCTTTTTTTATGAATAACTATAACAATAATCTAAAATTGGGGTATTTAAAATCAAGCTTGACCAAAAATATAGACAAAAGACATGGAAAATAGGGTGTGGAGTTAAATATGTCTAATATGCTTGCATATTTTAGGAAGAAGATAGAGATATTAATTATATACTTTCTTAAATTAAGATAAATTAAATTCATATGTTACAAATGTGAGGTTAACCACTAAAAGAATATAAACAGAATGCATAATTTCTAAACCACTAGGATAAAGTGAAAAATTAAGAAAAATCAATAAAGTTAATAGAAAACAGAAAATATAGAGAAGCATAATAAATATAAAGCACACAACCAAATATATCAGTACTAACAAAATTGTAATTTTATATGAATCTATTGAAATCCAGAGTAGGTCAGACCAGAGTTGAAGGAAAAATCCAGCAATGAGATATCAAAAAAAATCCCAAAGTAAAAGTCACCTAAAGGTGGAAAATAAGAAAAAAGAAAAATAATAAGAAATGGGATTGAATAAACTCTGTTTTAGTAACACGATAACATATAGCAACTAAAAACAAATGATCTCTCTATATTGATATGTATACCTATCTATATCAATCTATAGGTCAATAAGCATAGTTTTAAAAAAAGCATTTGAAAACAGAAGAAGCAGAAGTATACACCAATATGATAGCATTTATGTACTTCTAGAAACACATAAAGCAATACTGTATATTGTTTGTGGATATACACACCTGTAAGATTTTTAAAGTATAGAATTGACAGGTTCACACCAAATTCACAACAGTGGTTGCCTCTACGAAGGAAGGAAAATGGTTATGAAACAGAAAACAAAGGGAACTTCAACTTTATAATATTTTATTTTTTGCAAAGTGAATGAAGAAAAAATGAGAATATAATACTATAATAATAAATGTACTACTTAATAATTAAGAATAATAGGTAATATTGAAAGAATACATTCAATAGTTCATATATGTCTATATAATGTATATATAATACTCCAATCAGATGAGAATTCAATATCAAATATCTAAAGATAAAATGAAAATTAAATGTATAAGACTTATAGAAGGAAAACTACAAAGCAGTATTGAGGAACACGAGGAGACTTGCCTTGAAGCGGAAAGACAGGCATCCCCAAATGAAAAGAATTAATGTCAAACATGTCAACCATCCCCTAATTAGTAAATTTAATGCAGCTCAAATTAAAATTACTTTCATTTTTTGAAATTTGACAAAATTGTTATGAGTTCAACTAGAAGAACAAACGTTTAAGAAGAGTTCAATTTTCTGAAGAGTGATCTGGCAAAGTACATCAAAAGTACTAAAATAATTTATATCTTTGACATAATAATTCAGCTCTTAGAAGTATATCCCTAAAGCAAAATTATCTAAGAGAACAGAGAATTCATTGCAAAATTGCTTATAATAGCAAGTGTGGAAAAAATCAAATGGTCCAATAATAAGAGAGTGTTAAATAAATAATAAATAAAATCAAACACCATGCAACCACTAAAATGAAGTCATTGGCATTTACTGATTTGGAAAGATGTTCATAATGTATCCTTATGTGAAAAGATTAGTTAAAATATTTATGCACTAGGTATACATTTGCATAGAAAAGAAACTTTTGATAGGATGCACACAAAAATGTCAACAGTAGGCATCTTTGGGTGTTAGAAGTTATAGTGAATTTAAGTATATTCTTTTTAATTTAGTAGTTGTTTATTTCTTCCAAAATTGTATGCATTTCTTGTCAAGTAAAGCAAATAAAAGGAAATCATTGTATATCCAATCAGAAATTAAGTCCTATTGATTCTCTTTCCCTAATATTGCTTGCATTAATCCCTTTTCTACTGATAGACACCTAAGAATAACCCAACTGATCCCTTTGTGGCCATATGCCTTTACTTTTATCGCTTTGACATCAAAGTGGATTTTTCTCATCTGAACATATGATCATATTGGTCTCTTTTCACATTCTTCAGTGGTTTATTATTGTCTACAGGATGGAGGGAGACTACCTTAGATGAGTGATGGCATGTGCTTCCTTTCATTACCTGGACTCACCTGACTTGCTCTTAGTTCCTTACTTACTTATTTACTCTTCTCTGCACATATCAGGGCATTTGCCCATGCCATTTCCTTATCATCAATGCTTATCCCACCTACTTTGCTTAGAATTAGCTTTTGCTTATTTTTTAAGTAACAGCTTCAAAGTCACCTCCCAGAAAGCACTTCCTGGATCTTAAAGAAAAATTTCCCTCTCTCCTCACCCCTTTGCCCTAATCTTTATCTTAGCCCTGTGATGGTTAGGTTCTGGTGTCAAGTTGGCCAGGTGATGATGCCCAGTTGTCTGGTCAGGCAATCACTGGCCTAACCATTGCTGCAAGGATATATCATTGCTGGTTGATAAGCCAGAAGGCTGATTTCTTAAATTATTAGTCAGTTGATGCAGTGGTGGCTGATTACATCTACCAGCAATGAAGGGTGTGCCTCCCACAAATGAGAAAATCCAATCAGTTGAAGAATTTTAAGGGAAATTAGAGAATTTTCACTGCTTCTTCAGCCAGCGAGCCTCTCTTGTAGAGTTTGTCAAGACCCCTCATTGGAGTTGCCAGTTTCACAGCCTGCCCTACAGATTTTGGACTCTTCCATTCCCACAATGGTATGAGACACCTTTATAAATTTCATATTTACAGATAACTCCTGTTGGTTCTGTTTCTCTGAAGAACCCTGACTTTTACAGCCCCCTTTTTTTCCTTTATAGACACTCAAAATTTCCAATTATTCTATTCATATAGTGCTTTTAAAAAATCTGTCTCCATTCAGGAATGAGTGTTCACTTTTTTTTTTCGTATTGCAAGAACTTGTTGTTTAATGAATGACTATATGAAGGCATCTTTATTCCATATGCAGTTAGCTGCAGCCTCTTCATTTACATGCTCAGTTTCCTCTGTCTGGACAATTTGGTGAGTATCTTTTCTTCTTCACTATTCAGTTCAAGTATCACCTCTTCAAGGAAACCTGGTGGATGACCACTCTGATATTTTGGACCCTGTTGAATCACAGTTCATCCTCTTATCATCGAATCTAGCACACTCTATTTCTTTTATTGGTTCACGTGTCTATTTCCCGTTGCTTGAATGTAAGCTCCTTCTGGGCAGGGATTGGTCATTATTCATCTCTGTTCTCCTAGTGTGTAGCCCAACATATAGTTGAACCTCAGTGATTAGTCAGAGTTCGTTGGGTGAATAAACAAGTGTTCCTTTTAAATGCTTCATAGCACTCGTGTTTGAAACCTTCATTTTATGCTAAACAATTCAAATTTAAAAATCACCATTAGACTATTTAATTTACAGTAGGAAGAAAAGACAAGAGCTTTCCAGAAGAAACTGGAAAAAAAAAAACCTCATCTCCTGTAACCTATGGATTTTTTAATTAAAAATATTAGCCAAAAGACATGTTACATGCATCACCTGGTCTTTGCCCAATACCACTAAGAGCTATAATAACAAATAAAAGTCAAAAAAGGTCAGATTCACTGAAATCAACAACCTCAGCCATACACTATACTATATCACAGTAGCATGGCCATTTTTTTTCTTTTTTTTTTTTTGCATGGGCAGGCTCTGGGAATCGAACCCATGTCTCCAGCTCAGCAGGTGAGAATTCTTGCCACTGAGCCACTGTTGTACTGCCTAGCAGCATGGCCTTTTGACAAGGTAAATTGGGCATGGTCTGGAATTCCCAAATTCTTGGTTTATATTTCATTCAAAACCACACTTACATTAATCACTGCTCACCACCTCGTCAATGGAGTCATCCTAGCCTTGATGGGTCCAAGCTCTGGGAAACTGGTTGTACCGCAGAGGGATTGGAAACCTTCTGGTTTCAGGATAATTAGTTGTTGTGCTTTCTGCCTCCATGTAGCGCTATTACCTCCTCAGTTTTATACTCATACAGTTGTGCAAGAACAGCCTTCCAAGCACAGATGAACATAAAACAACTGTTACTGCAGGTGCCAAGATGCTTTTATCATGAATTACTGCCTCCCTACTGAGAACAAGGGAAGACCTGCTGTGTTTGTCACTTCTTAGTTATTAGGCAATGTTCGAAGACACCCAAGATTTCTATTCCACACTTACTCTTTTCTGGAGCAGACAGCAAGTGCTATAACAGCTGTGTGTGTGTGTTTGTTTTCTTTGGGGCAGACAGAGGCCAAAGAAATCACAAAAAAAGTCTAAATCACAGCTCTTCCTTTACTTACATAAGGATTACAGAAGCAGGTATACTGTGTTTGTTTCTTCTGGGTGTATAAGAAGGCCTCTGAGTTTACACATTAATAATTTATATGCAGTGTATCAGTACTGACATTAGCACAGTAAAAGTGGTGCCATAGATGCAATGTGGGACTTCTTTTGAAAGTCAGATCTGCTCTGTACATCTGATGCAAATCAGTATCATCTTAATCTCATCCTGAGGGCCCACGTGCCAGTTTGAAATTATTGTGCACCCCAGAAAAGCCATCTTTTAATCCAGAGTCAATCTTGTGGGAGCAGTTGTTTCTTTTAACCCTGATTCAATATTGTAGTTTGGAAATTTTGATTATGTTATCTCCATGGAGATATGATGCTCCCTATTGTGAGTGTCACCTTTTGATTAGATGGAAATGGGACTCCACCCATTCCAGAGGAGTTTTGATTAGTTTCCTGGAGTCCTTTAAAAGAGGAAACATTTTGGAGAAGCCTCAGAAATGACAGAGCCAACAGAAATTTTAGAGCAGAGCTGCATAGATGCCAACATTTGGAGAAAAGAGACACAGATGTTTGGAGATGCTTAGAGCCCAGCAGATGTCACCATGAAATGTTAAGCAAGCCAGAACCTGGAGAGAGCCAAGGGAAGCCAAGAGATGAAACCCAGCCCTGGAGAAGTAAAACGAGGACCCCCCCCCCCCAGAGGAAAAGAGGCTGAGAGCAGTGGAGCCCAGGAGTAAGGGACCAACAGATGCCAAACATGATTACCCAGCTGACAGAGCTGTTCCTGACCCATTGACCTTTCTTGAATTAAGGTATCTTTCACTGGATGCCTTAGATTGGACATTTTTATAGGCTTAGAACTATAAACCTGTAACTTATTAAATTCCCTTTATAAAAGCCTTTCCAATTCGGGTATATTGCATTGCAGCAACATGCAAACTAACATGGCTCATGAAATAAAGAGTCATACTACATGATATTGGACAGGTCATCATTGGACCAAAACCCTTACTCTAAACATTCTAAATTCCACGGACCCAGAAGAGTCAAACAGAAAATATTTGATGTTTTAGGAACGTTTTTCACTCCAGTCTACCCTTGATTGTTCACTAAAATGAAGAACAGTTTGTTTCAGAAAAATCCACACCATGAAGCACTTTAAAATTGATACTCCAGCTCCCTGTTCCTGCAATGCTCCAAGTGTGTACCTACTTCAATGGCTATGGAAATGGCTTGGACACTGTTCATTGTGAATTTCACATTTTTATAGGTATTGCAAAATCATGAAATATTGAATTTCAGAAGAAATTTCTCAGTTGGGATTTTAGGTAGGGACATGGGTTGTGTGGTGTACAATGCCCTCAACAGTATTTCCTAGAAAATGCAACATTGAATTATGCATGTCGAAAGAGACTAATCATAATTATCACCAGTAAATGGGTATAAAATAAATGGCTTTTGAAACTCAGGGGTGACCATATGGTTTACTCCCCCTGATAAGTTGAGGCTGAGAGGACTGTTTGCTAGGTCCTGTGCTTGAAGGACTGAGGGATTCCTTTGGTTCTGTCTGGAGCCAAGGAAAAATGATGAGAAGCAGCACCCTAAGGTGGTGTCAGGTGAAGATCAGAACATTCTGAGGTTGGGTTCCAGAATTGATGAGACTCAGTGACTAGAGAATGCCAAGAACAAAACACAAAAGAGACTGAAGATTTAGAGGGAATTTGTGATATCCAATTTGAGAGTACAGAAGAATTAGAAACTTGAAATTGTTCCTGAACTGAAGTGCAAATACTTGCAGCGATATTTTGTGTGATGCTCAAAATAGCTGTCATGTTTGGGTCAAGAGTATTTGAAGGGGTGGAAACAGTGGACAGGAGAGAGAAATGCAGCACTAATGATATAAAACAAGACCACATTGTCACAAGAGTTCATGATTAGGGAGTCATAATGCTGATCAATATTAGAATTTTAACCCTTCCTATTTCCTTATTATTTGTCATTTTATTATTCTTTTTTAAGTTTCTGCAGTTTGAGATTGAGTTAATTTAGTTGGGCTTAATCCAAAATGATTTTAGCAGCAATTAGGTCTATTAATTGATGACCTCTGTGTTCCACATCTATCGTTTTTTTTTTGTTTGTTTGTTTTTTAAGGATAATGAATCCTATTTTAAAAAGAGCTGGAGAAACAACTCTACAAATCATTTGTATGCTTAAAAGTATACCCTTCATTTTAAAGAACAAGAGCATAAGTACCTGTGAATATGTTTACAAATTTAGGTCGGAAAGAAATGTTGCAATCTCCTTTTCCCCCACAAATCAGCAATTCATATTACAAGCCCCAAACCCATGAGGCAGAAAACATAGCATTAGTCCTTCCAGGACTTCTCCTTCCTGGGTTATAGCACAGTTCTTAGATTTTATATAAGACAAAGATGCTGGGAGAGAGAGTGCAGGGATTCTGATCTTCAGTCTTTATTCTACATTGATAGCCACTGAAATGCCTGCTGCTGGCCTGACCCAGTATCAACAGTCCTCTACTGCTTCTGTACATGTTTGGTGAAATTGCCTGTGCTTCCATCTGCCTGAGCATAACTCAGCTGTTTCCTCTTGGAAATTTCACCACATTCCCCATGGTGCTACTGATGAGCTGCTTGCTGGTCTCTTCTGCTCCAAGGGCTCATAAATCTCTATTTTATTTTCCTACTCATAGCTCAGGGCAGTGAGGAGTTGGAAGGGAATGGTGTCAGTCTGATGGGAATCCTTTTCCATTTTGTCCATGCTATTGAATTTCCTTCTTTCCACCTCCTCATTAAACTCTACAAGTAATCAATTCTCCTAAAGCTTTTAGAAAACAATAGGCAGAACGACTCATGGTCTGGTTTTGCTTCTTCCTCTGCCCTTTATCTCTTCTGGGGTAATGAACACAGGGCTAGAAATCTACTTGAACATGGAGAAGGGAGGATGGAAAATAGAAGGAGAAAAAAGTAGGTTAAAGTTACAAAATATTATTCCAGGCACCCAATAAAGGCACAAGATAATTTCTAACCAGTTACATCCACATATACATCCACAACCAAAATACACAAGCTAGTACCAGGCAGGATGCCTACAGAGCAGCATCTGCATCCAGAATTAGTGGACAGCTTTTCATCATCTTGCTGGGGGAAGAACTTGGTAAAATCTGACCTCGTTAAAATTTATCAATAGCTACTTTCACTCTTCTGAGAATGGTCTGAGCTAAACTTTAGAGTTTCTGCAGACTCTGGAATTAACAGTGTTTCATTGAGACCCTGCTTTCTCGAGTCCAGATGTAGCTTGTATACCACTGACATCCCAGCCATAGCATAAGCAAAGTGTGAACTAACAGGAAAACTCTAGGACACTCTCCATTGTATAAAAAATCAGGTTTTGAGAAAGAAAGAGAAAAAAATAAATGGAAAAACAGTTGCCTTCTGGAGATCTGGATGTCTTAGTCTGTATTTTATTCACCCCACCTAAGTTAAGATGTGCCTATTCCAACATATATTTTTTTAAACCAGGGATGCCAGCCTTTTGGGGTCCACTTAATTTCTTCCATCTTGGCTTCCACAAAAGGCAGACATTCCTGAGCTGCTTCATCGTCTACAGAAAAGTGCATCCCATGGCATCTGGCTTACCAGAAGGAGAACTCTTTTTTAGATTGCTAAGCAGAATAATGATGCTAGGATTTCTGTTCTGATGTTGCAACGATTATAAGTACTGTTGCTAATAAAACAATGCTAATCTGACAGAGTGAAAGAAAGATTAGACATAAAATTTCAGAAAACATTGGGATATATTTACTCACCTCTCAAAGACAATATCATCTAAGCACAGAGGGACAAATAAGCTCTTACTATAATTTTAGGGGCAAGCAATTAGCCAACTGCACATAAAAGCACATGTCTATAATTTTATATTTCACAAACCATGGGGACTCCTCAAAGAATGAGCTTGTATACTTAAATCACTGAATGTGAAGAATTGGAGTTTTTCTCAGCAGAGTCATGAATAATAGTGATGTTTGTTTTTTTGTTCAAAACATTATTCCCCTTTCTAAAGCCCTGGGCAAAGGGCACTGCTTCTGCCACAGGGATGAGAAGGAATAAGAGCAGTTCATGTAGGGAGATTTCCACAGAGGAAGACAAAACCCTTTCTCCAGATTCATACGAATAAAACACATATCATCACTGTGAGGAGGTTCTCAGGAAATAAAGTCTCAACGACCAGGAGACCCTTTGCACCTGGAATAAGAACATTAAAAGTCCTTTGTAGTAGGATTGGGAGACTCTAACCCTCGGGTCCTCAAATGTACGTATGCCTCAATGTTGCCCAAAAGCCTTGTTAAAACAGACTGGGGAGCATCTGGGCGGATGACGCCATTGACATGGTGACATAAAATATCCCCTGAAAAAAGATGCAGAAGGTAAAAGGATAAATCCCACTTGTTTAGAACTCTGGAGGGTAGTAGAGAATAGAGATGGACTCCACAGAGACTGAATCAAAGAAAAATAAAAATATCCGGTAGGAAACTTTTGTCCCAGACCACTGATCGCCTTCTCTCCCCCTTACTAGTCTTAAGCAGCTTGGGAGTTGCTCAGGGGCAGTTGTCTGGATCCCTTCCATCTCCCACTGAGAACACAAGTTATATAGCCACTCACAGCAGCAAGTTAGAACCCGATGTGTATCCAGGCACAGGGACACAAGTTCACAGAGAGGCAGGGCAGAACACAAGCTACATACAAAAGGAGGAGCACTGCACACAAAGGGCGGGGTGTGTGTGGAAAGAGCATGATAGAACAGTGGCTGACAAGTGATGTGCTCACTCAATCCAGCTCCTGTTGGCTGGCTGGACTACTTAAAGTCATTTGGGGAGTGAACCACCTTTCTGGATTGATCCCAGCTAATTCTTGGGGCAGGAGACCCTAACAGGTAAGAAACTGGAGTCAGAAAAGCCTCACACAGGAAGAAAAAACTGAACTGCTGTAAGACAGCAGGATGGTCCCAGACCTTAAAAGCATAAGGAAAATGGGGCACTGAGTGAGGGAGAGAATTGAAATAAGTCATAGGAGGTGGGGAGAATACTGTGGTCAAAAACAAACAGAGGATAGTGTGATGTGGCTCAGTGGCAGAATTCTCACCTGCCATGCTGGAGACCCGGGTTCAATTCCTGGTGCCTGCCCATGCAAGAAAAAACAGACTAGCTCAAGATTCCCAGAGAAGGAACAGAGGAAAGGAAGCTATCTCCTGGAAGTGAAACAATTGCACAAAAAGTACAAACTTAAGCAATTGTACTTCATTTTCAAAGCAAGAATCAAATAAAAACTGAGAAAATCTGATCAGTTAGTTAAATGCAGGCTATGCTAAAGGCCTAAAATAAGTTGGATCAAGCATCAGAGAGCCTTAACACAAAGCCAATCAACAGTAAAACCCTAGACAAGAGGGAGAAAATGACCTTCAGTGCTAATTCATCAAGATAATGAGATGTCTAGAAATCATCAAAAAGTATAAGCCATATTGAAAAACAGGAAGATATGTTTCAGTCAAGGGAACAAATTAAAACTTGAAAGGAGACACAGAATGTGGAATAATAAACATTTTAAATTATAAAAGGAAATAGAACAGAAATCATTGGGTGAAAGTCACAATAATAGAGATTAAAAACACACTAGAGGCCTCTCTCTCTAAGCCCAACTCTGAAAGTGAAATCATTACCCTCCCCCTTACATGGGACATTACGTCAAGGGGTGGAAATCTCCCTTGCAGCATGGGAGATGACTCCTAGGGATGAGCCAGGCCCTGGCATCATGAGACCAACAATGCCATCCTGACCAAAAGGGGGAAAAGAAGTGTAAACAAATAAGCTATCAGTGGCTGAGAGAATTCAAACAGAGTTGAGAGGCTACTCTGGAGGTCACTGTTATGCAAGCTTCAGTTAGTCATTGCTACCTACCATAATTTGCCAAATCCCAACCAAACCCATTCCTGCCAATCCTAAAGAAAACCCAGGGCATTATATGAGATTCGATAATGGTTCCATGCACTAGGGTAACTGTTCAGAAGCCTACAACTTCCAGATGGGTCCTTGGACCAGATAAGTCCTGAAATGTAGAGGGGCCAACTTCTCCAGAACATTAACTAGTTCCATCTCCTTATCCCATGTTATCAATATCCTTTCCCAACATGAAAAACTTAAAATGGGCATAGCCCACTTACCCCTAAAAGTGGGAGAAAGAGCAAATGTGATGGTGGAGTTATAACAGAGAAGATAGGGCATAACAAATGAGTATGATTACTGAATAATTATATTGGTATTTCTTCTAGTCTACGGTATCTTAAAGCAGCTAGAAGTAAAAACCTAAAATTGTGGAATTGTAGCCCATACCAAACTCTGAAATTCATTCTACAACTAATTGTCATGATGTACTTTGAAAATTATTGCCTTTTTGTATATACGTTATTTTATTTTTTTATTTTTCAAAATATATATATATATATTTCTTCTAGCCTCTAGTATTTGGAGCAACTAGAAGGAAAAATCTGAAATAGTGGAATAGTAACCCACAACAAACTCTGAAATCTGTTCTGTAACTTCTTGTTAAAGTGTACTTTGAAAATCATTGCTTTTTCTTTCTTTTCATTGTATATATGTAATATTTAACAATAAAACTATTTTAAAAACATGCTAGAGGCAAATTACAGCAAGTTTGAACAGGCAGAAGGGGAACTGGCAAACTAGAAGACAAGACAATCAAAATCTTAAAAACAGAAGAATGTATAGAGAAAACAATGGAAAAAATTGAGAAGGTTCTATGGAAATAGAATGACAGCAGGAAGCCCACAAATATAAGTGTTATGGGTGTCCCAGAGGGGAAGAGAAGGGAAAAGGAACAAAAATAATATTTGAGGAAATAATGCCTGAAAATTTCCCAACTCTTATGAAAGACATAAATATTCATGTCCAATATGCTCCAAGCAGAACAAATGCTAACAGAACTACTCTGAGACACATACTAATCAGAATGTCAAATGTCAAAGATAGTGAATTTTGAAAGCAGCAAAAGAAGAGGAATTTGTTCCACACAAGTGATCCTCAATAAGACTAAGTACCAATTTCTCATCAGAAATCATGGAAGCAAGAAAGTAGTAGTATGATATATTTAAGGTACTGAAAGAGAAAACTGCCACCAGAAATTCTTTATATGGGAAAATTGGTCTTCAAAAATAAGGGAGAATTTTAAACAGCCACAGATAAACAGAAACTCAGAGAGCCTGTCAACAAAAGACCTGCCCTATAAGAATTGCTAAAGCAGGTTCTGTAGGTCGAAAGAAAAAGACTTGAGAGAGTGGTTTGGCGTAGTGTGAAGAAATGAAGATTATCAGTAAGGGTAATTAAAGGTTGAATGCAAAATCCAATAGTACTGTATAATGAATATGAAACTCTATTCTTTAATTCCTATAAGAGTCAGATTACAATGGAATAAGTAAGAAGCATATTTCCTGATAATGGACATGCAAAATATAAAGCGGTTAGGTGGGATAAAAACAAGTTTAAAAAGAGGAAACAGAGGGATATGGGAGCAGAGAACCTGTATGCTATTGAGGTTAAGTTGGTATCTGTTCAAATTGGTAGGTTTTTAGATGTAGGTTGTGTAATATAAACTCTAGGATAATCACAAAGAAGGCATTTAAAATATATACAGAAACATAAATGAGAAAAGGATAAGTCAGATACATCACAAAAGATCAACTATACAGAAAATGAGGTTGCAATAAAGGAAAAGAATGACAAAAAAGAAAAGATATGACATATAAAAACCAAAAGACAAAATGGCTGAAGTAAGTACTGTCTTTATAGTATTCACACTGAAAGTCAATGGATTAAATCCCCCAACCAAAAGACAAAGATTGGCAGAATGAATAAAATAGCATGATCTAACTTTATATTGCTTACATGAGACTCAATTTAGATCCAAAAAACAACAATAGGTTGAAAGTGAAACATTGGAAAAAGATATTCCATGCAAAAAATAACCCAAAAGGAGCAGGGGTGGCTATACTAATAATGGGCAAAATATCTTTAAGCCAAAAACTATTATAGAAAACAAAGAAGGGCACTATATTTAAATAAAAGGGGCAATCCACCGAGAAGAACTAACAATCATGAATATTTATGTCTCTAACCACAGTGCCCCAAAATACATGAGGCCAATAGTGGCAAAACTAAAGGAACAAATAGATATATCTGCAAAAACAATTGGAGACTTCAATACACCACTATCACAAATAGATAGAATATCTAGTACAGAAAATCAGTAAGAAAACAGAGAACCTAAGTAATGTGATAAGTGAACTAGACCTAACAGATATATACAGAACATTGCACCCCAAAACAGCAGCCTGTTCTTCTCAAGGGCACATAGATCATTCTCTAAGATGGACTACATGCTGGGTCACAAAACAAGTCTCAATAAATTTTAAAAGATTGAAATTACACAAAGCATATGCTCTGATTGTAATGGAATGAAGCTGGAAATCAATAACAGCTTGGGAACTGGAAAATCCACAAATACATGAAAGTTAAATAACACACTCTAAGCAATCAATGAGTCAATAAAGAAATTGCAGGGATAAATTGGTAAATATTTTGAGGCAAATGAAAATGAGAACACAACATATCAAAACTTATGAGATGCTGCAAAAACAGTGCTGAGAAGAAAATTTATAGCCCTAAATGCTTACATTAAAAAAAGAAGAAAGAGCTAAAATCAAACTGCAATCCTGGAGGAAGTAGTAAAAAAATAGAAAACTAATCTCAAATCAAACAAAAGGAAAGAAATAATGAAGATTAGAGCAGAAATAAATGAAGTTGAGAACAAAGAACAATAGACAGAATTTAAAAAATTTGTTCTTTGAAAAGATTGATAAAATTGTCAAGCCTTTAGCTTGACTGACACAGAAAAAAGAGAGAAGTTGCAAGTAAATAAAATCAGAAATGGAGGGGGCAATATTACTGAACATAAAGAAATTAAAAAGGCCATAAGGAAAAAGTAAAAAAAGAGAGAGAGAGAGAGAGAGAGAGAGAGAGAGAGAGAGAGAGAGAGAGAGAGAGAGAGAGACCAAGAGAAAAAAAATGCCAAAAGAGGCCTCTATGAACAACTGTAGGCCAACAAATTAGGCAGCCCCTATGAAATGGACACATTCCTAGAAACACATGAACACCCTACATTGATTCTAGAAGGAATAGAAGACCTCAATAGACCAGTTACAAGAAAAGATATTGCATCAGTCATCAGAAACCTCTCCCTGAAAAACCCCAGGGCCAGGTGGATTCACAGGTGAATTCTACTAATTATTACAAGAAGAATTTATACAAATCCTGCTCAAAATCTTCCAAAAAAGTGAAGAGGTGGGAACACTAACTCATTCTATGAGGCTACAAGAAAAGAAAATAGTGAGTACAGATGCAAAAATCCTCAACAAAATACTCCCAAATAGAATCCAACAGTATATTAAAAGGATTATATATCATGACCAAGTCGAATTTATTCCAAGTATGTGAGGCTGGTTTACACAAGAAAATCAATTAATGTAATACACCACATCAATATATCAAAGCAGAAAAGCCACATGATTACCTTAATTGATGCATAAAAGGCATTTGACAAAATTCAGCATCCTTTTTGATGAAAACACTTCAAAGGATAAGAATGATGGGAACTTCCTCAACATGATAAAAAGAATATTTGAAAATCCCACAGCTAACATCATATTTAATGACTGAAAAGTTTCTTTCTAAGATCAGCTACAAGAGAAGGATGCCCATTGGCACCACTATTACTTCTTGTCTTGTTCCTGATCTCACAGAGAAAGATAATCATGTGGCTTTTCTGCTTCAATGTATTGATGTGGTGTATTACATTAATTGAACCAGCCTTGTGTACCTGGAATAAAGCACCTTGATCACGGTGTATAGTCCTTTTAATGTACTGCTGGATTCAATTTGGGAGTATTTTGTTGAGGAATTTTGCATCTATATTCATTAAAAGATTGGTCTGTAATTTTCTTTTCTTGTAGTATCCCTGACTTTTGTGTTCAGGTGATGTTGGCTTCATAGAATGAGTTAGGAAGCTTTCCCTCCTCTTCAATTTTTTTGAAGATTTTGAGCAGGATTTGTGTGAATTCTTTCTTAGATGCTTGGTAGAGTGTGAAGCCCTCTGGTCCTGGACTTTTCTTTTTTGGAGGTTTTTGATGACTGATTCAAACCAATCTCTTTACTTGTGATTGGTTTGTTGAGGTTGTCTATTTCTTTTTAAGTCAAAGTTGTTTATTCATGCTTTTCTAGGAAGTTTTCCATTTCATCTACATTGTCTAGTTTATTAGCATATAGTTGCTGATAGTATCCTTTCATTATCTCCTTTATTTCTGCAAGGTCAGTAGTTCTGTACTCTGTCCCATTTCTGATTTTATTTATTTGCATTCTCTCTCTCTCTCTCTCTCTCTCTCTCTCTCTCTCTCTCTCTCTGTCAGCCTTGCTAAGGGTCCATCAATTTTGCTGATTTTCTTAAAAAATCAACTTCTAGTTTATGGATTCTCTCTATTGTTTTTATGTTCTCCATTTCATATATCACTGCTCTAATATTTGTTATTTTTTCCTTCTCTTTGCTTTGGGGTTAGTTTTCTGTTCTTTCTCTAGTTCCTCCAGGTAAACTGATAATTCCTTGATTTTTTTCTTTCTTTTCTTTTTTAATATAGGCGTTTAGAGAAATAAATTCCCTCTCAGCATTGCCTTTGTTGCATCTCATAAGTTTTGATATGTTGTGTTTACATTTTCATTTGCCTCAAGATATTGACAGATTTATCTTATAATTTCTTCCTTGACCCACTGGTTGTTTAAGGATGAGTTGTTAATTTTCCATATATTTGTGAATTTTTAAACTTTCATCTGTTATTGATTTCCAACTTCATTCCATTATGATCCAAAAAGTTTTGCATAATTTCAATCTTTTTAAATCTATTGAGACTTGTTTTGTGACCCAACATGTGTTCTATCCTGGAGAATGTTCCATGAGCACTTGAGAAAAAAGTGTATCCTGCTTCTGTAGTATGTGATATTGTATAATGTCTGTTTAGTCTAGTTCATTTACTGTACTATTCAACATCTCTGTTTCCTCATTGGTCCTCTGTCTAGATGCTCTATCCATTGATGAGAATGGTATATTGAAGTCTCCAACTATCATTGTAGAAGTGTCTACTTCTCCCTTCAGTGCCTAATGCACTTTGGGCCATCCTGTCTCAGTGCATAAATATTTATGATTATTATATCTTCTTGATGAATTGTCCCTTTTATTAATACATGGTGTCCTTCTTCTTCTCTTAAATGTTTTACATTTGAAGTCTAATTTGGCTGCTATTAATATAGAAACCTCCACTTTTTTTCTGGCTGTTATTTGTGTGAAATATCTTTTTTCCAACCTTTCACTTTAAACCTATTTTTGCCCTTGGGTCTAAAGTGAGTCTCTTATAGACAGCATATAGATGGGGCCTGCTTTTTAATCAATTCTTTTGATTGGGGAGTTTAATCCATTGACATTTAATGTTATTATTGTAAAGGCAATACTTTCTTCTACCATCCTGTCTTTTGGATTTTATATCTCATATCTTATTTTTTCTTTCTCTCTTTTTACCCTTCCTGATAGTCTTCATTTGTGCACTCTTCTCCAACTTCTCTTTTCTTTTCATACCTGCCTGTAGTGTTCCCATTAGTATTTCTTGCAAAGCAGGTCTCTTTTTCACAAACTCTCAGTGTTTTTTTGTATGAAAATATTTTGACACTCCCTCATTTTTGAAAGTCAGTTTTGTTGGGTACAAAATTCTTGGTTGGCACTTTTTCTCTTTCAGTATCTTAAAAATATTATCCCACTGCCTTCTCACCTCCATGGTCTTTAAATAGTCACAGTGAGGTGCTCTTGTATGTGATGGATTGCTTCTCTCTTGCTGCCTTCAGAATTCTCTCTTTGCCTTTGACATTGGACAATCTGATTAGGAAGTGTCTTGGAGTAGGTCTATTTGGGTTTTCTGATTGGGCTATGCTGCATTTCTTGGATTTGTAATTTTATGTCTTTCATAAGAGATGACAAATTTTCAGTGATTATTCCCTCCATTGTTCTTTCTGAATATTTTCCCTTCACTTTTTGTTCTGGGACACCATAACATGTATAATTGTGTGCTTCATGTTGTCATTCTATTCTCTGAGCCTCTGCTCATATTTTTTCCATTCTTTTCCCTATCTGTTCTTTTGTGTGTAGAATTTCAGATGTCTCGTCCTCTAATTCACTAATCCTTTCTTTTGACTTTTCAAATCTGCTGTTGTAAATTCCTATTTTGTTTCTCATCTCTTTATTGTGCCTTCCATTCTCATAACTTCTGCCATTTGTTTTTACAAACTTTCAAGTTCTTCTTTATGTTTGCCCAGTGTCTTCTTTATAGCTTTCATTTCTTTTGCCATATCTGCCATAAGCTCACTGATTTGATCTTTGATGTGATTTAGCACGTTTATTTGAACATCTTTAATTGGATTTTTTAACTCCTATATGTCATTGAAATGTTAGTTTGTTCTTTTGACTGGATCATATCTTTATTTTACCTAATATGACTCATAATTTTTTGCTGGTGTCTAAGATTTCCTTGGATAGATTTTTCTGGAGGTCATTTTCTCTCTTTTACCTAGAGTTTTCTTGTTGGTCAGCTTTGTTCTTTATATGTTCTTTGTTCTTTATATGGCATTCAGTTCAACTTATTCTATAATATGGAAAGTTTCTTTTGAAGAGAATCTCTCCAGATATGATTAACCCAATCAGACTTTCCAACATCAGACAGGTCCAGGTCTCTTGAGGAGGGTGTAATCAGTATTAAGTTTTCCTAAGGATGAGACCCAGCAGTTATTAAACTTTCCTGTGAGGCCTCCAGAATCTCCAGAATCACCTCCTGTCCAGCAAGTGATACTTCTCAGTCCACAGCTCCCCACCAGCATAAAGTGATGTGGTACCTTTGATTCTCAGTGGACCTTGTCCCTGCCAGGCATGTGGTTGTGACAGAGGCTGAGGTAGAAGGTAAGTTTAATCTGTTTCTGTTTTCCAGCCTCTATGTTCTAAATTCTCTGAAAGAGGTCACTTGAGCTAGACCACACCTCGCCTCTCCTTTTATGGGGGAAGTTTTGCCCTTTAGAGAATTATCTCCCTTGTTTGACTGGTTACTTTGTTTCTCAGACCTAGCTTAGCTCCACCCTTGCCTGGGTCCTGCTGACAAATGAAAATGCCTGAAGCTTTCTTTAATGAGCAATGTGAGAATAGTTTTTGAAAAGAAGGAAAAAAGAAATCCCTTTTCAGTGCCAGTCCCCAGCCCCCAATATTCACCAGTCAAGAGCCAATATTAGTATCTAGCTGTATGTTCCCCATTTCTTGGGGCACAGGCCCTATCCAGTACCCTGAGCTTGGCTGATTCAAAAAACCTCCATCTTTATTCTTTTTTATTTTATTTAATTTCATTTTATTCCATCAGCTCTGCCTCTCTCTGCTGGTAAAGACCTCAAGGATCCTTTCCTGTTTGCTCTGAATTTATGTGTGCCTGGAGTTTGTAGTCAGCAGTCCCCATTTGTTACTCACTGAAATTAGAGCTTGGCTAATCTACTTTACCTTGCTCCCAGTGGAGATTGCTTAAAGATATGCCCTTTAGGGAATTATCTCCTTCACCTGACTAGTTACTGTGTCTCTCATACATACCTTAATTCCGTCCTTGCCTGGGGCTATACTATAGCTATAGAATGCCTGCCGCTCTATCTAATGGGCTGTTAAAATTTAAAAAAAAAGAGGAGAGAAAAAAAATCCTTTTCAGACCTGGAGCTGGCCCCCCAGTTTTGCCAATCAAAAGCCAGTGTTGGAATCCAGCTTTCTGTGCCCCTCTTTTTGGGGCTTAGCCCTTTTCCTGTATTCTGAGTTTATTCAACTCCAAAAGTCTCCATATTTTTTTGTTTGTTTATTTTTGTTTTGGGGGGGTCAGCTTTGCCTCCCCTCTGCCAGAAAGAAACCTCCCAGTTCCTTTCATGCTTGCTCCAGGTTTATCTGTATTTAGAGCTTTTATTCAAATACAAGTCAGCCTGCCATGCCAATGGGAGAGGGGCACCCGCCTCCATAGCTTGGCAGACTTACAGTTCAGTGCTGTGATCTTGGTTGTTTCACCCATTCCAGACTGGTGTACAATCTGTTTGGTCATGGAAGTCCTGTAAATAGGAGTTTCAGACAGTTTTTGGCTATTTACTAGCAGCCCTAGAGGACTAACTAACTTCTACACCTTACTATGCCAGCATCTTACCCCACTTTCCTCTAGAGGTTTATATACTTACATGTCTGATACCTGGTCTGAAAAAATTCAAAGGCTGGACTCAAACTTGAGTCATCACCTGGGGCTCCTACATGTGACTATGTGAATTCCCCATATGATTTGTTGCTGCTCACATAATGGAAACCTCAGTATAGTTGGACTTTTTATACAATGATGCAGGATTCCATAAGTAAGTATACCTGCAAACAAGGTAGAAATTGCCTTTTATGACCTAGTCCCAGAAATCATGTAGCATCATGAGCTCACCCAGAATCAAGGGGAGAGGATATAGACCACACCTCTTTATGGGAGGAGATCAAATAATTTGAAGCCATGTTTTAAAACTGCTATACTTATCAAAGTGTTGTGAGAATGAAATGTTCACAAAAATGATTAAATAATATTGACGCACTGTATGTAATGGAGTGATAATCGCATGGAACTTTAATGAGAAAGACTTCTGCAAGGGTTAGGTCTGCATTGTCCAGAATTTGTTCGAAGAACAGTATCTAAATTCATTTGTTCACTCATTCAAAAATATTGAGAGTACTGTGGCAAAAGGCAAATCCTTGCTCTTGTGATGCTTACATTCTGGTAAGGGAATGGAGAGTAAGGAAACAGATAATAAAGAAACAAAGGAATAAATGGACAAGATCATTTAGGCTAGTGATATTTGTCTAAAGAAAAGAAATCAGGTTAATAAGAAATTAGCATTTGATAGGGACTTCAATGTTAGACCAAATGATTGAGTTTATCTGTGGGATAGGAAAAAGATGTAATAAAAAATGCAAGCAGCATGATACTATTTGGCTAAAGTTTTAAAATTTGTCAATAATACTACATAGTGATTTTTGATACATCCACATATAAAAGAAGTATGAAAACATCCAAAAAAGAATACATGCTAATTTCAGGATAGTGGTTACCTCTGAAGAGGGAGGAGAAGGAATTGGATGGGGGGACAGGGGAAATGTTCCACTGTGGGCTTCAAATGTGTCTGCTATATCTTGTTATTTTTAAAATAACAATTCCATCCTGACCAAAAGGGGGAAAAGAAGTGTAATTAATAAAGTATCAGTGACAGAGAGAGTTCAAATAGAGTCAAGAGGTTACTCTGGAGGTTGCTGTTATGCAAGCTTCAGTTAGACCTTGCTACCTCTCATAGCCTGCCAACCCCCAACCAGGACCATTCCAACCAATCTAAAGAACACCTAGGGCAATATATAAGATTCCACAAGGGTTCCATGCACTAGAGTAACTTTCCAGAAACCTACAACCTCCAGATGGGTCCCTGGTCCAGATAAGTCCTGAAACCTAGTCCAGCCTCTCCAGAACATTAGATAGTTCCATCTCCCTACCCCATATTAGTGACACACCCTTCCAATATGAAAAATTTAGAATTGCCACAGCCGAAACACCCTTAAAGAGAGGATGGAAAGATCAAAGGTGATGGTGGAGTTATACAGAGAAGATAGTATTTAACAAATGAATATGAATCTTGAATCATTACACTGATATCTTTTAGTCTCCAGTATCTTAGAGCAGCTAGAAGTAATAGCCTAAAATTGTGAAATTGTAACCATGTCAAACCCTGAAATACATTCTACAACTAATTGTGGCACTGTGCTGTGAAATTTATAAATTTTGTATATACGTTACTTTTCATAAAAAAAGAAAGGAAAAAAAGTCGATTGTGATAATAAAAAAATATTTAAGCCTTCTACCCTCCTTTATTCTGGAACAGCTAGAAGGAAAAATATGAGAGGAGCATATGGTAGCCCGTGACAAACTCTGGGATCTGTCCTGTAGCTACTTGTTGAAGAGTGCTTTAAAAACTGTTGCTTTTTTATTTCTCTGCTTTGCATATATGTTATAATAAAGAATAAAAAAGTTTTTTTTAAAAAAGGAAAAAGATCTAAAGCAAATATGGCAAAATATTAGATTTGTAAAATCTAGCTGGTGATAGTATATCATTTTTAAGATGCTTGCAATATTTCGTAATGAACATATCTGAAATATAAACCTTACTGAATATTAATATTCAATTCATCTTTGTGGAACAACTGGTTAAAGCCACTTATTCAGATCTGTTTGAGAGAGATAGATATGTCTGTCCTTATTATTTTACGTCAAGTTCTCCTTTTTTCTGTATCCCATGAAAATTTTGCCCCATGTGTCATGCTTTACATGTTTTCTTCCATACATTAGAATTTTAATATTAATTATAGAAAATTCTGTTTCTCCCATTTTCAATAGCTCAAAGTCCATACATTTAGTGCAGTTTTTAAAAGTTTTTTATTTTTATTCTTATTTTTTACATATCAGTGCATACTTTCTGAAAAATACTGACTATAAGGCTCTTTGTGTTTCTTCTGTGCTCCCTTCCTTGCTATGGGAAATGGGAATTTTTTCTACCCTTTAACTTTTGGGTGGGTAAAGAACAGATCTGAAAGAGATCTCATTCATTGTGCAGATATTAATGAGCTTCATGATATTACATTTCCAAAGTTATTTAAACATTAGTTCCTATTCCTAAGAAACATCCTAGAATATAACTGTTGGTTCATTACATATCTGCATGGACTACACAAGAATTTGATATTTGAAAACATAGGGAGATAATCCCCCAGAGAGTCTCACACAAGTGGCAGTTTTGCAAAAGGTAGATTGGTAGTTAAGAGTAAATTTCATAGCAATTTAAATGCCAAATCAAATGCCCCAGTATTAAAAGACAGTTGATCCTTTCCCTGTCTCACCCCTTACCCTTACAATGGTAACAATAATTTTGGAAATTGCTTCCAATAAGATTTTGCCCAAAGTATCACTGCTTAAGTTTGATTTCCTCTTCTTGATGACATCATATCCGTACCAAGTGCTCACTCTTCTGAATAAGCTCTGAGCTTGAATGGGGCAACCTGAGCCTTGCTTTCTTCTATCCACACAGGAATGTTGACTCACAATGATTTCCAGATATATTAGTTCCCTTCCTGTCTAGGACATGGCATTGCCACATGACCTTTGCCAAGTCACTACTTTCTGCTCTCTTATAACATAAGGTTGTAATTATGATGATTTCTTCGTAGAAATGTGATGAGAAGCTATTCATAACAAAGACTGTAAAAACTGCAAACATGATGAGAGAGACAGATATTAAATATATAAAAAAATTCCAAATTGAATATTCACTTCCTCCCTGGTGCCACGTGTACTTAAACGTTACTTATTAGGACAGCAGTAGCAATATTCCTTTATTAGGCCCTTCTATTAGTGCTATCCACTAAATATATATAATTTTTTCTGACCCTAGATTTTTCAGAGAAATGTTTTTGC
Source organism: Tamandua tetradactyla (assembly GCF_023851605.1). Classification (NCBI taxonomy): domain Eukaryota; kingdom Metazoa; phylum Chordata; class Mammalia; order Pilosa; family Myrmecophagidae; genus Tamandua; species Tamandua tetradactyla. Next base: position 24,446,577 of record NC_135330.1, on the reverse strand, counting down.
ATACGTATGTGTGAGGTATCAATCATTTCATTGTTTTCTGATCATCCACACAGCCTTTCTTTTTGTCTTTCCCAAGAAAACCGAGGTCGCATAGTTGGTTTAAAATTGGCAACGCGATCTTGTTCAGTGCCAGACACATGACATCTTCTAGTAGCTGTCTGTGCTTGGGTCTGGGATCATATTCCCTTCTATTCCCAATATATGTTCCAAACACTGTGAGCATGTTGGAGGGCAGAAGGCTTAAAGAGGTGAGATCAGGCCAGGCTGGCATCCACTCTGCAGGATTCAGGGGGAGAGTCATACTTCAAAGCGGTGTGTGGGAGTGATTGACAATGCACCAGGGCTGCTCATGGTAGGTGGAAGGACAACGGGAGAAAAATAAGCTGCCTTACTACAGTTTTTTTTCAAGTTTCTGTTTATCTTCCATCTGTAGACGCTCTAAACTACCTTCATATTTGGATGTGGACCTTGAAGAATTGCTGACCAACGCCAGAGTCACAGGAATCTCCTGCTGTGCTTTTGATCTTCCCATATGACTGGATTTCCTGAATCATCGTGTTACTGTGTGTGTGTGCACATATGTGCACACATGAATCTTCTGGCACATCTCCCAGAAGCTCTAGTCCTGGGACAAAGGGTCCATTGGTGCTTTCAGAATGTAATATTGATCACCTTGGCTTTCCTTGGCTTAGAGCCAGATGCTACTTCTTTCACCACACAAGATGGCTGCCAAGTCCATGGGTTTGTCTCACTGTGGTAGACCTCACAGCGCCCCCTATAGAGAAGAATGATACTTGTTAGGGTCCTTGAAAAAAAAGTTGTTTAAAAATGGGACTTCATATTTTGCCAAATATCGCCAGTGCTTAGAATTTGTTTCCTGTTTTTTAAACTTTAAAGTGTGTGGTGCATGCTATGTTTTGTTAAACTTTGTTTTTCAATATACAATCAATTAGGAAAGTGAGTCAGAATCGCTCACTAGATATTTTCCAGTTTGGCTTTGCACAATTTGCTGTCTAGTCTTAGCCAAATCTGTAATTTGAGCTTCAAACTTGATAGTCCAAAGGTAAGGCTCACAGGGATGAGGGGAAGAAATCCCACAGTTTCAAAATGGATCTATCATGTATAATGTTATCAAAACTGTAAAAGCAAATAATTAGGAAAGTACCTTGATGTCAATATTTGACCCTTAATATGACACAAATTATCAATGACCTGTAGAATAAGGTAAAAAAAAAAAATATGTGATTATCTTCGGGAAGACTTCCTTCAAGTCAAGAACATGGCTACAAATTTCAAACCTATTCCAAGGTTCTACAATACCCAAAGAAAAAAATAGCAGAATCTATTTTCTTGAATTTTCTAAGTAGTGTATCTAGGCGGTGGCCTAAGCCAGAGATGGACTAGGCAAACTGCTCTCTAATTTCCATTCTGTATTCTCACTCTTCTTTTCAGTTTTACCACTTCCCATACACCCAAACATTTTGCCTTCCTTTTCTCTCCTCCCAGGAGGATGGTAGATCTGACTAGTCACGACATGTTTGAGTATGAATTTATTTAATGTATAACCCTTTCTCCTTGTTCAGAGAAATTGCTTTTGGAGAGAAGGCATTAAGGAAGAAATGCTCATGGTAGAGATTCAGATATTATGAATGTCCCTCTGTGAGAGGGGAACTGGGAAACAGAGCTTTCGGTACAGCTATGATTTTATCCCAATAGGGTGGCCCTGTCTTGTGCTATTGTGGTGTGGTATACTTGATCAGGAGGTAAATTGGGTATTTTCACTATAGTCTATTTTATACAATTCCTGAGAGATGTCACAAAGCATACCTTTAATCCAGGACAAAAATAAATTTAAACTTAATTCCAAACATTCCAGTTTTATTGGGAAAAGCACATGTTTTGGAATCAGACAGACTTGCATGAGACTCCTGGTTCTGTCACCAGCTATGTGACCTCAGGGAAAGCATTTAATCTCTCAAAACCTTAAATTGCTCATGTGTTGAATATGGATAATAAAGCTTAGTTCAGGGGATTACTATGAGGCTAAATGAGATGATGATGTGAAAGGTCCAGCATAGTATGTGTCACGGCCTATTTTTAATAAAGAAAATTCCCTTTTTTACAACTCCTATGAATTTGGTAGTATATTGAAACTCCATGTAGCTTACTTCTTAATGTCAATTTATGTAATCCAAAAACTCAGCTGTGATATTTCTTATAAATTATATTCCAGTGTCAAATTTAAACTTGTGATGACAGTACAGCTGTGAACTCTTTGGATGTCATGTCCTTTGAAAGTAAAGCAATGTGACAATCCTGGAGAAATTGCCATGTGTGGCATTCATTGGGTACATTTTTTAGATCCTTGAATTCCCAGACAGAAAGGACTAATTGAATCTCTTTTATTTACTCTGAATAGTACACCTCAAATCTTTGCTTTGAGAGTAGACAGATTATAAACAATTGCATAGTTTTATTACATACAATATATTCCTGTCATGTATAAGTGGACCCAATACTCTTTGAGGTTAATGAAAATCTGTTTTGAAACTTAAGTTTCAAACTCTCTGAGAGAGAAACTTAATAACCTAGAAATTTAAAATTAGAGAGTGAAATTAAGTGGGGTCAGTGATAAGTCTGTTGGCTCAGTAGAATGAGCACTGTTTTGCAATAGTAACAGCAACCGTGAAAGTCTAAATGCTAATATTTTGACCTACCTCATGGAAGCCACTGAGGATTTGCCCACCTCTCTCTCTACATACTTGAAGAAACATGGTGTTTTTGCCACAGTTGTTACATAGTGTGCCTGACACTGTCTATTTGATCCTGCACGTCTTGATATCATCTGGAAACTCTAAATAGCAGGTTGTAATTAGGAATAGGGCTCAAATTAATTACAGGTGGCACTAGGGTGAATGCACCATCAGAGCCCAAACAAGAATTTAGGGATTAAGCAGGTTTACGATACAAGACTTCGATTTATGACCCTTCTTCTCCATATTTTGAAATAATGTTTTAGTTCTCATCTTGGACAATTATTGTAATACTATTAATAGACTGCATTATTATATTCAGACCCTGTGCATTTAAAATATGGAACATTTTCATTGTTTTTCTTTCTTCCCTGAAGAAGTCTCTTAGAGAAACATAGAAAACAGAAAAAAAAAAATGGAAATCCATTGCTCTTGAGTCCATCTTCATACTCCACACTTAAGAGGCCACTCTGTGCCATGAGGCTTTGTATTTATGCAGTTGACAGACTACATAATCTTAAAATCCAAATGGCTGGGACAAAACTTGCTGTCTTCCTCATTTTCTGGCTCTCCATTTGTCACAGAAAAGTTAGATTCTGAAAATATTCTTGTCTTGCAGAAAGCTCAAAAAAGCACATTCTACTTACTTCCAGTAAGAACAATTTCAGGGAGTCTTTTTATGACACTATGTCTCATCTGTCTTATGTTTCAATTGCCATTAACTGCCTCCTTTACTGTAGTAACCTTTATATCCACAAAAGCCAGACCAGTGGTCCATTAGTCGCTGACAGTGGCACCAAGTATTGCTTCTTCTCACTTCATAAATATATATATTAAATGTCCTGTGAATAACTTATGCTATATTTGGAACTTAAGGGAATAAAAAACCAAGTAGAGCACATGTTTTGCCTCCAAGGAGGATTGCCTGGAAAGAGAACATGACAGTTGCCCTCCGTGATACAAAATTTAAAAGTCAGAGTAATCCATCTATCATCCAGAGTACCATTTAATCCAAAAATTCTAATCTAGTAGGCTACAGGCTGAAGTAAGCCTATAGACATATTTGGCTTGGCTCACAGGACATTTATTTTAAAATTTTAACTACTCATCTATATTTTGAAATGGGAAGATTTTACAGAACGTTCTGGATTTATGGCATCTTTTGAAAAAAAATAGGAGATGTGCCAACACTGGGTCTTCTTTTCCATTTGGTAATGATTGGATGGAGTGCCTCAGTTTTCAATAGTAGTCTCAACTTTTTTAGTGTTCTTCCACATTCAATAATTTGTATGGAAGATAGTGAGAAGTTCTAGATAGGTGGTGATGGAAATGTAGCTTGTTTTCTCTCTTCTTTCAACTTCTGTATATTGTGCTTTCTGAGCCTCAAGGCCACTGAAACTGATTGATATATACTCATGTGCTAGCAAAACTCAAGCTCCCCGGATGCTTGGAGAAGAAACTTTGTACAGGGCTTTTTTCATCACAGGCTGGGAGAGAGTCTTCAGCTCAGACTGGGAAATTCCAAACGTGAGGATTGAAAAGCTGTGGATCCTGAGAACTGGCTTGCTCTAAAATAGTATGGACTCTTGGGAGAAAGTTGGCATCTGTTCCTTTGAAGGCATCTGGTCTTCCTGGCCTTCAAAAGCCAAGGAAGATGAAAGCAAATTGGTTGCGTGCTCATTATTCCTGTGATTTGCAGAGAGAGAAGAAAGCTAAGAATTGGAAAGTTTTCACATGGTGCCACAGGAGGAGCCAGCCCCTTGTTTGTAAAGGCATCTTCACCTCTCACGAATCACTTGAAGTATTCTAATAACTAGATAATTCACTCATGCAAAAAAAAGGTCGATCTTGGAAGGCCCAGGAACCCATAAGAAGAAGATAGTTCACAGTGCACAGAACTCTCTACAGGGCTGCTGGAGGAGACAGGTGACAATTGATAAAGATTCAACTGCAACCCCAAAATGCTTCCTGTATCTAAAATTATTATTTCTGAACTAAGCAATTCAGTAAATAAATTGATGGAATGGGTGGTTACCACTGATCCGCAAATAGTAGCCAGGAATATCAAGTAAAAGTAATAAATCAAACCACAAAATATCTCAAAGATACTGAAATTACAGAAAAAAAAAAGAGACTTCAGGAATAGTAAAAGAGCTCTACATGCAAATGATGGGAGTTCTAGAAGAAGGCACTAAATGAGGAGAAACAATTAAAAAGAAATAGATTTTCCTCAAATTTAAGTAAACGTCTAATCTGCCAACTTGAAAGGACTGATGAGAAAAGACTTAAATCCAAAAGATACATTTTTGAAAAAGACAAAAGTAGTGATATTATTAAATTCTCTCACAGAACTGCTTAAGGGAAAATGAGATAAAGGAAAAATAGATAAGATTAGGAATTTTAAAAGATCCTTTATAGATTCATAAAAGAAGAAAATAAGTAAAAAAAAAATATATTTCACATAACTCTTAGGAGCAAATTTGAAAAAGTTTAAGAATGATTTCCTACCATTTAATTTACCAAAGTAAAATTACCAGAATGACTCAGAAAAAAGTGAAAATTAGCAGAAAAGAAATTGTCAAATGATTAAAGGTTCTACACTGAAATCAGTGACAGGAACAGATGGGTCCATAACTAAGTTTTACCTAATCTTCTAAAAACACATAATTCCAATGTTAGTTTCACTATGTAAGACCCTAGAAAAGGATGGAAAAACTCTAATTTATTTTGTAAACCCTGCATAGCTTGGATATAAAAATCTAACAATAATAGTGCAATAGAGAAAAAAGTAAAGATTAATATCATTGTAGATATATTGACACAAAAGTTTATATACAATTTTAGCAAATAGAATCTTCTAATATATGAAAAGAATAAACAATTATTTTTATATGTGTATTCATCACAGTAATGAAAAGATATTTAACTATCAAGATGATCACATAAAAAATTGAAGGTAAAAAATCAACATAATTATATCACTAGATGCTAAAAAGTACTTTAATAAATTCAGCTGCAATTCCTAATCTATAAAAAAGGTAATTTATCAAAAAACAACAGCTAAGGGTGAATGAGAGCACTGTTATTATTGAACGTTATCTTGGACATACTCTCTAGTAAGTAAATCACATAAAAGAAATGAGAAAATACTTTGAGATAAAAATTTTGAAAAAGAAATAGGGATCAAACGAAAAAAGATAAAATCATATTGAGAGATATAAAATAAAAATCTTCACAAATGAAGAGTCTTTTCACAGTCTTTGATAGAAAGATCTGAACTAATGAAAAATGTGAATTTGCCAAAACTTAATGCTTACATGTAATGTAATTTCAATTTAAATCCTTGTTGAAATTCGTGGAATTAGACAAATAGACTTAAAATTTATAAGTAAGCATACATTTCTGTGAATGGCCAATTTTTTAATAAAGTAAATAGCAAATAGGGAGTTGCCTTACTAAATATCAAAATGTTCTATTAAACAATTGAAATCAAATTAATATGGTTACAGGCATAGAGAGAAGCAAATAGATCAGTAGTAGAGAATCCCAGAGAAAAACATGATTTAATACATGAAAAGCAGTAAAAACAATGAGTTTTAAAAATAAATAATACTAACTCAAAAGTTTGCGCCCACTCAGGGATGCTACTTTGAGTGGGCCACAGTGGCTCAACAGGCAGAGTTCCTGCCTACCACGCCAGAGACCCGGGTTCGATTCCTGGTGCCTGCCCATGCAAAACAAAAAACAAAAAAACCCCCCACTAACTCAAAAGGCTACGACTCTGAAAAAAAAATGAAATTGTACACTACTTTATGCAAAATAAATTCCAGATGGACTAAAAATTTAAAAATAATAGCAAAATAATAGAATATCACAAGAGAATCTAGTAAACAACAAATAAAATCTAGGGGCAGGAGAGATACAGCAGCATAAAAAGATATTTTTGACCACACAAAAGTTAAACTTTTTGAATAAAAAATTTATTACATCATTTATAATGTATTATCTATATTATAGCATTCTGTAGCACATATATCATATTTTAAATAAACTGTGGATGAAAACAGAAGAGATCTTTGTGAGCATGGGTTAGTCAAGGATTGTCAGATACCACTTGGAAAGCATGATCCACAAAAGAAAAAATTTGATAAATTTGACCTTATCAAATTTAAGAAATTCTGCCATTTGAAAGACACAGTTAAGAACATGAAAAGAAAAACTTCAGGTCAGATGAAAATGTTTAAGTTTTATATTCTAATATATCTAATAAAAGTTTAATATTCAGAATATGAGGAAGAGCCCTCAAAAACTCAATATAAGAAAAACAAAAAGCCCAATAAAAAATGGATGAAAAGGTGGAGCTGACACTTCTCCAAAGAATATATTGATGGCAAATAAACACATGCAAAAAAGCTCAACATCATTAGCCATTAGAGAAATGAAAATTAAAACCACAATAATATAATGATGCACAACTAATAGAATGTTTAAAATTAAAAAGATGGACCATGCCCAGTGTTGTCAAGGACATGGAGAAACTAGAACTCTCCTACTCTGCTGATGGACATGTACAATGGTATATCCACCTTGCAAAAGTTTGGTGGGTTTTAAAACGTAGACATACAGCTACTATGTGACTTAGTCATTTCATTCCTAAGTATTTGACAAAGAGAAATTAATTCATTTGTCCATACAAAGACTTCTTCATGTATGTTCATAGCAGCATTATTAACAATAGCCAAAAACTCAAAATTATCCAAATAACCATCAACAGATTAATAGGTACATTATGATATATCCATATAATGAAACATACTCATCAATAAAAGAGAATGAAGTATTGATACATGCTACAACATAAATGAATCTCAAAACAATTATGTTGAGTGAAATAAGCCAGATCAGAAAAAAAGTACATACTTTATCATGCTTGCATGTCTTTAAAATTCTAGAAAATGCATACTTACAGACAGCAGATTAGTAGTTGTCTGAGGATGAGGGGGGTGGAAAGAAGTGGTAGAGAAGAATTCTAAGGGGGTTGAGGAAATTTGACTTGAGAAGATATAGACGACCTCCACAAACCAATCGCCAATAAAGAAATTGAATTAATCATTAAAAAGCTCCTGAAAAAGAAAAGTCCAGGACCAAATGGCTTCACATGTGAATTCTACCAAACATTCAAGAAAGAATTAGTACCAATCCTGCTCAAACTCTTCAAAAAAATTGAAGAGGACGAACGGCTACCTAACTCATTCCATGAAGCCAACATCACCCTCATACCAAAGCCAGACAAAGATATTACAAGAAAAGAAAACTACAAACCAATGAACAGAGATGCAGAAATCCTCAACAAAATTCTTGCAAATTGAATTCAGCATCATATTAAAAGAATTATGCACCATGACCAAGTAGGATTCATCCCAGGTATGCAAGGATTGTTCAACATAAGAAAATCAATTAATGTAATACACCATATCAACAAATCAAAGCAGAAAACCCATATGATCATCTCGATTGATGCAGAAAAGTCATTTGACAAAATTCAACATCCTTCCTTGTTGAAAACACTTCAAAGGATAGGAGTAGAAGGGAACTTCCTTAAAATGATAAAGGGAATATATGAAAAACCCACACTGGCATCATCCTCAATGGGGAAAAACTGAAAACTTTCCAACTAAGATTAGGAACAAGACAAAGATATCCACTATCACCATTGTTATTCGACATTGTGTTGGAAGTTCTAGCCAGAGCAATTAGACAAGAAAAAGAAATACAAGGCATCAAAATTGGAAAGGAAGAAGGAAAACTCTCACTGTTTGCAGATGATTTGATACACAAATATGTCAAAAATCCCAAAAAATCCACAGCAAAACTACTAGTACTAAGAAATGAGTAGAGCAAAGTGACAAGTTACAAGATCAACACTCAAAAATCTGGAGTGTTTTTATACACTAGTAATGAACAATCTGAGGGGGAAATCAGGAAAAATAATCCATTTACAATTGCAACCAAAAGAATAAAATATTTAGGAATAAATTTAACTAAAGGCACAAATACCTATAGAAAGAAAACTATAAGAAATTGCTAAAAGAAATCACAGAAGACCTAAATAGATGGAAGGGTATACTGTGTTCATGGATTGGAGAACTAAATATAGTTAATATATCAATTCTACCTAAGTTGATATACAGATTCAATGCAATATCAATTAAAATCCCAAAAACTTACTTTTCAGAAATAGAAAAACCAATAACCAAATTTATCTGGAAGGGCACTGTGCCCCAAATAGCTAAAAATATCCTGAGAAAGAAAAATGAAGTTGGAGGTCTCACACTACCTGACTTTAAGGCATATTATGAAGCTGCAGTGATCAAAACAGCATGGTACTGGCATAAAGATAAATACACTGACCAATGGAATCAAATAGAGTGTTCAGATATAGACACTTTCATCAAGGGGGAATTGATCTTTCATAAGGAAGTCAAGCCAACTCACCTGGGAGAGAACAGTCTCTTCAATAAATGGTGCCTAGAGAACTGGACAGCCACATCAAAAAAATGGAGGATCCATATCTCACAACCTAAACAAAAATTAACCCAAAATAGATCAAAGACCTAACTAAACATTAGATCTAAGACCATAAAATTGTTAGAAGAAAATGTAGGGAAATGTCTTATCAATCTTATAATAGGACACAGTTTCCTAGATCTTACACCCAAAGCATGAGCAATGAAGAAATAAATAAATTATTTTATTTATTTTAAATAATTAAACACTTTTGTGCATCAAAGAACTTTGTCAAGAAAGTAAAAAGACAGCCTACACAATGGGAGACAATATAGGAAATGATATATCAGATGAAGGTCTAGTATCCAGAATATATAAAGAGATTGTTCAACTCAACAACAAAAAGACAAACAATCCAATTAGAAAATGGGCAAAAGACATTAATAGACACTTCTCAGAAGAGGAAATACAAATGGCCAAAAGGCACATGAAAAGATGCTCAATTTCCCTGGCTGTTAGGGAAATGCAAATCAAAACCACAATGAGAAATCATCTCACACCCACCAGAATGGCCATTATCAAAACAGAAAACGAAAAGTGCTGGAGAGGATGTGGAGAAAGAGGCACACTTGTCCACTCTTGGTGGGAATGCAAAATGGTACAACCACTGCAGAGGGCAGTTTGGCATTTCCTCAGGAAGCTAAGTATAGAATTGCCATATAATCCAGCAATACCATGGCTAGGTGTCTACTAAGAGGACATGCAGGCAAGGACACAAGCGGACATTTGCACACCAATGTTTATAGCAGCTTTATTTACAATTGCCAAGAGATGGAAACAGTCCAAATATCCATCAACAGAGGAGTGGTTAAACAAGCTGTGGTATATACATATGATGGAATATTATGCAGCTGTAAAATAAATAAAGTTATGAAGTATGTAACAACAAGGATGAACCTCTTTTTTTTTTTACATGGGCAGGCACCGGGAATCGAACCTGGGTCCTCTGGCATGACAGGCAAGCATTCTTGCCTGCTGAGCCACCGTGGCCCAAGGATGAACCTTAAGGACATTATGCTGAGTGAGATTAGCCAGAAACAAAAGGAAAAATACTGTTTGGTCTCGCTGATATGAGCTAACTTAAGTGAATGAACTTGGAAAATTTCAGTTAAGAACAGAGACCATCAGGAGATAGAAATAGGGTAGATATTGGGTAATTGGTGTTGAAGAGATACAGATTGTGTAACAAGACTGATTGTATGATTGTAAAAATTTATAAATGGAAAATACAATACTACCTAGCTATAATACAATAATGTTAGCACACTAAATGAAGCTAAATGTGAGAATGAAAGAGGGAGGAGGTCTGGGGACACAAATGAAATCAGAAGGAAGGATAGACAATAAAGACTGATATGGTATAATCTAGGAATGCTTGGATATCACCTTTTTATTTAAGGTACATTGGAGAGGCTGGAGAGAAGTGCCTGAAAATGTAGAGCTGTATTCCAGTAACCATGTTTCTTGAGGATGACTGGATAATGATATAGCTTTCACAATGTGACTGTGTGATTGTGAAAATCTTGTGTCTGATGCTCCTTTTATCTATGGTATGGACAGATGAGTAAAACATATGATTAAAAATAAATAAATAAAGGGGGGAACAAATGTTAAAATAAATTTAGTACATTGAAATGCTGGTGATCAATGAAAGGGAATGGTAAGGGGTATAGAAAAAAATAGGGGAAACAAAAGCTAAAATATATTGGGTAGATGGAAATATTAGCAGTCAATGAGAGGGAGGAGTAAGGGGTATAGTATGTATGAGTTTTGTTCTTGTTTCTTTATATTTCTTTTTATGAATTGATTCAAATGTTCTAAGAAATGATCATGGTGATGATATTGTGAGTTTTTTATTATATACCAAGAAAGGAATGATCATATGGTAAGGTTTGTATGTTGTTATGTTTAAAAAAAAAAGCAGGTGTAGCTATACTAGCATCAGGCAAAATGGACTCTAAATGTAAAGAAGTCATAAGAGACAAAGAAGCACACTACATATTAATAAAAGGGACAAATCACCATGAAGAAATAACCATCATGATTGTTTATGCTCCCAGTCACAGAGCTCCGAAATACATGAGGCAAAGAGTGGCAAAACTGAAGGGATCTATAGATGTTTCAACAATAATAGTGAGAGACTACAATACATCACTCTCCACTATAGATAGAACAACCAGACAGAATACAGAACACAGGGGTAAAGAGGGCATCGTCTGGATTTTAGAACTCCACTAACTCTGTGAGACTAAAGGAAGAGAGGTTTATTTTGTCCAAAACTTAAATTTTCTGCAGCACATAACATAACTCATCCTGTCTGGATAGATCATTTAAGCAACCCAAACACAGGGAGGCCAGAACAAATTCTGTATAGCTTAATACTATGCCCAAATACAACCCAGTTACACTTAAAAAAATGTTGGCAGAAGGGTACACAGGTAGTTCAGTGGTTAGAATGCCTGCCTTACATGAGGGAGACCCGGGTTCGATTCCCGAAGTATGCACCCTACCCCCCCCCCCCCCAAAAAAAAGCGTTGTCAGAGTCCCGTAAAGGATGGGAGAAAAAATATGAAACTATTAAACTTTACCTCTGGGGAAACCCCTGATACTGTCTCAAACACTGGGGATTCCCAAATCAATAGGTCAAGCCCTTGATCTTGATGCTTGCTATTGTGAAGCTTATTTATGAAAGAGAGAAGCTAAACCTACCTGTAATTATGCCTAAGAGTTACTTCCAGAGGGCTTCTTTTGTTGTTCATACTTGGCCTCTCTCTCTCTGTAAACCCAACTCTGCAGGTAAAATCATTACCTTCCCCCAGTACATGGGACATGACTTCCAAGGGGTGAAAGTCTCCCTGGCAACATGGTATAACTCCTAGGGGTGAGACTGGCCCTGGAACTGTGGGATCGACAATGCCTTCCTGACCAAAAGGGGGAAGAGAATTGTAACAAATAAAGTAACAGTGGCTGAGAGAGTTCAAATAGAGTTGAGAGGCTATTCTGGAGGCTACTCTTAGGCAAGCTGCAGCTATATATTATTATTTATCATGGTTTGCTAAACCCCAATGGAAAACATTCCTGTTAACCCTAAAGAACACCTGGAGCATTATCTGAAATTCTACAGAAGTCCCACACACTATGATTACTTTTCCTGAAACCTACAACCTCCAGATGGGTTCCTAGACCAGGTAAGTCCTGAAACCCAGAGGTCCTCTCCAGAACATCAACTTGTTCCATCCTCCTACTCGTATTATTGACTACCCTTTCCAAAATGAAAAAAATTAGAATGGACATAGCCCATATACCCCTAAAAATTGGGAAAAAATTCAAAGGAGAAGGTTAAGTTATAACAGAGAAGATAGGATTTAATAAATGAGTATGACTGCTGAAACACTGATATTATTTTACTCTCCAGTGTCTTGGAGCAGCTAGAAGGAAAAGCCTAAAATTGTGGAACTATAACCCATACCAAATTCTGAAATCTGTTCTATAACCAATTAGTATGGTATGCTTTGAAATTTACTACTTTTTTATATGTGCTATTTTTCACCATTAAAAGAAAATAGTATGTTGCAATATCCACATACTATTTTAGTATTTGCAATAATATTTCACAGTGTTTTGTCAGCATTTAATTGCTCATTTTCCCATTTTGGGATATTTTGAATGTCTTCAGAATTTTGCTATTGTGAATATCTTCCTGCATATCTTTTCCTCATTTAGGCTAGATTCCAAGAAATTTGTTTACTGGGTCCTTTCCTATCTTAATTTCCTTGACTTTGTCACTCCATCATTTCATTGACATAATTTTTTGGATCAAACGCATGAGGACTGACCACAGCTTTTGAGTCTTCACCATCTCTGTTTCCCTATTTCCAGACTGAATCTCTACCCATCCAGTGTTCTGGCGCATCTGAAACTCATGTTCCTATAATAAAGCCTCTGTCTAAAGACATGGAACAAGCTTTATTTACTACTTAATTTTCCACTATTTAATTTAAAAAGTATTGCTTTCTTTAAAAATACATCTACCTGTAATCCATGAAAAGATACGGAATTAAAAGATGAAAAAATTCCACTGAGGAAATAGTGGGTGAGAAATACATTTATTAAGTGGAGAACGAGCTAGATTACCCAAAAACTCTTCATAGAGGAAATAATCTTAGTTGTGGCTTAATATATATTCTGGGCCTAACACACTGAGAAAAACAAGATAAGCCACCAAATAAACATTTGCTTTTTTCCTAAGATCTTTCCCTTCTAAGTACTCTGTTTCAGACTCAGCAAAGTTAAGAATTGTTGGCTAAATAGTGAATAGGAATCCAGTGGTCATACAAGGAATCAGATTATCCTGATTTACTAACTATGGATACTTAAGCAAGTTACCTTACTTCCCTAAACCCTAGTGTGTTGGTTTGAAACTGTCATATACCCCCAGAAAAGCCATGTTCCTTAATCCTCATTCAGTGTTGCTGGGAGGGATCTTTTTTATTGTTTCCTTGGCAATGTGACCCACCCAATTATGGGTGGTAACTTTTGATTAGCTTGTTTCTGTGGTGATGAGTCTCCATCCATTCAAGGTGGGATTGCTTACCAGAGCACTTTAAGAGGGAATCATTTGGGATAAAGCTTCAGTGCCAACAGAACCCAAGCCAGAGAACTTTGGAGATGAAGAAAGAGAATGCCCCCAGGGAAGATGCTTTTGAAATGAGAAGCCAGAGACTTCAACATGTCAGCCACGTGCCCTCCCAGGTGACAGAGGTGTTTCAGACCCATTGGACCTTCTTGAACCAAGGTATCTTTCTCTGAATGCCTTAGTTTGGACATTTTTATAGCCTTAGAACTGTAAATTTGCAATTTTAAAAATTCCCTCTTAAAAAGTCATTTCATTTCTGGTATATTGCATTCTGGCAGCTTTAACAAACTAAACTCCCTAGTTTCCTCTTCTACCATCTTTGGAGAGCTATATGTACTTCGTGGGATGTTAATACTTAGATTGGTAGATGTTTCAATAGAAAGCAGCACAGCAATATATCAAAGTCCTGTTTGACATGGGTTATGGCCTCTTTGGGCTTCATGTATTTCACGGCCTCTTCCAAACCAACTGTGACACGTGTTATAAATGTCACAAACAGTTGCATATAAGAAGTAAATAATGTTCTGTGAATGTCCTTGGTTATCAGATTTATCATTCACTCAATGACTTTGATTAGGTCACGACTGAAGTGAATGAAGCATTACTTACTGTTCTAGTTTGCTAGCTGCCAGAATGCAATATACCAGAAACGGAATGACTTTTAAAAAGGGGAACTTAATAAATTGCTAGTTTACAGCTCCAAGGCCGAGAAAATGTCCCAATTAAAACAAATCTATAGACATGTCCAATCTAAGGTATCCAGGGAAAGATACCTTGGTTCAAGAAGGCCAATGAAGTTCAGGGTTTCTCTCTCAAGTGATGGTGAACACAGTCATGGTTTCTCTCTTGGCTGGAAGGGTACATGGTGCACACAGCATCATCTGCTAGCTTTCTCTCCTAGCTTCCTGTTTCATGACGCTCCCTGGAAGGCATTTTCCTTCTTCATCTCCAAAGGTCACTGGCTGGTAAACTCTCTGCTTCTCATAGCTATGTTGTTCTCTGTTCTCTCAGAAATCTCTCAAATCTCCAAACTGTTTCCTCTTTTATAGGACTCCAGAAACTTCTCAAGACCCACCCAAATGGGTGGTGACATGTCGTCACCTAATCCAGTTTAACAACCACTCTTGATTAAATCACATCTCCAGGGAGATGATCTGATTACAGTTTCAAATATACAGTATTGAATAGGGATTATTCTACCTTTATGAAATGGAATTTTGCTTAAAACATGGCTTTTCTAGGGATCATACATCCTTTCAAACCAGCACACTCACCTTTTCATTCCAGAGTAATTGACTAAGACATCAGCTTCTACTAACATGTCTTTGAGAGAATGCTGGACTTCTTACTGACTCTATGAAAAGCATATACAGGTAAAAGAGGTCATTTCTAGTCTCTAATGGAATTGAATTTATGGTTCTTTTTTCTTTCATTCTGTGGACAAAATAAGAATAATGCAGCAAATTTTATAAGGGCTTTTAAAAATAAACAAATGCAAAATTCTCCAACTGTAAGTATTACATATCAACTTTTAATTATCAGATGCCAATTAAATAGTCATAAATGATTCATTTGGGGTCTTTGCTTGTACCTTATTAAGGATTCTAGCAAAGGTGAGAATTACTGAGATTGTAGATCACAGCAGTATTGAAAAAACTACCCAGTTCTTTGAGAGCCTGTCATTGTGGTGATCAGAGATGCCAATGATGCTGACAAAGCTTCAGTGTCACTGAAGTAAGAATCTGACCAGAGGAGGGTGGGAAAGGCACGTTTTCTCTTGCATCTGGACCTTTGCTATGGTTTGCCAGAGAGCTGGACTGTTTCCTGTGAGGCAATAGGCAGCACCTTGTTTATCGTCTTTATAACTGAAGAGATGGACATCTCTCAGTCGGCTTCCAGACTGTACCCTTCTACTTTGGCTTAACAATCAGAACTGACCCTGCTGATTTACTTTCAGACTTAGAGAATAGGAATGGGATTTAAAACACATTTGATTTCCATTTGTTAAGTTGGATTTGAAACATGCACATTTAATGCCAGGGAATGCCCAGGGTTTGGTAATTTTGATTCACAAAAGCACTATTCTCTGTTCACACGCGAACATATCTGGCCTTTCCTATAAGCATAACCAAGATTTTTCCTTTCCACAGAAATCCTATCCATTAAGAATTGTGAATATCACAGATTTTGTCCCCCTTTAGTGCCTAGCATCCTGGGAAAAGAAAAAAATTAAACTGAAGCTAACTCTAAGTTAGTTTCTCCTGAGCCATGTAAATATAATAATGCATATTTGTATCTAGATCTAGTGAATCCTAAATATACAACTTTTCTAGCCAACTGAATGTTTTCCTGGGACTCATTTTAGAAATATGTTGTTTTCAGAGATGCCTGAATGCAAACATGTATTAGTTATGACTTACTTTCGCCTTGCAAGCTATTTTAATTTTGTGACATCCATTTCAGGAAAAGAAAATAACAAAACACCAAAGAGGTTCGCCCCCCCCACACACACCGTTTCGCCTTGTATTTCCATTTCTCCATGTCTCACCTACACCGAGATTAAATTCATTTACTCAACTTTCAGGGCTCTTCCTTCCAAGTTGTTCCCTCCAATCTGCCAGGTGGCTCTCTGGTTTTCACAAAGTCTGTCTTCAAGCCCTCTCTGCCTTCCTTGGTTTGCTTGTTTGTATTTTCCCTGCGTGAGGTTGGACTGACTGTGGGGCTTTCCACAGAAGAGGCAGGAGTTTGGATAAGCCAGCAGTTTAAGTAGGTTTTATGACCAGCCGGTGTAATAAAATGCATTCAGGGGTCACCCGAGAAACTTTAATCAGCACCAGGGGTCACTGGATAGCACTTCCAGACAGGAGGGAAAGAAACTAGGAACAGAGTCTCCAAGGAGAGGAAGGAGAGCTGGGGGAGGGGACAGGGACCAAAGTTTCTCAAGTTATCAGAAATCAGTTTTTTTAAAAAAATCAATGCGCTTTGCAATCAGAAATTGTAAAAAAAAAAAAAAAAAAAAGAGTCATAATTGCTCAGCGGAAACTAGAGATCTGCTGCAAATTTAGATGAGAATTTTATCCAAAGACAGTTTGTGCAGTTTGGGATGAAAGTTTGGCCTTAGGACTGGTCTCACGATGGATATCAGATATCTCACCCTGAAGGGAGAAACATTCCCACCAAATCCTTCTCTCCTGAAAGAAAGAAAAAAAAAAAAATTCTGCATCCAATATAATCAGAGCCCAGGCAGACAAATTGGCACCACTTTTTTTTTCCTCTCCAGCCTCCCTTCTATTTTCTGAGAGAAATAAGACTGCAGACTTGAGTCACAATTCACAAATATTTGGCAGTATTATGTTGCAAGGAACTGGGGGAAAAATACCCAGAAGAAGGTAATTCTTAAAAGCTTTGCTTTCACTCATGCAAACAAACTTTATGCTTCTTAATAAATCTCCTGTTTTGTAAGTGGCCATTAAAATAACAGATCATTTGATTAAAATTCTGTTTTCTTTTCACAATGGTCATTTGGAGGGTTTTTTTTGGGGACCTCCAAATGTGGTCTTAGCCATGATGTCATTAGGATTTTATTAATGCATTCAAAAGGTTAAAAGCTCTTACTTTTTATAGGGCTTTTAAAAGCAAACACTCGATTGTCTCTTGCATAAACTGAGTCTGAACCCATTAAAATGTGACAACAACTTCAGAACTGACCCTGTTTAAAGGTAAAAAATTGATCAAGGATTTGCCACATTTTTAATTGCTTTGAATGAAATGGAAACTGAACTGAGGCCAATATTTGGGAATGGAAAGAATTAAATCCAGGCCAACACCTTTCAATATAATAACGATATTTTTTAAATTAGAGTTTTTCCCTTTTAGAGTTGAATGATTCTTTATGGCACAAAAATAGTTTATAGTTTTAAAGGTTTATTTTTCCCTCTCTAGTCCAGTCACAATGCAGTCAGTTTGTCATTAAAAAATAAGATGGAAAAAATTTTAAAATACGTGTTTCAGGTGTCCTAAGCTAAAAAAAAAAGAGAGAGAGAGAGAGAAATACTCAGGCGGCAATAGTAAATTTGCCTTTGTTGTTCCTTTCAATGGAAAAGCGTCTGTGGCTGGGTATATTTGGAACGATATTGTTAAACTTTTAGGGGGGAAAAAACTCTTCTAAATCAGTCCTTTTAGGAATATATAATGAATCACAAAAAAATTAATAAAACCAGTGGTGCTGTGGATGTGAAGCTATTTTTCATTATTTTCCATTTTATCTTATTCTCATCACATATATTTTTAGGTTGGATTAGCCCATTCCCTTGAGTGATCTAGTCTACCTGAAAGAGAAAATTCCCTGCCCCTCAACTTCCACCCCTGAACCGAACTGTCCAAGTTCCCTTTTAATTTCCTCCTATTCTTATATCATGAATCATAAAGTGCGTCCCGCTCACCTCTATCGTACTTTTCATTTATTTTTTAGTGACTTACAGCATTTCTCTTTCTAGTACATTCTATTTCTTCAAAACATATTAGCTTTTATCTTCTTCTTTATTTCAATCCCTCACAAACGAACTACTGAAAAGAAAAACTATCTCCCTGAGCCTTTTTTTTTTTCTTAATTGCTTCTGTGTTCTGAGGCATTGGGGGAACTAAGGAACTAGCAAGAGCAGATCAGCAGATAAGCTCGCACAACACACACTTAATTACATGAATAAGTCCTTCTGGCCAGAGTCTTCTGACAATTACCTCCCGAAATAAATATACCTCAGTGACTGTCAATAGTAATAAAACCCACGCAGTCATTTCTTAAAGCTTTTATTGTTGCCTGTAATTAGCATGTTGATGTGATTAAAGCTACATTTGACTTTTGATAAACCCCAGACTCCTATAGATAACATTTCCAACGGTTCAAAAACTGCTTTCATTAGAACCGATATTTATCTGATTTGTAACCAATCAATTGGAAATAAAACTCTCCTAGGGCTTGCACTTAAAACAGCCAGCAGCAACCCTAGTTTCCTCACGCCTCTCTTCTAGTCTGTGTCCTTGAGTGAGATGGATTCCATATGGTTAGGAAGAGAAGAATACGGCACGGACTGAAAAGGTAGATTGCAGCTCCTTGCAGAGCTCTTTCGGACTCACCGCCTTATTTCTGCATGCTGCTATTCGAAGGCACAGAAACTGCTGCAACCAATTTTCTTGAAAAATATACTTTTGCGTGGTAGTAGAAAAACCTGCTGCAGAACTGGGGCTCTTTAAAGGCATCTTTGCAATATTTATTCTGCTTCCATCTTTTAAAATTTATATTTCATCTATCAGGCCCTTTCAGTCCTGATTTTCACTTTGTCCTCTTTGCCCTTCTCCAATGTTACTTCTCTATTTCCATACTATTACCGATTTATAGTTTCACCTTTCCTCCCCTCTCCCTCCCTCCCTTCCTCTCTCCTTCCTTCTTTCCTTGCTTCCTGGCTTTTTGTTTTTGTATGTTTGTTTTTAACAAAATATTTGCTTTGCAACCTGTCTAAATTCCCTTGGTCAAAATGATGAAGCTCTAAATTTTAGGTTTTGACACATAGACAAATGATGATTTTCAAAAGTTTATCTGACTGAGCTAATATGCCTACGGCATTCTAAATGTCCTTAAGCAATTGAGCACTGAGCTGCTGAGAATCTCTGTATAATCACTGCAGTAAATGTTGCATTCGACATCTACTTTTCTGTGTAATTTCACCACTGAACAAATGTATTTATTCTTGTTTTTGAGAGAAGAAAGAAGAAAGAAAGGGAGGAAGGGAGGAAGGGAGAAAGCGAGAAAAGAAAGAAGAAAAGAAAGCCAATACACCTTCAGAATCTGTATATATTTATTCAAAGCACTTCTTTCCTCTTACCCTCCCCACTCTCCAAACATTTTGTATTTTTAGAAATGAATTAGAGGAAGGAAAATATTTTCTCTAATGGAACCAGTGTTGACATACAAACCTTTATGGATTTCCAGCCATGCCTCATTAAAACCTGTCTTTAAATACAGGGTAAACATGTGCATAGATGCTGTGTATGCCATGTTTTTTATATTGAGTTTTAAAGTGAATGTACATAAGCAAAATATTTTATTGCCATTTAAAAGAAAACATGAAATCTATGTCTGTGAGGCCATTTACACCAACCTCAACGTGTTCAAAGACTTTCACTTGCTTTTTAATTGTATGGTTTCTCGGTGTTCAAGTGTTTTCTCAAACACTGTAATTTATAACTTTATAGCTAATCCCCTACAATTCTAATATGTGTCTTCACATAAATAATGCAAACTCATTGACTTGAAAATGCTGATTCTTTCTGAGCTTAAAAATGACCTCAGTTATGGCATTTATTATCTTGGAAATGAATGTCATTTCATGTACGAATCACCTAGAGTCAGTTGCACTTCAAAATTGAGAAAATCAGAGGAGGAATTATTCCTACAAAAGGAACTACTGAGAAGATAACATAGATTGGGTGTGACAGGTATGTCACTCCTGGTCTGGGGTTTATGAATATGCTTTATAGCTAGAATTTCTGGAGAACGCTAGGCTCAGGAGAAAGGTCAGTAGTACACTATGTGCTTCTCAAAAACAGCTTTTTCCAACAGTTCAAAACATTTTTTTCCATTTACTTTAAAAAACATATTAGAAAACAATAAAATCCATTTAAAATAAGTCATCTGTAATATGGTTCTTCCTTTAACATACACTTTCATTTCTCCATCTCCTAACTAACATTACCTAATAAAGGTAAGCCTCTTGACAAATATATTATGCTATCAAAACACAAAATATTTATTCTCAACATCTTAACTTTGGATCCATTCATTTAAAACCACATGTTCTTTGGATAAAGATTTCATTTCCGTTGAAAAACTCCCAAGTATGTTTTAGAAACTGAAGGTGGAGATTTTTTTCACCTAAATTATTTTGTATTTCAGCAACCATATAATCACTAAAATAACAGGCATTCTGGCCTTGAGAAGTGTCTTTAAAATGCACATAACTAAAACCACAGCAACAATATTTCAAGTAATAGAAGGAAAAATGGTTTACAGACTTACAAGGAGAAATCCTGCATTTCTGCGAAGTTTTACTCTCACATGAGTTGTCTAGCCTGTGGATGAGTAAAATGGCTGAAATAATATAACATCAAATAATTAAAGGTACAGGAGGAAATTTGGCTTAACTGGATTTTCTTAATGGGTGCTTGATTCTGTGTGTTTGTGTGTTTGCATGTGTGTATATGAGGACACATGAGTGGCCATGGGACTGTGACTTAGCTGTTTATTTTGTGAGTGTAGGTTTTGTCTGTAATTTACTTCTCTTGGACCCAGCTGTCACATATATATCTAATTTTTCCATTTTGGAAAAAGGGGAAAACATACACTTATCTAGTTGTTGAGTATAGTTACACAATGACAGATAAAATGAAAAGTGACAAATCTAGTCAACTATCTGAATGGTTTCCCTTTACAATGCCAAAGATCTGGATGTCTGAAAATCATCTAGGTACCGGCCTAATGGTTTCAGTTTTTGTGCAGGTGTTTGGCATCATGTAGACACAGCCATAGGCTCTGTTGCCTCTCTGCGAGGGTTCTTGTCATCTGCAGACACGAGATGTCTCAAGAGAATTTAGCAGGGTAACTGCAGAAGTGATTGAAATGACGTTCTCCAGTCTGCATACTTAGGGGAAGGTTTGAACGTTTTTATTCTTGCAGGCAACCAAGGCAAAGCACTCCAATTCGCATCTCTCTTATATACCCAAGATGATTTGGTTTCACATTAGTCTTTGTGCATGAGTGCATTAATCCTTTTTCTTAGGTTCCTGAAATTAATGTGTCCATTTATAAAAATTATGTGCACAATCGAGATTTAAATTTTATCTGTAACTCCTATGCACATCATCAATATGTAGGCGCTGCGTTTGTATGATTCTTTGAGAAAAGTCCTGATACAGTGAGAGGGAATATCTCTATTTCAAACATTACCTGAAGACAGAATGGACTTCATGCTTCACCATCAAGTCTTCCAAAAGAAGAATGTCCATACATTTGGGCAGGGTCTAGACAGGATGAAATAGGCCAATTTCTACCATTCCATTAGACTACATGCTAATTCAAGTTTAAGTAACTTTCAGTTTGTCAGAGATATTGACTTTGCCTTTTCTTTCTTACATGCCTGATCTGAAGCACACTTATAAGTGTGTCCTGATGTCAAGTGGGCTTCCCAAAGTCTAATTATACATTAGCAGGAATCAGCTAAAATGCACATCAATTCCCAAACCAAAAGAGTGGGGACAAAGATGTGCCCCAGCAGTGTTTCTCACTTTACATTTTGTGTATCCATGATACTCTTCAAAACTTACTCCAGATATACTCTAAACTTACTGACTTAAATTATCCTCATTACAGGTCTACATGTGGCTGCATGACTAGTTTGATTATATTCTTCATTTTCCCACAACTTGAAACATATTGTGACAAAGCCAGTTTAATATGAAGTTCTAGTAAAGCTTAATGTAGTTCTGTAATATAATGGCTATAGTAGCCTCTACTGCCTGGGACTCAAAAGACTAGGTCTTAAAAGCAACCTGGAGGGAAGCCCCCACCCCAGTGGCAGTGTTAGGTAAGCCTGTTCATAATGAAGGTCTGGGGTGGGGGGTGGGAGGTGCAGATTTGTGCAGGGAAGTGGATCATGGGGGCAAACATCTGCATTCGTGAACACGTCTCTGTGCCGCTCCTAGGAGCCTGCTCCGTACCTGTTGTACAAAGGCCTGATACAGTTGGATAGGGCAGGCTTCAGTGATGCATCTCCTGTTTGCTCTGGTCTTGGCATTTTTTGCAGAGCTCCAAGGGAAAAAAAAAAAAAAAAAAAAAAAAAACACTAAAAGGAAAAAAAGAAGTTTTAAAAGGAAAGAAAAGAAAAAGGAGCAGTTGGGGGGTGGGGGGTCAGAAAACAGGCACTCTCAGCTCCAACAGAAGCTATGCCAAGAAGCAACTAACCAAAAACAGACTGAACAGAGACAAGAAATGAGGAAAGAATAAAATGGTTTGGAGTCAGGCTGACAAATGCATGAGAGAAAAATTCACATGGTTTCAAAACAGTACTTGGCATCCCTCTCAGAGATTCACGTGGGGTGGGGTGGGGTGGGGTGGGTGGGTATGTAGTTTTTCATTTATATTTCTGGAAGATTATTTTGCAATTCCTTCTTACTGAAAAAGATGAGTTAATTTCCTTCTTTTAGAATAATGAAGAGACACTCCCCCCTCTTTCCCCCCAAAAGTCTTTCTCCTCTAATTCAATGCGGTTTTAAAATGTTTTCATGTGATGAATCACTGGATTTTCTTCCTACATTTGGTTATTTCTAACCAAATAGAGTGCTAAAACCAAAATGTCTGGGTTTACTGTCTTCCAATTAGTTTACTAACACCCCCTTGTGAGGTTATAGGGGACCACTGCGTTTGTTTCATTCAATCTATTTCAACAAAAACAGAGCAGTTATTTCAAAAGAAGGTGGTATAATGTGAACTAGTTTCGATTCTGCATTACTTTGACTACTCTAAGCAGTCCCCAGGCTAAGGTCTGCAAATATTTGGCTTATTAAATCTAATCCACTGATGGCTTGTGTGGTAATGAATGCCTGAAATGCGTGTCTATGATTACGGATTTTTAATGCTGTCCTCATGGGCTCTGCTACACTTTCCTCCTTGTAAATGGAGGCTTAACACACTGAAATCATCCACGGAACTGTGTGAGTCAGGGACACCCAGAGAAAAACTTGCTATTGTGATGCTAATTTCCATCTCACCTTTGACCAGAAAGAGTAATTATGTATAATTTGTAGAAACAGTCCTTCTGGAATGAGGAAACCTGGAGGTTTGTTTAAACTAAATTGAATACCTTTCAGATAAGAAATACGAACACGGTTTGAATGTAATTCCCTTCTGCCTCATGATTAAACTACTGGGGACGTTTAACGGCTTGGAAAACCAGGCAACAGTGTGAACATTCTTATTTGGGTCTTTCCCTGCAAGGCTCCCAAGTTTAAAGCAGGTGAAGCAAAGACCTTTAGAAAAGCTGCCAGTGACTTTTGCTTCTTCTATGGTAGATATGTTCTAAAGATACTGATAATGACTGATCATTAGGCTAACAGTAACAAATGTCTGAAAGAGTGATGTTCAAGCATCTCTTTCTCCATTCTTCCCCCTTGCCACCCTGTACCCTGTTTTTTTTTTCAAGAAGTGGACACCCAAGCAAAGAGTGACGTGGGTAACGATGCCCTATAGGTCCATGGCTAATCTCCCTTTTGGGATACATGGTGGCAGCTGGGGAAGATTCATTTTAACCACAGTCAAACACCAAGCAACCCTATGTGGGTAGTATAGGGTGTTCTCTTGAGTGTTGATTGAAATACTATTTCTATCAATTTCTACTATTGATTGAAAGCTCTGGAGAAGTGAAAGTCAAATCTGGCTAATCCCATGTAGTGGAAATAGCACAAGCTATAAGTCAGAATGAACTGGATTCTCATATTAACTACTTTATACATTAACTATGTGAACCTGGGTATGTTACCTGACCTCCCTAAGCATCAATTTCTTTACTCCTAAAATAAATACTACCTCAAGGCACTTGTAAGATAAAATACAGAACATGCTGGGTACACCAAAAAATATTCAATAAAAGTTAGAATCTTTCTTTTCCCCTAAAACAAAATGAAACCGCATTTGAAAGTGAACTATTTCATTGCAAGTTATTTTAAAGTCTAGTTATTGTCTCTCTTTAATAACTGGTGATCGTGCTATTCATTAAAGATTTATTAGCTCATGAGAGAGGAGTGCAGTTGAAGTTTTCAGTGATGTGATTGACAATGTCTTGAATGTTGAATACACTCTGAAGCTGACCTTCAGAACAAAACATCCATAGACATCTAGTTTTCTTATCCTATAATAACCTATTTTTAAATATCGTGCTTAGTGCTTTAGATATATTTCATTTATTCCTCAACAATTTTATGAAGTGGATATCCATATTTTACAAATGAGGCAATCGAGGCTCAAAGATATAATAATTTTGCCACTACATAAATGGTGGATATGAGATTCAAACCTGGTCTATTTAGTTCTAAATCCCAAGCTCTTGACCACAGTATATAGTGCCTTATGCTATCTGACCACATAGTACAGAATTCCATCATAGAATCACTTCAGATAAACATTTAGACTCTGCTCAGTTACCCTGGCGATGTGGATTCCATTTTGGATCATTCTGTCTTTTGTACAATTCTTTACTATGAAATGGATGATCATCATTGTGAAGCCAAGAGGGTTCTTTAAATAATTGTGTGAAAAGAAATGTGTTGCAATGTGGGGTCAAAAAGAGAAGAAACTTCCGAATTCTCAACAGGTGCCTGGCCATTATTCAGTTTCTAGTATTATTGGCCAGGACTGTTAAATGCTTTCATTCGTTGGAACATCTCCATGCCGGACATTCTAGACCCGCGCTTGACACATGTGGCTATTGAGCACTTGAAATGTGGCTTATTCGAATTAAGGTATGTGGTATGCGTAAAATAGATGTCGGATTTTGAAGACTTAGTACCAAATGGAAAGAATATGAAACGTCTCATTAATAGTGCTTTGCACTGATTACACACTGAAATAATGATATTTTGGGTATGAGTTAAGTGAAATCCATTATTAAATTTCACCTGTTTTTTTTTTTTTTACTTTTAAAAATATGGCTAGTAGAAAATTTAAGATTACATATGTGGCTTGCATTTGCAGTTTGCATTATATTTCTATTGGACAGTATTGTTCTAGACCCTTAAGAGTGGAATGTACCAGATGTTTGAAATATATCAAATCCACACCTTGTCCTAGGTAGCCTCAGAGAACAATACAAGCAAATGCTTATTTATCTCCTACCCTATGCTGCTTTAGTGCTTTGAGTAAAATGTGCTTTGTGTGCACTGGAAGATGGTTTATCTTTGGGCCTGTGGCTGGTGCTAAAGTGAATATCCCTTCATCTTTCTTGTCTAATGTTGATGAGCATTATTTCTTTATATACTCAGGAATTATTGCTCTTTGCTTTCTAGGTGAATGCATGGCCTTATCCCTTAAGATTCATGG
Organism: Tamandua tetradactyla; assembly: GCF_023851605.1. Lineage (NCBI taxonomy): Eukaryota > Metazoa > Chordata > Mammalia > Pilosa > Myrmecophagidae > Tamandua > Tamandua tetradactyla. The sequence goes on along the minus strand of NC_135330.1, from coordinate 24,420,479 downwards.
AGAGAGCACGGGAAAGCCTCAGGCATTTACCTTTAGTTTAGCTGGGTTTGGGTGTGCTACGGAAGGCAGGTGTGGAGCAGGGAACAAGGGACAGGCTTTGCTAAGCAGACTCCGAGTCTAAGGGTAATCGGGTACTATCCTAAACATCCACAATGAACATAAAGGTCTTTTCAAATCCTGAATTTTCAGCATAACCAACTGTTGTTGTTGAAGCCCTCAGGTAGCCCTGATAACTGTTTCCTTGAGAAATCAAATGTAGTTTCAGGCCACCCCACCAAGAAATGGTTTGTTCAGGTCACAGAGAGGAGACTGCAGCTGATTTCCATCTTGGAAGTAGGCATTCTTCCCGTCAGCCTGCTAGCCTCCCGCCTGCTTGCCTGCCTGGGGATTGCAGCTGAGCCACTTTAGCCTCTAAAGCTAGATGTTTTAGTGCCTGGCTCTTTTTAACTGGCATATGTTAAGAGCTTTGAATTAACAGGTGCATAAAAACTGTCAAAAAACACTTAAATCTCAAGACAGACTGTCAGTTGTATTAAAAAATATGGTGTTACATAACCATGCACTCTCAACACGTCCAGCGTGTTACAGCTTGGAAAGTCCTCTCTCCCTCCTAGCAACCCAGCAATGTTAATCCAGCCACGGAACAAAAGGCCACGGTCCCTCAACTTCTTGGTGGAGGAGGGGGTACTGGGATGCCTGTGTGTGTATGGGACGGGGCAGAATCACGGAGGGAAAGATTGTCCCTTCTATGGCTGAATCTTCTTTGAGTTTCTGAGATCTCCACTGTAAACTAAGCTACTAGAAATAAAAAAGAACTCCCAGGACTCTGTAAGGCACACTTGAAGTTGATCTTTTTAAGGAAAATAACAATTTATCATGCAATAGGGTAAAATTAAATTTAAAATTAGCATAGAATGAAGGAGCAAGAGAGAAAGTACAAATGTGTTGCTTAAAGTGGTATGAATTAGAGCAGCTTCAAGTGACTGCATGTAAACCAGTACTTGGTTAAAATAAATAGAACCAAATATGATTCAGTTAAAGTAGAGGATAAATAACGCTTATGGCAGAGATAGTAAAAGTACTTTACTATATCACAAAAGTAGCTATGTATCGCTCACTAACTGTAAAATTCAGGCAGGGGAAGGTGGTTTGCCCTTCTGAGTTACGTTCTTTCACATGGCACACACCATAAAATATTTTAATTTAACCAGACTAAAATTTAATATGACCTTGACTATGTTTTACACAGTGATGCATTTTTGGTTTCAGCATTAGGTTCTAAACTACCAAATAACTGTGTGATCATGACCAAAGAATTTGCTTTTTCTAGGGCTCATTTATTTTTTAAACTATATTATGGAGGTGTATGGGGGTGGGATAGGAGAGGAAGATTCCCTAACATTCTTTTTGGTTCGAAAAAAGAATGAACATTCCTATGATTAATGAAGTCCTGCCTGGAATAATGGAGTGATTTCTGAATATCTCTATATGGAAAAATAGAGCCACTAGACTCTAGTAATAATGGGGCAGGTTTTTTGTTCATTTGCTTTTTTTCTGTGTTCTGGCATTTCAATTGTTTTTGTCATTTAAATGTGCACCCCATACCCAGAAGGTTGTCACTGGTCAGGTTTCCCAGTAACAGTCTCTGAGGTGAAGATTTGTGAGTAGAAGTTTGTTGGGGGGGGAAGGTAAGTTCAAGAACAACCACTATAGGTGGGGGGAAGCAGAACTGGGTGGAGAGAAGTTGGGTTGAAGCAGTCACAACAAAGGCCTCTGCCAGTCCTGGGAGATGTTCTGAGGCAGCGATTGACAGGCCTGCTTCTTTCCAACGGCAATTCCTGGAGAAGGAATCACTGGTGACCCATTAGCCTCAGACACTTTTTTGCAGCTGGGAAAGGACCTGAGGGCTCACCTGGGTAGCACACCACAGTATCCATTACAAGGTCAAAAACAGTCTGAGTTCTCACGGTTCTTATTGTAGTTTCTCACCTATTCGCTTCAGACAAGTTATTTAATTTTTGACCCTTATAATCCATAGTTCCCTCATTCCCAAATCGGGAATGATAATGAAACCAAGTAAAGTTATCATGAAGGCTAAAGAAATAATATTGGCAAAGCATTGTGCAGAGTGCCTGACATGTGACGGCCTGCCTTCAAAAGTTAGTTTTACCTTCCTCTCTTACCAAATTATAATCCTCCTTCACGTCTAAGAATAGATTCTAAAAAGAATGAAGAGCTAAAAAATATATCGGATTGTCCTTGAGGTTAGTCCACCAATGAAAATGATTTTCTCTTGTATACTGCCTTGTTCCCCAAGGAGAGCTGACATTTTGGATCTGGATTGCACTTTCTGCCACTTGAAAGACACCTCTCTTGTCAGAAAAGGACACACTGAGATGATGTCATCTCCCTCCTACCCCCAGCCCAGCCTATCCTCAGCACCATCCCCTGCTCTGGCATTTACTCAGCATTAGCAGGGTTGATGTATTTGGTATTGGGATTGGTGGATCCTCCAGAAAAGCTACTTCTGCCCTCTTTATGCATTAATCTGAAGGACTGGCACTAAATATCCTGCCAAATTCCTAATATCAGTTTATGCTGAGGGTCAGGTGGGATAGAGAGGGGAGGCAGACTGAAGCACTTAGCTATTTTACCAATTTTTTTTTAAAGTATGGAAGTAAGTCAAAAGCTTGCTGCTTTTCCATTGGGAGGTGTTAATATTTTGTTTTCTCCTTGTTGAATGGCAACAAGGTAGCCTCCGTATTGGGCATGGAGGAGAAAAGGTTTTGCCCCCCATCCCACCAAAAAAATGTCAAAGTATGGGTATTTCATCCGATACACATGTCCTCTCTGTTTGGATATCTGGCCTGGTGGTTTGTTTGAAATTCTGATGTGCATGTCAAATAGTCAATTCATTCTTCATTCTTACTTACTCTCTACTTCCCTCCTTCCTTTGCCCATAGAGGTTTTCTCCTGGTTTTTCCCTTATTCAGCATCAGCAAGTCTGATGTAACTATCACTGCAGGCCGAAGAAGGAGATGCAATGTAATAAAACCAAACCCTGTTGGTAAATATTTTGATTTCAGAAAAGCTAAAAAACAATTGTTATTTCGGAAGTTGAAGGGCCAAGTCCAGGGAGGAAATTCCTGTAAAGGAACCTGGGCCTGGCACTGGCAATCCCTTTAGCTGGGAGATATTTTTATCTTTGAATATGGAACAGGAAAGTAATTTTCTCCAAACATTAGGATGAAACTGAATCTTTACCAGCCCGCCAGCAACTTATAATAGCAAAGAAGAAAATTACTTGGGCCCTAACCAGGGAGAACTTAAAACCATAACAATAAAACAAACAAAAAAGATCCAAACAAACAAAAACCACTTTTCATTCCCCTGTGTGAGCTAAACAATTCCATCCCTCAGGGTATATTGGTTTTTATTTTAGTTTATTTACATTTAGACATCCATTTCTCCTCTCTTTAAAGTAGGCCAAGGTGTTTTAGGGATGGAAATGAGTTTTTCTAGGCTATTTATATTAGTAGTTTTTATTGTGCCATCTTGATTATTTTACAAGATGTCAGATGCCTCTTGTGTTCATCTTTTTAAAAGGAAGTAACGAGTCCTTGAGAAATATGATTGAATTAATCCTCTGTTCATATTAGCATGTCAGTTCGCTGACAAGAGATGGTGAGTGGTGTCATAACTGATTTATACCTGAGGGTTTGTCAAAATTTAATGGACTATATTCCCATAGCACAAACTTCAAAGTAAACAAAATCTTATGCTGAATTATGAAGTCCTAGGAGAATTTTGAATGATTGCAAGATTGGGGGCAGGTAGGAAGTGTAGGATGGATGCATGAGGGAAAGGTACTTGAAGGTGCTTGCGATATTCGTATGCATCTGTTGGGATTATCTTGAAGCCTCTCACTTTCTGGTCTCTCTGCCCCTTACTTTGCTTTGCTTCACAACAGCCTACCAGTTCAGCTCGGCCTGATGGTTCACCTCTGGCATGAGCAGTCTCTTGCCTTTAGGATGCCAAGCCCTAAACTGACTCTCATAGGCCCTAAGTTTCTCTTCCTAACACTTTCAAACTTGGATAAAACAGTATATCACAGGCATAGTATTTGACATCCCAGCCACCAAAGTTAGGGAAAGAGGAAAGTGTTGGCACATGGCCAAATAAATTCCCTCTTTTTCTTCACACCCATGGGCTGTTGTGAAGCATCATTTCTTAATAGAGCCTATCTGTTGAAGTTCTAACTGGGACATACCTGCCACAACCAGCTATGTTTCTTTGCACCATCACTGCAAAGCAGAGATAAGTGCAATATTGCTTCCTATACCTTCCCTGACTTTTTTTTTATAACCTCATTCTTGCTGACCCACCTCCCAAGTAAAGCCCTTAATCCCTGCTTTAGGATCTGTTTTTCTAAGGGCGGAGACCAGGGCTAATACAGGAGGAGGACAGCATGGAGTCTTCTGAGAAATTGTTCTCACCAAACCCCATGAACTACTTTCTGAATCTTAGAAAAGAGTTGTGTAAGTAAGAATCCGAATGTAAGATGCACCTCCTTTAAGATCCTGGTAACAGAGGGTAGAACAAATGCACATCTATAAGGGCAAGTCACTTCAACAGGCTAGTGACTTGGCAGGACACAGTGTGGCCCTGACAGCCCATTGGGTGGCAACGCCATCAGCAGGAAGTAACCTGGGCTCAGTTGCTGTGACGGAGACCTTCACATGGCTTCATGGGTGAGTCACTAAAGGGAAGCAGACAGAGGAGGAGGGAGTATGGTGGGTGTTGTACAGTGGATGAGAGAACTTGTTCAGAAGATGTGTCACCTCTCGGAAGTTTTAGAACTAGTTGGAAATTTGGGAAAGGAGAAACAGGCAGAGAATTAAGGGAAGTGTAGAAGGTTCTGAAATACAAGTTGGACCAAGTCCAACTGAGTTAGAATAACTAATAGCATTATACATGAACTAGCCACATTGTGAGAACCATTTGCTGTAAGCTCTTGCTGTGTTTCGGTACAGCATAGTCTGACAGTTGTGGTAACCAGGCCCATTTACTGATGGGCTATGCCACGACTGGCTCTATTTCATTGCTTTTCTGCCTCCTAATCCCAGTAATCAGTCCTCTTATAAATGATCATACAACACCATGACCTCAAACTTTCTTCACTAGGACTTTCAAAGTTTACTTAAAGCTAAATTCTTCTCAGATATAGCTATGAGTAAAGAAGGATAGAGAACTTAACGCTTGAAAAGATAATATGTTAGAACTCCTTATTCCAAATCCTTTACCCATAATTGAAAGAAGTTTCCAGAAACTTTCAAATTATACTTTATGTATGAGCTCAGGAAAAGAGAAAAATAGGACTATAGGAAAAAAGCAAATTAGAGGCTAAGTAAGACTAAGGACAGAACAAAGTACTTCTTCCCTTAAATCTTAAAATACCTGTGCCACAATTTCCAAATCCAGGAATAATTGAGGAGCCTTCACAGTTGCATACCATAGGTGTCTGTACACCAAGGAACTAATAAAAGCACAATCATAAGCATATTCCCTGCAACCTAAACAAGATGGCTTAAAAGCCCACGCCAGCTCTGTTCACTAAATTCCTATATTGGAAAACATTATTTTATTTTTCTTCTAGTGCTTTCTCTGAGTAGAGGGATGACTTTTTTTTTTTTCAGATAAAGTACTATAGGTTCATTTTAAACTTAATTCTCAAACAAAAAGACAAATATTTTCATGCCTCACTCATATGGACTAACTATAATATAAAAACTTGGTGAACTGAAGTTGAGAGCATCGGTTTCAGGTTGGGATCTACTGTAAATCATCCTACACTATAAGCTCTTAAGCAGTCATATATATTGAGGAGTTGTAACTATTATTTCTAAATTCTGAGATACTGACCTGCTTGTATATAACTTGGTCGTTCCCAGAAACTTTGGGTACTTATGTGATGCCTGTGACTCAGAATTAGAGCTCTGAAGCTATGAAAGTCAGTAGTACCCCATACAGGAACTCTTTAAAAAGTTTTAAAAGGGATCAGATTTTGAATAGAGATATGAATGAAGCTGATCTAGATAGGACTGGGGTAAATCAGAATACAGGGTAAAGGATGATGTTGTCCATATTTTTAAAACTTCAACGTCTTTGTGAGACCAAAGGGAGAGATGTTTTCTGGTGCAAGATTTATATTTTGGGTAGTGCATTACCTAATTTAAGTTGTATGGTCAGTTTAGATGATTACCATAAGTAAATGGAATCTTGAATAAGGTGTGAGATTTTCTTGGTTTGCCCAGGATACTGTGATGTCCTGACATATCCCAGAGTAATTTGGGCAGTAAATGAAGAAGAATTTGCAAAGTCCCCTAGGGGGGACTGGGGAGAAATAGGAAATATTGAATTTCTCCATTTGGAGAAATCCTGATATTCTCACAAGCAGTGGGGACAACCAAATAAATAGGGCGAACCCTCAATCTTGGGATTCACCCCTAGAAACTTATACCTGCAAAAGATAGGTTAAGCCAACTTAAAATTAGGCCTAAGAGTCACTCCCTGAGAACCTCTTTCATTGCTCAGATGTGGCCTCTCTCTAAGCCAAATCGGCAGATGAACTCATTGCCCTCCCTGCTACATGAGACATAACTCCCAGGGGTATAAATCTCCCTGGCAACGTGGGTCAGAATCCCTGGCATCATGGGCTTGAGAAAGCCTTCTTGACCGAAAGGGGGAAGAGAGAAACGAGGCAAAATAAAGTTTCAGTGGCTAAGAGATTTCAGAGTCGAGAGGTTATCCTGGAGGTTATTCTTATGCATTATATAGATAACCTGTTTTAGTTCGTGGTGTTTTGGAGTGGCTGGAGGGAAGTACTGGAGACTGTTGAGCTGTATTTGAGTAGCCTTGATTCTTGAAGACGATTGTATAATGGTATAGCTTTTACAATGTGACTGGGTGTTTATGAAAACCTGGTGTCTAGTGTTCCTTTTATCCAGGGTATGGACAGATGAGTAAAAAATACGGATAAAAATAAATAAATAATAGGGTATATAAGGGGTAAAATAAATTGGGTAGATGGAAATACTAGTGCATCTACCCAATGAGAGGGTGGGGTCAGGGGTATGGGATGTATGAATTTTTTCTTTTTCTTTTTTTTTCTGGAGTGATGCAAAGGTTCTAGAAATGATCATGGTGATGAACACACAACTATGTGATGATACTGTAAGCCACTGATTGTATACCATCTATGGACTGTACGTATATGAAGATATGTCAATAAAAATATTTTTAAAAAAACAACTTATTTCTTACCATGAATATGCAAAATACAAACTCCAAAAAATGTTCATTTGTTTAGCTTTATAGTTTAAAAATATTTGAAATAGAAGTTTGCTTAAATGTATATTACATATTTATTAAGGCAAGGAACTATATAGAAAAAAAATTGTCCTGCTTAAGGCATACTTGGGAATAAACCATGGTACAAATTATTGCACGTCTGAAACCACAGTGCTTAAACAGACTGTAAAACAAATGTTAAAGTAAACTAGGTGAATTTACCTGAGTTAGGTCATAAATGTAGCTCTGAAGACAAAATAGATTTTCCTTTCAAAAGTATGCAGCAATCTGGGAACTTTGGTTTCCTCGTTTGGAGCCTTTAGAACGAAGATTCACTAAACACCATCAGTTAAGCTACTAAAATATATTTTCTGTATCTGAATTTCTTCCTCTTCTTTAATATCACAATAATGGCTTTTCAAAAGCAAAGAGAGTAAATGGTGATCTTTATGCTTATATTGCATCGAAACACGATTCAAGGGAATACGGCCTTCCCATCCCCCAATGCACAGATCCAACGGATACCCCGATATCCACACCTTCCAATCACCCTCTTGGCGTTTCCTAATTTCGGGGGTATTCAAGTTGGATTTTAGAATTGGAATGAATAGAAGATGCAGTCACCAACCCATCTGTTCTTGGAATTAGGTCCTTTAGTTTCCTCCTTTCTCCTATTATCTATTCCCAAATTGACTCACTGGGAACTTGGCCATGACTGCAGTGCTTTCCAGCTGGGTTCACCCCTCACCAGGAAGACAGTGAGAAAGGTAGAAATACCGAACTCTGCTCTGCAACACGGGTCATCTCCACTGTCAGGGATTGGAAAGTGCCTCTTCATGTGTAAGGCGAGGTGGTCCAGCCTGGAGAAAGTCCAGTCACACTTCTGGCACTGGAAGGGGCCATGTCCCATATGCTTCTGACAGTGCTTTGTTTGTTCATCTGAGCCAGCAAATTTCCACCCTCAGCCATCCCAGTCACAGTGGTGGAGCTTTTCACTTTCATCAATGTGGAACTATTCTGCAGTGACAATTACTTTAGTTTAATATTAAAATAAAAATGATGAATAATAGCCCAATAAAACATCTTGCACATCACAAGATTTAAAATTCATGATCTACCTCACTGACAGTAGATCTTTTACTGTTCTATTGTAGTTGATAGTCAAATGTGGCACATGTTTTTATATACATTGCAATGTATAGACAAATACCGAATATCAAAAGAGTATTGTCCCACTGATGTTCATTTTCTCCCATCCCCTTAACTTCTCCCATTGCCTATATGCATTTGTTTTGTTTCAACTCAGGGATCAAATGTTGTTGATTTGCATTGCTGAATCTCTATTTAGTATTTCTAGCACTTGAAACATGGTAGATATTCAAGCAATAATTACCCTAACAGATTAACTCTCTTAAAACCATCATTTATTCTGAAAAATCTTAACGAGTTTGACTCTTAGACCTCACACTAGCTACATGAAACACATCATTTTAGACCTAATTTTTATTCCTTTTTCATCATTTTCCCTGAATAGTCACCTCAGTCAATCAGGCAAAAAAGAAACCACAAGTTTAACCATAAGATGGGAGCAATTATATAATTTTTCATAGTAAAAGTTCAGATTTTTTATATAACAGAACAATTTATTCATTGTCCATTTGATTTTTCCCATCTTAATTCACTGTGGCCTAAGAAACATCACAGAGAGAAGTAGGGAAAATGCAAAGGCAGTGCCAAGAAGGAAGCTTAGGAGACAGTGGAATATACTAGAAAAAAAGACTGTAGTAGGAGTTGGGGGACTGCAGAATTTGAGAAATTACTCAGCCCTTTGTTTTCTCACTTATAAAATGAAGATAACAATTGTTTTGTCTACCTTAGCCCATTGTCAGGAATATTCAATGAAATCAGTACTTGAGAACTGAGGTGAGTTAAAAAGTGTCCAAACTAAAATTTGATTTTCAGAATGTGACCTTATTTGGAAATGTGGTCTTTGCAGACGTAACTAGTTAAGGCTATCAAGATGAAATCCCATGACTGGTATCCTTATAAGAAGAGGAGAGGACACAGAGAGACATACAGAAGAAAAGATGTACGCCGAGATTGGAGTGATGCATCCACAAGCCAAGGAATGCCAGAAGCCACCGGAAGCTGGAAGAGGCAAGAAAGGTATATTGAGTTGAACTGTGTTCCCCAAAAGATATGGGGCAGTACCAATGGTTGGTACCCATGAATGTGACCTTATTTGGAAATGGGGTCTTTGCAGATGTAGTCAAGTTAAGATGAGGCCATACTTTCCTGCCACAGGGTAGGAAAGGCCTCACTGATGAAGTGTTATTTGAACAAAGATCTTGTAGATACTAGAAAAACAACATCTCAGGAAGAGGGAATAATAACTGCAAAAGCCCTCTACTCTTAACTCCTTTCCCTACTTTATTTTTTCTTCATAGCACTTATCACAATCTAACAGAGTATTATATATTTAACTTTTAATATATTAATACTTTGCTATAATTTTTTTCTCACCACTGGAATTCAAGTACCATAAAAACAGGGATTTTTGTCTTTTTTTTTTTCCTGTTGCTGTATCCTCAGAATCTTGAATAGTGTTCCCTAAGTATTTATGGAATGAATGAATTCACTAAACTTTTTTTTTTTTTTTTTTTTAAAGGAAAGACAGAGAGAAGGAAGGAAGGATAGAAGGAAGGAAGGAAGGAAGAAAGGGAAACATCTTTAAACATTTTCTTGTTTTATTGTATTTTGTTTTTCCGTTTTTTGTTACATGGGCTAGGGCCGGGAATCGAACCGAGGTCCTCCGGCATAGCAGGCAAGCACTTTGCCCGCTGAGCCACCGCGGCCCGCCCGAATTCACTAAACTTTTATAGCTACTTGGGTCTTAGTCTTCTTCTTCTTTTTTTTTATAATTAGTGTTGATATTTTTTATTACAAACACCTTTTTTTTTTTTTTTCTTTTACATGGGCAGGCACTGGGAATCGAACCCGGGTCCTCTGGCATGGCAGGAGAGCATTCTTGCCTGCTGAGCCACCGTGGCCCGCCCTGGGTCTTAGTCTTGGCTGTTTTTCAAATTGATTTGTCTGTTTTGCTTTGTTTTAATTGCATAGTTTTGTTTTCTGCAGCTTTATGGTATGTTTTGATATCCAGTGGGACAATTCTTCTTTGTTACTCATATTCAAATTTTTCTAGATTTATCTTTTATATTATTCATAAAAATCTTTTAGATTATTCAAAAAATCTATTTTATCTAGTTAAATAGATTATTTGGGGTAAATCGTACTTTAAATGATGAGTACCCTCGTTATGGCTGGTAAAATGAATTATTTAGAAATTCCTTCATATCCTTCAGTAAACTTTATGGTTTTCTTAATATGAATTGGTAAATTACTTATTAAATACATTTCTAGAGATGTTTAATTTTGTAGCTTTTTTTCTTGTGATCTAGTTTCCTTTGTGTTTTCATTTTTTTCCTGATATATAGGTAAGTTATTTAATTTTGTATATTTATCTTTAATCAAACAACCTTACTAAAAGTTATGCATAGTATTTTAAAATTTTGTAATTCAACATTAGGTTAATAAATGAAGCTCAAAACTTCATTAATTTTTTTTTTTATCGTGGTAACATATAAACACAAAATTTCCCATCTTAAGCACTTTTCAGTGTATCATTCATTGGCACTGATTACATTACAGTGTTGTGCTACCATCACCACCATCTAGTATCAACACTTTTTCTTCATCCCCCCAAAACCCCTGAACCAATTAAAAAAATAACCACCTTCCATTTGCCCCACCCCCTCCCCCAACAACCTCTAATCTGCTTTCTGTTTCTATGAATTTGCTTATTCTAGACAGTGGAATTCTACATATTTGACCTTTAGTGTCTAGCTCATTTCTCTCACCATCATGTTTTCAAGGTTCATCCATGTTGTAGCATATATCAAAACTTCATTACTGTTTATGGTTGAATAATATTCCATTGTAAGTGGGTAGATTGAAATACTATAGTGGTCAGTGAGAGGAAGGAGTATGGGATGTATGAGCTTTTTATTTTTTTGTTTCTTTTTCTGGAGTGATGCAAATGTTCTAAAAATGATCATGGTGATAAATACATAATTATGTGATGATATTGTGAGCCATTGATTGTGTACTATGGATGGACTGTATGTGTGTGAAGATTTCTCAATAAAAGTATTTTTTTTTAATTAAAAAGTGAAAAAAAAAGCAGTTGACAAAAAAAAAAAAAATGAAGCCATACTGGACTAAGGCAGACTCTAAATCCAACAACTGGTGTTTTTAAAAGGAAAGAGGGATTTGGAGACACACAGCATACAGAGGGAAGAAGGGCATGTGAGGACAGGAGGCAAGGATTGGAGTGATACTGCTACAAGCCAAGGAAGGTCAAAGGTAAAGGGTTAACACCAACCAAGGGGAACTAGGAAAAGGCAAGGGAAGACTCTTCTCTGGTACCTTCAGACGGAGCACAGCTCTGCTGACACCTTGATTTCAGGTTTTGCCACCAGAATTGCGAGAGAGTCCATTTTTGTTGTTTTAAGCCACAAAGTTTATTGTAATCAGAAGGATTTTCCTCTGGAGACTTCAGAGGGAATGCAGCTCTGATGGCATTTTGATTTTGGACTTCTGGCTTCCAGAACTTGAAAGAATAATACATTTCTGTTGTTTTAAGCCACCAGGTTTGTGGAAATTTGTTGCAGCAACCCTAGGAAACTAATACAAGAAATCTAAAATTCTGCATGGCTATAAAATGTTATTCTTGTTCATGTTACTCTCTACATAGGAGGTAATAGGGTATTAGAATCAGACAGACTTGCTTTCAAATCCTAGGATCCCCCCATCATAGCTATATGATCTTGGATTAGTTTACTTAGTCTTTCTGACCTCAGTCCTTCATTTTAAAATATGGCTAATACTGCATATCAGGCTTGATATAACAACAAAAGACCAGCATGTTACTAGATACAGTACTTGAACACCTTGTTCATGCAAGTGTCATTTTAAAAAGTGATCATTTTTAATGAACAGACATTTGTGAAAATGTTTTCACTCCAGAGCTTATCAAATTGGACGTTATCATTTACTTTTACTAAAACCAATGGAAACTGTGATGCACTACATAAAATGCATAAGGCAAACTATACTAATTCCCTGAAGATGAGGCCACAATAATCTGTTTTCTGACTGATGATGAGATTCAGAAGAACTCAAGCAATTTCAACAGCATTTAGCTATCACTTAATCACATGATACAAACAGAATAATTGTATTACATCAGGTCTTAGAATTCAGTAACTAACCTGAGTAGCAATTGAGATGGAACATTAAACTACCACTAATCAACTGAAAAAGTGAATTATCTTTGGGGAGTAAGTAACAGCAAAAATAAGGCGATGAAGCTTATTATAAAGATGTCTACAAGTGTGAGAGAATATGGTAAGGGCAGGAAACTTAAATCAAGTGTTTAAGATAGATAAACAACTGGAAAGTCTCCCACTTGGCTTTCTCCCAAGACCTCTGGATTTAGCGAACCAAAGAGTTCCAGATAACTGACCTGTTCACAAGTTGCAAAAGGAGATGTAGACCTGGTAGTCTTTGTTTTGCTTGCTTGCTTTTGGTGTTCTTTTTCTTTTCTTCCTGCTGGGATTGGAAGAAGAAAAGCATTTGCTAATGGAAATAGAGCAGTGATTCAAAGGTGAGACCATTTTTCATGATCTAACAAGGGAAAATAACACAATCATGGAGAAATGTACTAAGGTCAAAATCCAAGGTTTAATAAGAAAACCATTATGAAGATTTTCCATAGATAGCCAAGTCACCTGAAAAGGTGGAGGGCTAAAATCTCCTGAACCAAGCAGATGTATAGGCCAAAAAGTAGGAGAAAGAGAAAGATGAGGCACAGGTGCAGGTAAATTAGCTTACACATGTAGTTCTGGAGGCTGTGGGGGCAGAAGGGTATGTGTCAGCTGCTGAGTGACAGCTGATGCAACAAATTCTTGGAAATTTTGCTGATATCTAGGACTTCCATTCCTTGCTTTCTCATTTAAAGGCTTCCTGATTGTGGTTCCTTGCTAAGACCTATGCTGTCACCTGTGTCCTGTGATCTAGACTAGTGTCATTCTGATTCGCTCTGTTCTCTTTTGGGGCTGCGTACAGTGTGTTAGAAAAAAGGATCCGCATTGCTTTCTGCTTTTGTGGTCAGCGAAAAAAGTGCAAATGGGAGAGGAATAGAACGGGTGGATAGTGGTGAAGGGCCCTAAACCTGCTTGTAGTCACAGGTGCCTCATTATGACTGATTTATGTTTGGCCAACTTAGAAAATGTTTTTACCAAACCAATCCAGTCCTAATTCATAGAGCTGTGTAGTCTTTCATCCTCAATCTGACTTAAACTACTAACATGATTTAAGCTCTATAATGAACACATTGCTCAAGGCAAGGATTTAAAGTGAGAGTCAAGTTTGCAGTCTTGTACAAAGATTACTTTCTCACCCCCTGTCACTTCTCCAGTTACCGAATCTTTCCCAACCTGTCTGGACCTTCTGGGGCTGGGACATAAATCAGGAGAAATGTAGTAGGAATGGCTTCCTTTTCTTCAAAGCAACATGTACCAACCTCAGTGGAGCATTAGAAATCCACAGTGGTGCATGTGGTTTCCATTATGCCAAGGGAAAACCAGTCTCAACTACCCCAAACTGTCTCTGATGTATGACATCACAGCCTGTCTTTTGGAAAAGTTGACAAATATGTATATATATATATATGGAGCAGCTTCTAGATTAAACTCAAGAAGGATCTCCTAAGGCCTCAAACTTAGTTTCTTATTCTGTGTAATTCTGAGAGAATAAGACAGAGAGAAAAGGATGATGGTATGGGAAATGTATGGTGGCTTGGCATGGTCTCTGAAGGACAGAATCTGTTATACAATTCCTGGACTTTACATACCACTATCCTTTTGGGACTTCAGAACTCCTCTGAAGCTGTTCCCAAACTGAGCCAGAATGGTCACATGAGGCCTGGGAACAAACACAAAACATGCAAACTTAACGCAACAGCAATATATTAGCAGTTTTTCTTCTTCTTCTTTTTTTTTTCTGTCTCTCTCTCTTTTCCTCCTTCTGTTCCTCCTTCACTTCCTCCATTTTATTTTCTTCCTCTCTTCCTCCCTTTTCCCTTCCCCTTTCCTTCCTTTCTTCCTCCCTTCCATATTCAGTACCTTTATTATTGATGGTTTGACTTTTGTTGTTGAGTCTTTTGATATACTTTTCAGCATGCTTGGCAAGTGGAAAGGTTAATAAGTGATCAATATTTTCCAAATACCTTTATCTAGCTCCCTTGTTTTTTCTAGGATTATTATTTTTTTTCACTCTGCTACAGTTTCCATCAGTGGGAAGCAGCGTTGAAGTTCATACACACATGGGAGAACTGCCATGATAAATGGATCTTTATGTGTCTTTGGGAGTTATCTAGGGCATAGGGAGACCAAGGACTCACAAAGACTCATGTAAAACCATACGTCAAATCTCCTCACACTGAGTATCCCAAGCCCGGTCCTCCGAAGAATTACAGGCTAGTGGATAAAAGGATGATAGATGAGAACAACTATTTATTAAGCACCAAATATTCATTAATTCATTCCATAAACACTTATTGAGCACCTACTTTGTGCTAAGAACTCTTCCAGGTGCCAAAGTAGCGAACGAAAGAGACAAAAGCCCTGTCTTACTTTATGTGTAAAGGACTGGGCACTTTGCATGTGTAACTTTACTTAGTGCCGTGAAGAATTCTGCAAGCTAGATATTATTATTCCCAGTTCACACATGGGAAAAATGAAACTTCAGAGAGGTTAAATTACCACAGTTTGCTAGGGAAATTGCATGGATTGCAAACCAAGTCTCTCTGATTCCAAAGCCTGTGGACTTTCTATTTTACCACATGGCCTTTAGAGACTAATCATAGGGCAAGGTAGACAAGGCTAAGTGCCAATGGACAGGAATCCAGATCAGAGTGGCCTAGCAAAGGGCTGGCACAGCCTCGTGAGTTTCATAGAGGCACCCAGTCTAAAGGACAGATAGGGTTTAGACAAGGGAAGAGAGAGGAAACAAGGTACAAGAAAGTGCAGAGGCAGACATGTGCGTGGTCCATTAGGGAGAATGAATACAAGTGGCTTAAATGAAAGAAAAGATTCTCATAGGGAGAATCAGAAGACACAGCCACAGAAGGAAATCAGGGTGTGCCTTGAACAGCAGATTTGTGCTCCATCTCAGAAGTCTGGCCTTAGACATAATGATACTAAGTGCCCTCTTTTCCTATTATTTCTAAGAGTTTAACCTTTTTGAAGTTATCAATTTCTGATCTCTGAAACAGAAGATTATCTTGGACATATTTTTAGATGATTTTAAGAATCACCCGCAAATTGCTGGACAAAAGGATCAGTGTGTGATTAGATTTCCACCCTGGATATATTTTTTAATACTAACTCAGATCCATCTTTGCGCGGTTTTGGTGTTCACACAACTGGATACATGAGTATTTAGCCAATAAAACTGAGGGAAGAATGTGAGAAATTTATCTGCTACATGAAGTCATTGTTTCATATTTGTCTGAAGCTCCCAGTGGACTGTGAACAGCAGATTTTTGTTCCCCTCTGCTTTCCACATTGCTCTTTCCCATGAGGAGATTCTTTTGATATCAGCATGGGGTATATGGAATTCTTTGGGGGTGAAAGGTGTTCTTTCCATTATAGTAACTTTTATTTAACTAGTTCATTTCCATGTGCAAGCTGCTATTGATATAATACAATTAGAAAGGGCATACAAGATTTGTATTTTAATTTTCTTCTAATGGGGTAAAGTTGCTGAGCAAATTTGTTGAGCAGCTGGAAATGTTAAGGTCACACTAACATAGGAAAAATAAGGTCCTGACATCAACATGTTCAAAGATTTGAATAATTCTGGGCTGCCTCCAATTTTTAAATCCATTTATCCAGGCTGTGCATTTCTTCTTCTTTTTTTCCCCCACATTGTTCTCTGACTGTTCTCCTTTATCTTATGAGCATGATTCTATGTGCATTTTAATTTTTGCCTGCTATAACACAGTTTCTATGGTGTAATCTTTAGGTCAATTCTACCAAGCATTAATTGCTCAATCTGTTCGGGGGGAAAAAAATCCCTTTCTTCTGCCTGGGTCTTGTGTAATTGCATGAATTTTCTGATTTAGTTGGCTCTGCAAATCTATCCCAAAGGTGCACTGAGCGCAGAGAGGGAAGGGAACTCATTATATATTCCCTGCTGAAATAGTGACCTGCAAATAATGATGGGGAAATCAACCTTGATCGCTGTGCTTTTCCTTTAGTCTAATTTCTTCTGAACTTTAAACTGTAACTTGTTTTTTGGCTGGATAGCCCCGGGACACACTGGAGTCTGACCAAGGGGGTGCTGAGACCTGGATTTTCACACCATGAAGCTGGTAACAGTTTTGACTTCAATACCTTGAAAAGTAGGTGATTTCAATTGCCCTGTTTCCTTTCAGGGGAAAATGCTTTCTTTGCACCTAAACAATCTTCCGGTGCTTTTGACTGACAAGCATATTGTTATGATTATGACTGGACTTCTTGACTCCTGCAGGGATAGCATTTAAAACTGCCGGAGACTGGCACAAATCAAAATATTCATCAACTTAAACTATGTCAGCTAAAATGGAAAAGCCAAAATTGTGGTGTTTTATATCATGTCAGAAGTCTGTGAACACTGTGCACAACAATTTAACTCCTTCCCTGCCTGGAGAAGATTCTGAGTGTGCTGATTATTTGAAAGCATCTGACTATTTGGAAAAACTTATACTTATCATATAAATGTCTTATGTTTCTCCCTTTATAGTGTCCATTGATTGCTCAGGCTTACTGATTCAATGAACTCTTTCCTTCATTCCCATCCATTGACTCATTTGATCAGTCAATGATACTTTTGAATGCTAGTTGTGTGTATGGCACTGCATTTGCCTTTGCAAGTAAGAGGAATTAAATTCTTGCCCACAGGCTACCTGGTGGTTGATTAGAAGAGAAAGAAATATCTGTAAATAGACATAAAAGAAAGTAGAATAAAAGCTAAGTGAAAGGTACATTTAAGGTGCTAAGGTAGTTCAGTAAGGATAAAATCACTTCTACTCAGAGAACAATATATTAGGTATCTAAGGGATTGGCTGCCCAACTTCCACTTCTTTCATAATTTTCCTTCCCTCCAATGGCTGGGGGCACTTCATGGCCATTTTGTAAATTGTATCCTGTCCTCCCCTACACAGCTTCCCTCAACTACAGTTGATTTGTCTTTGACCATGCTGGGTCTATCACAGTCCGTTTCATCAGAATTCAGAAATCAGAGCAAGAGATTTCATTCTCAGCATGGTAGGAGAAGAGATAGGAATTTAGGCTCAATTGACACAGAGGCCATAGAAAGCATGAAGGAAGTAAATGAAGTCAACATGCACAGAAGAACAGAGACCATAGAAAGCATGGTACTGATAGAAATGAGATCTCTGGTGACTACCTGAAGCTTGATTACATTTCTGTTTCAGACTCCTGTCCTTCCAACCCCTTCTCCCAGCAACTGCATTTCATTGTCTTAGGATGGAGGGAGAGATAAGAAGGAATTGAGTTTTATTACATCCCAAAGAACGCTATCTAATGTAAAAAGTTTTGTAAAAAAGGAGAAGGATGGTTCAACATAACAGAGAATAAGAAAGAGACTAGAAGTCTAGTATAGCAGGATAGTATTTTGATGTACTAACCAATGTGTTTTTCCCCGTGATTTCCTGTTACCCTTGACCCTCCTGATTCGGACAGCTAGACCATGAGTCATTCATTGCCTCCAGGGAGGGTTGTCACAGCAGAACCAGAGAACAAAAGAGACAAATTCTTGGCTTTCGAGTTTAAAAAGCTGAACTTCAGACAAAAAAGATTTGGAAGAATATTTGATCAATTTGAGCCAGTTTTTTTCTGCCCATATAAGATAAAAATTCCGCTGGCTGAAAGACAAGGTGAAACAAGAGGGTTAGGTGCTGGTGAGTGCTTGAGAAGGCCCTCCTGCACTCTTCTTCTGGCCCTACCACAGACTGAGCCCTGACATGAGTTTGGGTTTTTCAGGTTCTGAGAACAAGGAGACCCACGTGCCTTGCTTACTGGTTGGAGTCCAGAGAGATGGCAAGCCTCAGAGAGATCCCGTATACCCAGCATTGTGTCTGAGAGGCTTCTTGACATATCTGCGCTGAGAGCCTGGGGTTGCCTCACAAAGTAGTAAGAAAAGTGAGCCTAATATGTACCCTGAGAAAGGTACAGTAGTAGCCAAGAGAGAGCCAAACCTGGAGAGATTCCACAATCTGATCTAAGAGATGATGAAGATACAATCCACATGGATTGAGTAACAGGTAGGTACCAGATGATACCATGTACAATTTAGCAGATACATGTCTGTGCAGATAACAAAGACCAGACTGAGACATGCTGAGGACCTTGTACAATTCTAGGTACACAGCTCAGCCTCACTACAGGTAGCAGTCCAAACTTGCATAGGTTACAACTTACCCCAAATGGAGGTTCTGATTGGATGGTTTAGGTACTGTTTAGATATGAAACTCATCTCTATGGAACAGCATTCCTTTTAATCACCCTAAAATAGCTGACCTCCCTTATAGAGGTCATATTTAGAAGCTGCCTCCCAGAACATGCAAGAGCTCTGGATTCAATCTACTGTGATATATCAGTTTTGCCTATTGCTAAATAACAAACTACCCCAAAACTTAGTGTTTTAAAACAACCAACATTTATTTGCTTCTGATTCTATGGATAGAACAGCAGTACTGCCCATCTAATCCCAACACAAATTGCTGTCTCAAAGAATTGTGAGCAAATAAAAAGCTTAAGTTAGCTTTTTCTTAAAATCAGATTTGTTGAAGCATGATTCATAGAAGTGAAATTCATCCCTTGTGGGATACATTTTTTTGCATAAGCCAATGAGTCTTGGGAAGGTTTGTTACACAGCAATAGAGAACTGAAACAGAAGTTGATACCTAGAAGTGGTATGTTGTTGTAACAAATCTTAAACATAGATGTCCTTGGCTTTGGGATCAAATAACAGGTGGAGGCTAGAAAAGTAGTGGAGCAACTATATTATATCATGGTGGAACAACAGGCTGAAAAAGATCACCTGCAGTAATTTAGATAATAGAAAATGTACTGAATGAATTACTGTCTAAGAAGATATCTACATAGGTTGTTGAAAATGATATTGAATGTTCTAGATGCATATAATAAGATAGTACAAGACAGTGATACTACAAGAACAGAAGAAACTTTCAGTGTGCAAGCAAAATTTAGAGAAAATATATAGAACCAGGACTCACCAGGTTGGAAAACAAAATATTTCTCATCCCCAGCCTCTCCAGCTTGCAGATTATCAAAGTAAGAAATAGCCTCAAGGTAAATTGCATCAAGGGTGTGACTATGACCTTTTGTTAAGACCTCAAAAATATTTAAGATGAGGCCTGGTAGAATCTCTCAGGAAGACACAGGGTCATCTAAAAATCTTAAGGGTATTGTTTCACAGCTGCCTTACATTTCCAAAGTCAAGAAGGGTCTTTATAGAAAATAATTATGTGGCTTTGGGGTTATGAGAGAACCCCAGTACAATTTATAGTAAAACCTACAATGTTTTTAAGAAAGTTGTATTGACAAAAGTTCCACCAGCTTGAATTAAAAAGGATTGAGACATTCCAAAATGAAAAGCGCTCCGGTCTTCAAGGTTCTGTGGGCAGGAAGCAGGCTGAGAAAGCTAATCAACTGCAACCATGGGCCAATTCTTATGGAAAAGAAAGATATCTGAGTTTGGAGGAAAGAAATGTGGAGAACATTGAACTAGTCAACCATTCCCAGGGAACAACCACTCCCAGGCCTTAAGCAAACAATATTCCCTGTCCCTAGAGAAGGGGCACCTGACAACCAGGGCCCAGGCTAGATTTCAGAATTTCTACAGACCAGTACCTTCTATGTGCCTCCTGTCCCTCTTCTGTTTAAAACAGTATATACTGAAGCTATCCAGTCCCCATCTCACCAATGTATGTTGGGGGGCAATTAATTTTGCATTTTAGCTTGCAGGCCTTTAGATTTTGAGACGCCACAATCAAGGTGCCAAGGAGCCTGATTTGCAGCTGGACTTGGTTAGATGAGATCCTGGATTTTAAGCCTGAAACTATAATGGAATGAGACTTTGGGGGGAGTAGATGAGTGCATTTTGTATGTGGTATGGTGGTGAATTTTTGTAGCCAGGGGTCAGATTGTAGTAGATTGTTTGCAGTTGGCTACAATTCCTCCCATTCCTTTATGAATGTCCCTTTGCAATGTGACTTTCTGGCTCCTCCCATCAAGATGGGGAGTCCATTTCCCAACCACCTGAATCTAGGCTGGTCTTGTGACTTGCTTTAGCCAGTGGAATGCAGTAGAAGCGATGTTATGTGACTGCTGAGCCTGGATCTCAAGAAGTCTTGTGGCTTCCACTCATAGCCCCCTTGAGGATGAGAGACCAAATGGAGAGAAAAATCCAGGTAACAGACAACACAACTGCCAGAAAGGAGTGTGGCTGTCTCAGCCATCTTAAACCATCCAGTCCCAGGACTGTCCCCAGATTACTGCAGCTATGAGTAGTCCCCACAAAATCAGCAAAACTTTCCATCTGAGCCTAGACAAAATTACTGATTCACAGAAATATGAGCAAAAAGTGTTCCTTAAGACACTAAGTTCTGGGGTAGTTTGTTACACAGCTACAAATAACTTGTTATATATAGCTACAATGGTAGATTGGTTTCACTTCTCTAACGGCATAATTTCACAGCAATAGGAAATTTGGGGAGGGTAGATTGTGGGTATCGTCCTCAAATGGGGATTATTATAGCAGTCAATTAAGACTTCAGTCCATGCAGCAAGATATGGTTTCAGGATGTCCCTAAAACCTCTCCAGGCAGGGCTGCTCTTCCAATTCTTGTACTTGCTGATGACTGGAATCCTTTAACTGGGGATTAAGATTTTCATTACACAAATTAAAATGTTACTTTGAAACGTTACACTAAAATGCAGCCACTCTGGGAAAAAGTAATCTTATGACTTAACGTCTTCCCAAGATCTAAGTATCTGTCCTCAGATCTTTTCCTAAGAGCAGTTTGAGAGTGTGAGCATTGTCATCTGAAAGTTGGGCTGTGTTGTTTAAGACAAGCCAATGTTTGCCGAGATTTATGTCCAGGGTATAGCTCTGCCCTGTGTCATGGGAGATATCACAAGCAATGGAAAACATTGCCCTCTGAGATTGGCTCAGAAGATTTTTAACTATGTTCTGAAGTGATAAGATTTGCAAAAACATGGAGAGGAATCCAGCAATAAGATGCTTACCTCTATCTACAAGGCTTCTCAGGTTTTGGAAATTTCTTGCCCTGCTCTATGAATAATGGGTATCGCACCTCTTGTCCTGGTTAAAGGAAGCTCTGCCCCCACCATTGTCAGGGGTTAGCTACTCACTAACCCTAGGGTCCTCCCTCTTCCACCAGCCACATAGTAGTGGGGAATGGAAAGCTCAGACCAAAAGTGACCCTTGTTTATTGGTAATTTCTGAGGGAAATGCATATAAGGTAAATGTAAAATAAAAAAAACCCTCAGTTGTTGTTGCTTCGGTAATTTTTCAGTTATGAAACCAGGCCTAAGCAACTGTAATTATGATTATACCATATTTTACATTCATATATATGGTTATGGGCTTTCAAATTTGTTTTCATTGCCTGATTTTCTTGGCTAAAAAAACAAGAGAGCTAATTCTGTAGGGTTTTAAATCAAGTGATAGTTCTGATGTAAATACACAGCATCAGAATGCAGGATACAACTAATGGCTACATGTACCTTCCTCATGGCAGTATTAACCAAAAAACTGCAATAGCAGCTCATGAAATGACTCTTGTAACTCTCATTATTCATTTCTCTCTCCAAACAGCCATGACACTATACATTGCAGGGTTATTTCACGATTCATATGAACCTTTGGCCTAGCGACTTCTCCCTTGAGGCATACAATAATCACTGAGAAATGTGCACCCTGTCATGTCTTATTGCTTAATTATGGCTCTATTTTAGGCTCCTGGAGTCATTTGGCTTGGAAAGACCTCTCTTATGTGTAATCTTTGGATATGTCTCCATGTTGAATTATCCTTGAGCTCACACCGGTCTGTGCCATTTTCATCTTGTTCTGGGCTTGGGCAATAATCACTGTCCCTTGATACTCCAACACCTTGTATAACTGTAACGAGCTCTTACATTTATGCTTTTTCACATAAGATACTACCAACCCTTTGTCAGAAAATCATGTTCTTAAAGCCAATCTAATACTTGATAAGATTTTACACTGAAAAATCTCAGTGGGCCCCTATTTTAAATCATGCACAAACCTCCCCTCTTTCCAATTCCCTCTTGCTCTGGTGACTAAACTTTTCACTCAGTATCTGGACATAGTCTGACAAAGGTTTTTTTTGTTTGGTTTTCCTTTAAGTTGTGTTGCTTCCCTGTGCTAAAGGCAAACTGAAATATATGGCAGGTCCTAGACTCAGATTGTCTGTAGATCTGGAGAATATTTAAATTAGGAATGTTCTAAACATTTGGGACTTTTGCATGCACCCATGTTCACTGTTCCAACTGTGTGTCTCATTAATAAGACATGTTCAGTATTGGCCTTTGAGTATAAATCTTACTCTCAAACTATAAAGATCTTTAGGACAAAGGCACAAATCATATACCTCTGTGCATATAGGTAGCCAACATGCAGTTTGATCAATTGCACAAATAGCTGATATTGCAATTTCAAAGCAGCTGTTAGGGATTAGGGGCTTGGCAGAAGTGCCTGACATTAAGGTAAAAGCAGACTGGAGAATGGTATCCTGCTTCATCCTCCAGAGAGTAGTTCAAGTCAGGCCTGGGGTAGATCTATGTTGAGAAGGGGTATAATTATCCTGATTCAGAGTAGCCTCAGGACTTGTCTGGCAGACAGAGTTATATCTATCAGGGCCTTTTAAAATGCTGACCTGGCTTCTTAGAAATACAAACCCCAACACATCATTTATAAAGGTCACTGGGAATGGCCTGGGTCAGAATAACTTGAGTTCATTTTGTGCCAATGGCACAGAAAAGGAAGTCACTGAACACTTAGATAAGCTCCTTGAGATCCCTATGTTGCTTAATCTAAAGAAAGAATGAGTAAGGTTTACAGCTGAGTTTTTACTTTATAATTCAACTGCCAATCTAGCAATGAAATATGCTTAAGGAAACCCAATCAGAGGTTTTTATTACCTGACTTAGAAACCCGCTGTACCTTCAGTGAGTACAAAGATTTATCACCTGCAAATGCTGTAATTCATAATTAATACCTAATTACTAAAATTTGCTAAGATATGTATTTTAAGTTGAACAAGAACACCAAGTATTTAATAAATTGTAGTAATTTTCATTATTATCCTACAAGAGCATACTTTTATCTAACTTAGGTATTAATTCCTAATTGAGAAGCAGAAGCAAGAGTTTAACATTAGAGAGAGAAAGCTCTAAAAAATTCCCCAATAAATGGTAATTTTGAACCAATAATTTTGTCACAGAAACAACTATTATGAATTTGTGAACTCAAATATAAAAAGCCTTGCAAATGTATTTTATTTTTTAAAAACGTATATACCAGGGGGCGGGACATGGTGGCTCAGCAGGCAGAGTTCTCACCTGTCATGCCAGAGATCCAGGTTCGATTCCCAGTGCCTACCCATGCAAACAAACAAACAAACATATATACCAGGACTATCCTGGAGAAGCCAGTGCATATGGTTCTCATACCCGTGGGCTCCACTTTTCATTCATTTGTCTTGTTCCTCCCACACAATGGGATGCAGCTACCTTTGTATAAAATTAATACAATATAATTTGTCACCTATATCATCACCTGAGCACTCAGATACCACCCTGGGAAAACTAAACAAGATAAGGTTTTTCAAAATAATGCTTTCGGTAAACTTTTCATAGCCATATTTGAAAGCATTTCACAAAAGAAAATCTCAGCTGGTTAAAATGTAAAATATTCAAATGGAGGAATGCAGTGAACTTCATGGTCTGAGCTATGTAAGAGATTTATCAAGAGTATAGAACTGCAACTTTGCTAGCACTTTAAGTTTAAAATGTGCCACTTGACTCACCTCTGACCCTCAAATCCCTCATTTGTAAAATAAAATGATTAAATCAGATGACCTCTCAGTTCCCATCCAACTCATTTATTTCAGGGTTCTCATTTCCCCACACACTTTATAATAAGTGCTTGGATTTGAAGATTAGACTGTACTTACTTGTATTCACCAATGTATGGCACCTATTTCATTGATGAATTTTCCTTAACATGGTCTTGTACAAAAGTTGGTAACTGTATCAACCACACGAAGACCCAAGATGCACTATTGCCACATACCACTACAGAATACATACTAAACTGCCCATAATTTTTTTATGTAAATGAAAAACAATCCTATAAATGCATCTAACTTGTTTATTCCTTAGAAAAAATAAGAGTGCTTTAGACAATGAGGCTTTTGATTTTTATGTATATCATACATAAATAAAAATGAAACTTTTACATAAATGCTTCTGTTTAGAGAGATCAATAGTGAAGACTTTATAATTTCAACTCAAATTAAATGATATAAAAATAAGAGGTCACATTCTTCATCCTAGAAAATAATACCCTTGAACAACTAATTTAAAAATAGGATGTCCCTAACTTTTTCAGAAACTATTATGGATACAGTATTACAACTGTCCTTATCTTCTTTTATAACTTCTTTTTTTTTTAAGACTTAAAATGCAAACTTTTTGGAGTTTCTGATAAATAGATCACAATTTAATCTGGCATCCACAGATTTTGTGACAGAACTACATATTTATTTACACTTTCACAAATAGCACAATGTAGTGGTCAAATAACAGCAACAAGTAATTAATAAGCTATTAACGTGATAAGAAAACCAGTATTTTAAATAATTTAAGTGCTTTTTGATAGGATAATTTATGTCCAGCATATAAACATATATTTACAGATAACTTCAGAAAGAAAATAGACCAAAGAAAAGACAATATATTGTAAATTTACATAGAGAGTAAATTTTTACATTTGTATGTGTGTGTGTGTGTGTGTGTGTGTGTGTGTGTGTGTGTGTGTGTATGTATGTATCAACTAACCAAAACTCAGGCTGTAAACTAAATTAAAATAGGCAAATTTCAGACAAATGTAGCTTAAGTTATCTCTTTCTTTACAAAAACCACTGCTTTAAAGTTGTGTTTTGCATATTCAGTAAGCTCTAAATAGATAATTCAGCCTCCTATTTTTGTTAGTTGTTTCTGTCTCTTTTTCACATGGTATTTCTTGCTTCTTTTTACTAGTTACATATACTAGTACTCCCATTCTCAACACTTCTCTCAGAAGCAGTTATGATAAAGTATTGAGTGTTATATTTCCCTTTGCTTTTATTTACCTGGTCTAAAAATACCCTAATTTTGTAGCTTTCCTTCCATCCCTCTGTCACTTATTTTCACTCAGTATTAAGGATATATAAATGAAGGACTGGACCAAAATCAAGTTGAAATATGCCCCCAGATATAAAATTATCATTATTTGGGACTTTGGAATGCACAAACATGTTAAAATATTAAAACAATTATATATTCAAAAACTGACACTATTTTAAAGAGGTTTTTATCAGAGGTCAGGGCATAATTAATTGCAGAAAGTATAATTTACCATATACCATATTACTGAAAAGACCACTTTTCAGTAACGGCACTTCATGTGGCCAGAGCAACTGAAATGTCATTTACAGTTTTAACTTGATTTTTGCAGTCCGGATTAAGAAGGGGACTGATATTGGAATTTTCACACTGTCCATCTACCTTTATGATAAGAGCTTGTTCTTGATGCTTTTTGTTCTCTTTAGCAAAGTCTAATGTCACACTCTCCCCAGAAGGCTGAAATGGTCTCTCTGAATGAGACATTTGTTTTCCTGCTTCTGCTTCTTGTTCCTGCAGCAATTTTTCCACTTCCACTTCAAGCTCTAAAGTTTCCTCATCAGCTTGTACATCCAGTTGTTGCATCAATTCCTCCAACTTCTTGGCTTTCCGGAGCTCATTCTGCTGTATGATTGTACAAAGGTGTTCAGTGAGTTGCTCTTTAATGTCAGTCTTGCGCTGCAGATCTAGCTTTGCTGTAACATACTCTGCTTCAGCCCTGTCAAATCGCTTCCTGTAAGTATAAGTACAAAGACTAGTCTGTTAGTTCTCCATTGAAGAAGAAATTCAAAGGGGGGTATAGAAACTATAACTAAGCTCCAAAATCAGAAAAAATACATAAATGAATATAATGAAGATAGAGATATTAATACTTTACTAACATTTGTCTACAGCTGCTAAAACTTCCATAAAAAATGTCCTTATTTGGGTCCGCCTGATACAATATTCTTCTACACTCATTTCCTCTTTTTAATGCCTTGCTTGAGTGAAGGCAGAATAAAGAGGGTTAGCTCAGGGACATGTTAGCTCTGGAATGAGGAGCCCTGATTTATAGTTTTGCCAATTTATGTGGTATAAATATTACCACCATGGCCAACTGCAAGCTACCAAAGTGACATCACTGAATGTAGAATGGGGAATAGATCTACAAAATCTGTTTTTGCCAGCCAATGCAAGCCAGCTCTAGCACATGTCTTGTTATATTTATGAGAAACAAAACGAGAGAGAGAGAAATAAAAATCTGTACCTGCTGATTTAGATACATTAGAAAAATAAGTAACATTTTGGTAGAGGGACATACACAATGGTTGGGAGGTGAATATAAATGGAACAGAGCACACCAGAGCTGTGGGACACTCATTTCTAAATAGGATCTTTGAAGATTATACTTTGTTGGGGCCAAATGCAATCAGGATAGGTCTTAATCACATGACAGAAGTCCTTCTAAGGAGAGGAAATTCAGACACAGGCACAGAGGATCTTCAAAGATTATACTTAGTTGGGGCCAATGGAATCAGGGTGGGTCTTAATCATATGACAAAAGCCCTTCTAAGGAGAGGAAACCTAGACAGAGGCATAGATGAGAAATAGAGAAGTAGAAGTCAGTAGCAGCCAGAAAATGAGGCAGGTAACCATGAGATGGAGACAGAGATGCAAGCCAAGGAACTCCAAGGTTAAAGCAAGCCAGCACCAGAATGCCATGGGCTCTGGGAGAAAGCACCAAGTAGAGACTACCTTGATCTTGGATTTCTAGCCTCCAAAACTGGGAGTCAATAAATTCCTGTTGTTTAAGCCATCCCATTTTGTGGTAATTGTCATAGCAGCCCTGGTAAGATAAGACAGTCAGACTACCTATCTTGGAAAGAAGAAGAGTGAAAATAAAAATGGCTTTTGATTTTACAGAGCCCTGCCTTCACTATTTATGATATGTCTGCTTTAATTAAGGCCTTATTGGCAAACAACAGATGTCCAGTCAAACTAGCTTAGGTAAAAAGTGGGCTTTACTGTAGAACACAAGAGGTAATCTCACAGGCATACAATCAGATTCAAAGGCTATTCTCTTCAGTGATTAAAAGCCATATAGTTTTTTTTGTGTTTTCTCATCATACTTACAGCTCAATACAACTACTAGCTGTGGCTCTACACCAACTTCCCTCCACTCAACCTCTTAGTGTTCCAAATAAAAAATTCCAGAGGGAGGAACTGGTTGGCCTGGCTCCTCTTAGTTTAAATAAAGATCTTGGTACCATGCCACACCAAGGTCACTGTTTAGCCTATGGATTAAATGTCCTGAACTCAGTAGCCCATCTCTGTTCTAATCAGCAGTGCCTCAAGGTCAGTATCATGAGTACCAAACACAGTCAGATTCCTCTGGAAGGGGCTGAGAGAGAAGTGTGCAATGACCGACAACTCCAGCAGAATGATCCCAGACAATTATAACACAATCGTGTCTTATGTAATGACGATGATGATAATGCCTCATACAGTTTAATTTTAAGTAAGATGAAAGGTAAAGTGTCTGCTCTTTAACTGTAGGTAGTCAAGAAATGAAACTTTCCCTTTGGAGCACCAGAATCAGAAAGTATTGCTAGTGCAACAGTAAACATGAATCTAAAATTAAGATTATGCAAAATTTAGGGACCTGATTTTATACTTGAAAACTCTTATTTACATAAAATTCTTTTGTCATATTTCATTTTTTTGTCATGTAGCAAATATAAAAATGGGGGAAGTAGCTGCTTTTCAATAATCCCTTATGTTAAAAGAATTGTTCTAAAGGAACTCTGTTGGATACCAGGATCCCTTACTTCCATCCTTTTAAAAGTACAGTTTATAAATGTTCTTGAGTCAAGTATAAGAGCTTGCAACATTCTCTGTAGGTATATAAATGCCTTGCCCTTTGCCCCTTCCCCCACCCCAAACCTCCCCTGTTTGTAAGTCTGTATTACTCAGCCAAAGTAAGTATAGATTTGCCGATTGTGCTCATGAATACTGAATTGAAATTAAAAAAAATAAATAAATAAATAAAATAAAAATAAAAAACAGGTCCCTAGGCTTCCACTGATCTTTTGCTCTGGATAAATCACTGAAAAGTTTGCATTTTGTTTACGTATTTAAAGTCCTTCTGGCCAGAAATGTGCATATATATATATTCTTGTACAGGGTAATTTATGCTTAAAATATTTATTAGTTTCACAAACTGTACCATCAGCCTGGAGGTCAGATGGGTAATACAAAATGAGAGCATGCTGACTTACTTTGGGGCAGAATAATAGTATTATGTGTAACACACTAAGACAAATTGAACTGAAAATGTAATTATGGAATTACTTTGCTATTTTAAAGGGACACAGAATGATTTAATGAACATATTTAAAGGTTTCTAGAAAATGTCTCATGGTTTTGGCATCCATGAAAATTTTTTAAAAACTCTACTATTAACTCTCATGTTTAGAATTGAAAAATAAAACTGTATTATTAACCCATGAGGGTGCAACGACTAACATTAGTTTTCAATTCATTTTCTGAACAGTTCTATTTGTACAGATTATTTCATGACTTTTACCCTTTCTTAGCAGTTTGCCAAAGCACAAAGAGAAAATTAAAAAAAAAAAAAGAGTTTGAAATTAATTCAATTTTTCAATTATCATATGTGTCGCTGGACCCTTTTATAAATCTACACTACAATATGGGATTGTAGAAATATTACTTTTCCTGTATCTTGAAATATTTTGTCATTTCATCACCCTAGGAATTATTTCACCATTATTCATCAATTATTTCTATTTTTGATAGAAACTTGGAATAAGAAACCAGAGAATGAAGGAAAGACCTAAAAGAATGATGCATAAGTGAAACAAACAATCATCCTTAAGTTTCCTTACTATGTTGTCCCAAAGCATTGCATCATCTTTCAAGAAGGTACAAAAGACTGGAGATACCATCTCTGTAATATATTCTTAGCTTTCACTGAATAGAACTGAGAATTCATATTTTTAAATTTTCTGCCCATAAAGACAAAGTAAAGAAAATTGATAGAGGAAGATTTGTGCAGTTATTAGAAAAATTAGAAGATGAATGTAGTAACAGGCTAAAAAATGGCCCGCAAAAGACATATTCTTTTGACTATATCTTTTTTTATATATTACCTTGATATATTATTTTTTGAATATTACCTTGTGTAGTAAAAAGACATGATGAAATAAATTAAGGCTCTTGAGGACTGTTATTTATTCAGTACCATCTGGGTGGGTTCTATATGCAATCAAATACATCCTCATAAGAAAGAGGCAGAGGGAGTTTTGAGACAGAAAAGAGAAGAGAAGAAAGCAACGTAACCATGGATGCAGGGATTGGAGTGATGAGGCCACAAGCCAATGAACACCTGCAACAATCAGAGCTAGAAGAAGCAAGGAAGTGTGTCCTGCTAATACCCTGATTTAGGATTTTTGACAGTTGTAACTGTGAGAGAATTAATTTTGGTTGTTTTGAACCACTCAATTTGTGGTAATTTGTTAGGATAACCCCAGAAAATGGATGCAAATGAAGAAAACTAAGCTCTAGATTTTAAGTGGTGAAACAAAGCTCTAGATTTTAGGTGGTGAAACGGATCATATAAGTGAAATCTGAATGAAAAATTCCCAGGAGGGTTTTAACAGCAGACTGGAGCTGGCAGAAAAAAGATTCAATAAACTCAAAGACAAGAAAATTCATATGAATCAGGAGGAGGAACAGAAAAAAAAATTATAAAAAGGGAAAACAGCCTAAGAGATCTCTGGGACACCATCAAATACACCAATATGCATTATGGGAGTCCCAGAAGAAGGAAGAGAGAAAGGGGCAAAAGAAATATTCAAAGAAAAATGACAATAAACTTCCCAAACTTAGCAAAAGACATGATTATGCACATCTAAGAAGTCCAGAGACTATCAAATAGAATAAACTTGAAGAAAAATACGTCCTATGTGCCGGCCTGAATTTGTTATGTATCCCAGAAAAGCCAAGTTCTCTAATCCTCACTCAGTACTGCTGGGTAGGATCTTTTTTACTGTTTCCATGGAGATGTGACCCACTCAAGTGTGGGTGGTAACTTTCTGATTACATGGTTTATTTACATGGAGACGTGTCTCCACCTATTCAAGGTGGGGTTGCTTACTGGTGCCCTTTAAGAGGGAGCCATTTTGGAAAGAGTATTACAGCCACCAGAACCGACAGAGCCAACAGAATGGACAGAGCCCCAGGAATCCACCGAAGATTCCTGGAGAGAAAGCTAGCAGACTTCACCATGTGTCTTAACAGTTGAGAGACAAACCCTGAACATCAACGGCCTTTTTGAACAAAGGTATTTTTTCCTGGAATATTCACTTTGGACATTTCATAGCCTTGCCTTAATTTGGTAATTTTCACAGCCTTAGAACTGTAAACTTGCAACTTAATAAATTCCCCTTCTTAAAAGCCGTTCCATTTCAGATATATCACACTCTATCAGCCTACTAACTAAATCACCCTGTCACATACTGATCAAACTGTAGAATGTAAAAGACAAGGAAAGAATTCTGAAAGTTGCAAGAGAAAAGCAAATAAAGGCGTTTTAATTAGTGTAAGTGCCAATTTCTTATCAGAAACCATGGAGACAAAAAGACAGTGGGTTGAAATAATTAAAAAGCTGCAAAAAAAAAAAAAAGCCAACCAGCAATTTTATATCCAGTAAGACTTTATTTCAAAAATGAAAAAGAGATTGACATTCTCAGATAAACAAAAGCTGAGGGAGTTCACCACCACTAGACCTGCCCTGCAAGTAATGCTAAAGGTAACTCTTCAGACTGAAAGGAAAGGACACTAGACAGCAGTTTAAAGTAGCAGAAAGAAATAAAGACCTGCAATAAAAGTAACCATTTGGGTTGTATTTTTTTGCTATAGAACTCACTTCTTACTTCCTACAGATACTAAAATACAAATGTATAAAAACAAAGAATAAATCTCTTGGATACACAATGTACAAAGACATAATTGTAACAAGTATAAAAAAAAGGTGGAGGGATTTAAGAGTACATGAACAGTGTATATGGATGCTATTGAAATCAAGTTGGTATCAAATCAAATACATTAGGGATGTTAAATTTAACCCTATAGTAATGACAAAGAAAACATGAAAAATATATCCAGATAGAAATGAGAAGGGACTCAATATGGTACAATAAAAAAAAAACAACAAATAAATATGAAAGTAGGAATTAACAGAATTGAGGATAAAAAGGTATTAGACTTACAAAGACTAAATAGCAGCAAGGTAAAAAAGAGAGTCCCACATTATCAGTAGTGACTTAATATATAAATGGATTTACCTTGCCAATCAAAAGGCTGAGATTGGTAGAATAGTTAAAAAAAGACCCAACTTTATGCTGTATATGAGAATGATTTTAAATTTAAAGACAAAGCAGGATGAAAGTGAAAGGATGGAAGAAATACAGCATGCAAATACGAGGGACAATGAAGTTGATTATACACTGATGAATGGGTCAACTCAACAAGAAGACATAATTATAAATAAATATGAACCAAATGACAGTGCCCCCCAAAATATGAAACAAATACTGACAGATTTGAAGGAAAAAATAGATAGTTCTACATTAATACTAGAAGGTTTCCATATACCAGTCAATAGTGAATAGAGCAGCTGGACATAAAATCAGGGAGGATAAAGAAGACGTTTCAAACAATACTCTAAACCAACTGGATCTATCAGACAAATATAGAATACACATTCTTCTCAAGTGCACACAGATCATTCTCCAGGACAGACCTTATAGTAGGTCACAAAAGAAGTCGCAATAAATTTTAAAATACTGAAGCCATACAATACTTATTCTCTGACCACAATGTAATGAAGTTAAAAATAAATAACAGAGGGATAAATGGAAAATTCACAAATACATGCAAACTAAGCATTATATTCTTAAACAACCAATGGGTTAAATAGATAATCACAAGGGAAATTAGGAAATACCTTGAGGTGAATGAAAATGAAAATACAACAACCAAAACTTACTAATGCAGCAAAAGTAGTGCTGAGGGGGATATTTATAGCTCTAAATGCTTACATTAAAAAAAGAAGAAAGATCTCAAATCAGAGACTGAACCTCAAAATTTCAAAACTAAAAAATTCAAAAAAAGAACAAACTAAACCCAAAATGTACAAAATGAAGAAAACAACAAAGACTAGAGCAGAAATAAATGACACAGAAAATAAAGAAAAATAGAGAAAATCAACAAAACTAAAAGTAGGTTCTTTGAAAAAATAAACAAGCTGACAAACCTTTAACTAGACTGACAAAGAAAAAGAGGGCACAAACAACTAAAATCAGAAATGATAAGGGAAACATTACTATCTACCTCTCTGAAATAAAAAGGACTATAAGAGGATACTCTGAACTGTGTGCCAACAAATTAGATAACCTAAATGAAATGGAAAAAATTCCTAGAGGCAAAAACTACCTACACTGACAGAAAAAGAAGTAGAAGATCTCAGCAAACCAACAGCTAGCAAAGAAGGTGATTATATACTGATAAATGGGTCAAAACCTTGCAACAAAGAAAAGCCCAGGACCAGATGGCTTCACAGGAGAATTTTAACAAACATTCCAAGAAGAATTAAGAATTAACTTTATTAACTTCAACCCTGCTCAAACTCTTCCCAAATACTGACAAGGAGGTAACATTTCCTAATTCATTCTATGAGGCCAACAGCACCCTCACACCAAAGCCAGATAAAGACATACAAGAAAAGAAATTACAGACCAATATCTCTAATGAACATAGATGCAAAAATCCTCAAACAAAATAGCAAACCATTCAACAGCACATCAAAAGAATTATGTATCATGATCAAGAGTGGTTTAACGTAAGAAGATCAATTAATATAATCACTTCATTAACAGAATGAAAGGAAAAACAGCCATATGATCATGTCAATTGATGCAGAAAAAACATCTGACAAAATCTAGCACCCTTTCTTGATATAAACACTTAGAAAACTAGGAATAGAAGGAAACTTCCTCAACACAATAAAGGGCATATATGAAAAACCCCACAATTAACACCATACTTCATGGTGAAACACTGAAAGCTGTCCCTCTAAGAACAAGAATAAGACAGGGATGCCCACTATCACCACTGTTATCCAACAATGTACTGGAATTTCTAGCCAGAGCAATTAGAATAAGAAATAAAAGGCATCCAAATTGCAAAGGAAGAAATACATTTTTTTCCTGTTTGTAGAGGATATGATCCTATATACAGAAAATCCTGAAAAATCTTCAACAAAGCTCCTAGAGCCAATAAAAGTGTGTATCGGAGTGGGGTGGATGGGTGGTTCAAGAGCAATACCCAAAAATCAGTTGTGTTTCTATACACTAGTAATGAACATCATAAGAAAAAATTCCATTTACAACAGAAAAAAAAGTGCATTTTTACAATTCAAAGGAAAAACATACCCAGGAATGAACTTAACCAGGGTTGTAAAAGACTTGTACACAGAAAACTACAAAACATTGCTAAAAGAAATCAAAGATGGCCTAAATTAATGGAAGGACATTCTGTGTTCATGAACTGAAACACTAAATATTGTGAAGATATCAATTCTACCCAAAGCAATTTACAGAGTCAATGGAATCCCAATCAAAATTCCAGTAATCTTTTATTATGCAGAAATGGAAAAGCCAATCATCAAATTTATATGGACAGTAAGGGGCCATGAATACTTGAAGCCATCTTGGAAAAACAAACAAACAAACAACGAAGTTGGAAGACTCACACCTCCCAAACTTAAAATATACTACAAAACCACAGTGATCACAATAGCATGGTGCTGACACAAAATCAGAAATATAGATCAATGGAATCAAATTGAGAGCTCAGAAATCAACCTTCACATTTATGAACAACTGATTATGGACAAGGGGAGAAAGACCCCTCAATGGGAAAAGAATAGTCACTTTAACAAATGATGCTGGGAGGATGATTCAATATCCATATTCAAAAGAAGAAGGAAGACCCTTATCTCATACCATAAACAAAAATAACTAAATATGGATCAAAGACTTTAATGTAAGAGCCAGAACTATAAAACTGTTAGAAGAAAACATGGGGAAGCATCTTCACAACCTTGTGATAGGCAATGGTTTCTCAAACTTTACCCCTAAATTACAAGCATCTATTACAAAAATAGATAAATGGGACCTCATCAAAATTAAAAAAAACTTTTGTGCCTCAAAGGACTTTATCAAGAAAGTAAAATAACCACCTACAGAACTGGAGAAAATTATTGGTAATCACATATCCAATAAGGGATTAGCATTGACAACAAAATACAACCCAATTAAGAAAATGGGCAAAAGAACTGAAGAGAGTGCTTGCCTGCTATGCCGGAGGACCTTGGTTCGATTCCCGGCCCCAGCCCATGTAACAAAAACGAAGAAACAAAATACAATAAAAACAAGAAAATGTTTAAAAATGTTTCCCTTTAAAAAAAAAAAAAAAAAAAAGAACTGAAGAGACATCTCTCCAAATGGCCATTTAAAAGTACATGAGAAGGAAGATGGCGGCTTAGTAAGACGCGCGGATCTTAGTTTCTTCTCCAGGACACCTACTAGGGGAGTAGAAACGATACAGAAAGCGCCCAAAGCCACAACAGAGATAAAAAAGACAGCGTACCCCATCCTGGAACGGCTGGCTGGCTGAGAGAAGCAGCTCGGGTGAGATCGCCGAGGCGCGCGGGCCTTACCGGGTGGGGTGGCAAGCGGCCGGAGTTACTCCCTTCCCCCTTCCCGGGCCGGCTGGGAGAATTGGAGAGGCGGTCCCCTGAAACAAAGACGGCTGGCGCCCACACCACGCGCAGCCCCCGGACCAACTGAGAGAATTGGATCGGAAACCCCCAGGCCGCGGAGAACGGTGACGGGTGGGGGAGGCCCCTTCCAAACCCGTGACTCCCGGGGAACGTGCACTCTCTCGGGCGGGCCGCTGCCGCTGGCGCCCTCCCGCCACGCTTGTTGCCCAGGGCCGACTAGGAAATTCGGACGGGCTCTTTCCCTGGCTGCGGCGACCAGCAACCCTCCCTGCGTTCGGACCGAGGGCCGGCTCAAGCCGCTTCGGCTAGCGAACCCCCAGGACGGCGAGAGTTTTCCAAAGTTTAAGGTCCCACAGCACCTTTTACTGGTGGGACCCGCAGACAAACGTGTGCCACGAGCGCCACCTACTGGGCAGGATAAGAAAAACAGAACCCAGAGATTTCACAGAAAAATATTACAACCTTGCTGGGTCCAACACCAAGAGAAATCTGAATAAATGCCCAGACGCCAGCAGCAGAAGATAACTGTCCACGCTCAAAAGATTGAGAATATGGCCCAGTCAAAGGAACAAACCAATAGCTCAAATGAGACACAAGAGCTGAGACAACTAATCCTGAATATACGAACAGAAATGGAAAACCTCTTCAAAAATGAAATCGATAAATTGAGGGAGGACATGAAGAGGACATGGGCTGAACATAAAGAAGAAATAGAAAAACTGAAAAAACAAATCGCAGAACTTATGGAAGTGAAGGATAAAGTAGCAAACATAGAAAAAATAATGGATAGCTACAATGATAGATTTAAAGAGACAGAAGATAGAATTAGTGATTTGGAGGATGGAACATCTGAATTCCAAAAAGAAACAGAAACTATCGGGAAAAGAATGGAAAATTTTGAACAGGGTATCAGGGAACTCAAGGACAATATGAACCGCACAAATATACGTGTTGTGGGTGTCCCAGAAGGAGAAGAGAAGGGAAAAGGAGGAGAAAAACTAATGGAAGAAATTTTCACTGAAAATTTCCCAACTCTTATGAAAGACCTAAAATTACAGATCCAAGAAGTGCAGCGCACCCCAAAGAGATTAGACCCAAATAGGCGTTCTCCAAGACACTTACTAGTTAGAATGTCAGAGGTCAAAGAGAAAGAGAAGATCTTGAAAGCAGCAAGAGAAAAACAATCCATTACATACAAGGGAAACCCAATAAGACTTTGTGTAGATTTCTCAGCAGAAACCATGGAAGCTAGAAGACAGTGGGATGATATTTTTAAAATACTAAAAGAGAAAAACTGCCAACCAAGACTCCTATATCCAGCAAAATTATCCTTCAAAAATGAGGGAGAAATTAAAACATTCTCAGACAAAAAGTCACTGAAAGAATTTGTGACCAAGAGACCAGCTCTGCAAGAAATACTAAAGGGAGCACTAGAGTCAGATACAAAAAGACAGAAGAGAGAGATATGGAAAAGAGTGTAGAAAGAAGGAAAATCAGATATGATATATATAATACAAAAGGCAAAATGTTAGAGGAAAATATTATCCAAACAGTAATAACACTAAATGTCAATGGACTGAATTCCCCAATCAAAAGACATAGATTGGCAGAATGGATTAAAAAACAGGATCCTTCGATATGCTGTCTACAGGAAACACATCTTAGACCCAAAGATAAACATAGGTTGAAAGTGAAAGGTTGGGAAAAGATATTTCATGCAAATAACAACCAGAAAAGAGCAGGAGTGGCTATACTAATATCCAACAAATTAGACTTCAAATGTAAAACAGTTAAAAGAGACAAAGAAGGACACTATATACTAATAAAAGGAACAATTAAACAAGAAGACATAACAATCATAAATATTTACGCACCGAATCAGAATGCCCCAAAATACGTGAGGAATATACTGCAAACACTGAAAAGGGAAATAGACTCATATACCATAATAGTTGGAGACTTCAACTCACCACTCTCATCAAGGGACAGAACATCTAGACAGAGGATCAACAAAGAAATAGAGAATCTGAATATTACTATAAATGAACTAGACTTAATAGACATTTATAGGACATTACATCCCACAACAGCAGGATACACCTTTTTCTCAAGTGCTCATGGATCATTCTCAAAGATAGACCATATGCTGGGTCACAAAGCAAGTCTTAACAAATTTAAAAAGATTGAAATCTTACACAACACTTTCTCGGACCATAAAGGAATGATGTTGGAAATCAATAATAGGCAGAGTGCCAGAAAATTCACAAATACGTGGAGGCTCAACAACACACTCCTAAACAACGACTGGGTCAAAGAAGAAATTGCAAGAGAAATTAACAAATACCTCGAGGCGAATGAAAATGAAAACACAACATATCAAAACTTATGGGACGCAGCAAAGGCAGTGCTAAGAGGGAAATTTATTGCTCTAAATGCCTATATCAGAAAAGAAGAAAAGGCAAAAATTCAGGAATTAACTATCCATTTGGAAGAACTGGAGAAAGAACAGCAAGCTAACCCCAAAGCAAGCAAAAGGAAAGAAATAACAAAGATTAGAGCAGAAATAAATGAAATTGAAAACATGAAAACAATAGAGAAAATCAATAAGGCCAGAAGTTGGTTCTATGAGAAAATCAATAAGATTGATGGGCCCTTAGCAAGATTGACAAAAAGAAGAAGAGAGAGGATGCAAATAAATAAGATCAGAAATGGAAGAGGAGACATAACTACTGACCTCACAGAAATAAAGGAGGTAATAACAGGATACTATGAACAACTTTACGCTAATAAATACAACAATTTAGAGGAAATGGACGGGTTCCTGGAAAGACATGAACAACCAACTTTGACTCAAGAAGACATAGATGACCTCAACAAACCAATCACAAGTAAAGAAATTGAATTAGTCATTCAAAAGCTTCCTAAAAAGAAAAGTCCAGGACCAGATGGCTTCACATGTGAATTCTACCAAACGTTCCAGAAAGAATTAGTACCAATTCTCTTCAAACTCTTCAAAAAAATCGAAGTGGAGGGAAAACTACCTAATTCATTCTATGAAGCCAACATCACCCTCATACCAAAACCAGGCAAAGATATTACAAAAAAAGAAAACTACAGACCAATCTCTCTAATGAATACAGATGCAAAAATCCTCAATAAAATTCTAGCAAATCGTATCCAACAACACATTAAAAGAATTATACATCATGACCAAGTAGGATTCATCCCAGGTATGCAAGGATGGTTCAACATAAGAAAATCAATTAATGTAATACACCATATCAACAAATCAAAGCAGAAAAATCACATGATCATCTCAATTGATGCAGAGAAGGCATTCGACAAGATTCAACATCCTTTCCTGTTGAAAACACTTCAAAAGATAGGAATACAAGGGAACTTCCTTAAAATGATAGAGGGAATATATGAAAAACCCACAGCTAATATCATCCTCAATGGGGAAAAACTGAAAACTTTCCCCCTAAGATCAGGAACAAGACAAGGATGTCCACTATCACCACTATTATTCAACATTGTGTTGGAGGTTCTAGCCAGAGCAATTAGACAAGAAAAAGAAATACAAGGCATCAAAATTGGAAAGGAAGAAGTAAAACTATCACTGTTTGCAGACGATATGATACTATACATCGAAAACCCGGAAAAATCCACAACAAAACTACTAGAGCTAATAAATGAGTACAGCAAAGTAGCAGGTTACAAGATCAACATTCAAAAATCTGTAGCATTTCTATACACTAGTAAGGAACAAGCTGAGGGGGAAATCAAGAAACGAATCCCATTCACAATTGCAACTAAAAGAATAAAATACCTAGGAATAAATTTAACTAAAGAGACAAAAAACCTATATAAAGAAAACTACAAAAAACTGCTAAAAGAAATCACAGAAGACCTAAATAGATGGAAGGGCATACCGTGTTCATGGATTGGAAGACTAAATATAGTTAAGATGTCAATCCTACCTAAATTGATTTACAGATTCAATGCAATACCAATCAAAATCCCAACAACTTATTTTTCAGAAATAGAAAAACCAATAAGCAAATTTATCTGGAAGGGCAGGGTGCCCCAAATTGCTAAAAACATCTTGAGGAAAAAAAACGAAGCTGGAGGTCTCGCGCTGCCTGACTTTAAGGCATATTATGAAGCCACAGTGGTCAAAACAGCATGGTATTGGCATAAAGATAGATATATCGATCAATGGAATCGAATAGAGTGCTCAGATATAGACCCTCTCATCTATGGACATTTGATCTTTGATAAGGCAGTCAAGCCAACTCACCTGGGACAGAGCAGTCTCTTCAATAAATGGTGCCTAGAGAACTGGATATCCATATGCAAAAGAATGAAAGAAGACCCATCTCTCACACCCTATACAAAAGTTAACTCAAAATGGATCAAAGATCTAAACATTAGGTCTAAGACCATAAAACAGTTAGAGGAAAATGTTGGGAGATATCTTATGGATCTTACAACTGGAGGCGGTTTTATGGACCTTAAACCTAAAGCAAGAGCACTGAAGAAGGAAATAAATAAATGGGAACTCCTCAAAATTAAACACTTTTGTGCATCAAAGAACTTCATCAAGAAAGTAGAAAGACAGCCTTCACAATGGGAGACAATATTTGGAAATGATATATCAGATAAGGGTCTAGTATCCAGAATTTATAAAGAGATTGTTCATCTCAACAACAAAAAGACAGCCAACCCAATTACAAAATGGGAAAAAGACTTGAACAGACACCTCTCAGAAGAGGAAATACGGATGGCCAGGAGGCACATGAAGAGATGCTCAATGTCCCTGGCCATTAGAGAAATGCAAATCAAAACCACAATGAGATATCATCTCACACCCACCAGAATGGCCATTATCAACAAAACAGAAAATGACAAGTGCTGGAGAGGATGCGGAGAAAGAGGCACACTTATCCACTGTTGGTGGGAATGTCAAAGGGTGCAACCACTGTGGAAGGCAGTTTGGCGATTCCTCAAAAAGCTGAATATAGAATTGCCATACGACCCAGCAATACCATTGCTAGGTATCTACTCAAAGGACTTAAGGGCAAAGACACAAACGGACATTTGCACACCAATGTTTATAGCAGCATTACTTACAATTGCAAAGAGATGGAAACAGCCAAAATCTCCATCAACAGAAGAGTGGCTAAACAAACTGTGGTATATACATACGATGGAATATTATGCAGCTTTAAGACAAGATAAACTTATGAACCATGTAATAACATGGATGGACCTAGAGAATATTATGCTGAGTGAATCCAGCCAAAAACTAAAGGACAAATACTGTATGGTCCCACTGATGTGAACGGACATTCGAGAATAAACTTGAAATATGTCATTGGTAACAGAGTTCAGCAGGAGTTAGAAACAGGGTAAGACAATGGGTAATTGAAGCTGAAGGGATACAGACTGTGCAACAGGACTAGATACAAAAACTCAAAAATGGACAGCACAATAATACCTAATTGTAAAGTAATCATGTTAAAACACTGAATGAAGCTGCATCTGAGCTATAGGTTTTTGTTTTGTTTTGTGTTGTTTTGTTTTGATTTTACTATTATTACTTTTATTTTTTTCTCTATATTAACATTCTATATCTTTTTCGGTTATGTTGCTAGTTCTTCTAAACCAATGCAAATGTACTAAGAAATGATGATCATGCATCTATGTGATGATGTTAAGAATTAATGATTGCATGTGTAGAATGGTATGATCTCTAAATGTTGGGTTAATTTCTTTTTTTCCGTTAATTAAAAAAAAAAAAAAGAGAAGGGATAATTGGAGATGAAGGGATACAGACTGTACAACGGGACTGGATATAAAAACTCAGAAATGGACAGCACAATACTACCCAATTGTAATGCAATTATGTTAAAACACTGAATGAAGCTGCATGTGAGGTATAGGTTTTTTGTTTTTGTTTTTTTTGTTTTTTTTTTTCTTTCTATTATTGTTTTAATTCTTATTCTGTTGTCTTTTTATTTCTTTTTCTAAATCGATGCAAATGTACTAAGAAATGATGAATATGCAACTATGTGATGTTATTAAGAATTACTGATTGTACATGTAGATTGAAATGATTTCTAATTGTTTTGTTAATTCTTTTTTTAATTAATAAAAAAAAAAAAAAAAGAAAAAAAAAAAAAAAAAGTACATGAGAAGATGCTCAATATCATTAGCCGTTAGGAAAATGCAAATCAAAACCACAATGAGATACCATTTCATACCCTTCAGAATGGCTACTGTTAAAAAATAGAAAATTACAAATGCTGGAGAGGATGCAGAACAGGAACACTCATTCATTGGTAGTGGGAACGTAAAATGGTTCAGTCACTGTGGAAGACAGTTTGACTAACCTCCAGAAAGCTAAGTACAGAATTTACAGAATTACCATATGACCTGGCAATCCCACTTGTAAATATATATACCAAAAAAAATTGAAAGCAGGGACCACAACAGGTATTTGCACACCAATGTTCATAGCAGCATTATTCATAACTTCTAAAAAATGGAAGAAACCCAAGTGTCCATCAACCAATGAATGGATAAACAAACTGTGGTATATATATATAT
Organism: Tamandua tetradactyla; assembly: GCF_023851605.1. NCBI lineage: Eukaryota > Metazoa > Chordata > Mammalia > Pilosa > Myrmecophagidae > Tamandua > Tamandua tetradactyla. The sequence continues at coordinate 24,378,032 of NC_135330.1, read as the reverse complement.
AATGGAATATTATGCAGTTGTAAAAAGGAATGAAGTTCTGAAACATGTGACAACATGGGTGAACCCTGAAGAGTCATGTTGAGTCACATAAGTCATGCAAAAAACGACAAGTATTGTCTATTAAAGAATCAGAATAAGGAAACTCATAGAATCAGAATCTAGAATATTGGTTTATAGGGATGGGATGGAGTTTGGGAATAGGGATTAGTCTTAAAATACAGTTTCTATTTGGGATGATGGAAAAGTTTTGGTAATGGATGGTAATGATGGTGGCACAACACTGAATGTAATTAAGAGCACTGAGTTAACATATTTGAATGTGGTTAATGGGTAATTTTTTATTTTTTGTTTTTTTTAAGATGTGCAGGCACTGGAAATTGAACCTGGGTCCCTGGTATGGCAGGTGAGAGCTCTGCCAGTGAGTTACTGTGGCCTGCCCGGTTAATGGGTAATTTTAGGTTGTATATAAGCTAGAATACATTTTTTTCCTTTAAATCCATGGTATTAAATAACACTGAACTGTAGGTTAAACCATGGACTAAAATTAATAGCACAATTATAAAAATGTGCTTTCATCATTTATAGCAAATGTATCACATCAATGCAAGATGTTAGTTAATAGGTTGATATATGAAAACCCTGTGTTTTATGTATCATTGTTCCGTAAACCCACAACTTCTCTAATTAAACAAACAATAACTATGTTCTATATGCAGCCACTCTCAATCTTAGAATCTGGTTTGCATAGCATATGGCAGCAGTGGGATGGTAGCTGTGAACAGCAGCAGCTGCTGGCTGGATTACTCAAAATGTTGGTCTCAGAAATGTCCACTCTGACAAAGCTCTACAGGACCCAATGTAAAAGTGAATTCTGGCCTATTTAACAACCAAAACCTTTGGGGACATAGCTCATATCTATAGAGCTAAGATAATTTTTTTAATTTAAAAGAATCAAGGAATCTCCCAAATAAACTTACTGTCCTGGAATTACCTTTCTCTAGATATCTGGACCATGATAGTATTTCACCAATTCATAATTTCTCAATAACCAAAGACGCAGTATAGGAAACGTGGTCTCAATTTAGGCATAAACAAGAAGACACAAACCTGGTTCTTAGTCACAATACTTTTGGGCCTCTCTTTGATGTAATCAAAGAGCTTAGGCTCTTAAAAACAGCCTCACATGAGAAAGGGGGAAAATTCAACTTCCCCATGGGGAGAATTCCTGATATTCCCACAAGCTGTGGGGACAACCAAAGCCATAGGCCGAGCACTCAATCTTGGGGTTTGTTCATATGAAACTTATACCCACAAAGGACAGGCTAAGCCTACTTAAAATTAGACCTAAGAATCACCCCCAGAGAATCTCTTTTGTTGCTCAGATGTGGCCTTTCCCTCTAAGCCAACATGACAAGCAAACTCACTGCCCTCCCCTTCTCTATGTGGGACATGATTACCAGGGGTGTAAACCTTCCTGGCAGTGTGGGACAGGAATCCTAGAATGAGCCGGGACTCAGCATCAAGGGACTGGGAAAACCTTCTCAAGCAGAAGGGGGAACAGAAAAATGAGACAAAGTGCCAATGGATGAGTGATTTCAAACAGAGTCAAGAGGCTATCCCAGAGGTTATTCTTATGCATTATATAGATATCACCTTTTTAGTTAAGGTATATTGAAGAGGCTGGAGGGAAGTGCCTGAAAATGTAGAAATGTGTTCCAGTAGCCATGTTTCTTGAAGATGATTGTATGATATAGCTTTCACAATGTGACTGTGATTGTGAAAACCTTGTGTCTGATGAGTCTTTTATCTACAGTATGGAGAGATGAGTAAAACATGAATCAAAATAAATAAATAGGGGGAACAAATGTTAAAATAAATTTAGTAGATTGAAATGTTAGTGATCAGTAAAAGGGAGTGGTACAGGATATAGAAAAAAGTAGGGAAAACAAAGGCTAAAATATATTGGGTAGATGGAAATACTAGCAGTCAATGGGGGGGGTATGGGGTATGGTATGTATGAGCTTTTTTCTTTTTATTTCTTTTTCTGAATTGATACAAATGTTCTAAGAAATGATCACAGCGATGACTACACAAGTATGTGATGATATTGTGAGTTAGTGATTATATATCAAGAACGGAATGATCATATGGTAAGAATGTTCGTGTTTGCATGTTGTTATGTTTTAAAAAAATTAAAAAACAAAACAAAACAACAGCCTCACAAAATATTCGTTCACAAATATCTGTACCAGTACCATGAGAAACTGCCATCTTAAACTTATCTTGACGTCTCCTTTAATTAATAATCCCATCTTCTCTGTGGTTCACTAAAAGCTAAAACTGACATTTTATATACATAATGTTCAAATATCTAATGTTCAAGGGGCAAAGGCATCCTCCTTCTCTTTCACCAAAACAGATTTAAAATATAATCAGACTGTTTTTTTATTGAGGTATCCAGCACCTTACCTTACAATCTGAATAATTTATATAAAGGGCTATAAAGGCATAAAAATATTCCTCTGGCCAACTTTCATTACAGAGGATAAAATGTGCTAACAATTGAGGCTTATTTAATCTTAAAATCTTCATTACTTCTTTAGTGGCCTTATTACAGAAATCTGAAACCTTCAGTTATCAGCTATTGATGGCATTAACTTAGGAAGTTAATTAATAAAGGCAACCCATTAAGTCTAATAGCAAACGGTAAAACAATTACAAAAATCACAAGGACAACCACAAACATCTTTTGTAAACACTGAACAGTGAACTGAAAACCACAACCAAGTATTTCCGCTTTATTAAACTGTTACATAAACATTCTGATGCTGTGGTTTACCCTGGACTAATGAGGCATTCTGACTGATTTCTAGTGTTACAGAGAAAGATGCAAAACCAAGTCATTAACACAACGTTCCCTTGTGAAAAAAATCAAACCAGGATGATTAAAGAAATTTTGAAAGGACTGAAAATCCTGAAATCAGACTTAATTTTTTGGCTTTTTATCTGTTGCAAAGTCCATGTAATTCTTTACATGTGTTAAATTCATTAAAAAAAAAATTCCGTGATGATTTTTTTACTCTTAAAAATGTCAATGGTTGAAACTAAGGAATAAATGATATCAAAACAATTTGTACTAGTATAGTCAGAAAGAAAGAAAAAAGTAAGAAAAAGTTTCAAGTTTATAAGACAGAGTTGTACATATTTTTTAAAATACTCATTTTTTTAAAAAATAAACTAAATCATACTTTGTTGAAAATTGAAATGAGAATTAGGCTTCAATTCCTTAAGGACAATCTCAAACAATTAAAATTTCTAAATGGAAAGACTTCATTTAGGATAATGGAATTTTGTATAATTAGAATAAAAGATTTTTAATCAAGGCTCTGAGACTTAATAGCTATGTGTTTTAGTGGCAAGTAATTGAGACAGTGTGAGAATGCTATGTGACATTTACTTTGCCAGATTCTGAAAGATTAATAAAGCAGAGTCCCAAACTTTAAATAGCAGGAAAGACTGAACTGTAAATAAATAATGTAAGAAATGCTTAACAAGGTACTTTGGTAAGAAAGTTAAGTAAGTCTTCAAAGAAGAGGAAATACTTGAATTAGCACACAAAAAAGGAACAAACACAGCACCTAATGGGTTGTTGTGAGGTTTAAATGATAATATACATAAAATCTCATGGGCCCAGCTAGCAATGGACGTTAATTAAACTGGACTCCTTGTTTAGAGTTCAATTTCCCCAACTCACCGGGCATATGAATAGTCTAGACTGGCCTGATCGATCCGGTTCCGGAGGATTCCAATGTCAGCTGATACCATATCATCTAAAGCCTGTAACTCCTTCTGGATTCTCTTTAGTTTCACGGTTTCTGCCTGAGTTCTTTTAGATCTAGAAAATCAAGAACATGAGTGGGGGTGGTGGTGGTATTTTAAAACCATGTATGTGTATATACAAGGGAAAAAAGTAAACTTTTTTACTAGAAAACTAGAAAAAAATCAGAAAAAATGATGGCAATACTTTGGTATATCTCTCAGACACTACATTTGAGAGTTCTCCCCTTATTTTACCAAATTTTTTATTACCATATATAATTTCGTACACGAGATAAAATAAGGTTTACAAGCAAAATGCAATATATAGTCACTGGTGAGTCTGTATTCATTCTGTAAGGATGAGAATAAGCACTAAACAAATACATTTGCACTCCTTTTACATTAGACTATCCAATAAGGCTTTCCAATTTCTAGTCTTAAATTCTTCCTAAGCCCATATTCACGTGTGTATAATCAACAGACATCAAGAATGGATGTCATCATTCACACATACTGTTTTTTACATCTGGAAACATCTGTATGGTTTTCATTTCCTCAGGATCCATTTCAACAAAACTTTTATTGCTTTGCTTTGCCTACAGACAAAACTACATATCCTCAAAACATTCTTTGGTGGCTCCATAAAAAGTCTTTTCTTTACTTTTTAAAACCACATCCAACCTCATCATTTCTCAGATCCCTCACCACCTTCCGAGTACAATATACACTTAAGAATGAAGAGAACAAACAAATACTAAACCAAAGCTTTAATCATGATTTCACTTGTTTCAAAATTTCATACACATTCTCCAGGGCGAGGAAACCCCCCACATAAAACCATTACATTGCAACTTAGTTTAAGAACAAATTCTGTCCCTTTACAGTAAAAAATCACTGACTGACACACTCTAATGTTATTTCCTTCTTTCTCCTGATTTCTACTCCATTATGTATCTGCCCTTGCTTTCTGCCTAAATAAGTTCACTTTCCAGAATGACTCTTTTACTACAAGTAGCCCACTGTCCATTTTTCATCATTAATCTAATCATGATGTATTTCCCTACGTTTCTTCTTGTATTAGTGCTTTCAGTTTTAAGACAAATGCACTCAGGGAAGAGCTAGGACTGTACCTGTAGGTCTTTTTTGTAAAATTCCAAGCAAACAGCATCCTTCTCCCCTACCAATTAAAGACTACTAAAATGCTTTTCAATAACCACTCCTTGGAAAACAAAAGAGGGGCACTACCTTTTCATATGGTGTTCTTTTTCTTAAAACATAATAAGTTAAGCAAGTTGTATATTTCCTGTACCTAAAAGATCAAGGTACACCATTAGGAAAAAAATCATTACTTTTAAATATGTACGCGCCACTAAAAATTACTCTTATGTCTAACTGCTTCCCTCACCACCCCAACCCCTCCCCCTACACACACTCTAGCCCCTTAATCGTAATAATTTTACCAGAGTTTTCTGGAGATCTCAACAGAAAATGTCACGGAGTACTTACTTGCATTTAGTTCTCACTATTCACAAACACTGCCTAATTTATTGAATAAGCTTGGTTTCCTAAGGCCATAGCAGATTAGAAACTACAAATTAAAAGTTCAGAAAGTGGATGGGGACGGACGGGAAAAATGGCTTGAAAAGGGAAAAGCCTGCTGTTTCAGGCTACCAAAATGACAGTAAAGGAGAAAGGATCACTTACAAACTGAAACCAGGTATATGAGAGAAAAACTGAATCTCACACAGCATGGGGCAGTGCTCATATAATGGTAACCCTGCATCATGTCACTTACTGGAATACTTTCTTCCTTTATACACTAGATAATTAAATTTCCCCACATCAAGATTAAAGCCTGCACTTCTCGCTAATTTAACATGTTTAAAGCTATTTAAAGCTTCTCCTACCAGTGTGTAATGGTTAAAACTGTAAATATTGATGTTGATCCTTAAGTTTTAATTGCATCTATAGTCATAAATTCAATATGCCCTAATCCTCCACTTATAAAATTCTCCTTAGTAAACAACTAGAACTTAAATATCACTTACAAAACATAATTTGTTTAGTAAGACTTTACGGGTGTACAAAAAAAAATTAGTTTATTAAAACAGACACAGAAAAATAAATATAAAACATGACCGAATTGATTGTAGGTTACAACCTGGTTCAGGAATCTCACCTTTCTGCAATAGCTTTGGCCAAGAGAGCTTTCTTACGTTTATTTTTCTCTTCCATTAGCCGTTGTTCTTGTTGGAGGACTTCCCAACGAGATTTTTCCTGCCTGAGGAGCAAAAAAAGTAAAAAAATGAGTTATGAAAGGGACTGCTATTCCATCCCACACTTTACCAGTCTCAGCCCCAGAAAAATACAGTTCAATCAACCAGATTATGTATATTTTCTTTCAAAAAGCCTCTTCAAGGAACCCATCTGCAGTTCATTATTTTGTTCTAATAGGAACAAAGACCATGATCAGAAGTAAAGGTTTACATACATCAGCCCTCTGAAATCCATCGTACATATAAAACTAGGAACCCAGAGTGCTGTGGCTCTTTTTAGGAATACAAAGAAACTTGTAAATTAATTGTGTATTATATGCAAAAAAAGGAGATTAAAAAAAAACTGGTCTTAATTGTCATGCTATATTCTTACCTGTAGGCATTTTCTATAATGAAAGACTTCCACCACCTAAACATCCTTAAGCTAACACTCAATCTTTATTTTATAATGCTCTTTCATTTGCTCACTTATTTCTAGCCTTTAAACTCTTCTAAACAGAATGAAACACTGAATGCTGGCCTAAAGTAAAACTTCAAAGATCTTAAAACATGAATTATATTCCAATACGTACAACTCTAAAAGAGGTATATTAAAATTTTCCATAAATTTATGAACTTGATGTCAACTCAAATTAAGGTAATGGCAAAACCATTCATTCCATCATCATTCTTATAGCCATTATGTAAAAAACCCTCTATTTCCAAATCTAGTAACCACTTTCAAAACTGTGCTGTTCTCTCCATTTCTACAGCTCTTCCTTAGTGCTGGCATTGATCTTTTTCCATTTTTCCTACTGTAGGCATCTCCTCCCAGTCACCTTAGTTCCAGCTTACCCAGGACTCTATCCTAAATGGTCTTCAATGCTGACATCTGGATTTTGTCTAACCATTATTCTGATTGGGCAATCTATCCCTCAGAGGCCTTGATGCTATCCTACTGCACCAGAGAACTTGCTAGGCAGGCATCCTTTCTTTCCAAGTCCTTCCTCACTTCCTTAATTCTCTACTATTTTCTGGCCTATCTTTTGCGTCTCCCAGAGAACTGAGCTGGTCATCTCTAAACATTCTCTAGGATATAACTTTCCTTTCTCCTTCTTCTTTTCATCAAATGGCTCCTCAGATTGCATGCTGTCTCTGAAAATTTCCCCAATTACCTAAAAAAGAATAATTTTCCTTTATGATACTATATTTAATTCATCCAGCTTAATTCAAATTCACCCTGACTCCGTTCAGGCACTTGCTGGTATTTATGGGTATGCATTTGTTCAGTGTCTGTTTCATAGTTCATGTGATTTATATCTCTCATCAAAATGATTTCTTTGTAAACCCTTGGGTAAGGAACAGTTTAAACACACAGCGCAGATCAGCAGAAAAAGAAAAATATCTCAGAGATTAGAAAAAATATAAGATACTTTGAAAATGAAAGACTCAGGAGATGGAAAACAGAAACTAATGCCATCCTTTCTCTCCTATTAATTGTAAGTCAAGAAGTAAAAAAGAGTAGATATTAGAATATAAGGTATAAAATTTAAAAAAAATGCTGATCATAGAAAGTCACAGACTATCAAAGTCCACAAGAATGTGGCTAAGCTAAAATATGTAGGTGATTTCGAATGCAAATACAACATTAAACATAGGATTAAAAAACCTAAGAATACAATTGCATCATTTCATTCATCCCCACAACTTCCTATACTCTTTTCCTCAATCATTCTTTCTTTAAGTCTTTTCACAAGTACCCTTTTCTGGGACAATGGAGACCCAATCCGGAAGCAGAAAAATAGGTTCAATAGGTATAGGAAGAACCACTTTTGGAAAACAGAGAAGGCATAGACTTTGGATCCAGATATACTGTCTGGTGAACCCAACTTCACTACTTATTAGCGTTGGGAAGATAATATCTCTTCTCTGAGTCTTTGGTATCTCATCTGTAATGTAAAAATAACAAACATGTATAGCAAAGCTACTGTGAAGCCTAGACGACATAATATATAAACTGCCTAACAGTGCCTGACACCATACATTTAGGAGGTATCCATCTCTCAATGTTTATTCATCACAGTTCTAGGCTTGAATATAAACAGAGAAAATGTTAAAAACTTCATTTCCTCAAAGCCCAATAGGAAAAAATGGTAAAATAGAAAAAAAATAATGGATATATAGACTTACTAACAATTCCATTTTCTTTTTCTCCAATTTGCAATTTGGCTTTGAAGGAAGAGCCTCAACCTTTTCCTGTACATCATGGGAATTCTCAAGTCCCAGTTCCCTTGGTTGACTTTCAATACCCTGCTGTTTCCCATCACCAATAGGAGAAGTTATTGAAAGAGGACTAGGAGGAGCAGGGGGAGAAGAATTTGGCTTTTGAGAATTAAATCTTGGTTTTGATGTAGAAAGCAGCTGCTCTGGAGGTAATAAGGCTGATCCATCTTGAAGTCCAAGTTTTTGGCTTTGCTCTTGAAGAGCTTTTTCTCGCTGAAGTTGTTGGCGACTTTTCTTCAAGGGGAGACGCCGTTGTGGTTCAAATGGATCTACATAAAAGAGAGAGTGGGGAAAAATTCCTTCATGTGAGCAGTAAATAATTAAAATTTCCCTAGGAAAATAAAGCATTATCATTAAACTTTGATAATAAACGATTCTAGAAAGCTTTTCCTTCCCTTCTTTATCTTGAAGACAGAGAGGAAAAACTGTCATAGTCCCGTAGTTTCACCAGTTCTTAGATCATATTGTTAATATTTAATAAAAACTGTTCCAGTTCTCAATTTGTCTTCACAGGAAGTCAATCTGTTTGTGGGTTAAACCTCAGGACACAAGGTTTGTTTTAATTTCATCATGTATGCATACATATATATATACATATAATCAAATGATTTTTTTTATCAAATTAGGTAGACAATTGAATTCTCTGATATGTCTTAAATTTGATGTATGATTCTGCCTGCTTTCCTGAAGCAAGATGGTGGTCGAGTTTTCAAATGAGCTTCTCCTCTCTTAAATTTCAACAGATTTTAGAGCAATCAGATATATAGGTAAATGCTATACAAAAATATAATTGAGTGAAGTTCTTATTTCTAGGAATGCTTATTAATCCTGAATCCTTTTCTTTTCATCTTCCAGAATAATCCAAGGTTGTATTCCCCAAAGTCTAGTCAACTGATGCAAACCAATTATAATAGAAGCCTGAGCAAAGCAATATAAGAAGATAAAACACCTGGGAAAAAATAAAAAGTATTCTAAACTTATTTTGTTGTATTTTTTTTATTAGCCATGCCATTATTAGCCTTTTAGGGCAGACAACTGAGAAAGTTAGTCCAAATTCCCAGTATAGTAAGATCCATAATGGTATATGCTCTATGAAATGACTGGGAAATGAAATTATGATGTCTGAGTAAATGAACAATTCAAATGGGACTTGTAATTTCTGCATATCGAACTTGGAAGCAATAGAAAGTTAAAAGATTGGGAGTCACAATACTGGCTTTGCTTTTGTCTAGCTCAGTAATCTCAAACAAGTCAATTATTTAGTGTCTCAGTTTCCTCATTTGTCAAACAGGATGAAAATGACTTACTCTACTAACCTCATAGTCAGTGTAAGAATTAAACGAGATATGTATAGAAAAAACTACTAAAAGTAAAATATCATTGTTGACTTTAGCCAGAATCACAAATCATTCTCCTGTAGCTTGCAACAGGAACTCAATTTTGGCTACTGACCTTTATTCACACCATCAGAAAATGTCATAAGGCTATGTCCAGTTGAACCCATAAGCTGAATTATTAATAATCTCCCTGAAGTTGAGTTCTGTAGCTTCCATTTTATTTTGCATTTTCACAGGGGCGATCTATGAAATTAAAATGCTATTTTAAAAAAATTCTCAAACAATAAACAAATTAGGCCATTTAAAAATGGCTCTTCTTATCTTACATATTTTATAATGGGGACTGAGAGCCTCAAAGAGACTGGTAAACTGGGGAGCACTTTCTTCTCAATTTATGACATTGTCCGATTTAAATTTCTTGCCAGTTGAATGGGTATAAAGTGGTATCTTATGCTCTTCATTTGTAATTATTTGCAAATGACCATCTCTTCATACTTCCTTTTCCGAGAAATATCTATTTGTGTCATAAATCTAATAAAAGAGTGTTCAAGACCTCTACAGGGAAAATTCCAAAACTTTTATTAAGAGTTTTAAAGAAGACCTGAATAAATGGGAACATATACCATGTTAGGGGGTAGCAAGAGTTAATAATGTAAAGATGTCAAAATTTTCAAACTGATATAAAGATATAATGCAGTCCAGATAAAAATTCCAACTGGAATTTCCATGAAATTTGGAAAAATTATTCACAACTTCATATGAAAGAATAGCAAAGAAACTTCTAAAGAAAAAGAGCAAGCCAAGGAAGTAAATTACTAGATACCAGGAATTATTATAAAGCTTTAAGACAGTGTGGTAGTAGTGTAGGAATAGACAAAATGATCAATGGAATGGAATAGAGAGCACAGAAACAGATTCAGACATGAATGAAACATTGGTATATGAGAGCAGTAACTTGTCATATCAAGACTAAAAGGTAGACATTCAATAAATGGATGTTGGCAAGCAATGATTATTTATTGGAAAAGAAAAAATTGGATCCATCCCTTACACCATATAAAAACAACCTTCCAATTAAAGCGTTAATGTCAGAGAACACTTTAAATGTCTTGGTAGAAATACATTTCTTTACGCCGTTTATTCAATCTGCTTATCTTATAATAAAAATGATATTTAAAAAAGCTCTTAATAGAAAATAAAGATGAATATTTTTAGACCTTATAGTATGGGACGATTTCATAAGATACAGAAAATGCTGACCATGAAAAAGAAAAGACTGACAAATTTGACTATATTAAAATGAAATACTTAGTTCATCAAAAGATAAAGTTAAAAGACAAGTTACATTAAAAGAACGACAAGAGAAGGAACAGACTGGAAGAAAATATCTGCAAAATTATCTATTTGATAAAGCACTTGTATTTAAAATACACAAAAGACTCTTCAAAGTTAACAATAAGAAAACAAACAACCCAATTTAAAAATGAGCAAAACATATGCAGATGGAAAACAGACATATGAAGAGACACCTTTTCAGACACCTTAAAGATACGCAGATAGAAAACAGGCATATGAAAAGATTCTCAACATAATTCTTTATAAGTAATTGCAAATTAAAACAGTGAGATAGCACTATATACCTACTAGAACTACTAAAATTCAAAAAACTGGCAATACCGTGTGCTGGTGAGGATATGGAGCCACAGGAACTCTCTACCATTGCTGGTGGGAATGCAAAATGGTACACTAACTTTGGAAAACAATGTGCCGGTTTCTTACAAAGCTAAACAAAGCTAAATCTTGGCCCTAAGTATTTACAAGATTGAATTAAAAACTTATATCTACAATCATGGTCTTAAGTATTTACAAGATTGAGTTAAAAAGTTATGTCTACACAAAATCCTGCTAACACACCTTTATAACAACTTTATTTTCAGTTGCCCAAAACTGAAAGCAACTTATAAATCCTCTGTAGGTGAACTGATAAAACAACTGTGGCACATCTAAATAGTGGAATATTATTCAACGAAAAAAAAAAAAAGAAATGGCCTATCAAGTTACACAAAAACAAGAAGAACCTTAAATGCAAATTTCTAAGTGAATGAAGTTGGTCTGAAGAGGCTACATATTGCATGATCCCAATTATATAACATTCTGCAAAAGGCAAAACTACTGAGAAATCAGTGATTGCCAGGGGCTTATGGCAGGAGGGAGAAATGAATAAGAAAACCACGGGATTTTTAAGATGCTACTACTCTGTATGATACTATAATGGTGGCCATACAACACTATACTTTTATAGAAAAGCATCTCTATAGAAATTTTTAACACAAACAGTGAGCCTTATGTATACATATTAAAAAAAAAATACTCATTTAGGTCAAAGGATCCCAGGAAAAAATGCAAACTGTGACAAGAGAATCTAACTGTATTCTAAACGTATGAAGCAGTCTCACTGAATGGGTGGGGGAAAAGGTACTGACCTATATAACATTGGAATAAATGAATGGAGAGTGTAAAAAGAACTACACACGAGTACTATACTCTAGTTGATAAAGTTGTTTCCCATGAGGTTAACAATTCTGATACTGTATAAATTTATACTGCAGTACTCTTGATGTGATGTGATAAAAATGGCAGCTTATATCTGTGTTTTTCCTCCCCATAATCCCAGGTAAACATGAGAAAAATCATCAGAGAAAATCTAATATAGGAGTATTCAACAATGTAACTAACCAGCACCTTTCAAAACTATTAAGGTCATTAAAAAGAAGTAGAGTCTGAGCCACTGTAAAAGCCAAGAGTATCTAAGAAGATATGACAGCTAAATATAATGTAATATTCAAGACAGGCTCTTGGAACAGAAAAAAGACATCAGGCAAACACTGAGAAAATCTGAATAATCTATGAACTTCAGTTAATAATATATCAATACTGGTTCATTAATTATAACAAATGTACAACACTAATATAAGATGTTAATAATAGGGGAATCTGTGTGGGGAGTATATGGGAACTTTGTACTACCTGCTCAAATTTTCTGTAAATTTAATACTGTCCTAAAAAATAAAGTATTTTAAAGGAAAGACAAGTTATAAACCACAGGAAGATATAACTAGCAAATAAATAGTATTAGGAATAAATAAAAAATTCTTATGACTACTTTCTTTAGAAATTGTGGTTGTCTTCGATGTTTTTACTTGAAATTTTTTCATTATGAAACAGCTCATAATCAAGTACATATATATGCATGTGTTTTATATGTATGTGTATCTATATGTGTGTATAAATATAATATCAACTTGTATGGATTACAACATAATAATAAACACAGTCCAGCTTAAGAAATAAAACATGATTGTAGTACAAATACTGTTCAATAACAAATACTTTGCCCCTTCTTTGGAACACACAAAAAGAATTGTACTTTTTTGCTCCCTAAGTAACATGACTTGCTGATGAAATTTAAGTAGAAGTGACACATCACTTACTGGCTGAAGCACTTAATTGCTAATACTCAATTTTCAACCTTCCTCTCCTGTCATGGTGAACTGAGCACCAAAAGATGGTGTGGAGTTGACTGCAACACATCTTATACATGAGGCTAAAGTGACAATAAATTTTTGTTATTTTAAACCATTGTTATTTTAGAGCTATCTGTTACTGAACTGTATCATGTTACTTTCTGTAACTTGTTTTAACTTGATTTCACAATTACCAATACTTTTGAAACTCCCTATGTATTTGACCCTCCCTTATCACATTCCCCTGCCTGCCTAATACCCTAAACTTTGTCTCCTTCTCTTGATTTTCTTTATAGTTCTCCTCTATCCCTAAAAGAAAATATGTTTTATATGATTTTGCCCTTATATATATGGCCTCAGAGTATATATTCTTCTGCTACTTGCTGTTTTCACAACTTATACACATTAATATATGAAATATATTAATTTCATTATATATGAAATTATTATGAAATTTCATTATATATGAAATTATATTATTTATATATATTAATTATATTATATATGAAATATGGGAATATACACATTCATATATTCCCACTAGTCCACTGGATGATTAGACCACAATGCGTTTATCCACTTTCTTATTAATGAACACTTGGGTCATTTTCAGCTTTCTAATATTATTTTAAAAAACACTGTTAAGAACACTCTTGACCATGTTTCTCAATGTACATATCAGTTTCTCTAGAGTATGGCTGCCTTTAATTTTGCTTGTTTAGAGGCAGAGCTAAAAGATCTATCTACCAAAGCACTACACTTTACTATTACAAAGATGCCAAGACATTTTCTCTATTCTCAAGGTGGTCATAAACTAATGAGCTGTTGACCACAGTCTAAGTTCTTGTTACCAAACCATGGGCCTTAAAAAGCTCATGTGCTTCTCAGCTTTTCTCTATCTCATAGTGCAGGGATATTTCAAAATATACTTCTACATAATCAATGTACTGTTTAACTTGGATTTCTACATTAAGTTGCCTTTCCCCTGGTAAATTCATCTCGGTTAATGCATAACCTCTGTGAAATCTTCCCAAGCTCCCCACAACCTCCAGCACAATGAGATTCCTCCTAGCTATATAATAAGCTACTGTATATCTACTATCACATTACTTGATGATTGTTTAATGTTTGTCTCCTCACTTGACTATAAGCTCTCTGAAGGCAGGGCTTGTTCACTTTTATATCCCTAGGCAGAAACTCATACCTGGCTAGAACAGAAGTACCTGTAGTTTGTACATCTGAATAAGCAAGTGGATGTTGAAAACACAGAGCAAAAGAATTTCAGTACATCAAGTTAAACAGAGTCAGCTAATTAACATATATTGTAATACAACGTTTCTGATACGGTTTTCGTTTTTTTGGTTTTTTTTTGCATGGGCATGCACAGGGAATCAAACCCAGGTCTCTGACATGGGTGAGAACTCTGCCACTGAGCCACCGTGGCCTGCCCTCTGATATGGTTTTTAAAGGACTTTGAACCGGTCAAAATTCCCCCAATCCATACAAATTGCATCGCTCTATGCTACAAATTCACTTCCTTTTCCACTGGTCAGCCCTACTAGGTCATTTTCATATTTATGGTAAAAAAGCCCAGAACCCACCTGGGCAACATTCAATTTTCTCACAAACTATAATAAAACGTCTGACAAAGTTTAATCTTCTCTCAAAGTCAAGTCTATCAAAGCTCCTAGACTAGGTGTAAAAATTATAAGGACACTAGAATAATCTTCCTCAATCAAAAGGGGAGCCATCACTCTTATTAGCACAATCATAAACCAAAACAACACACTATAAACTCTTTACAACAAAGGTCCGGAACATAAAAATGTATTCTGACCTTCAGCAAAGTAAATTTTTTTCTGTACCTGTTTTAAACAGTGCCAAAGGGATTCTCTGAGAATGAACTAAAAATGAACTATTTTAGGTACCAAAAGTGGTGAAAACTGTGCACAGAGTGATGTGCACTACCAGGCTCATCACAAGGATCTCCTAGGACTCTCAACTGTAAGCAAAGTATGGCTTTTATCACTAAAAGTTTCCCACCAAGTATTAGCAAACTTAACTCCTTCATCAAAAAATAAAATAGCATAAGCCCATTCAATGATTACTTCATGAAGCAGGAGGGAGGAACACAAAATTTTAGCTTATTCCGAAGTCAAGGCTACACACAATACATTCATGTCACATCTAATCACTCAAAGAGCTGTTAGGTTTTACTGACTCTCAGAGGTGGAAAGCACTGCAAAAATCATCTAGCAACGACAGTCTGTAACACTCCAGATGTGTTATGAAAAGGATCGTATTTTTGCATTTATTCATACCCCTGCACTCTCTTTTTCTCAGTCATTATCTGTTTGTATAACTTCATCACAATCCTAACATGTGCCCCTACCCCTTCTCTTACCCTGACCCCAACTCTCTAACTACTGATGTGCGCAGAAATGCTCCCTATAGGACACATTACAGGCTCACTTCCTCTCCCAAGTTCAATTCCCTTCACACACACAAAAAATGTCAATTCCCTGAAATGGACCTGAACCTTCTTTTCTACAAGTAGCCCCTTGCCGCTTGGGCCTGCTCCTTCCCTTGTGGTTCCAAGTACATCCGTCAGTAGAACAACCTCAATCCTGCCCCCGCATCTAAATTCCCTCTCCCTACACACACACACCCTCTTCCCCGCTCCCTCCCCCCTCTAAAAACCCCAGCCCTATATCCTTTCTCTTAATAGACTCAAGAAGTGAACCTTACGTAGGAACATCCCATTACCTTTAGTCTGCTTCAGTCTCCTCAGCTCCTCCTCAGAAAAGCCGGCCCAACCACGCGCCATCCGCGCCCACGAACAGAAACGCTACTGTACCCAAACCTTAGGGCCCACACTTGCCAACGCGACTACCCAGGCACATCCGGGTTTTCCCCGGCTTCTGCCGGAGAGCCAATCAGCGGTTCGAGCCCTGCACACAAGGTCCCCTCTCCCGTGGTGCGGTCCGGCTGCCTCCAGCTGTGCCGGACGAACTGCCTAGAGAAATCCTGGCCACGCAGACATTCATACCCCCTGACTTGGCTCTGCTCTTTCACCCTGTTTCTCATTCTCGTTGGGTTAATCGGTTCAATAGATGTGGAGTAAATGGTGATGGGGATAGGGTGAAGATAAACAGGCAGTTGGGAAGTAGCTATGAGTTCGTGGCGTAAAGGGGCAGGCACAAGGTCTCTTGGGGGTCCTCTGTAAATTCACTGGGGCGGAGTTTTGTATTTGGTGGTCGCGGTGCTTGAACTCCGTGACTTGTGTAAGTCGTTTTTAAAGCCATGTGTTTCGTTGGAAGAGTACGTTGGCGGAATCCTTCAGCTTGACTGAAGAAAGTGATCACATTTAGGCTTTTAAATACTTAAGAGGGCTGGAGAATAATGAAAAGGGAATAGACACATTTAACACGGTTTCTCTGCATAGCCGGACTCGCAAGGCCATGGCAAATCCCAGATTTCTTTGTGGATTGTTTCCCTAATGTTTCTTTTCTGAATAATTCTCTTGAATCTGCAAGTTTCCTCCTGAGGAATTTCCTAAGTCTGTCATCTGTTTCTGTGTTCGGAGAAGAGAATATAAAACGTCGGTGCTAGGGGATTGGGAAAGTATTAAGATAACCGTCTTGCAGTCCTTGTTTGAAATTCAGAGTTCTGGTTTATTTTGAACACTTAATATCTGTGGGCTTCCATTTAAAGCAGGTTTGCGAAGATTATTTAAAAGAGATTGGTTATCCCATTTCTCATGTCTTCACTTTTTCATATTTAAAAAAATCATTGGTTTGGCTTACATTTAAAAACCCCTTTTGTCTCTTGTGAATCCTAGTTTTTATACATTGAGATAAAGGGGTAGACAAAACTAAAATGCTACACGGGAAAAGTAGTTGAAAAGAATTTTTCAGTTTAGGTAGATAATCAGAAGGTGAAAGGATGTTTTGAATCTCCCTTGTACCCTTCACACGTTTAGACCTAAAGCGATTTCTGAACATCGGCGATGTCACAAAGGTTTCAATTTAAACGTTGGGTCATTTCCCTTAACATTAAAATTAAAATACCCTCGAAAGGATTGTAGAAGACTGTTTCATTCCGTTTTTGAACATAGGCAAATAAAGTAAAGCTGTAGATTTCTAGCTTCAAAATAATGCGTAGGGATCAGCGGCAGTCTGGTAGTTAATTCCGTTTCCTATTTACAGCCAACAGCCATCTAGCTTAACTAATAACCGTGTTGAACCACCTTATGTGCACCATATATATATATATCCTTTAGCTCACTGTGGGTGAATTTCAAGAAGTAAAGATAATCTTATAGGGGTGGAAATTATGGTACTTTAAAAGATTATGTGTTCGCCCTGAATGAGAACCAAAGTGTAGGTGACATATGTTGAATAATAGAATCCATCTGTTTAAAATGATAATTTACAGTTTGCAGGATTTTAAATGTTTGTTGTTTCTGTTGGCTCTCCCTCAAGTTGACAGGTTTCTTCAAATAATGGATAATATTTTATTATTCAAAGTTTTTCTGTGGAGTCCTCTGTGACCTGGGTTGGGAGAGAGTCTACACCCTGGTTTTGCTGGGCCCTAGAAGTATTAGTTGTACATTTTTCAACTTGTAGTATAAATCTGGATACCACTCCCCAAAATGATACAGGTCTTAAGTGTCAATTTTTTGTAGGCGCCTTAAAAAAAAATCTAATATTACTTATAGATGATAGACTTCCTTACTGCTTTCCTAGAATGATAGACTGTTTTTTCTAATCCTTTTTTATCAGATGGACCATCCCTTTGGGCTCTCAACTTTATTTTGGTGATCTTGTCTTCAGATGTGCGTACTAGCCCGAGGGCCTTTATTCAGGTTGAGTACCCTTTAGATTTGCTTTCAGTTTCTTTTGCTTACTTTTAAGATCTGTGATCTTTTAAAAAATAAAAGCGTGTAACAAATTATTCAGCATTTTTAATTTTATGTGGTTAAGATAAGAGGGCGACCATGTGTGATAACTTCCTTCCTTTTGATTCTCTACCATGTAATAGTGTAATCTTTTAAAAATAATAATCTTATCATGTCTTAAACTGTTAAGTGGTTTCCCATCACACTTTGAATAAAACCCCAGTTCCTACATGATCCTACATGATCTGACCTCTGCCTGTCTGTTTTATGTGGCCATTAGACTCTCTCTTTAATCCCTACTCTCTACCTTCCAGCCAAATTATCTCTCTTTTGATTTTAGGACATGCCACTCTCCCTGTCCCCTACATTCTACTACCTACCTAGGGCCTTCCCAAATGGTCCATTTGTCTATAATGATCTTTTCCTTATCTGGCTGGTTCCTTCTACTTCTCAAGGTTTTGACTTAAATGTTCACTTAGTCTTTTTCTGACCACCATATCCAAACATCATCCCTAGTTTTCCATTTCTGTATTCTTTATTGTATTTATAGCACTAATTGCAATTTCAAGTTTTTGTTGTTTATTTTCTATTTCCCTCGATAAGGTAATAGCACTATGAGATCATGGATTATATATTTTATCACCCAATATATAGTAAGATACATAACACAACTGAGCACTCAAGAAATATTTAAATAGTAAACCTCTCTAAATCAGGCATTGACTTGAAATATCTATGCATTTATTGCATTTTGAAGTTCCTTTCTAATATTTCAGTGGTGGTGAATAACATTGAATCTTTACTATTTATTGGATACTTGCAGCTATGAAGGCATTGGTTAATAAACAATATTAAAAAGGTTGAGGAGAATGTCAGCAAAATGGTAAATTGAGAAACTACCAGATTCCATACCCTACAGAAACATTGAAAATCCAGCAGAAACAGACAAAACCAACTTTCTCAGAGCTATGGAAAAAAGTTCAAAGGGTGCAGTTAACTGGGGAACTGCAAATTAACAAAACAAAACAAATGTAACTTAAAAACAGTAGGAAAGCCTGGCAGAATTTTCACTGGTGCTTCCCCAACCCACTGTCCAGCTCGGTGTGGTTGACAGCTCATGATCCCAGTGCAAATCCCCAGTCCTCATTTCCACAGAGAGCAGACTAACCCTTATCCACATATTGGGGTTCAAATAACTACACCAGTCTGTCAGGTAGCAGCCTGAAGTACTGATCCAGGACACTTTTCTTTGGCTCACTGGTTCCAGAACTTACTATGAATATAAGAAGCAGCTGGCAGGGCTGTGAAAACACTGTAAGAAAACAATCAAACAACAGCTGGGTGGGGCAGGAGATTATGAGTTGAGATACACACCAGTGCCCAAGACCCAAAGGAAAGGCCATTACTTTCCTAGAGGCGGTTTGGTGTATATTGTCAGTGCATGGGCAGAAATTGATAAGGCTACACAGACATGTCCAAGGCAAGGTGTGTGCTGGAAAAACACCTGAGAGGGCCCTCTGCTTTTACCTGGGGTTATTCTTTAGTCCCCTGCTAAAGGAGAGCCCAAACACGGAAACAATATGCAAAGGCTGAGAAAGGTGTTCTCTCTTTCTTTTTCTTCTCTTTCCTTCTTTCCTTCTCTCTCTCTCTCTCTTTGCCCCCTCCCCTAATCCCTCCCTGTCCCCTCTTTCCCTCCCTCCCTCCTCTTTCTCCTGGAATTCAAGGTAAGTTCTGTCATAACACTAACTGAAAACAAACTTAAGGAGCAGAGAGTTCAATAACTACGTATGTCAAGTCATTCAGTCCTTATATATAAGGTTCGGAAAAATTACTAGACAAACTATTATAGCCTTCAAAAATAAGGAGGAGATAAAAAAAGAATAAGGAGGAGAACAGAAGAAAAATACAGCACACCCTGGGGAAAGATCTGAGGCTCTAAGAGACTCTGATTTCCAGAGTTGACACATTTGAGTATTCAATGTCCAGATTTCAACCAGAAAAATTACATTGTAGGGGGTGTGAGGGTAGTTTAGTGGTAGAATTCTCGCCTGCCATGCAGGAGACCCGGGTTCTATTCCCCACCCATGCACTTTCCCCAAAACAAGCAAGCAAATAAATAAAAAGCCAAACAAGTAAAAATCAACCAATGGTGCGGCAATTATGGTACACTCACATGGAAAAAGAATGAAATGTGACACTGCCATATGGCATACCAAAAAAAAATCACATTGTATATAAAGAATCAGGGAAAGGTAGTTATTTTAGTTTGTTAATGCTGGTGGAAATACAGTATATGAAAAATGGGTTGGCTTTATAAAAGGAATTTATTAAGTTACAAGCTCACAGTTCTAAGACCATAAACATGCCCAAAGTAGGGCATCCAGAGAAAGGTACCTGGGTTCAAGAAAGGCCAATGACATTTGGGTTTCTCTGTCAGCTGGGAAAGTACATGGTGATGTCTGCTAGCTTTCTCTCCAGGCTTCTTGTTTCAAATGGCTTCCCCAGGGGCATTTTCTTTCTGCATCTCCAAAGGTCTCTATATGTGTCAATCTGAAGCTTTTTCCTAAATGGTTCCCTCTTAAAGGACTCCAGTAAGCAACCCTACCTTGAATGGGCAGAGACACATCTCCAGGGAAACCACCTAATCAAACGGTTCCACCCACAATTGGGTGGGTCACTATGGAAGAAACTTAATAAAAAGGAATCCACCCAATAATATTGAATCAGAATTATAGAATATGGCTTTTCTGGGGGCACACAACAGTTTTAAACTGGCACAGTGGTATATGCAAAAGAAAAATAAACCAATAAACAATGAAGAAGATGACATTGGGCATATCAAGCAAAAACTTTACAGAAAATGTCTTAAAAGGTCCAAGAGCTAAAGGAAAACTTGGACAAAGCACTAAAGGAAATTAGGAAAATGACATATGAATAAAAATGAGCATTTTCAATAAAGAGATAGAAATTTTAAAAAGGAACAAAGCAAATACTGGAGCAGAAAGGTACAGTAACTGAAATAAAAATTTCCTAGAGGAGTTCAACAGCAGATTGGAACTGGCAGAGGAAAGAATCAGTGAGTTTGGAGATTGAAATTACCTGTCTAAGGAAAGGAAAATGAACAGAACCTGAGAGACATGGAACACCATCAAACATTCAAATATATGTATTATGGGTAAAGAAAGGGGAAGCAAGAATATTTGAGAAAATAATGGCTGAAAATCTCCTACATTTCACAAAGGACATGAATATATGTACATCCAAGAAGCTCAAAGAATTCCAAACAGGATAAACACAAAGAGAGCCACTACCAGATGCATAATCAAACCAGTCAATGCCAAAGAGAATCCTGAAAGCAACAAAAGACAAACAACTGGTCATCTATGAGGAAGCCTCAATAAAATTAACTGTTGATTTCTCATCAGAAAACATGGAGGTGAGAAGGCAGTGGGATGACATATTTAAAGCACTAAAGAAAAAAAATTACCAATAAGAATTTATAGTCAAACTTCTCTTCAAAAATGATGGAGAGATTGACACATTCCCAGGTAAACAAAGCTGAGGGAATTAGTCACCACAGACATTCCCTACAACACATGTTAATGGGAGTTTTTCAGGTAGAAAGGAAAGGGCATCAGAGAATATATCAAAGCTATATTAAGAACTACAGATCTTCGATAAAGTTAATTATGTAATGGTTAATTAAATAAATGTTAGTACTATTGTATTGTTTTCATTGTAAAGCTACTTTTTACTTGTTACATGATCTAAAATGCAAATGCATGAAAAGTAGTTATGGTTTTGGCCACACAATGCATAAAGATGTAATTTGTGACAAGAACAGCATGAAAGTGTGGGGACAGAAGAGTATAAGAACAGTTTGTGTATGCAACTGAAATTAAGTTGTTATAAAAAAAGTTGTTATAGATTTAGAATGTTAAATTTGTGTCCAATGCTAGCTAAAAGAAAAATAATAAAATATAGAACATAGAAAATGAAAAAGTATTCTCAGAGGTTCACTACAAAAGATCAGTTAAACACAAAAGTAGGCAGTAATGGAAGAAATGAGGGACAGAAAGGTCTAAGACTTAAAATAACCAAAGAACAGAATTGTAGATGCAAATCCTGCAATATCAGTAATTACCTTAAGTGTAAATGGATTAAACTCTCCAATCAAAAGGCAGAGATTGGCAGATAGTTAAAAAGGCAATTTAAAAACAAGCAAAAGATTTAAATAGATGTTTCTCCAAAGATATACAAATGTCAAAGAAACATATGAAAAGATGCTCAACATCATTAGCCATTAGGGAAATGCAAACCAAAACCACAATGAGATACTATTTTGCACTCACTGGGGTGTCCATTCTTTGAAAAAATGGAAGATGACAAATGTAGACAAGGATGTAAAGAAATAGAAACCATTATAAACTTTTGATGAAAATGTGGAATGGTACAGCCACTATGGAAAACAGTTTGACAGTGCCTCAGAAAGTTAAACATAGATTTATCATAAGACACAGCAATTCCATTTCTAGGTATGTACAATAATGTTCATAATAGTGTTATTCACAGTAGTTAAAAAGAGAAAACAACTCAACTGTTCATCAGCAGATAAATGGATAAATAAAATGTGGCATATATTTAGTGTGGAATATTATTCAGTCATAAAAATGAAGCAAGTTCAGACATGTGCTATACCATGGATGAACCTTGAAGACATCATATTGAGTAAAATTTCAGACATAAAAGGACAAATACTGTAAATGAAATATCTAGAATAAGCAAATACATAGTGACAGAAGATAGATTACAGTTACCATGGGCTGGGGGGAGAAGAGGAATGGGGGAGTTATTATTTTGTTGGTATAGAGTTTCTGTTCGGGGTGATGAAAAGGTTTTGTAATGGGTGGTGATTATGGTAACACAATATTGTGAATGTAATTAATATCACTGAATTGTTCATGTGAAAGTAGTTAAAATGGGAAATTCTGTGTCTCATATATCTTATCATAATGTAAAAAAGTTATCGCAGTGAAATAAAAATAGATTGAGAATAATGAGGATATCATTCCATTTAGTTGGGGATTTAAACAGCATTTCTCTTAGCAATTATTTTAGTTTGCTAATGCTGTCAGAATTCAATATACCAGAAATGGGCTTATTAAGTTACAGATTTGTGTTCTGAGGCCTTAAAAATGTCCAAACTAAGGCATCCAGAGAAAGTTACCTTGATTCCAAAGAAAAACCAAATGGTGTCCACGATTTCTCTGTCAGCTAGGAAGGCACATGGCTGGTGTCTGAGGCCCTACCTCCTGGGTTTCATTACTTTCAGCTCCTGGTTTCAGTGACCTCCTCTCTCAGATTCTGTCTGTCTCCAAACATCTCCAAACGTCCACATCTATTTCACCTCTGATCTGTTTCTCATTCTGAGCTCAAAGACTCCAGTAAACTAATTAAAGACCCATCTTGAATGGACAGCGTCACATGTCCATCTAATCAAAAGGTTACACAATTGGGTGTGTCACATCTCCTTGAAGACAGCCCAATCAAAAGGTCACACCCACAATTGGATGTGTCACATCTCCTTGGAAATAACCTAATCAAGAGGTCCAACCCTACAATACTGGATCAGAAATAAAAGAACATGGCTACCCCCTTAAGATTGGACTAGGATCAAAAGAACCTGGCTATTCTAAGGTACATAACAGTTTCAAACCAGCACAGCAATCTTCTATAGTTTTCAGTATATATCTTCTATCAGCTCCCTAAGTAGTTCACTATATGATATGGTTGTACATGGTATTTTTTAAATTTCAGTTTTCAAGTTTTGTGTGGCTGATATATAAAAATAAAATTGACATATGTTTATTGATCTTTCAAGAGTTATAACTTTTTTTAGTTGATTGCATTGGATTTTCTACATAGATATCATGTTGTGTGTGAATGAAGACCATTTTCTGCCTTTTCAATATGAATAACTCATTTCTTTTCTTTCCTTATTGCACAGGTAGACCCAGAAGTATAATGTTGAATAAAAGAAGTGAGGTCAGAGATCCTGTCTTTTTCTAATCTTGAGAGAAAAGAATTAAGTCTTTCACTATTAAGTATGTTGATACCTTTAGGCTTTTTGCTTTTATCAGTTTGATGAAATCCCTTTCTATTCCTATTTTACCAAGAACTTTTTTCAGAAATTAATATGGTGAATTGCATTGATTGATTGCCGATGTTAAAACACTCTTGCATTCCTGGAAAAAAACTTTACTTGGACATGATGCAATATCCTTTTTATATATTACTAGCTCCAATTATCTACCATTTTATTTCAGATTTTTGCATCAATATTCGCAAGGCATATTGGCCTATAATTTTGTTTTTATTTCTAATGTCTTTTTGTCTTTTTCTGGTTTGAGGATCAGGGTAATGCTGGTCCCACAAAATATGTTGAGAAATGCTCTCCTATCTCTTCAATTTCCCAGATGATTTTGTGTAATATTAGCATTAAGTCTTCCTTATATATCTGATAGAATTTAGCAGTGAAGCAGTTTGGAGTTATTTAATTTTGTGTGTTTGGAGGTTTTCTGTTTTTTGTTTTTTGGCATGGGCAGACTCCAGGAATCGAACCTGGGTTTTTGGCATGGCAGGTGAGATTTCTACCACTGAGCCACCATTGCCTCGCCCTGGAGGTATTTTTAACTGCAGCTTCAACTTCTTTAGCATGTATAGGGCTATTAAGATTTTCAATTTTCCTTGAGTGACTTTTGACAGCTTTTATTTCAAGAAATGTGTTCATTTAATCTATATTGTCAAATTTATTGGCTCAAAGTTGTTTATATTCTGTATTTTGTGCATTAAAGATTAACCCAATAGTCTTGAGTGCTCAAACCTTGTGCATTCTAAGTAAAGGACTGGCCCTTGACTGCCTGCTGGGAGATACCCTCTACACCTTTGAAATATCCTGTCTAATTAGGGAGTATTTGTATACTTGGAGCCTTGAACCGTACCAGGTAGTGTATCTGTCTGATTTATAGTGAGTGCCTGTTTTTGTTCATCTGACCTCTCGAGAAACTGGGGACTGTGTAGATAAGGAGCTAAGGAGAGTAACATGGGTGCTCCATACCTACATGATTGACCGCAAGTAAGAACCCTGGATGCCAAGACTTGGGTGGGTTTTCCTTCATACATGTTATCATCTATAGTTGTTGGGAGAATTAAGCATTGTCCATACAGCTCCTCTGGGAAAAGACAACTAGAAAGTCACTCTTGGTTTCCCTGAATGCTGTCCTATGTGCCTTTTGCCTTTGCTGATTTTTTAAAAAGAAGTTTTATTTTTAGAGCAGTTTTAGGTTTATAGAAAAATTTCTCAGAATGTGTAGAGTTAAGATATACCTCTGTTACATATATACATGGTTTCCCCTATCTTCTGCTGGTTTTGTCTGTGTCCTTTAGCTGCAAAAAATTGAAAACAGAATAATGACAGCTTTTCTGAATTCTGTGTCTTTCTGATAAACCAGTAAATCTGAGGGTGGTCTTGGGGACTGCCAGCATACTTTTTAGCTTTTCGATATCCATAGACTCCATAGTTAAGATGCTATGTATCTAATTCCTGATGTGGATAATTTTTGTCTTGTTTCTTTTTTTTCTTGATCAGTTTCCCTAGAGGTTTATTACTTTTATTAAGTTTTCTCAAACAACCACCTTTTGGTTTTGCTAAAATGTTCCACTTTTATTAGCTTTCTATTTGATTTATTACTCTCCTAGTCTATTATGTTCTTTTTTCTGTTTATTTTGGGTTTCATTTACTAGTCTTTTTATGGTTTCTTCAGATAGGAATTGAGCCATTGATTTAAAAGCTTATTTTCTAATGTAGGCATTTAGTGCTGTGCAGCATCTCATGAACTTTGCTATGTCATGTTTTTGTTTTCATTCAATTATTGATTCCTAACTCACTGTAGTCTCAGAGGTACTTTGTAGGATTGAAATTAAATTTATTGAGACATTTTATGGCTAAGAATGTGGTCTCTCTTGATAAGTGCAAATGAAATGAATATATATTCTGCTATTGTTGGATAAAATTGAGCTAATTAATGCCAATTAGATCAATTTTGATTGAGATTTTTAGTCCTCTATATACTTACTAATTTTCTATTTTTTCCTATTATTTGTTGAGAGAGGTTAATTGAAAATCCTTCTGTACTTGTGGACTTTTCCTTGTTGTTCTCTGTTTTTGCTTCATGTATCTTGAATCTGTTATTATGTGCATAAGCATTTACTATTGTGTCCTCTTCATTAATTGACCCATTTATTATTATGAAATCAACTTTTCTCCTTTAATATTCTTGGACTGAAATTTTATAGTAATATAGTCGTTCAAATTTCTTTTGATTACTGTTAGCATGGGATATCTTTTATCTATTTTTTGCTTTTACTTTCAACTTCCTTGACCATTTCTTTTAAATAACATATAGTTTTGGTCTTGCTTTTCTATCCTATTTAACAGTCTCTACTTTCTAATTGGTGTGTTTAGACCACATACGTTGAATATGATTATTTTTATGTTTAAGTTTAAGACTATCACCTCACCATGTTTCTCTTTGTCTCATCTGTTCTTTGTTCCTTTTTCCTGCCTTTGGGTTGAGTATTTTTGTAAGAATTCTATCTATTTCCTTTGTTAGCTTCTTAGCTGTAACTTTTGGTTATTTTAGTGGTTGTTCTAAGGTAATAATAAAATCTTTAACTTATCACATTGTATGTTTAGGTAATATTATTACTACATCACATATAGTATAAGAACTTATAATCGTATACTTCATTTCTTCCCTCCTGGCCTTTGCACTATTATTTTCACACAATTCATTAATACATGTGTCATAAATCCATAATACATTGTTATTATTTTTGTTTAAACACTTATCTTTTAAGGAGACTCAAATAAGAACATTTTATATATTTATAGATACAATTTCCTTTGTGCGCTTCATCCCTTTGTGCAGATCCATATTTCTATATGGTATCGTTTTCCTTCTGTCAGAAGGACTTCCTTTAGTATCTTTATAGTGCAGATCTGTTGGAGATGAATTCTTTCAGCTGTTGTATATATTAAAAAGTCTTTATTTCGCCTTTGTTTTTGAAAGATATCTTGCTGGTATAAAATTCTATTTTGGCTTTTTTCCTTCAGTGCTTTACAGCTACTGCTCCACTGTCTACTTGTTACATTGTTTCTGATGAGAAATCTGTTGTTATACTTATCTTTGTCCTTCCACAGGGTGTCTTTTTTTCTCTGTCTGCTTTTTAAGATTTTTACTTTATCACTGTTTTTTTTTTTTTTAGCAATTAAAATATGATATGCCCTGGTATAGTTCTCAAAAGATTTCTTGTGCTTTAGGTTCTTAGAGATTCTTGGATAAGAGGGTTTATACTTTTCATCAAATTTGAAAAACTTTTGGTCATTATTTCTTCAGATGTATTTCTTGTCTTCCACTCTCTTTTCTCTTCTTTTGAGACTTCCATTACATTTCTTCACCACTCAAAGTTTCATTTATCTCTCAATTCTCTTTCAATTTAATATCTTTTTTCCTATTTGTTCTTCATTTTGTATAGTTTCTATTACTATATTGAAAGTTTACTAATATTTTCTTCTTCAGTGTCTAATCTTCTAATTTGTTTCATACAAATTTCAGTGATGTGTCATCACAGTTATTGTGGTTCTCAACTCCAGATGTTCAGTTTGTGCCTTTAAAAAATATCTTTGATGTCTCTACTTAAATTTTTGAATATATGGAATATTGTAATAACTATTGTGCTGGTTTGAAGCTGTTATCTACCTCAGAAAAGGCCATGTTCTTTTAATCCATTCTTGTAGACCTGTTGTGGGTGGGACCTTTTGATTAGGTCACTTCAGTTTGAGATATGACCCATCCCCTTCAAGGTAGATTTTAATCCTATTTTCTGGAATCCTTTGTGAGAGGATGAAGCATAGAAAAAGCTGACAGAGCTTAGAGAGAGAAAAGCCCTGGAGAAGCTCAGAGAGGAGGCCACTAGAACCAGAAGCTGAAAGCAGAGAAGCCCAGGAGTGATGGACCAGCGGACGCCAGCCATGTGCCTTGCTATCTGACAAAGGAACCCCTATGCCAGCAACCTTTCTTCAGAAACAGTTTCTCCCTCTTGATGCCTTAATTTGGATGTATTCATGGCCTTAAAACTGTAAATTTGTAAGCTATTAAATCCCCATTGTAGAAACCATCCCATTTCTGGTGTATGCATTCCATCAACGTTAGCAAACCAAAATAACTATTAATGTCATTGTCTGTTGATTTTAATGTCTATGTTAGTTCTGCATCAGTTCTGCATCAATTTTTCTCCCCATCATGACTCATTTTCCTGCTTCTTTGCATGCCTGACAGTATTTTGATTTGATGCAAGACATTGTGAATTTTACCTCATAGGTGCTGGATATTCCTTATGAATATACTTGAGCACTGTTCTGGGGTGCAGTTAAATTACTTGGAAACAGTTTGATCTTTTGAGTCTTGCTTTTCAAATTAGTTAGGTGTGCCCATTTGAAAGGATTATGTGCCCTAGAAAAACCATGCTTTAATCCTGATCCATCTTGTGGAGGCAGTCATTTCTTTTAATCCCTGTTCAGTACTGTAGGTTAGAAACTTGATTAGATTATCCCACAGAGATGTGACACGCCCAATTGTGGGCATTAACCTTTGAATAGAGGGACATGTGACTTCACCGATTCCAGGTGGGTCTTGATTAGTTTTCTGGAATCCTTTAAAAGAGGTAACATTTTGGAAAAAGCTTCAGAGCCCTGAGAACCATGAAAGCCCATGCAGCCAGAAACCTTTGGAAATGAAGATGGAATACACTTCCAGGGAAGCTTCATAAATCGAGAAACCTATAGAGAAAGCTAGCAGATGTTACCATGTTTGCCATGTGCCTTTCCAGTTGAGAGGGAAACCCTGAACTTCATCGGTCTTTCTTGAGTGGTGGTAACCTCTTGTTAGTGCCTTAATTTGGACATTTTTATAGACTTGTTTTAATTTGGACATTTTCATGGCCTTAGAACTTTAAACTTGCAACTTAATAAACTCCCCCTTATAAAAGCCATTCTGTTTCTGCTATATCACATTCTGGCAGCTTGCAGGCTAGAAAGTTAGGTGAGACAAGAAAAATGTTTAGTCAAGGATTAATTATTTCCCTCTATTGAGGCAAGAATCTTGAGTCCTTTACCAGATGTTCTCTGAATTATGAGCTTTTCCAGTCTGATATTGGGAACAGGCACTACTCCTGGTCCTGCTTGAGTGCTCTTATATTATATCCTCTGATGCTTTGAGATAGTTCTTCCCTGCTTTCACATAGATTCCTCACATGCATGCATTGATCACTATTCTGCCAAATACTTGAGGGGACCCTCTGTTGATCTTAGATTCTTTGTCTATGCAGCTATTTCCTTTCTTGTACTTTGTCACCCAAATTCCAGCTCCCTTGCTCTCACACTTTAGCTCCATTTCCTCAACCTTAAGAATCTTTCTTCTGAATTCCTCTCCCATTGCTGTTGTGTGGAAACTCTTTCATGGTGGTAAACTGGTGCAATCATAGGGCTTATCTTATTTATTTCCATTTCTAAGTGATCACTGTCCTTTGTTGCCTGGTATTCTGTTAATCGAAAAGTATTTTACACACATGTATATTTTTTGTTAGGTTATTTCTTGAGGGAGGGTAAATTCATACCTGTTACTTACTCCATCTTTATCAGAAGTGGAAGTCCCAGCACTGTTTTAAGTCCTTTACATATATTAAGTAATTTATACTTCTTAACAATCTTATGGTAAAAACTCAATGGTATAGTTTCGACTATTTTAATTTCCTAGACTGCTGAAAGCAGATATCAAGAAATTGGTTGGCATTAATTATTGGTGATTTATTAGCTTACAATTTTGAGGCTGAGAAAAATGTCCACAGTAAGGCATCATTAAGGCAATGCTTCCTTCCCAAAGACTGGTTGCTCACGATCCTTGGTTCCTCTGCCACATGGCAAGGTGCATGCTGGCATCTACTAATCTCTCCCTTCTCTTCTGGGTTTCATTGATTTCAGCTTTTTGCATCCATGGCTTTCTCTGTCTTCATCTGAATTACATTCTTTTCTACAGGACTTCAGTACCAGGATTAAAACTCATCCTGGGACATGCCTTAACTAAAATAACTTCATCAAAAGGTCCTATTTACAATATATTTACATCCACAGGAATGATTATCTTTCAGAACATTATTTTCTGGAGTACATACTTTTTAAAACCATCACACTGTTAATTCCATCTTGTAGATGAGGAAACTGAAGCCTGAGAAATTAAGCTAGTTGATGAAGCTGGCACAGCTTCTTAGTAGTAGAATTAGGATTCAGACTCAGGCAATCTGCTATAGAATCTATATTTTTAACTTCATACCATGCTGCCGCTGCCTCTATAGTATTCTTCAGTTTATGAAGAATGATGGCAAAAATTTCATTAAATTCTTATGTAGTTCATATGAAGACTGTGAATTATTGATAGTCCTTAACAGCTCTCCTCCACAGCACTTTCATTTTCAAAAGAATGCTTACTCATCTAGATGAATCTTTAGGAGGTGAAATATTATGTGCGCCAATAAAGAGAAATGAGAGAGACTTATGAAGTGTAGCAGAAGCTGTATTTAGTCACTAACTAACTCTCCTAGTTTCACTTTACTTTGGAATTTTCTGGCTTGTTTTCCCTGAGTTGTGCTTGATTTTCCAAATTTATTTTACTCTACTCTGTAGGCTATTACAGATGATGTAAATGTTTCCTTTTTTTTCACCTCGGTATCCATCTGTTTTAGTTTGCTAATGCTGCTGGAAAGCAATATACAGGAAACGGAATGGCTTTAAAAAGGGAATTTAGGAAGTTACCAGTTTACAGTTCTAAGGCCATAAATATGTCCTAACTAAAGCATCCAGAGAAAGATACCTTGGCTCAAGGAAGGGCAATCTGGGAAGGCATGTGGCTGGTATCTTCTGGTCCTTATTCCTGGTTGCTTCTAGCTTCTGATGCCAGTGGTTTCCTCTGTAAGCATCTATGGGCCTTTACTTAGATCCTCCAGTCCACAACTCTGGATTCTGGCTTGCTTAGCATCTCATGGGAAAGTCCATGGCGATGTCTGCTGGGCTCTGCTCGTGTCTAGGTATCTACTCTCCCTGTCAGCACTCTACTTAAACATCCATGTCTCTGTCAGCTCTGAAACAGCTCTTCTCCAAGCGTCTACATCTGAGATTTCTCCAAAATATCTTCCCTTGTAAAGGACTCTAGTAAACTAATCAAGATCCACCTTGAATGGATGGAATCACATCTCCATCTAATCAAAGAGTCACACCGCAATTGGGCATCACATCTTTGTGACGATAATCTAATCAAAAGTTCCCACCCTATGAAATTGAATCAGCATTAAAAGAAATGGTTGCGCCAGCAAGATTGGGTCAGGATTAAAACGTAACTTTTCTGGGGGTATATAATAGTTTCAAACTGGCACACCATCCCACCAAGTACTAAGAGGAATGGTGGTTATTTGTATATAAGAGTCATGTAAAAATGAAGTGCTACAAGAATATTAATAGCATGCATTTTCCTTGGGGAAGCATGTAGAACTCTCCATCAGTTTTCATATTCGATTTTGTTTCTTTGTGTTAGAACTTTTTTTGTCCTTGGGTGCATACCTTTTAGGCAGCAAGGAGAGGTATGTGGGGAAGTATTTTTTGCTTTTGAAGCTTTACAAGTAACTAGAACAGTGCCTGAGATGGTGACACAATAGTGTTGAATGAATAAATGAATGAATGGATAAATCAAAATATGATAGGTGCTGACTGGAGACGCCAAAGGGAGACTGATGGGCAAAAATATGCCACAGATAGTATGTTCACGGTGAAGTGCATATTTTGCACACAGACAACTAAGTCTTGGCTACAGGATATTCTGGCTCTTGGATGTGTTTTGTACTTACATTTGAATATAGTTGTATTTTGATTTCAGAGTTCATCATGCTCTAAAATAATAAGGAAAAAAAATAAGGAAATCATGCTGACTCTTAGAAGAAGCTGGAAAACTTAGTTTCTCCTTTCTTTTCCATATACTTCTTCACTGGAGTATTTAAATATGTCTCTCAGTGAAGAAACTATTCTTTTTAGTTCCGCTAGTATTGCAAGCATTTTTTAAAAAATGAAAACACATAAAAAGCACTAACTAGAACACTTCTGGGCAAAATAGCTCTCTTGTTTAACAGTTTCCATCAGTCCTAAATTTAATTACCATGTTGTTCTGCCAGCTTTTTCCAGAAATAATTGACTGAATGAAGTCATTTCATTGGATATTTACAAACACTAGACTTGTAAAGTGGGTGTCTGTCAATTCCCCTTTGGCTTGGAAATGACTGAGGTTGACCTGGCAGTGCACAGCTGATATTTTAGGCTCAGTATATTTTCATAGTCCCCAACCCTGGAAGATGATGGGAAGGAAAGAGAGAAAGGTAAAACCTTTGGCTTTTATGCTCTAAGTTTTGCCATTTTAGCTTGAAGTTTATATGAAACATGAGACAGTGAGGCACTGACTTGGATTCAGACACAAATAGTAATATTTTGTGTACAGTTGTTAGAATATCTTGTTAAATTATGAATATCTGGAAAAAATCTGAAAAGATTGAGGTATCTATACTCAAAGTTTAAACACTGGCTTATCAGTCGTGGGAAAAATAAATGACCAATATTGAAATTATTTAATATTCTGTAATAGCCTTAAAAATATTGAGAAGTGGAGAAAATGGAGGTAAGACTATTTTGGATAGATGCTCATTAAAAAATGGAACAGTAGAGATGATAAATATTATCTTAATAGTAATTCTAAAAGATGAGATGTTTGAAGCTAATGTAATTATGAAGGGTATAAAAAGAATGAACCCAGATGTATTTATTATTATTTAAATCTCCATTTCAGCTTCACAGGAGGTTGAATGTCTTTTTCTTTTCTTTCTTTTATTTTTTGGCTTGGGCAGGCTCCGGGAATCGAACCCAGGTCTCCGGTATGGCAGGTTAGAATTCTGCCACTGAGCCACCATTGCATCACCCTGAATGCCTATTTTTGTAAGGTGATCTCAGAATAATCCAATGTGAATTTTTGTCTGTCATATCTGTAACTTAAATTTAAGCTCTCTCAATGACAACTTACAACTAAAAATCCATTGAGCCATTTTCATCTTTTTTTTGGTAGCAGCAGGGATGGACCATGTTTTGTAGGACCTAAAAGTTGTACAATTTTGGGAGGCCTCTTTAAGGAAAAGAGAATACAACATTATAAATATACACTCAGGTACAGGGGCTTGGAAGCATTAACAGTTGAGAGGCCTACAAATTTGTGCTTTAGTAGCTTCAGGTCAATCTGCTTCTGGCAAACAAATTTTATTTCACTTATATAGACTGCAGATTTCAAGAATGAAAAGATTTATTGTGAGTAATCAGTCTATCAGTAAGTTTCTATTGTACTGTATTTCAGCCCAGGCTGATTTATTCAATTCATTGTTCATTTACATCAGTTCATTTACTGAGGGCTTGATTGTAAAGACATCATGAAAGTGGCTGTGAATGCAGGGCCCAGTGCTTAAAGAATAAAGGGCTCTATGTCCACCTGAATTTTGGAAATAGTGCATGCTGTACTCTTGATGCAATATACTTTGGCATATTAATGGCTCTGTGTAAAACAAACACATCGCACACATAATATTTAACTTCATTTATTCTGAATTAGCTATTCTTAGGCTTTCCTTTTTGGCTAGGTGGAAAGTTGTATTCTAATCATATACACTTGATGGAATCAGTATTTCCAGAGGTGCATTTTACACAAACTTGCACATTTAGGACACAAGCCCAACTCTTATTGAGCAATAAGATATGTCTAGATGCTTTACTGGGGTGAAGAGAATTGGTCTTTCATAACCATTGCTCCTCATGATTACTGGGAAGACTTTCCTTTAAGCATCCTTCAGCCTTCTTAAATGAGCTCTCTGCTTTGGTGGTGTTGACTTCTGTGATTGTTCATGGAGGTTACTTTGCTTGAGTGGGACACCACCCAAGAAGTCTGGGAAGTGGTCAGAGGCCCAATAGAGAATAGCACTTTACCATGTCTCCCCCTTCAAAGTATTTCTAAATGTAGAATCCTGAAAAAAGGTCTCTTGGCCAAGTACAGCTTGGAATTTGTACTTAATGCCAAAGCAGCCACCATACCTTTCTTAAGGCAATTACTACTTAACCAAACATTGCTGAGATCCTTATAAACTCAGTTCTCTCAGTCACTTAATCATTTTCTCTGAACTTGGTCCAAGTTTTCCACACTTTTGGTAACAAGGTGCTCTGCAAGGAGTGAAGAGTCCAGGTACAGTAATATTGCCAAGACATTTGGTATGATGGGAGAAAGCAAGAGGAAGATGACAAGCGCCCAACATCCCTAAGGCTCTCATAAACATACCTAAGCTTTCCAACCAAGGGAGTTGGGTTCAGGGTAAATGAGCACTAAGATTCAAGTAGAAGAAAAGCCAGTGGACGCTGGCCTTCAGGCAATTAAGTGAGGGTATTTTCTTATAAAGCAAAACTAGGGAAGAAGAATTATACCAGAAGGAGTTTACTATTTAATGTATATGAAAATTGTTGTGGCATTTGAAAGATACTATTTATAATTATAAGAGCTTTTATTTTACTGAAATGCCTTTATTTCACACACCCTCAAAGATTGCTTGCTGATAAGATTTCATTTTATCATTGCTGAAATGTGGTCACATGCTATGCACGAAATTATAGTTGGGCTTTTGTGCTAAGCTCCTTTCTATGTCATGGATTTCTCCTTGACCATCACAGGATGATTGTTTCCTTAAGCAATTATTAATCAAATGATAATTTTTTGAGGAGAGGATACTAATATTGAACCCAGAATTATTCTTCCCTTCTTGGATTTCTTAATCCTTTGTAACAGCCTTTTCTAACTCTGGGGATCAATATCTACTTTGAACACAGCTGGACTCTAAGGTAGTTTGGTCTTTGGGGGCTTTTATACCTAAAATAGCTTTGAATAGTTAAATCTGACCACGTGTGAAATGGCAGTTGCCTTTTAATTTTAATGGAATATTTTAGAGCATTTTTATGGAAAAGCTCTTAAAGTTCTTTTTTTCACAACCTTAATGAAAGGGGAAAATGTGTTGCTGTTGCTGTTATTTTTTATAATAAATTTAAAGCAGTTCCTGCAAATCTTAACAAGTAAAATCAAATATTTAATGCTTTTGGCAAAACACCTTTATAAAATTTCCAGAACAAAATAAAATATTCTGTATTTAAACTTCTTTGAACGAAACAAACTGGATTTCTAAGAGTACTTAGATCATGTATGATTATTTAAAAGTTAGTTAAATATGTGGAATCATCAGACGACATTATTATCATAATAGTTAACTGTTGCATCTGAAAAGGTTTATATTCAGAATTTTAAACTAGGTCAGAAAGACCCAGATTCACAAATATGAATATTTCAGATAAAGCTACACTTTAACAAATATTTTTTACCCAATTTTTCTTTAATATAGGTAAGTTAGGATATCACACAGGATGCTTTTGATACCTGCACTTGATATAAGTTACAATACAAAGGATAATGTGAGCGCTCTAACTCTGGGACTTCACAAAGACTGATTGGACAAGAGGCATGTATGTGCTGGTAATGTTTAACAAAAGCTGTCCAGAAGAAAACAAAACAAGACAAAAATTTCTGATTTGCTGATTTCAGTAGAAGAGATGCACACAATCAGCACTTACCAGCTGGTGCCAGCCAACTCCAGCATGTTGATCATACAGACCATGCAGTCTAGAAGTCAGCAGTTAAATAGGCTTAAGTTTAAAGGGAAAGATAAGTTTAAATAGGTAAGATGGACAGGGCATAAATTTCCCGGGAAAGTTTTAAATAGGATGTAGTCACCTTGTCAGAGCATTTGAGCAAATGCCAAATCATAAGGTGTAGTAGCTGTTGGATCAGTACTTTGCAAAATAAATAGAAATAGAAAAAATTGAAGCAGTTAGTTTTTATTTATTATTTTAAAAGAATATTGTCCACTATTCAGCTCTGAATGAGCTTTGAGCTGGATCCCTCAAAACGATCATCATTTCTCTCATAGACTGCTAATATGATTCTGGGAATGATATGATATCTTCTAGGAAAATATTTTATTAAAGTAATTGTAAATTTATTGTAGCAGTCTCTGTTCTAAGGGTTTCTCATGTATTGTCTCACTGAGTCCCCACAATAACCTTATTATTCCCATTTTGCTAAGGAAAAGGAGGAATAATGAATTTAAATGACTTATCTAGGTCGCCACAGGTATGAATTGGGTTAACCTTAGCAGTTTGACTCAAGATTTTGTGCTCATGGATATGCTCTTATGCCTCAAGTATTTTTTTAAAGAAGCTAAGCCTTTGCTGTAGTTAATCAATCATTGTGAACACTTTAAAGTTCTTCTTTACAGTGATTGAGTTTACATAAGATTCCTTCAACATATGTAAGAATAAGAGACATAGTGAAGCTGTCATTAAAAAAAGTAGACAGTTTGTAAGGCATTTTAAGGTTGGAAAAATTATGGGACAGATAATCTTTGGATTACATTAACAAAAGGCTTAGATGTAATATGGCTAAGCTATAACCATTTGCCTTTAGAAATCATTCATCAAGAAACTGTAAATTTGTACTCTTTATAGGCCTGATGAGACCAGAATATAAACACACATATGTGTGTGTGTGTGTGTGTGTGTGTGTGTATGTGTGTAAGAACCCAGGGCCTAGGCCCTGTCCACTCCTTCATTTTGAGAGTACTCACACAGCCACCTGCATGACCAGAACAGACATTGAAGGTCAAAGAATATAAAACTCCCCTCCTTAATCACTGTTGGTAAGCAACTCACCTGGGACCCTGCCAAATCTTGTGAGTCTGTTATAACCAAATCTTGGGAGAGTCTGCTGACCCT
Organism: Tamandua tetradactyla; assembly: GCF_023851605.1. NCBI lineage: Eukaryota > Metazoa > Chordata > Mammalia > Pilosa > Myrmecophagidae > Tamandua > Tamandua tetradactyla. The sequence goes on along the minus strand of NC_135330.1, from coordinate 24,340,857 downwards.
TGTAAGTCACCCCTTTAACTTTCCTCCCTCTCTTGGTTTTGGGCAGAATGCAGACTTCCATTTCCCAAGTGGCTGCCATTGGGTAAAATTAATCTTCTGTTTGTAAGTCCCTAATTAAAACTCATGGGTAATTTTCTGTCTGATGTGTTCTTTGGTCTCAAGGTTTTGCTGGGCTGGAACTGTGTGTGTGTAAAAAGGAAGTAAGGAAATCCAAATTAGGGAAAACAAGAGTGAGAAAAATAAAATGGAGCTGAGAGTGAGGGGTAGTACACAAAAACCATGTTTTTAGGTCTTATATACTTTCTAGACATGGATCACAGTTTTGGTCTCTGAGCTGTCTCAGAGCCAAGACAAAGGGAGAAAATGATATAAGGTGTTTATAAGTTTGAAGCAAACCAGAGTCTTAGAAGCATGGAAGAAATTTCTCATATGAGTAGTAATAAAGATTGTATTATGAAATTTAGCAATGTCCCCAACATATTTAAATGTGTGTTTTACCTTTTTAAAAAAAAGTTTTGTATTCCCACCAGCAATGGAAGAGTTCCAGTTGCTCCACGTCCTTGTCAGCACTTAGTATTGTCAGTTTATAAAATTTTAGCCATTTTGATGAGTGTGTAGGGGTATCTCATTACACTTTTAATTTGCATTTCCCTAGTGGCAAATGGTGTTGAGCATGTTTTCATGTGTTTATTTGACATCTATATAACTTCTTTGGTGATGTGTCAAATCAAATTTTTTTTGTCCATTTTTCAACTGGATTGTTTATTTTCTTATTATTGAGTTTTGAGGGTTTTTACTCAACTAAAAAAAAAAAAAAACTATTGACCACCCCTTTTTGAATGCCTATGCAAAAATCCTAGCCTTTGTATCAGGACTATGTTAGTCTCATACATTGATTTGGGAAGCTTTCCTTTTATTTTTATGTTCTTTTGGGAACATTTTCAATCTTTTTTAGTATCTTGAGTTAAATGTTTAACTCATTGATCTTTCATCTTAATTTCCTAAATGACTTCATTTAAGGGTGTATTTTTTCCTCTTAGCTTAAAAGCATTAACTAAACACAGGGTGTTCTCATTATCATTCATTACTAATTATGTGTCTATCATCATCTCATCTGTAATTTCCCATGGGGAGATTTTATTTTTTTGGTTATCCATTTGTTTTGTTTTTGTTATATCCAATTACTATTAATATAAATTTTATTGCATTGTGTTCAGTGGTTGTAGCCTCTGTGGGTTCTATTTTTTTTTTATATTGAAATTTTCTTTGTACTCTAATATGTGGTTAGTTTTTTTTAAATGTTCAAGGTGCTATTGTTCTCCTAATTAAACTCTATTAAATCAGGTTTACTAGTTTTGCTACTCTAATCTTCTCTAAGCTATAATTTTGAGTGCCTTTAATATATTTGTTTTTGGAAAAGGTAGATGCATCTTACACTGCCATTATGGGTTTTTCCATTTCTTCTTGCCTTTATAATAGGATGATTTATTTAACTGGTAAGTTAGGTGGATACAACTTTACAACTTGTATAATTTCTTTGTGGATTTTACTGCATAAAAAATACAGCTTTTTTCCAGTGAATGCTTTTTACCCTAAATTTTATTTACTGTAGAATTAATATCAAATGGCTATTTAAAAAAGTATTTGCCAGGTACAATTTTTCCATCCCTTTTTTTTCAAACATTTTGTGTAGATGTTTGTAATAAATAGCACATAGCAAAATAAATGATTACTTAAATGCATATTTTGACCCAATCTGATCATTTGTCTTTTTAAATAGAATTTGTTCCATTCACATTTATTTTGGCGATTGATATATTTCATTTTAGGCTTCCCATTTTGAGTTCTGTGTTCTTTTGAAGTATATGATTTAAATTTCTCTGTTTTTTTTTTTTCTTTTTTAGGATGACCATTTATATTTTCATTGTTATTTTTTCTCCTTTAATTGTTTGACTATTTTTCTAGTGACTGCTCTTTAACTTAAAAAAACGAAAACGTTATAATGTCAACTTTTCTTACTACATAAAGAATTAATCTGAATCTATAAATTTCCTCAATCTCCTTGAGAAGACACATCTTTTAGCTTATGTTTTCTTTATTATTACCCCACCATCCACTTTTTTTAAAAAGGTCTTTTTGTATAAATTGGGTTCCCTCCTTCTTCTTTCCTTCCTTCCTCCCTTTCTTCCCTCTTTCCTTTCCATTGTGTTTCTGGTGCCTTAGGAATAGTTTCTTAGCAATTGCATCAACTTTTCTTTACTTTACTCACTATTTTTTCTTATATTATCCTCCTTCTTAAATTTAGTTTTTAGTAAGCTAGAGTACATTATTTTGTAGTTTTTTTTTCAGAAAGGTTATGGCCATTAAACCCTGAGACTTCACATATTATTATTTTCCCTGCTTTTTAAATAGCTTAGCTTGGTACATAAAGTCGAATTGTCACTTATTAATTTAAGGAACAATTAATTTAAATTGATAAACAATTAATTTAGTTAATTGTTCTATTGCCTTCTAGCATCCCTGTGCAAATGAGAAGTCTGATACCATTTAAATTTTCCTTTCTATGTGGTTATACTCTTTGTCTCTTTTATGGATTACTAGAACTTCTTGTTTTTGGAATTCAAATATTTTACTATAATTTGTCTAGATGTTATTCTTGCACTGGTGAAAATGGGTTCTGTCAATATGAAGAGACTTTATTTGGTGGAAATTCTGTTTTGCTATTGTTATTCTATTAGCATTATATATTTGAGTTTCTTCCATTTGTTTTTTTTTTGCATGTGAATTTCTGTTACATGGATAGCAGAAATTTTAGCTCTAATCTAAGTATCTCTTATTACTGTGCTTATCCTTTTTGCTCTTTTTCCTCTTCACTAAATTCTGATAAAATCTTTCAGCTTACCCTTCCAGGTCACTAATTTAATCTTGAGCCTCATTCATTCTGAAATTCAGTCCATATTTCAGTAATCTTGATAATTTCCAAAAAAATCTCGGCTTCTTTTTTATAGGATCCTCTTAGTTGATGTAGTTAATTAGTGCCTTTTGAATCTATCTGTTGTTACTAATTGGAGTTATTTTGCAATTTTTTTCCAGTTTCCCATAATTTTCCTTCCTTGTTCTTTTATGGAGTTTGGGGCTTTTAAAAAACATTTTGTTGATCTTATAATATATTTGATATTTGGTTGCCTGTCCCTACTTGTACATCAAGGCCAATACCAGGGGCTTTTAATTTAAAGTATATCACAGCCTTTAAAGAAAAGCCAAAAACCTTTCAGGTTCCTAGAGTTCACTGATTAAGTATGAAAAACACTGTTGTATCCCAGCTTCCATTGGGTGTGTGCTTCTTGTTCTTTCTTTTTTTCTTTCTTTACAAAGGCATTTGTAAAAACAAAAGACTTTCCTCTCTAAGGGCAGTGATTATCCCACAGTTATTTCCCTTGACTTAGCATACCTCTCCCCAAGAACTTTCAGTGCTCTATTAATCTTGAATTGTCATCATCATATTCTTTAGTGAGATCCCTATCTTATAGCAGGCTTGACATTTACAACTGTGCTTTGTTTGGATGTTTATTGAAAATGATTTGCATCATTATATTTAATAAAGTCACAAGTATGCTTTTTCTGTCTTTTTGTGTCATTATATTTAGTAAAGTCACAGTTATGCTTTCCCCACTCTTAAGCATAGTATCAAAATCTAGAAATATTAATTCCACCTCAGATTAAATTTAAACAGGAGGGTTTCAAGAGCTGACTTTCCAAATATCACCAACTCAATTTGCTAATAAGATAAAGTCACCTAAAAAAATTTCGGCAATGTCTGGAAGGGAGAAAGATAAGGTCAGAATTTAATGAGGAGTGGAAGTTTGGCTTAAAATGGATCTTTCAGTATGGGTACTTGATGAGGATTGGGTTGAATAAAGATACAATAGTCCAGAATTGGTAGAAACAACAAGGGAAGTGTTTTAGGCAAGGAATTTATTGAATCTAAAGGCACAACTGTCTGTTGATGCTTTCCAGGAAAGAATTGATGGACTTTGGGGAAGATTCCTGTAATCAACAATCAAACCATTTGCTTGGGCAGAATAATCTTGGAAGAATAAAGAAATGTTAAGGAAGACAATGGAATAGCAAAATCATGTGAACGTAGATAGTAATGTATGGTTTCCTTTCTTAATGTCCAGGTTGAGTATGTGGATAGCCAATTTTGTTCCTCAGGAGTCATTCATATTGTGTAGCCCTGCATTTTCTCTACTCAGATGTCACATGGATCTTCCTAGTAATCCACTACTCCTCACTGGAAAGTGCTAGAATAAAATTTTACCTTAAGCAAGAATAGTAATGGTATAACTGGCATATTCTGAAGTCTTTGGATCATGGTGTGGTTATTTGAAGGCTATATCTAGGAGACCAAACACCTGAAAGTCAGGTCATCCACTCCCCAAGTTTCGAAAGAAATGGGCTTCATACCTTAAGCTACAAAGGAATCTTTAGCCATGGAGAAACAGCCACAGGGCTGTTGTTTGAAAGCAGTTTGTTTCCAGAGTAACCCCAGAGGCTATCAGGAAGAATGGACTAAAAACAAACAATCTTGAAGGGTAATTTTCACTTATCTTTGGAAACTGGGCCCTTAAACAACTATCACAATGCAAATAAGAAGTCTCTCCTCTGAAAAACATGTACCATCTACCTTTCTCCTTCTGCTAAATACATATAACTTTCTCTCTGTCATATTAAAGATCCAGTTTTCCATTGTATTACTATTTGCACTAAGGTTTCTGTTAATGTTCCATTTTCAATCATTAAAGTGCTTCAAAGGGGACATGACACCCAAAGTACCAGAGCATAGGTCAGATTGTTCTGTTCCAATGTTCTGAATCAGAAAATTATTTTTCAAAATGGAAGAAAAGAAGAGAAGAAGGAGGAGGATGAGTAAGATGAGAAAATAAACATTACAGACTCTTACTTCAGTGATACTTATTACAGGGTCTCTCTTGCTCTTAGAAACTTCAGAACAATATAGGGCCCTTTCTTTTTTGTAGCCCAAAGCAACTTTCCTGTCAGCCACCCATCTAACCTCTGTCACTAGAAAGTTATGCACTGGCAAACCTGCCTCTACCATTCAAGGTTGGAGAACCCCAGCCAACACCCGAGGGTGGGACAGAACCCAGGCGCCAAGCAGTATCCTCGGGCTGCTAATTTGCTGGACACACAGAGCCCTGTTCTGTAACCTCCCCCTAGGTTGTGGGTGAGTGGAACCCATTAACATTTTTAAATATTTGCAGAAATCAGAGGGGGAAAAAGGTATTTCTGGAGGGCCGGTACTCATGCGTGCCAAAGTTTGCTGGCATGGCTAAGGCTTTGATAGAGAACATCTGGGCAACTGCTGCTGCAGCATATAGATGGGGCGGAGGGCAAGGAACAAAGGGGTCTTGTGAGAGAACGTTAGAGTGGGGGAAATGCTCTCTGCAAAGAGGACTTAATGCCTATCCTATGCACAGCTGGGGGAGGGGAGCAAGGCCAGGAATGGATGGTTTTGCCTTCCTGTCGCCTGGGATAAGTAGCAGCAGAGACCTACTGGTCAAACTGCAGAGAGCCTTGTTTCTACTGCCAGACAGCTATGTTCCTCCAGGGAAAAGTGCAGCCCACAGCAGCCACCCCCTGTGACACCCTAATGCTGAGCCTTCTCCTGGGGTCTTTTTTGTTGGAGGCTGGGGAAAAGGGACCTGTTGTGGAAAATGGGTTCTACTTTCAGTTGAGACAGATTTGTTCTTATTTCTTCCACTGCCAATCCCATTCATTTGGAAACATGATAAAGTAAGTTGCGTATTGTGAATAGGTGTATTTCAAACACAAAAGTGCTTTTATAAACTGAAGGTTAAGGTCATGCAATTGAAAATCTGTCATTCATGAGTAGAATTTTGTTTAGGCCTTTGCTAAGTCATAGAAGACGTGATGTGCTGATAACTGATTAAATCCATTGTTAATTCTTTTGAAGTATGATGGCTATCTGCTTTACCAATCAGATAAAATGATTATGGATGCAAGCTGTGTTCCAATAAATGTGATGTATATTTCATTTATAAATTCCTCCTTCCTCTCTTCCTTTGCTCCCCAGGTGATTGCTCATCACCTTCTGGTTTAGCTCCGGACAGCTCATCCCACCTTGCTAATATCACTAAGAGCTCTCTTTTCTGTGTATTAATTTCAGAGTACAGACATTAACACTTGAAACTGCTATAAGTTTTGTTATAGCAGGGAGTCAATACCAGCTGGACCAAGTGTTCCAAGCTTCTGGAATCTTCAGACTCCCTTCATTTGTTCAACAATTATTTATACAGTGCCTGTTTTGTAACAGACTTTAGAGGTAAGATGTTCAACAGCATATCCCTGGCCTTTCAGTACTGACAGCCCAAAATGATATACTTAGTATTTCAAATGCTGGATTCTGTCTTGCTTGATAATTAGTAAGCAACTTTTTAAAAATTCTCTTTCTTGCTCTGTTGATTTTTTTTTTGAGGGGGCAGGGAGCGCATGGTCCAGGAGTCAAACCCAGGTCTCCCATATGGAAGGTGAGCATTCTACCACTGAACCACCTTTGCACCCTTGACTTTTATTTTATATTGGTTCCTTCTATTTCAGATTGCTCACAATATTTTTAAATTTGTAGTACTAAAACTGCCTGATCTGCTATTCAAAAACTGCTAGTAAAATGGTAAGGTTACTTTGTCACTTTGAATTTTAGCTGATCTGTACATGTATGTACATACGCATATATGCATGCATGCGTGCATATGTATGCATATATATGTTTAGCCTAAAATGACTGTTTGGGGTCTTAAGAGCTTTAGTTTTGGCAAAAACAATTAAAGACTACTGTTAGTCCTAAATTTGTTTAGAATTTGCGTTTTCTTTAATTGTTTATATTGGGAATTAGCTTTTGCTGGTAGTGCTATCACATTTCTAGTGACTTTAATATTTTAAGGCCTTTCTGTACTTTTGTTCTATTGTAAGACTCTCCCCTTTCTCTCTCTTTGCTCCCCCAAGCATTAAACTAGGTCCATTTAATTAGCAGATTTATGGCCATGTACTCCAAGATAGGTTTTTTTCTAATTAAAATCACTAGGCGTTACTTCATATTCCATCAGGTATTCTTGCTCTAAAGCATAATCATAACCAACTATCAGCTCTCTTATCTCAGAAATAATAATTTGGTGCTATCTGGAAATAGGACATACAACTCAAACCTCCAAAATAATGGCTCTTGACCAATTTTTGGACTAATTATGGTCTCTTTTTCCAGGAAAAAATGCTCATAAACAGCAATTTTTGACTCCATCCTTCTAGAGCTATGTATGTTAGCAAGAAACTGTACTTCAGGTGACTAGCTCCATTTACTTTTGAAGTTAACTTGCATTTTTATGTGACTACCACTCTAGGACAACGACCACCCCTTATTTTCCTGAGTATCAGGGTTTTGGATATCACAGGTACTAAAATGTAAGTAGAATTTAAATTCCTGAAGTCAAAACATAGTAAAGAATGAGAAAATAGACTATTAGTTTTAGTCATATCAATATATAGAAAAGGTAACATCAAACTCTTGAAATTGCTCTCAATATCCAGCCCATTTCAGTAAGAGCAAAGCAATTTATAGAATGTTTGTTTCTTTTATCTCCAAATTGTGGAGACTCTTTTATGTCATGTGGAGACTTACATGCCAGAAATGGTGATCACCTAATAAATGATCACTGGTGATCACCCAATGAAAGTCTAGACAATATCATTAAGCACAAGAGTGGTTTCCTGAATTTGCTATCCTGAAGCACATACTTGAGTCTGAACCAAAGCCTTAGGACCTTCCGCTCCTATTATGTTTTCTTCATCAAGCTAACTATGCTGAGTCCTTTAAAATGAATCCTCCATTCAAGAGTAGTGCCAGTAGTAGTGTAGGTCAATATAATAACTCCTTCCTCAATTTGTATCCAATTATCAGACATCGAATATTTAATATATCTATTCTCTTTCTTCATCTATTAAAAAACTGACTCATGTGAACCTGTCTTATCATTAAGGTAGCTGGCATGAAAAAAACATCCAGTGGTCAGTCTTACAAATGGAATGGCTTACTCAAATGACCATGAGACATTTGGCTTTTAAAGAGATCTTTTTAATTTGAGGTCAGAAGCCAGCTGTCAATGAAGCTTCCCAGGAGTTAAGTCTATCTCATACAATGGTTGCCTAGTACCACACTATGCATAGTCCCAACCATGCAGAAAAGGAGTCTGGAGTTTCTCAGTTGGTATCACGGTCAAGTTCATGTGTCAGCTTGGCCAGGTGGTGGTACTTGTTTGTCTAGTTGGGCAAGTTCTGCCCTGTTTGTTGCTATGAAGACATTTCATAGAATTAAATCATGATCACATTGGCTGCATCCACAGCTGATTCCATTTGTAATCAGCCAAGGGGAGTATCTTCTGCAGTTTGTGATGCTTAATCTAATCACTGGAAGCCTTTTAAGGAGGATTCAGAAGAGACAGGCTCTCTTCCTTCTTCAGCTGGCTAGCTTCTACAGTGGCGTTTGTCCAGACCCTCCATCAGAGTTATCAGCTTCATAGCCTGTCCTATGGATTTTGGACTCAATGTTCCTATGGTTATATGAGACACTTTTACAAATTTTATATTTATGACTATTTCCTGTTGATTCTGTTTCTCTAGAGAACCCTAACTAATACAACTTGGTACCAGGAGTGGTTCTTAAGAAACAGAGTCTTAAAAATGGGTTTTTATGATTGGTTATCTACTCTGACTGGACTCAAAGGCACTAAGGACTCTGATTCCTGTAGTCAGAATTATACTGCCAATCCATGGGGAGAGTTGGCAACAGAGATAGTCAAAATATCACCATTTGATTCTTCTAATGCTTCACTTGTGTGAAGCAAGGCTCTGGGGGATAATGTTTTTAACACTTTATGGGGTTTTGTGGAAATAGGAGGTATAGAGATGTTGGTTGGTTGTTGTTAGATACACAGTATACATTCATGACCGAAAGGAATGGGCTTAAGGCTTCAAATGAGAAGGTTATGCACTGTGTGACAGATGTAAATGCTTCTATGAGTGTCCTGAAGGAAAATCCTATTTCATGTAGCTGTGGACTTGAAAGCTCCAAAAATCAGACTCAGAATCTTATTGTTATAGTATCAACTTTACAACGTAAATTGAAATCTCAGTCTTGTGTGGTGACTGCTGTTAAAGTGAGGGCATTGATTGGAAAGGAGTAGGACGCTGAAAAATGGAATGGCAACATATGGATTGATAATGATGTCAAGGGTGAGGTATGAAACCCTAGGTCATGCTGTGTCTTCTCTGGATAACCCTGTAATAGTCTGCCCTGAGGACATAGGTACCCCACCTCCAACCTGCCTTGAGGAGTCGGCCACCCAACTCCCCCCTGAAGGGATTAGCCCTAGCGTGATTAATCCTGTTTCACCAGATGAAACTGCAAATGAATGCCCTGAAGCAAATGGTTTGGAAGATATTTCTAATTCTTTTCATGACCCACCCCCACCACCCCTCATTTCTTCCAGGCCTATAACTAGACTAAAGTCCCAACAGGACCCTAAAGGTGAGGTACAAAGTATCACACATGATGAGGTACATTATACTCCAAAAGGGCTGTGTGAATTTTCCAATTTATATAGACAGAAATCAAGGGAATATGTGTGGCAATGGGTTTTAAGGGTGTGGGATAGCGGTGGGAGGAATATAAGGCTGGATCAGGCTGAATTTATTGATATGGGCCCACTAAGCAGGGATTCTGCATTCAGTGTTATAGCTTGAGGGGTTAGAAAAAGCATTAACAGTTTGTTTGGATGGTTGGCTGAAATATGGATCAAAAGGTGGCCAACATTACCTGAGGTTGAAATGCCAGAACTGCCTTGGTATAATGTAGATGAGGGGATCCAGAGGCTTAGAGAGATTGGAATGTTAGAGTAGATTTATCATGAAAAGCCTGCTCTTACACCCCAGGAATGTCCAGGGATGCAACTTTTACCAGAACAGTGAGAAATAAATTTGTGAGACTAGTGCCATCATCCCTGAAGAGCTCTGTGGCTCTTCAGTGCTGAAGAGCACTCACTCCTCTGAGTGTCAGATATTACTGTGGGAACTTCTGTCCCTGAGCTAGAATCCTTAAACATAATGGGAATGGCCAGATCCTGAGTTGGCAGAAGCCAAGTGGCAGCACTTAATCACTAAAGACGGGGTGGACGTGGCTATTATAATAGACAGCAAACTCAAAGTAGGAGTCAAAATAATCTGACTTGCCGAGAGTTGTGGTGTTGGCTAATAAATCATGGGGTACCTAGAAATACAATAGATGGGCAATCTACTAAATTCTTGTTCAAGCTGTATAAACAAAAGAGTTCTAGGTCAAATGAGCAGAAGTCTAACTTGAATTACAAAAACACAGAGTCACAGCCTCTTAAGCAATTTCCAGACTTGAGACAGTTTACAGATCCAGAGCCCCTTGAATGAAGTAGAGACCAGGTCCCTTTCGGGGAGAACCCAGTTGCACTACCACAAATTTATACTGTTAATCTTCCTCCAAGCCTTCCCCAAGGACACTGATGGCCTTATACCAGGGTAACTGCATTGGGGAAAAGGAAATGGTTGGACATTTTGGGGATTATTAGACACTGGTCGAGAAGTGACATTAATTCCTGGGGACCCAAGACATCATTCTGGTCCACCAGTGAGAGTTGGGGACTTATGGAGGTCAGGTAATTGATGGAGTTTTAGCTCAACTCCATCTCACAGTGGGTCCAGTGAGACTCTGGACCCATTCTGTTGTTATTTCCCCAGGTCCAGAATGCATAATTGGCATAGACTTACTGAGCAACTGGCAGAATCCCCACATTGGCTCTCTAACTCATGGAGTGAGGGCTATTATGGTGGGAAAGCCCAAGTGGAAGCCACTAGAACTGCTGCTACCTAGCAAAATAGTAAATCAGAAGCAATAACAGATTCCTGGAGGGATTGCAGAGATTGCTGCCACTCTTAAGGACTTGAAGAATGCAGGGGTGGTGATTCCCACCAGACCCCCTTCAACTCTCCTGTTTGGCCTGTGCAGAAAACAGAAGGGTCTTGGAGGATGACAGTGGATTATCATAAGCTCAGCCAGGTGGTAACTCCAATTGCAGCTGCTGTTCCAGATGTGGTATCATTGCTTGAGCAAATCAATACATCCCCTGGTACCTGATATGCTGCTATTGATCTGGCAAATGCTTTTATCTCAATAGCTGTTAGTAAAGACCACCAGAAACAGTTTGCTTTCAGCTGGCAAGGTCAGCAATATACTTTCACTGTCCTACCTCAGGGGTATTTCAACTCTCCAGCCCTATGTCATAATCTTGTTCACAGAGACCTTGATCGTTTCTGCCTCCCACAAGACATCACACTAGTCCATTATATTGAAGATATCATGTTGGTTGGACCTAGTGAGCAAGATGTAGCAATTACTCTAGACTTACCGGTAAGGCATTTGTGGGTCAGAGATTGGGAAATAAATCCAACAAAAATACAGGGGCCTTCCACCTCAGTGAAATTTCTAGGTGTCCAGTGGTATAGGGCATGTCGAGATATCCCTTCTAAGGTGAAGTATAAATTGCTGCATCTGGCCCTTCCTATGACCAAAAAAGAGGCACAATGCCTAGTTGGTCTCTTTGGATTTTGGCAAGCAACATATATTCCTCATTTGGGTGTGTTACTCTGGCCCATTTATCAAGTGACCAGAAAAGCTGCTAATTTTGAATGGGAACCTGAACAAGAGAAGGCTCTACCACAGGTCCAGCTTCTGTAAAAGCTGCTTTGCCACTTGGACCGTATGATCCAGCAGACCCAATGGTGCTGGAAGTGTCAGTGGCAAATAGAGATGCTATTTGGAGGCTTTGGCAGGCCTCGATAGGAGAATCACAACACAGAACCTTAGAAATTTGTAGCAAAGCCTTACCATCTGCTGCAGGTAACTACTCATCTTTTAGGAACAGCTTTTGGCCTGTTGCTGTACCTTAGTAGAGACTGAATGCTTAACTATGGGCTACCAAGTTATCATGAGACATGAGTTGCCTATCATGAGCTAAGTGTTGTCTGACCCACCAAGCCATAAAGTTGGGTGTGCACAGCAGTACCCCATCATAAAATGGAAATGGTATATATGAGATAGGGCCAGAGCAGGTCCTGAAGGCACAAGTAAGTTACATGAGGAAGTGGCCCAAATGCCCATTGTCTCTACTCTTGCCACATTACCTTCTCTTTCCCAGACCAGAGCTGTGGCCTCTTGGGGAGTTCCTTACAGTGAATTGACTGAGGAAGAAAAAACTTGGGTCTGGTTTACAGATGATTCAGCCCACTATGCAGGTACCACCCAAAATTGGACAGCTGCAGCACTACAACCCCTTTCTGGGGTGTCCTTGAAGGACAGTGGTGAAGGGAAATCCTCCTGGTGTGCAGAACTTTGAGCAGTGCACTTGGTTGTTCATTTTGCTTGGAAGGAGAACTGGCCAGAGGTGCATTGCATATGGACTCGTGGGCTGTTGCTAATGATTTGGTTTGATGGTCAGGGACTTGGAAAGACCATAATTTGAAAATTGGTGACAAAAGAGGTCTGGGGAAGAGGTATGTGGATAGACCTTTCTGAGTGGGCTAAAAACATGAAGATATTTATTTCCCATGTGAATATGCACCAGAAGGTGACTTCAGCAGAGGAAGACTTTAATAATTAAGTGGATAACATGATCTATTCTGTGGATACCAGTCAGCCTCTTTCCCCAGTAACTCCTGTCATTGCCCAATGAGCTCATGAGCAAAGTATTCATGGTGGTAGGGATGGAGGTTATGCATGGGCTCAGCAACATGGACTTCCACTCACCAAGGCTGACCTGGCTACAGCCACTGCTAAGTGCCCAATCTGCCAGCAGCAAAGACCCACACTCAGCCTCTGATATGGCATCGTTCCTCTAGGTGGTCAGCCAGCTACATGGTGGCAGGTTGACTACATTGTACCACTCACTTCATGGAAGGGGCAGCGATTTGTTCTAACTGGAATAGACACATACTCTGGATGTGGGTTTGGGTTCCCTGCATGCAATGCTTCTGCCAAAACTACCATCCATGGGCTTACAGAATGCCTTATCCATCATCATGGTATTCCACACAGCATTGCTTCTGATCAAGGAACACACTTCACAGCAAATGAAGTGTGGGAATGGGCACATGCTCATGGAATTCTCTGGTCTTACCATGTTCCCCATCATCCAGAAGCAGCTGGATTGATAGAACAGTGGAATGGCCTTTTGAAAACTCAATTACAGTGCCAACTAGGTGGCAGTACCTTGAAGAGCTGAGGTAATATTCTCCATGAAGCTGTATATGCTCTGAATCAGTGTCTGCTGTATAGTGCTGTTTCTCCCATAGTTCAGGATCCATGGGTCCAAGAACCAAGGGATGGAAATGGGAGTGGCACCACTCACTATTACCCCTAGTGATCCACTAGGAAAATTTTTGCTTCCTGTCCCTGCACCCCTGAGGTCTGCTGGTCTACAGGTTTTAGTTTCAAAAGGGGGAGTGCTTCCACCAGGAGAAACAACAATGATTCCATTGAACTGGAATCTACGACTGCTGCCTGCTCACTTTGGGCTACTCATGCCCCTGGATCAAAAATCCAAGAAGGGGATTACATTACTGGCTGGGGTGATTGACCCTGACTATTAGGGGGAAATAGGACTGCAACTACCCAATGAGGTAAGAAGAGTTTTCCTGGAATATAGAATATTCACTAGGGTGTCTTTTAGTACTACCATGCCTTGTGATTAAAATCAAGGGAAAACTACAACAACCCAATCCAGGCAGAACTACCAATGGCTCTGAAACTTCAGGAATGAGGATTTGGGTCACCCCACCAGGCAAAGAACCACAGCTAGCTGAAGTGCTTGCTGAGGGTAAAGGGAACATGGAATGAATATGGAAGAAGGTAGTGGTCAATATGAACTATGACCACGTGATCAGTTACAGAAACGAGGACTGTTTTGTTCTTGTTATAGTATTTAAGTTTTAAGATACCAAGTTGAAGAATGAATATTACTCAAGGACTTGCACCCTATTCTGTGGAGATTTAATGTGTTTCCTGTTATATGCAGGACAGTTGAGTTTTGTTAAGTGAGGGAAAAATGTATCTTTTATTGTTTTCTATTTAGAAATTAGGTGTGGTTTAAGGTGCTGAGTATAACTGCCAAATTGACAAAGGGTGGACTGTCATGGTCAAGTTCATGTGTCAACTTGGCCAGGTGGTGGTACTTGTTTGTCTTGTTGGGCAAGTGCTGGCCTGTCTGTAGCTATGAAGACATTTCATAGAATTAAATCATGATCACATCGGCTGTATCCACAGCTGATCCCATTTGTAATCATCCAAGGGGAGTATCTTCTGCAATGAGTGATGCTTAATCTAATCATTGGAAACCTTTTAAGGAGGTTTCAGAAGAGACAGGCTCTCTTCCTTCTTAAGCCAGCGAGCCTCACCTGTGGAGTTTATCCAGACCCTCCATCAGAGTCATCAGCTTCACAGCCTGCCCTACAGATTTTGGACTCTCCATTCCCACGGTTATGTGAGGCACTTATATAATTTTATATTTATGGATATTTCCTGTTAATTCTGTTTCTCAGGAGAACCCTAACTAATACAGTGGAGTATAAGGTTGAAGAATTACCCAGTTGCTGCAGATGACCCAAAAGCTGTTTTCCATGAATTACTTTATGACCTCATTTTAGCCTATCTCTGTATATGCTCAGTTGTTCTGCTCCAATACTTCATCTGCAGAATGGCTCCACTTTGCAGTTTCAGCCAGTCCCAGCCTTGGTACTTATACAGTGATGCTTTATCAATGGCAGTAAACACAGTCTTTATGTTATGGGCATATGTAACATGCTTACTGAGCTGCATAGGCATTTCTCCTACACAGCTCTACAAACAACCTCCACTGGTGTTAGAGACTCTGAACTCTTTATTTATACCATCCACTTGTCCTTGAACCCATCGTTTGAGCTGCAGGCCCTGAGACTTAACAAGATCCAAAGTCCTTGTCAGAGCCCACTCAACAATCACAGCCTCACACTGATGTGATTCAGTTGTCTCTAGCTTGTTCATTCCCATTAAAATGTAAACAGTGCAGTTGATCTATTAATGTAAGCTCAGATATCAAGCAGATAATTTTGGCAATATGTAGTTTTACTTATAACCATAACTTATTACATTAATAACGTAAACATTCCTGGAGCATTCAGGAAATTGTTAGCAGTTGAGATATTAGGATCTATCGTCTCTACAATTGCTCAGAGCTGCACAAATCTTCTTAAAGTGGTCATTAGTGCCAAAATAAAGGTAATTTTTTTCCCTTTGTGTAAAATGTTATTTCAATTCAAAAGTATAACCTTGATGAGGAACTGCATTCAAGAAGTGAGGTTGAAAACACATTGAACAGACATTTCAATAAAGGCAAAGAAACAAAAATCTAATGGAAGATACTAAAGTCATATACTTCATAGCAGAAGGCAACCAGGCTTCTAGTATATGCAAAAAAATATTTTCTCAGAGCAAAATTAGTCCTATCAGTGCAAGTCTCACTGAAGTGAAAGGTTATTTAAAAAGAGTAACATAGAATAACAAGGATTAAATTTATATAAAAATGAGAATCGTAAGAGTAATATTTTTTTCCATTTTTCTTTTTAAAATGCCTGCAGAAATAGGAGTTTTATAAAGAAGCAGATCCTTGTTGAGGGATTTTGTTCATCTGACTTGAACTTATTCTTTCCATGAGAACTAATCACAACACAGCCTGGCATAGTCAGTGTAATTAAATCTTTGGGGGAACTACGCAAGCTAGTATTCCAGTGTTTATAATCCGATTTTTAAGGCTGCGTTTACCACAGAGAAGACTAAAGGTTTCAATTCATCTCTTTCCTGTAGCATGCCTCATGGGGAGAATATATTGTCCGTTGTGATTTTAAATGGT
The DNA here is from genome assembly GCF_023851605.1 of Tamandua tetradactyla. Classification (NCBI taxonomy): domain Eukaryota; kingdom Metazoa; phylum Chordata; class Mammalia; order Pilosa; family Myrmecophagidae; genus Tamandua; species Tamandua tetradactyla. Next base: position 24,324,799 of record NC_135330.1, on the reverse strand, counting down.
TCTCCTGCTGGTGGGCTTCTATAGGTATTTCTCAATCTTTTTATAACCTCTGCCCCTCTTTGATAAAGGAAAATATCATGTTTCTCTGAAAATTATACTATGTCCTGCCTGTGAAAGGGGAAGACGAAGATGGGCAAAGAGAAAGTTCATTGCCTGAGTTATTTTCTGTTTTCTGAGTTTCATTACTAGCCAAGAAGATTATGTTAAACTTTTTCTGTAGCTTTTGGAAAGTCTTTTATAGTTTATTTGTTTCTAAATATAAAAAAAAAATACTGAACATGTTTTTTATTTTAAATCTTTTATGTTCTATTCTTAGATATGCAAGAGTATAGCAGTTTGTCCTGATGAATGAAAATGTTATTGTTTCTCAAATTCTTAAAATAAACCACATTTTTGGAGTCCAAGATATGTTTTTAGCTGCCTTTGGGGAATGAAGGATAGATTTGACTTATGCATACCTCAAAATTATAATCTAGTTTCTTAGATATTGAATAAATGGTTTTGGGACAAGATAGACAATATCTAGCATTGAAGATAAAAGACAATTTTATCATCCCACTTATCCAAGCAAGTGAAAAATGGAGGACTTCTAGAGAGTATCTTGAAACTTTTAGTAATCACCAGTTACTAATACTCTGAGTGATATTAGGCTTTCAATTTTTTGCATGTGTTCTTTAGTTGGTGTTCTAGTTTACCAGCTGCCGGGATACAATATACCAGAGACAGAGTGGCTTTTAAAAAGGGGAATTTAATATACCACTAGTTTATAGTTCTAAGGCAGAGAAAATGTCCCAATTAAAACAAATCTGTAGAAATGTCCAATCAAACCATCCAGGGAAAGATACCTAGTTTCAAGAAAGTCAATGACATTCAGGGTTTCTCTCTCAGCTGGAAGGGCACATAGCAAAGTCTGCTAGCTTTCTCTTCTGGCTTCTGGTTTCATGAAGCTCCCCGGGAGGCATTTTCCTTCTTCATCTCCGAAAGTTGCTGGCTCATGGACTCTCTGCTTCATGGTTCTGTGGCGTTCTCTGCTCTCTCAGAATCTCCTCATTCCCCCATCATTCTCAAAAGGAGCTCTCTACTTCGTGGTTCTGTAGCCTTTTGAAGCTTCCTCCAAGATACTTCTTTTATAGGACTCCAGTAAACTAATCAAGACCCACCTGGAATGGGTGGAGGTCTCCACCTAATCGAGTTTAATACTCACACTTGATTGAGTCCCATCCCCATGGAGATAATTTAATTAAAGTTTCCAACATACAGTACTGAACAGGGATTAGAAAAAATGGTTGTCTTTACAAAATGGTATTAGGATTAAAGTGTGGCTTTTCTAGGGTACATTAATCCTTTCAGACCAGCACAGTTGGTAAACTTCTTCATTGTCTGATAATAATGTACCTTATATACTTTAAATATGTGGTTCTTAAAATCTCAAATTGTTATTAAAACTTTCATTTATAATAGTCCCAAATCTGGTTTATGTGATTACTCATGATCAGTCATTTTACTTAGAAAACTAGAAGATTTTAAATGGAATTTCTGGACTTGTCCTGCCCTCTGATGTGTATTGATGGGACACTCCTCTTTGTTTAGTCCACATAACCTTTTTTCTTTCTTTAGTTCTTTCTTTTTTTGCACTCAATTGAAATCATTGATTAATTTATTGAAACACCAACCATGGTGAATTACCAACATTGAATTATCAACTGGATGAATACATTCTAGCCTGGTGCTATGTGTTAAAGAGTGGGAAGTCAATTCAGTAATCAAATACTTGTACTTGATATTTTTGTGTTAAACTCCTTCAGTTTTATGCTAGCATTCTAGAAGCAGCTGAAATGTTTCCTCCACAGTGGATTTTTATTTTTATTTTTTTCTTATTAGAGAATTTGTGGGTTTACAGAACACTCTTACATAAAATACAGGATTCCCATATGCCGCTCCACCACCAACATCTCGCATTGGTGTGAAACATTTGTTATAACTGATGTTAGCACATTATACACTTAATGAAAGTCCACAGTTTAATTTAGAGTTCATCATTTGGATAGTGCAATTCCAAGGATTTTTAAAAGAAGGTTTATTCTGTTACCATATAAACAATCTAACATTTTTTCATTTAATCATACTCAGATATATATTTACACATAAACCTTTGTAAAATTTTTTGTTCTTATCTCTAATCCCCTGGACAAATAGGATAGCCATTTATTCATCTCTTGTTGTGTTCCAGAAACTATATTAAACATTCACATTGATGAACCCAACCCTCATACCAACTTCTGAAGCAGCAAGTATTATCCCCACTATCCAGATGAAGAAACTGAGACTCAGAAATATATTTAAATAACCTCCCCAAAGTCACTCAGCTAACAAGTGGTGAAACCAGGATTCCAACCCAGAATCTATCTGACTCCAAAGCCCATGATCTGCAATGTAACCCTATATGGGACAAGTAATACTTGAACTTTTTCCTATAGCTTTCTGCACCTTTTCACTAGGCTGTTTCTGGAGTCAATCAATTTACTTGACCTATCTTGTATGGACTTTCGATAAATATTTCACACTACTTTGGACAATATGCATGTCTCCTATTGATACCTTCATGCTTCTTCTCCTTATCACTTGAGACTGTTGCCAAGCAAATCCCTGTTATAGTTTACAGACCAGTTATAGGTGTTTCCTGTATTTTCAACCACAGGAAACAATGAAAATACCCTCCCTCCAAAGAAGAAATGTCCAAAAAGAACAGGACTAATCCAAGTGCCTTTTTGCCTTTTCTTATTTATATATTTTTCCTCAATGTCTTATTTCCATGAAGACTTTAGCCAAGAGACCTGAATATTACTTTGAAAGGGTTCATATGTCTTTTATCACCTTATAAGACATAATAAGGGATAATTTTAATGACTCTTGAATTTTGATGAAACCCTCTTTTGTTTAAGTTTCCATTCAACACTCTGCAGGTGGTTTTAAATCCACAAGCCTGTCATTTATTAAATGCTCAAAAAATATTGGAAGAATAGACTATTTAACATAAAAATGTTTTTCTTAAGATTAATCTTGGGCTTGGAGTTGTGATAGTTATGTTCAGGTGTCAACTTGGCCAGTTGATGGTGCCCAGTTCTGTTACTGTGGACTTAAATCATCAGCATGTGAATTTCATCTATGGCTGATTACATCTATATTCAGCTAAAAGAAGTGCTTTCTGCAGGGAGTGACATTTAATTTAATCAACTCGAAGCTTAAAAGGAGAAGCCAAAAAAGAGAGAGAAGCAGCTCAGAACAGCTCAGCTCAGAGCTCAGAACTGACATGACACAGATGTTTGAAAATGCAGAAACAAAATGCCCCAGGGAAAGCCTTATGAACCCAGGAGCTGGGAGAGAAGGCCAGCAGATGTTGCCATATGCCTTCCCATGTGACAGAGGAACCCAGATGAAGGTTAGCTGCCTTTCCTCTGAAGAAACTGTATATTTGTAACTAAATAAATCCCCTTTATAAAAGCCAATCCATTTCTTGTGTATTGCATTTTAGTAACTTTAGCAAACTAAAACAGGTGCCAAGCACAGTCTTAGTTACTGTGGTCAGGGAGGGCATAAGAATAGAAATTGTCTTTTCTTTTTGTCCAGTAGACTCAAATTTTCTCCTCTTGGAACTTGTTCTGTGAATGAAATAGGAATAACATTTCCTAAGCTTAAATATTCAGGGAGATAAGATAGGACATAAAAAGGTTATTGTCTGACCTGAGTTAGAACAACATGACCACTGTTTGACATAATAAACTTCTTGCATGAGAAAAATCTGGGGCATTGCTATTACAAGATATGGGGATGATGACTGTGTGCTTGGGAACAATTTTGCTTTTCTGCATATTGAGAGATATTGACAGGAAATTAAGAACCTGTCTTGATGGTTCTTGATGATGGCAGTGAAGGCTTTGTGCATTAAAATACACTATCTGCATTTTCTTCAGTGAAGGAAACCAAGTTTGATGATGAAAGTCATTTCTTTTAAGTGTCTTATTTTCTTTGCAATAGCCCCATTTCAGCTTTTGGTCTTAGAACTTCCTGATGATGAAGATAATTAATGTTACTAATGCTCTAGAGCTGAGAGATAAAACCAAGCTTGGCAATTGAACCAATTTCTTTTCTTGATAGTATTGTTGGTAGTGAGTTGACTCTCATAAAATATGCCCGTTAGAATTCAGCTACTTCTGAAATAAGGGAGTGTGTCACTTTTACATGCTGAAGGATGAATGTTCTCTGGAAGAGATGTGAAAGAAAAAGAAGTTAGTTTAAGGCATTTGATATCCTAGTTACAGAAAATATATTTAAGAAAATACAGAGGCAAATAGATAAAAATAAGTTTTTAAATACTAACATTTTATGAATTCAAATAACTGATACAGTCTTTTTCACTTAAAATTGCATACCCAAGGAAACAATGTTTGGTCATATCCATGGAGTAGATTTTCTTTTCAGAAAATTCAAATGCAAAGCCTAAACCGAGTTATACTTTGACTGAAGTATTTAATGAATGCATTGATTCATAAATGCTGGTAGTATTTTTAAAGTAAATGTCAGTTGCATTGAATTATTAATCAACTGAGAAGGCCTACAGTTTTGAGTTAAATTTGTATTTTAACCATTTATAAAGTTATTTATTTTAATAGTATAGGAAAGATTAGTTTCATTGAGGTTTTCACTACTGAAATAGCGGAAATATGGAAAATATGTTGCACAGTAATTAGACGTTATCTTTTAGATTCTGAAATCTGAAAATATAATAAAACATTTTTATTCAGCTAGTTCTCTATCTCTAAATTCTTGCTTTATGTGATCACCAGATCTAATACTATGTTGCAGAGGCATATTGCTGTTTTTCCAGAATTCACTTATGTTCTCAGAACAATGTTGCCTTCTTGGAAGTGGCCCTGCTAGATGGTTTTCTTGTTTTACATAGTCTCAGATTATTTTGAGTTTATAAAATGGAAAATAGTTTAGTTCATTTCCTAAATATTTATGTAATTTCTCTATGCTAGGAGCAGGGTAAGATACAAAATTAATACCCATCCTAACCTCAAAGGAGATACCATCTGGTAGGAATATTTTGAATATTTGAATAGTATTATTAGCTTTTTACAATGAATGCTATGACACATCTTCAGTTTATTCTAATAACTCTATGAAATAGAGTACTTCTGTACTGAGAATGTACAGAATTTATTTACTATAAATAGCTGGTGTCAGAATCTACTAGATAGAGAATCTTCTCATACCTTAACCTGAGAATGTTAGGAGTCATACGGCTCTAGTTCTTATTGATCAGGTACCAGCTATGTGGGACTGGGGTCCATAGATGATCTCTAATAGTCCTTCTAGTTCTGATTTTCAAAAATTTCCCCCAAGTGAGGTACTATGACAATCTGTAAAAGAAAGACCTTGCTATTTAGAGCCATAATTTTCTCTACCTTCTCTTCCTGAGTTAATACTCCTCTGCTTCTTTCTGCAAGTACAGGTAGAACTGGGCTTTTCTAAAGGAGCCTCTTTAATTCTCCTTTCCTAATTCACTTCATTACAGGTCAGTACTTTCATCATTTTCTTCAGTGTTTCACTGCTGTGGTTCTCTTTTTCAGAAGTATATTTGGTTCCTTTGACCACGTTAGGGCTCTTTACATTAGAAAACACACTGAAGTGTCTTCAGCAGCAGCAGCGTTTGTTCTCTAAGGACTCGTAAGGGTTTAGATCACTTCCACATCATCTTCCATGACCTGATTAAGACTATTCAATTGTGCAAACCATGGAGTATTGAGAATTTGAGGCATATCAAGTTCAAGACTAAAGAAATCAGGTTCACTTTCAAATTACACTTCTTTCCACACACCGTTCGTGTCACTTTTCCCAATTATTTTTCAATATTTTTTCTTAAACTTGTGGTATGATTGTGTCAAAACCTCTGATAGATGTCACTCTTAGCCTTAGTTATCATAGATGAACTATGAAAAACGGATGCTACACCCAGTCCATATTGGATGCTATCATTCCCTGCTTCATCCATTGCCATATGAATTTGGGTTGAGTGGAGGAAACAAAATTTAATGATTGCTGCCAAGGACTCAAAGTTTATTGAATGACCAGGGGCATTGTTCAGGAGTAGCAGCTATTCTTCCAATAGCTACTAACAGTTAAGCAATAATAGCAAATCAACCATTTACTGAGTATCTCAGATAACACTTGTTCCTTTTGATTACCATAATACCAGCAAGTTGCTGTTACCCCTCCTATGTTGGATAGTTTTCTGTGTGATGAAAGCTGGAGTTTTAATTTTAAATTCCATGTTGAGTTTCCTCTAAGTATAAGAGTGAGGTGCTTGTGGCTGTCCTAAAGCCAAACATGGTCTCTCTCTCTTTTTTTTTTAATATATGAATAAACATACAGGAAGGTATCTGTTTCCACATTAAAAGCAAATTGCAGAGGACATTTGCCAATTTCTGTTATGAATTTGAGAAGGCCAGGAAGTTCTCTGCTGCTAGCCTGTGTATCCTCCCAATTTTAAAATTTTGGTGCTGGACAAGTATCTGTAATATTTAAGTCAGCCAAATTAACCATGCCTGGCATTTAAAATTCCTTCAGTTGTACTTTTATAATCCCATAAACTGAGTGCCTTATTTATTAACACTCAGTGGCCACGAGTATAGTAGAAAGGGTACTGGGGTGCTCTGTTCAGGCAGATGGGGTTGGAGGGTATGCCTGTGTGCACATTGGTGGTTGGGGGAGGGTGGGGTACTGATAAGACAAGCAAGCAAAAACTCATAAAAATCGAACTGAAGATGTGTCATAGCATCTTCAGCACTTAGGCTGGCTGGGTATGCCCCAGTGAGAAAATCTTCTGTCTGCTGAGTTCTTGGATTCCTTCCTCTGCAAGACTCTATCTGATGAGTACAGCTGATGTCACCTTACTGTCACCCTTACAACCTTTCAGAAGCCATCTCTCCAGTGTAGCCTTCCCTGACATCTCTAGATTCCAGGCAGAACTAGTAATAGCTTTCTTCTCTGTTCTTAGCTCATGTTACATGGTAGTGATAAATATTATAGCGGGTGTTTGAAAATCTGTCTCCCCAGCTAGAGTGTGACTTCCTTGAGGGAAGCAGCTCTGTTTTGTACTTTTTGGTAGAGGCAGTGTAGTAAATTGGAAGAATCTGAACTTTGAAGTTAAAGCTGGGTTTAAATAAAATCCACTGCTTTTTATAGTGTTTGATAAGTACAAATGCATCATTCCCATGTATCTCACCTAAAGCCTAATACCTGATGAAACATAAGAAGCACTGAATATTCTCATTTCTTTTCAATCTAGAATATCCTGGTAACCTAAAGCCTCTCTCTCCCCTCTGAATGTTGACTCATTCTCAGTGTGACTTCCTAACAAGGTCATAAGATACCTTGGTGATGGCCAGACTTGATGACTGAGGATATTCAGAGAAATATTAGGGGTTCAAGTGTTTAGGAAACTATAAAAAAATTTTCATCTCTATGTAGAAGGTTAATCCAGATCACCTTGTCCATTCCACAGATCTGAGTATTCACTATACATGTGCTTACTGTGACAGATACAATCTAGTGGATGGCAAAGATTCTTTTTTTTTTCATTTGGGTGCATGGTCCAGGAATCAAACCCGGGTCTCCTGCATGAAAGGCAGGCATTCTAACCACTGAACTACCCATGCACCCAATGGCAAAGATATTAATACAAAATTATAATTTAAAGTAAATGTTATGAAGGAAGAAGCACAGGCTCAGATCCTGAGTTCCTTTCCAAAGCTAAACTATCTGATTCAATGTCAAAAGTTCTAGGAAAGTAGAAAATTGATCCATAGATTGCAGATGTAAATTTCAAGATTCTTTGCAAATTTGTTCAAATTTGCTTGTTTAACCTTTTGTTCTACTTCTCTCTGATGGGCCCATATAGTTAGTCTTCTCTTGATGTCCCAGTAGGCATCCCTGTGTCTATACACATGCTTTTCCCTTTACTTGGAACATTCTCCATACTACTACTTAAAATCCTGCTCATCATTCTGAGCCTGATTTCCACACTTCTAAAATGAGTGGATGAGACTAGATGATCTTTAAGATTTCTTAGCTCTAAAATATTTTGATTCCTTCAACCCTGCCAGTAAAGCAGTAGGGCAGATTGTGCTCCTTACATTTTCACTTCTTTATTTTATTTTCTGTGCTTGGTTATCATGGCTATGATTTACTGCTTTTAACTTTTCCTGGCATTAGGGTTCCAAGCAGAAGAAATTGGAATGTAGGCTATGCATTACATGAGAAGTTAAATGTTTTTGAAAGGGTTTTGAAGTGTTGAATAGGAATATTGTATTAAAAACATTCCACCAAATGAGAGAAACCTGGAAACTGGACAAGCTGCAAATGCGCAGATGGTATTATAACCATCAGTCAAATAGAGACCGCAGCCCATGTGCACAGATCGATGTGTCATGTGTCTCTTTATACCACGATGTACCATGAAGTTGTCAGCAGTTGTTATCTCTGTATGTATTGCCTCCAGGGAGCAGAGTCGAATTGCCCATGTTATGCCCAGAAAATTTCAGTTCAGTCTGTACCTATTTAAGATGTCTCGTATGAGAGAGAATGCGCCCACATATGAGGGAGATACAAACTGACATAAAGTGGTGGGTTTGTTTGTAGGTGAGTTGATGGGGGGAGGGTCAGAGAGGAAGATCCCCTAGCTTTGTAGTTGTCTTAACCATCTCCTATTTTTCTGTTATTGGACAATCTATAAACATAATAATTCAATGTGTTCAATATCACCTCATAAATGTTTACAATTAAAATGTGGACAAATCTCGCTGCCTCAGTCAACACCAATTTCAAAGAATAACAGCGAGTCCTCTAGGTAAGTATGATCATGAGTCAGTCAGCCATTCTGAGCATTACAGAGAGGTGTTATTTCCCAGAGATAAGGGAACAAAGAGGTCTTAATATCCGGCTCAGCCAGGGCAGGAAATTGCCTACTTCCTGAGCCAATGTGGTAGAGGCTATAGGATGGGAGCCAGATATTGGAGGGAGGAGGTGAGTAAGCACTGGAGACCTCAATATTTTATCATAGGGCACATGGACTTTGTATCAGAATGTCAGGAACTCATTTTGTCTTTACCATAGAAGGATGCTTGGTAAACAATTCCTGACACTAAAGCATTCTTGTAAATGTCATGGATGCACATTCATTTTGACAGATGGACATTCTCAGACATTTATGCTTTTCATTCCTGAACATCTCTCAGTCAGTGGTGTGTGCCAGTGTTTTAATTTTAAAGACTATCAATTATCCTATTAATTCTAAATTCTGCTATAAAAGTGTAAAGTTTCCAGGTGACCTCATATCCCTAGTCCTAATTACATACAGCTGTTTTTACAGACATCTATCCAACCCCAATGACACTAACTAACTAGTTTGCAAAACACTTAACTTCACCAGCTTTCTTTTCCTCATTTGTAAATCCAGTGTTGAATTAGATGATCTCAAAGGTTTGTTTCTAAAGAAAACAAATCTTTTTTTAACTGCATCTGGATCTCTGGACCTCCAATTATCAGGTCACAATTATGTGACATTGGGAACATCCCCTAATCTCCTCAAGTTGGTTTCAACATTTGTGAATGAAATAATATACAAGTTTTAGTATTGCTACAACAGTAAATGACATGAGGCATTAAAGTGTCTGGCACTCAATTACTTAGTTGCTGTTCCCTTTCCCTTCCTGCTCTTCCTCTGGTGTTCTGCGTATTTAACAGACTTGTATTAGAGAAATAATCAGTTTCTGAAGGTCGTGTTGAAAGAACAGAAGAGCAAGATTAATTTAGAGGAAGATCTAAATATGTGTTGAATTTTGACAAAAATAAGGATGAAGGTGCATTTGAGACGGGGAAGATTGTAATCAAAAGTGTGGTACTTCTTCCAAAAAGGTGTGTTTGGGGAACAGTGAAGTAGTCTGATGCTATTGACAGATACTATGTGGACTGTAGGAACAGTGGTTAAGGTATATGTTCTGTCTATCTCTTAATCTGTTTATCTCTATCTATCATCTATCTCTATCTCTATTGTATGTATATGTATGTACATATTTATTTTTCTTTCCATTTTTACACTAATGTTTGAATATTATATGTAGTGTTCTCTCTATTTTTTTAACAACATCTCTTGAAAATCTTCCCATAACTTTATGTAAAAAGCTTTCTTATTCTTTATTTTTATTCATAATATACCATTATATAAATGTACATTATGATTTACATAAGCAACCTTCTGTTGGTGGAAACTTTGCTTTATAAACAAAGTTACAATGAATAATCTGTATATATATCACGTTTCACAAGTATGAGTAAATCTGTAGACTATTTCCCTAAGTGTGTAATTGCTGGCTAAAGAGTATGTGAAATTGTAAGTTTGATAGGTATGGTCAAAATGCCCTCTAAACAGGTTTATTAATTTAAATACACATGCTCTATGTATGAGTGTTTGTTTCCCTGAACTCCGTATTTTCATATTTCCTGAATGTTGACAATTTTCTAGGTAAAAAAATAATATTTTGGTGTACTTTAAAATAGCACTCCTTGAACATTTTAAAAATATAGGCATGTGTATTTTCTCTTCTGTCCACATCCTCTACTCATTTTTCTACTGGATTATTGATCAGCAAGGACTTTTTACATATTAGAGAAAATACCTCTTTGTTTCTTTTGCAAATGTTTTCTCCCAATATTTTGCTTGATTCTGTCTTTGATTATCGATTCTTGCCATACAAAATGTTATTTTATTGTTTATATCATCAAGTTTATCAATCCTTTCTATGGCTTCTGTATTTTGTTTATGCCTGGAGCAACTTTTCTCAATTGAGAGAACAAATTTTTTTTTTATGGTTTCTCCTACTACCACTTTTATGATTTTCTTTGTTATATTTAAGTCACTAATCAATTTAGATTTTTTTTCTGGTGAAAGATGTGAATCCAAATGTATTTTTTCTAGGTGGCTACCTAGCTTTCCCATCACAAATTATTGCATTGTTCATATTTTCAATGCCACTTTAAATGTTTCCTCTAACTTTTACTATAAGACTATATGTATTTGGATCTATTTCTGGATTTCTTTTTTCTCCCATAGTTTTGTCTCTCTGCTTATATACAGCTACCAAATTTTTAATTTTTAACAGATTTGTAATATGCATGTAAATCTGATAGGAATACTTTCATTCTTGCTAGTTTAGTTTATCAGAACTTTTCTGAGAAATTGTTACTTGTTTATTTTTCTGTATGATTTTTACAAACAACTGGTCTAGAACCATCATGATCCTCTTAAAAAATACATCAAATGTATAAATTAACCCACGTGAATTGATATCTATATATTTTTGGATACTTATTTTCAAGAACATGACATTTCCAATTATTCCAGTATATATGTGTGTATGTGTGAGTGTGTGTATATGCATGTGTATGTGTTTATGACTTGCAAGAACAGTTTTACATTTTCTTCATATTCATCTTTTCTATTCCTGTTAGGTGAATTCCTAGGTAGTTTCATTTTTTGTTGTTCTTATAAATGGTATATTTCTGCTATTAGATCTCCCAACTAGTTACTATTTGTATATATAAAGCCTGTCATTGTATTTTTTTTTTTACCCAAGTGCCTTACTGAATACTCTTACTGTTATAATAATTTTAAAAAATAATTTCCTTGTTTTTTCTAGGTATACAGTATCATCTATAAATGATGATAATTTTACCTCCTTTCCTTTTTATCCTCATAACTTTTTTTTTTATTGAATTATGTTGGCTAATACCCCTAGGACAATGTTAAATGATAGTAGTCATAATAGATATCTATAACTTGTCTATGATTTTAATAGAAATTATTCTCTGAAACAGTTTAAATATTGGAATTATCAATTCTTTAAAAATTACATAATTTGATGTTTGACATGTATATTTTTTTGCATTATAAAATATAACTATCATTCCATTTTATTAAAAGTTTTTAAAATCGAGAACACATACACAGTGAACTAAGGCAAGAAAAAGTCATGTAGGGCAATGTTCTCAGAGAGAAACAATAAAAACAGATGGTATAACAAGAATGACAAAGTTAAAACTAAACAATACTGACTTCCATAAATACAAGTGGACAAATCATTGTGGTGGTTTGAAGCTTTATGTACCTCAGAAAAACATGTTCTTAAAGTTAATCCATTCTTCTGGGTGTGAATCCATTGTAAGTAGGACCTTTGATGAGGCTACTTCAATTAAGAAGTACTCTATTGCAATCAGAATTGCTCTTAATCCTAATCCTGGACTCCTTTAAAAACAGAATGAATTCAGATATGAGAGAGAGAAAGCCTCTGGCAAGCAGCTAGTAGCTGAAATCAGTGGAACCTGGGCGAGAAGGGAGAGACCATGAGACACTGCCTTATCATGTGGTAAGCTGAGGAGCAAGGATAGTCGGCAGCCAGCCCCAGAATTCCACTTGTTGGGAAGAGAGCATCACACTAATGATGCCTGGATTTGGACGTTTTCCCAGCCTCAAAACTGTAAGTGAATAAATTCCCATTGTTTAAGCCAAACCATTTTATGGTATTTGCCAAAGCAGCTTAGAAAACTAAAGTACTCATCTATTAAAAGAAAATAATGTCAGATTTGGACATAGCAAAAACTCAACACTATGCCTTATATAAGAGTTATACTTAAACAGGTGTCTTGGAAGAGTTTTAAACGAATAGTTTATGAAAAAGGAAAACAAATATGGTTTAAACAGATAAATTATGCTTAATCCAACCCATAGTAGAGAAATAAAAATTACAATAATAAGTTACCCCTTTTCAACTACCAAGGTGGAAAAGATCATGAAGTTTAATAGCATAATGTGTTGTGAGTGATTAGAGTGAATAGAGTGAGTGAATCAGGCGCTGATATACAGTTGGTGTGTACATTGTTAACCTCTCTGAGGGACAAATGGTGATGGTTATCAAAATTACAAATGCATGTAACCTTTGTCCTCTTATTTCCACTTGTATAAATTTACTCTATGAGTGTATTTGTACATGTGTATTTGTGAAGATATTTGTTTCAGTACCGTTTGTAGTATTAAGAGTCTTAAAGCAGCCTAAATGTCTAACAATATAGGCCTGGTAAAATAAGTTGTGGTACATTCATACATGGAATAATATGAACCCCTTAAAAGGAATAAGGCAGTTCTTTAGACATAGGTATGGCATCACTCTGAAATATGATTTTAAGTTTTAAAAGCAAGGAAGAGGACAATGTATAGTAAACTACTATTTAGTATGGTAGTTTATACTATACTAGTTATAAAATATGTATATAATATGTTTATAATATTTTTAGTTATAAAATATGAATGTATTATGTATATGTACGTATACACACAGAGACCCACATATATACACATATACACATAAATGCCTCTGTCTGTCCATCTATCTATCTATCTAACCATCTATCTATCTATCTATCTATCTATCTATCTACTGAGAGACTATTTTTTTATGTAAGGATAACTTAGAAACTGTTCAAAATGATTGCTTCTCGGTAGGACGATTAAATATTTGGGTGGGGAAACAGAAATAATGCATATTTGCTTATCAAAATATACCCTTTGGTACCTGTTGAGCTTTGTGTCTTTCACATGACTTTTAAGAGTAAAGACAAAAGAAAAATATTTCAAACATTTAAATTCTTGAGATTTTATTTCCTTCATACCTTTACTGAAAGAACCATGGAAAATATATTCCAACAAGAAAAAATATAGTAAATACACTGAACTTTAGTATGTTCTAGGCACTATTCTCAGTGTTTTGAATATATGGTCTAATTTAATCTTCACAATATCTGGAAGAGGTAAGATTTATTATCATGCCTTTATTAATAGTGTGGGAATGGAGATTTCCAGAAGAGAAGTAGATTTCCAGAGGTTGCAGGATTAGTAATGTCAGTGTGGATTTGCCTCCAGGCAGGCTGATGGTAGAGCCTGAGCTCTCAGCTTGCTGCTATGCTATACTGTCTTTGCAGATGTAAGAGTGGAATGTAAAAAACAACTGTAAGTAAGTAAACCAGTAAAACACATTCATCATTCTAAGTTATTATTTTCTATTAAAGTAGTTATTGCTTTCTTTGTTATAAAAGTGGATCAAATCTAATTAACAGTAGATTGGCAGGATGCTTTTGTCTTATTTGGGAACAGAGTAGAAATACTATTTTCCTTATTTATTTATTTAATTTTTAATTTTTTACCCCAGCAGAGAAGAAACCCAAGACTGTATTCTTTATTTTTTAAAGAGTTGAGAGAAGACTTTGTCTCCAAGTCAGACAGAAGCCACCCTCTTCCAAGTCTTTTCTAATAGTTGCTCAGCCAACACTTGCTGGAAGGAGGTGAAAGGGGACAAGCTGGACTCCAGAGGATTATGA